>NC_037091.1:43243611-44493611 GCF_002994745.2 Rosa chinensis
TTAAAATTTGAGCATAGGACATGGGAACACAGAGAAAGTTGTTGATTTGAGTAATCTTACCTTAGGAACCAGTGAAGCCGAGAAACTCCTTCACCTGCAAAAACTCTCTTGATAGCCTCTTGAGCTTGAAGCTCGGAGCGCAGTAGATCGAAGTTGCCGAAGAAGAAGAAGAAGAAGATATGGTAAATAGAGAATTGCATAATGGGGATTGGGGAGGAAGCAAAGAGAAAAAAAAAAAAAACAAGAAGAAGAAGAAGAAGAAGGAGAAAAGAAGAAGAAGATATGGTAAAGAGAGAAGTAGAGAACTGCATAATGGATTAATGGGGATTGGGGAGGAAGAAAAAAAGAGGGACAAAAAAAAAAACGAAGAAGAAGAATACGGCTAGAAAAGAGAGAGAGAAGAAAGTGAAAGAGGGTTCTGCACTTCTAGGTTTTGTTTTGTTTCATTTCTCCCACTTAGGATCAAATAAATATAAACTTTGGACAAATTATGTTGAGAGCGTCTCGTGCTCTAGTGGTTGGGAGCAAGGCTTTCGTGTAGGAGGTCGGGGGTTCAAACCCCGCCTCTCACCCAATGTTGTGTGTATTTTGCATAAAGCTGGGAAATTGGATTTGGGCCCGAAAAGCCCAAAGATCGAACCGGCCCGTTTGAGGTTGGTTTCTGTCGGTTTCCATTTTTGAAAAAGCCCGAACCGGTCCGGACCGATTGTTTCGGGCTTGGTCTCGGTCTCACCAAATTTTGGGCCCGGCCCGACCCGAGCCCAGGCCTAATTATAAATATACTAAAGCCCCTAGAGTTCGCACTGTTTGAGTTTAAAGAACGGTTTTGCCCTTTATTTTTCGTGATTTACGGCCTGCCACTCTGAATCTGGATTAGAAGGTTATAGAAGTTTTGGTGTCTTTGGGAAGCCTCTATGGGACATTCATCCAACTGTTTCGCAGTCTTGAACTCTCAGACAGAATTTTAGCCTCTTCGGGAAGCCTCGGTCGACATCCATCTTCACTATTTCGCAGCATCAAACGCAGCCATCAAACTCTCAGATACAAAGGTTGGGCTGAAAACAAATAAGAGAGGTTTGGTTTTCAAGTCTCATCTCCCAGATGAGAAGAAGGGTGAGAGGTCTGGTGCTTCGTGCTCAAGCTTGAAAGTCGAATCTTCCTTGCATGGATAAGCTCAGGGATGAGCTTTCTTGAGAGGTATCGACTTAATTTATTTTTTTTCAACAAGATTTCTTCAAAGTTAGTGTAAATCTTGATATGTCATTGATTTAGGATTTGGGCTTGGAGGTTTTGATTAAAAAGAGTATTGATTTTGCTAACAATTTCCATGTTTTTCTCTGACAAGAATTGAGGTTGGGTACTTGCATCTGAGGTTTCTCGGCAACGTTAGATCTGCACTTTGGGGTATTGCTTTTCTCAAGTTTGAAATTTTTTTTTCAAGTTCTATATTGTTTATTTTTTTAATAAGTGAAATTTGGTGTGTGCAGCTTAAGACTTATCTTTTAATGCAATGACTTCAATCCAACAAAAATCCCATGTTGTTAAGGTACACTAGAGTGTATTACTGCACATGACAGCTTATTTATCTGTCCCTTCCAGTTTTTGTAACTTCTCTTTCTAACCGTCTTACTTGATAGCGCAAATTTTCACTTCCGTTCTTTCATGTGGTCGTGTCATAATTATCGGACAAGCTCTATTTGTTTGCAGTAATTCATTGTGAAAGCCGAGTAAAAGGTTTCTTTGATTGGTTTAAAGGCGTCATGGATGATATTGCAGTGTCACTACCATGTGAGTTTAAAAGTGCCTTCTTTTACAGGAACCGTCACTACTAATAATCCACTAATGAGATTTGATGATTGTTGCAGCAAGTAATAGAAATGCCCACCTACTTGATAACCTCCTACAAACACTAGGCCAATAACCTCAATATACAACACTTTTTACACAACGAAAAAAAAAAATTGTTGTGTGATGATGGAAAGTCAATCACACAACATGACTAAGAACCATACGTTGTATAAGGCCATAAAAATTTTGATGTTTTTATGGAGAAGGTGATTGCACAACACTGGCAGGAATATTTTGTTGTGTGAATGATTAAAAAAAGAGTGGCAGATTTCCCGCCTAGCTTGACACAAATTTGGGTCCAAATATGTACTACATTGCACAACATCATGGTTATACCTGTTGTGTGATACTAGGTTGCAATTTATCATACAACAGTTTTAGACTTGTGTTGTATGATTAAATTATATATTATTGACAATTCTGGATGTGCCCCCAAATGCTACTCCTTCTACCCCAAAACGTACAATTTTGGAGAACTTATATAGGTCATGGTTTGAGGATCCTACAACGTAAAAACCTTATTTCTGTTGTCTGAATGAAACTTGTTTATCGTAGCACCAAAACCATTGTACATAGCGCGGCAGCGCGGGAACTTTCCCTCCTTGGAACCTAAGCTGAAATTTAAGTTGTAGACGATCAGACAACATATTGGGATGTGTTTGTTGTGTGATGCAATAATAAAAAATAAAAGGAGTGTTGGGTTTTGACTTGGGTAAATGAATAACACACCCTTTTCTGACACAGAGAGAAATAACTTCTACCAAAACCAAGAACTCACAATCTCTACCAAAACCAAAAACTCACAATCTCTCACTAGCCCCGCAAGCTCTCACCGTAAACTGTCACCATTTTCAACTCACCACCGTATTCTCTCATCGAAACACCATCACTGGCATCCTGCAACCTCTCCTCAATTTGCGTATGGACGGTTCGATTCTACCCATCGATGTCGGTTCGATTCTACTCATTGGTTTGGGTTCGATTTGGGTTCGATTCTCCTCAGTTTGATTAGAGTTCAGCTTAGTTTGTATTGGGAAGAAGGTGGAGGAGAAAGGGGTTTTGATTAGGGTTCTTCATTTTGGGGATTTCTGAGCAACTCGATTTAGGGCTTTCTCGAAGCAATCGATTTGGTATGTTGGTTTTCGCCTTCTTCAGTTAAGGTTATTTGTACTTTATATCTTGGGATACCTCTGAGTTATTGAATATTAGGTTTGATAATAGATTTTGTCAGTTGTTCAGAAGGTGAGAAGAAGAACCGAAACCCTTTATGATTTCATCAATCCATAAATGATATAGTAATTAAGTTGGTTTTTGGGTTTTTGTTTTTGATGAAACTGGGTTACATTGCTATAAGAAATTGACCCTCTTTGTGTTTTTTCCAGTGTTCTATTAATGCTTTTTGTCGAATTGGAATGATGCTGGGTTACACAATTTTCTCAGTCTTCTTCTCTCCCCGAAATATGAAGTCCATGGCTCCACGCCAACCTCCGCATCCCACTCACAAGTAAATCTGCTATCCATTCAAACTATCTAAGCTCCCATCTCCTAGCCCAAGCCAGATCCGCCGCCTCCAAGTCCTCCCTTGCCAAGTAAAGGAAAATTCTTAAAGGTTGTATCTTGTGCAGGTTTAGCTTTGGAGTTTTAAAGAGAGTAGTGACTGACCCATTTGGTGGTTTGTCGAATTGGAATGATGAAGACGGAGATATTGACCCTTGCTCTTGGTTTGGGGTTGAATGCTTATATGGAAAAATTGTGGTCTTGTAAGTACTCGATCTCTTTGCTTCTTCTTTCATTTAATAATTTCATTGGGGCTGATCAAAATTGTGTCTTGGTTGGAAGATTCAAATCAGCCCACCATCAAAGTGTGAGCTCAGCAAGACAGTAAGCTTGTATGTATAATTTTATCATTGATTTTGTTCTTCCATATGAGTGTTATTGTGAGACCTATATGTGTTAAAATTTTTGTCCATCTGTTCAAAGTTGTTATGGAATACACTTTTGACCATTACTTAGCTTTGGTAACTCCATTAGAATGCTTAGAACTGAAATAGATTAAGGTTCAAATATTGCACACCATGTGTTTGATAGTATGCCTCAAAGACAACCACCAAGCTGAACTAGTGGGTTGTTCTGTTGTTTTCGAAAAACCTGTACTTCTTCTTTTAATCTCAGTTTTTGGTATCTTAAAATAGATTCTTCAATGATCGTTTTAAACTTGGTTTCACGCAAAATGAACTTGAAATGAGCTACTTATGATATTTTGAAGTTAACACTGTTTCAGGATTTCTGCAGAAATCAACATTTTCTATCAATTTGGATCTCTGTTTGACCATTCATTTGAACTCCGAATAACTTGAAATTTTCTGAAATTGTGCCTTTACATGTCTAGTTCAAATCTGGAGAGTTGTGCTTGAAAGCACCACAAGGACGATTGTTGGTGAATTTTTCTTTTTTGCTACCAGTTTTCTGAAAATTTCTGAAACTTGCTATTTGGTAAGCTCCTATTTGCCTATGTAATTGTATAGTTGCTATATGCTATATCATTGTATATTGGAATTCAAAACAAGGTGCTGTCTCTGATAAGATGATAGTTAGTCATTTGCTTATATCTCATTGTACTGTACATTTAGAATATGGGCACTTGCATCGATGGTTATTAGATTGTTTTGTTTTTGGCTTGCATAAGAACATGGAGATGAGCGTTATAATTATGAAACTGAGTTTCAGAATTTCTGAAAGATTTATGCTTGGATGGGTGAATATGTAAAGCAATTATGAAACTGAGGACTTCATTATATTTCTGTTAGTTGTTAGTTCAGTTACAAAGAAAGCCATGGATAATTGAAAATAAGCTGTTTTGTCACAAAAAGAAATTTCTTTCTTCAGCATCAGCCTCTGTGCACAACTATATATTGAAGACCTTTGTCATGGAAAGATGTCAAAAAAAGAAGCAATTAGGCTTTCAAATATATTTATGCTCACCTCATTAGAGATGCCAGTTTCAAGAATAAGTCTGAAATAAATTCGGTGATTGAGGTAATTAATCAATAGTAGTAATTATTTACTTTTTTGGTTTTCTATTCAAACGTGCCTTCTTTCTCTTTATCTCTTATGTCAGTTATGTGTAGATCTCCCTTGCAGCTCTATTTTCAAGTTGAGCAGGAACTGGTGATTCAGTCCACCAGATTGAAAACATTGATAAGAGATTTTAGATGAAATTGTAGAGGAACAGGAGAAATGAACACCAACGCTACTTTAGTATATAGTAAATGTATAACTAGAAATGACACCCGCGCATTGCTGCGGGATTTGTTGTTGTTATCAACTTTGTATCCCAAAAACGATATAGTAATTAAGTTAGTTTTTGGATTTTTGTTTTTGATGAAACTGGGTTACATTGCTATAAGAAATTGATCCTCTTTGTGATTTTTGTAGTGTTATATTAATGCTCTTTGGTGCTTGGACGAGCTGAGCTTTTGCAAAGGAGGTGAAGAATTTCTATCTCTATTTTGGTTTTGCTTCTGATTTGGGTTCATAAACAATGCTTATGTCATAGAACCGAAACCCTTTTATGTTCATTGTTGGTGATGCTACATATGCTATTCTTTGATTAAAGTTGCTTTCAACTAAATGCATAGTTCTATGCATAATTCTCAGAATATATGTGCCATGAAATCTGATACATTTATAAAACATGACAAGTCTTGCTGTGATGTGATGGATTTTGGGTTTAAGTTGATGTACTGTTGTACTTTTGTAATGGTAATCTGTTTCCTTGGGAACTCATGATGATTGTACTAGAACTTTGGGGAGAGTATTTTAGCTTTTTTGGCCTAGTGTGTGGCAAAGTTTGTGGTGGTATTAGCTGGAGTCTGAATGATTGCAATTATGATATTGCACCTGTGGGAATTATATTATAGGTAGTGGACAACTTATTGATTTTAATGAGAATTATGTCTTTTAGTAAAAAAGGTTGTGGTTTTTCAAGAAGTTTATTGCCTAAATAGAAACAGAATTCAGTCGGAAAATCTATTTATTTATTGTTATTTTTTTAATTCTGTTTAGGGTGTTGATCTATAATTTTGTCTGAAACCCCTCTACAAATGAGCAACAATGAATCTCAAGGAATGGTCTCACAGTAATTGGCCCTTTGCGTTTCTCTTCCTGTTTGGTGTAAATCTGCATTCTAAAGATTTCATAGATAACTGCAACTCACTGGTGGTTATTACAGAGACAATATCATGTATTTGCACGGAAATTTGTCTTGGATTTTATCATCAATAGTGTCTTTGGTCATCTCTACCCTTATGGCCCAATTGTGGCTTTTGCTTTGCAGGTGAAGTTCAAGAGGATACTGGAACATGGCGTGAAAGACTTCAGAAATGGAAGGAGATCCTCCAAAAAGAAAAGTTAGCGGAACAGTTGGACTCTGCAAATTCCAAGTATGTAGTTGAATTTGACATGAAAGAGGTTGAAAACAGTCTTCGCAAGGATGTAGTGGAGAAGGTAACAGAGACACAAGGAAAAGGGAGTTATGGATAGCTAAAAGATGGTGGCTTTGTCGTCCCAAACTTCCTTATACATACTTTCTTCAAAAGCTTGACAGCTCTGAGGTAACCTGTTGCTCTCCTTTGTTTTTATCTTTGTTATACACCTTGTTCCTTGTTGAATGGTGTTGCACTAATTATGAGTTGGTGTTGAACTAAATATGAGATGGTGTTGCATTAATTATGAGTAATCTCATGCATATACTGCTTTCCATGCAAGAGTTTGTAACATTTGGGCTTCTCTTGTACTTCAGCGAGTGTGTTTAAGCAGCACAAGACCTTTCATATTCCATAGTATAGAAGACTAAACATTTTTTTTTCTGGACTAAAATAGTTAAAAATAGTACTGTATGGTGTAGATTTATGAAATGGGATGTGATCATGGCACCTTGCCATATCGCTTAGTAGTAGTTAATACTAGTAGACAAACAAATATGGTACTGTACAAGGAGGCTGAGTAAACTGAGAGACGTGAACTCATTTCCCAACTGCCTGTGAACTTTGTGTATTTTATGCCTCGCTTGGTGGTTCATTGGATGCTGCCATGTCAATTGTCCACATGTCCAAATGAAACAGGAAGCATCATGCATCTAAGACAATTTTTTCTCCATTATTGGCTAAAAGTGCAAAGGTTTATGTTGGCAGTATCTGATGTTGTGGTTTGTCTTGGACAGGTTGCTGCTGTTGTATTTACAGAAGACGTAAAAAGAATATATGTTACTATGAAAGAAGGTTTTCCATTAGAATATGTTGTAAGTTTCCTCAACTTTTTGACAGACCTGATTCTTATGTCTGACTCATGGATGCTTAATGTCTCTCTGTATATGGTAGGTTGATATCCCCCTACACCCGTATTTGTTTGAGAATATCTCAAGTTCTGGAGCTGAAGTTGATCTTCTTTTCCCTTAGTTTTTCATTTAAATATACCTGGTTGATATTTGGTGTTGGTTGCAGTACATCGAAGAAACAGAAGAACTTGCGACAGAAGAACTTGCGATGAATGGTTTGAGAAACAACAGGCACATTCTGGACATGATTACTGAGGAACTACTAGAGAAGGATTACTAGGTTGGTAAGTTATAAAACGTACTTGTAGGGCATTATCACTATGATATTGATTCTAAAGCATTTACTTTCATATCTCTTGAAATTCTTGCACTGGACTTGTTAGATCTGTAAACTCACAATCTGCGGTTCCCAATTATAGGAGGTTATAGAGATTAGAGAAAATGAAGGACCTTTCTCCAGTCATGTTCGAGGATGTGAGCTATAGAGCTGAATTTGTTCATGTTCCTGACTCTATACTGATCATTCAAACAGCCAAAAAGATGACTCCAACTGATAAACCATTAAAAGGGATTTCACAGTTTGTTGGAGCTTCAGCAGGAACTTGGATTCTTAAAATCCCTGTTAAATATGTTTAAACAGTTATGTTGCCTCCTTTTGTTTTCCTTAAGTCTTCATTTTTCTTGTTCTGAACTTCTGGTGTAGTGCATTCTGTATGTTTAATGTTGGATTACTAATTTAATGGTTTGCAATGTGTTTTCTTTCCAATTAATCATTGTTCATTAGGTAAAATGGAGCTATATATGCACAAAATATAGCAAATGAAATTGATCATACAACAGGTTTATAGTGTGGCAATCCAACGTTGTCTGAATACATAAAAATTGACCATTCAGTGAATGCATTCTTTACATATCACACAATGGTTTTAAAAAAAAAATGTCTTCTCATTTACAATCACACAACGATAAAAACTAAACTAATGTTGTCCAAAACCAATTCACACAACAAACAGACAATAAAACTGAAGTATGATAGTATATCAGACGACGATGACATTAAAGAACACGTTGTCTGACTAGACTTCCCAACAATCACACAATGGTTTTAAAAAAAAAATGTCTTCTCATTTTACAATCACACAACAAACAGACAATAAAACTGAAGTGTGATAGTATATCAGACAACGATGACATTAAAGAACACGTTGTCTGACTAGGCTTTCCAACAACAGTTTGAAAACAAGTTCTGTTGTATGAATGATGCATCTGCCATGCTGTGCAGCAGCTTTGCCTACCATCTGCCGAGAGAAGACACAACGGTGATAACGAAAATCTGTCGACTGATTGCATATCATACAACGGTGTTGCACCGTTGTGCAAATTTTAAACACACAACGCTCCGATACACAACGATGGGCATCCAAATCAGACAACGAATTTTACCCGTTGTCTGTTTCATTTTTTGGTGTAGTGAAAGAAGGAGATGCAGGATCTGCACTTAATGCCATGTTACATAAACTGCAACATGCGAAGAATGGGGTCGATGTTGTCTTAGAAAGTCAAGTATTCACTAACCAAAATTACCATTTATACAAAAAATTGTTGATGGGCTATTAACACTAATTGTAACCATATCTCATATTTATTGTAATTGTGACAGATAAGGACACATTGTTGTTTTCAGACTTGGCTGCAGCACATGAATCATCTTGAATAGGTAAACCCCTAATTCATGATGGATAGTGAAGCCTTCAAGCTACAAAGTCTTTTGCACTTCAAGCATAACAATATACATAATATCCTTATTTCTTAGCGTGTTAGCAATTTGCTAGGAAACATCAAGTTTTTTTTTTAATAGAACTAGAGGATAAATTATAATATTCAAGCTAAACGTTTCCCTTTGTGTGATATTACTTGCCTTCAGGTGACTTACTGTTAGTTTTGGTGGATGTTTATATATTGTCAACCTGTAATTCGATTTTTTTTTATTCTTTTTGAATTTTTTTGATTGTATACAGTGCTAAAACCAGTAATACATCTTTATGATTTCCTTTTGTATCTCTACAGCTGCCTCTGCGTTCAAATATGACAATAGCTGGTGCAAATGCCCGTTTCTGTTGCTGGTAGTCACTATTAAAAGGTGAGCAATTTGGTGTTGGATACAAAGTGTCCTTATATGTTCTGAACTTCTGATCATTGAGAAATAGCACAAACAACCAAAGAAATTTATAGTCACTAACTACATGATCTCATGATCATTGAGAAATAGCACAAGCAACCAACCCAGTAATGTAGAGATTATGACTTATGAATATCCTTATAGTGAATGTAGAAACTCAGCTCAAATATATATGAAGGTCTCTTCTGTAAGTTGTCTCAGACTACTAACCTGCCTTCTGTTTTATCAGGGTATCGCTAGGGGTGCATTACACTTTGTAGGAGATAAAGCCTGTTGCCTCCAACGTAAAATATTTTGAAGTTAAAACAATTTATTTAGAATGGTATGGTCCTAACACCCCAAAGATTATCAGGAGAAGAGCTTCTGTCCACTCACAACCGGTATTTCTCTCCCAACATTTCCCATCAATTTCCTGCTCTTTGTAAATTTCTGGAAATTGAGTATGAATTTTCCTTGCTCTCGATTTTTGTTTGCAGATTTTGAAGAAATTTTATAAGCAGTGTGATCCTGGTCAGTGCTCACTGTTTCAGTCTCATTTTCTAAATTTTATTCCCTGTTGAATTACTATTTGTGTTGCACAACTCAGCAAGCAGAAAAACGACTGAAGCAGCATGTCATTGCAACTCTTGCATCACTTTTGTGTGGATGGAACTGCAGCAAGCAATGTTTTTGGAGAGACTCGAACAACTAGAACAACTATTTTTTGAAAAACGTTCGAGCAGCAATTGTAACCAAGTTGACCTTAAACTAAGATAGCCTATTTTTTGAAAACTACTATAATGGACAATGTTGCCAGTAGAAACTTTGATAAGATCTCAAAGCTAGGGCACGATCTAATTCATTTTAGATCATTTGCAGTGATGATATTGTACTATACAAATTTTGTCTTAATCCTCGATTTATAATGTAGCAGTGGTCTCAAGACAATTGAAAGCCATTTTGTCGTCTTTTAAGTTTAGTTCTATTACACACTTCTAATTCATTGATAACGGTAGATCCCGCAGCAAAGCGTGGGGAAGTTTTCTAGTACATATATCTAAAGCTGAGTTTACTATTCCTAAATGTTCACTCAAAAGCAGAAATAACGGTTTTGCCCTCAGTTTTTGCTTTGACTTACGGCTCTGCCATGCCCCCTCACTATATAAGCAAAAATCCCAAATTCTTAGTTTCTTCGGGAAGCCTCTATCAACATCCATATTCAATGTTTCGCAGCATCAAACCCAGCCATCAAAATCAACAATCTTCCACTAACTTCAACCTCTATCAACATCAGTCGCTCCATTCCAATTTCAGTTAGACAAGCCACTAACTTTACAGGTGTGCTTTTACAATCATGGCATTCAAATCCCCAATTTATATGAGCGGAATGGATGTTTGTGTTTTCAATGGCCACACTAAAATGGCACTATGGCAGAGTGAATCACGAGAAAGAAGGAGAAGAAGGATCTGGGTTTGGGTTTGTTTTGGATTGCGCATGTAAGTTTTTTCTTTTGTCTAATTCTGGGTTTTTGTTTTGGATGCGTATTCTTTCTGGGTATTGTTGTTATGCAGAAAAATATTCATTGAGGAATTGCAAGTTTAATCACCATATCAGACATTTATGTATTTACCAAATCTGTTGTTGGCTGTTTTTCGCTGTTTTGTAATTTATCTTTGATAGATTCCAATAAACCCTAACAATTTTATGAATGTAGGACACCACACATCTTGAGTTCAGAAATACTGCCGTTATGTATAGTGGGAAGAGTATGAGGCGTTGGAATCATAACTCATGCAGGGAGTAAATGCAATGCCAACCCCTGAAGCCCGAAGGTATGTTCATTTTGAAAAAAAAAAAAATTTAATTGCATTATTTACTGGAGCTCACTGTAACTACTGAGTACTGATATGAGTGTTCTTTGCTATATGGTCAAATAATGAGTCACAAACACCCTTAAGCAAACCAAGTGTTGTTGTCGAAGTAAAAACAATTTTCAGTAGAATAGGATTTCCAGTCAATTGTGAATTGTGATTGGGTATATGTTTTGAATTTTCGGACACCCTATGAAGTTTTCTAATTGAGAGGAATCTGTAGAGATTTAATTTCGGTCTCCAAAATCATTGAATCAATGTTCAGGGATTCAGGAAGGTTGATCCAAACTGGTGGGAGTTTGCAAATGAGTGGTTCCTAAGGAGCAGACACATTTATTGAAAAATTTTGTGAGGAGAAAATGCCACAATAACTTTCCCTCTCAGAGTTCATGTTCTGGATTTCTGGTAAGTGTTTTGATTTGGGAAAGAACATTTGTTGGTCTTTTGCTTAATACATTTTCGTATTGAAGAAAATTGTTACTGATGCGGATTTTGTATGTTTGATTCAGTTTCAAGGTTGGACCTAATTTTCAAGTTTGCAGCTTTATAATCCCAAAAGCCAGAAGAGATTTAGGGCTTGACATAGTCTAAAAGCCATGGGAGAAAATCATGTGTACACAAAAGATTGGAGGGTTGAATCCATCCAGATGAGTTTCTCAAATTTTGATTTGTTTTTAGTTTTTCCCCGTTCTCTTCTTTTCACTAAAATCTGTCTTCATTTGTTTGTGTACAGCTCCTTGCATTCTCTGGCTCACACCCAATTAACAGTAATCAGCTCAAGTGATTTATATGATCTCTTATATATGCCAATGTAATTCATACGTGATCTGTATGATATAGTATTGTTTAATGATTACATCAGTTTAAATGGTTAGTTGTAGTTGGAGTAACCGTATCGGAATTGCTTAGTGAGGGTGCACTTGCTATTGTTAGTTTCTTATTCTTTCCTGTTGTTTGAATTGTACTTAACTATCTCAATTATTTCGGCACGATCAAATTGCTTTTTCACAATGATTTCTATTCAATGTTAATGATCTGTTTGTCTTATCAACTTCACGTTGTTCAATACGTAATTTCTGTAGCTCTGTTTATTTGAATCAGTCATGTAGAGTTTCTAAACTGTAATACATTGCAGTAAAAAGGTTATTCCCTTTTCCTTTCCAGTTTTAATAGTGCGGTTTCTTCCCTTTTCCTTTCCCTTACAAGCTGGAATATGGGCTTTTGAACATCAAGCCTGAACGTATGGATACTTTCTTTTCCTGTTATCTTTAGTCAACATCTTAGTTTGCGTGAACAAAAACTAGAGGATCAGAGGTTTTGACTCCACAGAGGTGCACTCTCTACAGTGATTGTATTTGTTTATGCAGATTCTGTACGCAAGCAGGTCTGCCATTACCCTGATCCTGTAACAAGGTAAACAAAATCTATTCACCTATTGAAAGATGGAAAAGACCATTTGGTTAAAGCTTTCATTTCAAAACCACATTATTTTGAATCTTTATTATAGTTTGGTTCACTATTTACCTGAGTGAGAGTGCATGGGTCAGTATTCTATCAGGAATTAGATAACAAAAAGCTTTATTTATTAGCTATTTCTTATTCCACTTATGCTCTTCTGCTATATTTGTGAGCAAATTTTTAGGGTCACAAGTTTGAATGAATTCTATAGTTACTATACTAGAGAAGAATAGAGCTTGAAGAATGGTTTGGGTTGCTTTACTTGGCACTTTTAGACCTTTTTGTCATGCCAATTGAAGCTCTTTACTACATTTCAAAAAAAAGATGAAGATCCTCTTGACCCTTTGTATTGTGCACAACAGTCTTTCGACATAAGTTCAATATAAACTTCATTTACTTGTCTTTTTAAATCCGTTTGTTCTTTTCTTTTCAGGTTTTAACTTTGCACCAGACTTGATGAATCAAGCAAAAGATTATTTGAACAGAACTATGTTGGTTATATTGTTGGCTAGAGTGAGTGTTTTAGAATGCAAAAAAAAATGTATCTACTAATGTTCCAATTATGTTGATTCGACCCAAAAGTTGTGGTTGCACAGTTGTGTGCAGTCCCGCCTTACTTTGAATGCCAATTTAGGATGGCCTGCCATTGGAATGTTGATTTATGTGATTCTGTATTTGTCCTATCTCTGTTTCTTTGTTAGTACATTTTGAATGAGAACCTCTCCTATCTGCCGCAAAGAAGGTAATGTGTGCTGAGCATTAATTTGCGATAATAGTTACTAGGAATTTCTAATTTGGAGTAAATTGAATGAATTCTTCAAAAGTGAGATTATTTTGACAACAAATATTGGCCCAGAAATGTTAATGTTAAATTAGAAGTGCTGCATTAAGCAAACAAACCCGCGGCATTGCGCTGGCTATATCGCTAGTGAAGGCTAAAGATTAGGTTTAGGTATTTGAGTGAAGATTAGAATCCTGTGTGTATGATCCTATGATAAGGATTTTGAGCCTTATATGAGGACCAATAATACATGAACATCTATCCCTTTGATCTATGACGCATTGACGGGCTTTGACTGCTTTTAAAGGCAAGACCCGGCCTGAACCGTTTGTTTGAAGGTCAAGGCCTGGGCTCAAACCGTTTCGTTAAAAAAAAAAATTGAGCCCGGCCCGTTCGGGTCGGACTTTGACGGGCCGGTTCGGGTTTGCGGGTTTTCGGGCTTAAATGCTTAGCCCTACCGAGATATGTAATCGTTTGATTTAGTTGAATAAAATTTTATTTTTTCTCAAATAAAATAAAAAAAATAAACCTTTGGAAATCCATAATTAAGCATGAAATACTAGGCCTGAAAAAACATCTAATAATTTTTTTATTAATTAGTTACACTATCTTTTATCAATAATTATCTCAAATTTTTTTTTTTGGACTATGTCAGGTTTTTTGTTTATCATCCATATCTTGACAAATCAACGCTGAGGCAAGTCATGCAGAGCCCTGAGCACACTGGTCGCCTAAGCAAATAGGCCATAGAGCTCAATAAGTTCGACATCTAGTATAAACCACGAATCGCTATGAAGGGTCAAGCGGTAGCAGACTTCAACGCTGAACTCACTGAGCGCCAAGATGAGCTAGCTTCCGGGACACCGGCGGAAGACACTGCCATTGCAATAACCGACATACTCCCTACCGAGCAACAGTCAGAATGGAACCTCCATGTCGACGGCTCGGCTTGCATCAAAGGCTGTGGCACAGGAGTCATCCTAATAGGGTCAGGGGGAAAGAATGTGGAATACGCGCTAAAATTCAACTTCAAAGCTTCTAACAACATGGTCGAGTACGAAGAACTCATCGTAAGTCCGCTCCTCGCCATAGACTCAAGCACTGATAGTGTCAACATATTCAGCGATTCACAACTTATCGTCAACCAGGTTAACGACAGTTTTCAGACAAAAGATAAGCAGCTAATGGCATACTTAGTGTATGTGAAAACCCTACTTGGAAAATTCAAGTTCCACTCCATCACGCAGATCCCTAGAGAGAAGAACACCAAGGTAGACTCTCTGGCAAGGTTAGCAACCACTTAACCATACCAAAGTCCAACGGACACAAGGGTAGAATGTCTAGACAAACCAAGCATCACCAAAACTCTAGCGAAAATATTCAGCATCGAGGTCAATCCTAGCTGGATGGATGAAATAATGGTATACAAGCTCAACGGAACGCTGCCAACCGACAAAGTTGAGGCACGGAAACTCAAGCAAAGAGCGACCCATTATAACATCCAAAGCGGTAAACTTTACATCCAGGGCTTTACTCACCCAAATCTCAGATGTTTAACTCCAGGTACTAGTAAAGATACACGCAGGGGAGTATGGAAATTATTCAGGCGCCAGATCTTTGGTGAATTGAACAATGCGCCAAGGCTACTTTTGGCCCACACTCGGTGATGAGGCCAAAGAAGCCTCCAAGTCCTGCCATAAGTGTCAACAATACGCTGACCCCCCACATGCACTAGCGGAGCCCCTTTCCATCATTATCAGTCCCTGAATTCACTCAACTTAGGGTCTCGACCTCGTTGGCAAGCTTCCAACCGCCAAGGGGCAATTCAAATATATCATCGTCACAATCGACTATAACAATAAGTGGATAGAAGCTGAACCGCTAACGGCAATAACAACCTCCAAGGTAACTCACTTCCTTTGGAAGAACATTTATTGCCGCTATGGCATACCCCGCACCATTATCACAGATAACGGAGCACAGTTTAATAATGAAGAAGTTATCAGCTTCGCCGTTAAGTTAGGCACCAAGATGCCCTACGCATCTGCGGCGCACCCCCAAACCAACGGGCAAGTAGAAGCCGCAAACAAGATCATCAAGAAACTGCTCAAGAAAAAACTTGACGACACCATGGGCTTGTGGGCGGAAAAACTCCCTGAAGTTCTATGGGCCATCAGGACAACCCCAACATCAGCCAATGGAGAAACACCGTTATGCATGATGTTGGGTGTTGGGGACATCCTTGAGTATGAAAGTGTATGCAAATTTATAGATGATGTGCCCTACTCCCAAGATTAGGAGGTCAAGTTTTAGTAAAGGGGAAAAGTAAGAGTATCTTACCCAAGGGATTGAGTAACTCTATCCTAGCTAGATCACCGTGAAAATAAAACTAGAAAACACATGCAAAGTCTACATTTTTACAAATTCACAACCTTAGCCCTTTGGAAGCTAAAGATCATGAATATGGTATTTACAATTGTGGTAGTGAACGGTTTGGTTGATTTTAGTTTTTGGATAAAGAAAATTAAATGCATAAAACAAAATAAACAAATAAAAAGGTAGAGACTAAATCAATGAGAAGAATAGAGACTTAGGCATCGCACCTAACCTTACTCATGCACAAAACGTAACCCAAAATTAATGTATGTAACAACATGTTTTGATAAATTTCCCCTTAGTGTTTTGATGAAGCTACCAAGAAACCAACTAGTCATGCAATTTAACAATCTCTTCCGAAGCAAAGCTAAATTACACAACCTTTATATCATTCAAATCTTCCGGATCCTAAATGGCCTATGGTGCTGTGAGCCTAAATTCTTCCAGAACCTAAACTCACAACATCATACTTTAATTTCAAGGTAAGAAATTCAAGCAACTTAGTTCTTGCCTTAGGAATAAGCTAAGCCACCACCTATTTAGCTACACATGCTCACCGAATCAAGAGTTTATCAAGTTCATGTTTCCGATTCATTAATTTCCTAAAGCATGCTTCTAGGTGATAAATCTATAAACGCACTTAGGATACATGAAAGTATAGTAGCCAAAAGATTCAAAACATGCATAAACATCAAAGCACATGGAAATTTACATTATTTGCACATAAGTTTGACTAGGGCTAGCCCTAGGCTCAAATCTAACTACTCACAACACATGTTATTACAAATACAAGCCATGAACATCAAACTAAAGAGAGAAGAAAAGAAAAAGAGAATAACTACCCAACCTTCTACCTAGCTCTCAAAGATGCCAAATGAGAGAATTGCTTCAAGATATGGGATTTTCGGTTTTACAACCCGAAATACCATACACATCCACAAAACTCAAGAACAAAGAAGAACAAAGGCTTGGATGTGTGAAAGCAAGTGTTGTGATTGATTTAGTGTTTGTAGTAACTTCTGTTTTGGTGAAACCCAAGTGCCTACACACCTATTTCTCACACAAACTTAAAGAACTATGTACAAGGTATGAAAAACTCACCTAAAACTAGAGAAAAGAGAGATTTTGATGCTCCAAAATGAGGAAGCCTAGGGGATGCACGGTTTTGGGAGAGATGAAGGGCTATTTAAAGGCCAAGACAATCTAAATCAAGGGTGCAGATCAAAATGAATGAAGGGCTAGATGTGATTGACAAATGTGTAAGCACAAAATGTGGATCTAGTTTTTGACTCCACATAGAAATGACCTAGAAAGCCCATATATATTTTGGTGGAGGAGAAAAGGTAAGGGTAGAAGGGTCATTGTGTAGAGGAACAAGGTAATAAATGGGAGACAAAGGTGTAAGGTATAAGAAGGAGACCACTTGTCCTCTTTCACATTTTGAATTTCAAAATAACCTGGACCTAAAGTCTTCCCACCTAAAGTCTCTAACCCTAGTCAGCTCTTCCTTGTCCTCTACACATGTTATGGGCCGGAAGTGTCCGGAATCTGGCGTTGACCATGTTGACCCATTTTTTGTCCGTTTGCACACTTTCTTCTCCTTTATTCCTTCAATTGAATCTCCACCAAGAGTTCGGAATTGGCCTTTGACTTCTTCATACCAAATGTTCCTTCATGAGTGTAGATCATCCTGGTAAAATTTCAAAGCCTATTTCACAGTGGTTTGGCCGGAACTGCTGCCGGAATCCGTACAAGTCCGGTTTTTTCAGTTTTCATCTTTTAGTCAGAAACTTGGGCCTATCTTTTGAAGGCCTTCCACTCCAAACTAGCTCTTATAGTCTTCATATGAAATGATACTTAGGATGTGTAGAATGGATATGGAAATTTTCAACTCATTTGGAGTTTATTTGTTCAATATGCCGCTCCTCCTTCCTTGACTAGCTCGGTTTTTCTTAGCCGGAGTAAGAAAATGTGCTACAGTTTTTAGTGCATTTCCATGGTTCTCCATCATTTCCTAGCATGATAAGAGAAACATAATAAATGTATATAAATAAACACAAAGGTTAAGCAAAAGTACAAGATTAGGGGAATAATTTGTGAGCCCGTGAAAAATTTTGTTAATTTTAGAAGGTAATTTTACGCCAATAAGATTTTTACAAGGTGATTTAAGTAAAGAAGTCGATTTCGGAGATTGTTTTAGTATCGAGACCACCTATGGGCCGAAAAATTAAAGTTTGGGCCAATGTTTTCCATTCGGGCCTAAGATAAAATCAAGGATTTAAAAAGGTATAGCCGACGAAAAGCAATCGAAAGATACAAGCCGAAACCCGGAAGTAATCAGCTTGGAGATTTGCGTGATTTGTCGCAAGGGAAAAATTGACTTTTCTGATACATTAGTATAAATATGGAGGCTTAGGGTTAGAAGACCAGAAACCCGTACACCCCCTCTTTTTCTCTTGGCCGTACGTACTCCTCTCTCTCCCTTTCTCACCTTCGTCGTCTACCACCACCAGAGAACCCCATCTCCGGCCACCACCTCGCAAAATCACCACCACCTATCGATCCAGCATCCAAATTTGACCTAAGCCCGAGCCTTATCATTGACATGCATCTCCGGCAGCCTCCACGCCCGACAACCCAAGGCTGCAACGCCACTGTTGCTCGACCTTCGTTGATTTCCAACCATCACCTCGCCACAACGACGCCACCGCCTGACTCAGCAAGCAACGAGGAGCAAAACGCAGAAGTTCCGCCACCCACCGAAGTCGGAAAACGATGCACGAGCTTCGCCGGAACCCGGGGCTTTGCATGTCGTCGTTTTTCAATTCCTAGCCATGTCTGAGTTACACGACCACCATGGATGAAGCTAGTACCTTAAAGAGCATAACCCTCTAACTCCGACCTCCCATTCCGGCGAGAGCCACCGTACGCGCCACTGCCGTGCCTTGCCGCCGAACTCCCTGTTATGAAAAAGGTCTTAATATGGTTTCGTGGGTGTATTAGGAGAAGCCTGCTTGTGCATATGCCTGGCACGTGGTTACTGCAAGTTAATTAGTTGATTTATGTTGTTAATTAGTTGGTTATGCTTGATTAGTCCAATTAGGGTATATCCCATAGCTGATCACTACATGTGCGACACGTGTCCACATAATCTGGAGTATATAAACTCCCTTGGTGTAACCATCAGCCTTCATCGATGAATACAAGTTTATTTTACTTTTCTTGCTTTACTTTTCTCTGCAATTTCCTTCCAGTTGGGGTCTTTACCTTAACAAGTGGTATCAAAGCCACTCGGTCATGGGGAAACTCAAGGGCGCGGGGTCGAAGCCCTCCTCTCCTCCTCCTGCCTCCGACGCTCCGCTTGTTTCCACTGAGCTTTCTCATCTAGAGTATGAGCTTCAGATCCACCGGGAGGAGACTAGTGCTCGTCTTGATGAGATCCAAGCTTCTATCCAGGATTCTATGGCTGCTTCTTTAGCCAATTTCAAGTCCTTGTTACTGGCGGATTTCAAGCTTCAGCTCACTTCTTTGCTCAAGGACAAACCTCCTCCCAACGAAGTCGGTGCCAGCGCCGTTCCTCAGCCGGACGGGCCGGTCAAGTTTGGGTCCATATTGTCACTTGCGCAGCCGCAACACTTGGTGGGTGTCACTGAATCGTCCTCATCTACAGTGGCTAGATCTGAGGGTAACCATACTCCCACTCCTAATGCTTGTACTTTTATCACTAATGCTGGTGAGGTGTTATGCAAAACTGCTACAGAGACGGTGATGACTACTGTGGATTCATTGCTTGGGGGAAATCGTGTTAATAAGAACAAGGAGGGTTTTCAAAACAGTGGATTTAAACATGTGAATATGGGTGGTGAAATGGTTAACACAAATAACCCGGGGGGAGGAATGCAATTTCAAGCTATGCCGCACACTCCACAATCCTTTAATGTACCACCTAGTTCATTGTATGCTGGCATGAGCCTTGGATATCCACAGGGTGTTAACCCATCCATACAAGAGCCTGACCCCTTTATGATGACCTACTCTGGGCCTTACTCAACATCCATGATCAACTTCACTCCCCACACGGTTCAACCTACATACCCATCTGCTATGCCTCACTATGCAAATCTAAAGAGCACCACACCAAATTCCAAAGTGATATCCACCCTTGCCACCACCATAACCGCTCATGCCTCACATCCTAATTATCAACAAGCTGTTCCTATGCCGACATTCACACACATATTGCAACCACCTCACCACCAGAACCACATAAATTATTACCAACCAGGCCCTCAGATGCAGCCAAACTATTTTGGTTGTCCCTTCACTGATCCCAATTTACCTACTATGAAACAAATGAGGTTGGAGTTCAATGAGTTTAGTGGAGGAGATCCTGTGGAATGGCTTAACAAAGCTGATCAGTATTTTGAGTTCTATCAGATACCAGAAGATAGGAAGCTGTCAATTGCTACCATGCATCTATCTGATAAAGCCTCCGATAGGTGGTATATGTTTAGACATGAGTTTCCAAACACTTGGCAAGGGTTGGCTGATTTGCTAATGAGGGAATTCAGTAGCTACAACAGGTCTGAATACCAAGCTGCTTTAGCTAGAATGAATCAAACAGGTACTGTTGAAAGCTACATGGAACAGTTTACTAAACTCTCTAGAAGAGCACCTGGTTTTCCCCCTGAAGTACTTTTGTCTTGCTTTATTGGAGGCTTGAAAGAAGAGATAAGAGCCGACGTGCAAGCTCAGAAGCCTAAGACTCTTTATG
This sequence comes from Rosa chinensis, assembly GCF_002994745.2. Classification (NCBI taxonomy): domain Eukaryota; kingdom Viridiplantae; phylum Streptophyta; class Magnoliopsida; order Rosales; family Rosaceae; genus Rosa; species Rosa chinensis. The sequence continues at coordinate 43,264,214 of NC_037091.1, forward strand.
AAGCGTGTGAACTAGCTAGAGTTTATGAAACAAGGAATGATGGCCACATAAACCATACTAGAAGCAGTTTCAACTATAAATCGCCTACTGGAAGCAATGCCGGGTTTACTTCTGATACAAGGAGCAACTTCAAACCAAGCCATTCCATGTCCACCCCAAGAATCACAGAGTCAAACTTGGGACCATCAAACAGTAGTAATAATGTGCGAATTAAACTCTCAAATGTAGAGTTTGAGGCCAGGAGGGCTAGGAATCAATGCTATTTCTGTAGTGAACCTTACAAGCCTGGCCACAACTGCAGGAAGAAAGGTCAGTTAATGAGCATGGAGATTGTACCAAATGAGGGGGAATTAATAGAGGAATCTGATGAGAAGCAGTTAATGGAGGTGGCCCCAATTGTTGACCTTGATGAACCACTAATCTGGCTACAAATTATGGGAGATGAGTATGCACAGCCAGCTACCATGCAACTGAAAGGAGTATTCAATAAAAGAATGGTTCACATAGTAATAGATTCTGGAGCTACACATAACTTCATTCACCCTCAACTGCTCAAAGGTACTAAAGTGCAAGTGAACAAGTACTCACCATTAAATGTGATCCTAGCTAGTGGGGCAAAAATGCAGACCAAAGGTGAAGTGAAAGTACTAGAGCTGCAGATACAGTAGTTTAAGTTTATGGATGATTTCTACATACTGCCAGTAACTGGATGTGAGGTGGTACTAGGAGCTTGTTGGCTCAAGTCTTTGGGAGACATTCTGTGGAACTTTGAAACAATGAAGATGCAATTCACAGTTGGAAACATTGATGTTCAATTACAAGGAGAGACCAGGACTAAAGCCAATGTTATCAGTTGCAAGGCCATGACTAAGCTGCTTAAGAAGGAAAGCGAAGCCATGTTGATTCAGGTACAACCTGCATTCACGAGTCAAAATGAAGGTGAACTGTTAGATGAAGTTCATGGTCCCACCATCTTCACCAAACTGGACTTGAGGTCTGGATATCACCAGATAAGAATGAACCTTTCTGATTCAGTGATGAATGATGTTCTGAGAGATTACCTGAGAAAATTTGCCTTGGTCTTCTTTGATGATATTCTGGTGTACGCCCCTTCTGTGGAAGCACACTTAGAGCACTTGGAAAGAATTTTCAAGACTTTGCAGCAACATTCCCTCAAGGTAAAACACAGTAAATGCAACTTTGGTGTTTCAACAGTGGAGTATTTGGAACATGTAATTAGTGCTCAAGGAGTTGTTGTGGATCCAGCAAAAATAGAATTCATCAAAGGTTGGAGCAGGCCACAAACTCTGAAAGGTTTGAGGGGGTTTTTGGGGCTCGCAGGGTATTACATAACAAATGTCCAGAACTTTAGAACTATAGCCAAACCACTTACTGATATGTTGAAAACTATAGCCAAACCACTTACTGATATGTTGAAAATTGGTGGCTTTCAGTGGACATTAGACTCCATAACTGCATTTGATAAGATGCCGACATGGGAAGTCACATGGGAAGATGATGAGGAAATCTTGCAGCATTTCCCTGAATTTCAAGCTTGAGGACAAGCTTCTCTTATGGGGGCTGGATTGTTATGAAAAAGGTCTTAATATGGTTTCGTGGGTGTATTAGGAGAAGCCTACTTGTGCATATGCCTGGCACGTGGTTACTGCAAGTTAATTAGTTGATTTATGTTGTTAATTAGTTGGTTATGCTTGATTAGTCCAATTAGGGTATATCCCATAGCTGATCACTACATGTGCGACACGTGTCCACATAATCTGGAGTATATAAACTCCCTTGGTGTAACCATCAGCCTTCATCGATGAATACAAGTTTATTTTACTTTTCTTGCTTTACTTTTCTCTGCAATTTCCTTCCAGTTGGGGTCTTTACCTTAACACTCCCAAACCTTCTTAACTAGGTAATTTCGTCCTTCCCCTTTGGATAATGCCTTGAGTCATTGTGAATTGAAAACCCTAATTCACTGCTCTCTGATTTGGAATATGAGGTTTGGGGAATCTGCAAAATTGAAGCTTTGGAGAATAAGTGAGCTACTAGGTCAGTTTCGATTGAAATTGAATAAGGTGAGAATCATAAACTCTGTTGAATATGAAATTGGCTGAGGGTTGTCAGTGAACTAGTGTTTTGCTTGCTAGGAATATGAATAGTTGACAGTGGTGGAAGGGTGCAGCTTGACGAATTGGTTTCTACTTTGGAGATTTTGGAGAAAAGAGAAGGTACGTCCCGGATCAGTTTGGTCGATATTGAAGGATGGTAAGGACATTTTGTAGTTTCTGATTTGGATACAAAAATTGGTGATGGGTTGATTATTGATTGTATTTTAGTTGTTAGGGATCCGAAAGGTTAAAGATGGCGGATTGCAGCAGCGACACATTAGCTTCTAGTTTGAAAGAGAAGATTGGTAAGGACCTGGTTTGGTGATCTTGAGATTGTTGTGGTTGAATTGAGCAAAATTATGAATTCATGGTGATTTGAGCATGTTGTGGAATGGGTTGGAAAATGGATTGAATGAAGTTAATTTAAGACGACATTCTTGAGTCAAATTCTTAAACAGTTTGGTAGTTGAGATTGAAATTGGTTGAATGTGACCTAGTTGGTTTTGTCAATTAAGGTGTATCTGATATCAACTTTGAAAATGGTGGATGCTATTTAATTGAGCTAAATTAGGATATTGGATTAACGTTCATGAAATAAGGTTAAAATCGGAGTATTCTAGTATTGTCATATCCCGAAGTTATTGTAAGAATGTAATAATTCGGGAATGGTAATTACTATTTATTTGCTAGTATTTAATATTAAGTAAAATGAGGTCAAACTGGTTGACCGGAATTTTAACATGGAAAGAAGTGTGATCACCATCTATCGAATGAGCTTACTACGTTAAGTGAATTGTTCAGTAATGGAAATTGTGATTTGTTTTTCTAAAGTAAAAAGGTCAAAGAAATGAAGTCAAAGTGCTAAGTATAATCACCATATCCTAAATGGTTCAAATGCAAAATCATTCGGATTATTTGGGAATGGATTGTAGATTTTTATGTTAAAGGATAATCCGTTGGACTTCAAGGAAATTAAGTAAATGCTTTGGTTGCTCGGTTAGTTGAGTTATAGTGACGGTAAGTTACTCATTAATTCGATTTTTATTATAAAGGACTCGAGCATGTGCACATGGATTTGGACAAATGATCAAAAGTCGGGAACAAACCCGAATGTGGACGAGCACTCCAATTCCAGGTAGGGTGAGTTGTCACTTCCTTATTAGAGGTTTTTCTATGTGTGGAATGCACTACACTATGCCAATAATGCCTTCAGACGACACATTTCAGACGACAGAATTTTTGTTTTCTGTCGTCTGAATCTTTTAAACTTCTTTAGACGACATATAAATTAATTATGTAGTCTGAATAGCATGAGAATCCATACTATTTCACTTTTTAGTAAGTTAGAAAATTAAGACGACAGATATCTGTCGTCTGAAAGAACTGATAAATTTGCATGAAAAAGTGGAAATTTAGGACAACACTCATATGTCGTGTGAGTAAACGGGAAACTGACAGCTAATTTTCTAATCTAAAGTATTCGATCCCTCCCTTGGCTAGAAAAGAAAAACTCGGGCTCCTTTTGCTAGGACCTTTCCCGTAGCTGAAAGAAAAAAAGAACCAACCCTAGATCTAAAAACTCGGGCTCGTTTTGCCGCCTCTGACTCTCAGCCAATCTCTCCCTCGCACGCTCGATCTCACTCTCATGAACCTCAGTCCCTCAATCCACCCTCAATCCCTTTCACCCTCTCAAGCTCACACACACTCTCATCCTCCTGCGATTCCGGCAAAGCAAGTTTGGGTATGGAAGTTTTGGGTATAGAAGTTTGGAGATTTGCGTGAAGCTAAAATGGTGACGTCATGGAGTAATTGAGAATTCGAAATTTGATTTAATGCCTTATTCTACAGGGGTGTGGAGAAAGGCGATCAGTGTGCCATGTAGACTTACATGTTGTGGCATCACCATCAACAAAAGGAAAAGTCAAGGAAAGTTGAATGTAAATACTTGCGCGTAATGAGTGAGCTCATGAGTCTACAATTGGGACAACCGTTCCAAAGGTTTCGTTACCTCGAAGTTCGAGTCAGTTTCCTCTTCATGACGATGATTAGCGTGGATGAGCCTAAAGCTTCAGTTCGATACCTTGGTATGGGGTTCGTTTGAAGAGGTACACCGTAATTAGGAAACTAGGTACGAACCTTTGTAGACTCAAATCGAAAGAAGAAATTACAAGTCAATAGTAGCTCTCCCGGATAGATGTATCTTCTGATTTTGCTTGGGAGGAAATCCACTACACCGGGATTCGAGGCATGACAAGGTAAAAGACAAGTACGAGTACGAGTACGAGTTCGAGAATCTAGGTGACAAATTATACATTTACTCCACGTGTTCGCTTTTGAGATAAGGAATTCGTAACATTTCTTCCACACCAGGAGTTTACATTAACTGTTTTACATTTTTGCCTCTTACTACAAAAGTTGATTTTCGTCTCTTGCATTACTCAGAATGTTTTTCTCATAAGTCAAGAGACTACCCCCTTAAACAATCGAGTTTTCCTTACTAAAGTGTTTTGTTTTACGAAGCCCGAACAATTTAGGTTTTTTAGAAGTTCTGCAGCCTAGACTTTAAAAACAAACTCAAAACTATCTTCAAGGCTATTTCAGCAAAATGCATTTGAAATTATTCCCTTACCTACCAAAAAGTTCTTGCCAACAAATCTTGTTCGAAAAGTACAAAAGTTGAAAATTTCTCTAATCTGTTTTCAAGCAAAATTGAAATTCTGAGAGTTTTACTATTTTGTCTCTGCAACTACTTGAAATGTAGTTTTGTCCGACCTCTACTACTTTTAAATTTCTGAAATTTTGACGACGGTCTCAGTCAGCATTTCTGCATTTGGATATAGGGATTTGGTTGAAATTGCATATCCAAAATTTTAATCTTGAACTCCTTCAAAATTATTTTCCAACTTCTCAGAAACTGGAAATGTTAAACTCATTGTGGTTTTCTTTTCTCTTTGGTTATTCTTTTTAGTAAAACTGGTGGTTGGAAGAATATTTGTTCAGCTTCGAATTTACTCAGGACATCCATTTCGAAAGTAAAGGATTACTTTAAAGGAGAATATTTAGAAATTACTTTTTCTTGCTTTTGGACGAGGACACAAGGAAATAAAGTGCTTATAACCGATTCAACTGTTTTGGCTTGAAACTGAAAAAGCGCTTATGACTTGATTTTTGAGTTTTGACATCAAACGAGCTCGTAGGGTGAAGCTGATCGCTCAAGGTCGAGACTGTGAATGGAAATGCTACAAGCTTTACAAATCCCGAGGAGCCAACTTCGATTGGTGATCCTCGAATTTTGTTGAGCATTGTCGAAAGGTATTGTTGCAACTTGACGCCTTGAGCATTGGACGGTTTGTTCGGTCACTGCCAAGTGACCTATTGACTGGTGTCTCATGATGTGTAGTAGATACCTAGTTATTGCGATTTTACAATGTGACATCAAGTCTACTGAATTATGTGCTTGGTTTCGACGTCATATGGACAAGCTGTCACAATTGTTTGTTCATGGAGTAAACAGTATCCGCTAAGTTACGAATAAGGGTGTATGAGGTTTGACAACCAAGATTGTCGATAACTACGAGGCTGATGTCAGTGATGACATCGTTGACGTGTCATTCGTAGTGACGCTCTACGAAACTTATTTGTGTTAGACATGCAACGAAAGCTTTGTTACCTTTCTTGGTTGCTACTCATATTTAAGGTTCAAGTCCCCGAGTAATTTTTCTACTCTCGTTGAAATGGAAGTTTGGTGTAGACGTCAATTTGTTTCCAGTTATTTTGAAAAGTAAGCTATTATCGCATGGTTGCAACGAAGTTACTATTCAGCGAGTTGCTTATCGAAAAGAATCATGATTCATGGAGAGAAGTGTATCCTATGGAAAGTATAATAGGAACACTTGGTGAAGTGATAAAGATAGCCCCGAAATTGGGAAATGTAGCTAACGGAAGCACAAAATGTGAAAGTTTTCTGAATGTTATTATGTTGCGTAACTTGATGCATGATGGGGTATTCCGCATGAATTGTTTACAAATAACGCATGAGAAATTCTTACACTAAAGTGTCGGTCATTTAGTTGTGGAAACAAGGTTGATCAGTGGATTACACTGCTTTGCAATATGCAGTTATTGAGATTAGTGGGTGACTAAGTGTTAGTCCCCGATTTGTTTTGAGACTCCTTGAACTTTTCAGAAGTGCTGAAGCAATGATGTCATTGCCTATGGCATTGAGCTCGGAGGAGTTGGTTGAGACTATGAAGTCAAATGTATGCATTTGCACACATAGTGTGATTGAGCAAAATTGCAATTTGCGAAAAACAATGGACAGAGTTTGACAAGCTCGTCCCCATAAGTGAAGTAAGATGTACCATGTAAAAGGTAAAGGTTCAAAAAGTATCACAGGAAGGTAAAACTTTGTTTTGTGCACACTTGAGTCCGAGGTGAAAAGAAGTAACCTCTCTCATTCATACATTGGGCAAAATTTATTTTAAGGGGGGTGGAGTGTGAGCCCCTGAAAAATTTTGTTAATTTTAGAAGGTAATTTTACGCCAATAAGATTTTTACAAGCTGATTTAGTTAAAGAAGTCGATTTCGGAGATTGTTTTAGTATCAAGACCACCTATTGGGCCGAAAAATTAAAGTTTGGGCCAATGTTTTCCATTCGGGCCTAAGATAAAGTCAAGGATTTAAAAAGGTATAGCCGACGAAAAGCAACCAAAAGATACAAGCCGAAACCCGGAAGTAATCAGCTTGGAGATTTGCGTGATTTGTCGCAAGGGCAAAATTGACTTTTCTGATACATTAGTATAAATATGGAGGCTTAGGGTTAGAAGACCAGAAACCCGTACACCCCTTCTTTTTCTCTTGGCCGTACGTACTCCTCTCTCTCCCTTTCTCACCTTCGTCGTCTGCCACCACAAGAGAACCCCATCTCCGGCCACCACCTCACAAAATCGCCACCACCTATCGATCCAGCATCCAAATTTGACCCAAGCCCGAGCCTTATCGTTGACATGCATCTCAGGCAGCCTCCGAGCCCTACAACCCAAGGCTGCGACGCCACTGTTGCTCGACCTTCGTCGATTTCCAACCATCACCTCGCCACAAAGACGCCACCGCCTGACTCAGCAAGCAACGAGGAGCAAAACGCAGAAGTTCCGCCACCCACCGAAGTCAGAAAACGACGCACGAGCTTCGCAGGAACCCTGGGCTTTGCATGTCGTCGTTTTTCAATTCCTAGCCATGTCTGAGTTACACGACCACCATGGATGAAGCTAGTACCTCAAAGAGCATAACCCTCTAACTCCGACCTCCCATTCTAGCGAGAGCCGCCGTACGCGCCACTGCCGTGCCTTGCCGCCGAACTCCCAAACCTTCTTAACTAGGTAATCTCATCCTTCCCCTTTGGATAATGCCTTGAGTCATTGTGAATTGAAAACCCTAATTCACTGCTCTCTGATTTGGAATATGAGGTTTGGGGAATCTGCAAAATTGAAGCTTTGGAGAATAAGTGAGCTACTAGGTCAGTTTCGATTGAAATCGAATAAGGTGAGAATCATAGACTCTGTTGAATACGAAATTGGCTGAGGGTTGTCAGTTAACTAGTGTTTTGCTTGCTAGGAATATGAATAGTTGACAGTGGTGGAAGGGTGCAGCTTGACGAATTGGTTTCTACTTTGGAGATTTTGGAGAAAAGAGAAGGTACGTCCTGGATCAGTTTGGTCGATATTGAAGGATGGTAAGGACATTCTGTAGTTTCTGATTTGGATACAAAAATTGGTGATGGGTTGATTATTGATTGTATTTTACTTGTTAGGGATCCGAAAGGTTAAAGATGGCGGATTGCAGCAGTGACACATTAGCTTCTAGTTTGAAAGAGAAGATTGGTAAGGACCTGGTTTGGTGATCTTGAGATTGTTGTGGTTGAATTGAGCAAAATTATGAATTCATGGTGATTTGAGCACGTTGTGGAATGGGTTGGAAAATGGATTGAAGGAAGTTAATTTAAGACGACATTCTTGAGTCAAATTCTTAAACAGTTTGGTAGTTGAGATTGAAATTGGTTGAATGTGACCTAGTTGGTTTTGTCAATTAAGGTGTATCTGATATCAACTTTGAAAATGGTAGATGCTATTTAATTGAGCTAAATTAGGATATTGGATTAACGTTCATGAAATAAGGTTAAAATCAGAGTATTCTAGTGTTGCCATATCCCGAAGTTATCATAAGAATGTAATAATTCGGGAATGGTAATTACTATTTATTTGCTAGTATTTAATGATTAAGTAAAATGAGGTCAAACCGGTTGACCTTAATTTTAACATGGAAAGAAGTGTGATCACCATCTATCGAATGAGCTTACTACGTTAAGTGAATTGTTCAGTAATGGAAATTGTGATTTGCTTTTCTAAAGTAAAAAGGTTAAAGAAATGAAGTCAAAGTGCTAAGTATAATCACCATATCAGAGAAAGCATATATTCCTATTGAGACAATAAATGTTGGAAAAAATGTATGTATCATTGTGACTTGTGCATCCTTCTACTTGTATTATTAATCATAAGTATTGTAGGTATGGTGTTGGCTATAAGCTTATGATTTGAATTCATTTATTTAAGGGAAAAAAATGTAAGCTGGCAGTAGACACGAAAGATAACATTGTTGCAATGGGAACTGTAATAATGTTGGATGGACCGATACATGGAGTGCCATTAGGAGCAGAAAATGTACGTACCTCAGTTGATGTGCCTATCAAGGAAGATGCTTATCTTCCAATCCCAAATGTATCAGGTGACATATTTACAGTAAAGCAAGCCATTGGTACTCATGTTGCTTGGCCTCGACATCTTGTCTTAATGTCACATGAAGAGGTATATACTAAGCCAATTATAATTTCCATCACTAGAAGTTAAATATGGTATTTACATGTTATTTTAATTCACATTTAGAACTCAATGAGCACTCAGAAATGTTCAAGTAAAATACCATGCAAACAAGCAGCATACAAGATGCCTGTGTCCGTACATCTTCTACTGCGTTTGGCAAGAACAATAGATGAATCTATAGCTATGTCGGTCCCAATGGAAGATGGTGTGTTTGGCAACGACCACAATACATTCATAAACAGTAATGACATTATCCAATTTTGTTTGATGCAGCCAATATCGACTATTTGCATTTCTATCTACATGAGGTTAGAGATATTTCAATGTTTAATGAAGAATTCGCATTTGTGGTTTTTTATTTCAGAAAATTTACTGGTCTTTTTTCTTTTGTGTAGACACCTCTGGTCATTGTTGAAAATGAAGGAAGAGGATCACTTGTATGCATTTGTGGATCCTAGCCGCATCTCTAATGAAGCTGGAAAGGTTGAGGCAAGATCATGTGCGCTATCACTAAGATTAGAGTCCGCCCAATTAGATCAGTTAATTCTTGCTCCTTATAATACAGGGTATGTTTATTGTTGTATGACATTTCAAGTTATTTTTATTAGGAGATGCATGAACTATAAAGTAAAAGCTATTTTATTTTTTAATGCAGGAATCATTGGTTGTTGGCTGCCATTAACCCGTTTACTGCATTGGTGTATTATTTCGACCCATTGGGTAATACTAACATCAATCCAGGAATGAAGAATATCGTAGAGCTGTAATGATTCTATCCTCTACTTTTCATGATCTGAAAATTGAATTAAATGAGATGTTGAGTGTTTCCTAATGTATAGTTTGTTAAGTTATTTATGGTTTAAAATTGGATTGATGTTGTTTCCATGGTGGTCATCGGATCACTAGCTTGCTGTTTTCTTATTGAGCTCATTATTGATGTAGTGCCATTAAAATGTTTAATGCTCAAAAGGGAAGAAAGAATCGTAAAAAAGTTCATTGGGAGGTGGTTAAGGTACATTTCCACCTTTTTTTTCCTTTGACATGATGGTAAACCAGTAGCTGCAATATTGATCTTCAATTATTGTATAGTGTCCCAGACAACCTGGATCGGTGGAGTGTGGATATTATGTCATGAAATACATGAAAGAAATTATTGGAACTCCAAGCAACTCAATTTTAAATATGGTTAGTAATAAGGTGAATTAGCTCAGTTTGTTACTGGTTGCATGTTTTGATTAGTTGTAGCCCGATCATTTTTGTGTACTAGTTGTTTGGATCAGTTTTAGCTCAATTCTAAGTGTTGCTTGCATGCTTTGATTAATTGTACCTCAATTTTGGTCCAACTGGTTGTTTTGAGATAGTTGTACCTCATGCTTGTGTACTGCTTACATGTTATGATTAATTGTGATTGCTTACTAGCAAGTTGATTCTTAATGTGGTCATAAACTTTTTATTGTAATATTCATTATATAATAATGTAATAAATATATCTATTGATCGATCATTTCAGTTTCAGGGAAAAGAGACATACACTCAAGAGGAGATTGATGTAGTTCGAGTAGAGTGGGCAGAGCAGGTTGATGGATATATCCAAGATGAAGTAAAATACTAGCATATATGCAAATACATATATTTCTTATTTCTGGGTATGAATTGAGTTTTATATGTTGCAACAACTAGCTTTGAATTATGTGTCTTACGATCAGTAGTAGTAGTACATTAATTCTGGATGTTGGACTTGTTGTTTTTGCAGGTATTACTTGTTTTGGATGGTATGAATTCAGTTATATATGTAGCAGCAGCAGCTAGCTTTGACTTATGTAGCTAGCTTCAAATTAGTCATAGTAGAACATTCTCGGCATGTTGGACTTTTGGTTTTTGCAGGCTACTTCTTTTGGATCTTAGACATGTATTAAGGAATGTTCTATATACATAGACTTGTTTGATGTGTACTCGCTGTTATGCGCGCACTTTTTATAATATGAGATCGTTTCCCTTATGGATTTAATACTTCGAGTACATAATTTGTGTGTCCTTATATAGAAAAGAGGACACATTTGATAGTGTATTGTGTGACCTCTTATAGATTTAAGGACTCTATTTTCAGAGTTTTTAGGACACAATTTATGTGTTCTTGTATAAAATAGAGGACACATTTGGGATTGTTGTTTTTGTGTCCTCTCATACATTTAAGGACTCCATTTCCAGATCTTTTAGGACACACTTTGTGTGTCCTCGTATAGAAAAAAGGACACTTATTTCATAATATAAGGATGCAATTTAGGTGTCCTCTTATGGATATAAGGACACCTCGTCCAAAGCTATTAGGACACATAAACTGTGTCCTCGTATAGATAAGAGGACACATTTCCGGTGTCTTTGTTTCGGACTTACAATGACTCCCGGATAGAGGACTCTTTTTTAAAGAGTCCTTGTATGTATTTAAGGACACGGTTTCAATGTCCTTAAATCATGTTTTTGTAGTAGTGTAGCCACTGGTGTCAAGGGCATGGCCGGTCTTAGCAGGAGCAAAATTGGCCTCCCCTCCCAATTTGCTGCCGCTTTTAGCTTCCGTAGAAAATTTGCCATTTGCTTGAGCTCATCAAAAGGTGTCGCATTCTTCGGCCTTACAATTTGCTTCCGAGTGGTGTTGATGCTTCCAAGAATCTTATTTTCACTCCATTGATCACCAAAACTATCTTCACTTATTACGGAGAAGAGCAGTCTGCCGAATACTTCATCGGGGTAAGGTCAATCAAGATCAGTGGAAAACATGTTTCATTAAACACTTCATTACTAACCGTTGATGCAAACGGTTACGGAGGCACCAAGATAAGCACCGTGAATCCATATTCGGTATTGGAGACCTCACTCTACAATCCCGTAATTAATGCATTTGTGAAGGAACTGAAGAGGAACAACATCCGGAAAGTGGCATCTGTAGCGCCTTTCGGAGCATGCTTCAACACGAAGGACATTGCCACAACAAGGGCCGGTCCAGTTGTGCCTCCGATAGATCTTGTGCTGCAGAGCGAGAGCGTGTACTGGAGGATTGTTGGAGCAAACTCAATGGTGAGCGTGAGCAATGAGGTCCTGTGTTTAGGCTTTGTGGACGGCGGTGTGGACCAGAGAACCTCGATTGTGATTGGAGGGCATCAAATGGAGGACAATCTTCTACTGTTTGATTTGGCTGCTAATAAGCTTGGGTTCAGCTCTTCACTCTTGTCCCGACAAACCAGTTGCGCCAACTTCAACTTCACATCTACGTACTGCTTGATTAGTGTGTGACTAGCTGGACTTGCTGTTAATTTTTATTTTCTCTTACTGCCTTTGTTCAATTACCAACCAATGCAAAGCGTCATCTACTTGAATATTTTTTCTCTCTTATATTTTGATATATTATCAGTACAACTTTTTCACCTGGGTCAGGGTGTTCTTAATTGATTAAGCTTATCCAAATCCATGTGATGTGAATTATTCGGTTAATATCTTAAACCTGGCACTTCTAATATCTATTAATCATTCTAGTTTTAAAATCCATCAATATAATGTGCCGAGAATGTAATTGATGGATCGTTAGTCTGAATTCTAAAATGTGATTAAAAATAGAAAAAATTATGTATGGCATTTTCTATTCATGATAACGATAGAAGTGCTCGCACATGTAGAGCCTTCCGGGGTATACTTCAACCCGACCAACATTGGTAGGATGCGTGTTGACCCAACTGCGGTAAGCATAGACCGTGTGTTTAATAACATCATGATGTTTCAGAGAATTTGTTGAGAAAAGAAATCAATGGAGGCTAAGAGACAGAAGAATATGACAAAAAGGCTATACTTGAACTGTAAATGGATCGGATTAGGAGCGGATCGATCTAAATTTGAATTTATTTAGTGATATGCGTTGGGAGGAGTTCGAGTCTCTCCAACCTCAAAATTTGGAATTTATTTTGGATTTTTCCATATTCAGTTGGCCAAGGTCGGTTTGGGAATTTCACTTTTGTGTGGGCCTCACTTTTGATGAGTTAGAAATGTCATGTCAGTACTTAATGTCTGAAATTAACCGAATTGAGTCGAAGGAACCTATTGGACGAGAATATGATATTGTGGGGGTGTTTTTGATGAAATTGAAAGTCGAGGGACTGAATCGATGTTTAGCCCATACCACAGGGTGCTAAACAGCATTTAGCCCATAAAAAAACTAAATTTTCTCCTTGCCATCCAAATTAGGGCTAGGAGGTTTAGCTGGGTCCATCCTCCTGGATCCCAAATACGAAACCTCATAAAATTAGATCCCAACAGTTTGGTCCACAGAAAGGCCCAAGTCCAAAAAGTATTATTATTTGTTTTGGGCACCCAAAGCCCAATCAACTTGGGCCATACAATTGATCTGGGCACCCAACCGCAATTGAGTCTGCCTTCTCCTGCACCGATCACTGCCGCCGCTGCCGCACGCTTAGGATGTTGTGCATCAAATCTCTGACTCTTTAGGCAGAGGGACTCTCTTGCAGGTTGGAGTCTTCGAAAAGCTTCGACCATCCCTTCGTGGAGTACAAAGCTTCGGATAGCAGTCCCAAATTCCTTCATCGCTGCCCACTGGGAACGGGGCTTGTTCCCCTACCATGATCGGCCCACTGGTAGATCGTTAGCCTTGGCCAATTAGAATTCGTACACGCTAGAAATTCCAGATCCTCATCAGCCTTGAGTCGTGCTCTGCTTGGTCGGATTCAACTTAGATCTTGAACGGAGGTTTCCCCTGTTACCAGCCTCCACCGCAAAACTCTGTCACCTGCAAATCCATCCTTTCCAAAGAGAGATTTTGATTGAGAGCCCATCGAATGAAGTCGAGGTTGGATTACCTCGAGAAGACATTGAAAAGCACAGGGAGAGACTCTGCTTGTTGTTTGCACCGACTGGCGTTGCTTAGATCCCCAGCCATATATGGCGGCTAGGGTTTGATAAAAACTGGAAGAGGATGCGCCTCATCTTTTTCTTTTTAAGATGTGCACTTCAGCCCCTTGTTACTTATGATGTCTCCTCACATTATTGTTAAGTATTTTTAAGTGTTGTTTATTCCTTCGCTAGGATTAATAATATATTCATGTGGCTAGATTTGGAGAGGATTCATGACAATGATAACCATTTTATTAATAAAGTAAAGTACAAAACAGAATAATTAACAACAATTATTAAAGCACATTCAGCAGCGTGGCCACTTGCATATTAAGTATCAAAAGCATGCAATTATTTAACCAAGTCGTTCCTCTAGAACTCCAAATCTAAGAAGTGGAAGTGAAGTTAAAGTTGGTACAGTTTGTTTGTCGGAACAACAAGGAGGAGCTGAATCCGAGCCTCTTGTTAGTCAAATCAAATTGAAGAAGATTGTCCTCGATTTGATGCCCTCCAATCACAATAGAAGTCCTTGGCCTTACACCGCCATCCACAAATGCCAAACACAACACGTCCTTGCCCACCTTCACCATCGAGTTTGCTCCGAACACCCTCCAGTACACTCCCTTGCTCAACACAAGGTCAATTGCAGGCACACTCGGGCCGACACGTGTGCTGCCAATCCTCTTTGAGTTGTAGCACGCTCCGAAAGGCGCGACGGATTTCAATCTTGGTATGTGAGCGAGTGATTTCACAAACGCATTCACGACAGCCTTATAGATCGAAGTCTCCAAAACCGTGTAAGGCTTCAGAGTGCTAATTCTTGTGCCACCATACCCTTCTTGGTCAATGGCTAGCAATGTAGTATTAAATGGAACAACTTTTTCGTTGACCTTGATGGACTTTACTCCAATGAAGTATTCTGAAGAAGCATCGCCTGCGAAATAACCACCAGCCGTGCTTACCGGGTTGAGGATCAATTTGGTGAACATAAGCGACTTCAAGACATCAACGCCGGGAAGGAAAACATAAGGACTGTCACCGAAAAATATGACACCTTGTGATTTTGTTGAAGAGGTCAGGCAAATGGCGAATTTCCTGTTGAAGCTAAAAGCATATGCAAACTGGGAAGGAAGTCCGACTTTAGGCCTGCCAAGGCCAGCCATGCCCTTAACACCGGCGGAAAGGTTTGCCAAGAGAGAAGTGTCACCACAACTGAAGAGGATGTTTGGAGTAGAAACAACCAGACCTGGATTAGACCCATCTGTGGATTGAAGGGAAACTACGTCTTGACCCAGTTGACCGTTCCCGGTGAGTATGGTGGCGAGAGGGTTGTCTGGGGAGATGTTACACGTGTTGTTGTAGCAACCTGGTTTTGGGGATGAGTAGCACTCTGTGGTACACGCCTTGGACCCGGCGAGTTTGCACTGCGAGGATCCACAATGGGCAGGCTTGTAGGTGGAGGAGACATAGCCTCCCTCACAATCTACCCAAAGTGATTGACCGCCGAGGTCAATGGTCAGTTTAGCAGGGACTAGAGGCGTTCTTTGGTTGATGGTGGTGAGGTATTGGCGGGTAGAAGGGTCTTTAGTTACGGGAAGAACTAGGGCTTTGGGTTTGAAAGATGTTTTGGCTAGTGAGGGAGTGGCGAAGAAGAAGAAAGCTAGTGAGCAAAGAAGAATAAGGCACTGAAATGAAGAGGAAGCCATTGTTATACTCTATGTATGTAGTTAAGGAATGGATAAGCTGATGCTTAAAGTGGAAGGATGGGATGCTCATTTATAGGCATTACAAGTCTTTGAAGATCTCGTACCAGAAAGAGTAGGGCTTTTAGTATTGTTTTTGACTAAGAAGTCTTAACTATGTATTGGCCTTTCAAGTGGGTAAATAATGAAGACTTTCAAGGGTGGCGACTCGGTGCCTCGGTGGCGCTGCCAGCGAAACCCACAGCAATCATCTTTGAAGCTCATGTTGTTTGTTCTGTTTCCACGTTTTGCTATGGCCCGGCCGCCGGCCAATGTCTATACTCGACGGACTGAATCTAATTAAGGTTTTATCTGTCAAAATTAATGCACTCTCACAAACAGTACATGGTTTTGGGCAGGGAGAAACATGATTAAGACTTGACCTACAATCGTGGACTCAATCCTGAACAAGTTTTCTAATCATCAACAGGGACTAGCTTATCGATCGGATAGAAGTACTTAAATCAAACGTAGTTGTTGGAGTATATAGAACTAAAACTGGAGAAGGGTATTGATACAGAAAGTGATGAGAAAATCACAAATTTAAAATCCTAACTCCCAAGTCCCAACTATGATGTATAAATGAAAAGTTTATTAAAATTGCTGATTATCTATGTAAAAATAGCCAAGGATCTAGTGGAGTCTTTCCCTCGTTGGTTGGTGCAGAATTAGCAGCCCAGTTAATTGAACATACTGAAAGAAACCTAGCTTAATTCCATTGATTAATCAATTTTCAGTTACTAGAAGATTATTGACCAAAGAAAGTTACTATAAGATTGAATAAGCTTATCATTCTTGAATTTTACGCTTTATATCCATATATTAACAAGTCCAGTTTTTACATAATATAACCTAAATTAGATTCAGTCCGTTGTTCATTGGTCCGCCCATAGCAAAACGGGGAAATAGAAGAAACAACGGGAAGCTCAAAAGTCAGATGTATATTAACGTGGGTTTCGCTGGCAGAACCACCGAGTCGCCACCCTTGAATCAAAGTCTTCCATCTTAGCCTCCATACCCACATAAAAGGCCAATCCATAAGTTCATTTACTGTGATCTCACCCACAATCTCTCAATACTAAGAAGTCTTTTACTCTAGCGAAACCAATACTGAACGAACGAGACTAACCTTGTTTTGGTAAGAAACATTCTTGTAACACCTATAAATTTGCATTCCCTCCTTCCACTTCAAGCATATCCGCTGATCCACTTATTGACTACAAATGGCTTTCTCATCATTTCAACGCCTTGTTCTCTTTTGCTCACTAGCTTTCTTCTTCTTCGTCACTCCCTCACTAGCCAAAACATCTTTCAAACCCAAAGCCCTAGTTCTTCCGGTGACGAAAGATCCTCCTACGTACCCTCCAATACCTCACCACCATCAACCAATTAACCCCTCTAGTCCCCGTTAAACTGACTGTTGACCTCGGCGGTCAGTCCCTTTGGGTAGATTGTGAGCAAGGCTATGTCTCCTCCACCTACAAGCCTGCCCATTGTGGATCTCCCCAGTGCAAGATAGCTGGGTCCAGGGTTTGTACTAAAGAATGCTACTCATCCCCATGTTGATGTCATAATTTGGTTCGACAAATACTTTTGACTTTTCAACCCATTCCACGTGGTATGCGTTGAAATGTCAAAGAGTCCACGTAGGACTCTGACCTTTCAACACACTTAAACCTTTCATCAAGAAAGAAAAGATAACTCTAAGATGGAAATAATCATGACTAGTGAGATGCCTCACTTTGATACTCCAAGTCTTCAACCTTGGATCTCCACCTCTTAAGTCTTGGACGGTCACCATGTAATTGACTCACCATCTTGGATGGCAAGGCAAAAACATATCATGACCTCACTACTAGAGAGGCATAATCCAAATCCTCAACCCCCAAGACCAAGAGTTCGGCCCCCAAGCTTAGAAGCCACGACCTCCAAGGCTAAGGCCTCGACTACCAGGATCACTCTTAGACAAAGTGATTGCAAAGGAGACATAGTTAGCGGAAATCAAGGGCCAACTCTTACCTATTAGGCCAGGTGTCACGCTCTGATGATAGGTATGGTCGGAGGGCATGGTCCAAAAGTGACGTGAGAGGAAGAGACCACATAGTTGTGACATCTATCACCAACTCTGTCAGATGGAGTGTCAGGAAGCAGAAATCATGGGGCTGACACCCTGATTTTCGGGAAGAACCCATGCCTTCCCTCAACATCTCAACTACTCCTTCTCCTATAAATATCAATCCTTCACAAGCAGAAAGGGGGACTTCAACTTTCTCTTCTCTCCGAAAGCTATGCCAAAATGCATAGTCATTTCCATAGAGCTCCGCCAACTCGAGGTGGTGGAAGCCCAACATCAGGTGGAGGAAGCCCGACATGAGGCCATCAGTTCCACCCAAGAAAGGAGCTTGGAAGCCCAACACCAGGTGTAGGAAGTCTGAGATGAGACTATCAGTTTCACCCAACAAGGAGCTTGGAAGCCCAACACGAGGTGGAGGAAGCCCAACGTGAGGCCATCAGTTCCACCCAAGAAAGGAGCTTGGAAACCCAACACCAGGTGGAGGAAGCCCAACATTATGTGAAGGAAGTCCGAGACGAGACTATCAGCTTCACCCAACAAGGAGCTTGGAATCCCAACACCAGGTGAAGGAAGTCCGATTCGAGACTATCAGCTTCACCCAACAAGGAGCTTGGAAGCCCAACACGAGGTGAAGGAAGTCCGAGACGAGACTATCAGCTTCACCCAACAAGGAGCTTGGAAGCCCAACACGAGGTGGAGGAAGCCCGACATGAGGCCATCAGTCCCACCCAATAAAGGAGCTTGGAAGCCTAACACCAGGTGAAGGAAGTCCGAGACGAGACTATCAGTTTCACTAAACAAGGTAGCTTGGAGGCCCAGGATCAGGTGAAGGAAGCCCGAGGCCATACCTTCAGTCACAAGAGGTGAACGACCAAGGCTAGGCACAGGACTACCAGGGCATACCTTCATTCACAAGTGGACGACCAGGGCTACTCACGTAGCCAAACTAATCGAAGGAAAAGACAGGCCCACTTGAAGAAAACAACCCCACCACTTTACACTTGGATTTCAACGGAACCTCCGAAATCGGCACCAACAAATGGCGCCGTCTGTGGGAACCTTGAACGCTTGGCGCGTGTTCACTGGTTTAGTTAAGAAGGAAGCGTGTAGTATGCCGGAAAGACCTTCGATGTCTAGAGCCTTACCTACAACTACGAATGAAAGATGAAACAATGACAAATTGGGCAATGGTGGACATCCACCTATGAGGAGGAGCACAAGTTCGAGTATATCATGCTTGCAAGTACTAGAAGCGAAGTCCACCAACCATTGCCACTACAGACCTCAGCTTCCACCTTCTACACCAATCGTAGGCTGGACACTCAATGTTCATATCTACAAATCTTTGTCCACATGTCTCTATTTGATGAAGGATAGCCCACTCTTGAACATGATGTTGTCATATGTGTACTCCCCCAACATGCCACTGATGAGGAGACCAAGGGTGACCAACGTCGCAAAGACAAATACTTTTATGATTTGACGAACACGAAGCAACCATCACCACCCAAGGCTGACGAACACAATTGATCCTCATATCACCCCTGCTAATCATTATTATCACTGGATGGTGATGAGCTGATTATAATCGTTGGAGCACCATCACTAGAATTCAAGTTGGGAATTGATGATCAGACAAAGTCTGTAGATTTGATGAATGGTGTAGGTAGGAGATTCACATAAAGATCATGCACGCTACCTGACACGGAGAATCTTTCTACTAGAAATCCAGCAACGACCCTACCTTCAACATCCAAGTCATTAGATGATAGCTCACAAGGACGCGTAGGAACCTCCGACGCATAGTCAATGACGAGCAACTTCAATTCTCATGACATTGTGTGACCACCACTCGATGAAGTAGCAGCCTTGGAACGAACTAGAGGCCCTGAACCCCCAACGCCTGGTAGCCCAGGACACTGGCGTAATAGGAGAGAGTTATAAAAGCTTTGAAGTCGCTAGGAAGAGCGAAAAATTTACCGCCAAATGCTTGACGAAAAGACCATTTGTTTCACCGAAAACGAAGAACTAAAATCCACTCATGCTAGAAGTCTTTGACCGTTGCTGCCATAAGAAGTGTCAAGATGCATGATAGGCGACGTCTAGCTATCGACAGTCCACTACTTAGATTGACATTGGTAGTCAACAAGCTTGGAGCTCCATCACTAATTGCCACCATATTACCAAGGCGGGAGAGACTTTAGCTCCTAGTCGTAACATGTAGCTAAAAGGATGCAGACGACTCATGCTTCATCAATGCTATTATGGTTGAAGCTTGATGTTTGAATGCCATAGAGGTTCAATTGACTCTCCAAGAATGGAGAAAACTTGGGTGCACCCTCCACCTTCATTGGAATTTCAGCATGCATCCACCATCGTAGGTCTTAACCAACACCTAACGGGACAAGAAGACGATGGAAATGCTATTGATCAGCATGTCGCTAAAAATTGATGTTATAGAATGAGGTGACGACAAATCAAACCTTGAAGACATGAGGAGGCAGCTTGAGCCATGGACCAGACCCCTGGAGGTCCAACATAGAAAGACTATGTTCGCTTGTTGGATAAATGACTGATGTGGAGATCTCGTACACGATGCGCATCAACCCTAACAAGAAAGTTGCAGCTTTGATAAAAAATGATCGATCAACCTCATCAACATACCATCACCAACAATCCACAAATCTTACACAATGTTGGCATCAAGATTATGGGACTCCAGTCCACCATCCTTTCATGATCAGGAGGTTGACCTCAAGTAGGAACACACCTATGTCCTCGACTTCGCTGCTGTACTAACTCTCTAAAAATCTGATGGCTACACCACCAGCGCAAAGATGTCGGATAATGACGAGCTTCAAAGCGTAGTAATCCTTACAGTAGACTTGTCTATGTCTATCAAATGATGACCGTGCATTAGCGAGAGGATGCCATGCTAGTGTTCGTTCGATGATCTCAACTATTTTACTAGGACCAGACAACGTTGATCAACCGGCGCAAAGACCTTGAGCATCCACCGCTTGATCATATTTCAATGCTCGGACAATCTTGAGATTTTAGCGTTGCTGGAGTACTACCACATGAGTCGAACATATAGATGGGTTTACAAGTCTTGCATGCATGGCAAAAATACCCATTCACCAATATGGCGAAAAATCAGTAGCTAGGAGAGCTAACCCCAGAAGAAGAAAGAGCTTTCAACACACCATCTTATTGCCCTTAGACCTGTACTCCCACCAAAAAGGTCTCAACGTGCCATTACTCCACCCTTTTTGTTGCCAAAGGCCTACATCAAGAAAATGCCTACATGGAGACACCGTCCGGAACAAGTCACATTCAAAGGAGCGAGCTACACCTCAAACGGTACATCCTACTCTAAATTACTTATTTGTCGTATCATAAAGCATGATCACATGCACCATTATATCCTCTTTAAAGATTTCCTTGATATGCCAAGAGTGATGAATCTTCGAACACCAATAGGAATATGTTAGCCCTAGAGAGCCGGGGGCTCAATTCTATTATGTATTGATTTTTATATCTTATATGGCGTTCTATTTATCTACTATATGTGTCTCTATACTATTTGCATGCTATAAATCATGTTGAGATCGGAATTTGCACAAACGAATTAGCTTGAAAATATATCCATCTATTCAACAATTCGGCAAAGACCCCCGTGCTAAGCATATGACTAATTAACTCTGGTTACATCAGCTCATTACTGATGAACCTGTGTCAATGCCTAGACGCGGACCAAGTGGGGTACCAGTTCCACAAATCTATCTATATATAAACTCCTAGAAGTTTATTGGAACACAAAGGTATAGCTATCTCAATAGAAGTCCATCTAAGATAAATGGGAAAAACTTACAAACAGTACCTGAATTACGGGCCACTAATAACTTTCGTACCTCAACTTCAAAAACTATCACAATGGTACCCAGATTATCTAACACGACCTAACATTCATACATGCCGTCCACTTTGCCGTTAACGGTGTTAAATTTACAAGGGTAAATCTGTCATTTCACTGTTCATCTCTCTTACCATGGTACTGTTCATTTAAAAAAAAAATTTCCTCTCCTCAGGAAGAAGAAAAATTTTTTTTAAAAAAATAAACAGTACCATGGTAAGAGAGATGAACAGTGAAATGACATTTACCCTTGTAAATTTAACACCGTTAACGGCAAAGTGGATGGCATGTATAAATCTTGGGTCGGGGTGAAAAGTCCAGGTACCAAAATGATAGTTTTTGAAGTTGAGGTACGAAAGTTATTAGTGGCCCATAGTTTGGGTACTGTTTGTATTTTTTTCCCAAGATAAATATAGTAATAGTTTGTATAATAGACATCCTTGGTATTCCAACACCCCAAGGATTTGAGCCACAGAATGAAAGAGTCTTGCTAGCCGATATCAATTCACAGAGTGCCCTCGAGGTCCAGCTCACTTGAGTCACAGGTGAGCAAGTCTTAACAACTGAGACTAACACACATAGTGCACTCGAGGTCCAACTCACTTGAGTCGCCAGGTGAGAGAGTCTTAATGGCCGAAACTCGCAACGAACACTTGAGGTTGGTCGACTCTCAACCGCCACGACCACCAGTTGTGAGACTGTTAGACCGAACAATAGTTAGAGGTCTTACACTCCCTTATAAATTATGCTAATAGTTTAGTTATGGCAAAAGTAGGGACAATGCACTTATGTGCTAAATTAGAGCCAATAGTTAAAGCTCAAAGGGAAACAAAAGGAAGTCATTTAACCGATCCTCACCCTTGTCAAGGATGTTACCCTTCTCTCTATTGGAGATCAGTCACAATGAGTTCAGTCTCCTACCGTGGACCTTCGACATTCAAGGTTATCATCATCCCTAGTCGAGGATGTCGTCTTCATCCACATAGGACCTCCGTAGTTCGACCTTCAAACTACCATAGCGATGGCCTATCACATATAGAAACTCACCCCCACACAACGAGGTTAACTTTTTTTACATCCACTCTTGGTCTTTCATTAAGAACCACCTACTCAAGCCTAGATTCACCAAATTCTCCCTCATATTGAGTTCCCTACCCAACATAAGCCTTGCTTGGCCAGGGAACTGGGGGCTTGTTGATGTTATAATTTGGTTCGACAAATATTTTTGACTTTTCAACCCATTCCACGTGGTACGCGTTGAAATGTCAAAGAGTCCACGTAGGACTCTGACCTTTCAACACACTTAAACCTTTCATCAAGAAAGAAAAGATAACTCTAAGATGGAAATAATCATGACTAGTGAGATGCCTCACTTTGATACTCAAGTCTTCAACCTTGGATCTCCACCTCTTAAGTCTTGGACGGTCACCATGTAATTGACTCACCATCTTGGATGGCAAGGCAAAAAAATATCATGACCTCACTACTAGAGAGGCATAATCCAAAGCCTCAACCCCCAAGACCAAGAGTTCGGCCCCCAAGCTTAGAAGCCACGACCTCCAAAGCTAAGGCCTCGACTACCAGGATCACTCTTAGACAAAGTGATTGCAAAGGAGACATAGTTAGCGGAAATCAACAGCCAACTCTTACCTATTAGGCCAGGTGTCACGCTCTGATATTAGGTATGGTCGGATGGCATGGTCCAAAAGTGACGTGAGAGGAAGAGACCACATAGTTGTGACATCTGTCACCAACTCTGTCAGATGGAGTGTCAGGAAGCAGAAATCATGGGGCTGACACCCTGATTTTCAGGAAGAACCCATTCCTTCCCTCAACATCTCAACTACTCCTTCTCCTATAAATATCAATCCTTCACAAGCAGAAAGGGGGACTTCAACTTTCTATTCTCTCTGAAAGCTATGCCAAAATGCATAGTCATTTCCATAGAGCTCCGCCAACTCGAGGTGGTGGAAGCCCAATATCAGGTGGAGGAAGCCCGACGTGAGGCCATCAGTTCCACCCAAGAAAGGAGCTTGGAAGCCCAACACCAGGTGAAGGAAGTCCGAGATGAGACTATCAGTTTCACCCAACAAGGAGCTTGGAAGCCCAACACGAGGTGGAGGAAGCTCAACGTGAGGCCATCAGTTCCACCCAAGAAAGGAGCTTGGAAGCCCAACACCAGGTGGAGGAAGCCCAACATTATGTGAAGGAAGTCCGAGACGAGACTATCAGCTTCACCTAACAAGGAGCTTGGAAGCCCAACACCAGGTGAAGGAAGTCCGAGACGAGACCATCAGCTTCACCCAACAAGGAGCTTGGAAGCCCAACACGAGGTGAAGGAAGTCCGAGACGAGACTATCAGCTTCACCCAACAAGGAGCTTGGAAGCCCAACACGAGGTGGAGGAAGCCCGACGTGAGGTCATCAGTCCCACCCAAGAAAGGAGCTTGGAAGCCCAACACTAGGTGAAGGAAGTCCGAGACGAGACTATCAGTTTCACTAAACAAGGTAGCTTGGAGGCCCAGGATCAGGTGAAGGAAGCCCGAGGCCATACCTTCAATCACAAGAGGTGAACGACCAAGGATAGGCACAGGACTACCAGGGCATACCTTCAGTCACAAGTGGACGACCAGGGCTACTCACGTAGCCAAACTAATCGAAGGAAAAGACAGGCCCACTTGAAAAAAACAACCCCACCACTTTACACTTAGATTTCAACGGAACCTCCGTTGACTCGTTGATGCCGAAATCGGCACCAACACCCCAAAACCGGGTTGTAACAACAACACATGTACCATCTTCCCTGACAACGATCTCGCCACCACATTCTATAGCAATAAAGCGGGTCTAGACATCGGTCAAGTGGGTCAAGACGTCATCTCAATCCGATCTACAGATGGGTCTAATTTGGGTCCGGTCGTTTCTACTCCAAACATCCTCTTCAGCTGTGATGACACTTCTCTCTTGGCAAACCTTTCCGCTGGTGTTAAGGGCATGGCTGGCCTTGGCAGATTTAAAGTCGGACTTCCTACCCAGTTTGCTTACGCTTTTAGCTTCAATAGGAAATTCGCCATTTGCTTGACCTCTGCAGCAAAATCGAATGGTGTCATATTTTTTGGTGACAGTCCTTATGTTTTCCTTCCCGGCATTGATGTCTCCAAGTCGCTTAAGTACACCAAATTGATCCTCAACCCGGTTAGCACGGCTGCTATTTATTTCGAAGGCGATGCTTCATCAGACTACTTTATCGAAGTAAAGTCCATCAAGGTCAATGAAAAGGTCGTTCCGATAAATACTAATTTGCTAGCCATCGACCAAGACGGGAATGGCGGGACAAGTATTAGCACATTGAAGCCTTACACGGTTTTGGAGACGTCAATCTACAAGGCTGTCGTCAATGCGTTTGTGAAATCACTCGCTCACATACCAAGCCCGTAGCGCCTTTTGGAGCTTGCTATGATTCAAAGAAGATCGGCAGCACACGTGTCGGCCCAGGTGTGCCTGCAATTGACCTTGTATTGAGCAAGGGAGTGTACTGGAGGGTATTTGGTGCAAACTCCATGGTGCAAGTGAGCAAGGACGTGTTGTGTTTAGGGTTTGTGAATGGCGGTGTGAGGCCAAGGACTTCTATTGTGATTGGAGGGAATCAAATCGAGGACAATCTTCTTCAGTTTGATTTGGCTAACAAGAGGCTCGGGTTCAGCTCCTCCTTGTTGTTCCAACAGACAACCTGTGCCAACTTCAACTTCACTTCTTAGATTTGGAGTTCTAGAGGAACGACAGTTAGATAATTGCATACATTTTATAGCCAAAAGTAATGGTACGTAGTAGTAGTAATAATAATTGCATGCATTTGTTACCCAATCGCAAGTGATCAAGCTGCTGCATGTGCTCTGGTCTGTTAATTTTATACTGTTTTGTATTCTACACCATAAATAAAAAGGTCATCATTGAAAATGTAGCCATATAATTATGAATAACTATATCTTGGCTAGGGTGAAGGGACTTCTACTCGCTGCATATGCTCTACTCCTTTTCTCTTGTCAAAAAAAAAAATCTACTCATTTTCAATAGTTTAAATATCTTCAAAATTAGCAATTTTGATGATAGTATGGAGAATTTAATGAATTTTGTCCGAGAAGTTAGTTAGTTGGTAATCAGCGACATGTTGCTAGTTAATCCCTCACTCTAGTCTTTATATATTATGTCATAGACTATTTCATACATTGTTAACGAACTACATAATTTGTTGATGTATGTCTTTTTAAAAGTATATTATTTGGTTTTTAGTAAACTTCATCAATTGTTATACTCCAGCTATTTTGAATTTCAATTACTGAAACACCTGCCTATACAAATATGCAACTTCTCATTTTTAAAATTCAGCCCTTTATTAGTTTATCATCGCTATAGATGGCCACGCCATGAGATGTACGTCCTAGATGGTAGATAAGCGCCATGTTTAAATATTAATACAAGGATAAAATTAATTAGCTTGGAAAATTAGTCTGTAAGATTTTTTTATGCATGCTTAAAATATTAAGATTCAAGTCTGATTCTAACATGACTCACTAAAGTGTGTCTTATAGATCTATTTTTTCCCATTCCGCAAAGATATCATCTTAAACATACATTCTTGTCAAAAATTGCTCAAATCTGATTCAATGGCTAAACTTAACTTTTCCCATGAGTAACTCGAAAAGTCCAAAACTACATC
The DNA here is from genome assembly GCF_002994745.2 of Rosa chinensis. Classification (NCBI taxonomy): domain Eukaryota; kingdom Viridiplantae; phylum Streptophyta; class Magnoliopsida; order Rosales; family Rosaceae; genus Rosa; species Rosa chinensis. Next base: position 43,290,547 of record NC_037091.1, read on the forward strand.
TTCCTAAACATTTCAACAGCTAGTAATCTCATTAAACGTGAATTACCAATAATCTAATCACTTTTCTTAATTCTATCCCGCTTCTTAATTAATTTTTATCCTATTCCAGCTAAATTAGCGCATTCTTATCACACATCATATAATTTCCTATGATTTCTTTAACTTAAGCTCTAATCGCTCAACCAAACTGCTGATAGTATTTTATGTAGCTCGCTAGCTTGGTTGGAGGAATTTCATCAAGCTAGGAGTATTGACAGAACACCCAAGTTGAAGGAAAGGATTCTCTGGAAACCAGTTGCAAATAGGAGTTGGAAACTAAACGTAGATGGAAGCTTTTTACTAAATGATGTTAAGGGAGGTCTGGGGGGAATCCTAAGAGATGGAGTTGGGCATTTTAAGGCAGCCTTTGCTGTCCCGGTTTCGAACATGGCATCCCCAAAACAGGTAGAACTAAGAGCAATCAAGGAAGGCATTCGTTTACTTGAATCAATGCATGCTGCAAATGTTATCATTGAGACTGATTGTCTGCAAGCAACTTGGGATGTGGCTACTGCCCAACATGAAACTCTTGTTGATGGTAATCTGATTGATGACATTAAAACGAGCTTACTTGCTTTACCTACTGTGTCCTTGGACTACACCCCTAGAACAGCCAACTCGGTAGCTCACCGGCCAGCTGGAATTGCCTATGAAAGTAGCACTATTGATGCCGGAAAAGGTAAAAAAAAAAAAAAAAGCTTTCTCCCCGCACTTGGTGTTGCTTTTCTTACAATAAAAAAAATTATTTCGACCTTATAGGGATAGATATTGAACTTCGACCTTATCATTGTCTCTTCTAAGGGGGGTGTATTCAATTCAGATTTTAATAAAAGACTTCGTTTGAGTTTTTATAATCCATAGATTTACTTAATCCACGGATTGTTTAAATTCTACACTACAAGAGAAAATGTCATCGGCGACAACCCAAAGTTGTTGTAAAAAGTCTAAATTTCTCGCTGAATTAAAAATGCGACGACTTTGGGTTGTCGCAACCAGTTGTCGCCTTATGTGTTTTATGGATTGTCAAAAGCGACGAAATTACACGGTTGTCGCTTTTTCAATATGCGACGCATTTGGTTCCTCGCATATAACAAATTATGAGACACACAAGTGTGTTACTAAAAACTATATGCGAGACTTTATATTTGTTGCTATTTTTAATAAATGAGACTTCGTGTACGTCGCATATTCCATATGCAAGGCTTGGATGTTTGTTCCATTTTCAATAAGCGACGCAATTTGTTCCTCGCGTATGACATATTGAGAGACAAGTGAGTGTGTTACAGAATGCTATAAGCGAGACTTTATGTTTGTTACAATTTCTAATATACGAGACCTCGTTTACGTTGCATATTCCATCTGCGAGGCTTATATATTTGATCAAAAATTTATATGCGAGACTTTTTTTTGTTGCAAAAAGTAACTGCGAGGTTTCATTTTTGTTACATATATTAATATGCGACACATATGTTGTTGTTGTAGAAACTTATAAGCGAGGCTTCTTGTTTGTCTCACATAATTTTGTCGAGGAACTAATTGTGTTGCATATTGAAAAAATGACAACCCTGTAATTTCGTCGCTTTTGACAATCAGTAAAACACAGAAGGTGACAACTTGTTGTGACGACCAAGAGTCGTCGCATTTTCAATTTAGCGAGAAATTTAGACCTTTTACGACAACTCAGGATTGTTGCCAATATCTTTATAAAGATATGTCATATCAGCATAATTGTCAAAAATATAAAATGCAAGATTAAATATTTGTTGAAAAAAATAATAGGCGAGATCGCATATAATGTTGCATATAATGATTTGCAACATATGCAAAAGAATCATTGTTTGTTGCGAATGACTTTAAATGAGGCTGGATTGTTTGTCTAATTTGATAATTATTTATTTAAAATTTTCAAAATAATTTGAATATTAAAAAAATTTAATTTATTAATAATAATCAAAGACTTATTAAATCATAAATCAAATAGAGTTTACAAAATTCAACAAAAAATAATAATAGTTAATAAAAAGAAAAATTGTTTGCCAAGACTAGCTAAATCCTAAACTAAAAATTACTGAAAATGACTTTATAAATCACAAGTCTTCCTCCAAATCCTCTGTTTCTGAATTATCTCCATTGTTTTGGACACCGTCTTCATCTCTTCCAAAGACATCACCTTCTTCACTGTTGGGTACTACTATGTTGATGTCAATGTTTTCTGTATCAGCAAAGCAGCCTTGGCTATTCATCAGAAACTTCTTCAACATTGTCATTAGCTAGCAATCATCTCAATCATACCTTTCACCACGTGTTTTTTTTCAATTCTCTGCATGATTAGATAAAAAGATAAGAAGACAGAAACAGAAACTAATATATATCAAACCCTCGTTAAGGATAACAAGTGACATATGTATTCACATCTTTACCTGAGTTGTGAGTTATAGGATGTTGATCGACTTATGGCTCTTCAAATGGCAATTGAGTTATTGTGGTTGCTGCATTAGAAGTTGCTTTCAGGGCTGGTTGTGATGGTAGCTGAGAAGCAGAATTGGATGGTCTTGTTGTTGTAGTAGCAGGCTTCCTTATCATTTTTCCTTGGCCAAGTTGCAGAGATTGAGACGACATCTGCAACACATGAAAAAAAGGAGTTGAAATAATAACATGAGATAAGCTAAAACAAATGATCTTGAAAACCATAGTACAACAGCAAACAATAAGGAACATATTGTATTCAATGATCGAGAACTCGAGCTTTAGTAACATGAGTGAATTTCAAGCATATGTACTGGTGATCTAAAATAATAGTTCTTGAATTAACGTTGCAGATTTTAAGCTTAGGAATAAGAAGATGGATTGCCTTAGCAACGAACCAATCTCCAACTTACTATAGATTGATCCTCATTCGTCGTTGTTTCATCAAGGACACAATGACACATACATACATACACATTAATGAAACGTAACCACAAAACCCAGAATTAAATTCTAACGCTTAAGATTCTAAATCACATTAATGTTTTGTACACATTAATTCTAAATCACATTTCAAATGCTTAAGATTACAAGAACTTGAGAAGTTGGATTTTTTTTTTGTTTTTGAACACAACATAAAAACTCTGAATATAACAACAAAGCCACATTCACACAGGTCTAGTACAGGAACAAATATAAACACATCAGAGGTGCTTCAACTTTTCAAACTAAAATTATAGAAACACAGCACAAGCACATAGCAATTTTAAGAACAACAATCTAACTAGCTAGACATGGATGATATAGTTACTCAATACTCATCTGGAATACCAGTAAAGAAAAGAAATCAGGAAAGGAAAGAAAGACCAATAAGCTTCTATAAACAGCAAGAAAATTTAAGGAAAAACCATCATGATAGTTACATAAAGAACTAGGCCTGTACATAAAACATTCGAAAACTTCTCTTCAAGTTAAAGGAGTTTACCTCACAAACTAGTAATAGCAACATCAAAAAGAAAAGAAAGGAATGGGACAGAACACTCAATTCATGTTAATAGGCAAGAGGCATAATTAGTTTTTAGCCTAAAGTCAACTATGCACAGACTAGAGTTTAGAGAAAAGAAAAGAAGATTTGCTTGTGATAATCCAGATCAAACAAACAGAAGGACATGCATGTAGGTGGAGATCGAGTGAGTCAAAATGGCACTAATTTTTCAGATCCAAATCAGAGAAAATCTACCGTTTTGGTGGATGTGTTTGAAACACCTTCAATATGCAATTCCACAGAAAAGAAAGAATCAAAAATCAAAATCAAGAAACAAAAGAAATTCGAGATTACAGAAAGAGAAAGAGAAACCTGTTACCAGCAACGTCAGTTAAGGAGAAAAAACTGAAAACAAAGAGAGAGAAAATCAGAAACAATACAAACCAAAACCCAGAAAGAAAGAAAAAAACTTGATAGTTTGCAACAGACCCTTGATCGAGATGAAGATTGAACAGAGAAGTTGATGTTCTGATGAGGCGGCTTTGTTCCCTTTTATATTTGTCCATCTCTTTTGGGTTGAGAAGAATCCTAAATAGGACTCCTCTCTTTTCTCTCAAAATCCTGCCTAATTTTCCCGCTTGTTTGAGAGAGAAGAACATGAAGGATAGTGTGATGAAGATTTCTGTGAACGCGCGGCGACTGTTGTATGAGAGAAGAACGGGAAGAAAGACTCTTCCATGTATGTTATGAAGTTCCTTTTAAGGATAAGAATGATTTGACAAAAAAGTAAATACATATAACTGGACACGATTTTATTTAAAGAAAAAAAAAACAGCAAGTTATTAAGAAAAATACTAAACAATACCTTTTTTCATCTTGTCTACTAATATGGAAAGCCACATTCTTTAAAAAAAAAAAATAATAATAATACTGGAAAGCCTCGAAATAATTCAAATAACTCGGATCATAAATCTAGTCACTATTTGTGTCACTATGATCACCCAGTAATTCTTCTTCACCAAGAGCTCTAGTATGCTCCAACATAAGATCATCATCCGTAGAATCATCATCAATAAAATCACCGTCATCTACTGCATTCTTTTCTTTATTTGTGTTGTTGATGATAATAGTTTCAGGTTCCACATCATATCTGCGCAAAGGTGTACTAGTTTCATCATCTTCTACGTGAACCTCCCATACATTAGCGTCATCGTCCACGTCACCAAGGTCATTATCACGGTCTACAAGATCTTCGTCTTCTTCTCTTTCTGGAACATCCCACAAGTGCCTATATTGAATCTTCTGGACAACTTTCCAAGGATGCCCCAATTTTAGGCCATCAAGATAAAACACCTTGAGAGCTTGTTTTGCTAGCACATAAGGATCATGTTGGTACCATTGGTTTCTAACGTTCAACGACGTCAAATGGTAGTCAAACTTCATCTTTTTGGGATTAGAATTATACTGTTGACATTTAAAAACAATTGTACTGTACTTTTTTCTAAAATGTAATTGAAACACACTAACCAGACTCCCATAAAAGGTGCAAGGTTCACCATTATGGGACCCAATCGTCATAACGCCACTATCCTGTGTGGAGTGGTATTGCTCAATCCGTTTGACGGACCACCGAATATCATTTGCCATGCACCCTGTATATTGGACACTGTGCGGGTCTGCACCATGTGCAATTCCACATTACCCGAATCCGCCTTGAGAGGTTTTACCTCACAAAGATTTTCCTTGAGGAGATTTCACCTCACCCAAATTCACCTTGAGGAGATTTTGCCTCACCAAAATGCTCTTTGAGTGGTTTCACTTCACCCATATTCGCATTGAGGAGATTTCACCTCACCTAAATCCGCTTTGAGAGGTTTCATTTCACCCAGATTCGCCTTGAGGAGATTTTGCCTCACCAAATGCTCTTTGAGTGGTTTCACTTCACCCATATTCGCATTGAGGAGATTTCGCCTCACCCAAATCCGCTTTGAGAGGTTTCACCTCACCCAGATTCACCTGAAGAGAATTCCGCCTCACCCAAATCTGCCACATAATCATTAAGTAACAATCTGTAGAAGTCGTTGCCTAATTATTTTTTTTGTGAGAGGTTAATCACATAAACATTAACCGACAACACATACAAGTCATTCTCTAATTTTCAGCGAGTAAGTTCAAGTTGTCACACAAATATTAAGCGATAACCTGTACAAGTTGTCACTTAATTGGTCGTTTGCAAGAAAATTAAAATTTTCACATAAACATTAATCGACCATTGATAGAAGTCGTTGCCTAATTGGTTTTTAGCGATGAATTTCAAGTTGTCATATAAACATTAAGCGACAACCCGTTGAGCTCATCGCCTAATTGGCCTTTTGTGAGAAAATTAAAGTTGTCATATTAACATTAACCGACAACTCGTAGAAGTTGTCGCCTAATTGATTTTCAGTGAGAAAGTTCAGGTTGTCACATAGTCATCAAGCGACAACCTGTAAAAGTCGTCTCTTAATTGGTCTTTTACGAGGAAATTGAAGTTGTCACATAAACATTAACCGACAACTAGTAGAAGTCGTCGCTTAATTAGTTTTCAGTGAGGAAATTGAAATTGTCACATAAACATTAAACGACAACTCGATAAAGTTGTCGCCAAATTGATTTTCAGCGAGGAAATTCAAATTGTCACATAAACATAAAGCGACAACCCGATAAAGTTGTCGCCAAATTGATTTTCAGCGAGAAAGGTAAGGTTGTCACACATTATTAACCGACAACTCACATAAGTGGTCACTAAATCAGTCTTTAGTGACAAAAATCTAGTTGTCACATAAACATTAAGCAACAATTCACAGAAGTCGTCGCCTAATTAATCTTTCGCAAGGAAGTTAAAGTTGTCACAGAAATATTAACCGACAATTGGTAGAAATTGTCACCTAATTAACATTTAGCGAGGAATTGGGTGTCGCATAATGTCATATGGGCGACAACTGTCAATTTCTTGCAAATTCCTACTTTTTGCGACAAATTGGTTGTTGCTGATGGGATCATGTGCGACAACTGAAATTTCCTCGTATTTGCCAAGTTTTTGTGACGATTTTTGGGTTGTCACAATGAAATTCCTCGCTTTTGCTATTTGCTCTTGTAGTGCTATATGGACTCTGATTGATTCTAATAGATTGATTTACTAGTATTTGTTTAGATTTTACAGATCCTTATGATGTTTTTGGTAGGTTAATTTTTTTTCTTTTTCTTCTTCTTTAATTAAGCAATGGATATATGGATCCAACTATAATGCTATATCAATGACAAGAAAGTATGGCAAGCTACCATTCTTTATGTTGTGTATACTGATATATGAACAATAAGAGAAAACTAACCAACCAAAATGTTTCACAAAAAATAAAGTAGTTGTTTGGCTCCAGTTTTGTTGCAGCTGGTCAACAATCTCTTTTCTGCGCGGGCGCGCCAGCACTGCTCGGGTTTGGTCGTTGGGGGTGTTCCTTGACCTGACTTCTTTTGAGCGATTGTGGACGAAGAGAGCACCAACCTCGTCGCGGGATTCTTTGTGCCTCGTGGTGAGGACTTTTGCTAACCTTCTTCAAAATCACACAATCGATACTCGACGTCGTAGATCAAGCAGAGCAGAAATCACTGGGAAGTGGGGAGAACTTGCTAAAGCGTGACTTTAGCTTGGCTGGTTTGCGAGGGTGTTACCCTTGCTTGGTTGGTTCTGTAATTGTTGTGGTCGCGGTGCTACAGTCGACTCTCGAGGAGACTAGGACAAAAGCACATTGACAGAGGGTTTGGTGGCACTGACAGTTGGCTCCTAAGGATTCTGGGACTGGAGTGTGGTCATCGGTAAGAGAAGGAGAGGGGTTGCTCCGGAAAGGCTTGGATGATCATAGAGATTAATTGATGAATTTTGTTTGTTACTTCGTCGTAGCCTCCATATATAGGCTACCAGGCCACAATGGTTGGCCTTAAACAAATCATGATGCGTTAAGAACTTAAGCACTAATGGAATCATGATGGGTTAAGCACTAATGGAATCATGGTGGGTTTAACACTTAAGCACTAATGGAATCATGGTGAGTTTAACACTTAAGCACTAATGGAATCATGGTGGCTTATTCCCTGTTGGCCACCATGAAATGTAGTTGAATGCTTCCCGGCCACGTGCATGTCATATTCCTTAATTGAATGGAGTATGAATATTCGCATGGGCGTGCCTTTTCTTGCAGCTTGCATAGTCTTCCATAATTCTGCAGGTAGGCTTTATTTAGTTTCTAAATAATATATTTTGAACTTTTTAACAATATATAGCTTGAACCACTGATATTGACTCAATTTCTCCAAGACACTCATTGTCACGCCAAAATGCTCATTTTGGGTTTAAACATTGCCCCCCAGACCTCGAAGTCAAAGGTCTTCGTCTTGACTGAAGAGGTCTTGAATCAGCACTGCTCTTATAATGTCGTTGCTCCAAAGCCACTTGTATTGGCTTGACTGAAATTACTTGACTGATTCCATATAGGCCTCAAAATAGGCCATAAAGCTTGAATGCCACAATCTGAATTGGCTTTGTCATGAACTGACGCTTTCTTTGCCAACTTTATTGCCCCTATGTATCTGATGTCTGGTATGCAGTGAATTGGCGAAACTTAGGCAGGTTATAGGAGATCAGAACTTTAGCGTGCCCCCCATGCGAAGGAGACTGCTTTTGTTAGCGAATGAGGATCCTTCTCTTCTTTGGTGGTAGCTTTGCCATGTGTATAGCAGCAAGTATCTGCCTTGTTCGCTGGCTCTCTGTTGATTCTCTTAAATGTAGGTGTTGGAGCCGCTTCACTGGCTAGATCAAGTTTGATCAAGGCCTACAGTACTTGGCGAAATAAGATGCAGAATAGCAAACTGTTTGCTGCCATTTAATCCTTCACTAATCTTATGCTGAACAGGATGATTGAATCATGGCTATCGACATCATGACATGTGACCAAGTGAACCCACCATACTTGCTGCAACTTTAGCATCTAAATTCGCATGGGTTTTAATCATGTTTAATTAAAAAACATCAGGCCACTACGCTGGCCCTGCAGTTGTAGGAAGGTGCAATGCCATCTCTTCACTGCCTCCTCAGATGTAATTCTCAAGATGGAATAATGATTAATTAATTATCAACTTGAGCCACTCACTGGCCCAACTAATAAATTAATCTCCAAAAATATATGAGCCACAAATCAAGGTGTAGTGGAGAAGTGTTTTTTGCGAACAAATTTTCTTCGTGAACATTTTCTGACTATTTCCTTTAAGGAAGATCTAAGTAAGGAGAAATCTTCTCAAGAGAGATCTGAGTGAGGAGAAATCTTCTCAAGAGAGATCTGAGTGAGGAGAAATCTCTTTGAGCTTGGCGAAAATGTTCTTCGTGAACACTTACTGACTTTCTCCTTGAGCTTGATTTAATAAGGACCCAAGACCTTTAAAATGTTTCTCCATTATTTCTTTGAGGAGAAATCTCCTCGAATCAGGTCCGAGTAAGGAGAAATTTCCTTGAGTTTGAGTCTTTATTCCATCACTTTATCTCCTCATCTTGATGTTCAGCTTCCTCTTAGTAGATGACAGTTTGCTCTCTACAAGATCACGAGGGAGGCCATCTATGCTTCACTCCAAGCTCCGATGTATCAAAATTTATAGCATGAAAACCCTTCTTGTGAGAGCTTGCAGGAAAAGAACATGGATACTTCTCGTCAAAGACTTGGAAGAAGTTTGGCTCGTAGGAGGAGTAATCTTGCCCCCCAAATATCCTTGTTGGTTGGCGAAGCATGATCTTCATTTGCAACTTTGGAGATGAGGATGAACATAGATTGGCTTTGTAGCCTACTACCACATCATAGATCATGGTCTTTGTAGAATTAGCCACGAATTGGCTTTTGCATTTGACCACTTGCTGGTCTGAATTCTCCATATCAAGAGCTCCAAAGAACCTGAACTCCTTCATATGATTTTTGGAACTGATAATCAAGTAATAATTATCATCATATTCATCATGGATTGGCTTCGCATCGAGATCATATTTACAGTCACCAAAGAGTGGCATATCAAATATTTGTTGCCTCTATACTCTTTCCAAGCATCATATCGAGACGCCTCTATGGATTGTTTAGTATCATCATAGACAAATTTCTTGCCAGAAATTTGGAACTGGATAACTGTAAACTAGAGTTAACTTGTATTGATGATACTCCAATTTATAGTCGCGAATGACAAATTGGCCACTAGAATATTTATTCTGGCCATTCATGCAACGTGGGTTGTAGATGTTTTCTCCATATATATCAAAGCCACCGCATGGCCCGAAACATTGCTGAAGAATTTGAAGTTGAATTGACCAATAAAGCCACAGATTGGCTTTCTAAGGCCATAACTTAATTGATAATTAAGTTGGTCATGGCTTGCATGACAACGTCCAAAGCCATGAAAGCCACATGCATGATAATTGAGTTGACCATTTTGAGCATACTTTTGATCACTTTCATGACCGTGGTAGCGTCCAGTAGCAAGACCGCATCTCTCTTGGCCAGATTCTGTTGGAGGCTTTTCTTCTATCTTGCTTTTCCGGAGAAACCCAGAAGCAAACTGTTTCAAGTCCCTCTCTTTCCTCCCAACTTCGTCTTCCATTTCCGAAGAAACCCAGAAATGGCACTTAAGAAACCATTCGTTATCGATCAGGTAGATGAAATCACTGAGAAAGTCGCATTCACCTGGTGGACTAATATGGTTGTTCGATGCAGAAGTCAGATCGGAGAGGAGAGAAGTCGACTGATGGGCTTTGGTGGAGGTGATAATCAAGCGAGCCTGGGTCCCACACCTTGCGATCGTTTGCCAGATGATGCTATGGCCTATTATGGGCTTCCCATCCGCCGTCCCATAGCTGCTCTTTGGCAGGTGCCTGGTGATTTTAGCAGTTAGGGGCCAAGAATGAAAGTGGGTTTCTGGCCTACCATCGTTCCCAAGGAAAATGTTTGGTATCAGGAGGTCCGAGCGAGAGATTTGGCCCATTGGGATGCTGTGGGTATCACCCAAACTATCGATCTATGCTTTTGTCTTCCCCATAATACCAGCCCTGCATCGCTAGCTGCTGCTCTTTGCTTCTGGAACACCTCTAGCAATACATTTGGTTTCTGGTTTGAGCAGATGAGCATAACTCTGCTGGATGTTCTTACCATCACGGGGTTGCCTATTGACTTTGACCCCTATGTGCATGGTTAGTTTAATGGCATTCAATTTCCTTTGAGAATGGGTATGGCTGGTCGGGGGCATCACAGCAAATCTTACCTATTCTGGCGTGACTATTACTGCACCCAGCGTGACCACACAGGAGGTATCGCATTCCTGGAATTCTGGCTTTGCAAATTTATCTTTTACACTTCTTCCAACAAACCTACTAGGCGATTCCCTCCTCCCCTTGATGATGGAGCCCTCCTGGCCTTTCATCGCGCCATCTCCTACTTGGATATTCGTCTTGCCGCCGACTTCATAAGCTACGAGTTCTATGCCCCCAACCAGTGGACGGGATCATAGCGAAGGAGCCCTCCTGGCCTTTCATCGCGCCATCTCCTACTTGGATATTCATCTTGCCACCGACTTCATAAGCTACTAGTTCTATGCCCCCAACCACTTTACTCACCAATTTGGGTTGGCCCAGTTGGTACCCTGGCCTCTAGTTGATTCTGCCAATTACTACACCTCTTAGCGGAGATTAGCCCCGCCTGGGTCTGCCCCTTTCAGAGTCAGTTTACTTTGATAGTGATTCCCCCTTAGGTCAGAACGCTGTACCCCCTCAACGATGTCGACGATGATTATGCTGATTGGTAGAAAGAAGTGTCCGTGAATTGTTGGGACCTGCCACATGGCGAACTCTTTGTCCTGATCTTTCGTGGCATGAGTAGTCCTAGTCCAGAAGACCGCGAGATTCTTAAACGCTTATCCAACCCTGCAGCACAACCCCCGCGACCTATTCTACCTTCTCGCTCATCGCGTCCAGGGATACAAATCCGCGAGCCCGGGGCAACAGTAAGTTTTCATCTTTCTTCACCATTGCCTTTCCTTGTCTAGATTTTCCTGCTCTTATTCCTGAGTGTGTTTTGCAGTGAACTACCCAGAGCAGGACAACCTCTGTTCAAGCCGAGAAACAAAAGGCAATAGCAGAGGAGACTTCTGAGGGAGAGTCTTCTCATGATGAGGATCCCGCTGAGATAATTTGGTTAAGAACGATCCCAAACCTGTATATTTGGTGCTTCCCCCCTTTTTGAGTTGTGATTCTTTTCTCGTACAGGCCACTGCTGTCCTCGCTTGCAAATGCGACCGAGCTCAATTCGTCGAAGAGAGTTTTGAAGATGATGAGCCTCTGGGAATGCGATTGGTAAACTTCGACCCCATCTTATCCTATTTAAATTTTAGGATCTTTACTATGTATCTTTTGACAGGTTGTTCAAAGGACCACTGATCCCTCTCGCCTGTGCGAGGCTGGATCCTCGGTGGCCGCGAAGGGAATGGCCTCTTCTCAAATTCAGGCGCCTCCGCCCCCTGCAGTACCGGTGCCCGTTGTGGTGATACCCGGTTTCAGATGAAGATTCTCCAGAGCGTCTTAACATATCCGTTCGCACTGAGCTCCTGGCTGATGATCGAGTGGTGGAGGAGATCCCCGCGACAAATCAAGTTGGTCACCTTGTTTCTTTGGGTCCCCCTACTTCATCTAACGAACCTATAATCCAAGAGGTAGGCTGTTGCTTTTCAAAAGATTTCAATTTTTCTCTTTCAAATGGTTCTTCCTTCTGAGAATTTTGGCATGATCAGGATTCGTTTCGCATTGAGGAGGTGGCTGCAAATGCTGAGGGTCCTATTGGCAGGACAGTAGCCCCAGAGATGGAAAATGATGCGGACTGTGGTGGTGCCCCTCTCGCGAACAAATGAGACAGCTATCGAAGCTGAGGGCTCTGTGCTTGAATCTGCTCCACTTGCCCATGGTGAGCCACTAGTTGAGTTCCCAGATTCTCCCGCGGCTAAAGGGACAGACAGACCAATCTGTTGAAGATGAAGAAACTAATGAAGTTGTCCACCCTTTAGCATTGGTGGTTCGTGATCCTGCGGCGCCTCCACCGCCTCCTCCTCCTCCCACCAGATTCGAGAGATTGATAAAGGTGTTGGAGGTAACTTCTCCTTCTGCTGTGGATGAGGCTAAGATGGTGCTTCGCGAACATTTGGGTCCTCGGGTATTGGAGCTTGGCGTCCTCCCCCGAGTCTTGGAAGCCCTAAGGTATCTTCGCCAGGAGAAGGCATTGACCTTGCGGCAATTCAGTGTCATTGACGCTCTGTTGAATGAGTTTGGTAGGGCCTGCCGACTTCAATCAGCCGAGAATGCCCAGGCTCACGATGTTTGAGAGGTTTGAATAGCCTCACCCGAGAAATAGACATCTTCCGCGGTATTTTAAATGAGCGAGCCATCCGCCTACGGGAACTACAAATCCAAAAGTCTGACTTCAAACTTCGGATCAAGGACCTGCAAGCCCGTTTAGCCTCTGTTGAGAATGCGATTGCTGCAAAAGAAGCCCAACTCGAAGAACCTTTGGCTGCTTTTGAAGAAATGGGTCGCAACCTGGTCCATGTCAGAGAACGGACCACTTAGGCTGAAGTTGGTGCCATTGCGGTGAACCTCCGTGTGGAAGAACTTTGCTTCAAATTGAGCTTCGTGGGCCAATCTCTGTAGGCCTCCTTGAAAACTGTTTGGACTCCTCATGTGCTATTAATCCTCTAATAATAGCTAACTCCTCGAAAACCGCTCGGTCTCCTCACATACTACTAGTCCTTTTTTCCCGAGATTTGGAATCACTAATCTCAATTTACTGACATCGGTTTGACTCTTTAACCATCTATCCAAGGGTGGGGATTTGCCTGAAATCTTTATAAATAGTTGTATTTTGGGTAGGGAATACTCACAACAAATCTTATGAAATATTCAAGAAATGGTCTTTCAGTCCTTGCTTCTCTTACTCTTTCTTCACAAATCTTCCCCTCATGAAATGGCATTTAGCCTCCAAATTTTAGGCTTTATGGCGTAATCTCAAGCCTAGGTTAGGCCTTATGGCGTAATCTTAGGCAACCCCTTGTTTCGGCCTTCTAGAAGTTTGGATGGAAAATACCAGGCTTCAGATTGGTTTAGAAACACAAGGGGACTCCAAGTGTGGGATCTCCGGTCATGCGAGATTATCTTTTTTAGAATCCCACACGCGGAGCGAAACTGGGAAGGGAGGAAGGCCACTTTGTGGTTCGTCTTTCCTCCTCTATTTCCTTCCGTCTGGACCCTGCTCGTGTTGTGCCCTGCAGATGGAAGAGGCTTTGGTTATCACCTCATTCTCCCCCTCTCTCTTCTTGATAGAATCTTGGAGTGATGAGGAAGGATGGACTCTTTGAAAGAATGGGTTCAAGCTACAGAATGGTTGTTCCCATACTTCACGTCCAACTAATGGTGGTTACTGAGGCTAAAGGGGGTGCAGAGACTCAAGCCGATATTCGGTTCCTTCACTCTCTGCCCTTCCCGGAGACAATGGCGTGACTCAACCCGAAGTTGGATTCCACAGCTGCTTCCACTTGAGGGGGCTTGGAGGCTCCATTTTCTTTCACTGGAGTCTCCCTTTCTCATGGATAATGGCGTGGCTCAACCCGACGTTGGATTCCTCTGCCGCTTCCATGTAAAGGGAGTGCGGGGGCTCCATTCCTCCTCTTTTTCCTTCTCTGAAGTCTGCCCCTCCTTGGGATAATGGCGTGGCTCAAACCGATGTTTGGTTCCTCAACTACTTCCATTTGAAGAAAGATTCAGAAGATATCCGAAGATTCCTATTTTTTATTCTAGCCACTTTTGGCTTTGTAATGAATGTACTGCTTTTGGCCGCAAAGCCACTTTATGAATACAATACTATTTTGTTATCCTGATATTCAAATATCCGTGAGGAGCCAATAATTGTGTCTCGCAAGGCCCCAAATATAGGCCCCTATAGTTGTATATTCAGGAGCTTTGAAAATAATATGAACTTTAAAATATGCTCCGCGTCAAAAAGAGCCTCACGGCGAAGGTTTTGAGAAAATCCACACCTCGACCCTATTTTCCCGCGAAGGTGTTTTCTCTGCGAGAGAATAGACAAAGCTAAAAAAAATTTCCAGAGCCGCTGACTCGGCTTAGTATAGTGTAATGTTGCCCCCTAGTGTTGCTAGGCGTAATGAAGAAACTATTATGGGCCTAAAAAACAGGCCTTCATGAATGGGCTTCGCGAGTGTAGGAACACTAGAATTGCCCCCCATGTCTTATGCGAAGAAACCATCTACGACTCCTTCGAGTCCCAAACATTGGGAAAGTATTTCTTCAAGTACGTATCTCCCATTGATAGGGCTATGATGGACATCTCCATTTAGGTCCTTGAGATGAAAAGCTCCTTTCTCTAAGATTTTATAGATGATGTATGGGCCTTCCCATCTTAGAGTCCATTTGCCACGACCATCTAACTTTTCGCCAAGCGGGAGAACTGCTTTCCAAACCAACTCTCCTTCGCTGTAACTCCTTCCCTGCGTCCTCTTGTCATAGGCACGAGCGACTCGTTGCTTTTCCATGACCAAACTATCTAAAGCCTCTAAACGCTTTTCGCTAAGGTCTTCATGTTCCTGCCACATAGCCTGGACGTAGTCTTCTCCAATGAGATGATGTTGCTCTTGAACTCATAATGATTAGACGTTGACTTCCAAAGGCAAGACTGCATCATGGCCAAACATCAAAGCATAAGGTGTTGTCGCAGTGGGATTCGGCTTAGATGTGCGGTAGGCCCAAAGGGTCTCATAAAGTGTCTCATGCCACTGTCGCGGATTAGCTTCCAACATTTTCTTCAGCAAAATGATGATGATCTTATTGCTGGCCTCCGCTTGACCATTAGACTAAGCAAAATAAGGACTGGAATGGACAAACTGTATTCCCCATTCTCTTGCCAGTTTATCAACTTCATCACCCATGAAAGCTGCCCCCCGGTCTGAAACAAAAACTTCTGGGATGCCAAATCTGCAGATGAAGTTCCTGAATAGGAATTGTCGCAACGTGCCACCAGATGCTTCCTTCAAAGGTTCTGCTTAAACCCACTTTGTAAAGAAATCAGTTGCGACGATGATGAACTTGTGTTGAAGTGATGAATGTGGGTGAATCATCCCAATTAAATCCAGTGTCCATCCTCTTGCGGGCCAAGGCTTTATAATGGGCTGCATTGGAATATTAGGGACATGCTGGACCGGCCCATGAGCTTGGCAGTCCAAACAACCTTTAGCAAAAAATATCTATGTCGTCTGAGTAACCAACGCATCTTTAGACCTGCCTGGTAAGCGCCACATATGCCGGAGTAAGCTTCTCGCATGAGCTGTTTCGCCTCGCTGCCATAAACACACCTAAAATCTATGCCATCTTCTCCTTTTCTACGCAGCTCATTATTTCTAAGGAAGTAGTTGAGGGCAAGGTAGCGAATCCTTCTATCCGCATTCTGATCAGGATGTTTGAGATAATTGATCAAATGGATGCGCCAATCCACATCAATGGGCTCCAAAGTCACTACAGACGTGTTGTCTGGAAGATCTTTTCTCGCCATCTAAGAAGGAAGCTTTCGATGCTCTACTTTCAAGATTCTCTCGTGCACGCCATATCTCAGCGTTACCCCTGTTGCCAGCTGGGCCAACTTGTTCGCGGTGAAATTTAGTTCGAGAGGAATGTGCTCAAGATCCACGTCATCAAACTGGTCCAAAAGCTCTAGTGTCATGTTTAAATAAGGGACCATCGCGAAGCTAACGCATCTGAACTTTTCGCGCAGCTGATTGATGACCAAGAGCTAATCTCCAAGTATTTGTACGTCTCTGACTCCCATTTCCAGTAGTACTTCTAGGCCTATGATTGAGGCCTCATATTCAGCCTGGTTGTTGGTACATTGAAACTCCAATTGGAACGAGTACGAAAAGTGATCTCCAGTGCGATTCCTTCTCCGGCCATGGTATCTGTTCGGGAACTATATATCAAAGTACAATACCCACGGTTGTAACATGACCGCTGCCTGGCCATCAATGAAAGGTTCGGAGCAATGTATATGACATGCCTTTCCCCATAAATTTGCCGCGACCTCTAGCTCGCGAAGCTCTAGAGCGTCCAACATGGGATGATGTGCTAGAAAATCCGCGATGGCTTGACCCTTTACAGCCTTTGGAGGCACATATTGTAAAGAAAATTCTGAAAGAGACAAGATCCATTTGCCAATTCGGCCCCTAAGAATGGGCCGCGACAACATATATTTGACCAGATCGGTCTGAGCGATTATGCATGTAGTAAATGACAACATGTAGTGGCGCAGCTTACATGCAGAGAAGTATAACGTTAAACATAGCTTTTCCATTGGTGTGTACCTGGTTTCGCAATCTGTTAACGTTCTGCTAAGGTAGAAGATGACATGCTCCACTCCCGCTTCATCGTTTTGTGCTAGCAGGCTGCCTATTAAAGCTTCCGCTACTGAGATGTAGAGTTTGAGCGGTTGGTTTGGTTTCAGAGGAACAAGAACTGTGGATTGGTTAGGTAGGCCTTTATGCTATCAAAGGCCTCTTGATGCTTCACTCCCACACAAATTATGTTTGTCCTTGCAGCTTTAGTAGAGCAGAAAAAGGCTGAATCTTGCAAGCGGAATTGGAAATAAACCGTCGTAGGAAATTGATTTTTCCCAACAACATTTGCAACTCCTTCTTTGTTCGCGGCGGCGAGGCATTGATAACTACTTTAGCTTTATCTTTTGATACCTCAATGCCTCTCTGATGTACAATGAATCCCAAAAAATAACATGCTTGAACCCCAAACACACATTTCATAGGGTTCATCTTTAGCTTATTGTGACGCTACATACGTTCGAAAACTTTGCATAAATTCGCCGTGTGATTACACCGCTGCTTGGATTTAATGACTACATCATCTATATAAACCTCTAGAATCTTCCCTTAGATTTCATGGAAGATTAGGTTCATTGCTTGCTAGTACGTGGCTCCCGCGTTCTTCAAACTAAAAGGCATGACCACGTATTCAAAAACTCCTGCGAAACCTGGGCATCTAAAAGCAGTTTTGTGTCTATCTTCTTCCGCCACTGGAATCTGATGGTAACTGGAAGTTCCATCCATAAAGGAGAGAAGTTCATGACCAGCTACTGCATCCACCAACATGTCCGCTACTGGCTTGGGGTAAACGTCTTTGGGAGTGGCCTTATTGAGATCACGGTAGTCGACGCATACCCTCATTTTGCCATTCTTCTTTCGAACTGGAACAACATTGGATAGCCACTGATTATACTTGGCTATGCTGATGATTCCTAACTTATGCATCTTCTCAACTTCCTCCTTAACCAACGCCTAGGTTTCTGAGTTCATTCGCCTGGACTCCTGCTTCACCGGATTTTGATCTGGGATAGTCGGCAGTTTATGGCAGACCAAGTCAGGAGATAATCTGGGCATATCTTCATATTTCTCCGCGAAACAATCCTTATATTCCCCCAATAAATTGATGCGCCCCTAATTTTCATCAGGCTCTAATTTTGCACTTATTGTCACTTCCATTGGCTTCGCCTCACTGCCCAAATTTACCTTTTATGTAGGATCTCTAACCTTTGGCGGTGTATCATCCAATGCTGCTGGAGCCAATCGGATAGGCTCTTCTTCCTCCTCCTAATCGGAGAATTCTTCGTCGATGTATTCCAATGTTGCTACTTGTGCATAGGACTCTTTTTCGATCAAATATGAAGACAATCTATCATACAAAGAATGAAAGGCCGCTACCTCTTCCTCCATGAGGTCGTGATCCATTAATTAAAACTTCGAGATGGCACCGCATGTCCAGGCCTTTCGAGGTCGTTTTTTGCTACCGCCAGCCCCCATTGTGCCAATTCAGAGGCCGTCACCCCTGTGGGGCGACCCTTATCATCAATATCAATGACCTGTAAAGGAGATATTGGTTCTAGGTAGTACCTTGCGTCCACGTAGCTGGCGGACACCAAAAAAGTCGCGGGTCTGCTTTGACAATTTCCTCCTTGTCCGCGACTCTGTCCCATATGATCAGCTCCTGATGAAGGATGGATGGGACACAATAACTTCGGTGGATCCAGTCGCGGCCGAGAATTACGCTATATGCCGCGTAGCAATCTGTAACAAAGAAAGCGTAAACCCCTTCTGCTAGACCCACCTTGACTTGTAGGAAAATCAAACCCAATGTTTTGGTTATAGTCCCAGCGAAGTTCTTTAGTGTAAGGAACGTGGATTGTATCTTCTCTTTCTTGATCCCTAGCAGATGCATGGTTCTGGTGGTCAAGATGTTGACTGCAGCACCTGTGTCTACCATGATCTTGCTAACCTTGATGTCATTCACATCGGCGGTGATATACAATGGCCTCATGTGCTGCACCATTGCTGGTGTTGGCTTGCTGAAACCCATGTCCTGGTCTCTCACATTGGTGTTTGCAGCCTCTGTTGCTTCGACTTCGTTTAGTGTGGGTTTCTTGGCAAGAGATGACGCCGCTGAGGTGATCTCGAACGTTCATTTGTCCAATGATTTATCATCCTCTGCTTGGCATTCCTGAGCTGCCACTGGTAAGGCATATTTTGATGATAGGACATACACCATGTTACATGTAATGTCCAACATGTCTGCTTCTTTTGATTCTGCCGGGGGAGAGTTCAAGTCCACTTCCTCCGCAAACTTGCCTGAGACGTAAGCAGCTAGCAATCCTTCTTTTTGGATCATGACATGCTCTTGCTGATCCGTCGCGGAGGTAAATTCCTTCTTAGGTGGGTCCTGCCTCTGCTTCACTGATGAAGCCCCTTCTGAGTTCGTAACCACTGTGCTTTGAACCTTCTTAGGCCTCCACTGCACAATTGCAGACCGATTGTCTTTGTCCCCCACCCTGTCAAAGATTAAAGGCTCACTATCTCTTCCTTCCCGAGATATTCTCCTCCAAACACTTACTTTACTAGTTGGCAGCGATTCTCGCCTTGCGGGAGCTAGGGACTTTTCCTGACTGTCCTTCAGGCGAGCGCTGGTTTTTGAAGCCCATTGCGACATCTTAGGACGCTGCTGGAAAACCCGCGGGGCGATGAACCTTTTGGAGGTTAGTGCTTCCACCTGTCTCTGGTATTCTTCTGGAGATCTCACCAACTGCGATGGTTTAATTAACCCCTGATCGAGCGCTTCCAAGGTTCGGTTTGCTTCTCCAAACCTACGCTGGAGTTTTCTCTTCCTTGAAGAGCTCATCTCCACCGCGCGCCTTGCCCTTCTTCTGTGTATACCATCTTCCTTCTTTGACGGAGGACATCGGCGCCGGGGGAATATGGTGGTAACATCAGGCCGTTCATTCGCCCTTTCTCCTTCTCTCGCAACCTTCAACTTCTTGAACAAGTTAGAATCCTTTGGGGAAGAAGTTCTTGAACCAGCGTGCGGTCTTGGGCTACCTGACTGGAAGCTTCTAGAATGTGCTAGTAACTTCATTGGCGGTAAGGAGCCAAAGCGAACAATTCGTTCGTCCTCTTCATGCAACGCCTGGATATTACATTCCTCTTTGCACTGTGAGCATAGAATAATAGGTGGGGACGTCTTGGATCTCCGCTTCGCGAACTGTTCTGTCACCTTTTCTAAGCCCCCGATGGTACGATCTAGGCTCCGCCTATGTTGATACTATAACGTCCCAAACCTGAATATACCAATTTACTAGTCATTTAGACGGTAAACGACCATTACTTTCACTTTTACTGTCGTTTTAGTACTTTTAGTGGCCCTAAGAGTTGACTTTTTATTCGGGTCAAAATTTGAGAAAATGTTCTTCATGAAAGTTGTAGGGGACGTTAAACCGAGCGCATGGATATGTGGTACATAAAAATCGGAGTTCGTATACGAAAGTTATAAGCGAAAGATTAAAGTTACTGTTCACGGTTACTGTCCATTTCCGGCCACCAAACCACTGTCGAAGGCGCGGTTTTTGCCAAGGATCGTTTTGCCCCTAGCCTTGAGCCACGATTTGCAGTGTAGAAGGAGAATCAAGGAGAACCCGATTCTAGGGTTCTTGGGTTTTCTGGGCTTGTGTTCAACGGCCAAATTGGAGCTCTTCCAGATAAAATTGGAACTTGTTGTAGTTGAGAAAGAGGTTGGGTTTGTTGAGTAGATGGTGTTGCCAAATTTTGGTGGCCATCGGAGGTGGTTGCCGGTGGCGCGTGGGGCCCACGCGCTGCCACTGTTGGTGGCGTGTAGGGCAGTGTTTTAATTCCGGTTTTTAGCCCATTAAATCCTATAAATTGTGTAGAGCTTGTATGTGAAGTTTGGTAATTTTTGGAGAAACTTGGAATTAATTATGAATTTTGAAGTTTAGGGTTTCGATTATCGAATTACGAGAATCCGACCATCGGATATCTCTCGGTTCTGACTTGGAACCTTTAAGATAATGAATTAGTATTAGAGGTAAAATTTGGGTTGAATCCGAGAACAAGTGGAGAGTTGTTTGGTGAGGGTTTGATTATGGGATTCGAATTAAATTGTCGAATTATCGCTTATGGAATATAATCGTGTACAGGGCGACGTACCGAGCTCTGGCTCGATGAAGGAACTCGTATACGTGATCGTCGGAATAGTACTGTGAGTGGAAGTTTATTTCAAAGAATGATGCATGCATTTATTTATTTGTTTCAGAGATAATAATTTGTTTATCGTATTACTTTCCCGAGCATATGGTTATTTTCAGAAATGGTTTTGGATATTTGATTATTTGAAGATTTTTATGGCGTGCAGGGTCACGTCATTGGATTATGCTTATCTTCTCTTATTTATTTATTTCCGAGGTGATTTCCGGAATTATACCCTTAATTATAATCTATTTCGATTTGAGACTTTTAAAGGATTTTCGAAATGGGATTTCGATGGAGTTATATTCCTTATTTATTTATCGACTTCGGTTTTGGCATTGGGAATGCCTTGATGATGATTTTGAACTTGGTTTTGTTTCGGTTTATGGAAAACATGCTTATTATTATTTTCTTCCTATTTATTTGAATTTGAGATTATCTTGGCGTGTGGGACACGTCATTGGAAATTCTTTTACGAGAGATGGGGAAGCCTTATGTATTTATGGATTTACTTGGTTTTCGGATTTCTGTTGCCATACTTTGGGTGACTATTATCATTGCTAGCATTGATCTTCCGCCTTTGTGGCGAGGTGATGGGATCACCGAAGCCCTCCGCCTTTGTGGCGATGGTTACTGTCTCTGTGACAGTAATTCTCAAGCCCAGTATCCTATCGCTACACATAGTGGTGTAAGGGTATATTACGGGAGTAATGGGAGTACTTTAGCCTGGGAGGCTATCACCCGATCCTGGGAGGCTCACTTGTATGGCTATCGTCTTCCCCTACTCATTATACTATTTTCGACTAGCAGTGCTAGTCCGATTTATTTTAGCCAGCGGGGCTGGTTTTATTTCCTTGAGTATCAGAGTTTCAACCTTTTCTTTTAATCGTTTGTGACTAGCGGGGCTAGTCGGTTTTCATGAGCGGAACTCCTCTTGTTTTATTTCCGTTAATCATTGCATGCATCGGGAATTTTTTAAAGAAATAAATGTGGGAAAATATAAAATCCATTTGGTTTAAAATTGTTTATTTTTGTCCACTCACGCTAACATTTTTATGTACTTTCCCCTGGGCCCTTCGGTATCAAATGCCCAGTTTGCAGGCGAAATTAGTTGAGGTCGGACGTACACGGAGTTGAGGTATAGTCAACAGCTTGGCGTCCGCGTTTGCCTTTGAGTTAGGTTTTCCCTTATTTACCTTTCTATTAGAATTGCTCTGATTACTTGTGGGATTAATGTTATTCAAGTTGTGTTTTGTGTTTTGTGAAATTGGAGTTGTGATTTGGGGAGCAGGTGGCTCCAGGAGGATAAGGTTAGGTTGATTTAGAAGTGTAAATTTTCTTTCTACAGGTTGTTGGGTAGTTCATTTTAGGGGAAGTTCTGCCAAATTTTTGGAAGAATTTCTTCTAAGGTGGACCCCGCAGGGCCACTTCAGATTTCAGGGTGAAATCCGAGGTGGGTCTTGTCAGATCCTTTGTATCCCAAACCACGTTAACCATGTTGACTCCAGTGTTTGGGAAGGGATCCAAATCTAGCAGCGCCGCTGCTATTGTTGGCGCTTCAACCTGTAAGCTACCATTATTCAACCAGATCTGGATCTGATCCTTCAACCTAACACAGTCAGCTGTGTTATGATTCCACAAATTGTGGAGGTTACAATATTTATTTCCCCTAAGCTGATCTGGTTTGGGGAATGGCCTGAAATCGGTCTTCACCATCTTCGCAGCGATCATCTCATCTAAGATCTCATGAGCTTTATTCGCATCATAGGTATAACTTGCAAATTTAGGTTTGGTGAAGACCACCAACTTGAGTTTCACCCGCTCTTTGCTCAGCTTCAGCTGCTTTAGCGCTGAAGCCTTCTTTCCGGTGAGCTCGAGTGCTACTATTTCATCTTCCTCGGACTCTTCAACCTCTGCCAGGCCGGATTCCTCGCTCTTACAGTAAGGATCATAAGAATTTGATTGATGGCTGAGTGCAGCCACTGTTCGGCGTTTCCCTGGGATGTATGTCCTTTTCGAGGCGTTTTTCATAGCATCCATTTCTCTGAGCAAGTGCTCGAAACTTCCTACTTCTGTGATTAGTTCCCCCATGGAGGTTAACATGCTTCCATGCTACTTCTTACATTGGCGAGGCTCTAAGCCTTTGATTGCCAACTTCACCAGTTCTTTCTCCTGCAGAATCACATTCAACTTCCCCTTCTGTATCTGGAAGTGCTGAAGGTATGTGACAGCAGATTCAGTTGGCTGTTGAGCCATCTGAGTAAGTGAAGCTAGATCTACCTCAGGCTCGATAGTCCTAAAAGTTTCCTTGAACAGATTTTCCATCGCAGGCCAACTCGCAACTGATCGTGGTTGCAACTTAGTGAACCAGGTGAAGGCAGCCCCAGACAAAGAAGTGGCGAAGATCTTACATTTCAGACTGTCATCATTCTGGTATTAGCCACACTATACTCGAAACCTGACCAAATGGGTCGCGACACTTTCAACTTCCTCTCCCTAGAAAGTAGATAACGTGATGTTCTTATATCCCTTAGGATAAGGTGAGTGCATAATGTGCGGTGGGAAAGGCACTTGATAGGCCTCCTCCAAGTTAGGCCTCTAGTTCGCAACCCTAATCATTGCTTCTAGCTCCTCTCTCCTTACATATCCCATATTTGGAGGAGGAGGTGGGTGAACCACTGTGTCATCAGCTGGCTAGATCAGAGGTGGCGCCTGTATCAGCGGTGGCGCCTGTGAGGCCTGGTTAACCAAAGATATGCCGCCTCTATGGGTTATTTTGGGTTGGGTTGATGTTTGCGATGTAAAACCCACTGCTGGCTGACCCTTTGTGGCCGCGGTGACCTTCGCTAGACTTCCAACCTGGTCGATACCATAATGGTTCACTGGAGGCTGATCTTGGTACACGTATTCATGTCCGTCGCTGTCGTATTAGGGAAACGGGACATGGTCAACAAGGGTCCCTTCACTGATTTTCAAAGTTCTGGTTCCTTGCGTGATCGGCGGCGTGGCGTTGTTCTTTCTGCCCATTACCAGAGTAATTTCCTTACCCCTGACTGATGCAGCAGTTGTAGTTAGAGCGGAGGTGGCCGTGCTGCCGCCACTAGCTTCTTCTCGAGCATTCGGCGGTATGTATTTACCTGACCCTATGGGCTGGCCGAGAGATCCTAGAATAGCATTGGGATCCCCCAACGTCTTATTTATAACCTCTTTAGTCTGATCCATTTCGGCTTTTTGCATGGCAACTTGGATCACTGTACTGGATCCCTCATTGCGAATAGCCGCGACCTGGGTAAGAACGACCTTAGTCTGAGCAGCTTGGGCATTTATCATGGTCACGAGCTATTCATGCTGATCATGCACTTGTCGTGATGTGCGATCTATATGCCCTTGCATTCGCTCCGTATTACTCTCCATCTCAAGCTTGACTTTCATGATTAGATCTATGGACTCCGGTCGCTATTCCTCGTACCCTTTAGTCGTCTTTGCCCAGAATGCCCTATTGTTCTTTCTCATAATATCGAGTTGTACCTCCAGGCTGGCGTCTTTTGGGATAGGGATGGGCACGAAATCGTCTGCTTTCACCTCGTCTTCAACCACCTTGGTGGTATCAGATGCTCCTCTGGCCTCATTAAGCTGGGTGATAAGAACTGCCTCGCCCTTAGTAGTGGGCTGTTGAATTCCTCCTCATTCAGTTGACATCTCTGTCAATGGAGGGTGGGGAGAAAATCTTTGGATTACCTGTTCTTTGGAAAGACCACGACAGTCTGCACGCGAGTGCGGTCTGTAACTGGAGGTCTTGTGTTTTGGGCAGTTAACGTAAACCTTTTGATAAGGGTTTGCGCTTGACTTCCCAATGGCTACGATCGTGAAGAAACGCTATGCAGTATGTCCCACTGGGCGTGCCAAAATGTTTGGCTCCAATTTTGTTGCAGCTGGTTAATAATCTCTTTTCTGCGCGGGCGTGCTAGCACAGTTTGGGTGTGGTCGTCGGGGGTGTAATAACCTGAAACTTAGTATCACTGTAGAGCACTCTAAGATACCTTAAACTTAGAAATAATCCAAGTATCTTCTAAGCATTTTTTTTTCCGTTTAGAAACCGATGATACCACATGCTATACTTACAAGTTATATAGGTAATTTTTTTTTACCTTAAGAAAGCACTAAAGTTCTTTACTTATTATTTGGGTAAATGTGCATATGGATGTGTGTGTACATATATATATATATATATATATATATGCATATATATATATATATTTAGCAAGTGGATTTATGCTTTCTTTCTTTTTATTTTTTTTCTTATTTTATTTTATCCTTTTAATCATTTAACCTAAATAGTAATTAGTCACTTACTTATTTTATGCTTAATTCTAGCCTATTTAAGCATATGATCTGATCATACTTCCCACAAGCTTGAAGATCAAATGCAAAATTGATCAAAACTCCCTTAGTTGAAGAGAAAACCCAACTTGAAATTCCTCACACAAATCCTTCACCCTTTCTCTCTTAAGAAGTTCCCTTTTGTGAAAGAAGTCCAAAGTTTGATCACAAGACCTTCTGAGTTCCTTAAGTAAGTACATGAATACATTTTTATGTTCTTTTGTCTTTAAGATTTATCAAACTACATAATCAATGATAAGATGGAAAAGGATCTGCTTTGCTGCAAACCAGTATTTTCGTATATAACAAAATCTGTTTTGTCAAAAATAATTACAGTATTAAATTCCTCATCAAAAGTTCTTCAATTTAGGCTTTTGAATCACTAAAAAAGGTTAAGAAATGAAGAAGTTATGGCTAATCAAAGTTTTCAACTTTTAAATTCGCTGGAAATCTCATACAGCTATCATAACTTCAAAAATTCATATCTCCCTCATTTCTTATCCATTTTCTACAAACTTTATATCAATTTGAAGCTTAGGACCTCTAATTGTGATCTGGAAAGTTTGAGAAATAATGGTAATTTTACACTGTACGTAAAGACTTAGATATCAAAGGTCAGTATCAAAAATATCGGTTTCTGCACTGTTATGGTTCTTCACCATTTCTGGACTATATCACTCTGATTTGGACTACATGACTTATTCCATTGGATTCCTTGTGAAAAACCCTTTGAAATGGTGTACTCATTTGACTAATTCGGACTTGTGATGGACAACATAACATATTTTGAAGTTTGATGACTCTAATCGGAGAAACATGAACATGGTTGATGAACTTCAATGGATTTGGACATAAGGACTGAAATACTAACTATAATATAATTTTGTTAAATTGTTTATAGTTACATATTTAATGCTTGTGCTTTATTATTACCTATTTTACTTAATTTCAATTATGTATAAGCTTCTTTTTAATTATGTTATTTGCTAGTAAATTTACTTATTTGTGATATACAATTATGTTATACATGTTTTCATATGAGATTATTCCTAAGTATAGGTATCTATATGTGTGTGTACATATACATATATTACGATCTATAAATCATAAAGATTGTATGTTGTGAATTTGATTATGTCTGAAAAGTACAATTGTGAAGCCGGGTGATTACAACAACCCCGTGCTTAAGTGAATTACTGGTAAATGTGTTTTGGTGTTATGATGACGTTAAGTTGTGGGCCCTAGTCCCTTCAGATAGTGCACTATTATACTCTTAGGAAGTGTGTTTACTTTGAGTATACATGCCTTAGTTGTGTCTTTGGTATGCTGCGGCTTACCCGTACTTTGGGAATAGTACGTCAGTCCCTAGTACGTGGATTTATGATTTGATACCAGTCAACCTAGTTTTCCCGTGTTTTGGGTATAGTACGTCGGACCCTAACACGTGGATTTGTGATTTGTTACCAGTTAATCCGAAAATTCACTAAAAAGAGAAGTGTACTTATATTATCAAATATGTGTCTATGATATATTTTTAATATGTGATGGTGTGAGTAAAAAGAGAATCAAGCATGTATTGCGTTAATGTTATTTCACATATTAACACTACAATATTTGTTGGTTTGATAAGAAGATGTGACTATGTGATTTATTACCAAACCATTCACACGAATGAATATATTTGTATATGTGTGTGTACGTGTATGTATTGCGTGTATATATATACATATTTTAAGAATTTGTATGAACATATAAATGGTTCTTGGTACATTTTAATTGATTGTTCAGTTTTGATTTCTTATAAGACACATTAATATAAGAATGTAAGTTGTGTACTTACTGGGCTTGTGTTGCTCATGATGCTACACCTTCTTGTTTTCAGGTAACGAGTAGACGCTTGGGGAAAATGGGGTGATTCTCTAAATAAATGAATGTTTTATTTTCTACTACTATTTCAAGAAAAATAATGTAATATATTTTTGTTCAACTTCAGTATTGTAAAAATAATAATTTCAATTCCTAATAAAAGTACTATTCAGACTTATTTACAAATTCTCTTATTTTAATTCTTTGAGGAAGTTTTTATTTGAAACAACCCACATCACGAATTCGGGTACCATATTTCAATATAATATTGGTCTCGGATTTGGGGTGTGACAAGGGGTGTCCCTTGACCTGACTTCTTTCGAGTGATTGTGGACAAGGAAAGCACCAACCTCGTCACGGGATTCTTTGTGCCTCGTGGTGAGGACTTTTGCTAAGTTTCTTCAAAATCACACAATCGATACTCGACGTCGTAGATCGAGCAGAGCGAAAATCACTAGGAAGTGGGGAGAACTTACTAAAGCGTGACTTTAACTTGGCTGGTTGGCGAAGGAGTTACCCTTGCTTGGCTGTTTCCATAACCGTTGTAGTCGCGGTATTACAATCGGCTCCCGAGGAGATTAGGACCGAAGCACGTTGACAGAGGGTTTGGTGGTACTGACAGTCGGCTCCTGAGGATTCTGGGACTGGAGTGTGGTCACCGGTAAGAGAAGGAGAGGGGTTGCTCCGGAAAGGCTTGGATGATCATAGAGATTAACCATCTCAATTTTTGTATTTCAATAACCCTAGTAATAATTTAGTTTTCATTTTTACCAAATGATTAAATTGATGTTTATCACCAACATTAAGGAGGTCCAATATGTGCTTTGGCCATGATCATTAAATCTAAGACTTGCTAGCCTTTCAATCACTCCTCAGCCACTCAATGTTGCTATTGGTGTAAATTGTTCTATTTCAAAGGGTCGAGCTATTTAGGAGGGCATGAACAGAGGTTTCATTAAGGACCATTAACCAAAAATAAATAAAAATTAATAAACCAACAGACCCATTCAAACTTAAAAGGGCAGGCCTAATTATGTCCCTCCTATAATGACCCACAACAACAATAATCCGAGCCGAAACTTCTTCATCTAAACTTTGACCTTTCTGGCAGCTTGGTCCCCGATGAGGCCAAAATCCAGCAAGTATGCTCGTCACACAATTTTTCTGACGATAGATACGGTAAAGTTCACACCTCCAATCTTGTCCAAAAAGAGGCCTACGAGCTTCCAAAAGGGTTGCTAAAGGATGAAGACGAACACCATCCTGCTTCAAGAAATTGATAACTGTAACTGAGTAAGACTCCACATAAAGTTCTTATAACCCTTATTCCAAGCTAAACAAAAACCATTGAATATGCCCCAGAGCTCAGTACCAAGATTAATAGCAAACCTACTACGTCAATAACCAATATAGTCTCTAACAGTTGGACCCTCTAATTGAGTGTGTTCAAGTAAACATTACTTAGATTATGTTCCGCATGAAACGCTGATCAAATTTAGTTTTGGGCCAAAGTAGCATGCACAACCATGGCCAATTGTTAAAAGTTAGGATCGTTCTATGTTGGTTATTTTGAATAACTAAAACCGTAGAGTATAAATGTTCAATTCTCATTAGCATTATGGGATGAGATCAAATGGACAAAGTTAGTTGGAGTTAATTGGCATGGAATGATTAACAAAAATAAGAACTGCACATTGAGATATTTGGGCATGTATATATATAAGCTCAAATTGGCAAATTCATCCGGACTACATTCAACAAGGGTTGTGAGTTTTGGACTTGGATCAAATTAACTCTATAATTTATTTGGTAGATTCCTTCTTCTTCTTCTTTTTTTCCTTCTTTAGCAGAAGAAGACATTTATTTTTATTTTTTTTTGAAAGGAAGAAGATATTTATATATATATATATAAGGCAAAATTTACAAATAATGACCCACCACTAAGGCTAGAACACTACCGACTAAAGTGACTTGCATAACAAACCTCAATTGCTCATTCCGTTGATGTCATAACTGTAAAAAACAGAGGGTAGGACCGGAAACCTAAAAAGATTAACATAGGGAACTCAAGACCCCTATTCCAACTACATACTCATCTAATCCTCAAAATGGAGGTTGGAGTTGGAATCGTTAACTCCACCTTCCTATAGAATTATATATAAAAGACATGTTCACCTAAGGGATAATTTATATGGGACTATAAGGCACAGTTTTAAATTGTTATAATTTTTGTCTTTAAATTTAATACATGTGGTTGAGATTCATTTACCCCTCACAGTCTCTTAAAACTGTCCCTTAGGTGAGCAAACCTGCTAACATGAGGAATTACTAATTAGATGTTTTGCAATGCCTCCAGAAGTAAATCAAAATTATTCTTTGATTTAATTTAGCTTCCTAGATGCCTTGTCTTGTACTTGAAGGGGACATGGGAGAGAAGGAACACAGTAGTCTAAAATTTTGTCCTCCGAGTCTAATAGATCCTCACTATAATCAATTTGAGCTAAGGGATAGATATAAGTGCATGTGACAAAATTAGCAAGAGCACAGTTGATATAAACTATAAATGTTAGGGAGGCTAGGTAATTTTAAATTATCACTAATAAAGAATATGAAATTCACATGAATTCGCCAAAACATGTTTTTGATGTGTCGAGTTCATGTATTATCAGTTTTGGATAGTTATCAAATTAAATCACAAATTTGATTTTCAATTAATTACAATGGAATGGATCAAATCCAGTTTATAGATGGACTTGTCAATTTGAGAAGTATATCCAAGTTACTAAATTCTTCAAATATTCTATCGATGAGTCACAGCTTTTCAATACCACATAGATCCAATACACGAGAAAAGGATGGAAGAAAAATGAAGTTGCTTGGTGAAACTTTAGGTTTGAACTTGTTATTTTTATTATTGTTTTTCCTCAAATTTTATAGTATGTGCGATAAGAAAGAGATCAAATATAACATAGGATTTGAAATTCTTTGGTTTGGCTTGATTGTCTTCCCATTTATGTGTCCCTAGCATTCCGCATGGGTTAGCTGAGAGTGAGGGAGAGCTTCTAGGGGCTTTTGTTTTGTAGGTGTTTCTGTGGCTTTGTTTCTATCATAAATATATAAATAAATATATATATATATATATGTGTACATATATATATATATATATATATAACATATTACATATTAACAAAAATTGAAAAATAAATTGAAAGTGGTCACTGGTCGAAAATTTTGTTTTTACATTATTATTTATTTATTTATTTTCAAATTTTCTCTTGTGTTGAGCTCGAGCGATCCATACGAAACAAAACCCTCACCTGCCTAGCGAGCAGGCATTGTGAGCCTATTGACAATAATAAATAAACACAAAATAACAAGTTTGTACAACATCAAACGAGGTTCCTATCAGAGATTACAAAAATTAGGGTTCAATACACACACACACACACACACACACATAGATCCTATCCAGAGCGAGGTTAGGGTTTAGGGTCACTTTTTGGTCTCATATCCACATCTCGACTGCTCAATTTTTAGGTTCTAATATATAGATTATCTCTCCAAAATTTCAGTCAAATTGATGGTCGTTAAGGCATTGAAAACTATTTTAAAGTTAGTACGGTTCAGGTTGGACAGATTTAGTTCGTCCATTGGTTTAAACGAGTTAGATACCTTATAGATCATCAATTTGGCTGAAATTTTGCAGAGATGATCTATACATTAGTACCTAAAAACTGAATAGTCGAGATGTGGATATGAGACCGGAAAGTGACCCTAAATCCTAACCTCGCTCTGGATAGGATCTATATATATACATGCACATCGAAGGGAATGTAATTCTAGAAGAGAGGAAGTGTGGTTTTTGGATTCCGGTTGCAGTAACCACATGAGTGGTGACAAGGAATGGTTTGTGGCACTAGATGAGACCTTTAGGCAGCAAGTAAAACTCGGTAACAACACAAGGATGACGGTCATGGGAAAGGGAACTATCAAGATACGAGTGCATGGAGTAACTCAAGTAATAACTGAGGTATTTTACATTCCCAAGCTCAAGAGTAATTTACTCAGTATTGGTCAACTTCAAGAAAAAGATTTGGCCATCTTGATTCAACATAATGTCTGCAAAATTTATCATCCAATAAGAGGGTTAATTATGCAAACAAATATGTCAGCAAATAGAATGTTTGTGTTGCTTGCATCTATGCCTACTCATGCTCCAGGACCAGCTTGCTTTCAATTGACATCTGAGCATACAACAACGCACTTGTGGCATCGGAGATTTGGCCACCTGAACTTGAAAGGGCTGAGGACGTTATCTTATATAAAGCTGGTCAAGGGTTTGCCAATACTCAAAGCCTCATCCAAGTTATGTACTGATTTTGTCATTGGAAAACAGCACTGTGACCCATTCCCCAAGAAAAGCATGTGGAGAGCCTCTCAACTATTACAGCTTGTGCATTCAGACCTTTGCGATCCGATTACTCCTGAATCAAATTGTCACAAGAGGTACATAATCACTTTCATAGATGATTATAGTCGTAAGATGTGGACATATTTCTTGCATGCTAAGATAGAGGCATTTACTATATTTAAGAAATTCAAAAGCATGGTAGAGAAAGAAACAGGGAATTACATTTGTTGTTTACGTACTGACCGGGGTGGGGAGTTCACCTCATTGGAGTTTAATAGTTATTGCAGTTCAAATGGGATTGGTAGACAACTCACTGTAGCCTTCACCCCTCAACAAAACGGGGTTGCGAGAGGAGAAATCGAACCCTAATGAACATGGTACGATGCATGCTAAATGACAAAATGGTTCCCAAGGAGTTCTGGCCAGAAGCAACGAACTGGGCGGTGCATGTGCTCAATCGTTGTCCCACATTGGCAGTGAAGGACAAAACTCCCGAGAAGCATGGAGTGGACACAAGCCCTCAGTGGAGCATTTCAAAGTGTTCGGTTGTATCGGGCATGTCCATATACCAGATCAGAAAAGGCAGAAACTAGATAACAAGAGCTTCAAGTGTGTGTTTTTGGGTGCAAGTGAAGAATCCAAAGCCTTTTGGATGTAAGATCCGACATCAAAGAAAATTGTCATTAGTCGTGATGTGGTATTTGAAGAAGAAGAAAAATGGAACTGGGGAAAAACAGCTGAAGAGGCTCGGTGTGACATACTTGAGTGGGGAGACGAAGAAGAAATTGTGTATGAAGAAGAAGGAGAAGGGCAGATTGAGCAAGATGAGGTAGATGGTTCAAGTTCTTCCATGTCAACTGATTCAGCAGAAGACACAGGTCCAGCTCAAATTCATACAACTAATCCTACTCAAGGGAGGGTCAGAAGAGAACCACCATGAATGAAGGACTACGTAAGCGGTGAAGGCTTGTCAGAAGAAGAGGAATTGCAGCAGCTGGTTATGTTTATATCTTCAAGTGATCCGACAACATTTGAAGAGGCTGTGAAGAGTGCTACATGGAGAGAGGCCATGGACCTGGAAATTAAGTCCATAAAAAAAAATGGCACATGGGAGTTAACTGAGTTGCGAAAAGAAGCTAAGAAGATTGGTGTAAAGTGGATCTTTAAGTCAAAGCTGAACGAGAAAGGAGAAGTGGACAAATTCAAAGCTCGGCTCGTGGCGAAGAGGTATACACAACAAGCCGGCATTGACAACACTGAGGTATTTTCCCCTGTCGCTCGTTGGGACACTATTAGATTGATACTTGCAATTGCAGCTAGCGGGAATTGGGTAGTGTATCAACTCGACGTAAAAAGTGCTTTCTTGCATGGAGAGATTAATGAAGAAGTCTTTATTGAGCAACCATGAGGATATGAAGTAAAGGGGGCAGAAAACAAAGTGTATAGATTGAAGAAGGTATTGTACGGGCTGAAACAAGCCCCACGAGCTTGGTTCAGTAAAATTGAACAAGGTTTTGAAAGATGCCTAAGTGAGCACACCCTATTCGTAAAGTATGGTGAAGATGGAAGAATTCTCATAGTCAGTCTCTACGTGGATGACCTTATTTTTACAGGGAATGATGAGAAGATGTTTGAGGAATTCAAGGGCTCGATGAGGCGTGAATTTGATATGTCAGACCTTGGAAGAATGAAGTACTTCCTTGGAGTGGAAGTGGTGCAAAGTTCAGCTGGAATTTTCATCAATCAGAAAAAATATACAAATGAGGTACTTGAAAGGTTCGGAATGGAGCATTATAATTCAGTGAAAAACCCCATGGTGCCAAGATGCAAACTCGTGAAAGATGAAGGAGGTACTAAGGTCGATCCCACCACTTATAAGCAAATGGTGGGTAGTCTTATGTATTTGACTGTCACTAGACCCAACCTCATGTACGTAGTGAGCTTGGTGAGTCGTTTCATGGAAGTGCCAACTGAATTACATCAACAGGCAGTGAAGAGGATTTTCCGGTATTTGAAGGGAACAACTGAGATGGGGGTACATTATAAGAAAGGAGGAGGAGAGAATTTGATTGCTTTTTATGACAGTGATTATGCGGGAGACATTGAGGACCGCAAAAGCACCTCTAGGTATGTGTTTAAGCTGAGTTCCGGAGCTGTAGCATAGAGTTCCAAGAAGCAACCAGTAGTGACACTCTCCACAACAGAGGCCGAGTTCATTGCTGCTGCTTCTTGTGCTTGTCAAGGGGTGTGGATGCAAAGGATTCTAGGGAAAGTTGGCCTTATGCAATGTAAGTGTACTATTTCTGTGACAACAATTCAGCTATTAAGCTTTTGAAGAACATGTCATGCATGGTAGAAGTAAACATATCGATGTTAGATTCCATTTTCTTCGAGACTTAACTAGAGATGGTGTAGTCGATTTGGTACATTGTGGATCCAGAGATCAGCTTGCTGATATTATGACAAAACCTTTGAAGTTAGACTTGTTCTTGAAGATGAGAGAACAGCTTGGATTGTGCGATGGTCAAGGTGTAAACTGATTGTGTTTCATGCGGGTCAGTTTAAGGGAGGGTTTGTTAGGATTTCTAGTTACTTACTGACCAAGTCTTAAACAACTTATCCCTACAGTTTCGTGTGTTTGTTATTCTTGTTAATAAAGCCCTGGTTTGTAGGGTATAGATTAGCATTTGATTTATTCTTCCTTAGTATCAGCCACGATGTAGGTCATGTAAATCATGGAAGCTTTTGTGATCATTCCTGCTTTGTAAAGGCTGTATAAAAGCTGACCTTGAGTATTGAATAAAGTCAAGCTTTGAGAGCTACCAAAACAACCATCTTCTGAGTTAGAGCTTTAGTTTTCGAACAATAGAATGTAGGGTATTTATGTCTTTTGACACTTGAAAAAGGTTAGAATCCAACTACTTTTTGAAGTGGGTTATAAATCAATTCGAGGTCTTAAAAGAGGCTATTTTTCTAAATTTCTCATATAAATACGTAATAGCATTTCCAGTAGTGCCTTATCGCAATTCAGATGGGTATCCGTCTATATAATACTTAGCTTTGGCAGACAACAGATAAAGTGATTGTTTGCTTCTCTGTTGCTGCTAAGCAATTTGCACTTTTGAAATAGAGCTGAGACTGCATACAAATAAATGAAAAGAGGTCTTGAGTAGAAAAGAAAGGAGTAAT
The DNA here is from genome assembly GCF_002994745.2 of Rosa chinensis. Lineage (NCBI taxonomy): Eukaryota > Viridiplantae > Streptophyta > Magnoliopsida > Rosales > Rosaceae > Rosa > Rosa chinensis. The sequence goes on from NC_037091.1 coordinate 43,325,580, forward strand.
GTATAAGCAAAATGTATCTGGATTAAATCCCCCTCACTACTGTTTTTTACATTTGAATAGGTATAGTCAATTTAGAGATAATCAACCCTGTTGGTATCCAGCATCAACAAAACCCCTAACAAATCAAATCCCCAATATGTTCAAAAGCAATAGAAACAGAAAGCAAAATCAAAGCCAATACTTGATCAGCTAGAAACATCTAGATCTCAAAAATTGGATTAGCAAACATTAATCATCTAGATCTCAAATCAGAAACACCTAGATCAACTTCCCTAATTTGACTGTCTTGAATCAGATCAAGGGTCATGGCAATCAGCCAAAAAAAAAAAAATTTATAACATGAACTTTCCTTAATTGATCACATTATTGGGCTCCAAAAGCTGCCACAACTCATTAGTTTGATCTATCCAAATAGTTCAGCTACAGAAACTGTCTCTACTATACTACATTTAGTTGGCCCCAAGGTATTTTTGCTCTTTAATTATGCAACTCATTTGTGACTCTCTTTTTTCTTGCTGCACCTTTCAAAGCTTCCATCATTTATGATCAATTCTTGCATCTATATTCTTTTATCAAGTGTAAAAAAAAATAAAAAAAATAATAATAATAATAAAATAACACCAATACGTCATATAAGTTATTTTAGCTCGAAGTCGGAACCGACAGATCTTAATGAAGATGGTAGCAAAACACAATAGTCACATTCATATTGAATCACTCCATGCTCAATTAGTAGCACCATCACTTTGCATTTACAAAAATTTAGTACTTGTAACTTGTGTAAAACATGTGAAATAGCAAATCTATGGAAATCAAAAGAACACTAACCAAGACGTTTCTATAAATCTAAAAAATTCAATTTCTCAACGCATCAAACTAAAACCTAATTAGTCAAATATACAAAATAAAACCCTGAGATTAATCAAATCGGCTACAAAGAACTACAATTTGCACAATTCACTCTATACCCAAACCAACTTTAGCAAATAGAGACAATTCTAAATTCTCCACATTTGGAATTTTCCAACTGTAAAACCCTAGAAACTAAAAACCCAAATGCTTACATGACTTGGACTAAATCCTAATATCAAAAAGACAATGAAATTCAACACTGTGTTGTAATAGATTGAAATTAATAGAGAATTGGTGAGAAGGAAAAAGAAGCGATAATATATCACCGGATTCAAAGAAAGCACCCTTTTGGATACAACCTACAGAATCAAAAGAAAACAACCATTTTCTCTCTCTGAAGAAAAATACTGAATGCGCTTCATGCGCCTCTCCTTTTCTCTCTCTGAAATCAAACCCTTGCTACATCTAGACTCTGATTCTTCGGCGTTGACCCTACCATCTTCGGCACCATTTGGTCTTCTTGAGTGGACTGGTGGCGACGCCGATGTTTGTTTTCTCTGCCCTTCCACAGGGAAGTGGCGGAGTTGAGGATAACTCATTTTTGCAGCGCAAACGAACGAAGAATGGGGGCGATATTAATGCAAACTTTGAAGTGCTGCAAATGGAGGAACCAGACTCTACTGTGCAGCTTACTCCTGCCTCGAATTCCCCTATGAGCTATGTGAATACACTGAAGAGTCCGGTGGATCAATTTACGCAAACCATGACAGAGGAATTTGCGATGACAGAGGAGGATTTCTCCTTTTCTGAAGGTACTCATGGTCCTAATGTTTCATTCTCTGGAAAAGTTCACAATAAACTTGATTTTGAATGGCGATATGCTGTGATTGTTAAGCTAATGGGAAAACTAAACTCCACTAACACTTTCGATTTCTTGTTGAGAGGATTGAGGCGTAAATGGCAGCTGAAGGGGGGTTGGCAACTGATTGATCTTCCTAATGACTATTTTATTGTCAAATTCAATCTGGATGAGGACATGAACCATGCTCTTTGTGGAGGACCATGGATTTTATCTGGGCAAATTTTGGTGGTTCAAAAATGGAGGCCAAATTTTGATCCAATGACTGAGCATATTAGCAAAATGGCCCTCTGGGTACAAATTTATGGGTTACCTGTTAAATTCTTCAAAAGCTATATTGTTGCTGCCATTGGTAAGATTCTTGGGACTGTTGTTAAGGTTGATCAGGTAACAATTGGTCAAACTAGGGGCAAATTTGCTCGTGTGTGTATCGAAGTGGATCTGAGTAAACCATTAAGGCCATTTGTGGAAGTGGAAGGTGTTGCTTATGGAGTTGTTTATGAAGGTATATCTATGATTTGTTTTGAATGTGGATGTTATGGTCACGTGAAAGACAAATGCCCATATGTTCATCAGGAAAATGGTTTGAAAGATCAGACTAATGTAGCTGTCATAAATGAAAATGTAACTGTTGTTGCTGACGGATCCCAAACTACTGCAAGAGAACAAGACATGGAAACTAATCAGAAGGCCTCTGATGTCCCGTCTTTTCCGACTAGTGTGCTGAAAGGGGATATGGGGCCTTGGATGTTAATGACATACAAGAATAAAAAGAAGGTTTCTGCGGAAAATGGTGGTACTAAGAAAGTTCAAATCTCTGGTTCCAGGTTTAATGTGCTTCAGGATGAAAATGGTGATGAGCATACTGATAATGGGACTCTGCTACAGTTGGCGCTAGACCTATTGTTACACCCACCCCTCCTATTGTTAAACTTTGAAGAATTTCCAAGACAAGGCTTTGAAGAATACATAATTGAAGATTATTAGTGACAAGGTTGTTGAAAAGAGCAAGGGATTGAAAATTACTAGTGACAAGGTTGTCGAAAAGAGCAAGGATAAACAGGTTATGAATGAGAAGACACAAAGGCTAAAAGCTAAAGTACCTGCTAGGCTCCCAATGAAGGATGTATCAAATAAAGTTGTGGGATCATCTAGCACTCGATCTAATGCTACTATGAAGTATCAAAGGAAGCACGGAGCTATTAGCTCTCCTGCATGGAGTTACTAACCTCGATCCTCATGTCGCATTTGTGGTTAGCCAAGAGAATAATGTGCAATGTGTGTCTGTTCCAGCGATCTTTGGGCATTGTCCCCCTGAGGAATCTATGATTGGTGAAGATAATTCAGTAATTGAAAAGGTGGTTATTGCTGCTGAATGATATGCAGAGAAGTCTTTTGCTGAAAATAGTGATCTATCACATAACGATGATTCTCCTTCCCATAATGAGGAAGGCATGGTTTCTAGTGCTTAGGGATCAACCCCTCCCCCTCCTTTTAGCTTCAATGTTTAAATTATTATGTTGGAATGTGTGTGGAGCTGGAGGTAAAAAGTTTAGATCAGCTATTATTGATCTCATCCATTTGCATAAGATGGATGTTTTGATTGTTTGTGAACCTAGGGTTCCTTATGCAAGGGTCAAGAATTTTCTTAGAAGAAATGGATTTCCTGATGCTGAAGTTATGGAGGCCTGTGGGTTTTTAGGAGGTGTGTGGATTCTTTATGATAGGAACAAAATTGGAGTCATTTTTATTGACAGTAATATTCAATCTGTTACTGTTAAGATTTCAGTAAGTGGTTATCAAGACTGGGTTCTCTCTGCTATCTATGCTAGTCCTACTAATTCTATTAGAAGTGTGCTATGGGATTACTTATCTTCCTTTGCTAAACAATGCAAGCTACCTTGGTTAATCATTGGGGATTATAATGAGCTTTACTATAGTGCAGATAAAAATGGAGGCTCACTTGTTGGAAAATTTGGTGGATTGAGAAATTGGGTTGATAATTGTGGAATGATTGATCTTGGTTTTCAGGGACCAGCTTTTACTTGGACTGATGAAAGGGTCAAAGAGAGATTAGACAAGGGTTTTGCAATGACCTTTGGAGGCTTGCCTTTCCGGAAGCTTTTGTTCAAAATCTACCTCGAATGAAATCTGATCATTGCCCTCTTCTCCTTCATTTCAAATCCATCGTCACTGCTACTAGAGATAATAGGCCATTTAGGTTCCAAGCTATGTGGCTGAATCATGAGAATTACTTGCAGTTTATTAATGATCATTGGCAGGGTTATGATGGAAGCCTTTTGGAGAAATTGAGTTCCCTTGCTTTAGATTTAAAAGAGTGGAATGTTCATGTCTTTGGAAATTTATTCAGGAAAAAAAGGAGAATCCTAGCTCATCTCGCTGGGATCCAAAAGAGTCTTGCAATACAAGATAATCCTTTTCTTAGTCAACTGGAAGGTGAGTTAATCAAGGAATATGATGTTGTGAGTGATCAAGAAGCTCTATATTGGCAACAAAAGTCTCGGGTTAAGTGGCTCCAAGATGGGGACAAGAACACAAAGTTTTTCCATATGTCCACTATGGTGCGTAGGAGAAGAAATAATATTGAGGGTTTGCTCGACAAGAATGGCAGTTTATGTACTGATTTTAAAACCATGAAATCCATTGCTGTGGAGTTTTTTGAAGGTTGGTGGAGATTCTCGATTTATTATTCCTTGCCTTTTCCCTACTTGGACTGAGAATGACGTAAGAATGATGAGCAGAAATGTCACTGGTGTTGAAGTGAAAAATGCAATGTTTAATGTTGGTAGTTTGAAAGCCCTGGGTGCTGATGGGTTTCCTGCCTTTTTCTATCAGAAGCATTGGAATATTTGTGCTAGCGAGATTACTCAAATGGTGACACTTACATTCCAAAGTGGTAGGATTCCTATGGGACTTAATCATACTTTAATTGCCTCAGTTCCCAAAGTCTCTAGTCCTCAAGATATGGCTCCTTTTAGACATATCAGTCTATGCAAAACGCTGTATAAAGTGATATCTAAAGTGTTGGTTGCAAGAATCAGACCTTACCTGAGGAATCTTATTAGTCTTAACCAAGTTAGCTTTGTCCCTGGGAGACATATCTCTGATAATATAGTCATTGTTCAGGAAGTTCTATAAATACCAACATTCTCATGATGGAAAGGGATTTATAGCTTGGAAAATTGATTTGTCCAAGGCCTATGATAGACTAAATTGGGGATTTATTGAGACAGTTTTGGTTGAGGCTCAATTCCCCACTTCCATTGTTAAGTTAATTATGGACTGTGTTTCAACTACAAGTTTTCAAGTTTGCTTAAATGGAGAACTTACTGAGACATTTCGAGCCAGTAGGGGGATTAGACAAGGTGATCCCTTATCACCCTATTTATTTGTCTTGTGCGTGGAGAAACTTTCACATTTGATTAATTCTGTAGTTGAAATAAGTCAATGGAAGCCAGTTCGTGCTTCTGGTTCTGGACCCTTTATTTCTCATCTATTTTTTGCAGACGACTTGATCCTTTTTGCGAATGCAAGCTGCGAACAAGCAAGGATTCTTAAGAGATGCTTAGATGTCTTCTGTGATATTTTAGGTCAAGAGGTCAGTTATGATAAACCTATTTTGTTTTGCTCTCCTAATACTTGCAAGGTTTTAGCCGCAAACATAAGCAAAATTTATGGTTCTAAACTTACTTCTAATCTTGGTAAGTACTTGGGAGTTATTCTCGAGTTACTAAAAGAACTTATGCTCCTGTCCTTGATAAAGTTCAGAGTCGTTTGGCTGGTTGGAAGAGCAAAATGCTCAATTTAGCAGGTCGACTTACTCTTATTCAGGCTGTTACTAATTCTATCCCGGTTTATACAATGCAAACAGTGAGGTTACCTGTGTCTATATGTGATGCATTGGACAAGTGTAATAGAGATTTTTTGTGGGGAGACTGTAATGGCAAGAAAAAAATCCATCTAGCTAACTAGGACTTGGTTTGCCGACCTAAGGAGTTTGGTGGTTTGGGAATTAAAAAGGCTAGCATGATGAATCAAGCGATGCTTGTAAAAATTGGTTGGAGAATGGTTCAGGAAGATCAGGGCTTATGGCGTCATGTTTTGAATAAAAAGTATGTTAAATATGTACCTCTTGTTAATCCACTCTACTCTTGCTCTTCTGGATGTTCCGGTACTTGAAGGAGTATTATCTTTGGTGTGAGTTTGTTAAAACAAGGTTTGAGTTGGAGAATTGGGGATGGTTCATCCGTCAATTTCTGGAATGATAGATGGTTACCTGATGGACCGCTTGTTCAATTTCTTCCTGATATTTCTGATATTGATTTACATATGCAGGTAAGAGATTGTTGGTCTATTAATGGTGGAATATGGAGTTCCTAAGGTTACACTTTGATGTTGATACACTTTGAAAATGATATTATTAATAAAATTGTTCAGATTCCTCCCGGTTTTATGGGAAGTGGACCTGACAAACTTATATGGGGTGGCACTGCCAACGGTCACTTCACTGTAAAATCGGCCTATCTTACTCTTGTTAAGGATGAGAATTTTACTACTTTTCCCTGGTTACTAAAATAGGCCAAGCTAAAGTCTTTTTGCTGGCTTTTGTGTCATGGTAAGATTCTTACAAACGTGGAGAGGATGAAAAGAAGATTAACTAATAACCCTCTGTGCTCCCTTTGTCATGTTCAAGATGAGTCTATCCTTCATCTCCTTAGAGACTTCCCAAGTGCTATGAGAGTTTGGAATGGTATTATATGTCTGGATTCTATCTCTAGAGCCATGTAATTGGATTGGAAGGGCTGGTTTGCTGCAAATATCCATTGTAATTTTCGCTGTTATAGGGGCATTAAATGGTGTACGGTGTTTATTTTTAGTTGCTGGTACATATGGAAATGGAGAAATAAGGCTTTTTTTTATGGTGAGTTTCATGTTCCTTTTAATCCCTGCAAAATCATTATTAATGCAGCCAAAGAATGGACTACTGCTAATACTAGTGGGAGAAACCCTCAATGAATTGGATTAAACTTAATGTTGATGGTGCCAGAAATCATGCAGGTATGATTAGTGCTGGTGGGGTTGTAAGGGATCATTCTGGGTCTTGGTTGTGTGGGTTCTTTGCTAACTACGGGTGTGGTACTGTGCTAGCTGCAAGAAGAATTCTGGGGTCTCCTACTTGGTCTCAAAATGTCTATTGATGCTCATTATCAACATGTGTTGATTGAATCTGATTCTGAAGTCCTTGTCAAGTTGATGAATGATGGTGTGGATGCTTTGCACCCTTTGAAGTCTGTGATTAATAGTTGTCAGGCTCTTCAAAGGCAGTTTCAAAGGTGTGAAATAAAGCATATCTACAGGGAAGTAAACAAGGTTGCTGATGTGTTGTCCAAGAGTGGATTGGATTATGAGATTGGAGTGCACTTCATGATGCAGCCTCCTCCACAAGTTATCACTATTTTGTTGGATGATTTGTGTGAAACTCCTTGATTTAGGAGCATACCTTGTATCTAGTTTCTGTTTGTTTTCTTTTGCTGGGCTTTTGGTCCCCATTTAATTAAAATAAAATAAAAAACAACCATCATTCCAGCTAGGGCTGGATTCGCCCAAAACCGACCACAAATGGGCCAAACCAATACCAAACCGAAGTGGGTCGGTTAGCCCAAACTGTAACCGAAACCGAGCCGAGCAAGGCCCAAACCGAATTTTCGGTATGCCGATTATTCGGTTGGTTTGATTCGGTAATGGGCCTCCATCGAAACTATTGGGCCATCAAATTTTTAAGCTTTGAAAAGGCCCATTTCCATTTTCTAGCTTTTTACTTTTGGCAGCCCAATTTTTCATACTCATTGACTAATCAGCTTTCCAGTTTTTGGGGCTTTTGCAGCAGAATTTTAACCTCTTTATGGTTTCCATATTTACTGCTACTGCAGCCCACTACATCATATCATCCACACATTAATCATTCAGCTGCAACTACAAGTAATACAAAAAATAAGAATAAAAAATCAAAGCTGCAACTACAAGTTATAGAACCTAAAAGAGTAAAAGTACATCATATGACACATTGCACAAGTCCACAACAAAGTACAAAATTGCAACTCATCCAAAAGTCTGGAAAAAAATAATAACACAGCAATCATAAAGAAATTACATTACCAACAATTAACTAAAAAATACGCATCGTCCCATTACAAATAAAACTGAACAAAACACAAGTTAGGTTACTTTAATGTTCTGATCATCCATCACTTCATCTTCTCCATTATGGGGATGTCGCTGCACTGTTTCAGTTTGTCAATATTAGAGACTAAAATAGAATGCAGCAACTTCAATATACTTGATGTAGCAGCCCAGAATTGATGAACTTAAAGAAAACTTGATGAAAATAAATTGAAGAGGTAAGTCATAAGACTGATTGCATACCAAAACTTTTGCACCGGCAGAAAACTGAACTATGCATCTTCTTCTTTATGTTGCAGCAGTGGTCGTAGAAGAGCTTGGTTCATCCAATCTAAGTCCAGCAGTTTCTACAAATTAAAACAGAAAATTGATAGTGAGTACAAGTTTAAGAAAATGGCAGAAATCGCAGAAACGAGTAAATTCAATCAAATATTTGCAGAATTATACCTCTCTCCATTGCTTCTAGCTCGCAATACTACTCTAGCTCAGCCACAGTTGGTTCCTTGTAGAAGTTAGGTGTTGTATCCCTCAGCGAATCACTTGAGCAGACCAAACATTCCACCATTTTAGGTGTTAGGGAACTCCTATAAGGATCTACCACCCTTTTTCCCAAACTGAAGGCATTTTCACTTGCGACGGTGCTGCAAGGGATGGAAAATACATCCTTTGCAAGCTTTGAAAGTACCAGATATGCATTGGCATTAACTTTCCACCAAGCTGTCCCATCGAAACCCGGTGTCAATGGATGAACATATCGATCAGCCAAGTATTTGTCAACCTCATTCGAGATCATCTCATTTTGTTCATCCATTCTTTCTTGCATTAAATCAGCCAATATTTCAGCTTGTCCACCATCAACACCCTGAAACTCAACTTCCTCCATTGGCTGACTTCCATCAACGGGTGTGGTTTGGGAAAAGGCTGCATCACTGCGCCTATATTCGTCGTACATCATCATTAAAATCCCCTTTAACTCACTGGTTATTGTTGCAACTCTTATCGGTGAGGAACCAACTTTGGCAAATGCCTTTTTTTGGTATTGCAGTTTCCACCTAGGATCTAAAACATTGGCTATGACGATGATTTTGTTCATTTGTTCAAATGAACCCCAATACTTATCGAACTTGTCTTTCATCCCACAAGCCACCCTTTGCAAAATAGGGTCTCTATCATCATTCATCTTGCTATCAATCTTTGTTTGCAGCCCTATCAACTCAGAGAATAGCAAATGTGCTGTCACTTTCTTCCAAGCGCTCAATTTCATGGTTGCTTCGTAAAACTTCCCAAGAAAATGCACAAAAGCTTGTGCATTCCTCCAATCTTGTGATGAAGGAGCACCTGCCCTTTTCTTCTTAGTTTTGGCATCTGTCTCGTCGAAGTACTTCTTAAAAGCGTCATCTTCATAACCCATCCTTTCAAACACTTTTTCATACTTTAATGCTGCAGCCAACATTAAGTATGTGCTGTTCCACCTAGTTATAACATAAAGGGGAACATTAGCAGTGTTGCTCAACGGTTCAAGCACTGAAAAATCCCTAAATTTATCAAGTCTACTTGAAGAAGACCGGATAAACTTCACACAGTGCCAAATAGCCTCTATCCGATCCTCAATCTCATAGATTCCATCTCTCACAACCAGATTTATGATGTGACAAGCACACCGAAGATGTAAAATGTCCCCTTTACTCCTAAGTCTTCTCTTCATGTACTAAATAGCGGTATCATTTGCAGATGCATTGTCCACTGTTATTGTAAAGACATTGTTAATACCCCATTCTCGAAGACACTGCTCTAAAACCCTCCCTATATCCTCCCCTTTATGGCTAATGATTGAACAAAAGTTTATTATTCTTTTGTGAAGGTTCCAGTCACTGTCCAGAAAGTGGGCAGTGACGACCATGTAGTTTATGTTCTGAATACTCGTCCAAGTATCAGTAGTTATGCTCACTCTTGTTGAGTGAGCAGCAATCTCACTCATTAGCTTGGCTTTCTCCATTTGATACAACTCCCACACTCCTCTCACAACCTCTTTTCTATCCATTCTTTTCCACTGAGGCTGTAACTCATGAACAAACTCTTTAAACCCATCCCCTTCAACATGCATGAAAGAAAGTTCATCCATGATGATCATCCTAACACATCTTAAATCACATCTAGATTGGCTGAATTTATGGTAAGTAACCCCCCCCCCCCCCACTCACATTATCTGATTTAAGAATGGTTTGACCCTTCGTTTCTGGTGGTGGCTCGTAAAGCGGGCAGGTTTTGCACTTCTTTGCGTGAGACCACATTGAAGAAGTCCCATTTGTAGTGTTGCTGGCAGGTACAATTTCTGCCATCTTGGCAGAAATTGCACTATGCAACATCTGGATCGTCAGTCCCATCACTCAGTTTCGCCCAGTGAAACACTCCCAGGTTTTGCTTCTTCCTATCGCTGGCTTTGCATTTTTACCCGTTGTCCCCACCCTAGTTGCTTTCTTTTGTTTTCCACCTGCCCTAACAGCCAATGTATTATCCTGCCCTTCGTTAGTAGGAATGGTTGGGACTGACTGTGACTCTACTTCAGGGATGATATTTAGTTTAGGGTCAGGGTTTGGGTTGGGGTTGGGATTTGGAGGCTGAACTGGAGATGAAGTAGAGGTGTGATTGAGGTTGCTATATATTGAGGGGGTACTCAAGCTGCTAGAAGAAGATGCCATCTACACAAACATGAAAAAGCAAACAAAAAAAAACAACAACCAAGCTTCAACGTAAGCTCCAACTAGCTTTGTCCTTGCCTAGCAAAGAAATTAAGTAATGTTAGAAACCACAATTTCCACATCAAAAGTCTGTTAATGAACAAAAGTACCTTCTCAGATAAAGAAAAACAAATTAAAAATCAAGAAGAAGGCCAAAATCTTCTTATGGGATTAAGGAATGAGGACCCAACAGAACATACCTAAACATTCATGGTTTAATCCAGAAAAATGCTCTCCCCTCTGCCTTCTCTTTCACTCCTTCCTCAGCTTCTGCACCTTGCCGGAGTCATCGACCTTGTAGAACTGGAGGATGGTGAGCTTGATCTTCGAGTTTCTTTTGATCAAAATCGAGTAATTGACAATAAAAATTGAACAACAACATAGAATAGGGGTAGAGATTACCTTTCGGCGAAGGAAACAACACTTTTCCAGAATTAGGGTTTCGATGGTTTGGGGATTTTCAAACTACAAAGGTGAATCTGTCGAAATTGTTGAGAAATAACGTTGGGGATTTGGGATATGACCTATTGCAAGAGATTTGTCCATGGTTTTTATGATTTTAGGGGCTGGAATCTGGGATCGATGATTTTGGGAAGGGAGGCGGGGTTAGGTCCAGCAAAACGAAGAACTGAAGAAGTGAGAAATGAGGCTGGGGTCGAGTAAGTTATAGGGTATTAGACTATTAGGGTTTGTTGGTCTTTGTTTTAATTTTGAGAATAAGAACTAAGTGAGAAATAAATATAAAATTTGTAGTATATATATTGAGAGCAGCTTGTGCTCTGGTGGTTGGGAGCCGAGTCTCTATGGAAGAGGATGTGGGTTCGAACCCTGCCTCTTACACAATTTTATACGTATTTTTCTGTATGTATACATTATATTCGGTCGGTACGGTATACCGACGGTATGGTGTATGGCATACCGTAGCCGAGCCGAATGGAGCCAAACGGTAAACTCAACCTGCAGGCCGAGTTTTCGACCCAAATCGGTTCGGGACGGTTAGAAAATAGGCCGGTTCGGTTGCTTCGAAAATCGGCCCTAATTCCAGCACAAAGAAAACACCAAAAAAATCAAAACTCATATCAATTGAAAGCCAAAGTTCTGAAATCACCCAAAATAAAAACCTCACCTTGAACATCTTCCAATCAATCACTCGAATCCCAAGGTCGAGGACAAACAACACCCCTAAAACATCAAAACCCATATTAGTCCAAACCTAACCGCAACAAAAACCCCAATCAAAACGAATAAACATAGAACGCAGACTAACCTGTTCTCCCGCTCTCTCGATTCTGACAGTATAATATCTTCTATCGCCTTCCACTGCTCCAATCTCTTCTATTCTAGAACGCACGTCACCCTCAGACTAAACTAAAACGATCGCATAACAAGGGTGTATAATAATGGCAAACTTGTAATTGAGATAGTTAGCAAGGGCAAAACTGTCACTTCATTTCGGCTCGAATGAACGGTGCGACCAGCTTTATTAGCTTGTGAGAAACCACATGGGTTTGTCTTCCTACAGAAATGACATATAAAGCAGACAAGAAGAGGGCTACCACAGGTTTCAATCCATATACCAAACTATTTTGAAAGATAAGCCAGGGCAATGATAAGAGGTTGCAATCATCTGCTACATGCATGTGAAGCATGCAAGTGGTGAAGAAGGTACATGAAATGAGTTGTCGAATGAGGGTCACTAGCTTTTGAGAAATCATGAAATTACATGGTTCGTCTTGCCATTCTCGTAAGTTAGTATCCTCCCATCGTTTCCCATATTATACATACATCTAAAGCCGAAACACTGTTCCTATCACTATTCATTCAACTGTTCATTTAACAGTAAAATGGCGGTTTTGCTCTTGCTCTTTTCCTTCAATTACAGTCTGCCATCCTTCTACAATCTTCTCATTCAATTGCTGCCAGAACAATCCAGAGAGATTATGAACGATGGAGAGAGAGAGGGAGTGTGTGTGTTTCTTTGCTTTGCACGAAGAGATAAAGAGAGATCATCATCTCAGCAAGAGGTCGGTTGCTCTTTGTCACGAGAGTGATCGGAGAGGTACACAAGGAAAGAAGTGGGAAAGGGATTTGGGTTTTGATTACAGTCCCAAATTCCCAATTGTTGGGTTCTTTTTTTTTGTTTCTCTTTTGAACCTTGATTATGTTGTTTCAATTTTGAATTGTTCTCTTATTCTGATGTGGTATATGTATTGGATTCGGATTTGCAGGTTTGTAATTGGTGGTTTGTATCAAATCTCTTCTCAGCTTTCATCACCAACTCTAAAAACTTGGGTTCATCATCCGCAAGGTAATTAGTTGAGAGGATTCTGGGTGTTTTCTCATCTTTGGTTTTGGGTGACAAGCTATTTAGTTGTACCCCGGACACTCAGAGAGACAGAGAGGAGGCAAAGTTAAGAGAAAAGAACAGGAGAAGAAGACGATGGCGTTCATAGGCTATCAGTTTAGTTGTTTTTGTCCTTTCAACAACTTGGCCTTTGGAATCTTCAGTTGTTCAATTTGATCGGTTAGCCCGCCTCTCTTGCACCATTTACATTTACTGTTTCTGGGTTTTTGTTTGTGTTCATCAAAACTGATTATCATACTGGTTTTGATTTGACTAAAATGTTCATTTCTTTGTTGAAGTTTGAATGTTTGATCGGATTGATTGATGTTTGATCAGGTGGTTGTATAAGAGCTATTAATTTGAGAAAATGGGAGTGTGGGAAATGTGATAGTAAACAACTCTATGAATTTTGGTTTCGCTTTAAACTACTTTTGTTTTTATTCTTTGATACCCACCACATCAAGGGGAATTATTCCAACCTCTCAGCTACGCATGTTATGATGTTATCTTAATAATTGAAGGAAATCATAGATGTTCTTCCCTATGTTTGTGTGTGCAATATTTCATTGCAGATGAATTTGCGCCTTTAGGTTAGTGGATCACTAAAAGTGGATTTCATATGTAATGATTAAACTGGTTGGAATGGCACATATATGGTATGATTCATTAGATGTCTTATTAACTAGAGAAAATGAAGATTTAAAGGTGTGATCAATTCTGTGGAGGTGTAAATGTCATGATTTAGAAAAGAAGAGAGACCAGGAAATATTTTGTAATAGGACTACTAACATCTGAAGTAAATCTTTGAACACTTCTGTATTGAAGTAGTATAGTCTATGTGAAGTGAATCTAACACGTAATCTACTAAAAAGGTAGAAAAGTGGAATACTTAATGTGTTGCTATACATATAAAAAGGATATAAATCTTACCATTTTATGAGAGGGAACATTCGCATCCATGTTTACTTCTTGGGGTGAGTTCAGTTTTTTTTTTTTTTTTTCTCCTCATAATATTTTTGGTTTAGTTGGCTGTACCTTTCATTCTATCTGGGTTATTTCATTTAATAATATCATAGAGCTCTAGCTTTATTAAATCGTCAGTAAACTTATCTTATACTGCAGTTGGAGCCTTATACTTATAGTTTCGATCTGGTTATAATCCTGCATTTTTCAATCTTGATATTTACTTTTTTGAGTTCTTGGGTTGCTTTTTTTCAATCCCATTGTCAGGCCTACAAATAATACATTGTACTTTGTTGGATACATTAAAAGTTGAGGTTTACATAAGAAAATTAACCTGCCAATAATTTGCATTACAATACTTCTCTTCAATCATGTTAATGGTGTTGTTAGTTATCTACTTTCGCATGTCAACTGTAGGAAATGAAATCGTCTAAGGAAAATTCTTTTTGGAAGTTGAAGACTATCGTGGTGGTTAATGGTTGACAATCACTTAGATTTGTGTTTTTCAGTTCGATTTGTACTTCACAATTTTATGCATAGAAAGAAACAATAACAAGTTTTCTTATATTTTGCTATGAAATTTTATGTTTCTCTACTTATGGCTTTAGTTGCTATACTTTGTAGGTTCATATACTTATGAGATTCCTCTTATTTCTCATTGCACCTCTGTTTCTGCTAAATTTCAAGTCTCGCGGCAACGCGCGGGATGCTATTTCTAGTGTATGCTACTGATGAAACTCTGTCCAATATTGTAGAAACATGCCGTCCCAACACCCTATACAGAAAACACAACAGTGCGACTAGCTGAAGTAATATTTCTATCCAACAAATAAATGGCAGGCTCTAGACACAGAGTCCTGTCCAACATTGATAATTAATGCTGGTCACAAGTCACAACAAGAATTGGTGGTACTAAGATATGTAGTCATGCTATATTTCTTGAATGGGTGTATGGAGCCAGCCTAGCATTATGTTATTGTTTTATCTCTACAATCTATGGTCTCTAGTTTCAACAACCGGGGGAAGTATTGGTTTTGTTTGGTCAGTCTAGAATGTTCATTTTGATGGTCAAGCATGAGAGAAAATCAGACAGGTATTGATTTAAATATTTCAGAATCAGTAGGCAAGATGAGGAACATTGATTCTTTAATGATTAGAATGAACTCCATCTATTAGATTCTTTTGAAAGAATCACCTAATAACAAATGAAAACTATAATTCTATTTGTTTTGACTAATTGCTTATGGTCTGGTTATCTGGGGTTGCTGTGACCTCTGTTTACTGATTTGTTGTATTTGTCCTTTAACACAACCTGGGAACCAAGGTTTTTTTTGTCTTGTTTTGTTTTTGCTGATTTAAAGACTGAAAGGGAGGAACAGTTAATGGTGATTGTGATTATTCAAAAAAGAAATTAGTTCATTCAAAATGCTTTTGAGTTTGTTTTTGCGGAAGCTTGAGCAAATACTTAAATCTAAGAGGGAAGGAAACTAAATTTGGATCCGTATGTAGCTGTTTGGTTTTGCAATCTTTTTTATCCGAGATCACAAAATAACTTTCCTTTTAAGTTTTTAAATGCTTATATACAACAGACTGCCTTATTGAAGTATGGGGAACAAGTCCCGCATAGAAATAACTACGGTAGGATATGCTCTTCATTTTTCACTAATAATTGCTCTTTGCACACAACTGGTGTTGGTTTGTTATTCTTCATATTGATTCTCCTCATCCATTTGAATGTTCTTTTGTTTTACTTTTTGTTTTGTTTTGATT
The DNA here is from genome assembly GCF_002994745.2 of Rosa chinensis. Classification (NCBI taxonomy): domain Eukaryota; kingdom Viridiplantae; phylum Streptophyta; class Magnoliopsida; order Rosales; family Rosaceae; genus Rosa; species Rosa chinensis. Next base: position 43,341,307 of record NC_037091.1, read on the forward strand.
GTTTCTTCATCATCTACTGAACTGTTATTGATTACTCAATATTCCAAAAAAATTAGAACATATTTTTGAATCAGTCCCATCTTCTTTATGACAGGATGAGTTATTTTTTAACCATGTTATTATGCAGAGAGGCACTTCAGATAATCAGTGTTTAAGGGATTAATTAGTAGCTTTTTCAAGATCCTTTCGCGGTTTCTTGGTGAAATCCCACCAATCAGTGTAGTCAATTACTTCATAACATCGTTGCTTACTATAAACCAAATTTTCACAGTGTGGACACTTTGTATTTGACCCGGAGGGCGGCGTGATGGAGGAGTTGAGAAGCCTGAGGGCATATTGTGGAGTGCAATGGTTGCGGGGTCGTTTTCCATTGAGCAAAAAACAAGTATTGCACGTGGGTCCGTCGGCTAGACTTAATGAGAAGAAAGCAAAGGCCTGCAGATTCGGTTTCAATAGTCCACTCTGGACTTTCACAGTCAACGTGCAGAATGCCCAGAAGAATGCAAAGTCTTGTACTTGCAGCAGGTCTTGTCGGCTTTAATTAAACAATATTGCAAACAAGACTTGTGATTGTTAATTAAACAATGCAGCAGCTAGTAGACAAGTGGGCTAGTACTTTAATCAAACAAAGGTATGCGGCAATAATCTGATTTCCAGGGATTGTTTCGGACTTCGAGATTTCGGGATTTGGGAGTAACTTGACTTCAATGGTTTGTGATGCTCTACGGGATTCGGGTTTCAAAAGAGTACGGTGCAGGTTCAAAGAATTGAACCTGGCTTTGATACCAAGTAGAAAATAATAATTCAATACGTTTGGAATGCTTCAATAATATTCACCCCCAAGAATAGGGTTCATAAAGTGATACAAGAGTAATCCTAATAGGAAACGATCTCCTACCATTATACAGAGAGACAAAACCTATATGTACAAGGAAAGTAAATATTTACATAATATTCTACATAATTTGATGTCTTGGTTAATGTGAGATTACTAGCAACTAGGAGTTGGCCACTATATTGATGTACGTGTAAATTGACTACGGTATGAGTCCATTTTGAAATGTTGAAATTGTTGAAGGAAAATCGACTTAGTGTGCCTTATCAAACTAGGATTAGTTTCATGGTTGTAATAGGAGAGAAGGTTCTAGAATTCCTAGTCCTACTCGGATTAGTTTTCTTTGTAACATTAGAACATGTACTTTGTAATCCCTATATATAGGACTCCTATTCTCAATAATGAAGATACAATTCTCTCATCAATCTCTCTCAAAATATCTCATACTTAAACACGTTATCAGAACGAGCTCTAATCACAAAACAAAAACAAAAAAATTAGAAAATTTTCTTCATCACCGCTACACCTAGCGCGCGCTAGCCCAACCACCTGCTTCCCCTTGCAGCCCTTATGCACCTGTGTGCCGCCTACTGCCCCTGCAGCACAGCAAGACGCTAGTTACTGTGCAGATCAGCCTTCTTGAAATCCCCGAAACTTCTTGATAGGGACCTCAGATCAAAATACTTCCTTCATCAAAGTTGTTCATCTCTGTCTCTTCTATCTGACCTCCGAATTTCAGGCTTATCGGAGTTATTTTGAGACCTATACACCAATCGAAGTGAAAACTGTTCAAGAGGCAAATCTGCTCAGAATTTCAACAAAAATCCTTGAAAACCGTCGCTGCCACCTTCAAGCATCACTGCAGCAGCTCCTTGCCCATGCTAGCCTCATCTGCTTGCCTGCCCCGACAGCGCCTACATGCCCCTGGGCACGCATCCGTCGGCCAGCTCCTCGGCTTACCTCGGCCAGACTTGTATCGGCCACACAGTAGGGATTGAAAGATAGTTTGCAAACCCGACCCAGGATCGATAGCATGCCTGCAATCCTACACACCTGCATCAACACGCGCATGTATTGAGAATTTCAAGTTCCGAAATTCATGAGTAAGTTTTCACAAGTTGTTCCCGTTTTTGAAATTTAAATTTACTTTTCTTCGGGGACTTACAAAACCCTTCTTCTACATCCCACCTTTTTGTAACATGGGTTCGATTGGATAAAAGCGGAATCGTGGAGATTCACGCTACATACGAACTAAGTGCGTTCGTAGGCTACGGACTAAGAGCGTTCGTAAGCATAAAAATTTGACCATATAAACGTCATTGGTTTCAATCCAAATCCAAAAAATTTGGAAACTATCAACAAAGACAGTGGTTATAACTCTTTCTCACTAGGCGTACTCAAGAGTAATTGTGATATCTAGGAAAGGTTTGAACTGAGAGAACGGTTTTAAAAGTGAGCAACGCTCCACTAAAATCTCGCCTTACCTTACCTGGTCACAACCAAATTGGAATTATCAAACGGATTGAGTAACTACTACTTGTCTAAGCTTGATTATCCTTTTTGGATTAAATTTAGAAACTTTGACGTAATCATTGGCTTTCATTGAAATAAAGTGTCGATTTTGATTTGAACTTTATTCATTCAAGTATGTTTCCTGGAGAGCTAGAATGCCTAGTGGATAGTGCTACTACGCACACCATACTTTGAAATAGGCAGTTATTTCTTTAGATGACGCCTACTCGATCTTCAATGACTACGATGGTAGGGTCATCTAAATTAATTCATGGTCGAGGACCAGCTCAATTCTTGTTGCCACATGGCACAATCATTAATGTCACTGAAGCTCTCTATGCTCCTAGGGCTGAAAGAATCCTTTTGAGCTTCAAAGATATAAGAGCCAATGGTTTTCATGTGGAAACACATTGTGAGAATGGACAAGAGTTCCTTTGCATCACCTCTAATGACTACGGACATAAAAGAGTCTTAGAGAAACTTATGTGTCGTTCTAGTGGGTTGTATGCAACCACTATTTGAATAATTGAATCCAATCATATTATGAGAGATGATTTATGGGATTCCGACACATATAAGCTTTGGCATGACCGTTTGGGACACCCAGGTCGTGATATGATGTTCCGTATATTAAAGACTTCACACGGACATCCATTCTTCAGAACGAAGAGAAGTAAAAACCAAAAATTGATTTGAGAAGATGCACCTGCGCCTCACGGTGCCAAGACTGTGCAAGAGCGGCCACTTAGGGCCGGCACCGTCTACCCCCTACAGCAACAACATGGCTTTGACGCCATGGACCATTGTTTGACTCCTCCTTCTACTTCTAAAGTCAATTGTGACTTCATGGCTCAACCAAAATCCTCATTGGTTGTTTCTCAAGCCCATCATATGTTCTGCAAAGCCTGCACTTTAGCAAAACTAGGATCGAGACCATCCTATGCAAAGGACACTAAAGAAAATATACCATTCTTGCAGAGAATCCAAGGTGATATTTGCGGACCTATTCAACCACCATGCAGACCATTTAGATATTTTATGGTGTTGGTTGATGCATTGACACGCTGGTCACATGTCATGCTATTGTCCACAAGGAACGCTGCTTTTGCTAAACTCCTAGCCGAAATTATTAAGTTAAGGGCTCACCTCCCTGATCATTCTATTAAGTCTATAAGATTAGACAATGCTGGGGAGTTTACATCAAAAACTTTTGATGATTATTGCATGTCCATTGGGATTGAAGTTGAACACCCTATTTGTAACGACCCAAGCTGCACCTCACTAGCCTAAGCTCGTTACAGTGCCGCGAGTCTCTAAACTTAAACCGAATGCTCAATCTATATCCTAGAGAACTGCTAGGCACTGTAATGAGCTTAGGCTGGTGAGGTGCAGCTTAGGTCGTTACACTATTCCTCATGTTCACACCCAAAATGGTCTCGCAGAAGCCGCCATTAAATGACTACAAATGGTCGCTAAAGCATTGGTAATGCGCACCAATTTCATAATTTCTGCTTGGGGCTATGCAATATTGCATGCAGTTGTGCTTATTCGTCTGAGGCCTACTTCCACTCAACCCTTTTCTGAGTCCCAGATGGTGACTGGGTATGAGCCTGATGTCTCACATTTACGCATATTTGGGTGTGCAGTTTATGTGCCAACTGCGCCACCACAGCGCACCAAAATGGGTCCTCAAAGACGATTAGGCATTTATGTTGGATATGATTCTCCAACGATTGTCCGCTACTTAGAACCCTTGACAGGCGATCTCTTTACCGCTACATTTGCGGATTGTCACTTTATTGAGACAGTCTTCCCGTCGTTAGGGGGAGATAAGAACATAAATGTTCAACAGGAACGATAGGAATTGTCGTGGTCTGTCCCCACTCTGTCTCATCTTGATCCCCGAACCGCACAGTCCGAAATTGAAGTGCGGAGAATTTTCAATCTTCAGAACGTAGCAGAATCGATGCCTGATGCATTTTCTAATATCGCTAAAGTGACGAGATCACATATACCTGCTACAAACGTGCCTGCAAGGATTGATGTCCCTAAAATTAGAGGACATGACGCCATCTCAAGGGCAACTGATCATGGCGCCAACGTCCCCTCTCACAGTGATGGTGACATTGTGGCTAGGCCCATGGCTCCTGCTAGGAAGTGCGGGAGGCCTATAGGCCTGATGGATTCTCGCCCAAGAAAGAAAGCGAGTTTGGCACAAAATAATCCATTAATCATCGATGTAAATAATAGGATATTCTGGATTATGGTTATGTCCCAGAGACATCATTGGGGGATGCTCCAATGGCAGAACCAATTCCAGAGAGTAGAGAGATCTCCATGAATTACACTAGTGTACATGAGATGATGGATATAAATACTATGGCTATTGATGATGCATTTGCATATCATGTTGCAAAAGGAATCATAGAATATGATGATATCAAACCTCGCTCTGTCGAAGAATGTCAACGAAGAGCGGATTGGCCTAAATGGAAAGATGCGATCCAGGCTGAATTGGATTCACAAGCAACGAGACAGGTATTTGGGCCTATAACGCAGACACCCCCAAATTTAAAACCTGTTGGCCATAAATGGGTCTTTGTTAGAAAGCTTAATGAGAAAAATGAGGTGGTTAGATATAAAGCCCGCCTCATGGCGCAAGGTTTCTCACAACTCCCTGGAATCGACTACGAGGAGACGTATTCTCCCGTAATGGACGTTATAACGTTCTGCTACCTTGTCAGTTTGGTAGTTTCCAAAAAACTTGACATGCAGCTTATGGATGTGGTTACAGCATATCTCTATGGGGATCTAGATTCAGAGATATATATGAATGTCCCAGATAGACTTCAATTACCCAAGTCAAGTGGCTCTAAACCACGGAGCACGCTTTCAATAAGATTAAAACGCTCACTATATGGATTAAAACAATCCGGACAGATGTGGTATAACCGTCTAAGTGACTACTTGATTGGGAAGAGATATATTAATAATGAAATATGCCCATGCTTGTTCATTAAAAGTACAAGTTCCAAATTTGCAATCGTAGCATTTTATGTCGATGACATGAACCCAATTGGAACTCTAGATAAGCTAAAGGAAACTGTTAAATATTTGAAATCTGAATTTGAGATGAAAGATCTTGGGAAAACACGGGTTTGTCTCGGTTTAGAACTCGAGCACCTTAGTGATGGAATTTTGATCCATCAGTCCGCATATACTCAGAAATTCTAAGGTGCTTTAATGAAGATAAAACAAAGCCTATGAGTACTCCCATGATTGGTCGTAGTGTTGAGCCTGGAAAAGATCCGTTTCATCTAAAGGATGAGGACGAAGAATCATTAGAGGCCAAAGTGCCTTATTTAAGTGCAATAGGCGCATTATTGTACTTAGCTCAATGCACAAGACCAAGCATCTCCTTCGCAGTGAACTTGTTAGCTCGACATAGCTCTGCGCCAACACACCGCCATTGGATTGGTATAAAGACAATCTTTCGATACCTAAGAGGTATGATTGATATGGGCCTATTCTATCCCTACACAGAGAAAAGGAATGACGGAAGGATGAGATCGAACCAAATTGGCTCAAGAGCCATCGTCCAAAACGCCATGGCAGGCAACATTGCCGCCGCCACCACCAAGGGTGGCTGGCCTCACCCTCCTCCACTCCATCAAAACGACAATGATATTTTGATAGGTTTTACTGATGCAGGGTACCTCTCTGATCCTTACAAAGGTCTCTCCCAAACAGGTTATGTCTTTACCATGGCAAGCACTGCGATATCTTGGAGGTCTACAAAACAGACCTTTGTTGCTACTTCCTCAAATCTTGAAGAGATTATTGCTCTACATGAAGCCGTATGTGAATGTATATGGCTAAGGTTTGTAATTAGACATATTCAAGGAAGTTGTGATTTGAAGTCTACCACAGATGAACCTACATGCATTTATGAGGATAATGTAGCTTGTATTGAGCAAATGAAGTTAGGTTTCATCAAGGGCGACAACACCAAGCATATATCGCCTAAGTTCTTTTATAATCAGCAACAACAATCACTTCTATAAGATTGAAGTGAATCAAATTTGATCAGAGGATAATGTAGTGGACTTATTCACTAAGTCGTTACCTAAATCCACCTTCGAGAAACATGTGAAGAGCATCGGATTGAGAAAGTTATCCAAACTCCAATGATTGTAGCAATCAGGGGGAGATATCGACATCAGGGGGAGTTATGATGTCTACATGTTCGATCTCGAAGAGTGAAGGACGTGTTGTACTCTTTTTCTCCTCCTTGAGTGTGTTTTTGTCTTACAGGGTTTTGCACTCGAGTAAGGTTTTTAACGAGGCAACGGATGAAGCGGCACCACCAAGTTTAAGCGGCACAAGGGGGAGTGTTGAAGGAAAATCGACTTAGTGTGCCTTATCAAACTAGGATTAGTTTCATGGTTGTAATAGGAAAGAAGGTTCTAGAATTCCTAGTCCTACTCGGATTAGTTTTCCTTGTAACATTAGAACATGTACTTTGTAATCCCTACATATAGGGCTCCTATTCTCAATAATGAAGATACAATTCTCTCATCAATCTCTCTCAAAATATCTCATACTTAAACAGAAATTTATTTTTCTCTTCAGACGTAAAACATAGTATCTTAGAATTGAGTAGATATTAAAAGATGTAGAAAGATATCCTTTAATCAGCATAAGGATTAATTGCCATGTCCTTTTTAATTGAGGGTGCGTTTGCCTTTTGTGATTGTTATTCAACATATTACTTTTAATTTTGTTGATTTCTGTTTTTTTTTTCTCTCTCGTTTCCTAATCGGATTAGAATGTTTTAGCTGTCAAAACACTCACATGATTACACATACCAATACCAGTGATCTTTTGTTGTTATAACCATTGCAATTATTTCAGTTCACAAGAGCGACTACTGTGATAGAATTTTAGTTGAATATTCTATTAACTAATCTATTCAAATTTCCTAGAAGTTGATGTTAGTTTTAGTTTGTACCGGCTAAAAGTTCACTTTAACTCTGTATCCCACCAAGGCCAATGAAGGGAACATAACTGGAAGCATTTTATTTTAGGGTTTAAACAAATCGAAAGGCTTGGTACAACTGATTTTCCTGTAGTAGAAATATGTTCATTGACTGTGCAAAGAAGTTTTATGCTTAAGAGATACTGGTAAAAATAGATAATAAAACTGAAGTCTACTATCTGATGCGAAATTGAAGGCATTATTACACTTTGTGTTTGCTACCGCTGTCTCAGTTAAAATATCTTCTGTATCATTTCACTTCAGCAGCTCATAGAACAGCAGCAAGGCCAAGTCATTGTTTTCATGGTTTGGCAGGTTACTCGATAGGTTTATGTAAGTATGTTACGCTTTGCTTGGATTTTGTAGGTATGTTACGCTTTGCTTGGATTTTGTAGGGGCCTTAGAACTTATGGTTGCAAGAGCAAGGATGTACACCAGGTTAAGTGGGGGAGCCCCTAGGCATCACCGAGGGCGTAGTTGCAACTTGAAAAACGAATTTTTTTTTGGTGACCCAAGATTAATCCCCAGGAATCTGGAGTGTCCTTCCAAACTATGAATTAAACTGCTTCTACATGACCCAAGAATCAGTTTCAAAATTGGTCATGGTTGAATGACTAACCTAGTTTGTTCAATGTGAACCCATAAGACCCGATTGTGTAAGCATTAAAGTTCACTCTTTACCCATTTGGCACTTAAACCCTTTTGTTATCATCTCCTGGGTTTCGCTATAGAGCCCACCTCAAGTTTCGTCAGTTCCTCACATTCACTTCAAGTACTCTGTTTTCAGTACTCTGCTTTCATGTACTTCCCTTGTTTTACTAAAATGGCTAAATTTCTAAGCATTTTCACAATGAGAAACTTGCTTGTGCTGTCTCTGGCGCTCAATCTGAACTTGAGTATGAGGGTATTTGTTGATGGTGATGTAGATACCTCTCACTATACATGGATAGTTTGCTACCTCACCAAGCATAAACAACACCCTCATGGGATCCAACCGCTACTTACATCTTGTAGCCCTATGTTCAAGTTACGCTATAGTATCCGAAAACGGCAAAATGTCGCCAGGAAGCCACCTTTCTGGCCTTGCCAACATGCCCTCACAACTAGGCTTTTTAGACTAGAAATGGTGGTTGCTTGTCCCACATCGAAAACCATGTAAAGGAGAAGCATTCCTTCACCTATAAAAGGAATGCCTCCTCCCACAACTCAAGACATCCCATTACATCTCTTGTAATCCTCTTGGGCTGCAAGGCCCAACACACATAGTTAAGCTTTCAAGTGGAAGTAGTCTCCTGTTAAGGCGGAAGACGAACCACTATACTTCTCGTGTATTTCTCTCTCTCTCTCTCTCTCTCTCTCTCTCTCTCTCTCTCTCTCTCTAAAGCTAACTAGAGACCCCTTGGATCTCTAACGTTAACATTGGTGCTTGAAGGAGGACAAACCGATACAATGGCTCCGTCACTTACCATGCTTTAAGTCAGCTTAACGAGCTCAAAATTCTCTCTTTCCCTGAGTCATCAAAATTGGTCCGCTCACTGAGCACCCAATTTCTTTGATTATCACTCACTGTTTTCAAAATCATCATCAGCTCCCAGTGGCTACCTTTAGTTACATCAAGTATCCCATCTTTGGCGATAGACACAAAAATCCAAAACTACTTGCCAAACCCATCTTAGCGTTAAAACAAAAAGCAAAATTTTGCATCAAGTTCAACTTGGGCTCATTGCTTTCAAAATTCCAGGTCAAGATGAGGTCCCCCGCCAACTTAAAGGGCGTTCAACTCCGGTCAATGCCAGTCAAAGCCAAGTCAATGCCAACTAAAGGCTGGTCAAGGCCAACGTTGGCAAACCAAAAAAAAAAAAAAACATGGGGTGCCAAGCTACTCTTAACACCCACAAGTCTCCTTTGGGAACCCTGCTTTCTTCTTTCAATCGATCATCAGCGAAGCCAACTCTGCTGAGCACCATGCTCCGCTCCGCCGGACAACCCGCTAGCCAACTCCGCTGAGCACCATGCTCCGCTCCGCCGGACAACCTGCTAGCCAACTTCGCCAAGCACTATGCTCCGCTCCGTCGGACAACCCACTGGCGCCTCCGCCAAGCATCCTCCGTTGGACTTCACCGCTGGGTGACCTCCGCTGGTGGTCTCCGCTGAGCAGTTTATTCGCTGAACGCAACTTCCAACCAGCCAGCGACTTCGCTCCGCCAGCCCCGCATAGCTTCCGCTAGCGACCAGCAGCTAGCCCACACAACCCAACCAGTGTCTCCGCTCAGCCCAGCTCTGGTGAGACTTCTGCCAGCTACTTGCCACCGCTAGCTGCCATCAGCGGCAAAGCAATCTCCAGTTTCCGAGGGTAACCGCTAGCTGAAATTTGCGGCAAAGCAGGTTCCAGCTTCCGAGCTTCACCGCTAGCTTCCACAGGCGGCACCGCTAGCTTCCACCTGGTTTGCTTCAGCTAGCTTTTGCATCCTCCGCCCGCTAGCCTCCACCGATGGCCAACACTTTCAGCTCTTGCTTCGAACGCCTGGTTTCTCCATCAATTCCAGGCCACTTACAGCAGAGGGGCCAACAAGATAAGTCCTCTAAATCTTCTTTTATTTGCACGACACGTGCCTACCGCTTGCCCATGATCAAAGCAGACCTCACCAGAGACATGGCTACAATTCAATATCTTGCATACCCTTGTCTTCTGTGCGCACGTGTAGTACACTTATATATGCCTTGATATATTTAATTATTATCATGCATGCATATATTTGTTAGCAAATAACTTGGTGCACCCTTATAACCACACACATGTATACTCTATTTTACCTGAAACTTTGAAGCACTGGCATGTGTCGTTATCACATCATCACATGCTAACTTTTCTACATGTTATTGCTAGCTTAGGTGTGCGTCATATAATATAGCAAGCATTTGATACATGTTATCTAAATATGTATGTGGAACATGTTGGCATCTCATACTTAATTGCTTATTTCAAATAGGTTTAAAGCACTGCTTCAATCATTATCAGTAGCTTTCTACTAGACTCCACATCTATTGTCATTTACAATTGACAAGAATCACAAATTGCTTTTTCTTTACACAACTTATGATCAACATGATACCTGTGCTAGCTTTCTAGCACCTGTGTACTCGTCCATGCTTTAAGACAATGGCACTTCATGTCTTCTACTCACTGCCATTGCTATCCATTAAATACATTTTACAAGCATTTAACACTATTACAAAATCATATGCTAAATCACTTATCTTGTTAAGGAGGCATACCGAACATTTCTTCGATCAATGAAGCATTGGTCATCTATTACAGTACACTCACCAAAAAGCGATGGAACGTCATGCTTGGACAACTCCAACGTGATTTGGGTACCTATGCCAATTTCAACCCCAACTCACTCCAAATCGGCATAAGATAAGTCACTATATCTTATCTCTTACGCTCTTGCAATTAGAGCTATTGTCATGCCATGCTTTCACCACTCCTAAGCATGCCTACAATATATCACACTTGATATGCATTTACATGTCTTCATGATCTCTAAGCATATTTACAATAATGCATAAATATTATTAGCAACTTTACTACAAGTACATGCTACACACATACATGCTTAAATTCCTTTTCATGTGACATGCATCTAGAAGCTTGTGACACTTACGACTTAATTAAATATGCCCGGATAAATGACTTGCTCGGGTTGCGACTCGCTTGGGTATCGAGTATGGCCACGACTTGTGCTTGGGCCATGCCCCGCATACTCGCACAGCGCCTACACACTCAACTACACCCAACTTGCTCGATCATGTCCAACATGCTTTACTTAAGCCCCAAGTTCACAAACGCTTCATACTATGTCACCGGGACTACTCCCACAATTTTCTTTGGACACCCATTACACTTGCCACTATCTATTGTGTGTGTTATATGGCCGTAAGATCCACATATAAAAATACCAATATTTTACATGTTCATACACATTAATGGAATATTGAATTCTTCTACCATTTGTCGCTTGTAACAAATCGAATTCTTTTCACGTTCCATTAATACGTGCGGTAACCAATACAACAAAGCATTCTACATATGCGCATTTTTTGTCTCATTGTGCAAGTTAGACCGCGTCCCTTCTTGCTTAAGGAGTTCGGGGACTTGTAGGGGCTAGGCACCTCTCGGACATTGTTTATGCTTGAAGACTTCATGATTATAACTCCCCAACCAAGAAGCTCCTCTTACTCGGGGACTTCGGGGACTTGTAAATACCTCTCACTATACATGGATAGTTTGCTACCTCACCAAGCATAAACAACACCCTCATGGGATCCAAACACTACTTGCATCTTGTAGCCTTATATTCAAGTTACGCTACGGTATCCGAAAGCAGCAAATACGTCACCGGGAAGCCACCTTCCCGGCCTTGCCAACATGCCCTCACAACTAGGCTTTTTGGTCTAGAAATGGTGGTTGCTTGTCCCACATCGAAAACCATGTAAAGGAGAAGCATTCCTTCACCTATAAAAGGAATGCCTCCTCCCACAACTCAAGACATCCCATTACATCTCTTGTAATCCTCTTGGGCCGCAAGGCCCAACACACATAGTTAAGCTTTCAAGTGGACGTAGTCTCCCGCTAATGCGGAAGACGAACCACTATACTTCTCGTGTGTGTGTGTCTCTCTCTCTTTCTCTAAAGCTAACTAGAGACCCCTCAGATCTCTAACGTTAACATGTAAGAAACAGGGCATCTTCTTTGTGGAGAAGAGATGTCTATCAATGGCTGCAGAAAAGGAACATAATGCAACCCAGAGGACCCTTCTATCTGTTTCTTCTTCGTCTGGTCAAGAAGGCAGGGAAACAGTCATCAACCTGTACCAGTGAGTACATTCAATTCAATACTCTCTTTCTTTCTCTCTCCTTTTCAATTGTGCATAATCAATTTTCACCATTGACGTTTCTTCAAGTTTCATTTACCATCTTGTCAGTCTCGGCCAGCCTGTGTATATTGTCATTTCCATTGTCTTCGAGTTTTTGCGCACTCCAAATTTGAAGTTCTACTCTTTGCACTGTTCTTGCTTGAGATTTTCCATGGTGCAACTTAGAGTTGGGCAATGGTGTTAATAAACAAAGCTTCAGAATTTGAGCTCCCCCAGATGCATGTTTTTGTGGGTAAACAAAGTGAACCCAGACCCTTGGTGCATGTTAGCACAAGGCATAAACTACGCCTTAGACGTACTTAAGCGTGTGGCCTTTTATTTTAGAAATGTATAACACCTAGTCGTTGATTTCTTGATGGAACGGTGCTTTACCTCAATGTCTCCATGCATTTTCAGAATCTCAATTTGCTGTCCGACACAACCCTGAGAAACTCCGATGGTTTTATGATAAGAGTGGAAGATACACATTGCATTCAGGACTTCAGGGTGTAGAGTGTCTTTGCAGTAGAGATACACAGTGTTTGGCTCCAAAACCAGTATGGGTGCAAACTGTCTCTTTTGAGCGTGTGCGCAGGCGTGCCAGCACCGTGGGGTGCAGTCGTCGGAGAATCCCTTGACCTAACTTCTTCTCGAGTGCTGTGGACGGGGAGAGCACCAACCTCGTCACAGGATTCTTTTCTTGCCTTTTGGAAAAGGAATTTTTGCCTTACTGGTAAGGGCTTTGGTTGTGATCTCTTCTAGACACCGAATCGATACTCAACGTTGTAGGTTGAGCGGAGCAATCATTGGGAAGTTTTGAGAAAGCTTGGGTTTTGCTAAAGCATAACTTTAGCTTCGCTGGGTTGCGAGGGTGTTACCCTTGCTTCGCCGGTTTGCAACTAGGTTGCAGGTATGTTTGCTCCGAAGAGGCTTTGATAATCTGTATGATTAGTTGATTTGAGATTTGTTCTTAATTCGTCCTTGAAACCTAGTATTTATATCTAGGGTTTCGACTGTTTCTTGCCATAGAAGGATTATTGAATGAAGTTTCCTATTCAATCTCCACTACTTGATTCCAATAAGGGCTCGTTTTCCTTATGGATCTCGGAATGGGTGAAGCTGTAACCCAAACCCAAGTAGGCTTATTTTTAGGCCGCAGGTATCGGCCCACTATGCTAAATCCACTAACGGATCTTGCCAAAACTACTTTTGGGCTTAAACATTGCCCCCAGGCCCCGAAATCAAGCCTGTGAAAATGTAACTGATTGAAGGGGGCTAAAATGACACGTCTTACTGACCGAAACGAGGTCATTAATGAGGGTTGCGTCCATTCGCTTTGCAAAACGTCTTTTCATCGCATCGTTTCCCTCACAAAATCTCTTATTTAAATCCCGCAGCCATTTCAACCCTGTCACATCAGAAACTCTTTTAGTCTCCTAAACCCTGAAACCCTCTTATTCCTAACACCTTCCTCAAAAACCCAGAAATGGCTTCCCTAAAGAAAATAGTCATTGATCAAGAGGAGGAACTCAATGACAAAACCGCCCACACTTGGGGAACCAGTATCGGTGCCCGCTGTCACATCCACACTATTATCCAAAGACCTCTGCTTCTCAGGCTCCCAAATCATCACGTCGGACTGGGTCCGGCGCAGCGAGATTCCATCCCCGCCAACGCTATTTCCCTCTACGGCCTACCCATTCGTCGACCCATTCCGGTCCTCCAAAGGACCCCAGGAGATTTCAGCAGTTGGGGTGCGCAAAAACATCGAGCAAAAATAGGGCACTAGCCATTCTCGATCAGCGCAGCAGATCTTTCCTGGTATCGCTAAGCGCGAGCGCGAGATCTGGCTTGCTGGAACGTGGCAGGTATTACCCATACTACTGATTTATGCTTTCGCCTCTCGCGGGGTGGCAATCGCTCACCACTCGCCGCTTTTCTCTGCTTTTGGAATACTGCCACCAACACCTTCGATTTTCGATTTGGCCAAATGAACATCACCTTGCTGGATATCCTCACCATTACTGGATTACCCATTGATGGCGAGCCCTATCTGCATGGCCAATTCGACTCCGTCACCTTTACTTCAACCATGGCCCAAACCGGTCGCAGCGCTCACAGCAGTTCCTACCCGCGGTGGCAGGCCTATTACCTCAAAGAGCATAATGCGACTGGTGGAATTGCTTTTGTGGTGTACTGGCTCTGCAAGTTCATCTTCTGCACCTCTGCCAACAAACCCACGGTCCTTGGACTTTTCTGGCAACGGCCCTCTGTAACAGCCGCCGCGTAGGACTCAGACAACCAGTGTTGGGTGCCCTCTACCGCACTCTATACCAGGCCACCATGCATCCTTTTGAGACTAGCATTTCTGGCCCTTTTTGGATCCTCGATTTATGGATTCAAACTTATTTTCCATATTTTTGCTGCGACGATATTTCACTGCTTCCACCGGATGATCAACTCTTGGGTCAATGGCTTAGCCACGAGGAAAGGTACACATCCCCTCCTTATTCTAAGTGCTTCACATATCTGTACCTTCTCCACGAAATGCCATACTACGACCTAGTGCTTGGTAGAAGATTCCCACCTCCACTTGAAAATGGGTTCCTTCCCGGGGCTCCTGACTATAGTGATCGCGCGCGCTTGGCTTTTCGCCATGCAATCTCCTGTTCAAACATTAGACTTGGGGCTGATGAACTTAGTTACTAGCTTTACGCGCCCAACCATTTTGCTTGCCAATTTAGCCTTATCCAATTAGTGTCATTCCCCCTCTATGATGCCTGGAACTACAACACTTCTTGGCGCAGAATTGGCCCCACTACTGGGCCTCCACCAGCACAAAGCATGCTTGCACTGGTTGATCTCCCTGACTGGGCCAATGACATCGTTTTTGTGGATGGGAATGCTGAAGGATACGAGCGATGGTGGTCAGAAGTCTCTGTCAACTGCTAGGGACAAAGGGATGACAAACTCTTCGCGACCATCTTTGAAGAACTGAGATATCCCTACGATGCTGATACTGAGTTGCTTGCTCGCTTTCCTGAAGATGAGGCACGACCCCCGCCACATGAACCGGCTCCGAGACCTGCTAGAACTCCGCGCCCGTTCTAGATTGGGATTATAATTCGCGAGCCCCCCCCCCAAGAGGTAATTGCCTTAGATTATTCTACGTTCTCTCTCACCGCGTTCTCTTTTAATTCAAACTTTGTTGCACCAGGGAAGTGTGCCACCTTCTAGCAGTCACGCAGTTAATGCTTCTCCGGCCATTGGACAAGCCGCGAAGCAGAAAGCAATAGTGACAGTTCCGCAATTTGATTTGAGCATTTTTCATTCGCCTATCGCATAACAATCAACACGGTCATCAAAGATGGGAAGTATTTAGGTCCCGGTTTATCGTACCTCGGGGATTACGAGCTAGCTAAGAATCCTATGGTTCTAGGTCACCGAAAATCACTTGCACAAACAAATAAAAATAGAAAAAAAATGCTAAACAAGGCACCACCCTCATTCAAGCATAACTTTGCATCACACAAAGTCACATAGACGACCTTGCACCAAACAAGGCCTAGATAGGGCCGTGAAACACACAAAAGTGCTTGTAATGCTCACGCCCACATGGATTTACAAATGAATGGTAGTGGGAAAGTCACAATGTTTTTTTTTTTCATAAATGATAAATAAACTAACAAACTATGACATAAAAATAAGATAGATAGAAGGATGGGATGCATCGCATCAAGGGTCACCATGGAAATTCAAGGTTCTCCACACAAATCTAAGATCACATGGAATGATGATGATTAATTCAAATGATGCTTCAAATGTTTTGTCGGATTTCCATTTAGCATTAAGAGGTCGAAAGAAAGCTAAATTGATTGTCATAAAATAGTAGTCAAACCCTAGGCAAAAACAAGAAGAAGAAAGAATACTTAGTTTTTGGCTACCCTATACCAGTCTCAACCTTATGCCTTGTTAGGGTCATAAGTGCTCAAAACTAAATGCTTTAGGTTTCGATAATCGATTGTAACACATTTAGCAATCATCACCACAAATAATAAGGTCGAAAAGAGTACTTGTGATAACATTTACCCTACCCAACAATTTCGAATACTATTCCGACAATCAAGGGTAATAATACTCAAAATTGGGTGACTGGAGAACCACAATCTAAGAAATCCAAATGGAAATAGAGATATGCGATGGGCAAATTCCACCATACTCATGCCATAATCTAAATTGAAATATAAATTTCCCAATTTAATATTCCAATTCCAACACACCAAACATAGATTAAGGAGGGGAAAACCTAAACCATACATCTAGAGTGAAGAAATTAAAGCAAGAGTACACAAATCATATGAATAAACATCAATTTTATTAATTGCTCAACAAAACCATACAAAACTAAACTTGGGTTTCAAAACCCTAAAACCATGAGAGGTCACACACAAGTATATATCAATACACATCAAACAACACCATAAGCAAGAAATAAGAGAGAGAAAGAAGAGGGAAAGAGAGGAGAAATCCATGAAAGTTAAGGCAAAGCTTGACACTAGCTATTGCCATAACTTCATGGCTTCTCTTGCTACCCTTATGAAGCCATGGTGTAGAGATGGTGGCCTAGATACCGGAAATGTGTGTGCCTCCTCCATGTGCAAGCTTACATGTGAAGAATGGGGGATGAAGAAGAGAATAAGAGGTGAGAAGGGAGAGAAATCCCAAATTCGGCCAAAAGGCCTAGGATGAAGAAAAATGGGTCTTAAGCTTCTGCAATGTGTGTGCAAAGGTGTTTAAATACCCCCTTAGGTTCAAGGGTCAAGATTAGACTTGTACCCTAAATCCAAGGGCTCAAAAACAAGTAGAAAAAAGGTAAAATAAAATGACTAAAACAACCTAATAAAAATGTAGAGAATTAGAAGTTTAGAAAATATTTTAGAAAATATAAACAAAATAGAAGGGCAAAAGTGTAAGTGAGTGTGTGCCTAGTGTGAACACAAATAAATATCTCCATCCACATGTGTGATGTGTGTGGTCCGCTAATTATTATTGTCATTACATCAATTTTGAATTTGAAATCTAAATACAAAGATGTAATACAAATGGGCTTGGGTCTTCACTTGTGTACTTCTTTGGTCTTTGGCCTCGGACTTCTTGCTATTGGGCCAAGTTGACTTGGTTGACCTGATGGTCAACTAATTGACTTTTTGTCCTTTAGTCAGAAGTTGATTTTTTGCTCAAATTCGCTCTTTGTTTCATCTTTTCCCTCTCTTGACCATAATTTCCTACAAATGAAGAAAACAAAGTAATACTACGAAATAATGCTTGAGTATTCATTAATTTCAAGGTAATTAGGGCTAGAAACACACATATATTGCGTGTAAATCACACCCCCACACTTGAACTTTGCTTGTCCTCAAGCAAATTAAATGTAAAATAATATCCGGAAATCTATTAACTAAAACACATATGCTTAACCTAAAGAAAATGAGGTATTAGCCTTCCCAACCATAACCCTCGGGGAACTAATTATGTATATGGCCATGAGGTTGACAAAGCGCAACATAGGATTTATGAATTTCTAAGGCAATTAAGATGCACATGTGAGAAATGCTCAAGTATATGCATGTGATATCCATGGAAGACTCCTCTTCTGATGATGATGACCCACAAACAGTAAGGATTTCCCCCTTGTAAGGTCTTGACGTTTTCTTTCCAAGTCTAATTTTTAAATCCTGACAGATTGCCGCCGCTTTGGCCCGAAAGCGCAGTCGCTCTGATCCTCGAACTGATCCATGGGCAGAAGATGAACCAATTGCTGATCGACTAGTAATACACGTTTAAAACGAGAACTGGAATCTTCATTTCATTATGTACGACCGTATAACGCTCCTCCTTTACAGGTTCGTCGTAGGTCCTCTAGACAAGCTGGGGAAGGATCCTTCGCTGTTGGCGAAGACGCGTCTGCTTCACACGCCCAGGCGCTGATTGGTTCTAACAATCCTCCACCTCCCATCATTAATGCAAACAATATGCAGTTGGCTCTAGTACCAGTTCAAGTCATAGACGACAGCTCGCCTGAGGTTGTGGAAAGAATATCACTCTCGGACACACCTCGCGAGCAACCAACTGCAGTACTTATCATGGAACAAGTAGTACTTGATTCGATTCCAGTTTCTGGTGAGGTCGATCAAGAAGAAATGACAATAGAAATCCTTCCTGAGCCACCTGTTCTAGAGGTACACCTTCTTACTTGTCCTATATTCTGATTCATGCCTTAATCTTTTGACATTTTAACCATTCACTGAAAAGAAGAACCCTGCCCCTATCGAGGAAGTGGCTGCTGCTGCTGTAGAGGTGCTTGGCCAAAATCCTGCTGAACCAGATGGCGCAGACGCTGATAACCAAGAACCCGTCCCTGATGCCCCCTAAGTACCTGAAGTAGGAGATGAAGTGAACCTTGAGCTGGTGCTGGAAGCGGTTCCTATCGCAGAGCCTCTCGAGGCTCCTGTTGTTGCTGCCCCAAATCCGCAGCTTGCGCCTCCTTCCAGACTGGAAAGGCTGGCTAGCGTACTTGAAGTGACTCCTCCTGGAGTTATAGATGACGCTAGAGAAGGTCTACGTAGTCTCCTGGGACCCGATATTCTGATGCCCAGCGCGCCCGCGAGAGCTTTGGAGTATCTGAGGGTACTTCTCCACTTAGGAGTCATCACTGAAGCCCAGTTCCTCGATATCGATCAATTGCTACAGGATCTCCCCCAATGGCTCAATGAGAAGGCGGCTGCGACCGCGCAGGCCAGGCAGACCCAAGCCCACTATTTCTTAGGTGACTGGGGTACTCTCATAACTGATTTGACACTTACGAGGAACCATCTCAGGACCCAGATTCAAGATCTTCAGGCCCAATTAACTAATCTAACGGCCAGGCTCGCCCATGAGGAAACCCGACTGGAGCAACCCTTAGCCGCTTTCAAGATGCTGTCTCAAGAACTGGCCCAGGCTCGCCTGGAGGCCCAACAAGCCGCTCAAGTTACTGCTGATGCTAGCTTTCGCCTGGATGAACATTTCCTCCGCCTAACTTATGCAGGCCGAGGGCTTTAGGCCTCTAATATTAGGCCGATTATTTTGTATGAACAATATTAATATTAATATTATTTATGGTTTAGCGAAATATTCAGCCCACATTACCTGGCCCAAATATTTTTTTAGAATTACAGGCAGTTAAGCGCTCAACTTTGCCTTTATTGCATATTAAAACTGTTTAAAAAGATAACCTCGAAATGGAACGGTTACCTCCTCGAAGACTGTTCCGCTTCCCACGCGTCTTCAAATTTCTTTCCTTTCCGAGATCATAGCATTCAATTCTATCGATATTCCCATTGATAACGTTGAAATTGCTTCAACTACCCATCGAAAGGTTGAAGCCACTGAGGTTGGCCCTATAAATATCTTATACTTTAGAGAAGTGAACACATACGCAAACATGGCTAACCCAAAAATAACTATGCAAGCCCTGCTCCTTTTCCTTTTATTTCTGAAATCCTCTCCGTACGATCTCGCCCTTAGCCTCTAAATCTTAGGCTTTATGGCTTAATCTCAATACCTGGGTAGGCCTTATGGCCTAATCTCAGGTCCAACCTCATGTCGTTGGTCTCTGGAACTCCAGATGGGATTCACCGGTTCCAATTAGACTGAAGAACACGAGGGGCTCCTAGCACGGGATACTACATTCTGGGAATTCCCTCTCCTCAGATTTCCATGTGCGGAGCAAAACGAAGAAGGGCCAAAGGCCACTTGAGGCCGACTATTCTTCTTCCGCAGTTTACCTCCGGGGTCTGACGCACCGACCTCTGTTTTTCCCTTGGAGGTAGATGAGGCAATTAGGCTGCGCTAACGCGCTGATTCCATCTCCATCCCGGAGGATAACTAACTGGAAGGGCTGCGATGGATTATTTTCTTCCCTCTTCTTCCAGTACAGACGATAGCAGCTGCAGCCCGGAGTCAAGAGATGTGGGTGAAGAGAGGAAGAGTAAGAATGATCATCTCACTGCATGCCTCTTCCTACCACAAGATCCAGAAGCTCTTAGAAGATCTAAAATCCTTATGATGTTTAGCCACTTTTGGCTTTGTAAACCGCAAATGTAATTTTCTCGAACACATTGTACTGCTTTTGGCCGCAAAGCCACTTTATGTATGAAATTTTCTGAGTTTTGTCATTTTCTGAAAAATTACGATATAATATGGCCTCTAGTATAGGCCCTTACATATATTCCTAACACATATTGTCAAGAAAATTGAAAGAAAAGTCTGAAAAGAAAAGAACTGAAAGTTACTGCACAATGTAATGGCTACAATCAAATGGCCTAGATGCATAGAGTGTTTCCCCCTAGTGTTCTTCGGTGGAGCAAATACATGAGGATGAGGCCACAGATTGGCCTAAATGGAAAGGATGGAGCAAGCCAAAGAAGACTGTGTTTGCCCCCCTGTCCCAGGAACAGCTGGATCCGGTGGGTCTTCAAACTCTCAAACACTGGGGTAATACTTCTTCAAGAACCAGCTGTCAATGGGGTTGCGGTGGAGGTCGCCGTCTAAATCTTTGAGGTGAAAATCCCCGCGTTCTAGAATTAGGTGAATAACAAAAGGTCATTCCCAGCGAGGAGTCCATTTACTGTGGCCAGTCAACTTTTCGCCAAATGGAAGGACTGCTTTCCAAACAAGCTCACCTTCCTTGTAACTGCGACCACGCATCCTCTTATCGTAGGCCCGGGTGATCCGTTGCTTTTCCATTACCAAGGTGTCCAAAGCCTCTAAGCGCTTCTCGCTAAGATCTTCATTCTCTTACCACATAGCCTGGACATAATCTTTACCAATCAGATGATGTTGATCTTGGACGCGCAGAGATTGAACATTGAGTTCCAACGACAAAATTGCATCGTGACCAAACATGAGCGCATAGGGCGTTGTGGCGGTAGAGTTCCTCTTGGAAGTGCGATAAGCCCATAATGTTTCATACAATGTTTTGTGCCATTGGCGAGGATTTTCAACAAGCATCTTCTTCAGGAGGGTGATAATAATCTTTTTGCTGGCCTCCGCTTGACTGTTGGATTGAGTGTAGTAGGGTGTGCTATGGATAAATTGGATGCCAAAGTCGTTGACAAGCTGCTCTACGTTGCCACCCATAAATGCTGCCCCCCTGTCTGATACCAACACTTCAGGAATGCAAAACCTGCAAATAATATTTTGAAAGATGAATTGGTGAATGGTCACGCCAGAGGCCGCCTTCAAAGACTCCGCTTCCACCCACTTGGTGAAGAAGTCAGTAGCGACGATGATGAACTTGTGTTGGAGTAAGGAATGAGGGTGAATCATTCCAATCAAGTCCAAACCCCAGCCTCGCGCAGGCCAAGGTTTAATAATAGGTTGCATGGGAATATTGGGGATGTGATGGACTGGTCCATGAGCCTGACAATCTTGGCAGCCTTTCGCAAAAGCGATACAGTCCTTCAAAATGTTGGGCCAATAATACCCATGTCTCCGGATGAGCCAGTGCATCTTTGGACCCACTTAATGGGCTCCACACCACAGATGCCTGTATGTGCTTCGCGCATTAATCTTCTAGCTTCACGGTCATAGATACACTTGAAGTCAACGCCATCTTCGCCATGTCGTCGCAGCTCATCACCTCTAAGGAAGTAATTTAAAGCAGGAAAACGGATTTTCCTGTCTGCAGTGGGGTCTGGTTGCTTGAGGTAATCTATCAAAGGGATGCGCCAATCTACGTCAATAGGCTCTAGGACCCCGACGACAGGATAGTCAGGCGAGTCAGGTCGCCCAAGCCACAAAGGCAGCGTGCGTCGCTCAACCTTCAGAATGCGCTCGCGAACCCCATACTTCAATGTTATGTCTGTAGCAAGTTGGGCGAGTTCATTGGCCGCGAAGTTGCGCTCGCGAGGAATGTACTCCAAACCCATGTCATCAAATTGGTCCAGGAGTTCAACGGCGCGATTCAAATATGGTACGAGCAAGCAGCTTACACACTTGTACTTCTCTTGAAGCTGATTGATCACGAGCAAAGAGTCACTGCATACCTGGACGTCTCTCACTCTTAGCTCCAGTAATACCTCTAGGCCAATAATAAGGGCCTCATACTCTGCTTGGTTATTGGTGCACTTAACTCCAACTGGAAAGAATATGAAAAACGATCGCCTGCTGGGTTTTCCAGAACTACCCCTGCCCCTGCTAGTGTTTCTGTTCGTGAGCCATCAAAAAACAATACCCAGGGTTGAAGGGAGATTGTGGCTTAATACCTTACAGCATATTCTGGAATGCGCGCCAAATCTGGTCGAGTTGTGGTGGTGGTCGCTATCTCTAACTCTTTCACTGTGGGGACATCCAACATAGGGTGATGTGTTAGGAAGTCTGCGATGGCCTGTCCCTTTACTACTTTATGTGGAACGTATTGTAGCCAGAATTCAGATAAGGCCAGCACCCACTTGCCAATGCGACCTCTCAGAATAGGTCGCGACAACATATATTTAAACAGGTCGGTTTGAGTAATGATACAAGTAGTAAAGGATAACATGTAGTGCGGTAACTTGCATGCTGAGAAGTATAGTGTAAGACACAGCTTCTCCATTGGAGTGTACCTTGTTTTGCAATCTGTAAGTGACCTATTGAGGTAAAAGATGGCATGTTCGACGCCTTCCTCGTCATCTTGAGCGAGTAGGCTGCCAATGGAAGCCTCAGTTGTTGAAATATACAGTTTCAATGGAAATCCAGCTCTAGGGGGAACAAGTACTGGCGGGCTTGCCAAATAGGCCTTAATTTTTTCAAAAGCCTCTTCATGTTTAGGTTCCCATACAAACTCGTTATGTCCCTGCAACTTCAGCAGTGGGGAAAAGGGCTAGATTTTACCTGCAGAGTTAGAGATGAAATGTCTCAAAAAATTAACTCATTTGTTTGTTATAAAAGTTAATAGTCAGTAACCCTGTTTGGCTCCAAAACCAGTCTGGCGTGTAAACAGTCTCTTTTGAGTGCGCAGGCATGCCAACATCGTGGGGTGCAGTCGTCGGGACGTCCCTTGACTTGACTTCTGAATCAAATGTTGTGGACGAGAAAAACACCAACCTCGTCACCAGGTTCTTTTTTATGCCTTTCGAGAATGGACTTTTTACCTTACAGATAAGGGCTTGTGGTGTGATCTCTTGCATCGCTGAGTCGATACTTGACGTTGTAGGTTAAGCAGAGCAATCACTGAGAAGTAAGAAAAAGCACGAGTTTGCTAAAGCGTGACTTTAGCTTCACTAGGTTGCGAGGGCGTTACCTTTGCTTCGCTGGTTTTCAACTAGGTTGAAGGTAGGTTTGCTCCGAAGAAACTTTGGTAATCTGAGAGATTAGTTGAGTGAGAGTTGTGTCTTTTCCCGTCCTTGAACCCTAGTATTTATACCTTAGGGCTTTGACTATTCCTTGCCCATGAAGGATTATTGATTGAAGATTTCTAATAATCTCTGCTACTTGATTCCTATAAGGGCTTCCTTATGGATCTCGGAATGGGCGAAGCTATAACCCAGACCAAATAGACTTAATTTTGGGTCACAGGTATCGGCCCGCCACGCTGAACCCCCTCATGGGATCTGACTTGGATACACATTTACGCAAGCGTACGTATCATTGTCAAGATAGGAAAGTATTGAGCCCAAAATTTATCGTACCACGGGGATTAGTGGCTAACCCACAATCCTTGGGTGGTCAGAACTAAAGTCACTAAGCAAACAAAATAAAAATAAAGTGAATAAAAAGGCTAATCTAAGGCATCAAGCCTTAGCAATGCTCAACTTTGGTTTTCACCAAACCCTAATCAAAACTAAGAGCCTAGTGCTGGATATGCACAAATGAGTCGAAATTTGTAGGGGGTTTTGAATTGGGAATCAACTAAATTAAACACAATCAAAAAGTAAACTAAACAACTAATTAACGAACTAGAAAAGTAAATTTGGGTTTTCAAATTAATGGAAACATGGGAGTGTCGGGTGATTCACACTAACTCTCTTGCGAATATCGATGCCAATTTCACAAATGCATGCATTTCCTATATGTGTCGAATCCCGTATCTAGTACCGGTTAAGGCTACTAAACTAATTATCCTTTCGGTGTATTAACTATGCCGGTTAAGGCCACAATCAACTCTCTAATTTGGGCATTACGCCGGTTAAGGCCGCAATATCCAAAATTAGAGGCCTAGAGAGCAAGATAATAGAGACCCAAGCAAGCTTAGCTACAATTAAGCTATCTAATGGTCACCACACTTAAATCCTAGATGCCACAAGACTAATAAGTTGTCAATTTATCACAATTGCCCACAACATAATTTCAAAGGTTGACAAAGCCTAGAATCATGCTTCAAAGGACCAATAAATTCGGATTTAAAGCATACACAATGAAAATTGCATTTATTAAAATAAAAACATCAATATTTACACAAGATGAGTTAGGGCTTCACAACCCTAACTCCCAAAATTGAACTACTCACAACCCATTATCAAATAAATCACCAAAAGCATAGAAAAATTAAGAAAGAGATAATAAGGAAGAGAGAGGAGAGTTAGTTTGGTCACTTCTAGCTATGGGCTAGTATGAACCAAGTAATTTCTTCACCCAACTACCCAAAATAGAGGTGTGGTGCTCTTGATGATGATTCTTTGAAGCTTGAGTGAGAAATCCTCCAAATACCCACAAGAAAAGTAAAAAAAATAAGAGAAATGGAAGGATGGAAAGGAAGGGCAGCAGCCTTCCCAAGGCTACTGTGCGGCGCTCGCATGTGTCTATTCTGCTCCCGAGAATGAATAATTAGGTCCATATATATATATATATATATATGTGGTCTCGGTGATTGCAAGAGAGGAGAGAATAGGATGTGGTAGACACGTGGGTGGTGGTGATGAGAGGAAAAAGAACGTGATGGGTTGCTGGTGTAGCTTAGCACGTGTTGAAGAGAAAGAAGAGACTAATTGATTAGTCAGCAAGTATAATTAAGCATACTCCTTGCTTAATTAATTGAAAGATGAACAAGTGCAGGTCTCCTTGACTTCTTCTTTCATTTTCATATTTTTTTTCCTTTTCTTTTCTATTTCTTCTTTTCCACCAACACATGGGCTTCAATCTTGGTGACCTACGTTGACCTAGGTCAACCCATTGACCGACTGTTGACTTTTCGAATTTGCTTCAATTTCGCACACTTTTTCTTCGGTTTCCGCAATTTCATTTATTTTCTACAAAATAAATAAAAATAAATTAATTACATAATAATTGACTTGATGATTAGCTTAATTATAATGTTTTAGACATAATTACAAGTATATAAATGTGTGTAATCAGGATCTTGCCAAAAATACTTTTGGGCTCAAACAAACCCTGTACAGTTTGTTGAACTAGAACTACAAAAAGGGTGTCGCTATTTGAACCCAGCAATCTCTTAGTGCATCTACCCAACAGTTTAATTATATGTTTTCTTCTTGTTATTTTCATTATAAAATTACATTAAAATACATGATAATTATAAAAAAAGACCACTAAAATAAAACTGTACCTAGCACAGTATAGAACTCCAGACCAAAAGCAAAAACTTTGAAAAAGTTTATGCAAATTCAATCGTCTCTCATACTTCTTACAATATAGTTCTGTTTGATTTCTTCTTTTGAGAGGGTTGAGATCCATTTTAATTAATAAGCAAGTATAAAATCCTGATGATCGGCCAGATGAGATATCATATATCAAACGAACTGTACCGAAAACATTTAAAATTGAATTTGAGCGATTCATATATTCAATTTTTCAAAAAGTTTATTACTTTTGAATAAAGACTAAATCAGTCTTCATATATGACTTTCACAATTAGATCCATCTCATCCGTTCTCCACATTTGCATTGTTTTAACAAGTTTTTAATCAAAGCATCTTATCGGAATAGATCAAACAGTTTATATTAATATATATGATCATATCCATCTGGATTTAAGTTAAGACAAGAAATCATTGAGGTCACATCTGATAACATAAAAAACAAAAAATATGGAGAGGCGTTTAACGGAGAGGCAAAGATGATAAACGACATATGGCTGTTTCTGCATTTTTTTTTTCTGCTTCTACTCTTCATGCTGGGTATATAACTATAGATAGACTTTTATTAATCTAGTTTAGTTAATATTTTTATTTCTTTAAATATGTGCCCAGTATCATAATTAATTTCATAATAAGAGATGATAAAAAATGAATAGGAATCAAAATGCGTGTATTAGGAAATTTGGTGGGTTCAAATAGCACCACCCCTATAGAAAACTTTCACTGAATTTGGTGTGTGAAAAGATGTATAAGTAGAATGGCATAGTCGAACAAACCCATTTGGTAGGTATGCAACTAATAAAAACTATTATAGGAGCTATATTCTTAGTAACATTTCATCGAATATATTGAGTGCACAGCAAAAAAAAAAATTAATTAAAAAAAAAACAACAGCAACAACAACAACAAAAAGAAAGAAAGAAAAAAAAAAGAAAAAAAAATCGTAATTAAAAAAAAAAACCATAAAACTGTTCTCCATAATCTCAATCACATTAAAATAATAATGCAAAGAGCTAATTTAATCATGGAATACATTACGTTATTTTCTTGGCAACAGGTAGAATAGCGTACGTTAATAAATTTTCCTTTAGTGGCAATTTCTGTAATTTTGAAGAGAAAAGGGTTGTATTATTTATCTTACATGATAACTTTTGGGTGTATTTCTTTTTTATCTTATAAAAGTAATGAATATTTTGGCTCATATTCTTAAGGGGCCGTGATCACTTACCCAATTTTAGTCTATCAATTGTCCACTTGCTCCACTAAGAGTTTTTTAACCCCATTTACCCAATCTAATATTTGATGACAGTTTTGCTCTTAACTCAATTAATTAATTACGTGTGCATCTCTTTGTCTTTCTCCACTCTCCCCGTTCTGCTATTTCTCTCTCATCCCCATTCTCCGTCCTCTCTCTCTCCCCCCGATCTGCTCTTTCTCTCTCATCCCCATTCTCCGATCTCTCTCTCTCCCCATTCATCTCCAAAAGCTCTTTCTCTCTCATCCCCCATGCTCCGACCTCTCTCTCTCTCTCTCTGCCCGATCTGCTCTTTCTCTCTCATCCCCATTCTCATCCCTATTCTCCGATCTCTCTCTCATAACCAGAGCGTCAGCACTCCGGCTCGGCGTTGGTAGTCCGACCTCCTCCTCTCGCTTCCCTCCCAGTGGCACCCCCACCTCGGGTGCCCAGTGCCGCATCATGATCGCGCCAGATCTGAGCAACAGGTGTCGGGGAGCTGGTTGCTGAGCCGGCCTCAAACTCCGGTGGGTGCCCCATAGCACTTTTTTATTTTTATTTTTGGGTATACTGTGAGCTTCCGGAATGGGGAAGGGAAAAAAGGGAAAAAAAAAGTGAATGTGTACAATTGAACATAGTCGTAGTGTATTCATTTTGGTTTTGGGAGTCTATGCAATTCACTTGAGGGCAATAATATGATTATTGGAGAGCAATAATATGATTATTAGAGGGCAATAATAAGATTATTGGAAGATAATAATAAGATTAGGACAATAATAAAATTATTTATTTGGATAAACCTCCGAAAGCTTTCAAAATTCAAAACATCTTCATTTTTCACTAATTATTGATTCCTAATAACAAGTTTATTGGAGAGCAATAATATGATTATTGGGAGGCAATAATATGATTACTAAGTATTATTGGAGGGTAATAAAATCAGACGCCGGAATCCGGTCACCTGAGTCCGGTAGTCGGATTCTGGATTCCGGTGACTGGTTATCAGATTCCGGTCACTGGAAGCCGAACTCCGGTCACCGGAGACCGTGGCCGGCCACTGGTCACCGGAGCACAGTAAGGTGGAGGATGACTTCTCTCGCTAAGTGAGAAAGAAGGAGAGGGCAAAAAAGTCCCAAAAATAAATAAAAAGAATAAAAAAAGAATTAATTGGCCTGGGTTTTAGGGAAATAATCCCTTAGAGTGTTTTGGGTAAATGGGGTTAAAAAACTGTTAGTGGAGCAAATGGGTAATTTTTAAGCTGAAATTCGGTAAATGATCATTTCCTCTATTCTTAATTGATATCTCTGTGTTTACTGACATTTGCCTTCGTTGTAGCAAAAGAATATGTTTCTCCTCTCTTGAAATTGATATGATGTTTTGTACTAGTTCATGTTTCAATTGAAGTGTATCAGACACAGATTTTGAATTTCGAATGGATGTTGTGTTCCAATCAATTTATATGAAACTTTTTTTTTTATGTTTCTGCTTATAATCTAATAGAGTTTAATTTGAGTTTGAACTAATGATATGATATGATAGAGTTGGAGTTTGAATTGAGTTGGAAGTCTGAATCTGATATTTATAAATAAAATCAAGTACTGTATTGTGGGTTTTTCATGTATTACTGTCATATATTTATATACATATATATATTATATATATATATCTATATTGTTTATATTATGAGGCTTACGCCTTAGCGAGGCTCTCTCAAAAACGCCTTGGGAGAGCCTTGCTAAGGTATTTTAAAACATTGGTATAGATAGTGTGTGTTTTTTTCCCCTGTCTTGATAGACATATATCTATGTAGCTTGTTGCATTAAATTTTTTCACATGTCTAGTAGTAATCAGGTATCAGTCACGTACAATTGTATGGGAACAAGGCGCTACTGCTTCTATATATACCCCATTTAATTAGAATCTGGTTAGTTTCATAGACATAATGAGTCCTTCAACAATGGCCATCCTTATAGTCTTCCTCGTGTTCTTCTGGTATCTCATCACTACAGCCTCAAAACCAAAGCACAAATCAAAGCTACCTCCTGGCCTTTGGTCACTACCAATCATTGATTCATTGGTAACCTTCATATGCTAGGCAGCCTCCCACACCGTAGCCTTCAACATTTGGCCAAAAGATATGGATCAATAATGTCTATTCATCTTGGCAATGTACCTGTGATAGTAGTCTCATCTCCGAAAGTTGCAGAGTTGTTCCTCAAAACCCATGACCACAATTTTGCCAACTGGCCCAAAACTAAGGTCAGTCAGTGCATGACTTACGGTGCAAAGGACTTGGCCTTTGTCGAATATGGTCCATATTGGCGTCATGTTTGGAAGTTTTGCACAACCGAACTTATTTGTCCCTCAAAAGTTCGAGCTTTTGCACTGCTGTGAAAGGAGGAGATAGGGGTATTGGTGCAGTCACTAAAGAGAGCTGGAGAGGAAGGCCAAGTGATGGATATTAGTGATAAAATTGGTGTGCTTATTGAGGATATAATGTATAGGATGATAGTGGGTCGCAAAAAGAATGATTGGTTTGATATGAACGAGATTATTAAGGAGGCTATATCATTGTTTAGAGCATTCAACATAGCTGATTATGTGCCATTCCTCAGTCCATTTGATTTTCAGATATATGTTATGATTAATTTCCCAATTTAGAATTCATATATGTTCCATTCCTTAGCTGTAATAATAGATACTAGAACAAACCAGTAAGCAGGGCAGCCTTCTTTCGGTGATCAGATTTTGGAGTAGTAAACATGATACGTATTATGATTCTATGACATAGTACTATGAAATTTTACGCAAGAATTTCTCTCTCTCAGGGATTGACCAAGAGCTTAAAGAAAGATAGCAAAAGAATCGATCAACTCTTGGAGAAGATAATTGAGGAGCATGAAGCTAACACTAGGAGGGGAAACATGGCTAGCATGAGGACTTTGTAGACGAGTTGCTTTCGTTCACAAACCAACTATTAAACCCGAATGATGAGAGATTATTTCATCCCGATAACTTAACCATCATACTAAGCAACTTATGTCCCGCTATAGCGTCAACTAGTTGGTCGATGCGGGGTAACTGGAAGCTATCCTTGGGGTATGCCTTGTTGAGAGCCTTGAAGTCTACACACATCCGCCACTTTCCGCTAGGTTTCTTAACCATGACCAGGTTGGAAATCCACTAAGGATAATTGACCTGGAGAATGAACCCAATGCTCTGGAGCTTGGAGACCTCTTCCCTTATTGCACGATATCTCTCTTCATCAAAGACCCTCCGCCGTTGTTTGACCGGATAGAAGGATGGTTTGATGCTTAACTTGTGTGTGATGATTTCAGCGGAGATGCATGGCATATCAACGTAGGACCAAGCAAAGACGGCAGCGTTGTCCAGTAGGAATTGTGTGAGTTCTGCCGCTACCTCTGCGACCCGTTGATCATGCAACGGTTGTGGAATAACATTCTTGTGCCAGTTGCTGACTTCCCTTGATGCAGCCTGTCCCATTGGGTGTAGGGAATTTCATGAGAAGCATGTACCCGGCTATGATGCACCTGAGCTTGTTGAACGCCAGTCGACCGATGATGGCATTATATGAACTAAAGCAGTCGACGACGATGAATTCTGTATGTATCTCCGTTGTGCATGGGCTAGCGCCAATGGCTAGGCGCATGTAGTTAGAACCGAGAGGTTGAGTGACGTCGCTGGAGCAACTGAGCAAGGGCTCGTGATCCTGGAGTAGTTTCTTGTTCCGCTGGAGTTCATTGTAGTAACCATTGAAGATGACATAGACAGCGGATCCGCTGTCTACGAGGACCTTTCCTACAGACCACTTATCGTGCATGGCGTCGATCAAGAATGGATCGTCATGGGGTAAATGTACTCCGCGCTCTTCTTCCTCCTAGAAGGTAATGCATTTCCAACCAGATTTTGGGAGTTTAGCTGATCTCTCATAGCGGATTTTGCAAACTTCTTTGGGGTGGTTGGCGCGTGCATATCGCTTCCTTGCCCTGTGAGACATGTTGGTAATTGGAACACTGCCGTCGATGGTGTTTATACGGCGCATGGGCTCGATGTTGGAGACTACAGGTGGTGGTTGATGTACCTTGAACTGTTCCAACTTACCATCACGATATAAAGTCTCAACCGCTGTTTTAAGAGCGTTGTAGTTGTTGATATTGTGACCATTGTCTTCGTTGTATTTGCACCACTTGACTGTGTTTCTTGGCTTTCCCACCCTGGGGTACTTTCTTGGTGGTGGCGGTGGGATCTGGTCTTTGCACTGGTTGTATATCTTTTCATACGAGGCTGTGAGGACTGTAAACGCAGCGTACCGCTGGGAGGACTCCTTCTGTTTGTTACGGTTATCCCCCTGGGATGAGAGGTTGCCTTTGTGGTAATGCTGGTCCTTTTGCCGCTTGCTCTGGTTTTTAGTTGCCACTCTCTCTTCTTATCCATTGGTGGCGTGGCAAAGGGTTTGTTAGCGGTCTCCTGCTGGTTGGAAGAGGGGGCTAAGTGGATTTTGCTGGTGTTGGTGGAGGTGGTGGGGCTTCTTCGTATGTGATGAACTCCACCTGTGCATGGATGACAGCTTTGCTCATGACATGGTCATATGCTGCATTTGGATGATTATAATTGAGGTGATAAAGAAATGGTCCCTTTAGGAGTCCTTACTTGAAGGCTGCCAATGCCATTATTTTATCAAGATCGCGGCACTGAGATGCCGTTGCTCGCCACCTGGTGACACAAGCCTTCAAAGTTTCCTCTAAGCCCTACTTGACGTTGAACAACTGAGTAGTATTGTGATGCCCGGCGGCTGACAGGATGAACCGAGAGAGGAAAGCGTTTGACAGTGCGTGGAATGAGTCAATGGATCCCGGTGGGCACTCAAAGAACCAACTCATGGCCTCCCTATCTAGCGTCTCACTGAACAAATGAACTTTGCATCAAAAATGTACGTGATGATAAAAAAGCTATTAATTTGAGAACCCAAATAGATCAACAATTCTTATGAACTTGGGTACTGTTCTTATGAGAAGTGTTCATCCATAGTAAGACCTTTCAATCAAACTTGATATTTTGCATCTAGAAGATATCTTCTTTCTCGCAGTCTTTGCGATAAAGCAAAAACCTTTCAATCCTGAATCTACAGCACGCTGCATCAGGAGCCAATCACAAAATCACATATTGAAAAACCGTAGACCACATAACCCAAAAATGAATTCGACCCTCTGATATGAAATTAGAGAAGATGGTCAGGAGAAAGGAAGGAACCAAATCCAAATTTGCATATCAAACGCAAGGAATTGAAAACAAGTGCAGAAGAAACAACCCACTCTCTCAATCTTGGTCATACGACTATAGAAGAAAAACAAAACCAATGGAAACATATGCCCTAGGTCAATGGTAGAGCCATAATAACAATTTAAGTGAGGGCAAAATCGTCTTTTCACACCCAAAATGAACAGTGATGAACAGTTAGCTCATCTTTTATATACAGTATAATACTAGAAAAAGCATTCGCGCGTTGCTGCGGGTTTAATTATCAATCAATCTATTTGTAGTCATGTACTCTAGCTATGTTGTTTTTACACTGTGAGGTGCGGTGAGTAATGTGCTCATGTAGATAAATAACTATTGGATTTACTCACTCTTTAAAACAATTGGAATTGCTTGAAATGAAGAAGTTTAGAAGATGAAGAAAATATTATTAACCCAAGGATAGGATCTTTTAATCTTATACAATTCAATTAATAAAGCATGGCACTTTATTTCTATTACAAAAGAGCTAATACAGATTGAGAAATATGAGATATATACCTCCAATCTGATGTTGACCGTCTTCCACCTCCCATTCCATAACCCAACTGTGGATTAAGATTGTACAATGTAATATGTTAACAACTGATTTGAATTACAAATAAAATTAAAGTTCCATCCTTTTTCTTAAAGAGATTAACCAAGAAACGATAATGCTGATCTTTACTTGCCTGATCTTTGTTCTATGGTTCTACCATTTGATGAGTTTGGCTTTCTATGCTTATACCTGTTAATCTATGCAAGTTTAATACAAAGTTTAATAGTTTTGTAATAAGAATCACTATGCCAATAAAGCCTTCAGACGACAGATGATATCTGTCGTCTGATATGTAAATTATATGTTGTCTATCCAGCTGCCGTCTGTTACGACATCAAACGACAGATATCCTTCGTCGTCTCTTCTCACTCAGACAACAGACTTTTCGCAAGACTCTGTCGTCTGAACAACCCAAAATTGAAGGATTTCGGACTTTCTGTGGTTATTAAGCACATACAACGACAGATTAATGTTGTTCAAATGAACTACAAACTATAGTTTTACTAAAATTGCTGTTGTCTGACATTTAATAAGAACACATTTATATGTTGTCTGAAGTTACCAAAATAAAGGCTTGTTTAACAATTTGTTGTTTGAATGAATTTGTAAAGACATTTGATTGTTGTTTGAAATTCACTTAAAACTGGGTAAATTATGACTCATCTGTCGTCTAAATAGTTTTAAGACTTTATTTTTATGTCGTTTGTTTTGTATTCCAACCACAATTTTAAGTATTTATGTTGTCTGATAGACAATATAACTATATGTAATCATGTAGTTGTGTAGTTTGATTGAGGTCAGAAAGTCACTCTTCTGTTGTGTGATAATTAAATGAACTACGCGTTTCTGTTGTTTGTTTGAAGTACTTCTATTGTTTGATAATGATTTGAACTTCAGTTTTCTGTTGTCTGGTAAAAGTATTCTGTTGTTTGATAATGAATTAAACTTCAGTTTTCTGTTGTTTGATAGTGAAATAAACTTCAGTTTTCTGTTGTTACAAGTATGAAGGAACAACAGAGAGATTTTCTTTTATGTTGTTATTGTATTTGTGATACAACATAAAAGAAACCTACATTTGTTAGATTTGAACCATAGCAAACCTCATTCTGTACACTAGCTAGTCATCAAAAAGGCATACTATAAGATTTGAAATCAACAAATTCCTCATTGCATCAATTAACCCACCAAAATACATTCCCATCGGTAGCATAATACTAAACTAGCTAGCATGCTAGCCTTTACATTAACCGATTTTAATTACTGCCATTGTTGCATGGATCCTAATCTAACTAAGACAAAAACCTAGTAGCATCCATATAGTAGTTACAGCAACTGCATGCATTATATTGTTCAACACTCTCCATCAGTTCTGTCAAAATGCACAAAAGCAGTTCCTAGACACTACTACTGCTCATAACTTAGCTACCAGAAACAAAAACAGATATATA
Source organism: Rosa chinensis (assembly GCF_002994745.2). Classification (NCBI taxonomy): domain Eukaryota; kingdom Viridiplantae; phylum Streptophyta; class Magnoliopsida; order Rosales; family Rosaceae; genus Rosa; species Rosa chinensis. The sequence goes on from NC_037091.1 coordinate 43,375,763, forward strand.
GGCTGATACTTAATTTTCCGGGAACTTCAAAACATGCTTAGCCCATTCCGCTCAGATCTCATCAATATCCTTGTCTGTGTAAACCAAATTTGACCTCGTTCCCCACTGCAATAAGGAAATGCAGCAAATTAAATATGAAAGTTATAAGCACAGAGCATGCACATATCATTAAACAATAAAGTCCATTGGTAAGCAGTTGATCAATTTTACCTTAATACTAAAATCCAAGTTCTTGTCCTCCACAATTTCTTTCATGTAACGCATAATGAAATATCCACAAGTCTTGTCATTTTTTTACTCCGGAATACTCTGAAAATAAAGAATTAAGATAATCAAAGGTGAAATATACAATAAAGTACATAAAACTAACAACTACAAAAATTTCAACCGACTCACAGCAAGATTCTTCCATTGAATTACTTTCCTTCCTTTCCGATTCTTGTGGGCATTATAGATTTTAATGGAGCTTCAAACAGAAAATGCTAATTAGTAAACAAGTCCAATACATGAATAAGTAACACCAACTGATCAATCGATCACTATAGTATAATATCAGACACTTGTTGACAATAGATTTCCATTCCCCAGTATCGAGTCGCCTTTTCAGTGGATCCATGAAGTGCACGACTTCTTCATTTGGGTTAACAACTGTCAACATCCAATGAGCACTAGGGGATAACATAAAAAAAATATATATGTTATATTACCATTAATAATATAACTTGGCAGACCAGATGCTTTAATTACTTCTTACGTACCCCGAGTTATATGGAACCACAAAGATTTGCCCTAACCTCCCTTGCCTATACCGATCTGACAAAGACCGAGCCCTTTTAGTGGGATTTCCACACCCAAGGGTACCATTCTGATCAAGATCGACAAAAGCAACCATATCCACCATTTTACACTTCTTCAAGACTTCATGAAGGTAGCTACAAATTATTTTGGAATATGAAATTGTTAAAAGTACTTCAAAATAAACAATGATACATGCCAATCAAAATTCAATCGTATAATGAATTATTGACTATATGCTCCCAGCTTGCTTTAATAATTCTTTACCTCATGTAAAACATAAGAACACGATTTGATACTTCTAGCTTGTTGGCCATGGTATAGAGATTACTTCTAAACAGAAAGACTTTCTTTGAATGGCCAAAAAGGTCCGCAGCAAATGTTGTGTGGATGGTGACCCCGTCTCTAAGGAAAGTGTTCCCCCACGTGCACAAATCCTTTAATGTCGTTGGTAGATTCGGTGGCAAGTTTTGAAGGTCTTCATTGTCATCAAATACATTTCTCTTTCTCTTCTTGGTATTAGCACGATTTTTTTTTCTAGTTGTGTAAACCAACAAGACTACATGTTATCAACTTTTCCCAAATTAACATATTGCAATAGTACATGAAACAAAATTGCATATTGAACAAAACCATTTTCAAACTAGCTGAAATGTACATAAGATTGATTGGTTACCTTCTGCTCAATGGCTTTAGGGGGTGCCTTTTCTCCAGGGATAACAACCAGGTTTCTTGGCCAGGCAACACAAGTACCAATGGCTTCGTTGACAGTGACATTCTCATCCTTCACTGGAATAGGTAACAAGGCATCATCAACAATGGCTCGAACAACTGAGATGCGCATATTGTCCTTTCCCAATGGAACACTATGTATCAGCTGATCGCTTAACGCAACATTCACTTGAATAATTGTTCCAATAGCAAAAATATTGTCCACCCTATCTACTGCTAGTTCACACTCATGCACCACAGCAGTCTTCTCCTAAGACAAACAATGAAAATAAACAATTAGTTCATATATTTTAGTTTCATTCGTAGTTCCACTAAAGTTGCAAACTATGGGAAATGAGAAAAGAGATGAATAAAGGGAATAATGGTGTTACCAGATCATCATTTGCTGAAGTTTTGGGAGCCATGATGTCTCTAACCTCCTCGATTATTGCTGTTAGTTTGTGCTTCCCTTCTGGAACTTCATGGTTCACTTCAACTAATAGTCTTGTATCATCATTTAAAACCAACCTCTTCTTCACTACGTTGAGCTCACCGTTTGGATTATTTTGCATAACTTTCTCAGCATGTCGGGAACAACTCCCTTGTCCTGAACCAGGATCTTGAAGTGGTGTGACAGGTTTTGGTGACGCTATTGGCAACTTCTTTTCATCAATCTTTGTAGCCAATTCTGCAAACTTGGCTGTCCAATATGCACTCTCCTCAGCAACCACTCTTTCTTTCTCCTGCTGCCATAAAGCTCTTTCATTTGCAAGAATGGTTTCCTTTTCTTCCTCCATTATCATCTTCACACTTTTCCTTACTGTCTCTTCAACACTTTTGTTTCACCGTTTAGGCAGGTCAAAGAACGAAGTTGGTTTGATATAACCTCCAACTCCTCGTACCCTACCAGGATGCTCGGGTTTCCCAATATCAAAGTGAGCACATCATCAGAACCTTGTGTGGTAATCGATCCATCAGACTCTTTCTCCTTTAACTTTTGCTGACACAAATATATAAACACGTACACTTATGATTCAGGATGTAATACTTGTACAATACCAATAAGCATCTTCAAAGTACCATAAAATGACTTACAATTTTATTGGTCGTCTGCTGCACCTCAACTGTTTTAAAGTTACTATTCTTGTCTTGCCGTGCTTTCACCCACATTGTGGCACGATCGAGTTCCTCTATCGGGATTGTCGCAGACTATGATACATGAGAAACATATTAGGAGTGGAACAACATCACGCTTTACCCAGAAAATTTATGTTATGAACCAAGAACTAACCAATTCTTCTTGTAAATTAGCGTATCCCTTACGCGCCATACGGTAAGGATACTTGTTTTCCTTTCTTTTTTATATTTGGGCTTCATGCAGCTCCTACAAAGCAAATGATTAGGAAAAAAATTGGATTCAACTTATTCAACATAGCTAAACTGAAACCAACAGATGGACTTAGATTGTAAGAGTTCACAAACCTGAAATGTATCCGAAATCCTATCAGCAAGAAATTGTTCCCAATGTTCCTTGTTAATGCATCGATAGTCATCTGGAGGATTTTCTAACAGCTCAGGTGTATCGATATATGGTATAATATACTTGTTGGTCAGTTTGCTTTTGAATTCCCACCATTTGTTTGCAGCGGAGGATATCACCAATTTCCTACATTCTTTAGGAATCACAAATGCCTCCTGCATAAAAACAGAAGAAATAAGGATCAGCATACATCTAAAACTAGTGAAACTCAAAGCTATAAGGTTAGTTTAAGGGATAATATAAATACCTTAATCATTTCCCATATTTTCTGTTTTTCATCCGGGTCTATTTCTCTCCAATCACCAATGATAATGGGGATCTTTGTACGTGCTAAGACCCCAATTTAAGATTGCATTTGTTTTACAGCCTTACCAACTGGTTCCCCTTTATCATTAATCTCCACAGTTAGCCGCTTCTCTCTAATCAGTCGCCTTGTAATGTGACTCATTGTCACCATTCCTCGCTTTAGCAGCCTCAAACCACCTGTTATGTTGATATCTTCCTCATTACTAGCTGCTGCTCTCTGTGCTCTCTTAGTGGACTTAACAATCTTTCCAGATTTACTGCTTAACACATCCTTCATAGACTGAGCACTAAAACAAGATGTGCCCTTCTTCTTTTGGGATGCAGCCTTCTTAGTTGGTGACAAAGTCCTATTCTTTGGGGATCCAGACTTATTCTTTGGCGACAAAGTCAACTTCTTTTGGGACACATCCTTCTTATTTGGAGATGCAGCCTTCTTCTTCTTAGACACAGACTTCTTCAATGGTAAAGTTGCCGGCTCTCTATCTATAGGTTTAGCCCTCTTCATTTGCACAGCTTTCATTCTTAAAGCGATTGCTTTAGCAGCTGCTGCTCTATTCTTTAGTGCCATGATCTGAAATGCATAAGCAAATGTGGTCAGCTACGTGTTAAGTATGTAAGATGATATATGCCGCATTTATTATGATAATTAACATGATATATTATGAAAAAGCACACACTGAGGTAATAGATAAATGATTATGTCAAATATATTTCATCACCTTACAACTAAAAGTTTAACAGCTAAAAGCAATAATTAAAAAATAAACCCTAAACCCTAATAAGCATAAATATCAAAAACATGATAACCCTATTAGCTACCTATTACCATCAGTCACGAGGCTAGCTTTCATTGTCAACCCATATTCCTTCATCGCCATCTCGCATATGTATGCTAGGCTGATGACCATCTACATCATCAAAGGTATCGACTGATGGCATTGTCGGAACAAATGGACTTTCTTCTACTTCTATGTCATGCAGCTCCACTTCATGATCAACCCCATGGTAGTCTCTATCTGGGCACTTCACAATGACTGACTATTCAGCATCGATGGGGTCTTGAATATAGAAAATCTGCTTCACGTGTGTAGCTAAAACGAAAGGGTCATTCACATGCCCTATCCTATTCAGTTTCACTAAAGTAAACCTCAGTTCGTCTACTTTGACTCCCCTAGTACTCTCTACCCAATCACATTTGAACACTAGTATCCTAAACTTATAGTAGTCCACCTCCCATATACTTTTTTATAACACCATAGAAGTCCATATCATTAACCCTTGGGTTTTGATCCTTTGCACTTGCAACTTGCATTACATCAGCAACCAAAAAAACAAAAGGCAGTTCAACTTTTGAATAAGACAAAAGACAAAAGACACTTGCATTGCATTGCATTGCTTTCAAGTTGAACGTTTGAATAAGACAGTTCAACTTTGTTGTCTTTGTACAACCGGGTACAAAGGTTTATCTCCATCTTCCACAAACCTTAGAAACTCATTCGAGTCACTAGATATCTCCTCATCCTCACTTTCCCCCATATCTAGGTTACAATTCATATCTACTGTTTCAGATTCACCTACTCTATCAGTATTCTTGACAGAAGGTTCTCCATGTCATTTCCAATTCTTATAACTAGTCACAAGGCCATTAAAAAATACATGGTCCTTAATAACTCCAATGGAAAATCCATTACTGTTACAACACTTCAAACAAGGACAGCAGATATTTGATTTGTCAGCAGCATTAGCCGAAGCAAACTTAAAAAAAATCCTCAAACCCTATTTGAAACCTCAATGATCTCCTATCAACATGCATCCATCCTTTTTCCATCTTATACATACACAAAAACAACAATTAGGAACTAAACTATGACCTAGGATCATAGAGCACTGAACTCATACATCTATATATAATGTATATGTATATAGGTACATAGAACCAACTTCATTCATAAACATACCAATTGGTTAAACTATCACCTAGGATCAGCATAATTCAATTCTATATCATCCATCATTTTTCCATATATATACAAATATAGAACAGTTAGGAGCTAAATTTAGCATCATCAAACTAGGTCACCACACTACTATAAAATTGAATCAAACGACACCTCGCAGACGACGCTACCCAATTATCTGTTGTGTGATTGATTTTTTTTTTCATACGTCGTTTTTATAAGAGCAGTCGTCTGATAGGGACTTAGGAATTAGTTTAGAAGACATTTAAGATAAAAACTGTTGTGTGACGCTAAAAAAAATTGAGTGCCAAGTTTCCCAATGCATTAGTGGTGCCAAACCCCATATGAAACCCCAAATTTTCCCCAACATGTATTGATCATACGACGAGAAATAATATAATTGTGGTCTGATGTGCTTATATTTTCCTATATTTATATGCCGCTTAATCTTGATATTTTTGTTTAGTTCTCCTTATTTATGATTCATTTACATGTTTTAGTGTTTTTGTAGGTTTGTTTCATAGAGAGAAGAAAAGAAGCTAAAATGAGCTAACTAGGATTGAAAGACGCCCAGGTCCCAGAATCTGTCTGTGCAGAACATCCAACTTCCCTGAATTACTGGGAGTTATCCAGATCAAATCAGATAATGAACCTTATATCATTGGAAAGCTACAGATGTCTACTTTCTGTAGAATTTTAGGGATCTCAATTTTGATACTTCTGGAGAAAGTTATAATTATTTGAGTGAAAATAGGTCGGATAGGAAATCTGCTCGGGAATTTACAACCATTCGTGGAGAACTCAAGTTTCGCGGCACAAGATCGTCAATCCTAATGTTTCAAGGAAGTTAATTCACATAAAAATTCAATGATGAACTTATTCCCACTTCTACAAGAGATATTTCAAGGTTTTCCCATTCCAAATGAAGAAAGGAATCTAAACCCAAGTTTTATAAGGAAACATGAAGCCAAAGATGAGCAGAAATCTTCCCTATATAAGGGAGCACGAATTTTACATGAGAGAAAGAGTCTCGGGAGCACAATGTAGATGCCTAAGGAGCGGAGACGACTCATCCATCTTCCCTTCTTTTCTCTTTCCATTCTTTTTATGTTTTTCCTATGTTTTATCTAGTTATATTTTGCTAAACCTTTTTCTAGGGTTAAGATGATGCCCATAATTGTTTATGTACTTTGATGATTTATTGATGGATTTATAGTTTCTTTATGATGAATTATTAGTCACTATTTGAATTGATGCTTTATGTTTAAGTTCTTTGATTGATCACCTTAGGACTTCGCATCTAGTAATTAGAAGATGAATTTGAGGCGTACCTGCAATATAATTCAAATTAGCTTCTTGTGATTAAGAGTTGTGAATTACATTATTGTCGTACATGAAGTAATGATTTGCATGATTCTCTTGTTTTCTATAACGTAATGAGTCCTATGTGTTAAATTTATGCCGTACCTGGATAAACTGCATGTTAGAATATACGATCTCTGCCGTACCTGGAGTGAATCATACACTTAAGGAAAACTATGGTCTAAGTGCCGTACCTGGACTTAGATACGGGAATTGTCATTAAAAGAAATAAAAGAATTTGTTAATTGCATCGAAACATAAATAGGATTGTTAGTGGTTGATTTTGAAACCCTAGGTTTTATCATTATTTCTTTCTTTCTTTAATTTCACATTATTTGTTTAGTCAAAAACCTTAAAACCATATCTTCTTTAGTTTGATTGTTTCTGTGATTTTGTGTTTGGACTAATTAGGTTAGAATTAAATTGATTATCAATCCTCAGTTGGAATGACCTCGTACTTGCACACTATACTAACGACGATTCGTGCACTTGCGAGTTTTAATTAAAATTTCACAACATGGTCTGATCAAATAGTTTGAGAAAAAGGAGGGAGATTTCCCACCACTATTTTTCTCTAACCCCCCTTGGAGGGAAGTCAAATTGATATGAAACAAAACCCAAATTCGAAATCACTACATTCAGACCACATTGTTATAAAATCCTGTCGTCTGAGTCCTTCTCAAATTGATAGGACTTAATCCAAATGGGCTTGAAACACTAACACTTGAGCCAAAAAATTGACAAAAAAAAAAAAAAAACATAAGCATTACATTAACCCTCTGTCTTGACAGTGCCTTGCTCTCTCTCTCTCTCTCTCTCTCTCTCTCTCTTTCTCTCGACACAGACCTAAAACCAAAACCCTCACCCTCGACAGCTCCTTATTCTCTCAAAAAAACCTAGAGCCAAAACCTCCTCACTCTTCGCCATCCCAATCGCAGCTTTGGGAGGCCCAGCGAGCCTGCTCCTCGTCCAACTTCACCCGACGACAGCTCAACCTTAAGTCGATCCAGATCTTCTTGTCCGACTTCGATTGGTCTTCTGAAAATCAAACACGGGCTCATCGATTCATATCGTGACAAGTAGTACTCCTCTCGGTAAAGCCATCATCCCGATCCTCAATCTCTGAGATTAGATTTCAACTTTGGGTTCCAATTCTCCATTTAGTGGTTTGTTGATTCAAAGTCTTTGAATTCATTCTCTGATTTGTTGATTTTTACTTTTGTAGACTCAGTACTGTCCGCGAAATTGAAAAGCTTGACCATGGCGGTTTCCGATTCTTCTTGCTTTGATGCAAATAAAGGTAATTTAGTGAAAACCCCCTTTTGTTTTTTAGGGTTTCTCTGTAAAGCATTGGTCTTTTTCTTCTTTGGGACCCCAATTGAACCCGTTGATTTGAATTTCTTGATTTTTGTCCATGTAGATTTTGCTCGGGGAAATTGTTATAACCCAGAAGTTATTAGCACTACAAAATTCAGGGATGCAGTTGCAATTGACGTCTTAATGGTATCATCTTGCTCTTTTTCCTTCTTCTCGATCCATGTTTCTTATGTGCATGGTTAATTAGACTCGGGCTAATTTAATGGTTCTCATGAATTTGAAATATTGAGGCCTTAGAGAAAAGTTTCTTTCATTGGATGGCGACTTGGAATTAGCTTATGTGATTTCATTTAATTATTTATGATTCTGTTCAAACTTGGGTTGTTTGTCCAATTGACACAGTACAACCCTTAAAACGCATGATGCGGGTTTGGCTATGAAAGCTGTGTGGGTTAATTTAGAGAACAAAATTGTCTTGTTGTATTTCTGGTGTTAGCAAAATTGTCTTGTGGTGCAGATTTTTTGTTATGAGATGCTGCTCTTTTATGTATTTTGTTGTTTTTTTTCTATCGCTTCAATGTTATCATGAGTTCTGTTGGCTGCATCAGGCTTGTGTAGTTGGCTTTTGGAGGTATTTAATTATAGACACATTATGTAATGGTTCTTGTATTTCAGGATTAATAAAGGTGATGCAGCATTGAGAACCCACCAAATAAATCTATGGTGGGATCTTCCCACATCCGTGTCCATATCTACAATATATTGTCTTTCAATTGTTATTCAAATGTTCAATTAATATTTTTTCTATGGCTGTCATGATTTTTTTCCCAACCTTTTTAGATCTTTAGCAATGTGTTATGTGGCTGTCAATGTTTAGCAATGTGTTTCATTGTGTGAAAATTTTGTAGTTTGCAGAGTTTGACCTTTAATATCTTTCAAATCAGCAAATTGATAGGTAGAGTTGCTAGGATTTTCTTTCTGGTATGAGAAGTGCCTTAGTTCTGGATACCAGGAGATTTTTCCAGGGAAGGTCATATGTGAAACCAAGTTTAAAATCCTACAATGGTTTCATTATCTGATAAAATGAGGTCAAAGACCCTTCTGTCATGAATTAGAGTGTAGAAGCTGATTTCTCTAATCTTGTTCTCAACTGTCTTCAAAGTTTGTTTTCTGCTACTTCTTCCATTTTGTGTGACTCTTTCATTTGTATATACACTCTGAATTTAATTTAAGTCTTTGGATCTTGTTACCTGTGAAGGCTTTACAACTGATGGCGTCGCTGCTATTGCTTCCAATTGTAGGTAAGATCAGTTTTCATTCCTTGTTTGTTGCTATTTCGATAGTTCATGGAATGTGATTTGTACTTATGGCTTTCTTATTCTTGGTTTAATTCTTCAGTTCAGTTGCTACTATGTGGTGATAAACATGTTTGCAGCTTACCAATCCCTGTGATCCTATTCCTTTTTTTACATTCACCTTTTGAGGTTCTTTCAATTGTACTGTCAACTACATCCGATTTCAAATCATAGAGGCCATTGGTTTAGTTGCTTTCCCGATAGCTGTATCTCTCTTGCTTTCCCGATGTGGCAGGAGATCTCAATTGCAGCAAATGTAGCCTAAAAGGAAATTGATAAGTAATCAAGATACCTGGAGAAGCCCTTCAGCTAAGTCAACCTATCGACAACTGTTCCATATCGGTCCAAATGCCGATATTGGCCTTTCCTGGATGATACTCCAAGGGGAAATCATAGTCCTTTATGAGCTCCATCCACCTTCTCTGTCTCATGTTCAACTCCTTCTGAGAGATAGATACTTCAAACTCTTATGATCCGAAAAGAGTTCGAACTTCTCCCCATACAAGTAATGCCTCCAAATTTTCAAGGCAAACACAACCGCAGCCAACTCCAAATCATGAGTGGGGTAATTACGCTCATGCACCTTCAACTGTCTTGAGCCATAAGCGACAACACCGCCGTGCTGCATCAACACACACCCCAAACCCTGATCAGACGGATCACTATAGATGACTAAACCACCACCACTTGTGGGAATAGTCAACACTGGGGCTGTGGTCAATCTAGCCTTCAACTCATTGAATGCTCGCTCACATTCCTCAGTCCACACAAACTGGACATCCTTCCTGGTCAACTTGGTCAGAGCTGAAGCAATGCTAGCAAATCCCTCAATGAATCTCCGATAATAACCTGCCAAACCCAGAAAACTACGTACCTCAGTAACCGTAGTGGGTTGGCCCCATTTCATCACTGCTTCAACCTTGGAAGGATCCACAGAGACTCCATCCTTCGAAACTACATGACCAAGGAACTTGACCTCCTTTTGCCAAAATTCGCACTTCTCGAATTTCGCAGACAACTTCTTTTCTCTCAAAATCTATAGCACAATCCGTAGATGCTTATCATGATCCTCCAACGTCTTGGAATAAATCAAGATATCATCCATGAACACCACTATGAACTCATCCAAGTACGGACTGAACATACGGTTCATCAAGTCCATAAAGGCAGCAGGTGCATTGGTTAGACCAAAAGGCATGACAACAAACTCAAAGTGTCCATACCTAGTCCTAAAAGTAGTTTTAGGAACATCATCATCCTTCACCCTCAACTGGTGATATCCAGATCTCAAATCAATCTTCGAGAATACAGCAGCTTGCTTAAGCTGGTCAAACAAGTCATCAATCCTAGGTAAAGGGTACCTATTCTTGATCGTCACCTTGTTCAACTGCCGATAATCCACACACAACCGTAGTGAACCATCCTTCTTCCTCGCAAACACCACAGGTGCACCCCAAGGAGAAGTACTAGGTCTAATGAACCCCTGTTCAAGTAAACCATCAATTTGCTCCTTCAACTCTTTAAGTTCAGTTGGTGCAATCAGAAATGGTGCCATTGATACAGGTGCAGTACCTGGTATCATATCGATAGCAAAATCCACTACCCTCCTTGGAGGTAACCCTGGTATTTCCTGAAATACATCACTGTACTCCGAAACCATAGCAATCTCTGCCATAACCGTAACACAACTCACTGACTCCACCTAAGCTAAGAATCCTGCCCTCAAAGCAGTATCTGACCTGAGACACCGATAACGAAACATCGGCTGTCCAGGAATATGAAATGACACTACCATTTCAAAGCAATCAATCATAGCATGATTTGGCCTCAGCCAATAAATACCCAAAATAACATCATACGTATGATCTGCTAACACAATCAAAGTTGCAGAAAGCTCCCTACCACTGATCACAATCGGACATGCGTCACAAAACATATCAAGCTCAAGGGAAACACCAAGTGGGGAAATAACACACAAGGGTCTAGCAAGAGGCCTAGGAGTCAAACCTAACATATCAACCACTGAACTAGATATGAAAGAATGGGACGCTCCAGTATCAAACAACACTATAGCAAAGAAATCAAATAAGGATAAGGTACCTTCCACTCCGGTATTCTGCTGACCAATAGCAAACACCCTAGCCTGCCCCTGAGGCTGTTGGTTCCCTTATCCCCTAGCTTGCTGGGTATAATCCCTTGAGAAGTGCCCCGTCTGGCCACATGTGAAGCATGCCAAGTTCTTCGGTTTCGTGCAAGCTCGAGCAACATGGCCCATCTCATTGCAATTGAAACACTTTGGGTTTGCCACCTGCCTATCAGGTGCAACCCTAGCAGGTGCAGCTGTAGCCCTAGCTGGCATCTACTGATTAGTCCTCTGTCTCTTTCAGAATCCACCTCGATTCCCAAATGCTTTACTGCTCCCCGCAATTGCCTTTCGCTTTCTTTGGAAATCCCTCTCAGCCGATTCCAGTTCCTGGAAAGTCAAGTTCTCCTGCTCAATGGCCATAGCCTTAACGAAAATGAGCTCCACTGTCTTCAGTTCCAGAACAGCGACATCGCTCCTAATCGAAGCATTTAGTCCCCACTGAAACTTCATAGTTAGGCTCTCAGCATCCATCTGCCTCACAAAGTGATACAACCTTGAGAACTCAGCCTCATACTCCTTCACACTCTTAGTCCCTTGGACTAACGAGACAAATTCCCTTTCCAATTGCTCCCTCACAGAAGACGGAAAGTACTTCTTCTTGAACAGTTCCACAAAACCGTCCCAGGTCATGGTGGACATATCCATCACTCTCTGTGTGCCATTCCACCACACCCGTGCATCGCCTTGGAGCATAAATGTGGCAATCTTCCGATTCTCAATGTCGTCGCAAACGACCATCTCGAAGTAGGTCTTCATGTTCTCGATCCACTGATCTGCCAACATGTGATCTGTACCTCCATGATATGGGACTCCTCCCAATCTCGAAATCTCCTTTGCTAACTTTGACAAACGAGTGGGATCTACAACATTTGCAACCTCCACAACAGGTGGAACAAGCAGCTCAACATTTGATGCCTCCACATCTCAAACATCTCCTCAATAGGATGAGGAATCCTGCCCCTACCTCGGGCTCTACCCCTGCCTCTGGGTCTACCTCGACCCCTAGCTCTGCCTCCTTGAGAATCCATCACCTAAGGAGCATAACAACATGTGTTTAATACCTGTATAACTCTCAAACACAAGTATAAGTCAAAGCTATGACTCGATCAACCACAACACTACGTCAGACGATACAACTCCATCCCCTACGTCAATCTTGAGTTAAAACTAAAGGTCATCATTCCTCAAAAGTCTTTAACTCATAGAAGTTACATCTAGCTCCTACACTTCATCCCCTGAGCCGACACTACCCTGAGGACTCACATCCTACCGCTCACTACATACCCAATGACTATATCAATACCGAAGAGTATCTGATGGGGATCCGCTGCAGACGGGCCATCACTCAAGGAGTATTGATTGTCACCAAATATGTACCTTATGCTCTGATACCAATCTGTCACGCCTCTGATTTTTAACACAAATAAAAATTGATATATAATCCCATAATTATACATGCGCAATCGTTCAGCCATCGATACAAAATACATGGAGACATATTCCCTTTACAGCAAGTACATATTGATGCCCTGAACCCACAATTTCAAATATTGACCCGCTCCACAGAGTCATGTATTACAAAACTTACGAATTAAATTGTCACCACAAAATAAAACGTAAATGCTCCTCAGAGCTTACTACATAGGGGAAGTCATAACAATGGCAAAGCCAACAAAATTTGCTTCCTACACGTTCAGCTGCCAACAAGCTACCTCAGCTTCAGCCATGATTACCCTGACCTGGAGGATTAACCCCTACACCAAAAGAATGGTGCACCGAGTTTCCACACAACAAAACCCGGTAAGCTTATGAAAGCTCGTATGAGTAACTCACGAACATCAATCAACAACTCACACACATCAGCTAAAGGAAACCATGCAACCATGATTCCTTCTAACACTCCATAACCTTTCCATCGAAAGACAACATAAATCACTGCTGTGACAATGTTCTATTTGCTAACTTAACCATCAAGAAGCAATTCAAGTCTCATCTAGACAATAAAAGAAGAATACTCTAGGAATTCTCCTTAACTACATACTTATGAGTCTCCAGCAACCTCGACCGTTACCCCCATAATCTATAATGGCAGATAGACTATAGCTCTATTGAAATCATAACCACTTGTCCGGCCACGGACGTGATTACCTATTTCCTACCTTGGTCACCATCTGCGACCTGTCACCATCTGTGACATGTGGTTTTCAGACCCTGTCTGGTCTCATAATCAACATTAAGGTCACCATCTGCGACCTGTCACCATCTGTGACCTGTCACCATCTGTGCCCTGTCACCATCTGTGACACATGATCTTCAGATCCCGTCTGGTCATTAAATCAAACATCAAGGTCACTCCTATCACAATCTGTGACATATAATCTTTTTAGACCCTGTCTGGTCTTAAAGTCAAACGTTAAGTAAGTCGCACCCGACCTAAAAACGTTACAAACAACTAGTTTCGGCTTTCCTAATCCCTGCTCACCATCTGTGACCCTTGGTACAAAGACCAATACATCTAAAATGAGTCACTCTTGACTCAAAAATGTAACATCAAGCTCAATACTTTTCAAACAATAGAAAACATCTTTTTCCACAATATTGTTTCCTAAAAAGTCACATTCAACAATAATATGAATACCATCATGCCTATTATTCATCACAAACACTCACAAGGATATATATATTTCACGTAAATATATATATATATATATATATACACGTAGTCATTTGGTCAGGAATGACTACTAATACCAACTATAGTTTGCAGTTAAATGATTAACGCCAAAACAATAATGGTAATTCCGTTCATAATGAACCTTGTGAGATTACTCACCTCGAACTCCCGCTGCGTCTTCAATAAAGCACAAAGCCGCCAATCCACAAAATAACCGTCCAAAGTACTTCGTCAAGTACGTACCTAATTACATACGGTTCCAACTTAGTAACGATTCACATTTGATTTAAGTTCGAAACCCCTGTTTTGAACTAAAATCCCCGAAGTGGCGCCAATCGAGGCAAAACCATATCCGAGACCTCCCAAAGTCTCCAGAATACTTCCACGATCGATATGTCCAAACCACAAGTTGATCGGAACCTCGAATCCTCACGGATCGAATAAATCGATCGGTATGAAACTGTAAAAATCATAACAATTTCATACGAACTCCAAAATTTGCATATTATATATCGAAATACTCGTATCAACAAGTAGAACAAATATAATACCAAAAAAGTTCCCTACATGGCCGGAAAACCACCAGAACGCTGCCACAGAAGGTGGTGCACCGCCGTCGGCCAAAACTCACTATTTCACAAAACTTCTAACATCAAAGCTATTCATCTAAGCATGCTTGTGAATTTTCATAACTAGCTCGAACTCAGAAAACAAGCATAAATGGTCGAAAACTACCTCACAAGCTTTGGATTTTTGCTCAAACTGAGTTGAACCGATTTCCACGTAAATCGATCAAAACAAACACCATCGATCGATCAGGGAGCCTTCTCTGAACTCAACCAAGGAAGCATGAAGCCACGAAGTCATCGGAGCTGTGTTTTCCGGCCGGGTCTGAAAACACCAACTGCGTCGCCTTGCTGCGCCTTACACGATGGATATTGTTGCTAGAGGATGCCACAGAGATGACTAGAAGGAGGAGACGAACCAGCTGACCAAGTTTCACGGCCAGAGACCACAGGAGCTGCGAGTTCCGGCCGACTCAGATCGCCGGGTTCGGGTCGGGTCAGACGAAAGATTTCGTCTCTGAAGGAGTCGACCAAGAGAGAAGAGAGAGGAAAGATGGTTTCCGGAAAAGGAAATGAAAATAATGAATTCCTTTTCAGATTTTTCTCTATTTATACTAAAATGGAAACTTCTTCCGATAGCCATAACTTTACGAACTCCAATTCCCGTGTTCGACATGGCCACGAACTCGTATCAACGCACTCCACAACTTTCGTGAAGGAAGTTTTACGAGAATCCCAACGTATAAAAAGTCAAACATCACACGACCCCCTAAACTGTGAAATTCGAATAATTACACGTACGAAAACCAAAACACTTCGCATACAACCTACGAATAAAGCATAATAACAATTTTTCGTACAACTGGTCCATTATTAATTACCAAAATTAAATAACAGAAATCCAGGTCATCACATGGGGTGTGACTCTCTGCTTGTCAAATTGCACTAAAAAATCGCAGAGGAAAATGTTCCAACACAATCACACCAATTACATACCAAATCATAATCAAAGCTATAGAGAAAAGTTTGCTTTCCCTACCTCAAGTCTTAGCTTTCAGCAGCTAATACAGCCAATCAATTGCTACACAAAGTAAAATACCAATTCCTAACACCCACATTGTATTTTACAAATCCAGCTACCTATACCACATTTACAACAAATCACACCCAAACTCTTGGAAAGATTGAAACAGAACGAACTTACTTGAAAAGATAGGAAATTTGAACTTACTTGAGATAGCTGCATACAAAGAAGGATTTCAGTGTTCTTCACCAACCACTTGGCTCCATCCTTCATAAATCCCACATAGCTGCTGCCAAACACCTTTTTGAACATAAGCCATCTAAAATTGCAATAAGCTTGTTAATATAATTCTAACAAGTATAATATCCAAAACTAAAACCAAAACAGTTCACATCAGTTCCAAGTACAAAAGAAAATAGAGGATTAATACATTAATACATTTGATAGGCATCGTAGAACCAAAAACACCCAATTTCTAACACCAAAGTGTCAGAAGGAAACAGAACAAACTTTACCGAGCAATTACTTACCCTTACTAGTCTGAAAAAAACATGTGGGAAACTAGAGATGTAGAAATAATCAGAAATCACCATCTAAGTTCACAACCGAAAATTCGTAGAACATTGAATCCGAAACCAGACAAAGATATAGCAGCACAAAATAAATGAAAATAACAAAGCCTTAATCACCTAGAACAAAGAAAATTAGTTTGACTTGAAAGCAAGAAACAATGGAAAAAAATTAAATGAAGAACATCTGTACATACAACCTATATCACATACTGCCAAGCATAAGCAACAACCTCTTAGGTGGGCCCCGCGACATGGCTAGTCCCACCTATGACATGCATTCGGAAGTCCGACACCCGAGCTACCTCGTTATGGTGGAGGTCGGCCGATACTTCTTAGGGAGGCCACCCTCCCATTCTATCCAAGAGGCTTCAAGAGAAGCAATATGTATATTGTATCCCACATTGGAAATATAGAATAGAGTGGGGCTTCCTTTAGCTATAAAGGGAAGTCCTCCCCTTCTTAGAGATGGATCCATGATCCCCAACTTGTATCACTACAAAGGTCACTTGACCTTACTCATAGTAAAATATCTAAGTGGACGTAGCCCTGCCTCAAGAGCAAGGTGAACCACTATACATGCTTGTGTCGTCCTCTCTACCTTGCACCTCATACTTATAGTTCTCGTTCCGTATTCTATAACAGAAACATTGGCGCTAGAAGAGGGCCCCTAGGTTTGGGTGTGAACCTCCGACCTTCAGTAAGAGTTATGTACGGGTACATAAGCTTCCGGGTACATGGGTACATCCAGGACACCCACCCTCAACCTCACCCAAGCCTTTGAGCCAACGGGTGCTATAAGCTTCCGGGTACATCAGCTTAGCTTCCGGGTACTTGAGTCATCCGGGACTTTCATCCAGGACTTTCATGAGTCATCGGGTACTATGAGTCATCCGGGACTTTCATGAGCCAGCGGGTACATGAATCAGCGGGTACGCGCATCCCCGTACACTCAACCCCACTCCCAAGCTCCACTCCTCTCCGGGACCCTCATGAGTCAGCAGCTTCTCGGCAACTCTAGTCTCGGTGGCATTTACCTTGGATCTTTTAACAAAAATCACGTACGGGTACCATTGCACAACCCGCCCGGTACTTCAAAAATTGATCTAGGGACTAAGCCTCTCCCATGGTATCCTCACCTCCCGGTGATCACCACCAGTCACTATCACTTGCTCACAACTCGGCATCGATGTGATATCCCTGTGAACTTTCCTCAAAATCTGCAGCTTCACCAGCAACAAATCGATTTGGGCACCAGGTAATCTCACTGAGACCGAGGTCACTTTGTCTCTCCGGCACATGAGCAGCTACTATCCGGCAATCTCTGCATCTCAGCCCACCCAACAATCTCTATCCGGGTATCGACTAGGAGATCAGGCCATCAGGGAGGCTCAGAGAAACTCGTCCGGGTTCAAAAAAAGAAAAGGGGGAAATTTGCTTTCGACACCTGCTCAGTACCGCTGACCTCAGGTCACCACTCCAAGTCCGGCTTCGGCCCAGTGGAGGCTCATCTCGGCCGGTACTCATCTCAGCCCGACATCTTGGTGGCTCACCAACACTTGAGAAGTTCTTAGCTCCGCATACCCGAAGCATGCTTCCTACTTGTACCCCATGCCTCCATCGGTACTCTGCCATGACAACCATCATCAGTACCAGCTAGCGAATCCACAAGTTTCGGCGCCTGCTAGTCCTCTACCAACTCTACTCTCCGGGAACATATACAATCGTCCGGGCTTGAAGGGAGGAGATAAGCTACTAGGATCTCTTTTGGATACCGCCAGGAGTTTGGTCTCGCTGTATTAACAAGTTAATCATCTCAGCTCTTTCCAGTGACTTCATCCGGCACCACCCATCATAAGCGATCAAGGCAAGCTTCCACGCAACCCCGCCCCAAGCTCGTTTGTAGTGGCCTAGCGATCACTTGGTCTCGTATGATCTGACAACACCGGCAGCTCCCAGCATCCCAGTGACCTACCTGACAACTAAAGTATAGGTGACACATCTCTGGGCTTCGCCAGGATCATGCTCAATCAGCCCTGATCCCTAATCCATCTCGGTACCCAGAACTATCTCAGTGCTCCCGTGCAAAAAAAAAAAAAAAACAAAACAAAACAAACAAAGCAGGATGATCTCTGAGAACCTAACAATTCAGCACTCTTCGGTACCCACTGGGCCTTCCCGGGTCAAGGCCAAAATTCAATTCTGCCAAGTACCGTTCACAAAAAAGAAACGAACTTCTCTGGGCACCCAGGAATCCCAGATCATCTTCACCGACAGCTCCCGCAGCAGCAACTTGGCTCCCCGGAAGCTCATCTTGGTGACCTCACCGGTAATCTCTTCATCATATCTCGGTGACAAAACCCAGAACCCAGTAGCCTTCACCCCTCGGTAACCCAACCCGGAACTTGCTTCTAGAACCTGCTGACCCTCTCCAACTCTTACTCTCCGGGAATGTATCACACTCCTCCAGGATTCAAAAAAAAAAAAAAACAAAAGGGCATGGATCTGCTCTAGACACCTAACCCACCCCGGTGACTCAGCGTGACAACTATCAGAGGCCCATCACAGCAGCACCTACCGGTGACGCATCACCCATGCCTCACGAGCACCATCTAAAATCTCGTAGGTGGGCCAATCCAGCAACACGGAGGCCCGATGCTCATCCTACTCTGGTAGGAGATCCGTTCGCAGGCCAATCCTACACTGAATGAGCAGTTTGCAGATCAGTTTCGAATACAACCCCGACCTATATTGGCCACCTTTCCGATACTTCGAGTACTTTGACTTCTTCCCCACCGGGATCATCACCGTCCGGGACCTCTTTGGCTAAAGTCCCAGGAACATCATTCCTGTACTAAAGAGGAACGACTTGAGGAGAAAAATATTTCACTTGATTACAATTGTGGTTTGATACAGCTTATATGCATTCCGTTTACAAACTGGATCCATGATTCCAGGACTAAGTATGGTAATACAACTCACACAACTAATCTACGATATTGTAGAATATCAATTACATCAAACTCCTATCTAAGTGAGATTCTTTCCTTCAATACTCCCCCTAAAGTGGAGTGTATGTTAATTACACCCAACTTGTTTAGTAACGTAGAGAACTGATTCAAACTTAGCGGCTTTGTAAACAGGTCTACTGGTTGTTCTTTGGTCAGAATGTGCTCAGTTCTAATTAGCCCACTTTGCACCTTTTCTCGTACAACATGACAATCTATTTCTATGTGCTTCGTTCATTCATGGAACACAGGGTTTGAGGCTATGTGTATAGCCGCTTGATTGTCACAGTATAATCTGAGTGGTTGTCCATGTCCAACATTCAAATCCCTCAGTATATACTGCAACCATGTTATCTCACAACATGTGGTGGCCATGGAACGGTACTCAGCTTCTGCGCTCGAACGTGACACCGTACTTTGCTTCTTCGTCTTCCATGAGATGGGTGCATGTCCAAGAAAGATGCAATAGCCAGTTGTTGATCTTCTAGTGTCTTTACAACGAGCCCAGTCCGCGCCGCAATATGCTCTCAATTCCAATGGCCATTTGGAAGGCAAGAGTATTCCCTGACCAGGTGTTTGCTTGATGTACCTCAATACTTTATGCGCTGCTTCAAGGTATGGCTGCCTTGGTTTTTCCATGAATTGACTCACTATGTGCACAGCGTAGACAAGGTCCGGCCTTGTGATGGTCAAATATATAAGTTGTCCCACTAATCTTCGGTATTGAGACGCATCTTTCAGTAAACTTCCATCTCCTTGTGTTAGTGTCATGTTTTGCTCAACTGGAAACCGTGAAGGTTTGGCTCCAAGAAACCCTGTATCTTCAAGGATCTCTAATGCATACTTTCTTTGACACAAAGCAATTCCATGTTTGGACGTAGCTACTTCTATGCCAAGAAAGTACCTTAATTATCCCATGTCTTTGAGCTTGAAATGATGTGCAAGGAACTGCTTGGTTTCGGTGATCTCTTTCAGGCCGTTCCCTGCTAAAATAACGTCATCTACATACACCAACAGAGCTGTAAATCGACCTTGTTGATTTCGGATGAATAAAGAGTAATCAGACCAAGACTGCTTGAAGCCTGCAGATTTGAGAGCTGCAGTAAGCTTTAGGAACCATTGCCTTGAGGCTTGCTTCAATCCATATAAAGATTTGTGTAATTTACAAACTCGAGTCTCCCCTTTCGTCTGAATCCAGGAGGCAAGTGCATGTAAACATCCTCATGAAGATCATCATTGAGAAAGGCATTATTTACGTCCAATTGATGAATATGCCAGTTCTGCAAAGCCGCAAGACTGAGGAGAACACGAACGGTAGTTAACTTAGCCACTGGGGCAAATGTTTCCCTGTAATCGATCCCTTCAACTTGACTATACCCCTTGGCCACTAACCTGGCCTTGTACCGCTCAACTGTGCCATCAGGGTTGTACTTAATTTTGTAGACCCATTTGCAACCAATAGGTCGCTTATGAGCCGGCAGTGAAACCAAATTCCACGTTTTATTTGCTTGAAGTGCTTGAACCTCTTGCTTCATTGCTTCTCGCCATTTCGAGTCCTGAACTGCTTGGGAAAAAGAGGTAGGTTCTCTCTGGATAGTGATGTTAGCAGTGAAGACTCTATGAGGAGAAGAAAGGTTATCATATGACAAAACATTGGAAAGACAGTGGGCAGTACCTGAAGGGACGACCTCGCTCGAAGAAGAGGAAGGGCCTGAACGTGAGGGGAGAGCTGCTTCAATATGAAAGTCCTGCAGTGTGGTTGGTACCTTGGTGAGCCGAGAAGACCTGCGTGGTTGTGGTGGTGTAGGTTGGGAGGAGTGTGAAGGTGGTGATGGTACGAAAGTGTGATTGTTGGATGTGGGAGGTGCGTTATCTGAGGATGACGCAAGTGTGTTATCGGTGGGAGAAGATGGGATTTGGTGAGAGATGGTACGCCTGAATTAAGCGCACAAAATTACCCTGCAAAAGACAATTGTTAGTATAGGATAAGCAGGGATCGTTCAGTCCGGGGATTGAGGGTACACCTGTAATTGCAAAAATAAATTAATAAAAGTAAAAAGTATTATGTACAAAAATAAAAAATAAAGAATTAAAATAATAAAGTAAAAAGTATTATGTACAAAATAAAACAAAGAATAGAAATATATACAAGTTAATGTAAAAAGGGGGATTGCAGTTTTCAAAACGCAAACAATAATAAAAGAAAGAAAATGTTTCAATTTTTAGGGATTCCAAATCAGATGTATGGACGTTGAGAACTTCGTAATCCACCACTAGCTAAGATAAGAGAAAGACAATTTAACCTAATCTTCAATTACTAAGGCATGTGAATGAAACCAATCAAGAACTTTAGGATCGCCGCTAAAGCCTTATTTTTCCCAAAATTACTTAGAACCGTGAACGCACTGCATCCTACGCTTGCTTATATGCAATCAAGGTGTAGAACGCTACCCTATCAAATTAACTCATTAAGCACACATAAACACATTAAGCTCTTTGGAAAGATTGATTTTAGAGTACAAAACTAGTGAGGAACGCCATCCTAGCATGTATTCTATTTGTTTGATTTTACCTAACATGTAGGCATTACTACTTTAGTGTTTTAAGACCGTGAACGCACTGCACCTGAAAACTAGCTCCAATTACATGCTCATATTTTAGGTGATCAATCTAAGACATAAACATATAAAAGATTTTATAAAACAAAACCAAACAAAGCATTCACAAAACCTTGTAATCGAAAAAGAGATTCAAAAGCTAAATATCCATCACATAACTAGGATTTCATACTAGTTCTCAACAAGAAAATTACTCACTCATAGTTTGGAAATCCAAAAAAAAATAAAACCAAAAGAAATTACAAGGAAAAAGATAGAATTACACCATGAAGGGAGTGGATGATGAAAAGCTTGAGACGTTGATCTTGAATCTTGAAAGCAAGACTTCACTATCACGGCACAAGGTGGATGATGACGGCTAGGAGGCTTCATGGCTTGTTCTTCTCTTCTTCTCTTTGCTTGGAAATGCAGAAACTTGAAACTAGAGGATGGAAAGGAAATGGAGAGACAAAGAAGATGGAATGGATGAAGGAATGTGTGTAGGAAAATGGAAAGAAAATGGAGAGACAAAGAAGATGGAATGGATGAAGGAATGTGTTTTAGAATGAGAGGAGAAGGTGTTTATATAGGGAAGAAAAAGAAGAGTGAAATGATGAGTGGAAGAAAAATAATGAAAGTGGATCTAAGTTCACTTGTAAAATATGGAAAAGATAGAGAAATGATGAAATGAAAGCAAAGCATGAAGGTGCAGCAACATGGAAGTGATGATGATCTATTAAAGAGATTGTAGAAGAAAAATATATCCAAGGAAAAAGAGAAAAGCATCTAGCTTTCTTCATGTGGGTAGGAAACATGAACATGTGAATATTGAGCTGTTTTTAGGTCAGTTTCTGCCCCTTTATTCCTTCAATTATTTCTCCAACAAGAATTCATTATATGCCTTCGACTTCTTCATATGAAATGTTCCACTATGAGTGTAGATCATCCTGACAAATTTTCAGATTTTTATTCCATGCGGTTGGGCCGAAAATACTGCTGGACCTCTTACAGGTCCAGTTTTCCAGTTTTGCTTCTGTAGAAAATTGGGCTGATTATTTGAAGGCCTTCTACTCATAGTTTGCTCTGGCACTCTTCATAAGAAATGATCCTTGGACTTTCTAGAATTAATCTGGAAAGTTTCAACTCATTTGGAGTTCGGATGGTTAGTCTGCCACTCCTCATTTCTTGTCTAGCTCGCTTTCTCATTGGCTCAATTTCTCCAAGACATGCTTTGTCAGGCCAAAATGCTCATTTTGGGGCCAAACAGCTCATTTCATCATCATCTACTCCAATGTACCTAAAAAAATAGAAATTGAGTTAAAAATCGATTCGTTAAGGAATTAACTAAGCAAAATGTGAGGAATTAACTATTAAAATACCACATTAAAATGCTCCTATCAAGAGACGTGATCAGGGGGTATGTTTGGAGGAGATAGAGTAGAAGGAGATGGAGTGATTTGTGGAGATTGGATAAATTGTGGAGATCGGGTATCAGCGGAAGGTGTGGAATCATGTGGAGAGATAATAGGGTTTGAGTGATTTGTGGGGACCAAATCAAGGTCAGAATATGTTGATTGAGTTAAACTAGGAAACAAATCCGTGTTTGATGAAGAAATAACATCCGGGTTGACTTGGAAAGGAAACATATCTTCAAAGAATAACACATCTCGTGACACTAGGGTTTTCTTGGCTGCCAAGTCATATACCCTGTACCCTTTTGCCCATGAGGATAACCAAGGAAAATGCATTCAATAGAGCGAGGATCAAACTTGCTAGGGGGACTGGGTGTGTAGACACAAAGCAACGACAACCAAAAACCCTTAAGTGAGCATAAGTTGGCTCTTTGTGGAAGAGTATCTCAAAAGGTGTTTTACCATGGAGAAGTGGTATTGGCGTTCTGTTTATGAGATAGGCCGCAGTGAGTATGGCGTCCCCCCAAAAAGGTTTAGGCAAATTAGCTTGGAAAAGAAGAGCCCGAGCAACATTAAGCAAATGTCTATGTTTACGCTCAATGACACCATTTTGTTGTGGTGTGTTGACGCAACTTGTTTGGTGAAGGATACCTCTGGATGAATAAAAGTGTGTGATTTTAAATTCCGGGCCATTATCACTCTGTATTACTTTGACTCTCTTGCCAAATTGAGTCTCAACTAAGTGAATAAAATGAACAAGTAAAGTTCGTGTTTCAGACTTGTGGTGCATTAGATAAACCCATGTGCTTCTGGAATGATCATCAACTATGGTTAAGAAATATTTTACACCAGAAATAGAGGAAACATGGTAACCACCCCATATGTCAACGTGTATCAAATCGAAACAAGATTCACTAGAAGTAGTACTTAATGGAAAAGGCTGTCTAGTGTGTTTGGCTAAAGGACAGATGGAACAATTGCTTACATCACAAGCTTTATTTGCGAGAAAGGGAAATAATGAAGATACTTTGCTAGAAGGATGTCCGAGTCTTTGGTGCCACAGGTTGTGTGGTTTGGTGCGCACCACATTGCATGTTCCTTTCTTCGAATGATTGAGGCAGTAGAGTCCCTCGCTCTCAGTTCCCGTCCCAATCATCTTCCCCGATCGTAGGTCCTGTATGACACAAACTTGTCTCAGAAAAATGGTAATATAGAATGAATCAAATGCTAGTTTGCTCACAGAGATCAAGTTTAGGTAGAACAATGGGACGCAAAGAACATTGTGAAGCATGAAATGTGAAGAGAAAACTACTGTCCCAATATGAGTAACATGTGCGGAGGTTCCATCAGGTAATTTAACCAAACGATTATGAGCAGGCTTTAATGAAGTAAGCAAAGTAGGATTACAAACTATGTGATCACTAGCCCCACTATCCAATATCCATACTGTCTCATTGCTATTTTGTGCAAGGGCAAACGCTTTACTTGAAAGTTCCTCATAGTTTGGAATATTACTAGCCAAGTTAGCTGCAGCGGGCTTGGTTTTGGTTAAAAGCTGGCCGAGGAGCTGGTGACATTCTTCTCGTGAAAACCAAAAATCAGTCATGGCTTCCTTGTTATCACTTGGAGAGGTCACATGGTTAGCCTTTGGTGGTGCTTGTCCACCCTCCATTGCATTCTTCCTTCTTCGGCAATACTCATAAGTGTGCCCTTTTCCATTGCAATAGGTGCACTTGAGGTGTGCTCTGCAGTTCTTTGTATTGTGATTGGTCATATTGCACTTTTCACACTTGACTTCCCTTTCTATAGGATTGAAACC
Organism: Rosa chinensis; assembly: GCF_002994745.2. Lineage (NCBI taxonomy): Eukaryota > Viridiplantae > Streptophyta > Magnoliopsida > Rosales > Rosaceae > Rosa > Rosa chinensis. The sequence continues at coordinate 43,400,922 of NC_037091.1, forward strand.
ACGATTCACCTTCTTCACTGAGAAGGCAGATGCTTCAGGTGTAGCTATTGCCTTTCTACTAGAGACCTCTGCTTGTTTCTCATGCCGCAGCGCCATGGCATACGCCTTGTTCACGCTTGGAAGAGGATCCATGCCAATTACGTTACTCCAGATCGTTGCGTAGTTGTCACTAAGCCCCATCAGAAACTTCATGGTCTTTTGTGTCTCCAAATAGGCCTTGACTTCAGTGGCTGTCTCACAATTGCAAGGAGGAAACGCACACAATGCATCTTTTTCATCCCAGAGGCTTTTCAGTTTTGTGAAGAATGATATGACTGAGTTTGCACCCTGTTCACAGTCTGACAGTCATGAATCGTATTTTCTGTGTGGAACAATTGAACGGTGTTGGTGTGGGAAAATCTCTCTTGCAGTTCGAGCCACATACTTCTTGCGTCCTTGCAATGAATGACGCTGCCGGAAATCTCCTTTGACATGGCTCCCAATAGCCAAGTCTTGACGAGTGTATTACAACGATCCCATTGTTGCTGCTCATCATGATTGTCAGTCGGTCTCTTGATGGTTCCATCAATGAACCCCTTCTTGTTCTTGATGGTGAGGGCCATTCCCATAGATTGGACCCAAGTTGTGTAGTTATCTTCCATCAATGGTTGCGACACCAGGACTGCGTCGGGTTGATCTAAATGATGGAGAAAAAGTGGATGGTTAGAGTTTTCCCAAGGTTCTGGGGTTCTCTGTGAAGGCGAGGCCTTGCTTTTGGTTTCTTCATCTCCTGCCATGGAGGATTTGTTTGAAGTTTCTTTCTCTCAAGTTATGTCTCAGAGTCGTTGCTCTGATACCATAAAGAGGAACGACTTGAGGAGAAAAATATTTCACTTGATTACAATTGTGGTTTGATATACAGCTTATATGCATTCCGTTTACAAACTGGATCCATGATTCCAGGACTAGGTATGGTAATACAACTCACACAGCTAATCTACGATATTGTAGAATATCAATTACATCAAACTCCTATCTAAGTGAGATTCTTTCCTTCAATATGTACACCCATATCATCGATCTTCTCTGTACACCCCACCGCAGCAACTGCTAGATTTCCCTGGTCTCGTCCTCTCCGGGCACCTGCAACTCTTCATGAAATCAGCGTATATGGTTGCCTCAGTTGCTGCCAATTACTCTGGTCTCGTCCTCTCTGGGTACCTGCAAATCCCTTACAGCAAGTCTGATCTTCAAACTACGGCTCCTTGCATGGTTGCAGAGGTGCCCTACAACTTTATAACACATGCATGCAAGGTGTCTTCAACAAGACACCCCACTTGTTCCATCTATGTCTCATATGGACCTACTGAAGTACTGAGCAATCTGTGCATGTCTCGATACCGCAAATAGCCACTTCAAAAGATACGTGTTTCCTACTCTTACCTTGTTGAACATAAGCAACACACACACACACACACACATATATATATATATATATCTGCCGAGACTTGCCAGTCATTGTCGGGCCCATCTAATTTGGCTGCTTCGGCCTTCTCTTAAATCTTATCTGTACCCACTCCATCTTCACACACATCATATTAGGTAGCAAGGTGGTCTATAATTCTAATTTACAAATTATATATATACATATTGTTAACGATAGTGATCCGTGGGATCTCTAGTTAGCCTTAGAGAGAGAGAGAGAGAGAGTGACACAAGATGTATAGTGGTTCGTCTCCCGCCTTAGCGGGAAACTACGTCCACTTGAATGCTATACTAGTGTGTTGAGCCTTGCGGCCCAAGGGGATTACAAGAGATGTAATGTGATCTTGAGTAAGTGGGAAGGAGTCTCCTTTTATAGGGGAAGGAGGCTCCCTCATTTACATTTTCTTAGATGTGGGACTCAAAGTTACTATTCTAGTCTAGAAAAGCATATTGTGGAGGCAACTTGGCAAGGCCGGAAAGGTGGCTTCCCGGAGACGGATTTGTGACTTCCGGATACCGTAGCGTAGCTTGAACATAGGGCTACAAGATGCAAGTAGCGGTTGGGCCTCACCATGGCTTGTGAGTGTCCCAAAGAGGGTGTTACTTATGCTTGGTGAGATAGCAAACTAGTCATGCTAGTAAAGGTATCTACAAGTCCCCGAAGTCCCCAAGTAAGAGGAGCTTCTTGGTTGGGGAGTTATAATCATGAAGTCATCAAGCATAAGTAACCGGGCGGCACGGAGCCCCTACAAGTCCTCGAACTCCGTAAGCAAGAAGGGACTCGTTAACCTGCAAAATAAAGACAAAAAACAGGCATATGTAGGATGCTCGTTGCATTGGGCAACAAATGTGAGTTGCACCTATATGTGTTGGCATATATGAACGTACGAGGTGCGCGATACATGATGTATACACGTGAATGGCGCCGAGTACGATCGCTTATGACGTACAAATTCGAGAGCGCGTATGGTCGTGTGAGCATATGGATTGCATATGATAAATGTAAGTTGTATGAGCGCTGCGAAGGTAAGCGTTTGTAATTCGTGAATGATGAATACGTGAACGCTTGTGTTTGTTTGGTCGTCACTCGTATTAATGGAATGCGAAAAGAATTCAATTTGTCGCAAGCGAAAAATTGTAGAAGAATTCAATGTTCCATAAACGTGTCGTGTGTCGAGTAGACATAAGTGTAAAGCTCGAGGATTGCCGGGAAGGCATGAGTGGGAGCTCATGAGCAGAAGCTCGAGGGTTGCCGGGAAGGCATGAGCGGTAAGCTCGGGGGTGCCGGGAAGGCATGAGCGGAAGCTTGGGGTTGCCTGGAAGGCATGAGCGGTAAGCTCGGGGGTGCTGGGAAGGCATGAACGGAAGCTCGTGGGTTGCCGGGAAGGCATGAGAGGTAAGCTCGGGGGTGCCGGGAAGGCATGAGCGGAAGCTCGTGGGTTGCCGGGAAGGCATGAGGGGTAAGCTCGGGGGTGCCGGGAAGGCATGAGCTGAAGCTCGTGGGTTGCCGGGAAGGCATGAGCGGGAACCTCGGGGGTGCCGGGAAGGCATGAGCGGAAGCTCAGGGGTGCCGGGAAGGCATGAGCGGTAAGCTCGGGGGTGCCGGGAAGGCATGAGCGGAAGCTTGTGGGTTGCCGGGAAGGCATGAGCGGTAAGCTTGGGGGTGCTGGGAAGGCATGAGCGGAAGCTCGTGGGTTGCCGGGAAGGCATGAGCGGTAAGCTCGGGGATGCCGCGAAGGCGTGAGCGGTAAGCTCATGAGTGGTAAGCTCGTGAGCGGAAGCTCGTGGGTGCCGCGAAGGCGTGAGCGGTAAGCTCGTGAGCAGAAGCTCGGGGGATGCCGCCGGGGCGAGAGTACGACAGCTCGGCGGTACTGCTGCGGCGAGAGCGTGAGAGCTCGTGGATGCCACTGAGCCGAGAGTACGACAGCTCGGCGGTGCAGCTGCGGCGAGAGCGTGAGAGCTCAAGGATGCCGCTGAGGCTTTAACGGGTAGCTCGAAGGTGATGCCCTGAGGCGTGAGCGTGACCGTTGCTAATTATGCTGGGCTGTATGTACAAGTCCCCGAAGTCCCCAGTCAAGGAGGGTGTTCTTGCGGGTTGATACCAAAGCGTAGCTTTGTGCCGTATGTCAAGCATAATTAGTGCGAGTGCATCGTCCATCTAGAATTGGTTGGAGCGAACGCTTTTGCCCTTTCGGGTGGGCCCCTGCTAGGCCCGCTAGAGAGTCCCCCACTCCCCAGCCACGACGGAGCTCCGGATGGTCGGTAAATTGTTTGTTGAGGGGGAGCTGCACGGAGCAGAGGGTGTTGGGTAGCGAGCCCAATCTTTGGTACCCAAGCGTCGGGGTTAACTGCCGGATCAAGGGCTGCCGTGGGCTGTGTTAACTAGTCCCTTTACTATTTCTCGGAGAAGAAACTTGACTGCAGTGCCGCGTAGCGGTCATTGTCATTATGAGTCGTTGCCTTACCGCCTGGCGGTGACCACAGACTCGCAAAGTTTGTACTTGTATGAAACATGACAAACAAATAGAGCAAGTAATAAAATTTTGTTTGAGTGTCCCATGTTTATCTAATTGAGTTGCAATTAAAATAGAAGCATGGCATATGTGTATAGCATGTACTTGTAATGTGGATGCTAATATCATTTTTACATTTTGTAGATATGCTTAGAGATCGTTTGAGATCGATATAAGAAGCATGGCATATGTGAGATCTAGAAAGTGTTGCCAAATCTACGAAATGTTGTAGGCATGCTTAAAAGTTATGGAAGCATGTGAAGATATATCAAGTGTGATATTCTACAAGCATGCTTAAAAGTAGTGAAAGCATGTAACGGCTCTAATTGTGAGAGCGCAAAAGAAAGATAGTGACTTATCTTATGCCGATTTGGAGGCTGGCGGAGTTGGCCGAGCATGGCGGTCCATTGCTTGTGGCGGATAAAGTACGCCGATAATGTCCGTCAACTCGTAGTTGAGGTTTAATGCTCGATAGAAATAGTTGAATTTCCTTGAAACAAAATAGATGATTAATATGTAGATTTGTAAAATCAACAACAATGATTTGCATATGGACTTTGAGAAAATTGTAAGCAAAGTATATAAGCAAGTGTGGTGGTTGATGACAAATAACATGTATATACGTCCATTTTGAATGTCCAATTTGCGGGGAACAAAAGTCGTTATGTGCAATGATGGAGCATAGCCGTGATGTGCAAATTATATGTAAATGCACTAGTCAGATGGCACAAGTGAGATAATCACTTTGATACATGCATGCAGCAGCCTATATATGTGTGTGTACACGTTCTGGCCCATCAGATAGTAGATACCTGAGGCCATATATACAAAAGAGTATTTATGAAGGGACATGAATTGACCATGCATAAATAATTATGTGTTTTGCGTTTGACCATGCTGTAGGTCATGCATATATAGACACATATATATCAAGAAAGAAAAGTGTCTGCATATATGATTATATGCATGTGTGTTTGAATTGAAGTGGAGAATGCTTAGTGGCATATATGAATGGTCCACACTTGTGTTTGGAGGTAACTGACAAAGAAATTAAACACATAATTGTTCCTTTGACAACTATCTTAACAGGACTTGTACGTGTCCACAAGTGAAGGGAATTGCACAAGTGGCCCATACATAAAGATATACAAATATATGCACTGTGAAGTGTACGTGCAGGCATGTGTTTCCCAACTTATCCAAAAAGCAGAAGCATGTGGTGCTTGTATATACGAATCAAATAAGAAAGACTTAGCTTATTGATCATTTTGACCGATGACAGAAGCTCAATGCGCAGGGCCGTAAGGCATGATGAAAATTGAAAACGGCGTGATGCAGCGGGCAGCGAGCTGCTGGGTGTCAACAAAGGTGGCCGCTGATGGTTTGTTGTTGGCGGTGTACAGGTGTGAGCGGTGAGGTTTGGTTATTGATGTTCGACGTTTGCCACTCAGCTCCCTGGAGCACTGAGCTTTGTGGCTGCTCGGTGGTGGTAGGCTACCCAGCGGTAGTGAGATTGGCAGAGTTTGGTTCGGACAGAGGTGAAGCTCGGCGAAGGAGAATCTCAGCGGTGAAGTTCGAAGTTCGGCGGTGAACTTCCAGCGGTGCCGCTCGGCGGTGAAGTTCGAAGGTCGGTAGTGAACTTCCAGCGGTGCCGCTCGGCGGTGAAGTTCGAAGTTCGGCGGTGAACTTCCAGCGGTGCTGCTCGGCGGTGATGAGGCTGGTGGAGCGGAGCGTGGTTATCGGATGTCTGCCAGCGGAGCTCTTGGACGGCGGAGTGGATGACGGTCGACGGAGGGACCTTGGCATAGAGGTTGTCCCGGTACTCAGCGGAGGCTTGTCCTATTAGCGGAGGCTCGGCGGAGGCCTAGAGCTCAGCTGAGGTGGCCGTGACTTTGAGCTCGGCGGAGGCTCGGAGTTTGGCGGAGGATAGCTAGCGATGGTAGCTGGTTGGCGGAGCGGATCCTTGCTCGTGGTCTTGCAACCTGACAGAGCTTGGCGGAAGATGCCGGCGGTGAACAGTCCAGCGGAGCGGAGCATGGTGCTCGGCGGAGTTGGCTAGCGGGTTGTCCGGCGGAGCAGAGCATGGTGCTTGGCGGAGCACTTGGCCAGACCTGGACCTCTGGACAAGCTTGGCAGAGCGTTAGCTGCTAGGGCTGGGCTGTCGGTGCTGGAACTGATGCTTGACGTTTGTCGGCGACAGGCGAGTCAAGGACCGTTGGGTGATGAGCGACAGGTGCTGGGTGACGAGCGAACCGCTGGGCCTGCTTGTTATATTAACGCCAATGTTTGAAGTCTGACCCTGCAATTTGAACACTAGCGGTAGGGGTTGCTGGCGGTGCAGAGCTTACGCTGTGGTGGCTCCAATGCTGGCACTTACCGCTGGCGTGCTAGCAATGGGCGCTGGCATGCCGGCTCTAGGCTGGGCTGGCGGAGCGGAGCCGCTGATGATTGCAGTTTGGTGCCTGGGTGCCCAGAGAAGTTTTCTGGGTGTCTAGAGTAAATCAGAACCAAATTTTTTTTTTTTTTGCGTTGACTTTTGCTTGTCTGGCGTTGACCGCACGTTGATTACCATTGATCAGCCTCAATGGGCGTTGACCAAGCCTTGACCGTCCCATATGTTGGTGCTTTGATCAGCTCCTGCCAGCGTTGAGTTGACCAGTGTTGACTAGCCCTTTAAGATGCAAATTTCTACTCTGGTTTTATCGCTGAAGTAATGTTGATCATGTTTTGGCAAAAGTTGCCGCCAAGAAGCATTAATTCAAACATAAACTCAAAGAAGGAAGAAATTTCTTCAAGCTCTGCTAAGCAGACTTAGCTCATGGAAGGTGACGAAGCCAATGTGTTGGCTTCCCACAGACGGCACCAATGTTAACGTTAGTGATCCGTGGGATCTCTAGTTAGCCTTAGAGAGAGAGAGAGAGTGACACAAGATGTATAGTGGTTCGTCTCCCGCCTTAGCGGGAAACTACGTCCACTTGAATGCTATACTAGTGTGTTGAGCCTTGCGGCCCAAGGAGATTACAAGAGATGTAATGTGATCTTGAGTAAGTGGGAAGGAGTCTCCTTTTATAGGGGAAGGAGGCTCCCTCATTTACATTTTCTTAGATGTGGGACTCAAAGTTACTATTCTAGTCTAGAAAAGCATATTGTGGAGGCAACTTGGCAAGGCCGGAAAGGTGGCTTCCCGTCGACAGATTTGTGACTTCCGGATACCGTAGCGTAGCTTGAACATAGGGCTACAAGCTGCAAGTAGCAGTTTGGCCTCACCATGGCTTGTGGGTGTCCCAAAGAGGGTGTTACTTATGCTTGATGAGATAGCAAACTAGTCATGCTAGTAGAGGTATCTACACATATATATATATATATGAGGTCCAGAACCTCCACTGATTTGCTCCTGCTATGGGAAAGTGGGAAACTCAAAAAACTGCATCGTGCTAAGCTGTACTTGATGTGATGAAGAGTAAATTGTGTTCTGACGTACTCTCAATACAATTTCGACACACAAGCATGACTCCATTGATTAATATTTAATTGACACATGCATACCTTGCTTACTCACACGTACAAGCATGAGCATATGATATTCTTTTCGGGCCAAAGTTTATTTCTGCATCATATTTAATGCTACAGCCTTGTCATACATACTCGCAATTATTTCTACTATATTAATCTTTGGCTGCATCTTACCATGCATGCGGTACTGATGACAATTAAATATACGCCCAACTTTTCCATCAAAAATGGACAATTCATGATGGGGTAGTCACAATGCCTATCCCCTAAAATCATCCATATGGGCTCTAATGCCTACACATACATTGATATTTATGAGTTTGCTCTATTGCTCTTTGATAATTAATTGCTCATATAAACTCGTCATACCACAAAGTCATGGCCACCAACGTACATTATATGCTGATAATACCACTTATGCTTCCATGCTTTTGATTGGTGCACACAATAATTATTCAAACACGGTAGCAAAAGCCATATGAGCATCTCATATCTAAAATAGTCAATTATTTTGACAAAGCTACTACTCACTTATGTATTTTTGAGAGGTATACTCACCCAATCGGACAACTTCTTCTATGAGAAAGCTCAAGCAAACGTACAATCTGTACTCGCTAGGCAACATGTCTTATATATCGGCAACTCCAATCTTTCAACAATATCTTCGCCACTTGCGAACGGCTCTAGATAAGTTTCCATTTACTCTTTTCAATTATAGCTCATGTCCTACTTTACATGCTTCAAAAAAAAAAAAAAAAAAAAACGATTTCTATAAATCTAAGCATGCCTACGACATTGGATAATTTAACTAGCATATTCGTTATGCCTACATACTTATGTCATGCTTTATTTAATTGCCCGTCAACTAAACTTACTACATGTGTGCATGTAACACTAACCAATGTGCGGCACTTGAAATACTCGCTTCGAGCACGGTACTCCCAAGAGGTAAGCTAAGGTCATATCCTTACATAAATCCTCTCCAATCGGTGAGGTACCCCAACGGGGTTAAGAGGCACAAGTCCTCATTCTACCTGGGGCCAAGCCACCGGGTACCGGACGCCAAAGCCACCGGTTACCCCAACGAGGTTACATCATACTACCCGGGGCCACGCCACCGGGTAAAGGAGGCCTACCAGCCTTCATTCAACCCCATTGGGTCAAGGAGGCTCATGCCCTCACATGACCCCACCGGGTCACGAGGTTCAAACCCTCATTCACTCCACCGGGTACACGAGGCTCGAAGCCTATCTACTCCACAGGGTGCTAAGGCTCAAGCCTATCTACCCCACCGGGCACATGAGGCCTACAGGCCCTCATAAATACTCTACTCGAGCGAGGTATCCCAACGGGATCACTAAAGGGTAGCTTTCTTACAAAAGCCAAGGTCCAGTCCCTTGCATCCAAATCCTTGCCCCGGGCGAGGTACCCCCAAGTCCTCAATATACCCTTCCAGGAATCAGAGGCTCAAGTCCTCATTTACCCTTCCGGGTATCAGGGACCCGAATCCTCATTCTACCCCATTGGGTACCATAGGCTCAAGCCCTCATAAAACCCCACTTGGTACCGAAGGCGGGGTAAGCCAAGGTCCAGTCCCTTGCTTTTGAGTCATCTCACCTCCCGAGCGTTCTGTACACTTGGGGGACTTATTCATACCACTTATCACAAGTGGAGATAGTACCTGACCGGGACTATCATCGGGCTTCACGCTCATACTTTTCGTGCTATGGTCTATTAATGGAAATATTGAAATTTTTCACCTATTGTTGATCGCAACAATTAAATTTCTTTTTCATCCCATTAATAAAACCTTACGACAAAACTCACACAACCCACTGCTCGCTCAATTCGAGCGAGTGCAATTCTTACACGCTCATACTCGGGGGACTATCATGGTCTTGCCATAATCTCGCTAGTATGACACATAACTTCAATACCGGAGGTCCATTCTTAGCCTCACCAACATCGTCGAACGATATCTAAGTCCGAATTCCTGTTTTACTAACTATGTGACTTGAGGGACTTGGCGAGTAATAACACTCCCGATCCTAACACATGTGCATCACGTGCATACAACATTTACATATTTTATGTCTTACCGTGTTCATCACACATCTTTGCATCATGCATCTCATACACGTTCATACACCTTGATGCATTTAACTCAAATGTCACTTCGATTGCCCTAGCGCAATCAATATGCTTTTGTGCACTCTCATCTTCTTTGCAGGTACTAGCTTGATGAAGGCCCCGGGCCACCAACATACCCATAGAGTCCCTTCTTACTTATGGAGTTGGGGGACTAGTATGGGTATGGCGTTCAACGAGGTCATCACTCATACTTGGCGGCATCACATTTAAACTCCCCAACCAAGAAGCGCCTCTTACTCAGGGACTTGGGGGACTTGTACATACAACCTATATCATATACCGCCAAGCATAAGCAGCAACCTCTTAGGTGGACCCCGCGACATGGCTAGTCCCTCGTACGACATGCATTCGGTAGTCCGACACCTGAGCTACCTCGTTATGGTGGAGGTCGGCAGATGCTTCGTAGGGAGGCCACCCTCCCATTCTCTCCAAGTGGCTTCAAGAGAAGCAATATATATGTTGTATCCCACATTGGAAATATAGAATAGAGTGGGGCTTCCTTTAGCTATAAAGGGAAGTCCTCCCCTTCTTAGAGATGGATCCATGATCCCCAACTTGTATCACTACAAAGGTCACTTGACCTCACTCATAGTAAAATATCTCAGTGGACGTAGCCTTGCCTCAAGAGCAAGGTGAACCACTATACATGCTTGTGTCGTCCTCTCTACCTTGCACCTCACACTTAGTTCCTGTTCCGTATTCTATAACAGAAACAACATCAAACACCAAACCTGAAAACACACCATAGAGCAAACCAAGTACAATTTAACAAAAATGTATAAACTATTTCACAAAATTACAACCTCAAATCAAATCGAATCAAGCATTGATTCAATTATTCGGTACCTCGGCCACGTCCACATGCTTCCAGCAACTGGGCTCGTCTCCATCTCAAGCAACCTCGTCATCTTTAGGTTTGGCAGTACCAGGAGAGCTGCGGAATTGCATAATTTCTCCTCCTTTGGGTTTCTCTTGGATTGAAGAAGAAACCTAAGATTCGGTGATGGCTTCCATCTTCCGGAGACGGAGCTCACCATCGTTGGAGCCGGAGATAGCGAACTGACAGTCGGGATTGACAGATGCTAGGAACAGAGCGAGATCCCCTTTCTACATCCTTTGGTCCTTCCAATTACAATTAATCCTTTGAGAGATGAGATATGGGTTTGAGGCACAGCTAAGGCAGAGAGAGAGAGAGAGAATCGGGGAATTTAGGTTAAGATAGAAATAGGGTTTGAGAGAGAGAGAGAGAGTATTCAGGAGATGGCGGTAGAGATCGATTTGCGTGGTCTTCTTCTCGAAGATGGAAAGCAAGTAGAAGGACGACGTTGGCTCCATTGATTGTGATCGGATTTGAACAAGGACTGAGAGAAATTGATCATAAGGATTAAATGGGATTATGTCACTGAAGGTGAAAAGGAGAGAGGGAGAGCGAGTGAGCACAGATGGGAAATGGTGAACGAGTGTTATGCCAAAAGAGACTTTGAAAAAAAATCAGTCAAGCTCACCTTGTTCAGACAACACAATAAAGAAATTGTGTTGTTTGAATAAAATTCCATTGACTAGTCAGCTATAGGGTTTGAGCATTTGAGAGGGAAAAGACTAAAACTTGTTGGAGGGAATTCGAAAATTTATGCTAGGGTTCAATATAGAAAATTTCAATCTTTTACTATCGTCTGAATCTAACCATATCTTCAAAATGAAACAAGTATGGTTTTTCTATGTATTCAAACAACACATTTAGTATATCTATCGTCTGAAAAAATCAGAGGACAGGAAATCACCCTTCTGTCGTCTGATATGTGTCGTCTGATAGCTTTTTTGGCATAGTGTAGTCTGGTCTTAATGTGTGTGATATGAGAATGTGAATGTCCTAACCCGGATTTACATTATTTTTGACTATAAGAATGTGAATGCCCTAGTCCGGATTTACATTATCACTCTAAGGCCCTAGTCCGGCTTAGAGTTAGGGATTGTGCCATTTCCCTTTTGTTGTGTGCCAAAATTGTGTTGTTACGGTAAATGATTGCTAGAGTGGATGGCTTAGTACCCAAAATTTTGTCCATTGTTTTCCAAACCTTTAAATTTCTAGCACTTTTTTTTTTTGCAAATTTTAATTTCCTAGTTTATAATTTACAAAACCAAAAATCAATTCCCCCAAATATTTTATCACATTTTTCATTGCAAGTACCATAAGGCCTTGGGCCTACCAATTTATTTTGGTGAGTTCTTGGCTACCTTTTGGCTTCGGGAAACCTAAGCCATGCATGTGTGAGACTTGGTGTCTCACTTATTCATTTTACGATTTTTTTCTTTTAGTTTAGTAAGTGACTTTTGTGACCCATAAACCATCGGATTTGAGTTAGCTCAAGATCCCCAAGGTATGATCTTTCCGGGTTTAAATATTTCTCAATTCTTTGACGACCGTGTCCTTGTTGCACGTAAGTTGCATTTTAGGCATCAAATTACCAAGTCTAGCACAAAAGTTAACTGGCAACGCCAACAACATTCAGCGGACCACGTCCGCTACATTGTGCACTTGGAACAATTTTAATTCCTTTAATGTTTCATTGATTAACAAAAGGCACAAGTCAAAACTCTAGCGGTAAAAGAACATTCATGTTATCAAAAACAATCGCACACTTGGAAATTTCAGAGAACAATACTTCATATATTTAGGGTCGGGATTCCCCGCCCAAAAATATTGTCAAATTACAATACGCCTCAGCGGCAGCAAAAAAAAAAAAAAACTACAAGGCCAGCACAGTCTTCAAGGTTGGTCGGGAGCAGCAGCAAGCCAGCAACATCTTCACCGGCGACTGGCGGCTAGTCTGATCGGAGCCATGCGTGGTAGGGCTCATCAACAAAATAGTGCCATCCACTCGAGTATGGACCGCTAGGACGTTGGCCCGGGAGACTTCAGACTGGGTAGGCACTAGAGTCCGCTGAGAATCATCCGTCGGACCATGATCGCTCTCTCCACTACCAGAGCGCACACCACCCCTTTGATCAGAGGCAGGCTCTCGTGCCAGCACTGGTGGCTAGCTCGACTTACTGGCAAGCTGAGACGCTTTAGCCCAGTCAATGGCGCTCTTCCTGTTCAGCAAGTCTAAGTTGGCGGCAGCTCCAGCCTTCGCCGCCTCTGTCAGGGCTTGCTTGTACGCCGCGGACTGCTTGTATGATTCCAAGGCAGTGGCCTTGATGCGACTCCTCTCAGCTCCCATTCGGGCAACCTCGCCCTCCAACCTTTTTAGCTCCGCAGCCTTGGCGGAAGACTCCCGTTGGAGGATCTCAGCCTGCTTACCCTTTGCCACCAGCTGGTCCTTCAACAGAGCTATATCCTGCTCCAGCCTGGATAAGTGGTCATTCTGCTCCAGGTCCCGCTTAATGGAGACGTTCAACTCGCCGCGAGCATCCGCCGCGTCACACTCTACCTTGCTCAGGCGCCGTTCGATCTCCACCAGCTTGCCTTGTGTCTCCCCCAACTCCTTTTGGAGACCTTCAATCTCCTCCCTCAGCTGCCGCTCAACATGAGGCTGCTTCGACGCCCCCAGAAACAGCTCGTGCAGCCCAACGGATAGGTGCCCAAACACCGAACTGAACGGCGATGGCTAAACGGCCGTCGAGCGAAAGGTCCCATCCAGCCCGCCAAACCCGAGCCACTCGCAGAGATGGAAGAGGAACTCCCTCTCTGGATCAGTCAAGAACTCCGCATTGGCGGCGAAAGAGTCCAACCCCTACTTGGCCCATCCCCGGAAGCAGCAACAGTCATTGGTCGCAGAGTCTGCTTGGCCTTCTTCTGCTCCCTCTGATGGCGTGCCCCAATCGGTACGGCATCGGCGACCTTTTCACTTTCATCGACGTCATTTTGACTCCTCTTCCGAAGACCACCATGAGTGGCACCCGCGACGACAGGTCTCTAGCCCCGCAATGGTAATGAGCTCTTCCCTCGGCACCGTTTTCTCCATCTGAGGCCCTCGCCACTGGGCGGGAACCCCTTCCTTGGTCTTCGCAGGGGCAGCAGTGACATGGCTCCTGCCAGTAGCCCCTTGCTCGGAGCAACCCTCGACAGACGTCACCGTCTAGCCAGAGGGAGCAAGGTGTGAGTGATGAGGCATTGGCGTCACCACCGGAGTCTCTGACTGATTCTCTGACATGGTCTGTGGATCGACGATAATCTGCTGAGCAGCCAGCCCAGCGACATACATGCCCTCTAGGAAATTCTGTATTTCTGCACAATCCATAGCCTTGTCAAATGCCTCGCGACTAGCTTTGTTACCTGGCGGTGAATCTGAACAGGCACACCGCTAGTCAGCACGGGACAAATTAATAAAGGCACAAGTTGGTGAGAGATACTTACCAACAGCGCGTGTCAACTGCAGATCGACCAACAACTCCCAACGGTAAGCAGGCGAAGGTCAAGCAGGTTGCGGTTCTGCGAACACCTTTTTATCCCCTTTACGCAGCACTATTCCTCGCGCGTCAAATCGAAATGCAGGCCCACTACACAAACAAAAGCAATGGTTAGAAAAACAAAAAAAACTAACAGGGGCAGCATACAAACAAAACCGCCAAAGTTGGTCTGCAGAGACTAGCAACAACCTCAGATTGGTTGGAACTTCGACTTAATCCTATATGTCGGCGCCCCTTCGTTCTCCCCCGCGTTATACTCCCACGTACCCTGAGGTCGCAACACATAAGGTCGTTCGCCAGGGAGACATCGAATCTTTCAAATTTTCTATCAACTTGGGTGCCCCCTGGCAGCGACTGAGGTTCACCTGTCCGCTCAGCCCTGGCGTCTCACGTAAACCAGTTCCTATAAGTGTAACACATCCCCCATAGTCGGACCTTCGCAACCAGACAAGCGCCAGAGCGAGTTGAGTGTCATCAACAACCTCCACATGTTGGAGCAAATTTACCTGAAGGCGAGGTCAAACTCGCATATCATGATCTGAAGGTTGGGCAGTAGCGGAAAGGTGACACCTTGGCCGAAGATGGCCTCGTGAACAGCGACATACCCTGCTAGAAGAATGGAAGCCTTCTCATCAGTTGTCGGCAGGAGCAACTTCACCCCTCCAGGGAGGTGAAACACCTGCTTCATACGGTTAACGGCAGGCACAGTCATCGCCACTCTCGCCTCGTCAACTAGAGTACCGTCATGAAGGACCCAGGCTAACTCTATCTTTTCCCCGCCAGCCTCTTCCCCATCAGCAAAACAACTAGCGACACTATTACTAGGTAGCCTCTCCTCACGTCACTTGAGGGTAGCAGTTTCCTCCCTTTGCCCTAGATCTCTCTGGATGCTCAATATGACCCATCGCTACTTCCCAGGGTATGGTATGTAGTGGCTCGATGTTTAGCGGTTCGGATAGTGGGGTTCCTGCAACGAGTCAATAAATATCCTATCTAAACCGCTGAGCGACATGTCAAACCCGGAATCCTTACTGCTCGAGATCTCTATGACGCTAGTCATGCCAAACACCCTAAAAACCAAGTTAGTCAGTTCCAAAATGATCTAAACTATACCTATGTTAGATTTTTTGCCAAGAACATCAAGAACAAGCATACCCAGAAAACCCAGAAACAACTAAAACAAGAACACATGTATACACCCAAAACCCATATTCGATCATCTAGAAAAACCACAACCCTAAACCCTCTACCACACACCCCCAAAACCATTCTACACCCTCACACATCGTAACACAACAACGAATACTCGAAACAGCACAAAGACCAACTGACAGAAGAAAAGAAGCAACCAAATAAACAGAAACTCGGATCACCAACCTACAATACGGGAGATCTGGTGCGCTTGGGATATGTGTCTTCACTTCCAAGAATCTCTTTCCTTCACAAAACAACGCTCTCACTCGATTCACATAAGGCACTCCTCCGCTCTCGAAGAACAAGGATTGAAGTCGATATGCTAGGTTTTGAAGTCCAGAAAATGTCAAAACCCCTTTTGGTTTCCCTCTCTTTTATGTCAACATCAAACAAATCCAGGTCGTCCACTGAAAAATGACATCAAACAAGATCCATCCACGTGCCCCACGATTGTAGTCAATTTCTGGATTAACCAAGGTGTACTTACATGAGCATTTGCAAAGCATAATTAGCTATAATGAGCCACGCTCATGATACATCCAGCGGTACCAACTACCGCCAACTGTATGACCTACGGAAACACAGCCAAACAGGTTACCACCTGAGCCCCGGCTCACCCCCAGAGCACCGCTGACGCGTCGCTTCCCCACCTATAAAAGGTTCTCTCCTCTCTCCTCATTAATTACGCATTTACTACTCACCTATTGTTACCCTGTCAATATAAATACATTGACTAACTTAGGCATCAGAGAAGAGAAGACCGCCCAACGCTATCTCCCTCTGACGCCGCTTTGTATTTCACTTGACAGGTAGCGGAAGCTCTGAGAACATTGCAAGTAGCAGTCCGCCCATCAGTTCAGCGTTAACCAAAGACTTGGGCTACTGCCCAAATCTAAAGCATTAACACAAGGCAACAAAATCGATAATTACTCAAATTAATGGCGAAGAGACTGGAGTGTTGGGGCAGCATACACCCGCAGGCCAACCCAATGCATGGTGGCCAGCTTCGGGAGGTGTCAGACGAAGCGTCTATCTAAGCGACCGTAAAAAATGCAAGTATACCAATCGTCGAGACAGTCTCCGCTGAGCGCAACACCGCCAGCGGAACTTCTCCCTTTCATCTTGAGAGCGAGACAGTCTCCGCTGAGTGCAACACCGCTAGCGGAACTTCTCCTTTCCATCTTGCAAGCGAGATGGTCTCCGCTAAAAGCAACACCGCAAGCGAAACTTCTCCCTTTCCATTTTGCAAGTGAGACTGTCTCCCCTGAGCGCAACATAGCGAGCGGAACTTCTCCCTTTCATCTTGCATACGAGACTGTCTCCGCTGAGGGCAACACCACGAGGGAAACTTCTCCCTATCATCTTGCAAGCGAGACTGACTCCGAAAATTGCGCAACACCGCCAACGGAACTTCTCCCTTTTATCTTGCAAGCGAGACGGTCTCCGCTGAGCGCAACACCGCCAGCGGAACTTGTCCATTTCCATCTTGCAAGAGAGACGGTCTCGGCTAAGCGCAACACCGCTCGCAGAGCTTTACGCAAGAAGGTCCCCGCGACGCTTCTTACCGCTCTCTATTAGTGGAGGGACTTCAGCCAAAGGCGATTCCCGAGGCAACGCCTCATTCTGAAGACGACCGCCACACGGCGTTGCAGTCAAGCTACGATCCTCCAGGATAAGGGGACACGTCAACATAGTCTTAGATGGCCCTGATCAGGTAAGTTGACCCCCGCCACTCAGGTATCAAAGATTGGGCTCGCTACCCAGCACCCTCTGCTTAGCACAGATCCCTATCATCAAACAATACGCCTGACAAATAGAGGCCTATCTTAGCTGGGGAGTGGGGGACTCCCTGGGGGGCCTAGCAGGGGCCCACCCGAAGGGGTATAAAGCATTTGCTCATAATTATGCTTTTGCAAGTCTAGCTAAAGTAACGCTTCAAAACCGCTAGGCAACTCCCCAACGAAGATTGCCCTCCTTGACTGGGGGCTTGGGGGACTTGTACTTACATGAGCATTTGCCAAGCATAATTAGCTATAATGAGCCACGCTCATACTACGGCCAGCGGTACCAATGACCACCAACTGTGTGACCTATGGAAACACCGCCTGAGCTCTGGCTCACCCCCAGATCACTACCGACGCGCAGCCACACGCCGAGCCAAGACAGCCTTACTGAAACATCAGAATCTGGGAACTGAAGCATATCAGTCCCACATCGAAAATAAGGAAGAGATCAGTCTCTTCCCCAACTATAAAAAGTCCACTCCTCTCTCCTCATTAATTACGCATTTTACTACTTACCTACTGTTATGCTGTCAACATAATACATTGACTAACTTAGGCATCGGAGAAGAGAATACCGCCTAGCGCGGTCTCCCTCTGACGCCTTCTGTATTTCATTTGACAGATAATGGAGGTCCTCGAAGCACCTAAGTAGTGGTCCGCCCATCAGACCAGCGTTAACCAAGATTTCGCTACCGTTAAATCATAGACATTAACAAATAGAGATTAAGGAGTTGACAATCTCAGTCAATGATTCTCTAACCCAGAATTTAACAAAATTGAAATAGATTAAGGAGAATTATTGGCTCTACATAGCTCAATCAATTTGTTTTGATACTGCACTCATCCTCCCCTGCATGACCGAAATCCAAAATCAGTGACATGCAAAGATTTTGAATGAGTCTGAAGAAACTGTCTAAAAATAATATATATATATATATATATATATGTACAGTACATGAGCAAAAGGAATACTTGTTGTTCCAGGACTGAAAACAGCTTTCTCTCTGTCTCTCTTTCTTTCAGCGGAGTAAAGAAAGAAAGACATCACATAATCAAAACGACACCGTGACAGCTTCCCGTCCCGGCTTCCTTTTCTTCGAGTTATCTATCTTCTCCCCCTATTAATTACATATATTGCCAATCAGATCACTCTAGCTCTTTCAATTATGGGAAACAAATGGAATTGAATTAATAACCTTACCAATCAGTGAAGCATTTTTTCAAGCTCATTCATTCTTGTTCTTCTTTTTTCTGCTCGCCTGAGTTACGAAATTAAAAGTGAAAAGTTTGTCTGAAAGCTTCAATTTGATTCTTCGCTCTCTCTCTTTCTCTCTGAGTTAAGAAAACAATTTGAGACCTTGATGACTGCGCTCAATGGAGGTTTCCCAGACACACTAAAAGTGGACTCGATGAAGGGTTCCCAAACACAGTAATGGCACATTTACTTACTTGGAATGGAAAATAATCATGAATCAGAGACAACTGGAATGGGAGAAGAAAGGAATCGGTATGGATTCCGGAGGAGTTGATTCCTAAACCCATCTCCCCCCCCCCCCCCCCTTCGTAATCAAATTCCTGAGTATTCAGGAATCGATTCCTTATAAGGAGGTGAGACATACACACATTCCGATTCCTTCATGTGTTACCAAACGCAGGAATAGTTTTACCCGGAATCGTTCCGATTCCTTCATGTGTTAGTATACATAGGAATAGTTTTACCCTATAATCATTCCCTCCCATTCCAAGTAAGTAAACATGCCATAAAAACACTTGATTATTTTCTCTCTACATAAACCTCGGGGGCAAAAACATCACTTCACTGATTCATGAACAATTGAATAAACAGTGCTGAGAAACAGTCCACGAGCTTTAGATGTATGTATATAATAAATATATATATATATATATTGTGATCCACATTGAGATGCTCTCATAGTAATATGTGAAGGTCATCATTTAAGTTAAAATTGGTTAATGACTTAATTAGCATCATCATAAGCACATCTGTCAGACCAGTTATTAAACATTTCAATAATTAAGTTTCTCATTTAACTATGTTAATCAAGCATAAGAAATGTCCACCAGATTACATGTCGGTTAATCACTGATGCAATCCTCACAGAGCTTCGTTATCATATGCAACTCACAATTCAATCATGGAGCAGTCAAAACGTGATAGAGGTTGATCACGTAAGCAACATAACAACAATGAGAGGAGGGTTATATCTCAGGTTTATGTACCTAAGAAACCTCAAGACAAGGCTGCGATTGCTACTCCTACACCTCCTCCTATAATGGATTATGGTAAGGGCCCTTCCTTTGTTCAAAATTCACCAGTCACCACTAATCAGATGACTATTCAAGTAGGCATGGATCTTGTTCCTAGCAGAGTGGAGAATGCACATGTTACTATTGAGCAGCAACTTGAGGAGAATGTCCTAGTCACCAAACAACATGGACTCAACACTCCTTCTGTTAACCCTTTTGTTTCCCATTCTCTAGAAATAGAAAACAGGTTTGCTATATTAGCTGATGAGCCCGGTGAGCTTGTCTTAGGAGACCATAATCATGTGCTCACGAAGCCAATAATGATTCCTTTAGAGAATGCATGTGGGGTTATGGAAAATGTTTCAAATGTAAACAGTGTTGTTGTAGCAGATAATAATTTTGAGCCCACTGACATTTTGATTGCTAATAATTATATAGAATCTACTTAGGCGGTACCTCAAGCTCAAACCAAATTTTTTTGGGGTAATTTGGAAAATGAAGAATCCCTTGGGTGGCTGCTGTACTAGATCAGAATTCAATTTTGATAATTCTTGGCTTGATGAAAAGACAGCAACTTTGGACGATGAGAATTTTCTTCGTACTCTCCCAAAAGTTCATCATAAGAAATTGAAAACTACCCAAGACGGCCAAACGAGGTCGCGGCACCCTACTTGAACTCGAACACCTACTTGTGTCTCAATCTTTGATTTATCGGGCTAGTGCTGATCTTACATATGTTTTGGATTGACTTACGAATTTTTCTTTTTCTTTTCTTTGAGCGGTTTTGGGGATTATTCTCTTTTTCGTTTAATAAATTTTTCTTGCCAAAAAAGAAAAGAAGGTTAGATTAAGCGCAAAGTGAATAACATAAAGTCAGCCCTACAAGATTAATCAGGTAGAATAACAAAATACAAAAGCTTCGCACCCTAAACCCTACACATTGCTACATGACTGTAAGGCCGATTTTCAGATTCAGTGAGATCGCTCTCGTCCAGCGGTGCCCTGATGTTTGGGCTAGCCTCTGATCTAGCTGACACTATGTGGTCTGCTACCGGATGGGTGTTGATGTAAATATTTAAATAAGAGTATATATAGACTTAAAGGATATATGTAAAGACTTATTATAATTTATAAATAAGACTAAATTCAGTTTGCCCCCTCAAACTTTGGGGCAAACATCAGTTTGGTCCCTGACCTTTTTTTTCAATCATGATGTTCCGTACACTTCTATTTTTCATCACGTACGTCCAAAATTCAAATTAGTCTCCAAATATGACATCAAATGCTGAGCTGGACCCGACAACATGGCCCACTTTTCGGACTTGTCCCCTAATTTTAGATGAAATGTCCAAACTAACCTCTTCTCATCTCTCCTCCTCTCCTAAATCCCACAACCCTCTCTCTAATCCTTAACAGCTCCGCCCAACACCCACCATGAGTGCAACCCAATCCTCCCTCGTACTTCACTTCCCACTCTCAATCCTCTTCACCATCAAAACTAGTCTCCAACTACACACTCTCTTCTCTCCCTCATCTCCTCATCTCCCCAAACCCACTCTCTCTGTACTCTCTAGATACATCCCCACCACCATCCAAACCATCAAAACCAAATTTCACTTCACCTGCACTACCCAAATCATCAAACCCAAAATTCAATTCGCCTTGACCATTAAAACCAGATTTCTCCTCTACCTCCAAGAAGAAACACGCTGGCAAGTTAACTCAGCCACTGGCAAAATCCACAAAGGTTTAGAACCCAGATTCCCTATCTTAGCTAACCTGCACCAAAAAAAAAAAAAAAAAAAAACCAGAAAATGTCAATTGGAGTTGCTCGAATTTGGGTTTTTTGAGGATGAAGAAGTCGACAAGATTGGCGGGAGGAAGATGAGGATGGATATGAGACGAAAACAAACAGAGCACCACTACTACACATTTCACATTTGCACACTTATAGGTGAAATTCAAGAAAGTGAGGAACCCGATTAGATTAGAAAGATGCATGGGAGGTGGGAGACCTTCATATTCTTCATCTTCGTCTTCTTGTTCTTTATAGCCATGGCCGCCTACACCACCACCCCGAACAACAAAATTCCACTCACTAAACAGGGCTTGGCCTAGGCCTAACTCGCCATAACCTAGCTCCGCCGCGTCGTCCCTATCGACAGTGACTCCAACCACCCAGATTGGACAGTCCTTCTTTCGGATAAGAGAACAAGATTTCTGGAATTTTCAAGTGTAGGAGAGAAGAGAAGAGGTGTCGTCAGCGGGGAGAAGAGAAGCGGGGATAGAGGAACTGGATTTGATCCAAGGACAGAAAACATCAATCTGAGCCAAGCCCCATATATTATGGTTTTAAAAAAAAAAAAAAAAAAGAATTATGGGTTTATTTTTCATTAATTTTATTTTTTGAGATTATTGGGTTTAAATGTCCTTTATGCCCTTCGAAGTTTGAAAAGTGGGCCATGCTGTTGGGTCCAGCTCAGCATCTGATGTCATGTTTGGAGACTAATTTGAATTTTGGACGTGCGTGATGAAAAATAGAAGTGTAAGGACCATCATGATTAAAAAAAAAGGGTCAGTGACCAAACTGATGTTTGCCCTAAAGTTTGAGGGGCCAAACTGAATTTAGTCCTTATAAATAAGAATAATAAAATATTTAATAAGGAAAATATAGATTCCAATGCTAATTGAACACATGAAAAGTGAAGTTTTTGAGTAGCTGTTAATGGTCTTGTGGGCAATATGGAAAAATATGAATACCTACTTGTGCAGAACAAGTTGCACACTGCTGAACAAATCCTAGTTAGTTCTATGGCATGGGTCGAAGAGTTTCACAGTGTTAGAAACATTGAGCGGTGTCCCAAGTAAAAAACTAGGGAAGTATGAAAACCGGCTGAGCATGGTTGCTGGAAGTTAAATGTCGACTGTAGTTTCTTGCCAAACAACTGTAAAGGGGAGTTAGGCGGTATGCTGCGAAATGATCAGGGACAATTTCAAGCTACTTTTGCTGTCCCAGTTTTAAATGTGGCGACTCCCAAACAAGTAGAGTTGGAGGTCATTAAGCAGGGAGTCCAGTTGCTACAGATTTTGAGTGTGGGTAACGTGGTTGTCGAAACTAATTGCTTGCAAGTGAAGCAGGATATTGCCAATCCCCAACATGCAGCTTTGGCTTAAGGTAACCTGGTGGATGATATGAAACTTATTTTGGAGAACTTACATAATGTCAACATCTACCATACCTCCAGATCATGTAATAGGGTGGCACATAGACTAGCAAGCATTGGCTATGAAACTAGCTCTAGATTATTTTGGTTTAATGAGGTACCAGAGTGTATACTGGATGCCTACAACTATAATTGTAATCCACCCAATTAGGGTTTCTTCCTAATGAAATTTCATTAACTTGAAAAAGAAAAAAATATATAGATTCCAATGCTAATCGAACACACCTAATGGGTTCCCTCTTCAACACAAACCCAAAAGATAACATGGACACCACCAAAAAAAAAATTTGAAACAACGAGTTCCGTTCATGATGTCGTCCAAATTCCTCTTCCAGTAATAATTCAAATTACCGGGATGTTTGTTCTTCTCAGAATAGCTCATCTAGTCAAAGTTTGGGTCTTTATAAAAGTACTACAAATAATTTTGCGTCTTTCAAACATGGATTTGGTGCCGCAACAGAGATGAACCGCTACCTCCGACTGCCGTTGATAGTGATTTTATACTTTAATTTTTTGAAGCTGAGAACCCTACTTGGATCACGACCGAGATCTACGTCATTGGTTGCATCCATCGACTTGCTCTGGTGTTTCAGCTGTCTCTGAA
This sequence comes from Rosa chinensis, assembly GCF_002994745.2. Classification (NCBI taxonomy): domain Eukaryota; kingdom Viridiplantae; phylum Streptophyta; class Magnoliopsida; order Rosales; family Rosaceae; genus Rosa; species Rosa chinensis. Next base: position 43,424,047 of record NC_037091.1, read on the forward strand.
GGGGTTCGGTCCAGATAAATCACTAGATGTTTTGGTCTGCTACTATCTCTATCGGTCTCACTTATCTATAAAACAAACAAATGTCAGAGGGAAGACTATCGGTCTCGCTTATCTATATAACAAACAAAGGTCAGAGGGAAGACCGGGTGTGCCGGCTTTAGACTCTCCGATGCCTAAGTCAGTATCATTATAAGATAATGATAATGGGTTGTTGGAGATGACCTTAATGTAGCAGATTTGTGGAAGCTTGGTTCCGTTTCTTTCGGTGTGGGACGATCGTGGTTCCCGATATCGCATAGAGGGGTATCAGAAGCCTCAGCTGGGAGCTTTCCTTACTTCTATATTGGTTATATGAGTCTTGTGCTTCCGATACTTATGCCTAGGGGGTATATGTATACCAATAAGTCCCCCAAGTCCTGGGTCAAGAGTTCTCTTGGGTGGAGAGTTTATCTTTGGTAAAAGTATCAGAAGTGCAAGGAGAGTTCATGCCACATGGCTTTTGTACAGCCAGTTACCCCTAGTTCCCCAAGTCCCTACTTAAGAGGAGTCTTGGATGGGGTGAGGAGATCGTTCTCGCGATCGTTCTTGTGTCATTATAGTGAATCTGTGGTAGGGTTTCACGCATCTTTTGGCGCATACACTATGCCCTGGTAACACGTGTGTTGTTGTAATTTGTTTTTCGTGTGCTGGAAGTCCGGTGTACTAGAGTCAGTAACATGTAATAATGGCGTAGTGGTGAGGAGTCAAGGCGACGCGCATGACCTCTGTAATGTTCAGAGATGTTAGACACGTGGTGAGATCTGGTGTCGTCGTCCTTGCACGTCCAATGGTCCCTGTATTCTCGAGGGCCCTATATATGGACAGAGGAGGGGGATGGGGATTGGGATAAGAATTGATTAAAGGTAGAACCTTTAGCGTTCCGGGAGCTTGAATCTTTCATTTGGTGGTCGGAATTTTAGGTTGCTTGTGTCGTTGTCTCTGTTTTCTGGTTGGAGGAGTGAACAGGTACGCTGTCTCTTAACCTTCCTGGGTTTGTCTAAGAGCATTTGTGTGCGTGGTTTTGTTAAGGGGATAGTTTGCCTGAACTGGGGTTTTCTGGTAGGTGTTGGGTCGTCGTGGAGACGGTTGATCTTTAGGGAAGGTGGATTTTAGGTTTGGCTAGATTTGTCATTGTGGCTCCGGGAGGGGTTATTAGATTTTGAAATTCGTGGGGCGGGTCTAGGAAGGCGATAGTCAGGAAGCGATTGGCTAACTTTGGGTGTCGCTCGCAGTATGGCACGGGAGCATCGTAGTTGCGGTAGGCGAGAGGGTCCGTCTCGCGGATGTGGTGATAGTGTTTCCCGTGGCAGTGTTAAGGGTGGTCTCCACGAGCGTGGTGATTGCTCCTCGTGGGGTGCCATGGGCACTTCCCATGGTGGTGGTGAGGGTGTTTCCCGAGAAGGTGGTGAGAGTGCTCCTCATAGGGGTGCCATGGGCACTTCCCGAGATGGTGGTTAGGGTGTGTCCCGAGGAGGTGGCGGGGGTACGTCTCGTGGAGCTCCGAGTAGAGTTGAGCACATTGCGGGTTCCAAAGTTCCTGAGGTGGAGAATGTTGAGGTGTTGGAGATTCCTTACTTGCCACATGGGTGGTTGCTCCTTGGCTAGATGCCCATTGATCAGCCAGGTCCGAGTATGACGGAGGAACAGATTGCCGAAATGAGGGTGACTTGGGGCATTCTGGGCAATGTATTGTTATGCCCCTTTAGGGATGGTGAATGTTTTAGCCACCCCGAGGTGAGGTGGGCGTGCTTTTATGAGTATCAGTTTAACTGTGGGTTGACATTCCTGATACCGGAGGAACTGCAGTATCTGTTGTCGTGCGTGAATGTATCGTTGGGGCAGCTATCACCAAATGCACTGAGGCAACTGATGGGAGTATTGCTGTTGTGGAAGCTCAGCAGACTGCTATGTCCCAGCATTGGCGAGTTTAACTCCTTGTTCAAAATGCAATACTCTACGAAGGCTGGCGATAGTAGGTGTGTTAATTTTAGGGCACATGGCTGCACGATTATCGAGGATCTTCCGTCAAACATTTATGCTCGCTGGAGGGGCAGGCCTTGCCTGGTTGGGGGCCGCTGTCAGAATCCAGACATGGTGCATCGGACTCCGACTCGTTTCTAGCCTATCTATGAGTATCGTGATTGCATTTTCGGTGGATTTTGTCATTGGTGTGTGCTAACAACGTGTCTTTATATCGTAGTGAGGCAGCAGGCTGTCCTGACCATGCTATAGCGTAAGCGTGTGGCGAGGGTGTTGGACGTGTTTCCCAGGGGGATGAGGCGTTCTATCTCATGTGTAGGCTCCCGATATATGAGAGGTTTGAGCTGGGGAGGCATCCGGGTGAGGGGCTATTTATTTTTTACGTCTAACCGTTTTTTCTACTTACGATCCTTCTGACATTGTTTTCTTGCATTGTAGTGGATATGCCTAGCAAGACTGCTAGCAAGATTGATGCCCTATACGTGGAGGTGGATATTGATGTTATCATCAGGGAGTTGTTGCGAGAATCGGAGACGGCAAGGCTAGTTTACGTTGAACTTCTTGATAAAAAGGTACGTGTGACTGACCATCAGGTGAACATGCTGTTGCCCGATGAGATGTACCTGAGGTTTCCCGATACTGTGTTTGAGTATCTCAACCAATAAGCCAAGGAATAGGCGAGTGTTGAGGGGCAGGTAGTTCAGGGCCACCCAGAGCCAGGTGTTGGGGAATTTATTCAGTCTCAGGGTAGGCAAGGGAGGCTGGTCAACATTCCCAAGTACTCGATGAGGAGCGCCAGTCCCCAAAGGTTCATGAAGGGATAAGGCAGTCCCCCCAAGTCTCGATGGGAGGGGTGGAGCAAGACTTCATGGACCAGCCTCCGAGTTGGTGGGCGAAGTGGAGATCTCCGAAGAGGAGTTGTTTGAGGAAGTTGAGTAGCGCCAAAGCGATACTAGTGCCAAGGCTCGCCTGGTGCAGGATGCTGTGTCAGAGCAGCTAGACGCTGTCTTTGGTGATGATATCGGCAATTCGGTATCGCGATAGGTTAACACTGTTGACAGCGGGGAAGCGGAAGTGACTAGCCAAGCTATTGGTGTTGTAGTTCCTGCTGTTGAGGATCCAGGGGCGCAACCTGAGTCTAGAGAAGGTGAGATTGGAGGTACCCAGGTTGCCGAGATGGAGACCCACGTCTAGGCTGGCGAGATGGATGGAACCCGAGTGTTAGATACCTGCCCCCGCATTGACAAAGCTGGGTCGAGGAAGAGGACTACATCGCAGCTTCACCTTGGGAGTCCCCCAGTGAGTGTTAGTATTGACACTTACGAGGGCAAAAGGTCTCATGTTGGTGGAGTGGCGCGTTCTAGATCCACAAGTGGGGGCTCTCGGGGCTCTCATGATGTGGTTGCTGGGGGTCTCGCTCGCACTCTTGGCGAGATTGGGATCACAAATGGTGCCATTCTACACATGGTCGCCGACTTGTGAAATTGCCATCGTGATCACAGTCGTGTGGATGTTGAGGATCCTTGTCTTGGGTATCGAGAAGTGCAGGAGAGGTTGATGAAGGTATGTACCGCGATCCATTTGTATGTTTTCATTGCCTTTTATTAGTTGTGAATGCTCTAATTGGGTGGAGTGCGATGTAGGCTGTGAACATGAATTATCAAGCCTCTGCCGAGCTGCTGCCGCATTTTGATCAGGATATAGAGCATGCGAGTTGAATGCTAAGAGAGAGAGAAAGCACGCGAGAAGGCTGGAATTGGAGTGAGCACTCGTAATGGAGGTAGCTCGTCGTCGGGAGGCCGAGGACACTATTGTCCCTTTGAGGGAGTCAAATTTGGACCTGACCGGCAAGTTGCAACGTGTCGAGGTTGGTTTGAAGGCCTTGGAGGAGGTCAGGGCTCAAGTCGAAGTTGCCGAGGAGAGTTTGCGATAGTTGGGGAGGCAGGTTCGGGAGCGCGATGCAGAGTTGGAGCTGCATGGTGCTGCCCTGGAGAGTTTGGCTCCATACTCTGATCGTGTGGTGGAATTGGAGGGACAAGTTGATACGCTACAAGGAGAAGTTGATCCTTTGCGAGTCGTTGAACTCCAAGCTGGCAAGAGGGAGGCTAAGGTGGAGCAATTGAGCAAGGAGTCAAGTGAGCAGCAGACTCAGGCTAGTGAGTTCGCTGAGGAGTGTTTTCGACTGCATGCTGCAGCTGATACCCACTGTGATAAGCTGAAGAAGGCCAAGCGTGAAGGTGCAGACAAGGTGGTGGATCTCTATCTCCAGTCAATGCCCTTTCAAGAGAAGATGAATAAGGCCTTCTCGGATGGAGCCTTGCACTCGATCCTTGACTGTATCGCCGCTGGCTGGATTAATCGAGAGAGGATGGTCTGTGATATGCAGGCGAAGAAAGAAGCTTGATGGCAAGCTAGTGCCGATAGAGGTAGTTGAAGCACTGGGATTGTGATTCGTGAGCCAGCTACTGTAACAAAGCATGTCTCGAGCCAGGCTGGCGATAGAGGGCGGAGGGTGTTACTGGCGAGCAAGGGGAGACTCTTATGGAAACTGAGGGCGAGCTGCAGGGTGAAAATTTTGGGGAGAAAAATGGAATGGAGGGGCGAGACCGAGTAGGGGAGCAGGGGCGCAGTGCAAAGGGCGAGACTTAGTATGGTTTTTGTTTTTGCTGTTTTTTGTGCGAGCCATAGGCTTGCTTGACTTGTAAATGTTTTAGATTTTGTCGAGACATGGACAGGTTGGTCTGCTTTTTGGAATTTCCGTTTTACGTGGGAATATGGAAAATTTATGGGGAGCAAACATTTTTTGGGTGATAGTCCCCCATGCGTTGAATATATTTATTGCTTTGTCGATTTGGTGCCTTATCATTATTGTATGTCATTAAAGCAGTGCGACGATTAGTCGTCTGGGGATGGTTAGTGGCAGTGACCTTCTTCTATAAATAGGCAGAGTGTGGGAGGTGAGTTGATCATATTTTCAACTTGGCGTTCTCCCTGTTTTTCATTGTACTTCTGCTCCTAAAATCCTGTCTTCCATCTGGTGGTGTGTTTTTCTAGAATTCTAGGCTTCATAGCTTAATCTCATGCTTGGGTTATAGGCTTTATAACCTAATCTCACACGTGCTCAGCTTCATCACCCGTTAGGGGATTGAGCAATTTGTGCTCCTGAGGTACTGAGGCCCCGTCTAAGTGAGAAATCCAAGGAAACCGACTGCTGGTGGTGCGGTGGGGCTAAAATGGTGGAGATCGGGTGGCGATAGGGCGGAGAGTGGTAGAAATTGGTACTGCCCCCCAGTCTTTCCCACCGGAGCTTGACCAGCCCGTCAATCCTCCAGTTCAGCGATCTCCTTCTGGGGCTCCTCATATTCCAAAGAATCAGACTTGGTTGGAGCTTTGGCCTGTATAGCGCTTGGGAGTGTAGGCGATGATAGTTACATATGCGTCGCACTCGTGTGCTGCATCGTATTTGTATTAAGATGTAGCATTTTTATGGTGTATATCGCATTTGTATAAGGTAAAGATTGGTGTATCGTTATTGGGCGCTAAGCCTGTGTAATAAAGTAAAAATGCATCGCTTCTCGTTAAGCTATCGTCTTTCTTTTTTGTACTCGCCTTTTATTGTGTATCGCCTTTCATGGTGGTGGAGTTTGTGAGCATTGGGCATTGTCTTTGGTTATTAGGGCGTATTATGATGCGTTCCTTGTAGTACTAACCAAGATATCGGGACTTTAGGCGAGAGCGTGTGGCAAACCTTTGGCGTTCGTTTATTACTGTCATTTGTGACATTGTATCCCATATTGTGGAAGTTCATGATCTTTGATAGTGTTCATTGAACGCGATGTATCGCGCATCATTGACATTCATTCATTCATTCATTTGTTGCGATGTATCGCGCATCATTAACATTCATTTATTCATTCGTTTGTAGCGATGTATCGCGCATCATTAATATTCATTCATTTGTGGCTATGTATCGCGCATCATTAACATTCATTCATTTGTGGCGATGTATCGTCCATCATTAACATTCATTCATTCATTTGATCGCGATTCGTAACACAAGGGTTTGTGAAGGACAACATTAGGCTGTGTCAGCAAAACTGGCGGTAACTGATATCGCATTTACATTAGTGATGACGCATAGACAATATGTTGGGATTGCTATACAGCGTGCCCGTGCATGTTACATATAGTCGATATGGTGGCCAGCTTAAGGCCCATGGCAGTAATGATGGGAGTAAAACGTTTGGCCGTTTACTGGTCGGATAGCAATAAAAATTAGCATTCGTTTAGTGCAATTGATAAGTATGGTGAGTAAAAGCATTTCATTCATTGCCAATGGCATGTCATTCGTTACTACACGAAGACAGTAGCAAAATACATTGAATTAAAAAAAAGAAAAGATAAAAAGAGATGGTGTTGGTGTTGACAGTCATGGAGAAAGGCGATAGCGAGGTGGAGATTGCGCAGCCTGGGTGTCTTGCTCTACTTGGGATAGTAGCGGAGGTGTTAGGCGTTCCACAGATGTTGGAGAGTGAGACCATCTACCCCCCTCAAGTAGAAGGTGGCGGGTCCAACGGCCTCAGTTATCTCGTATGGCCCTTCCTAAGTGGCTTTCAGCCCTGTTGGAGTTGGCATTTTCTCCTTCATCACCCAATCCCAAACAGAGAGCGGGCGAGGCATGACCCTTGCATTATAGTACTGGGTGATACTTTGCTCGTTGTTGATATTGCGGAGATGGGCTCACTCTCAGCGTTCTGCCAAGAGGTCAAAATCGAGATTCAACCCTTCCGAGTTGGTCAGTGCGTCGAAGCATGCAACTCTATCGCTTTGGACCTCTTGCTCGACTGGGATCACCACCTCGGCTCCAAAGGACATGTAGAAAAGGGACTTGCCATTGGCTTCTATGGGGGTCGTTCTGATCGCCCATAGGACCTTGGGGTACTTCTCTGCCTATAAGCCATCGGCGTCATCTGGCCTTTTCTTCAAGTTTTGCTTGATGATCTTGTTGACTGCCTCAACCTGGCCATTTTTCTGTGGGTGCGTGGGGGAGGCGTATTAGATCGTGGTGCCATATTGGCCAATGAAGTCCCTGAGTGTATGGTTGTCGAACTGGGCACCGTTATCGGTGATGATTGTTTCAGGGATTCTGAATCGGTAGTAAATGTTCTTCCAGAGGCTTGGCGACTGTGATTGTAGCTAGAGCCTCGGCCTCTACCCATTTGGTGTTGTAATCCACAGTGACAATGGCAAACTTTAATTGTCCTGGTGCGGTAAGAATTTGCCAATGAAATCAAGTCCCCATTGGCAGTATGCCCAAGGGGCGATGATGATCGATAGCGGTACTGATGGTGCGAGGGGGGAGTTGGCGAATTGGTGGCACTTGAGGCAGGCGCTAGCGATACACTTTGCATCTTGTTCGATTGTGGGCCAATAGTACCCCATGCGCAGTGCCTTGAATGCTAGGTTTCTTGCCCCAGCGTGGTTGCCACAAACCCCACTGTGTAGGGATAGGAGAACTCGATGCCCCTCCTCGAGGGATATGCACTTCAATAGGGGGAAAGACCTTCCTTTCCTGTACAACTTGCCCTCGTGGACCATGTATAGCGTTGCTCTTCTGCGGAGCCTAGTGGCGATAACTTTGTCCTATGGTTCAATGCCCTTGGAGAGATAATCAATGAATGCGTTCATCCACGAGGATGGTCACTCGTTCTCTGTAAGGAATATTTCCAAGAATGGCTTGTTAATACTTGACTTCTCCAGGACTTCTATCTTGAGGCTTCCAATATCGGTATTTGGCAGGGATGTTGCTAGCCGGGCGACAGCATCTGCCTTAGTGTTCTGCGCTCGGTGAATCAGAGTGATGGTGTGGTTGGTGAGGCATCGTTAAAGTAGGGTCTTGGTGAGCGACTGGTAATGAGACAAATGTGGTTCCCTGGCCTGGAATTCGCCACTGACCTGGTTCATGACAAGTTGGGAATCGCTGAAGATTGCCAGGCTTGTGACTCCCAATTCTTTTGCCAACTGGATGCCAGCTATGATTGCCTCGAACTCGGCTGCGTTGTTTGATGCTTTGAATTTGAATTGTAGCGCACACTCATTTGTATATCCCTCTAGGTCTGTCAAGACCACGCTAGCTCCACCAAGCTTACTATTAGAGGATCCATCGATGTGGAGAGTCCATATTGGGGTGGAGCTGGGTTTTGATACATTTTCGTATGAGGGCTCGGCGTCTTCTCGAGGTATGAACTCTGCAATGAAATCTGCAGCAGCCTGCCCTTTGATAGCCATGTGCGGCATGTAATGAATGTCGAACTCGCCGAATTCGATAGACTATTTTACCAACCTGCCTGAGGATTCCGGTTTCTGGATGAACTGCTTCAAAGGATGGTTGGTCAAGATATGTATGGTGTGCGCTTGGAAGTATTGGCGTAGTCGCAGGGTGGCTGTGAGAAGTGCAAGGGCGAACTTGTGGTTATCGGAATACCTGGACTCGGCATCGTTGAACCCCTTGCTGGTGTAGTAGACTGGAATTTCATCACTGTTCTCGCGTCTGGCCAGGGCAGCGCTGATCGTTGTGACCGATACTGTGAGGTAAATGTATAAGACCTCTCCTGGGATGGGTTTAGAAAGAGTTGCCACTGATGTCAGGTAATCTCAGAGGCCTTGAAAAGCTTTGTCATGCTCGGTCCCCAATTAATTTTCTCGATATGGTGGGTTTTAAGGAGCTTGAAGAAGGGATCGCATTTGTCGGTTAAGCGCGATATGAACCGGGCGAGAGTGACGACCTTCCCAGTGAGGGATTGGACTTCATTCCTTGTCTTTGGCGGTGCCATATCGAGGATGGCCTGTACTAGGGCTGTCAATTCCGATACGACCCGATAACACGACTGGAAACCCGCACGAAATAAAGAGGGTTGAACCTGCACGATTAAAAAGCGGGTCGACGGTGGGTCAACCCGCCATGACCCATTTAATAAATAGGTCGGCCACGGGTCAACCCGGCAACACGAAGTGAACCAGTATAACCAATTGTGCTATGTTTCTTCTTGAAATTTTGGACGTTCAGAGTATTTTATCATAGGATTAGACAATTTGAAATATTTTTCTTTTTAATTATTGGATTTAATTATTTATGAATTATATATAATTATTTATATTCTTCGTCTTGTGGAGTTTTTAGTGAATTTAATCAATTTATGCCTTTTTTAGTTAAATGGATCCCATTGTTAACGCTTAAATGAGTCATTTTGTCTAACAAGACACGACCTATTTATTAAATGGGTTAAGCGGGTTGGAAATGGGTAACCCGTTTAATAAATGGGTTGGGTTTGGGTTTAAATTTTTGACACGATTATTAAATGGGTTGGGTTTGGGTTTAAATTTTTGACACGATTATTAAATGGGTTGGGTTTGGGTTTATATTTTGCGACAGGACAAATACCTTAACCCGACACGACCCATTGACAGCTCTAGCCTGTACCTTCTCGGGATTTGCCTCGATGCCTCGCTCGCTGACTACAAAGCCCAGGAATTTTCCGCCGAGTACGCTAAACACGCACTTGTCTGTGTTGAGTTGCATACCATATTGGAGTAAGATGTCGAAGATGATACCCAGGTTCTTGATGTGGTCTTCAATGGTGACGTTCTTAACGAGCATGTCATCCACATATACCTCCATTATCGTCCCGATATGTTCTGCGAACATGGCATTGACTAATCTCTGGAATGTGGCCCCGATGTTCTTTAGACCAATTGGCATTACCTTGTAACAATATAAACTTTTTTCGGTGGTGAAAGATGTGTGCTCTTGATCAGAGGGTTCCATGGCTCTCTGGTTGTAACCCGAGAAGGCGTCCATAAAGCTAAGGAGCTTGTGGCCTGCGGTGGAGTCAACTAGCTGATCAATTCTTGGCAAGGGAAAACTGTCCTTCAAGCAAGCCTTGTTCAAGTTGGTGTAATCGAGACACATGCGCCATTTGCCGTTGGGCTTCTTTACCATCACAACATTGGAGAGCCATGTGGGGTAGGATACTTCCCTAACAAACTCGATATCTTAGAGTTTCTTGACCTCGGCTTAGATGGCTTTGTATGTTTCTTCCATGAAGGCCCTTCTTTTCTGTCTGATCGGGGGGACGTCTGGTGAGATGCTGAGGTTATGGGTCAGCAGTTTCGGTGATAACCCTAGCATGTCGGTGTATGACATTCAAACACCTCATGTCGGGTCTTAAAGAAGGCAATTAACTCTACTTGGAACTGTGGATCTGTTTTGGATCCGATCTTAACTTTTGTTTCTGGGTGTGTATCGGATATGGAGACCGATATCAAGTCTTCCAAAGCATCTGGTCTCGGGTGCTTGAGTTTGAGCTTACCCTCCTTCTTTTTGCTGCGAGTATCAGAAGCATCTGGAGCCTCAAGATCTTCCCCAAGATCGTCAAGCTTGTCAGACAGGGCGAGCAGGTCAGTGGTTAGGAGTATCTCTCACCTGCCATGCCCCCTCGAGACTGACAAGGAGTTGCATCGTCTCGCCAGTTCCTAATCGCCTCTAATGGTAAGGATACCCCTGGGGTGGGTATCTTCATCATCATCATGTGCCCTGCCATAAAGTATTAGAGTGCCCAAATGGCATCTCGCCCGAGGATGATGTTGTAGGAAGAAGGGTAGTCGACAACCATAAAATGCGCTGTCATAGTGGTGATAGTGCTGCCTCCGCCGAGGGTAATCAGCAAAGTGTTGGATCCCAAGGGCTATGCAAGTTCTCCTGCAAAGCTGATTAAGGGCTCATGGTCTTGGATGAGTTTCTTTTTATCTCGGTTCAGACCTTCATAGCAACTACCAAACATGACGCTAACAGTTTCGCTGCTGTCGACTAGGACCCGATGGCACTGATAATGGTCGATGACCATGGTGATCAAGAATGGATCTTTATAGAGCTTCTTTATAGTGTCCTCGTGGCGATTAAAAGCAATTGAATCCCACTCCACCTGTGGGGTGTGCAGCCATGGCTGAGTCCCAACACCTCCTGGCCCCGAGGGCATTGGCGCTTCTGTGCATAAGAGGTCTCGAGTCCTTGTGGGGAACCTCTATGTATTGTTAGAATCTTTATAGTATCCTCGTGGCAACTAAAAGCAATCGAGTCCCACTCCACCTGTGGGGTGTGGCAGCCATGGCTGAGTCCCAACACCTCCTGGCCCCGAGGGCATTGGCACTTTTGTGCATGATAGGTCTCGGGTCCTTGTGGGGCACCTCTATATATCGTTAGAATCTTTATAGTGTCCTTGTGGAGACTAAAAGCAATCGAGTCCCACTCCACCTGTGGGGTGTGGCAGCCATGGCTGAGTCCCAACACCTCCTGGCCCCAAGGGTATTGGCGCTTCTGTGCATGATAGGTCTCGGGTCCTTGTGGGGCACCTCTATGTATTGTTAGAATCTATCCGTAGACTTCAACGTCATTGGCTCACGTTGCGGGAGTGCGATACTGAGAGAGCTGGCCGATTTGAACAAGGTGCTCGATAGCGTTTTTTAGTGCCTATTAGATATTAGTGGGGTGGGCAGGTTCCTCGTGGTATGTACAATATTTGCTATTGTCTCGCGGCTTGGCCTAGCCAGGTTTGCGTCGCAGTGGGCGTGGGATGATGTCCTTGTGGCTATTCCAGATTTCTTCATAGGAAGCGGTGAGTGTTCTGTAAATCTCGTATCGGGGTGTCTCGAATCTCTGGTTTCCCTGTGTCGGGTACTGCTGTATGGTGCATCGAGATACCGACTGCTTAAGGAGCTGAACTTTGGCTTCTCGAGGCTCTTCTAGTACTGTTTATCCCTTTTGTCGTTGTAACCTGCTCACTCATGTGGAGCTCTGTCAGACAGGCTTGTCTCTATTGGTGTCTTTGCTCCTGCTATCTGTGGTCCCGATGGGGTTGGTGACTTCAGGGACATTGGCTGGGTGTGTATTATTATTTGTACCGCGACCAAAAGTGTCGTACTCGGCCTACATGAAAGCTGTAGCGGCATCGAGGAGGTCGTCATATGTCGCATGGGGATTGGTGTTGATTTACAAAAGGAAGTATCCTGGCTAGAGTGCCTGCTTGAATACTGATGCCTCTAGGGCGGGGTAAAGGGAACGGCACTGTGTAGCTTGCTTTTGCCAATGGCGGATGAAGTCTCGCAATTGCTAGTTTAGTCGGTGCTTGAGTCTAAATAGGTCATGCGTTGTGCAATAGCCACTACCGCACAAAATAAACTTGCGGAGAAATTTGTCCCTGAGCTCCTAGAAGCTATCGATGATGTTTCAGCTGTATCGAGAGGGGTCTGATCCAGCTAAACGCGAGAAGTATCGGTTTGCTACTATCGCTATCGGTCTCGATTATTTGCAAAACAAACGAAGGCCAGAGGGAAGACCGGGTGTGCCGGCCTTCAACTCTCCGATGGATACGATAATAATAATGGAAAGCGATAGTAAACAGTTACCTCTTTGAAGTTGTTGGAGATGACCTTAATGTTGGTATACACATACCTCCTGGGCAGTGGGCACAAGTATCGGAGCACAAGACTCGTATCGCCAATACATAAGCAAGGAAAGCTCCCAGCTAGCGATCCCGATACCCTACGGGGCGATATCGAGATCCTGAGTGTCCCACACTGAAAGGAACGAAGCTAGACTCTCACCAATCTGCTATAATAAGGGCATCTCCAACAACCCAAGAAGGTAATTGTTTACTATCACTTTCCATTATCATTATCATATATGATACTGACTTAGGCATCGGAGCGTTGAAGGCCTGCACACCCGATCTTCCCTCTGACATTTGTCTGTTTTGCAGATAATCAGGACCGATAGCGACAGTAACAGATCGATACTCTCCGTGTATTGGTTGGATCAGACCCCTCTCGATACAGCTGAAACATTTGGCGCTAGAAGGACTTCCCTCGCTCCTTGCTGGTAGAACAATACATCAATGCTTACCAACATTCCCGGTACCAGCAGCAATGACCCGCCCCACTAGGTAGCGACCTGCGAGGTCCAGCGGACCCTTGAGTTCTAAGCCCGAACACCTGGACACGCTCAGTCATAACCACCGATCCAATCACTGTGCTAGAAATAGCAATGTGCGACCTCATGGAGACACACGCACATGCAGAGGCCGAACTCGCTGCAGCTGTGGAGGATCACCAAGAGGTCAAAAACATGACAAACCAGAATCGCATCCTCCTAGAAGCACTCCAACGGTGAGTTGCAAACAACAAAGTATTGGACAGGGCTCGTCAACAGGAAACCCCGATACCAACGATCAATGGCGTCCCGACACCAGAGCAGTCCTCACCACCAACACTGATACTGGCCTCGCCGACACCTTTGTGCCACCGACCGTGACCTCTGGAAGCCCTATGGGCCTCATGCCATGCAGTACCAAACCACAAGTCATCTACTTGAATCCTCCTCTACTTCCCAGTCAACTCGGCACAGCATCACCACCACAGCGTGTCCCCGATATAGTGAGAACCACGGGTGCAAACACCGCCACAGCCGCCAACATACCCTTACCTGACCCCAATGCTCGGTTATTGCTCTAAATGAGGGAAGCCATTGCCTCCCTACAAGCACGGGTTGAGAACGCCGAAAGCAGGACCGGCTAGCAACCGATCACGGCAGGCTTTCAGGGAAAGATGGGACCATGCACTGCTCGCATACAAGCTGAGAAGAGTCCACTAGAGGCCAAGCCCTTCAAGATTAAGATAAATAATGGCTCCCGAGACCCCTACCACCACTTGGAAGTATTCCAGTCCATCCTACATAGCACCTGATACACGGACGCAATGGCATGTCACATATTCTAAGAAACCCTAACGGACGAGGCCCTGCGTTGGTTCCTTAATCTCCCCCTAGCTCCGTCGATAGCTTCCAGGAGCTCGGGGACAAATTCCTCCATAGATTCATTATGTGCGGCAGTGGCTATTGCACGACACCTGACCTATTCCAGCTCAAACAGCGGCCGAATGAGCGATTACGAGACTTCATCCGCCACTGGCAGAAGCAGGCTATGTAATGTCGTTCCCTTGACCCGGCCCTAGTGGCATTGGCATTCAAACAAGCACTCTAGCCAGGATACTTCCTATTGCAAATTAACACCAACCCCCCTGCGTCATATGATGATCTCCTCGATGCCTCTGCCACTTTTGCACAAGCTGAGTACGACACATTTGGACCCGATACCAACACCAGTACACACTCGGTCAACGCACCTTAACCCCACTGGGACCACAGAAGGCAGAAGCAAGGACACCAGCAGGGACAAGCCTATCCAGCACAGTTACAGTGCCCCACGTGATCGGACATGCTACAATGATAAGAGGGATAAATAGTACGGGAAGAGCCCCGAGAAGCCAAAATACAACTCCTCAAGCAGCCGGTATCGCGATGCACCATATAGCGATACCCGACACAGGGATAACCAGCAATTTGAGGCACCCCGATACAAGATTTATACCACACTCACTGCCTCTTATGAGGATATCTGGAATAACCACAAGGATATCATCCCGCGCCCACCGTGACGCAAACCTAGCCAGGCAAAACCGCGAGATAACGGTAAATATTGTAAATATCATGAGGAGCCCGGCCACCCCACCAATATCTGCTGGGCTCTGAAAAATGCTATCGAGCACCTCATTCAAAGTGACCAGCTCTCGTAGTATCGTCCTCCCGCCACAGGCGCTAACGCCATTGAAGTCTATAGATAGATCCTAACGATACACGACGGCGCCCCAAGAACACCCGAGACCCATCACCCACAAAAGCACCAATGCCCTCGGGGCCAGGAGATATTGGAACTCAGCCATGGCTACCACACCCCACAGGTAGAATGGAACTCGATAACCTTTCACTGCAGTGAGGACACCATAAAGAAGCACCATAATGATCCCTTCTTGATCACCATGGTCATTGACCACTATCGGTGCCATCGGGTCCTGGTCGATAGCGACGCAGCGCTCAGTGTCATGTTCGGCAGCTGCTATAAAGGCCTCAACTGAGACAAGAAGAAACTGAGTCAAGATCATGAGCCCTTGATTAGCTTTGTAGGGGAAATGACACAACTCTTGGGATCCGACAATCTGCGGATCACACTCGGGGGAGGCAGCACTATCGGCACTATGACGACACATTTTATCATTGTCGACTGCTCCTCCTCCTACAAAGTCATCCTAGGGCGAGACGCCATCTGGGGACTCCAATGTTTCGTGGCACGACACATGCTAATGTTGAAAATACCCACCCCGAGCGGCATCCTCACATCCGAGGCGATCAAGAGCTCACGAGACAATGTAACTCCTTGACTGTCGCGAGGGGACATGGCAGACGAGAGGTACTCCTAACTTCAGACCTGCCTTCTCCCTCTGACAAGCCAGACGATCGCAGGGAAGATCCCGAGACCCCAGACGCCCATGATATAAGTAGCAAAAGGAAGGACGATAAGCACAAACTCAAGCACCCATGACCAGACACTTTAGAAGACCTGATATCGGTCTCCATATTAGAGTTCTCAGTAAGTGCTATAGCACAGTTATGGTTTGACCAAGACTCCCTGCTCCCTGCTCTCCTTGTTTCTAGTGATTTTCCCATAGTGAAAAATTCTATGCAAACTCTGAAGGCAAGTGATTGGCATCTTGAAAGAGCTGAGAGCATTTAATATATTCTACCGCCAAGCCAGAAGAGGAGAAGAAAAAATAAATGTCAAAGCTCTAGACTACATTGCAAATTATTTTGCTAGTCATCTTTAATTGTTAGGTCTCATGGAACAATTAATGACTAGTGTAGATATATATTGACGGTTGTAATGACATTGGAGTTTCCAGAATGAATGAGAACATCAATCAATGCCAATAGCAGACTCTTGTCATTTGAAATACAAGGCAACAACAAACTCAAAGAACAATAAGTTGTTGGAACAACTGAAAAACAATAGAATAGAAGAAAAAATCTATTGTTGTTTAAGTAAATATGATGCAAAGAGAGAATTGAGAGAGTGGATGTGTCTATTCATTGATAATAGGAGTCCTATATATATAGGGATTACAAAGCACAATTACTTGGAGTACAAGGATTCCTAATCTAACTTGATTTGGGAATCTAGAAAATTCTCTCCTATTACAATAATAGAACTAACCCTGGTTTGACATGCACACCAATAGTCAATAATTCAATATTCTTCAACACTCCCCCTTGTGTCACTCAAAATTGGTGATGACGCTTTGATCGTTGCCTCGCTATTTCTTTTGTCAAAAACAACCTCGAGGATCAATATTGAATTGTCCGAAGATGAACGGGGCTAAGCGATCTGCCGAAGTTGTGGGATGTAAAAATGCATCGGTAGGGAAGCGTTCCGCCTAGAGGGAAGCAACCGTGCGAGTGGGGGTGGAATTAGCAGAAGCAAGAATGTCGACTTGAGTAACGCAAACATTGGTGAGAATCCAATACTCTGACAACCTAAGGGTTCCTCCGCAAGGTTCGTCCATGGAGGGTGAGTCAGGGCCTAAGATCAGGCTGAAAGAAGGTTCTAGATGGACTTCAATTACCCAAATCAAGTGGCTCTAAACCACGGAGCGCGTTTTTATTAAGGTTAAAACACTCACTATATAGATTAAAACAATCCAGACGGATGTTGTATAACCGTCTAAGTGACTGCTTGATTGGGAAGGGGTATGTCAACAGTGAAATATGTTCATGCGTGTTCATTAAAAGGACAAGTTCTGGATTTGCAATTGTAGCAGTTTATGTCGATGACATGAGCCTAGTTGTAACTCTAGATGAGTTAAACGAAATTGCTAAGTATTGAAATCCGAATTTGAGATGAAAGATCTTGGGAAAACAAAGTTTTCTCCCGGATTAGAACTCGAGCACAGTAGTGATGGGATTTTAATCCATCAGTCAGCATATACTCAGAAATTACTAAGGTGCTTTAATGAAGACAAAGCAAAGCCTGTGAGTACTCCCATGATTGGCCATAGTCATGAGCCCAGAAAAGATCCATTTCTTCCAAAGGATGAGGACGAAGAGTTATTAGAGGCCAAAGTGCCCTATCTAAGTGCAATAGGCGCATTATTATACTTAGCTCAATGCACAAGACCGGACATCTCATTCATAGTGAACTTGTTAGCTAGACATATCGCTCTGTGCTAAAACGCCGCCATTGGATTTGTGTAAAGATGGTCTTTCGATAAAAGGAATGACGGAAGAATGGGATGGGACCCCATTAGGCATGGCGCTGCCATCCATACCGCCGTGGCTAGCAACATCGTCGCAGCCTGCCCCGCCGCCGCCACCGAGGGTGGCCGGCCTCACCCACCTCCCTTACATCAAAACAATGGTGATGTTTTGATGGATTTTACTAATGCAGGGTATCTCTCGGACCCTCACAAAGGTCACTCACAAACGGGTTATGTCTTTACCATGGGAAGCACTGCGATATCTTGGAGGTCTACAAAATAAACCCTTGTTGCTACTCCCTCCAATCATGCAGAGATTATTGCTCTACATGAAGCTGTGCGTGAATGCATATGGCTAACGTCTGTAATTAGCCATATTTGAACTTATGCACATAGGTTCATCTTGTGGTTTGAAGTCTACCACAGATGAACCTATGTGCATTTATGAGGATATTGCGGCTTGTATTGAACAAATGAAGTTAGGTTTCATCAAAGGCGATAATAGCAAGCATATATCGCCTAAGTTCTTTTATAATCAGCAACATCAAATGCTTCTAAATATTGAAATGAATCAAATATGATCAGAAGATAATGTAGCGGACTTATTCACTAAGTCGTTACCTAAATCCACCTTCAAGAAACATATGAAAAGCATCGAATTGAGAAAGTTATCCGAACTCCACGATTGTAGCAATCATGAGGAGATGTTGACATCAGGGGCAGGTATGATGTCTACATGTTCGATCTCAAAAAATGAAAGACTCTTTTATAATAATAAATTTAGTAATAAACTAATAATAAACAAAGTACATATTTTTTTTCACTCGTAAATTGTTCATATATCATTTGACTAACCCTAACTCTTCATCTTGATCATTTGAAATATTTGAAGTAGTTTGGAAAGATTTCAAACAATTAAACCTGGGACTATATATATATATATATATATATATATATATATATATATATGGACTAAATACTTGTTATTTCTCATACTTTTGTATGAAAAACAGTTTAGTCCCTGACCTTTAAAATTAAACAGGATAGTCCCTAATCTCTCATTTCTCACACTTAAGTTCTGTCTGACGGATCCGTTTGTTGGCTGACATGGCAAATGTTCTGACACGACTCAGCTCCACGTAAACCAATTGGACCATAAAATGTCGGAAATGCCCCAACTCGAATTCAACCCCGTTTTGCCTGACCCCCATAAACCATTTCCTCCCAAAAAACCCTAAAAATTCAAAATCAGTCCTAAACCAGTGTTGCCTCTAAATCCCAATAATCAAATACCATAATCTCATACCTCATATCTTGAATCAATCATCATTAAGAACGATGGTGAAAATCTGAGTCGAATCCAAGGTTTTTGGCGGCCAATAGATAGAAGTGGTGGTGGCTGGGATGGCGGACAATGATTTGTGCGTTTCTCGAGCTGCAGAAGGCGGCAAGGATGAAATCCCACAATATTGTGAGTTCTAATTATGTTTTGAACGATATAATTTATATTCGAACTAGTTTACTTCCTATTTTTGAGTTTTTAATTGTTTCTAGTTCTAGGGTTTGGTAAAATTTTTGGGCTTTTAAAATTTTCAAGGTTTCTGGGTTTTTCTTTGAGCTCTTGATAAAGGATTTGGTATTAGTTTTAAGGTTTTGAGTTCTAGGGTTTGTCGATTATGGTTTCGAGTTATAGGGTTTGCCGATTTTAAAATTGGGGTTTATTTTTTTTATTGGTTTATGGGTTTCGGGTTTAGGCATTTGGGTTTGAAAATTATTTTTGTAACCATGACTTTAGCTTCAGAAAGTCTAACCATGGTTATTAAAATGGGTTGGTTGGATTTAGGAAAGGGGAATTTGATTCTACACCCAAATTCACACACCCCTTTTAGAATAAACCCATCCATAAGAGTGTTTTAATATACACCCAAACCTATTAATTAGGTTTATTAATTCAAATTAAAAAAACATATTAAATATGATAAATATTAAAACCTAATGTTGTTAAGAATTACTAAAGCTGCCACTATCAAATTTCCCATTCACCTTTTAAATAGGATTAATAGTCAAAATCATCTAGCAAATAGTATGGAGTTTGATTGACGTTATTGTTGGTATTACCTTCACTTTAAGTTTTAATCAGTACTTAATTTTAGGTGTTTACATTAATCTCATTATTATGATATAATGATGAATTTTTGGTATGTTTCTGCCTATATATAAAAGCTAGTGAATTCATTCGTCATTTTTTTTCTTTGGGTGGAGACATTTCACAAAGTTGCATCTGATTTCAAAGGATGACTTCAAACAACCTATTCATGAGGTTTATTTCATCATTTTCAAATAGGTACATATATCGTATTCGTAATTCAAATTACCTATGCATCAGATTTATTTAGTATAATATCTTTGTTAATCTCTTGATTTTGTGTAAATCTTGAATTGGATGGATTTTTAGTAATTAGAAATTTCAATTTATGAATCTGGTACAAAACTTGGTTACATTCCTTCAAAATAGAATCGTTATTTCTAATTACCTGATACTTAGATTGCTTTAATATGTAATACCTATGATTTAGATGTTTGTTTTTGTAGTTTTAAATTATTTGTGTGACTCTATATCATAGGTTGTTTATTCCATAACCTATAGTATTGACAACTAATATACCTATAATTTAATTAGATAATATATTTTGGATATATGTATGTAAATCCTAATAGAGTTTTACCTTTGAAATAGATCTATGAAGGTAATTTGCAATTGTATAAGGAATCACAACATGCAGGGCACTAGAAGTTGGGAGATTTTTGAAGACTACATTGCAAAGTGCTAGTCGAGATGACAGATGAAGTGTTATAATGTTCTTTATATTAGGTTAAAAAATGTACAGTATATATTTCAATTGTAAAAACAAATTTAAAATTGTTTATTTCAATACTGGATAAACATCATTTACGGTTGTACTCTTTGTCCCTATTTGAATAAATTTTTAGGTTTATTCCTTCAAAAAGAATGTGTATTTAAATTACCTTGATATTAGAAATAAATTTCTTAATATTGTAGAGTTCATTTTCAATTGTAAAACAATGAATGATAATAATGAGTTTGCTAAATTATAGTGCAAAAACTCTTGTACATTCAAAATTATTCAATGTGCCAAAATTAAGGGATAATTATATATTAAACAAACTCTACAGTTACACATAACTATTATGTGGTCCTCGACCATCCCATAGAATGAGGCATCTATGTGTAGAAAAATGTAGGGCGGAAAAAAAAAATATCTTAAAGCAATCAATGTACATCAAGTACATTTTACATGGGCTAATTACATTAACTCGACTATTTTAGAAAATTAATGAACATGGAATGATTGTTTGAAAATTGAGTTTGTACGGAGGAGTTTAGATGCAGAATAAATAACTATGGTTTCAATATGGTTGGTTGGATTTTAATATTGTGAGTGTTGCCAATGTTGAAAGTTGACTGTTGTTTGGCTTTTAATAATGCATTCACAGTGCAATTGTTTGTTGTGGTCCTAAGTTGTTTGCTAGTGATCCTTATTTGGCTGTAAAGGGGTTTGTTAGGCAGTTTCCTCTTTATGGGCAAGTATAATAAGTAGTTGGAATCCTAAGTTAGTTAGTTGCATGCTTTAGAAGTTTACTGTTTACTGGTTCTAACCATGGTCGACTAATAATTATCATTTACTTTTTGTGCACCACACCCAGATTATTTCACCATGAAAGTGGTTCATGGAGGGTGCATAAGGAACAAAGACTATGTGGGAGGGAAGGTTGATTTCTACGATAACGTAGATAAGGACAGGATGTCCTTGGTAGAAGTGGATAACATAGTTACGCAGCTTAATCCAGGCTATGTAGAGCAGAGAATTGACTACTGGTATAGGGTGGGCGATGACCAGAATGCGTTGACCAAATTGGAAACAGACCGTGATGTGATGACAATGTATAAAGCTGTGCCTCAATTCAGGATTATTACACTATACTTGGACCACATGGAGGTTAAAGCAGTTTTTGAGGAAGACGATCACGACATCTACATGTATGAAGATTTCCAAGATTTTTTGTTTCGTCAAGGTGGTAGCAGTAGCGTGGTGATAAAGGAACTCCCTGATGAGCCTAGGAAGCAGCCAACTTGTGTCATCAAGGAGTTGATTGATGAGCTTATACTAAGCAGAAGCAAGGGAATAATTATTAGAGAGATTGAGGATGTGTGTGCTACTCAAGGAAGCTGTGCTGGTGGAGGAGATTCAAAAGAGAAGGGCAACAGTAAACTGTTGGAAGAAGATTCAGGTTTTAAACAGTTGCTGTTGGAGTACCCTAGTTTTGGTGTAGGTTGTAGTTCAAGTGGGGTAGTTGGGAGTGGTGTAGGCACTAGTGGTTCAAGGCCTAACAGTGGTGTGCTAGATGAAGACTATGAGAAACATGAGGAGGGTGTGCAGGCTAATGGTGTGCAAGGATTAGACTATGAGAAAGAGATAGACTTAATGGACTATCTTTAAACATTCGGGGTTGACGGATCTGAGTTGAGTGAGGATGGGGAGCCAAGTGATGATGGTGATTATGATCCAGAGTTCGATGATGAAGAATATGAGCATTATGGTACTGATGAGGATGACTGGTTGGAGGAAGCCGATTTGGATGAGGCTACAAAGGCAAAAGGTTCAGGGGTAGGAACTAGCAATTTAGGGTCAGCTGCACTTGATATGGGGGGTGATGATGATGATGAGGATATGTTTAAGGATCATGAATCAGATGAAGAGAGGATGCAATATGCAATTAATTCATATGGGGAATTAGAAGATGTTGGTATAGAATTCAACCCCAACACAGATATGAAGCAACCAAATTTCTGTTTAAAGATGTAGTTTGCAAATGTCCAAATTTTGAGAGATGCATTGAGGGAGAAGGCAATCCAAGGAGGTGGGAGTATTTTTTCACCAAGAATGATAAGATAAGGTTGAGGGTTGTTTGCAAGGAAAACAACTATCCATTTGTGTTGTTTGCTTCCAAGATGTGACATGAAGACACATTGATGATAAAGAAGTATAATCCCATGCATTAAGTTCACAAGGAAATTTAACAATGCCATGGTGAGGCAGAGATACTTAACAACTAAGTTCAAGGATCAAATTGCCCTAAATGAAGACATAAGACCAGGTATATATTCTGAAGTTATTTTAATTTCCTCTTAAGTGTTGTTTATGTTTCACATTTTTAACTGCTTCTTCTTGTTTGATTGTGTAGAGAATTTAGCTAAGACGATGTCAGCAAGCATTAGGGCAGGAGTTTCAAAGAGTATGGCCTATAGAGCAAAGAGAGTTGCTTTGTTAGAGGTTGAAGGATCAATTAAGGAGCAATATGCAAGGCTGGCTGATTATGGAAGAGAACTTCAAATGGCTGATCCAGCAACCTCAGTTGACCTGAAATGTGACTTCACCAACTCAGACAAGGCACCTGTTTATAAAAGGCTATACATTTGCTTGGGAGCTCTGAAGAACGGTTTCAAAGCTGGCAATAGATCACTGATTGGATTGGATGGAGCTCATTTGAAGACTTGTTTTGGTGGCCAACTCCTAACTGCTGTATGTATTGATGCTAATAACACTTCATGGCTAGTGGCTTATGCAATGGTTGAGCTGGAGACAAAGGACTCTTGGATATGGTTTTTAGAGTTGTTGTGCAAGGATTTGAGCTGTGAGAATAATGGTAGAGGCTGGATATTCATAAGTGATAAGCAAAACAGGTTTGAAACCTGCATTAGAAGAGGTTGTTCCATCTGCACAGATCAGGTTTTGTGCAAGGCATTTGTGGACTAACTTCACCAAGAAGTTTCCTAGAAAAGTCATGAAGGATCAGATGTGGAAGTGTGCAAAGGCAACAACTTTGCCTTATTTTGAGAGGGAGATGGAGGAGCTGAAGTCCCTTGCTGACGATGCTTATAAATGGTTGAAAGGTAAATCATTTACAGTACTTTTTCACTGCATGGTTCTCACTTTTAATATATGAATTTTTTGTTTTATTTTGCATAGCCGGAGAGGCCCCCGAAACATTGGTCCAGGGCATATTTCCCTGCTGGTTATGATTGTAACATGTTCATAAACAATGGTTGTGAGAGTTTCAATGGATTGATCCGAGAAGCAAGGTGTAAGCCACTTGTGACTATGTTGGAAGAGATAAGGCTGAAGCTAATGAGGAGGATTCAAAAGAGAAGGGATAAAATGGAGGCATACCATGGAAATTTATGCCCCAAAATAAGGAACATCATTGAGAAGAATAAAGTGAAGGCAGCAGAGGACTGCATCCCAACATTCAATGGTGCTGGCCAAGCTGAGATTGAGAATATTGAAAGCACCAAGAATGGTGTCGACATTGGTTTGAGGACATGCAGTTGCTGAAGATGGGACCTAACCGGAATCCCATGCAAGCATGCCATTTGTGCAATTAATGGCATGAGGCAGGAACCAGATGACTTTGTTGCACCTTGCTGTCTTAAGAAGACATATATGAGTATTTGCAGTAACCCTATACAGCCTGTTAATAGCATGGACATGTAGTCCAAGGGTGAAGGTCCAAGTATCCTACCTCCACAATACACAAGGCAACACGGTAGGCAAAAGACGAAAAGGATTAAAGATGCTTCAGAGGTGGTCATCAATGGTGCTGGAAAAATTGGAAGAATACAAAGATCCCTTAAGTATAGCAATTGTGGCCAAGAAGGTCACAATATGAAAACCTGCCAGAGGCATTTGCTAAGTAAGGGAAAGAAGATTGCTGCTACTAGTGATAAGAAGATGAGGCTTAACACTAATGGAGGAGAAAGTTCCCAAAATATGGTAGGATTTAAGATTCTGCTTTGTAATGTGTTTTGACATTTATGCTGATCAAATTTATGTCATTTAATGCGATTGTTGCTTGCTACAGTCAAAGAAAGGGAAGAAAACACCCATGACTGTAAATGAGCTGAGGCAAAAAGCCAAGGAGAGGGTTGAGTATCAAAGGGTAATACTCCACTTTATTGTGTAATTGTTTTGTATATCTTTGCTGTAATGGACTATCTTGACTCATATGCCTTTAAATGAATGTGTGTCCAGAAAAAGATGGCTAACTTGAGGGCAGCAAGGCCTGATGCAAACAAACCTGCAAGAGGAAGGCTCCAAAGTCTAGTACTATAAGTACAGGACCAAGGCCTGTACAAGCTACATCTACTAGCATCAATTCAAGGCCTGTACAGCCTTCCAGGGCATCAAGAGATAAGGCTACAACACCAACAAGGTCTTCACAAAGGATCAAGAACAATTCAGGTAAAGAAAGTGGAAATTGGTTGTTGAAATGGAAATTTAGATAGCCTACCCAGCAAATGAATTAGACATCCTCTTGCATGGGGCAACCTTGTGTTGTGTCACTTGGTTGCTATCTTTAATCTTTTGATAAGATGATTAGAGATATGTTAGTTTTCTGAACAATGATTGAGGATGTAATGCTCTACTTTTGTTTTTTTTTTTGGGTAAATTAGAGCGTTGTTTTAGGGCTGAATAATGTTGCAAGCACTCTATTTTTGGGATCATTATGAATGAATGAAAGTTACTAGTTTTCTATGTAATTTTGGGATCATTTTTATGGCAATAATATCTTGCTTCATCTATCCAGATTTATCTTTCCCTTGAAACCTTGGTTTGTTCTAGTGCTGGCACCATATATGTTCTACTATATTTATCTAGTTCAATTGTTTTTTTAAACCAACCATAAAATGACACATGGCAGCCTCAAAATTCAACCACTTGGGGTGTTGAAGGTGGGAGTTTGGGATGGAGGAGGGTGAAATTAAGCCAGGGTTAATTTGGACATTTTGAACTGATGTGGCAGGCGTCCAGCTGAGCTGGCAACGCAGGATTTGCCACGTTGGCAACTTAATAGACTTTTTTGACGGAGATTGGACGGAATGGACCTTAAGTGTGAGAAATGAGAGATTAGGGACTATCCTATTTAATTTTAAAGGTCAGGGACTAAACTGTTTTTCATTTAAAAGTATGAGGAGTAACGAGTATTTAGTCCTATATATATCTGAATCTAGATCCCTATAGAGATAAGTTGTAACCACATCCATAAACTGCATGTTAAGTTTTTCGGAAACTACCAAACTGATAAGGTAGCGAAACGTGATGACGTCTATCACGAGAGAATATGTCTCTTCGTAGTCGAATTCAGGGCGTTGTGAGAAACCTTGTGCCACAAGGCGGGCTTTATATCTAACAACCTCATTTTTCTCATTACGCTTTCTAACAAAGACCCATTTATTATGGGTGTCAGCGTTACCGACCCAAATACTTGTCTCTTTGCTAGTGAATCCAATTTAACCTGAATCGCTTCTTTCCATTTAGGCCAATCCACTCTTCATTAACATTCTTCAACAGAGCGAGGTTCGATATCATCATACTCTATAATTCCTTTTGCAACAGAATATGCAAAGGCATCATTAATAGTAATAGAGTTTCTATTCATCGTCTCATGTATACTAGCGTAATTCATGGAGATCTCTCTATTCTCTGGAATTGGTTCTGATATTGGAGCGTCCCCCAATGATATCTCTTGGACGTAACCATAATCCGGAATATCTTCACAAGACAGATTATTTATATCGATGATTAATGGATCATTTTGTGCCAAACTCGCTTTCTTTATTAGGTGACCTGTGGGCCTCCGGCGCTTCCTAGCGGGAGCCATGGCCTTAGCCACAACGTCACCACTAGAGTTAACATTGGCGCCATGCCCAATGCTTCTTGGGGTGGCGTTATGTCCTCTAATTTTAGGGACATCAATCCTTACAGGCACGTTTGCAACAAGTATGTGTGATCTCTTCACTTTAGCGATATCAGAAAATGAATTAGGCATCGAATCTGCTACATTATGAAGATCGAGAATTCTCCGCACTTCAATTTTGGATTGTGCAATTTGGGCTTTAAGATGAGACAAAGTGGGGACAGACCATGACAATTCCTGTCGTTCCTGTTGAACATTTGTGTTCTTATCTCCCCCTAATAACGGGAAGACTGTCTCATCAAAGTGACAATGTGCAAATCTAGTGGTAAAGAGATCGCCTGTCAAGGGTTCTAAGTAGCGGATAATGGTTGGAGAATCATATCCAACATAAATACCTAATCATCGTTGAGGACCCATTTTGGTATGCTGTGGCGGCGCAGTTTACACATAAACTGCACACCCAAATATGCGTAACTGTGAGACATTAGGCTCATATCCAATAACCAGCTGGAACGCAGAGAATGGTTGAGTGGCAGTGGGTCTCAGACGAATAAGCACAGCTGCATGTAATATTGCATAGCCCCAAGCAGAAATAGGTAGATTGGTGTGCATTACCAATGTTCTAGCAATCATTTGAAGTCTTTTAATGGCGGCTTCTGTGAGACCATTTTGGGTGTGAACATGAGGAACTGGATGTTCAAATTCAATCCCAATGGACATACAATAATCATCAAAAATTTTTTATGTAAACAGCCCACCATTGTCAAGACGTATTGACTTAATAGGATGATAAGGTGGTGAGCCGTTAACTTAATGATTTGTGCTAGGAGTTTAGCAAATGCAGTGTTCCTTGTGGACAAGAGCATGACATGTGACCAACATGTAGATGCATCAACCAACACTATAAAGCATCTAAATGGTCCGCAAAGTGGTTGAATAGGTCCACAAATATCACCTTGGATTCTTTGTAAGAATGGAATATTTTCTTTAGTGTCTTTTGCATAGGATGGTCTCGATCCTAATTTTGCTAAATAGCAGGCTTTGCAGAATGAATGATGGGCTTTAGAAGCAACCAATGAGGATTTTGGTTGAGCCATGAAGTCACAATTGATTTTAGAGATAGAAAGAGGAGTCAAAGATGATCTAGTGGCGTCAAAGCCACTTTTGGGCCATAGGGTTAGGTGGCGCCGGCCATTGCCGGCCAGTCATGCAAGGTGGCGATGCCGTGAGGTGTAAGGCCATTCCTTGCTTCTCCTCCAATCAATTTTTTATTCGTACTTTTTTCGTTCTGAAGAATGGGTGTCTGTGTAAAGTCTTTAATTAGTATATGGATCATCATATCACGACCCGGGTGTCCCAAACGATCATGCCAAAGCCTATATATGTCGGAATCCAATAAGTCATCTCTCATGACATGGTTTGATTCAATGATTAGAATAATGGTTGCATACAACCCACTAGAGCGACACATAAGTTTCTGTAATACTCGTTTATATCCATAGTCATTAGAGGTGATGCAAATGAACTCTTGTCCATTCTCACAATGTGTTTCCACATGAAAACTATCGGCGCGTATATCTTTGAAGCACAATTGGGTTCTTCCAGCCCTAGGAGCATATAGAGCTTCGGTGACATTAATATTTGTGCCATTTGGCAACATAAATTGGGCTGGTCCTCTACTATGAATCAAGTTTGATGATCCAACCATTGTAGTCAGAGAAGATCGAGTAGGCGACATCCATAGGAATAATTGCCTATTTTGAAGTATGGTGTGCTTAGTAGCACTATCCACGAGGCATTCTAGCTCTCCAGGAAACATATTGAAAAAAAATAATAAAGTTTGAAATTAAAATATATCCAAGACATTCAAAAATAAATCGATACGTTATTAATAATAGCCATTGATGACATCAAAGTTTTGCGACCAAAATCTAATCCAAAGTAAAAATCAAACTTAGACAAATCGTAGTCACTCAATCCTTTTTGTTACTCCAATTTGGTTGTGACCAGGAAAGGTAAGTCAAGATTTTGGTGGAGCTATGCTCTCTTGTAAAACTGTTCTCTTGGTCAAACCTTACCTAGACATCACAATTAATTGGATGAGCCTAGTGAGAAAGAGTTAAAGCAAAATGTCATTTATTGATTAAGGCATGATTGACATTATATAATTCTTGGAAAAATAAAAGGACTATTCTAATCAAAATTTGCGACATCCTTGTGCACTTCTTCTCCATATTTAAAGTCCGCTATGGTGAGATTGATGTCATTGTCATCACCATCATCTCCTTCTGCGGCATGATAGGCGTCTTGCTCTCTTAGCTCCCTATATGCCTTGTATTGTGCAACTAACTTATTGCTTGCATTGCACTGTTGGAACCGATGTTCAATTGATCCACATCTATGGCATGCATCGTTGTGATTGCCTCCCTTTAATTGAGGTGCACTTGTGCACGAGGGTGATTTTGGCGTCCACGTGAGACAGTGGCGCCATGCCTATGGCCGGTGGCGTTACAACCATGGCAGGCAGCGCCGTGTCCTCCTCTTCCGCATGTGTCATTTTTGCCACGTGCTGCCGCTCCAATTTGGATGTTACATTCCTTTATAGGGCGGTCATATGGACCGATACATCCATTTTGTCCCTTGTTTTTAGGGTTTCGCTCCTTGCGCCTCCTTTGGTGCATTATAATTCGTCTCGTGAATGCTATTAGTTAGTTCCAATGGGCCTTGAATTATAATTCTTCACGAGGATGTTATCATGATTCTCAACTACAAACATGACACTGATGAGCTAATGAAACCTTGTAATTTGTCTAGCATTGAATTCACCTATGTATTGCCTTGACACCAAAAGTACTGAGACAGGGTAGGTGGAGAGAGTTTTCTCAATTAGCTCTTGGTCTGTGATTTCTTGTCCACATAACCTCAACATGGATTTGAGGCGTAGAGCTTCTGAATTATATTCAGAGACAGACTTGAAGTCGGCAAAGCATAGATTGTTCCATTGAACCTTCAAGTCAGGGAGGAGGGAATATTGAATGTTTCCGAAACACTTTTCAAGCGCAACCCACAATTCTCTTGAGTCCTTGATCGACATGTACTCCTTTCGGAGTGATTTTTCCATGTGACATCGCATCGAGATGAGAGCTTGAGAACTCTTAATAGTGGTGGGCACAAATTGTGCATCAAAACCAGTTGCTTTAATTGTGGACAAGATCCCTTTGGCAGTGAGATTGTTCTCGATATCAGTTATCCAACTATGGTAATCTGTGCCTGATACATCCAAATGAGGAATGCTGAGCTTGTGAATATTATCGTTCAACATCTTGAAAAGGAAGAAGGATAAATAGATTATTTTTGGAGATTTCCGAGCTATGCTACCAAGAAATTGATTTCCAAGAATATTGCTATTGATATCACTTATACCACATACCGCCAAGGATAAGCAACGACCTCATAGGTGGGCTCCACGACATGGCTAGCCCCACCTATGGCATGCATCCGGTAGACCGACACCCTAGCTACCCTGCAATGGTGGAGGTCGGCCGGTACCTCGTAGGGAGGCCACCCTCCCATGATCTCCAAGAAGCTTCAAGAGAAGTAAATATGTGTATTATATCCCACATCAGAAATGTAGAATAGAATGAGACTTCCTTTACCTATAAAGGGAAGTCCTCCCCTTCTTAGAGGAGGATGGGATCCATGATCCCCATACTTGTATACTACAAAGGCTACATGGCCTCACTCATAGTGAATTCTCTAAGTGGATGTAGCCTTGCCTCAAGGGCAAGGTAAACAACTATACATGCTTGTGTCTCTCTCTCTCTCTCCCCATCATGATTCATACTTAGTTCCCGTTCCGTATTATCACACAGAAACATTGGCGCTAGAAGGAGGGTCCCAAAGAGTTTGGGTATGAACCTCCGACCTTGAGCAAGGGTCATGTACGGGTACCATGAGCCAGCGGGTACATGATCCTCCGGGTACCACGAGCCTCCGGGTACATGAGCCTCAAGTTACCACGCCTCCGAGTACCACGAGCCAGCGGATACGTAAATCAGCGGGTACTTGCACATCCCCGTACCCTCAACACCACTCCCAAGCCTCACTCTTCTCCGGATACCATAAGCTAGCGGGTACTTGAGTTAGTGGGTACGCGTACGCGGGCACCCCACCCTTAACTACACCCAACTGACCCAAGCCTCTTCTCCGGGTACCATGAGCCAGCGGGACTCATGAGTCAGCATGATCAATTCTTCTTCCCGCCCATATTGCTCACCCCATGTCTCCCCAGGAACATCTCTCTCATGGTGACTAGCCGGCAACTCCATCAGTTCTCGGTGACCCAACCTAGATCATTCTCACCTAACGGTGATCATCTCAAGTAGTGCCTTCACCTTCCGGTGGCCCTCACCGACGTCACTATCGGAAGAGCATCCAACACTAATTTGGGAAACTCCGTCGTATTTTTCTTGATGCTGCGGGGTATCCGGGTTCTCTTCGATCATCCTTGACCCAATGACCCGAGAGTCCTCGACGACTCAACCTCTCGACGAGTTGGAACCCAACATCTTGGTCTCGCTACCTTTCTCTCCTCTCGGCGGAAACGGGAACCCGGTGACTCACTGCCTTTCTTCATCCCGAGGCCTAGCATACCGGTAAAGCCAACCTCCAGCTACCGCACTCGCTCCAAAATTGTCTCTTCTACCGCTCTCGCTCGATTCCTCATCGGTAACAAGCTGGTCTCTCCCTTTCCCTGGAACTCAGTGACTCACTCACATCCCAACACAGCCTACCGGTATCAGTAACACATCTCCAAGCGGGACTTGGCTGTGAACAACCCAGCTCTCAGTGAACCAAAACACCTCTCAGTGACGGCCCTGCTGATTTCTCCAAAAAAAAAAATTATCTAATTGGCTACCACTACAACAATGATAGTCATTTCCAAGGGTGGACTTTGGTCGAAAAAGGCACTTTCCCCGTCGGAAAAAGCTATTTCCGACAGCTAGGTGCCCTCGGTGGTCCTCGGAAAAAATATCATCGGAAATAGTCTTTTTGCGACCAACCCTCGGAAAAAGATATATTTCCGACAGCCGGATGTGGTCGTAAATAATTTTTCGGCGGTCGGAAATTGTTACTCCTCAACGACGACAAATTGTATTTCCGACAAAAGATGTTTGTTGGAAATAATTCGTTGCTTGTAGGAAAAAATTGGTTGCTAGCCAATCCATTTTTTTCCAAGGACTTATTTCTAACGAATAGGAGTGGTCGGAAAAAACTATTTCCGATAAGAATATTTAATTCCGATGACTAGTTGGCATCGAAAATGAATAAGTTTCAAGGGTCATATTTTCCTCGGAAATTGATATTTTCTGTCGGAAAAATATAATCTAATATTTCCGAGAATGATATTGTAGTCGGAAAAAGTGGTCGGAAATGTTTTTCACGAGATTTATTCGTTGAAATTTGTCAGGAATTTTTTTTTCCTCCCACTCAATTTAATTGTCAATTAACCTGATCGGAAGAGGTAGATGAATCAAGATAATTTTTTTTATTAAACACAAGGAGACAATTAAATCTTCATAAAAAAATTGCATTAGATGAAACATAGTTAATCATTCATACATGTTCAGATAAAGATAAATATTCAATATCTGGTCTTTATAATATAATCATTCTTAAGCAAGGAAGCTAACAATATATCTAATAAAAGTCCTCATTAGAGTTTGCATCATACTCATCAGCAACATCTTCATCACCATCTTCATCAGTACCATCTTCATCATGGTGTGCACTTGAATCTGTTGCAATATTGTCCTATTGTAAAAGAAAAACAAAGAAGTTAGAATGCAAAATAAGAGCTAAAACATGCAGTAAATAGCATAAAATAACAACATATAAAAATATTTGAAAGATATAAATAGTACCACAGAATGTGAGAATTAAACCACATACTTTGCATGGACATATTATCATGTCATCCTCTACCCACTTATCATGGCTATATGCATAATCAAGAAACTCTGTAACTCCTTGATCATACTTTGGGTCGGATCTACTTAACTGCATCCAAGATTTATCAATCACCATCTCCTCTCAATTTATGCTGCCGATAAATCTATGGTAATGATAAAACAAGCATTTTCATCAACACCAAATGAAGAGAATTAAATTCATAACTAAATGTAGAAATTTTTTTTGAAGTGATTCCTATTCCATATGATTCTTTAAGTTGTCTATTTAATTTGAGCATATGTACCTAATTTTGCTTTTGCTTGCTGCACCGCACCAAAAGAACAAATCAACAACGAATCCGACTTCACTTCACTCTGTACATATCCAAAAAAAAAAAATGTGTAAGAAATAGTCTGAGAAAACATACAAGCTAGCATTACAAAAACCTGGTGCTTCGGAGGAAATTAGGAAATTCAAAACATTATAAAAGTCAGAATAAGCTCATATGTGTGTAGTGTGTACGTTTGTATTTAGATATACCTTGACCATTGAATCAATCCAATTCATTATTCTACACCAGCACATGTATATGAGAAAATCAAGCTTTTTGAAATCTCTAGAATGCTTATTCATATATCATTGGATGGCAGATTAACAATAAGCATCACAATTACATAATTGCAATCAATCTGAAGCCTTAGGAGATCCTCTCCACTATGAACCATTGGACCATCCAATTTGATTGACCTAACTCCGTTGACCATGAGCATATTGCTGCGACATTGTTAATGACTATTGACCCAAAGTAAAAATTAAATAAATATAGAGGGAACCAGTTCAAACTAAAATATAAAATTACACAACCTTCTAACTCTTGTTTGATAACAGGTCCAGAACAATCAATTGTTGTTCCTATACTACAATTCAATTAGCTGTAAACCACATATATCGATTAAAATAAAATGGAGAGCTCCACATAAATTGAAAGTGGAATGCAAATAGTCAAGCCTACCTGATCGAACCGGAACGAGATGCGTTGCTGCCCTCAAGAACAAATTAGACATATCAGTTGGTTTCTATGGTTCACTATGAAAACTAATAGAGAGAAAGGAGAGATGGACAAACCTT
This sequence comes from Rosa chinensis, assembly GCF_002994745.2. Classification (NCBI taxonomy): domain Eukaryota; kingdom Viridiplantae; phylum Streptophyta; class Magnoliopsida; order Rosales; family Rosaceae; genus Rosa; species Rosa chinensis. Next base: position 43,457,119 of record NC_037091.1, read on the forward strand.
TAATCGTCACCCAATCAATCAGAAAGCTTCTCAACTTTTCAATTCTTCATTGCCGTAGTGAGAGAGGAGGAAGAAAGATGTGCTTTTAGGGTTTGAGAAACAAATGCGTAGCAAATGAAGTTTTATTCTTTTTAATTATTTAGACGAACTAAACATAAGGAGAAATAAGGATTTTTTTCCTTCTTTGGTGAGATAATTAAGACTCCTTATTAGGGTATGTATAAATGCATAGGCGAGAGAAAGGATAGGAGGGAATTTTTTTCCTCCTTAGGCGGGAAGTTCTTTTGTTTTTTGTTTTGTTTTTAATCAATTTTCATGGAACTTATATATAAATGCATATGTGTTGGATACTCAGATATGAGTTTCCTAAGCAGGCCTTTCATATATAAACTTTTGTTTGAGTGGAAATTCAAATTTAAAGTGGTTAATTAGTTCTGTTTACTAAAATCATAGTTGTCATTGTTTTCTTACAAAAAAAAAAAAAAATCTTTTCCACATATTACTTTGGCCTAGAAACTAGATAATCTTGACTTGAGTTTTATTGAATTAATCATAGGGTTCATTTTTGTGACGTTTCTGTCAGACTATGTAGATCAACATCTTTATTAATTCTAATATAAGATCGACCAATGAAAAATATTTCATGACATTCTTGATAAATAAGTATGTACTTGCTAGCATTTTCAAAAAAAAAAAAAATGTACTCGTTCGCTAGTATTCTATTTTTTCTCGTCTAGCTATTCTATATAATTGTATATATATGATCAATCAATGTCTACTGTATACGAATGCATATATGTGTGGAGGGACAGTCGTACTATATATGTAGTATGTATGTGATCAATAATGAATAGTACTATGTAACAGTATAGTGTGTGTGTGGACAAGCACACATGATCGATCGACAATGAATTGTGTGTGTGTGTGTGTAGGAGTCTTTCACTAACAGATATTTTTTTGGCCATTTTAAGAGATCTCTTGTGAGACCCAATTTTCGATTACATATCTCGACATCTCCACTATTCAATTTTAGGTTTTCATGAGTAGATCACTTATACAAGTTTTCAGCACAATTGATGATTGTTAATGTAGTCATAATCATGATTTACTATTAAGGTTTAGGGTTTTAGGGCGGAATCTCCCAGTTAGCATGATCGATCTCTTATCTAAATAGAGCGGAATCTCCTAGTTAGCATCCCAGTTAGCGTGGAATCTCCCAATTAGCATAATCGTGATTTACCATCGATGATCTCTTATCTACTTCCGCAACTAATAATATATTGGGTTAGGGCGGAACCTCCCAATTAGCATGATCGATCGATCAAGTCTTATATATATAAATCCAAAACACATATGTATTATGTATATATAACTATGAGACTTATAATATATATATATATATATATATATATATATATGTGTGTGTGTGTGTGTATTATGAGATTTATTCGATCTTACCTTATAACCAATATATAATAAAATTATTTTTTCTTTAACATATAATGCATCAATTATAATAAACTAATAATATGTCATCAAGTAACCTGTGGAAAAATGGTAAAATTAATTTTGAAAAGTTAGAGATCCTATGCTCAATTCTCCTCTTTTGACATTATATTTTTATAAAAATAATACAATTTACAGAAATATTTTCAAGGGTCACTAGCCGTCGGAAATACTTTGTTCATTACCGAGGGTACTTTGTTGCCCTCGAAATTAAGAAATCATTTCCGACAAAGTCAACTGCCTCTCGGAAATAGGTCTACCATTACCGACGACACAAAATGTTGTCGAAAATAATATTGGCGCCAAAAGGTCCCGCCAATTTTTTTGTTTTTCCGACGAAATTTGAACTCTTTTCCTACCGCATATTGTCCCTCGGAAATAAAATATATTTTGACAGAACATTTCTGACGACCATTTTTTGTGGTCGAAAAAAGAGTTTTTTTGCGAGGGCAATTCTGTGCTGTCGGAAATTTTCGTCGGAAATGAGGACTTTTGTTGTAGTGTACAATCACATATACCATCAGTTCATGGCGGCAACAATTCGGATCCATGCCCGACCTGGTCCCGGCGACCCACTGAGCTTGTCAAATGTCAACTCATGCGGTATTACTCTCCGAGACCCACCGACAACTCATCAGTCCACAGGAGTAACCAAGCGGATCGGAGCTCTCTTCTGGGCTTTTGACCGTCTTGGCCGAGCTGTAGCCACCGGGTTAACCTTCACTCTCAAACTCGCTGGGTCTCGCCCATGCCCATGACAGCAACAGGGACACAAAAAAAAAAAAAAAATTACATATATAGATTTGCTCTTGGCACCAATGATCTCTTTCTTGTCGTTGTAAACTCGGAAGAGCTCCATGTAGCTTGGACCCATCTACAGTTCACTCCTAGGGATGTCTTCCGGGTCGCTCTCATCCTGGAAACTTTGAAATCCATCATGCTGGAGGTTAGTTTGATCCCTGCATTCATCGGGTCTTTGCTTTAGATACAAAGATATCTACTCGGTACACCACTCAGCAGCGTTCCCAGAGATAAGTTCCTCATTTCCTGTCCTTTATGCAAAGCTCAAAACATGCTTAACTATATATGCTGTCTCAGCATGTTCATGACTTCGATTCTAATACACAAACTTACTAAAGCATACGATAACTTCCAAAAATGTGCTTGCAAACAATATAGTTCCAGTACAGATACTTGTCATGTTTTCCTAATAGACACGATTTGCTAGTCTACTAATTTGGTACCACAACACTTGTCTTCTCATGCACAATCATTCCACTACATACAATCTCTTGTGCATGATTGGCTACTCATCAACCCTTACGTGGTGCACGTCTGTAGACGCATGCATGTGGTTCAAGCTACCTTGAGTCATGAACTTATATCAAACAATCAAGCATGATCCCGTACACACATGCCACATGCACACATACACTTAGCCTGTTATAAATTATAAACAACATTGCTGCTGTTAAGACGCACTTGTCATTGTTGAAATCATATGTGTCAAACTGTCAATGCCATTCTCTAAATTAGTGACACACATGACGTGAACAACATAGCATGGTTGTCTATCTGCTTGTGCACACCTACAGCTCTACATGCATGCTCTCACCTCCATTATATATACTTATCAATTAACTCGATCTCACATACAAACTAGTGTACTACTTATTCCACTTGTTTGTTTGTTTCAAATATTCAATTATGTGTTCAATTACATAAACATGTCTCGTGGCCACAATCTTCTGTCTCCTTATGTTACTCTAAGCCCAACACGCCATGACCACAAAATTAATTAGTTTTCACTAAATTCACACTTGCTCATGCTTGTGAAAATCAAACATTTGGTTGTCTATTAATGTCATGCATGTAACTATAATTATGCTATTTCACCCATGATTAAATGAAGTCTCAGCTACATACATTAATTTAATCCATTAAATTGCCATGAACCATTACTAGCATATGTGTGTACTCGATCTATCTTTATTTCTTGGTACTATATATATAATCAAATTGCCTCATACACTTCCTAGTTTTCAAGGCACTTTCTATCCTTCCTGCCTCCTAAGCTACATATAAGCAAACTATTGATGCTGTTGATTAACAAAATTATATGCTAAATCATTTCCTTTGTCTTGAGATTCAATTATGCTTCTCGGGAACTTCCTCACAATGAAACCGATACCTCAATGGTCGATTGGAACACTTCAAATAAAGCCTCGCGATTGTATACTTCAATTCTTACCACACCATTAAAGTCTCATCCTATCGGCTCCAGATAAGTCATTATATTACTTTCTTTCAAATGGAGCCAATGCCATGCTTTGCATGCTTTGTTAGATCACTTATCTAAGCATGCTTACAAAACGTGATCATTTAAGTATCATAACTATTATGCCTATGTACTAACAACATGCTTTATTTAATTGCAAATCAATTAAATTGCTACATATATACATATGACACTAACTCAGTGTAAAATACGGTACTTAAAATCCTCGTCTTGAGCGAGGTACCCCAGGGGGTAAATCAAGGTCAAATCCTTGCATAAAACCCTCCAACCATGCGAGTTACCCCAACAGGGTTAGGAGACTCAAAGCCCTCATGTGATCCCACCGTGTCACGAGGCTCAAGCCTTCATTCTACCTGGGGTCAAGCCACCGGGTAAAGGAGGCCTACCAGCTCTCATTTAACCACATTGGGTTAAGGAGGCTCAAGCCCTCATGTGACCCCACCGGGTCACGAATTATAGGCCCTCATCCTACCCCATCGAGTACGAGAGGCACCAATCCCTCATGCTAACCCATCGGGTACAAGAGGTCCCAATCCCTCATGCTACCCCATCGGGTACAAGAGGCATCAAGCCCTCACTTTATCCCATCGGGTACCAGAGGCACAAAGCCCTCTCACTACCCAGCCTGGTACCAGAGACCGGGCCCTCCAACGAGTACTGGAGGCCGACGCATATACAATACCCCAACGGGTACCAAATTCGTTGTACACGAGGTTTACAGGCCCTCATAAATCTTCTACTCGAGCTAGGTTCCCAACGGGATAACTAAAGGGTAGCTCCCTTACAAAAGCCAAGGTCCAGTCCCTTGCATTATAATCTTTGCCCCAAGCGAGGTACCCCCAATGGGTAACCCAAGGTCCAATCCCTTGCTTTTGAGTCATCTCACCTCCCGAGCGCTCTACACTTGGGGGACTTATTCATACCACTTATCACAAGTGGAGGTAGTACCCGACCGGGACTATCATTGAGCTTCACGCTCATACTTTTTGTGCTATGGTCTATTAATGGAAATATTGAAATTTTTCTCCTATTGTTGCTCGCAACAATTAAATTCCTTTTACATCCCATTAATAAGACCATAGGACAGAACTCACACTACCTATCACTCGCTCAATATGAGCGAGCGCAATTCTTATACACTCATACTCGGGGGACTATCATGGTCTTGCCATAGTCTCGCTAGTATGACAAGTAGTTACTTCGATACTGGAGCTTCATTCATAGCCTCACCGGTACCGTTGAACATAATCTAAGTCTGAATTCCCGTTTTACTAACTACGTGACTTGAGGGACTCGGCGAGTTATAACACTCCCGATCCTAACACATATGTATCACATGCATACAATATTTACTTATCATTATGTGTCATTGTGTTCATCACACATCTTTGCATCATATGCACTTCGTTATACTACCAAAACCATACATTTTCAACTTATACATCGTATGTCAAGACTACATAATACGTGCATACACACATTGTGTAACATGCATCTCATATAAACATTCATGCACCTCGATGCATTTGACTCAAATGTCACTTAGATTACCCTAGCGCAATCAATATGCCCTTTGCACACTCTTATCTTATTTGTAGGTACTAGCTAGATGATGAGAGCCCCGTGGCACCAACCTACCCGTAGAGTCCCTCCTTGCTTACGGAGTTGGGGGACTAGTATGGGTATGGCGTTCAACAAGATTGTCACTCATACTTGACGGCATCAGATTTAAACTTCCTAACCAAGAAGCGCCTCTTACTCAGGGACTTAGGGGACTTGTTGATATCACTTATACCACATACCGCCAAGCATAAGCAACAACCTCATAGGTGGGCCCCACAACATGGCTAGCCCCTCCTATGGCATGTATCTGGTAGATCGACACCTGAGCTACCCTGCCATGGTGGAGGTCGGCCGGTACCTCTTAGGCAGGCCACCCTCCCATGACCTCCAAGAAGTTTCAAGAGAAGTAAATATGTGTATTATGTCCCATATCGGAAATGTAGAATAGAATGGGACTTCCTTTAGCTATAAAGGGAAATCCTCCCCTTCTTACAGGAGGATAGGATCCATGATCCCCATACTTGTATACTACAAAGGCTACATGGGCTCACTCATAGTGAATTCTCTAAGTGGACGTAGCCTTGCCTTAAGGGCGAGGTGAACCACTATACATGCTTGTCTCTCTCTCTCTCTCTCTCTCTCTCTCTCTCTCTCTCTCTCTCTCTCTCTCTCTCTCTCTCTCCCCATCATGATCCATACTTAGTTCCCGTTCCGTATTCTCACACAGAAACAATTGCATTAGACTGAAACAATGATGTTTATATGGTCAAAAATTGATGCTTGGGGACACTCTTAGTCTGAAGATCACTGACGCTCTTAGCTCGTATATAGCTTGTTCCCCACAATTCTTCTTTTCAAATAATCGAGCCCATGTTAAGGAAAGGTGGGATGTAGAAGAAGGGAGGTTGCAAGTCCCTGAGAAAAAGAGGGAGGAAGTAAAAAACAGAAAGGCAAGAATTTGAAAAGACTTACTTGTTGATTCAAAGCTTGAGAACACGGGCGTGTTAATGCAAGCGTGCTAGGGTTGACCAAGGATGCTAGAGGTGGCTGGCCGCTCTCGGTGCTGGTCGAATAGGGAGAAACTGGCCAAAAACTGCTTTTGCCCATTTTTTTGTAGGAGGTTCAGTTGATGTGGCGGCTGGTTCAGTGACTTGTAGATCGGTTCTTGAGGTTCTACTTCCTATGCCTGAATCCTGAGATTGAGGCGCTGCTGCAGATGGGTTGGAGCATACGATGGCCGGTTCGTTTGGTTTTCGACCGGTTCTGGTGGTTCTGCCGCCTGTTCTGGACTCCTGGTGTCAAGGGCTTCAAGGTGTGCGACGGAGGCCGAAAGGGTTTCAAGGTTTTGTGTTCGAATTTAGGGGTTTGGTTATTTGTTTCAGGGTTTGGCTATTTGTTTCAAGGTTAGGGCTTCATGCTGGTATCATATTTAAGTAAATATAATGCAAAGAGAGAATTGAGAGAGAATGGATGTGTCTATTCATTGATAATAGGAGCCCTATATATAGGGATTACAAATCACAATTACTTGGAGTACAAGGATTCCAAATCTAACATGATTTGGGAATCTAGAATCTTCTCTCCTATTACAACAATAGAACTAATCCTAGTTTGACCGGCATACCCATAGTCAATATTCTTCAACAATTGTTCTATATATATTCAGACAACATAAAATTGTATCTTAAACGCAAGTTTAACTACAAATAAACATCTTTTGTTATGAGTTAAAACGACAGATAATTGTAATTGAAACTTGTTTACACCGATAATAAACTATAGTTGAGAACCAATACTAACTGCAAATAATTCATAGTACTGTTATCGAAATGAGAATTCAACCACTTAAGTTAAAGAACTTTTTGTTGGTCTTCACGTTTGACAACACTTTTCTGTCTTCTGAAATCTTGATAACTCACACCTATACTTGTGATGAATCAATCAGACAACAGAAGACTGAAAACATTTCTGTCGTGTGAATGTAATCAGACGACAGAGTTTCTACGTCATCTGATTGGACAAGAGATGTCAGCGCCTCAGACGACAGAAAATTGTGCAATCAGACGACCTAGATTATCTGTGGTCTGATTGACTTAATGGCATAGTGTTTTTCCATATGTTAGTTAGGTTAGCTAGTTAACTAGTCTCAGCTCACCGACAAAATTTTTGATATATAGTACAATTGATTTACTTGTAGGAAACCTCATATATAAATTATTTTCTAGAAACATTGTATAAATCCAACGAGGACTTTGATAGTTTATGATTGCAGTACACACATTATATATAACTATATATTTGTATGTGTAAACTCAACTAATTTATCATAGAACTTTAAGTCAAAAGGGTTTTGCTCTGCTATGGTTTTGTGGTACGCCTGAATTAAGCGCACAAAATTACCCTGCAAAAGACAATTGTTAGTATAGGATAAGCAGGGATCGTTCAGTCCGGGGATTGAGGGTACACTTCTAATTTCAAAAATAAATTAATAAAAGTAAAAAGTATTATGTACAAAAATAACAAATAAAGAATTAAAATAATAAAGTAAAAAGTATTATGTACAAAAATAAAACAAAGAATAGAAATATATACAAGTTAATGTAAAAAGGGGGGATTGGAGTTTTCAAAACGCAAACAATAATAAAAGAAAGAAAATGTTTCAATTTTTAGGGATTCCAAATTAGATGTATGGACGTTGAGAACTTCGTAATCCACCACTAGCTAAGATAAGAGAAAGACAATTTAACATAATCTTCAATTACTAAGGCATGTGAATGAAACCAATCAAGAACTTTAGGATCGCCGCTAAAGCCTTATTTTTCCCAAAATTACTTAGAACCGTGAACGCACTGCATCCTAAGCTTGCTTATATGCAATCAAGGTGTAGAACGCTACCCTATCAAATTAACTCATTAAGCACACATAAACACATTAAGCTCTTTGGAAAGATTGATTTTAGAGTACAAAACTAGTGAGGAACGCCATCCTAGCATGCATTCTATTTGTTTGATTTCACCTAACATGTAGGCTTTACTACTTGAGTGTTTTAAGACCGTGAACGCACTGCACCTGAAAACTAGCTCCAATTACATGCTCATATTTTAGGTGATCAATCTAAGACATAAACATATAAAAGATTTTATAAAACAAAACCAAACAAAGCATTCACAAAACCTTGTAATCGAAAAAGAGATTCAAAAGCTAAATATCCATCACATAACAAGGATTTCATACTAGTTCTCAACAAGAAAATTACTCACTCATAGTTTGGAAATCCAAAAATAAAACCAAAAGAAATTACAAGGAAAAAGATAGAATTACACCATGAAGGGAGTGGATGATGAAAAGCTTGAGACGTTGATCTTGAATCTTGAAAGCAAGACTTCACTATCACGGCACAAGGTGGATGATGACGGCTAGGAGGCTTCATGGCTTGTTCTTCTCTTCTTCTCTTTGCTTGGAAATGCAGAAACTTGAAACTAGAGGATGGAAAGGAAAATGGAAAGGAAGTGGCGAGACAAAGAAGATGGAATGGATGAAGGAATGTGTGTAGGAAAATGGAAAGAAAATGGAGAGACAAAGAAGATGGAATGGATGAAGGAATGTGTGTAGGAAAATGGAAAGAAAATGGAGAGACAAAGAAGATGGAATGGATGAAGGAATGTGTGTAGGAAAATGGAAAGAAAATGGAGAGACAAAGAAGATGGAATGGATGAAGGAATGTGTTTTAGAATGAGAGGAGATGGTGTTTATATAGGGAAGAAAAAGAAGAGTGAAATGATGAGTGGAAGAAAAATAATGAAAGTGGAGTATGAAAGTGATTTGTAAAATATGGAAAAGATAGAGAAATGATGAAATGAAAGCAAAGCATGAAAGTGCAGAAATATGGAAGTGATGATGATCTATTAAAGAGATTGTAGGAGAAAAATATATCCAAGAAAAGCATTAGCTTTCTTCATGTGGGTAGGAAACATGAACATGTGAATATTGAGCTGGTTTTAGGTCAGTTTCTGCCCCTTTATTCCTTCAATTATTTCTCCAACAAGACTTCATTATATGCCTTCGACTTCTTCATATGAAATGTTCCACTATGAGTGTAGATCATCCTGACAAATTTTCAGAGTTTTATTCTATGCGGTTGGGCCGAAAATGTTGCTGGACCTCTTACAGGTCCAGTTTTCCAGTTTTGCTTATGTAGAAAATTGGACTGATTGTTTGAAGGCCTTCCACTCAAACTTAGCTCTGGCACTCTTCATAAGAAATGATCCTTGGGTTTTCTAGATTGAATCTGGAAAGTTTCAACTCATTTGAAGTTCGGATGGTTAGTCTTCCACCCCTCATTTCTTGTCTAGCTCGCTTTCTCATTGGCTCAATTTCTCCAAGACACGCTTTGTCAGGCCAAAATGCTCATTTTGGGGCCAAACAGCTCATTTCATCATCATCTACTCCAATGTACCTAAAAAAATAGAAATTGAGTTAAAAATCGATTCGTTAAGGAATTAACTAAGCAAAATGTGAGGAATTAACTATTAAAATACCACATTAAAATGCTCCTATCAAATTACCCCACACTTAGCTTTTGCTAGTCCCTTAGCAAAACAAAAATACAAAACAGAACAAAAGCTTGACAAAAAGCAAGTAAATGACTCTACTGCTCCTAACTGTTGTCTCAGAGATATCAAACTCATGGCTTTCAGGTTAAACACTTAATCAAAATCACATAGATAATTCCAAGGTTAATAAACATGTGACACTTATATGACTAAGTAAGATATGGAGAACTTAAGTTATACAGTGAATAATAGCATGTTTCGAACAAGTCCAATCCAAACTCACAGGGCATACTCTCGATTTTTCTCTCAGAAATGGCTATGCTTAAAAGCTTCACACTCAAGTATATGCAAGAGAACAAATTGTAAGGCAACAAACAGCTTGCATATTTCATCAATAAAAGCATTTTGTGAAGAATTTTTAAAGACCTCATGAAATGACTAAGTGCACAAATGGACCTAAACCATAAGCTCGACTGCGTAACTGACTCCACTAACCAAAGGCTGCCCATCTCAAGGATCAAGTCAGCACTTAAAATAGGTTGTAATGGGGCTAAGCTAGGGTTTTTGAAATGAAGATTAAGGATACAAAAATCCTAAGGACCTAGCAGAGCATATAAGGACCACCTTATGTCATCATTTTCTACAAATATCATTGTTTTGGGCCAAACCTTCACTCTAACAAATATGGAAATGGACAAAGGCCTAATTTTCAACTTTGAGCCTTCTACAAATTTGAAAGTCCAAAACCACACTTCAACAATTTCCCAAGAGTTTTCTTTTCAATTTTTCTTCTCTTTTGCCGCTTTTCTTTCTTTCTTTTTCATTTTCATTTTCTTTCATTTTTTTTTTCTTGGATTTTCCCACCCCACACTTGTCTTTCATCGTCACCCCTACATACTATGTCATGCTCTACTAAGTCCCTAAGACAAGGGTAGAGATATCCTGTACTAAGCTCATGGTAGGGTAGTGAGGGTGATGAAACAAAGGTTTTCAACGTAGGCTCAAAGGGGTTCATTCTAAGGAGTCCCACGACGGGCACAATTGGGGACACATGCTTGTTTGGCTATGGTGGTTACCCTAATGCCTTCTATCCTATCCCGGATCAGTGCATATTATGGCATACAAGTTTTGACAGTCACAACAGCCGAGTTCTAGTACTCTCTAGTCCATTAAAATCTATGGCACATGATCATTGGCTTTTCAAAAGAATGATGAGGTTTTGCAAATACAGCCATGAAATTCTAAATTTATCAGTAAGCACTCGAAAAGAAAGTATTTTAACTCAACAGCTCACTTAGGGTCAAATGAATCAGACTTAATCCTAGCATGCTTAATGAACCAAGTTACAATCCTATCTCAAATCTTCATACAAGCATCACAATGTTGATTAACCACAGAATTCAATTAAGTCCTATTTCGATTGTGAAAACCTTCAGCCATGAATTCAGAGACATGTTCATCCTAGACGTTAAGAGCATCCTAAGACTCAAACAAACAAAAACACTCTAAAACCAACATTTTTTTATTTTTTTTATTTTTATTTTTTACAATTTAATTTAATTTCAACACTTAGATACGGGAACAGGGAGTCTCGATGTGCAATGGGACTGAAACAGCTACCCTTTTTCAAGACTATGTTTAATCCAATATACCTTAGTGTATCACAACATTTTCTTTTGTTATAAACATTTTTTTTTTTAATTTTTTTTTTAAAAAAATACTAACTACTAAAAAAACAATAAAGCAATAATCCGTCCCCCATACTTAATTCATGCATTGTCCTCAATGTATAAACAAATATAAAGCATGCAAAGCATAAATCAAGCATAGAAGAGAAAGTTAACACAACGAAACCTAAAACAACTTAAAATTCATGAAAATAAAATTGAAGGAAAAGTTCAAGAAAGCAAATCTGCGTTTGATGGTTCCACCACAGCTACAGTTGAAATGGGTTGCCTCCCATGCAGCGCTTAATGTTTAAAGTCTTTCAGCCTAGACTTGTACCTCCATTTACTCCTTTGGAGGAGCGGTGTGCGGGCTAGTGGCAGCCCTCTTGCTGGTTTCAGCCTCCTGAGGAGGGTCCTCATGGTGTGATGCAGTAGCGTCCTTGCGAGGAAACCCAGGAGGATAACTCTGCAAGTTATTGACTTCCTGAGCAAGCTTGTTTATTGCAGTGTGACAGCGGATCAAAGAGAAGTTCATCTCAGAGATGTAATCGATCATGCATGTGACTCTCCAATCTGTCACCATAATACCATCGCGGAGAGAGGAACGCAAATCATCAATCGAATCCGACAAGCTTTCCAGGGTGGCCACAGGCCGAGGAGCACGAGCAGCTGGTGAGGAAGAAGACTCTCCGGGATGCAGTCTGGGAGAGCGACGAGGCAGAGGAGGGGGACTGCGGGTACGCTCACGGATAGGACGATGGTCCCCTGGACGAGTAAGTCCAGCTCTAGTGGCCGCTTGACGACCTTCTTCCTCCAAAGAGAGAACACGACGTTGATTGATGCCCCTGCGAGGGATAACCTTGGTTCAAACCATGAGGAAGGAGAAGGAATTTGAAACTGCACAGGCACACGGTTTAAACAAAGCTTCTCCGGGAAGGAGAAGAGTTATGACAGTTCACGGCCCAAGAAACACGTATGCAAATGAAAAAAAACTCCCCCACGTGTCCTTTCTTTTCCTGGATTTATGGCAATTAGACCTGCTTTCGGCTGTAGCTTGTCTGTCACAGCTCCTCGAGATTCGTTTGGTTCCCCCACGTGTCCTTTCTTTTCCTGGATTTATGGCAATTAGACCTGCTTTCGGCTGTAGCTTGTCTGTCACAGCTCCTCGAGATTCGTTTGGTTCCCCCACGTGTCCTCCATGCGCCAACAGCTTTTCCGTGTTTTCGGGTGACTTTAATCCAACGCGTAGATTTAATCTCAGAGATCGTCCATCCAACGGTGGAGATCTGCTCACTCGTTCTATAAATAGGTGCATTCTGGGGAAACGACTGTTCACTCCACAAGAGAGAAAATTCTTCCGAGTTCCAGCCTTTCTCTCTCAACCCTTCAGCCTTTCTTTCGAAACTCAAATCCTTTCTTCAACAATTTCAATACTTCTCCTCCCGATCTTTACTCCCATCTGAAAGATTCAATCCCTTCCTTCCTCTGAGATTTTCAGATCTCCAACACCACTTCATCAACTTCAATCCTTCTAACAACAATCTCCCTCAAACACTCAACAACGTCGTTCTTCAATTTTCACTTCCTCTCAACCCAACACCATGGAACCACGAACTCTGCAACTAATGGAGCAACAGACCCAGCAACAAATCGAGGATGGAGGAAACAACCAAGCAGCCGGGAGTAGTGCCAACACGCCTATCAGGCCGACTAATAACCGGTGGGCTCCCACACCGCCTCAACTAAGAATCCTCAAGGGCCTTTACTATGATAAGGGTTTTAAGTAGCCAACTCCAGAGCAGATTCAAGAGATCTGCCTTCATCTGAAACAGTATGGGCAGATCGAGGAAAAGAACGTCTTCTTTTGGTTCCAGAACCTCAAAGCTCGAGAGAGGCAGCTGATGAGGCCAATTCGGAAAGTTCGGGTTGGTGGATCTCTCGATCTCAATTTTGGATCCACTAGCTCCACTGATGATGGTAGGTCCATTGACCTAAACTTTGGTTCCACTGGTCCTACTGGTGATGATGGATCTATTGATCTAAATTTTGGGTCATGTGTCGGCTATAGTGTTGACCCATATTCCTCCTCACCCTTCAATACTAATACTAGTACTACCTCCCTTGGCACAACAGGAGGACAATCTTTCATGGAACAACGAGGAGAATATCACCAGGAGATTGAAACCCTTCCACTGTTCCCCATGCACGGTGAGAACGTCCTTGGTAACCCGAAGACTACTTCCGAGGAAGGTAGCGCATATGGTTGGTACTCCGGTGGCTGGGACGACAACAATGGTGGTTCTTGCATTTCTCTTGAGCTTAGTCTCAACTCCTCCGGAGCTGCAGACATGGTTTAGTATAGTGTATTATTACTAATTTTTTTTTTTTTTTTGTAAATAGCTGAATTTAATAAGACTGAATGAATGCAGTTTTTTTTTTTTTAAATTTTTTTATTTATTTATAGGACTCAAAAATGAAAGACAAAAAATATTTATAGGACTCAAAATGAAAGACAAAAATATAAATCCTAAAATAAAAACAAGGGAAAAGCTGAAAAATAAAAAGAATTATGGAAAGAGAAAGCAAATCTGATTATATTCTGAATTGGGTTGCCTCCCAAGTAGCGCTTGTATTTTACGTCTTGCAGCCAGACGGTACCTACATTAAATAAAGTTAGTAACTATAATTAACAAAGAAATACAAAATAAAAACAAGTATAACTATTAATTACAAACTACAAGTATAATTAACAAGTATATTGTACATAAAACACAAGTTAAGTACACAAGTGAGTATAAAACGTGAAAAGTATTTTTACAAGTTTAAAGTGTGAAACAACAAAATAATTTACACGTATAGAGTATTCACAAGTATTTCTTTTGTTATAAACATTATTGATATCGAATCAAATTCCAAGCGGTAAATCAAGTGGACGTGCGGCCCAAATATAGTCGCCTAGACACAAACTCCCTTTCAAATCGTTTGGGCAACCTTACTGAAATGGCCAGGTGGGGGAGGACGAACATGAGAGGAAAAATCCATTTTGGCATGAGCTACTCCCACATAGTGGTTTAGGCCCATTTGCAAGAACTTCTGGATTCAAAAACCCGTCATGAATGTTGTCCCCTTCCTAGACACCATTCCACATAGGCTATACTTACTAAGATGAAAAAGTTCATAAGTGTGAAGACAGTTCAACAAGTGTTAATAAAGGCCGCCCTCAACCTTAAGGGACCTGAGCTAGGTACCAATAAGGGGTTTAGGCCAATATTAATAAAAGAGACTTCACCTATTCCTCTCAATTTACAACCTACAATTAAAATTCGTGTTCAATAATATAAATAATATTTAAACTAAGTTTTAAACAATTTATATACAACAAATATATACAATAAATGACACAATTTAGCAAGTGATTTTTCAATCCCCGGAAGCGGCGCCAAAAATTGGTACGCCTGAATTAAGCGCACAAAATTACCCTGCAAAAGACAACTGTTAGTGTAATACCCCGAAAAATCCAAATTAAATTCCGTGGATTTTTAGAATTGATTTCGTGGTATTAGGAGCGAGTACGAAGCTTGGAGAAGTTGTGGAAGTAGTTCGAACGATTTTATTTTCGAAATCGAACGTTATTTAGGGAATCTCAAAAAGTGACTTTTTATACGTATGGAATTTGGGAAAATTTCCTTCATGAAAGTTGTAGAGCTCGTCGATACGATCACGTGCATATGCGGAACGCAAAAATCGGAGCTCGTATGAATTAGTTATGATTTTTTTGAAAAAGTCCCAAATTAGTATAAATATTGGATTTTTCCGAAAAATTCAAAAAAAAATCCGAAAATTTCAGAAAATGGAGCTCTTGGCCGGAAATCACCCGATTTCTTCATCAATCGATTTCTCCCTCATCCGGCAACCATTTGAGGTGAAACAAAGCCCAGAACAGTTCGCCACTTCGCCACTAACAGCCTGGTGCCCTCATTTCCTCCCTTCACGGCGGCTACGCGGCGGTGGAGCTCGAAACCGATTTTAGCTCGATTTTAGTCAACGCCGGTTTTCTCCTAGCTCCGGCCACCAAAACTTCCGATCCTTGGCTCTGTGAACTCGCCTCAACCTGCTGATCATCATACCAGAAGGATCGCACCTGGAGTGACCGGTTTCACGTTCGTCGGAGCTCGGCCGGTTTTCGATCGAACACCAAAACCTTTCGATCGTGATATCTCGAGCTGTAGTGCATCGTTTTGATTGATTCTGGAACCAGTGAGTTCACCTTGATGTTCTTAACAACTCTCTAGAAGGAATCGAGGCCTGAAATTGAAGTTTTTACGTCGAAATCGAGCCTCGCCGGATTCTGCAAATTGTCGCCGGATTCTGGAAATTTTCCGGCCACCGAGACTATTTTGGTACTTTTCGACCTCTTCCCGTTATTTTCTGATCTTGTGCTAGTTATGAAAAATGATCCATGTTAAAATGAAGAAGTTTGTAGTTGACAACTTTTGCATCGGAGGTGGTTGACCGACGCGTTGACCACCTACTGACCATCGCTTGTGGCAGCGCGTCGGACCATATTTTGAGTTTATATTATCTGGACGATGATCTACGCATCCATGCGAGCGTTTTGATATATTACAAGGTTATTTTAGAAAAAAGTGGATAAATAGTGGATTTACGTTTTGACGTTACTATTTAACGTTTTTACGTTTTATCTTCGGTTTACGATCTGTGAAGATCAGACCATCGGTTTTACTTCAAATTTTAATATGTTGATCGTATGACTGTCCCGATGACTTTGTGAGGTCACGGGCGAAGATCCGACCGTTGGATCTTCGTATAATTGTGAAATAGTGATTCAGAAGGCGATTCGTGAGAATCTGACCGTTGGATCTTCGTGATAATTTTGGAGGATGATCCTAAGGGCGATCCGTGAGGATCCGACCGTTGGATCATCATATAATTAGAATCCGACCGTTGGATCATCTTTATTTTAGAATCCGACCGTTGGATCATCTTAATTTTAGAATCCGACCGTTGGATCGTCTTTATTTTAGAATCTGACAATTGGATCGTCGCTTAAGGTTATTTCGTGTTTCGTTTACTAAGCAAAGACCATACTTGATTAGGTACTTGACGGTTTGAGTTGACGAGCATTCGGAATATCGTTATATTTGACTTTTTAGAAGACGCAGCTGGATTAGAGGTGAGTAAACCTCACATGGTTCATATTACGAACCGAATAAATTTAATTACTTTATTTTTGTCGCAATTGTGTGAAAATATCTCAATTATGTGAAAATATTTGTGGAATAAATATTTGTTTTAAATCATATGGACTTGATCAACTACGGTCCATAGGTAATTTAAATGATTTTATTATACAAATGAATTTCACGGTTTTTATGCTTGAACTATAGTTGGTATTAGTGGTCATTCCTGAGCGGATGATTACGTATATATATATTTACGTGTTATATATATATTGGTTGACGTGTGATTGGTATGATGAAATGATTGAGAATGGATTTGGATATTATTCAAGCTATTAATCTCCCATTTAATTGTTGAATAATGAAATGTTGATCATGTGGTGTGAAAGCTATTTTATATGCCCAATTGTGAATATGTGGAAATTATTTTAAGAAGTAAAGATTTGTCTTGAAATAATATGTCTCTTTATATGGGTGTACATATACATATTTACAATCTAAAATTTATAAAGATTGTATGTTGTGGATTTGATTATGTCTGAAAAGTACAATTGTGAAGCCGGGTGATTACAACAACCCCGTGCTTAAGTGAATTACTGGTAAATGTGTTTTGATGTTATGATGACGTTAAGCTGTGGGCCCTAGTCCCTTCAGATAGTGCACTATTATACTCTTAGGAAGGGTGGTACTTTGAGTATACATACTTTGGAGGGTGTCCTTGGTATGCTGCGGCTTACCCATGCTTTGGTATTATGGACCCTAGCATGTGGATTCCCGTGCTTTGGTATTATGGACCCTAGCACGCGGATTTATGATTTGTTACCAGTCAACCTGGTTTTCCCGTGTTTTGGTATTATGGACCCTAACACGTGGATTTATGATTTGTTACCAGTTAATCTGAAAATTCACTAAAAAGAGGAGTGTACTTATGTTATTTTGATCAAATATCTATCTATGATATATTTTGAATATGTGAAGGTGTTAGTGAAATTGATCAAATATCTATCTATGATATATTTTGAATATGTGAAGGTGTTTGTGAAAAGAAAATCAAGCATGCATTACTTTAATGTTATTTCACATATTAATGTTGCAATATTTGTTGGTTGTGATCAAGCATGTGTTGCTCAAATGTTATTTCACATATTAATGCTGCAATATTTGTTGATTGTTTACTTGAGTTATAAGAATTGTAACATAATAAATCAACAGTTCTTTCTTGTTTACTCACGAGCTGTCAAAAGCTTACCGGGTTTTGTGTTGTTGCAATTCCCGGTACACTATTCAAATTGTGTAGCGGGTAATCTCACAGGTCAGGAGAATCAGGGCAGTGATCGTGCGGTTTAGAGTATTAGTATTAGATTGACAGCATTTGTTTTTGTGAGGAGAATTATACTCATTTGAGTTTTACAATTTGATTTGGTGAGAGTGTGCTGTAATAAGTAGCTTGAGGATTTGGTTTATGTAATATCAAGAGGTGTAACTAGTGGTTGTTTTCTGAGAGAAAAATTCAAAACGTTATTTGTATTGTTATTAGTCATGTTCCGGATTTGAATCCTTATTTCAAAATTCGGGGTGTGACAGTTAGTATAGGATAAGCAGGGATCGTTCAGTCCGGGGATTGAGGGTACACTTGTAATTGCAAAAATAAATTAATAAAAGTAAAAAGTATTATGTACAAAAATAACAAATAAAGAATTAAAATAATAAAGTAAAAAGTATTATGTACAAAAATAAAACAAAGAATAGAAATATATACAAGTTAATGTAAAAAGGGGGGATTGGAGTTTTCAAAACGCAAACAATAATAAAAGAAAGAAAATGTTTCAATTTTTAGGGATTCCAAATTAGATGTATGGACGTTGAGAACTTCATAATCCACCACTAGCTAAGATAAGAGAAAGACAATTTAACCTAATCTTCAATTACTAAGGCATGTGAATGAAACCAATCAAGAACTTTAGGATCGCCGCTAAAGCCTTATTTTTCCCAAAATTACTTAGAACCGTGAACGCACTGCATCCTAAGCTTGCTTATATGCAATCAAGGTGTAGAACGCTACCCTATCAAATTAACTCATTAAGCACACATAAACACATTAAGCTCTTTGGAAAGATTGATTTTAGAGTACAAAACTAGTGAGGAACGCCATCCTAGCATGCATTCTATTTGTTTGATTTCACCTAACATGTAGGCTTTACTACTTGAGTGTTTTAAGACCGTGAACGCACTGCACCTGAAAACTAGCTCCAATTACATGCTCATATTTTAGGTGATCAATCTAAGACATAAACATATAAAAGATTTTATAAAACAAAACCAAACAAAGCATTCACAAAACCTTGTAATCGAAAAAGAGATTCAAAAGCTAAATATCCATCACATAACTAGGATTTCATACTAGTTCTCAACAAGAAAATTACTCACTCATAGTTTGGAAATCCAAAAATAAAACCAAAAGAAATTACAAGGAAAAAGATAGAATTACACCATGAAGGGAGTGGATGATGAAAAGCTTGAGACGTTGATCTTGAATCTTGAAAGCAAGACTTCACTATCACGACACAAGGTGGATGATGACGGCTAGGAGGCTTCATGGCTTGTTCTTCTCTTCTTCTCTTTGCTTGGAAATGCAGAAACTTGAAACTAGACACTACTACAAAAAGGTCATCAGACGACGGTGAATTTGTGTTGTGTGATGACCAAGCTCACCGTGGTCTAAGTGAGTGTTGTGTGATTGAAAAATCAGACAACGGTGATTTCACCGTTGTGTGATAATAGTTTGCTCAACAGAAATACCTATTTCCGTTGTGTGAGTTCTGCGCAGCATGTGCCTGGCATGGCATGCGCGGCGATGCCTCGGCACATTCAGACAACAGAAGATGAAATTTTGCCGTTGTCTGAGATTCATAACACACAACGGATATAACCCATTCTTTGTTGTCTGAGATTCATAACACACAACTGATATAACTCATTATTTGTTGTCTGAGACTACTAACAGACAACGGATATAACTTAATATTTGTTGTCTGAGGTAAGTAACACACAACTGAAGTAAAATTATCTCTCTTGTCTGTTGATTACTCAGACAACAGTGATCATTTTATTTCTGTTGTGTGTTATGAATCTCACACAACAGAATTTTGTTTTCTTTTGTTGTTGGTTGTTAGTTCACACAACAACTATATTTGGTTATCCGTTGTGTGAATACTGTAATCAATTGGGTACCAACTAGTGACTGTTGTAGGAGAAGCCTCAATTTTGAACTCTTTTACATTCATACAACACATTGTTTTGTATTGTGTTGTATGACTAAACCTTGAACAACAAGAAGAATATCAATATAAATGTTTGTCCAGAATAATGCTCAATATATTACCATATAAACAATACTCTAATCCATATATATCATTCAAGAACCATTATTCAAGCATCAATACATTCAAGTAACAAGATAATGCACCAAGAGCATTCTTAGCTAGCTACACATGAATAAAAAAACTAAGCTTCTAGCATTGAATGCCTATTTCAGCTTTAAATTTTGCAGCTTCTTGTTTGTACTGTTTAGACCTGGAGATAGTGCCAGAAATGAGCAATGCATCCTTCTCCTGGTTATATTCATTCTAATTCCATTTCTCCTGTCAATCCCCATCCCAGCTATTCAATATGCAAGGCCATATAGACCAATGTTCTGCCATTTGGCGATGATCCCTCCTGGGAACCAGAGTAGTACCAACAAAGATGGCTCAACAAGGAAAGCTCTACCTAAGCCCCTAAAAAATCTCTGACCTCTGGTGATATGAAACCGTTCATTCATTTATAGACAAAAACACATATTCAATAGGAGAAGCAAACTATTACAGCAACAATAACCACGGTCGTAAGAGCATTACAGGTTTTAATACTACCAAAGGTTTTTAGCTAACAAGCTCAGACTGGACCTTTTTGACTAGGTACAGGGAAGGTAGATTTGGAGCTAAGGAGCCTCATCATCATTCTCAGCTGCTCCCCCTTTGAGATATATACTAAATTGTAGACCTGAAACAACACTAACCGCAATATAATACAAGAAAAAATAAAAAATTGTGTTTCTGTACCTTTTTATGTTGGTTCCCTCACTCCAAAAAATAATGGGGAATCAAATACGTGCATAAATAAAATGGTAACTGTAGATTACTGTAACTTGATAAAGATCAGAGCAATTTTGCAAGCAGAATGAAACGCATAAATACCAACTTACCTTCTTAGTCTTGCCTTTGGTAGTTTGGAACTGCTGCCAAGCATTTTGACGCTTGTTCTGAGTGACTTCCAACTGCTCCATCCTCATTTTTGACTTAAAAGCATGTATCTTCTTGCGTTTGGCAATTTTCTGCAGATTTTGGAGTTGGCAAGCATCAGTATAAAAAGAAAAGTCAGAAAGATGTTCAAAAATTGTACAATAACTTCTGGTATCGTAGGAAATGATAGATCACAAAATAATTTCAATCACCCTACAAACTAGTTTGGTGACTCAACCCACCAGAAACTTTGTGAATTGTGAAAAAAAGAGAAAAAAAACCCTAAATTGCAACGCTCCAAACCTAAGTTGCTTTTAGTCAGATTAGTACTTAATAGTGAACTACTGAACATTGTATTATTCCCATATTACATAGATGGGGTAAAGTGCAAACTTGCAAAAGGAATGCTCTGTGGGTCATTTTTTTGGCGAGAAAAGTTCTGGGAGTCTTGTCAGTAGATAGAGGGACCCCATTAGAGCTACCATTACCACACCCACACATCTAGTTTATTATACAATGATAGAGATGGAAAAATTACCACATCCTCAGGATCATCCGGTTCTATACGAAGCTTTGCCGGTAGGCTTCGTGATTGGAAGTCAACAGAAGCAGCTTGTGCAATTTTCCTTTTGATTGCTTGTTTTGTAGCTTCAGCAACTTTTTCCGCTTCCAACAGTGCATTGACAGCCCCTTCTTGAATTGGCCTTACATTGGCTGGATCCACCTGAGAGGAGAATCGCCAGTGACGAATAACATTTGCAAAATTTAATAATACACATAAAAGGAGTAGATGAAGCAAACTAAGGACTGTATGTGATTTAAAAAGGAACAAACAGTTGGATCCCTTTCCAAACTTCGGATAATAACTAGACAAACTCTTGAGGAGAAAATCTATGTTATCTAAAACTGCATTCTAGGTGATATAACTTTGAAGAACCATTTAACAAATCATTGGCTCGTTAGTTGAAAATCGTTATATAGGCCAGATGAAAATTCACTGCATATATAGAATAATATGAACTTCAGGTAAACAGGTTTCAATTAAACAAAACTATGTAATCATAGATCACAACTTCATAACCTAAAGACCCGATTGTACCAACCCTGTCAAAGGTTTTGAAATCAGTTTTGAAATCAGTTTTGACATGTCGTTTTGAAAATGCCCATGAAATGAAAGAATGCCCTGCAAATTCACAATTTCAACCCATTTACTTATGAGTACAAATTATGGATTCCAGTGAATGACAAAACATCGTCACCTACAGTATCCTTCCTGAATTTTGCCATGCATAGTACACAAGGAAAACAGAGAAAGCATTTTGGGAAGAAACCTTTACATATGACACCAAGTGGAGAAAGTTGTTCATGGTTATGGCTGTGTATTGCAAGTGATACACAATATGCCATTAATTCCATGCCTTAGACCCTAAAGACAGTTATAACTAATAATTATTCTTAGTCTAAACCAGTAATCATGGATAACTTTTGGGGAAGGATGTCTGGCCCATATATGTATATATAAATGTGGCTTAACAATGAATATAACTAGGAGAAGGATGCATTGCTAACTTAAAACCATTAGGATTCAGTTATCTAAGATTTATATTGAATAGTTTAGTTGAAGAAATCTGATATATAACTGGCATAGCTAGAGCATAAACTGGACCTTCTTTTCTTCTCTCTTTGTGAAAACAAAATTTTCGTGGAGAAACTAAACCAGAACAGACTACAGAGCAATGGGCAATAAGCCCGCTGGATTAATCAACTAAGGAAAGCTATTTAAAGCAGCAAACAAGCAACAACTTCAACTACCACAATAATTACAGAATAACACTAAGATACAGCAGCACTACAATTTGAAAATAAGCAAACAATGGAAAACCGTAGGATGGTTACTGGTTTGAAAGCAAGAAGATATATGTAAGGAAAAAGAAACAAACCTCTGATGCCAAATCATCAAACCTGTTGTTGAAGACTTGACAGTATCTTTGTTTGTTCTGCAAGCATTTGTTCCAGCTCAGAAACATCATGCCTGCAAATGAACTTTTATTAAACAATCAGAATGTTACTATATCCCAAATTAAGTCGGTTATCCTAACTACGTCGGGTTGGGTTTTACTTTGGATTTTCATATCAGAAACGATTTAATAATAAATTGATGTATTGGACTGGGTTTGTTCCTTCTGATGCTACAAAAACAATGACCAATATAAGTCATCCTGAGATCATTGACTGATTGATTTCCTAATGGCTTATCTTCAATCAATTCTAACAGCAAATAACAGCAAAAATAGGCTCAAACCTTGCTTCAAACATCTGAATTATCAAAGGACAAAATTCAATAAAGAAAATTGAAACAATTTCGTTATGAAACCCAAAGCATTATATCATATAGTTAAAAATTCTAACTTGAACTGAAAAACTGACAGAAAGCTAAATAAGTAAATATCAATTGGTGCTAACAGATTTTGAAGACCTTGCAAATCATGTTCCTACATAATGCTATCAGTCAATCAAAAGAAATAAAAAAAAAAACTTAGAAAAACATCAATGAAGATAGGAAACGGCAACCTGATTTAAGCATAAAAGATTAACAGTTTGGCCTGATCAAGTCTAGTCTCATAAACCCCATATTTTCCACTGAAAACCATAACGAGTACAGTTCACAAAATAACAACAAAGATGAATAAAATTACCAGCCCAACCTCTTTTCTTGTTTCCAGTACAAACCTCTCCCCCTTCAATATGTACAACCTCCAGATTAAGCACAGACTACAAAAATAAAAAACCAAATTCAACCTATGAACAATTCAATCAAAAAGACCTCAATGTAGGCTAGAAGCAGAGGCATATATATATATATATATATATATATATATATATATAAATATATATATATTTATATAGTTGTCGATACAAACCACAATTTGTTGTCAATCACCAAAATCTGCTTAAAACTTGACCATCTAAGTACCGAGACAAAGCTAAACTGTCTATCCTAATACTGCAATGTGCACTCATATACTCACTATCTTAAAACACAAAACACACTTGCAAAGTTTGTAATAAATGTGCATTGCTCACAGCTCAAAAAGCCAAAAAAAAGAAAGAAAGAAAAGTAGCATTCCTGATTTTCAGATAATCTTGACAAGAGGACGTTCAATTTTCACTCTTTCTGCTTCTCTAAAGCAAAGAAGAGAGCAATTGCAAGCAAGTAAGGTAATTTTTCCCCCAACTGCAAAGCCAAAGCAAAACCTAATTGAGATCTGCAAACCTAAATTCCACAGAATCATTTAACTATGCACACACACACACTGTTCTCAAAGTAAATAAATTGAAAGGGTGCCAAGGACCAACCGGAGCTGTAGAGGCCATGGCCGACGAAGAAAATCAACCAAACAACAAGACAAATATAAATACCGCAGTAGGGAATGAGATCTGGCGGCTCTGTTTCGGTGGAGCCCGTGCTTCACCGCCATTGCTAATCGATACCTGGAATTCAATCAGCTTCAATAGAAAGGAAAAAAAGAAAGAAAAGGGATTCATTCCCTATTGGATAGAGCGATGTGGTGGTCAGAGAATCAGAATCCATCGGTAAAGTAAAACATGAGTGAACCCAGGTGGAGGAGATGTGGGGATTTGGGTCGGTATATCGGGGAAGAAAGTGGAGTGAACCAGATGGAAGACTGAGAGAAAGGTTTCACGAGAAAGAGAGAGAGAGAGAGAGAGAGAGAGAGAGTGAGTGTGTCGAGAAACCATAGATTGCAGATTGATGATATCGAATATGCCATTGCTAAACCTCCAGGGAAAAACCTCCAACTGAACACTACCTTCAGAGAGAATGGGCTAGGATTGGGGGTTAGGGTTATGAGGTAGAAGGTCTTGGGGGACTGTTTGGGGGGAGAGGTCGAGAAATTGAAGTTCTTTCGGGGCTAGATCCATGGTTGATTCAAGATAGCTCGAAGCTTTAGGGCCAAAGATCGAAAATTTGGGGGAGATTTGGAGAGAGAGAGAGAGAGAGAGAGAGAGAGGGCAGAAAGAGGGATATTAGGAACGGAAGAAAGATAGTAGAAGAAGAAGACGAACGAGAGGTGGCATAAGAAAGGTGGAGTGAACCTTGATCGAGAGTATTGATTTCAATAAAGACTACATAAGTTGTTTAGCACTTTAGTGGGAGACTTCAAGTTTCTCCAACAACAGAAAATTAATGGACCGTTGTATGAGTATATGATTACAAAACAGGCTGAGAGGGAAAATTTTCCGCCTGTGACTCGTTTCATTTGAGTTAAATTAATTTTGCCACGCTGTGCAATTTGCTTCCATGCTCAGACAACAGAACTATGACAATCTGTTGTGTAAATTTGTGCAACTTGCACTAGGTGTACCTAGAGGATTTCTCAAGGTTCATGCAACATTCATTATACAACAGATATCAAAAAAACGGTTGTGTGAATAATTCAAATAGAGGTCCTTCTGGGAGGGAATTATGTGCTCATTTCCCTCCATCTAGGCCTCATATTCACACAACGGAAACTTCTTAACTCAGTTGTGCAATACCTTCCTAAGAAAAAAGTTTTCAATTTTCTTACATTCACACAACAGAAAAATATTTGTACCGTTGTATGATAGAGTTTGTGTTAACACACAACAGCAAATTTTAGTTCTGTTGTGTGATGAGTGTTGTGTGTTTCGATTTTTGTAGTAGTGAGAGGATGGAAAGGAAAATGGAAAGGAAGTGGAGAGACAAAGAAGATGGAATGGATGAAGGAATGTGTATAGGAAAATGGAAAGAAAATGGAGAGACAAAGAAGATGGAATGGATGAAGGAATGTGTGTAGGAAAATGGAAAGAAAATGGAGAGACAAAGAAGATGGAATGGATGAAGGAATGTGTGTAGGAAAATGGAAAGAAAATAGAGAGACAAAGAAGATGGAATGGATGAAGGAATATGTTTTAGAATGAGAGGAGAAGGTGTTTATATAGGGAAGAAAAAGAAGAGTGAAATGATGAGTGGAAGAAAAATAATGAAAGTGGAGTATGAAAGTGATTTGTAAAATATGGAAAAGATAGAGAAATGATGAAATGAAAGCAAAGCATGAAGGTGCAGAAACATGGAAGTGATGATGATTTATTAAAGAGATTGTAGTAGAAAAATATATCCAAGAAAAGCATTAGCTTTCTTCATGTGGGTAGGAAACATGAACATGTGAATATTGAGCTGGTTTTAGGTCAGTTTCTGCCCCTTTATTCCTTCAATTATTTCTCTAACAAGACTTCATTATATGCCTTCGACTTCTTCATATGAAATGTTCCTCTATGAGTGTCGATCATCCTGACAAATTTTCAGAGTTTTATTCCATGGGGTTGGGCCGAAAATACTGCTGGACCTCTTACAGGTCCAGTTTTCCAGTTTTGCTTATGTAGAAAATTGGACTGATTGTTTGAAGGCCTTCCACTCAAAATTATCTCTGGCACTCTTCATAAGAAATGATCCTTGGGCTTTCTAGATTGAATCTGGAAAGTTTCAACTCATTTGAAGTTCGGATGGTTAGTCTTCCACCCCTCATTTCTTGTCTAGCTCGCTTTCTCATTGGCTCAATTTCTCCAAGACACGCTTTGTCAGGCCAAAATGCTCATTTTGGGGCCAAACAGCTCATTTCATCATTATCTACTCCAATGTACCTAAAAAAATAGAAATTGAGTTAAAAATCGATTCGTTAAGGAATTAACTAAGCAAAATGTGAGGAATTAACTATTAAAATACCACATTAAAATGCTCCTATCATTTTGTGGTTGCAAAAATTTTTCGAGCACCCAAATGGGAACGACGGCTCTTTTGGGTCGTTGATAACTGCCTTAAAGCTAGTACAGTTCAAGTTGGACAGATTCAATTCATCCATTGGTTTAAGCAAGTTAGATACCTTAACGATCATCAATTTGGCTGAAAATTTGCAGAGATGATCTATACATTAGTACCTAAAAACTAAACCGTCGAGATGTGGATATGCGACCGAAAAGTGACCTTAAACTCTAAATCCGCATATTAATTTCAAAGCGGAGCTCCGCTACACACACATATACACACAACTCTCTATCCAAGACCTTGATTCACATAACATTATATTTATGCTATAAAGCACCAGCACAACATGCAGCAGCTCTTCAACTCATGCAATTAATTAATTAATCTTCATAGTTGAAGCCCAAAATATTTTAGTCTAAAAAGACCTTGATTCACATAACATTATATTTAAGCTATAAAGTACTAGCACAACATGCAGCAGCTCTTCAACTCATGCAATTAATTAATTAATCTTCATAGTTGAAGCCCAAAATATTTTAGTCTAAAAAAGTTTTGAAAATAAGAACTTATCTCTTTCTTGAGGAATCAACTTTACAGGTATTTACAATGAATTGTTTCAGGGACGGATTCGGGGAGGTGTCGAGTCTAGGTAGCTACCTAAACTCGAAATTAATGATAAGCTATGGAAGTCTCTTTAGTCTTAGGGTTCTGAAGAATTCTTTTATGAAGGAGAGGGCAAGAGGGTTGGGTACAATACCCTGCACGTCATTTCTGTTCCTTCTCTCTAATAAAGAAGTCGCCTGGTAGTTTGAAATCTTTAATTAGGGATATGAGTCATAACTATATTTAAATACAATTAGATATAAATAACACTAGAAAGTATTCACACTCTATGGGTGTGGAGAAGTGGGTGGGTAGTTGGTTTTTGAAAATAATAAATTTTCTTATTAATTATTTATTTAAGTTTTAACTTTTTTATGCCTAGCAATTAGAAATATATAGATATATATATATATATATATATATAAAGTTATTTAATATTTTATGGGTATAAAAGTAAAAGACAATTAATATGCTCCGTCTAGATCAATTTTTTTTCTATTCTCCACAGTAGATGACTTTTAATAGAAAAAAATTGATATGTTTTTTTTTTTTGAGAATAAATGTCAACTCCATTAATAATAAGAAAGATTATAAAAGACAAATGTTGAAACTACATCATAAATGAAAAGTACGAAAATAAAACAATGAACATAGAACCTAGCAAAGATGCGATTAGATTCAAAAATGCATCTGAGGACACATCGGGTGTAAACCGTGCTATGTGAAAAGTTACTAATAGTATGACCGACCATAAAAGGGCAATCTTCTATCAAAGCAGCCGGTGGTTTGACCGACCAAGCAGATTCCTCGTACATCTTATGACGAAAAGAGAACAATCTTCCACCTAAGTTATCGATAGTGTGACCGACCACTAAAGGGCAATCTTCTAACAATATAACTGGTGATGTAACCATCCAAACATCTTCCACGTAAAAAGTACGCCAAACAGAGATCAATCTTCCACCAAAGTGACCTATGAAACAAAAAGATTAAAACCAAATAAAAATCAACCTCAAAGCCCACATCCAGGCCCAATACCAAGTCCAAACCCAGACTCGACCAATGATCCAGATCCAACCCCAACACCAGACCCAAATCTTGATCCGACCCGGATCCCAAATCCGGATCTTCAAACCAATCTGCACCATGCCATCGCGCGGCATCTTCAGCCCAGAAAAGCTTCTGACCATCGGCTCAACATCCGGCTATCTGTCGGCCTCCACACGCCTCTAGATGCTGCCCATATCAGCCTTCCAGACGCAAATCCAGGTCCGCCGTACACGACCACGACCAAGGACGAGGTTCCTTGCCTCCATTGCTGGCTGACAACCACTCGACCTGCTCACCACCTCGTCCACCGTACGACCCCTATCCACCACCAGAATCGGAAAACTATTCCACCATCCGATCCTCCAATGGCTTTGAGAATCACAATAATAACTCCGCCGCAAGGAAGAGAAACGAGGCAAACAACCTTCGCTGCTACACTAGATCCCCACCACGCCACCGAAGTCACCCAAGTCCTCCATATTCATGGAGGAAGTTTCAGGAGCAAACCTCGAGGACGGCCGCTCTCAACTCTAGCAGAGCACTAGGTAAGTCCAAATTAGAGATATGCTTTCTGATTAAAACAATTAATATGTTAATTATATTCCAAATTAGAATAGTTTTCGTTTAATTTTATTATGTCTTTAATAAATAGATTTGATAAATTAATCAT
The DNA here is from genome assembly GCF_002994745.2 of Rosa chinensis. Classification (NCBI taxonomy): domain Eukaryota; kingdom Viridiplantae; phylum Streptophyta; class Magnoliopsida; order Rosales; family Rosaceae; genus Rosa; species Rosa chinensis. The sequence continues at coordinate 43,486,314 of NC_037091.1, forward strand.
ATAAAATAATCCTAATAATAGATAATGATTTAATTTTTTTTTTTTTGGAATCAAAAGCATATATATAAAAAGTTAATATGGAGGGCAAGCTGACCCAGTTTCCTACAATCATACTTTAGTACCTCCAGAATATAGTCCGGAGGATAATCAAACCATGATTCACCTATACTGGCCTCATAGGCAACATTGGCTAGATGGTGAGCTACTCGATTACACAATCTGGGGGTATGCTGCACACTGACATTGGACAGCAGGGCAATGCTACTTCGAATATCATCAATGAGACCTTCTGTATTAATATGAGTAAAGTGCCTATCTGCAATATCAGACATAGCTGCGAGGCAGTCCGTTTCAATCACCACATTACTAACCTGTAAGGCTTTCAACATTTCAAGGCCTTCCTTGATGGCCCAAAGTTCTACCTGTTTTGCTTAGGCGACTGAATGAATAAGGAATGCGAAAGCAGCTTTGAACTTCCCTATGTCATCTCTCAATATGCCACCAACACCTCCATGATGTATTTGGTGTACGAAGCTTCCATCAACATTAAGTTTCCATTGACTTCGAGCCACCGGTTTCCAGACAGGCCTACTCTTCAGTTGCTTTGAGTTTTTTGTCGAATTTCCTTTATCAAACTCTGTGAGCCATGCAAGAGAGCTAAGCACCAAATTACTTGCAGGTTGGCTAGTATTATGCCAAAACATGTTATTTTTGTTCTTCCATATGGCATGAAGTACCATTATGAGCTTTGCAAGAACCTCGTTCTTAAGATGCAAGGCATGATCAAGCATCTATTCCTTGAAATCTATGCTAGGCAACAAACTTCTGCCCAAGTTAAATGGAGGTGCAGCTAAAATGGAAATTGCAGTGGGACACTTACAGAAAATGTGTGCAGTGTCTTCATATGGATGTGGACATAAGAGACAGTGTAGGTCACCAGTATACCCTTTAGTACTGAGCGTTGCCCGAGTTGGTAACAGATTTGAGCAAGCCCTCCATATGCACATTTTAACTTTGCCTGGCACCTTTGCACGCCAAATTCTTTTCCATAATTCCTGAAAAGGATTACCCCGGGATGTGGAAGCAAGCACATTTTCTAGCACTTTGATTCTGGCAATCCAGTAAGCGGTTTTGATAGAGTAAAAACCCATCTTTAAAGTGCTCCAACACAGTTTATCCTCTATATTTCTACAACTAAGAGGAATACATAGTACCTATTGAGCAATTACAGGTGGGAAGATGGCATGCATGGCAGCGGGTATCCATTGTCTTGTGCTAGAGTCAATCAAGTCGGATACAAGTTCAAAAACACAATCCAGTGGTTTATGAACTAGGAATTGTTGGTAGTTTGGGATCCACCTATCTTTCTAGATGTTGACTTGAGAACCATTACTAATGCTCCATTGTACTCCTGCTTTTAGGACTGGCCTTTCATTAAGGATGGTTTCCAAGAGGAAGATGGAGAGTCTCCAAGTTTTGCCTCGCAAAAAGAGCTATTGGGGTAGTACCGGGCCTTAAAACAGTTTTGCAATCAATGAGTGTGGGTTGGACACCAACCTCCATCTCTGTTTAGCAAGCATGGCAAGATTGTAGGCATATATATTTTTAAAACCCATTCCACCTTCAGGCTTTGTCAAACAGAGCGTTTCCCAGCTTCTCCAATGGATTTTCTTTTTCTCATCTATGCCTCCCCAAAAGAATGAGGCACAAAGTTGATGGATATCATCACAAAGGCTTTTAGGTAACAAGTAACAGTTCATTGCATACAAGGGCATGGTTTGCGCTACTACTTAATTTTATGAGGATCTCCTTACCTGCTGTACTTAGAATTTTCGCTTTCCAACTCACAAGTTTCTTAGTGAGCTTCTCCTTGATGTACTCAAATATAGCAGACTTGGACTTCCCTACTCTCATAGGTAATCACATGTATCTATCATGCTCTTTGACATATTTGACTTCAAGTAGAGCAGCAATTTCTCTTTATCTGTCAACATTAACATTATTACTGAAGACGACACTACTCTTCTGGAAGTTTACTATCTAACCAGAGGCCTTCTCATAAATATTCAAAATTTTCCTATATTGTAAGGACTCCTCATTTGTAGCTGAACCAAAAAGAAAACTGTACCTACATGTGCCGGAATGAGCATAATTAGCTATAATGAGCCACGCTCATGGTACCGCCAGAGGTACCGACTCCCACCAAGGGGGTAACCTGCGAAGGCACGGCCAGGCGGGCTACCGTTCGAGCCCTGGATTGCCCCCAGATCACCGCTGACGCGCCGCATCAAGATAGCATCAGAAGCTCCAGACGCTGGGAATCGAAGCACATCAGTCCCACATCGGAAACAAGAAGAAGATCAACCTCTTCCTCACCTATAAAAGGTTCTCTCATCTCTCCTCATTAATTACGCAATCACTACTCATTTATTGTTATGCTGCCCATATACAGTGACTGACTTAGGCATCAGAGAAGTGAAGACCGCCCAACGCGGTCTCCCTCTGACGCCCTGTCTCTCGTGTTGCAGTAAACGGAAGTCATCTAATCCTCGGAGTAGTGGTCCGCCCACCGGACCCGCGTTAAACAAAGAGTCGACTACCGCCGAACTTGAGCATTAACATAAACTGTCATCTGCAAAGAAAAGATGGTGCAGTGTAGGAGCTTGAGGGCACATGGTAAGACCCTGAATATTATGTTGATGCACTGCCTTTGAGATTAAAGCTGACAAACCTTCACTATGTAAGATGAATAGATAGGGTGATAGTGGATCTCCCTGTCTAATGCCCTGAGTAGGTGTAATCAGAGGATAAGGTTCCCCATGAAACAATATAGAATATCCCATAGATGTTACAAACTTCATAATGAATTGTATCCATTGAGAGGCAAACCCTAGTTTTGTTCGATAGCATGAATTTCCAGTCAAGCCTATCATAAGCTTTACTTATAACAAGTTTGAGAGAGAAGAAACCTGATTCCTGGTGTCTCACTTTGTGCATGAAGTGTGCTGTTCAGTCGCCACTAAAGTGTTGTCTGAAATCAATCTACTCGGAACATACACACTTTGCAAAGGTGATACTATCTCAGGAAGCCACATCTTTAATTCATAGTACTCTTATCGAAATGAGAATTAAACCACATAAGTTAAAGAACTTTTTGTTGGTCTTCACGTTTGCCAACACTTTTTTGTCTTCTGAAATCTTGATAACACACACCTGTACTTGTGATGAATCAATCACATAACAAAAGACTGAAAACATTTCTGTCGTGTGAATGTAATCAGACGACAGAGTTTCTACGTCGTCTGATTGGACAAGAGATGTCAGCGCCTCAGGAGACAGAAATTTGTGCAATCAGACGACGTAGATTATCTGTGATCTGATTAACTAAATGGCATAATGTGTTTCCAGATGTTAGTTAGGCTAGCCAGTCAACTAGTCATGGCTAACCAACAAAAATTTTGATATATAGCACAATTGATTTACTTGTAGGAAACCTCATATATAAATTATTTTCTAGAAACATTGTATAAATCCAACTAGGACTTTGATAGTTTATGATTGCATTATAAACATTATATAGAACTATATATTTGCATGTGTAAACTCAATAATTTCTCATAGAACTTTAAGTCCAAAGGGTTTTGCTCTGCTATGGTTTCGTGGCCGCAAAAATTCTTCGAGCACCCAAATAGGAACGGTGGCTCTTTTGGGTTGTTGATAACTGCCTTAAAGCTAGTACAGTTCAAGTTGGACAGATTTAATTCATCCATTGGTTTAAGCGAGTTAGATACCTTAACGATCATCAATTTGGCTGAAAATTTGCAGAGATGATTGATAGAAGCATTTTAATGTGGTATTTTAATAGTTAATTCCTCACATTTTGCTTAGTTAATTCCTTAACGAATCGATTTTTAACTCAATTTCTATTTTCTTAGGTACATTGGAGTAAATGATGGTGAAATGAGCATTAGGTCCACACTTACCTATAAATGGTGGAGAAAAATGGAAATGTACTAAAATGTCAATTTTACACATTTTCCTACTCCAGCTAGGAGAAACCAAGCCAAGCAAGGAAGAAAGAGCAGACGCCTGACCAAATGAACTTCAAATGAGCTGAAACTTTCCAGATCCATTATAGACACCCAAAGGAACATTTTATATGAAGAGTGAAAGATCCAGATAGAAGTGGAAGGCCTTCAAAAGATCGGTCCAAAGTTCTGACTAAAAGACGAAAACTGAAAGTCGGACCTGAACGCATTCTGGAAGCATTTCCGGCCAAAATACCTTTCTAAAACATCTGAAATTTTACCAGGGTAATCTAAATTCATGGGGGAGTATTTGTTATGAAGAAGTCACGGGAAGAATCTAAACTTTCGGTGGAGATAAAATTGAAGTAAGAAATGAGCAGAAAATCCACCATCATCATCACCCAAAAAAAAACCTAATTCCATGTTTTAGGGTGTAATCATCATGTTTTCTCCATCATTACTCACCCTAATTTACTCCATATTTCCATCATCATGTTTTCTCCATCATTATTTACCCTAATTTACTCAATCTTTTCCAATTTCACTCTCCTTTCTCTTCCCTATATAAACACCTTCTCCTCTCACTCTCAAAAACACACATTCCTTGATCCATTTCATCTCCTTGTCTCACCATTTCCTCTCCATTTTCCTTAGTTATCACTTCCTCTCTTCTCATTCTCTCACACATCTCTTCCATCACATATACACACCATCCACTGCCCTAAATCAGAAACCACGCCTCCATACTCTCCCCTCATCATAGCTCATGAGATCCCTACTCCAAGGAGAAGCCGTAGCCTCCATCTTCCATCAAATCATCTTCCATCATCTTGTCGTACTCCTGCTTTGAAGACGCCTCAAGCTTTCTTGAAGAATAATCAAAGTGAGATCGTGATATCTACTACCTTCTACGGTTTATTCCTTTTGTACTTTTCGAATTCAATATGTATATGTTTTTGGATTTCCAAACTATGAGTGAGTAATTTTCTTGTTGAGAACTAGTATGAAACCCTAGTTATGTGATGGATATTTAGCTTTTGAATCTCTTTTTCGATTACAAGATTTTGTGAATGCTTTGTTTGGTTTTGTTTTATAAAATCTTTTATATGTTTATGTCTTAGATTGATCATCTAAAATATGAGCATGTAATTGGAGCTAGTTTTAAGGTGCAGTGCGTTCATGATCTTAAAACACTCAAGTAGTAAAGCCTACATGTTAGGTGAAATCAAACAAACAGAATGCATGCTAGGATGGCGTTCCTCACTAGTTTTGTACTCTAAAATCAATCTTTCCAAAGAGCTTAATGTGTTTATGTGTACTTAATGAGTTAATTTGATAGGGTAGCGTTCTACACCTTAATTGTATATAAGCAAGCTTAGGATGCAGTGCGTTCACGGTTCTAAGTAATTTTGGGAAAAATAAGGCTTTAGCGGCGATCCTAAAGTTCTTGATTGGTTTCATTCACATGCCTTAGTAATTGAAGATTAGGTTAAATTGTCTTTCTCTGATCATAACTAGTGGTGGATTACGAAGTTCTCAACGTTCATACATTTGATTTAGAATCCCTAAAAATTGCAACATTTTATTTCCTTTATTATTGCTTGCGTTTTGAAAATCCCAAACCCCCCATTTCATTTAGTTTTTGCGTCAACTTTATTTCTCTTTTCTTTCTTTAGTTTTTGATAGTTTTGTTCAATTAGTGCAATTTGTGAAAGTACCCTCAATCCCCGGACTGAACGATCCCTGCTTATCCTATACTAACAATTGTCTTTTGCAGGGTAATTTTGTGCGCTTAATTCAGGCGTACCAATTTTTGGCGCCGTTGCCGGGGATTGAAAAATCCCTAGCAAGTTGCGTTAATTTTTGTTTAATTTTTATTTGATTTGATTTTATTTTTTTATTGCTTTTAAAACGTGTAAAATATTAACTTTGAGTTCTAGTTCGATTTTATGTGTGAATCATAACGGAATAGGTGAAGGATTCTTTTGTTAATTCTTGTCTTAACCCCCATTGTTCAGCTAGATTCATCTTAGTAAGATACGGTGTCTAGGCTGATTGGATACGAGAAGTGCTAGCAAAGGGTCTCGTCCCCTGCTAAACAAGTGAGCTGAGCTCCGCCAAAATCGTTCCTCTACTACCTGGCTGTGTCCCAAAAGAGTTATCGAATGCTTTGGGTTGAGGGCGACAATTATTAACATTTGAAACATCTTGGGCCGCACATCCAAACCTTGATTCAAACTTAATCTCGAACTTTTTCTCTTCACATAAACCAACGTGTAATCTAACTTAAGATAGTACTTTTCTTAAAAATTCATTGTCTTATTACACTTGTGTTTCATTCCATTACTTCTTACTAACTTCATCTTATCTCTTCCCGTTGAAGGAACTTTGTATGCATACACGAAACAATCCTCAAGGAGCCTTGATACCTCTTGATAACGAGCTAGAGAAGAGCTTGAAATTAAGGAAGAACGAACAAGGGCAAACGTCACAAGTGCAAACCCAAGACATCACCAAGGAACTTGAAGATGTTGAAATAGAAATTCCACCACCAAATTCACCTCAACGTTTTGAGGAAGAAGAGCAAGAACCAATGGCAAGTATAAGGCAACTCTCATCCACCAATGCAGGAAACACCATCCCAACATGCATCACCTATCCTGCAGTTGCAGCGGGAAAGGAAGCAGACTTTGAATTGAAATCAAGTCTTCTCCATAGGCTTCCAATGTTCCATGGTCTCTCTAGTGAATATCCTATCAAACATTTGAACGAGTTTCAGTTTGTTTGTGTGAGCATGTGCCCCAAGGAAGCAGATTTGCAAATTCTGAAGCTTAAGACATTCCCTTTCTCACTTATGGATCGAGCAAAAGATTGGTTATATGAGCTGCCTTCTGGACACATCAACAGTTGGGAGGCATTGACTAGGGCATTCTTGGATAAGTATTTCCCTACCTCTCGTGTGACAGTGCTTAGGAAGCAGATCACAGGTATTCAGCAAAAACATGATGAATCATTCCATGCATATTATGAAAGGTATAAGGCACTTTTGGTGCAATGTCCTCAACATGGGATGAAGGACGAGAACTTGCTCCAATACTTTTATGAAGGTCTCACGCCTCTTGAAAGACAAATGCTTGATGCAGCAAGTGGTGGATCATTCATCGACAAGTCACTTGCGGCTGCTAAGGAATTGCTTGAGAATAGAGCCCTCACAGCTCAGCAATATGATGGCTTAAGCTCTACACGTACAAAAGTCAACGAGGTAAATAGTCATCTTGAAGATAAAATTAATAAGCTTACTTCACTTGTGTCTCAGGTCTTGACAACAAAGGGACAAGGAATGGCCATGGCATGTGGAGTATGCTCCATGCAAGGACATGAGACTGATCAATGCCCACAACTCATGGGAGGTGAAGAATGGGAGCAAGCCAACGCCATAGGTTTTCAAGGAGGCCAAGGAGGACAAAAATACGATCCATTCTCCAACACCTATAATGCTGGACTTAGGGATCATCCTAACTTTAGGTGGAGGAATAATGACAATGTGCAAGGACCTCCTCAATCTCAGAACTTCAACCGTGGACCACCAGGCTTTTATCAGAAGCCTCAGGCTTTTCCTAACTCTGCTCCTTTTAATAATTCTCAAAGTTCTAATAATGCTGCTAATTATGATGAGATTATTAAAACTTTGACTACTTCTACTCAATCCTTATTGCAGACTCAACAAAATACTTCGATCCAGATGAACACCATGAGCAAGGATGTTGAGGAGTTAAAAAAGCAGATGGGTCAAATGATAGGTGCCATGAACAAATTCCATGAGCAAGGAAAGCTCCCAAGTCAAACAGTTCCAAATCCAAAGGGAGGATTCGAAACTGCCAAAGCTATCACCACCAGAAGTGGCAAGACCCTCAGGGATGCCCCAAAAGCCCAAAAGGATGTCCATATGGATGTTGAAGAAGAAGAAAAGGACCCTGCAACGTCCAAGAAGGAGTTGAAGGCATCACCTAACTCTGAGCAACAGCTGAAACAAAAAGGTAATGATTCTAACTTGTCAAATTCAGTTGTTACTAACTACTCTACTCCTATGCCTTTCCCAAATAGATTTGCTCACTCTAAAAAGGATGAAAGTGAGAAAGCTATCTTGGAGACATTCAAGAAGGTCCAAGTGAATATACCTCTTCTTGAGGCCATCAAGCAAGTTCCAAAGTATGCTAAGTTCTTGAAAGAGCTATGTACTACAAGAAAGAGGCTGCGTGAAAAAGAGGTAGTGAAGGTAAGTGAGAATGTCTCAGCTGTGATCCAAAGAAAGCTCCCTCCAAAGTGCAAGGACCCCGGAAGTTTCACCATTCCATGCGTAATTGGTAACAACAGGTTTGAGAATGCTATGCTAGATTTAGGTGCATCAATAAATGTCATGCCTTATTCTATTTATGCATCTTTAGATCTAGGAGAGCTAAAAACTGATAATGTTATCATTCAATTAGCGGATAGGTCTAAAGCATACCCTAAAGGTTTAGTAGAGGATGTTCTTGTTCAAGTAAATCATCTTATATTCCCTGCTGACTTTTATGTGCTTGACATGGATGAACCTTCTTTAAATTGCACTCCATTATTGCTTGGACATCCATTTATGAGAACTGCTAGAACCAAGATTGATGTCTACGCCGGATCATTAACAATGGAATTTGATGGTGATGTTATAGGCTTCAACATCTTTGAAGCCATGAGGTACCCTTTGGATGCTTCTTATTCATGTTTTTCTATTGATGTGTTAGATTCACTTGCGCAGAAATTCCTTGATGCATTGAATGAAGATGTGTTGCAAACCACTGTTGAACAAGGAGTAGGATGGAGTAGCAGTTGGGAGGGAAAAGGTGGTGAACTAAAGAAAGTTGCACCAAAGGATCTTGAAACATCATTTGGGGACAATGTCTTGGAAACTGTGGCCTCTCTTGAAGCTATGCCACGCTTAAGGTATTCTAACTTTGAGTCCATTCAGTTATCTGCTAATAAACCCTTGCCTTATGTGATTCAAGCCCCTGTACTTGAGCTTAAGTCACTTCCAGATCACCTGAAATACGTTTATTTGGGAGATGACGAGACCTTGCCTGTGATTGTGTCCTCTACGTTGTCAAAGGAGCAAGAGAAGAGACTTGTGGATGTTTTGAAAGAGCATAAGACTGCTATTGGTTGGACATTGGCTGACATCAAGGGAATTAGTCCAGCTGCTTGTGTTCATAGGATACTTCTTGAGGAGGGAGCTAAGCCAAGTAGAGATGCTCAACGTCGTCTTAATCCCCCAATGAAGGAAGTGGTGAAGAAGGAGGTCATCAAACTCCTCGACTGTGGCATCATATATCCCATCTCAGACTCCAAATGGGTGTCACCGGTCCAAGTGGTGCCTAAGAAGAGTGGAATAACGGTTGTGAAAAATGAACAAAATGAGCTTGTGCCCCAAAGAATCGTAACTGGCCACAGAGTTTGCATTGATTATAGGAAGCTCAACACCACCACAAGGAAAGATCACTTCCCTTTGCCATTCATCGACCAAATGCTTGAGAGGTTAGCTGGTCATTCATTCTATTGTTTTCTTGATGGATATTCTGGTTATAATCAAATTGCAATTGCTCATGAAGATTAAGAGAAAACAACTTTTACTTGTCCTTTTGGCACATTTGCATATCGTAGAATGCCCTTTGGTCTTTGTAATGCCCCTGGTACTTTCCAACGTTGCATGCTTGCTATTTTCTCTGATTATATTGAAAAAATCATTGACGTTTTCATGGATGATTTTAGTGTTTTTGGAATGAGCTTTGATGATTGCTTGCATAACTTGGATTTGATTTTGAAACGATGCATTGAGACCAACCTTGTTTTGAATTGGGAAAAGTGTCACTTTATGGTGACACAAGGTATAGTGTTAGGTCACATTGTGTCTGCTGAGGGAATAGAGGTTGATAAAGCAAAAGTGGATCTTGTGCGCTGCTTACCCTCTCCCACTTCTGTGAGAGAGGTTCGCTCTTTTCTAGGACATGCAGGGTTCTACAGGCATTTTATCAAGGATTTCTCAAAGATCTCAAGGCCCTTATGCACACTTTTGCAAAAGGATGTGGTGTTCAAGTGGACAAAGGAGTGTCAAGAAGCCTTTGACACATTGAAAGCAGCCTTGACATCTGCACCCATCATGATGCCCCCAGATTGGACTCTTCCTTTTGAAATCATGTGTGATGCATCAGACTATGCAGTTGGAGCTGTTCTTGGACAAAGGAAGGAAAAGAAGCCTCATGCCATATACTATGCCTCAAGGACATTGAATGACGCTCAACTCAACTACTCAACAACTGAGAAAGAACTCCTTGCCGTGGTCTTTGCCCTAGATAAGTTTCGTTCATACTTACTTCAAACTAAAATTATTGTTTACACTGACCATGCTGCTTTGAAGTATTTGTTGTCAAAGAAAGAGGCGAAACCTAGGTTGATTAGATGGATTCTCTTGCTTCAAGAGTTTGATATCGAAATCAAGGACAAGAAATGGAGTGAAAACGTGGTTGCTGACCACCTGAGTAGGCTTGTGCATGAGGAGGATGTTCTACCCTTAGAGGAGAAATTTCCGGATGAACAACTCTTCGGAATTGAGGTAAGTATGCCTTGGTATGCTGATATTGTGAATTATCTAGTAACTAGGCAAATCCCAAACACTTTAACTCGTGCTCATCAAGAAAAACTTAAAAGTAGTGCTAAGCAATATGTGTGGGATGATCCTTACTTGTGGAAACATTGTTCTGATGGGTTGATAAGACGTTGTGTGAATGAATCTGAGTTTAATGACATATTAGCGTTTTGCCATTCTGAACATTGTGGAGGACATTTTGGTTCGAAAAAGACTGCTGCTAAAGTGTTAGAATCTGGTTTTTATTGGCCTTCTTTGTTTAAGGATGCTTATGCTTTTTGTATGAATTGTGATAGATGCCAAAGAACCGGAAATCTAGGACCTAGGAATCAAATGCCTTTAACTGGAATACTCATTGTTGAAATTTTTGATGTTTGGGGCATTGATTTTATGGGGCCCTTCCCATGTTCTAATGGTTTCCTTTATATCTTGCTTGCTGTGGATTATGTCTCAAAATGGGTGGAAGCAAAAGCCACCCGGACTAATGATTCTCGAATTGTTGCAGAATTTCTTAGGTCTAACATCTTTGCTAGGTTTGGAATGCCGAGAGCGATCATAAGTGATGGAGGATCTCACTTCTGCCATAAGTCAATTGAAGCTTTGCTCAAGAAGTATAATGTTACTCACAAGGTTTCCACACCTTATCACCCTCAGACAAGTGGGCAAGCTGAAGTGTCCAACAGACAAATCAAGCAGATTTTGGAGAAAACTGTTGGACCATCTAGGAAGGATTGGAGCCAACGAATTGATGATGCATTATGGGCATATAGGACAGCATATAAGACGCCTATAGGGATGTCACCCTTTAGGTTGGTGTATGGGAAAGCATGCCATCTACCCGTGGAATTAGAGCATAGGGCATGGTGGGCGGTTAAAGCCTTCAACATGGACCTAGATGAAGCTGGTTTGCATAGGAAGTTGCAAATTAATGAGTTGGAGGAGATACGGAATGATGCTTATGAGAGTGCACGCATTTACAAAGAAAAGACGAAGGCTTTCCACGATAAGCTGATTCGTGGGAAATCCTTTGTGGTTGGTCAGAAAGTTTTGTTGTTCCACTCTCGCCTCAAACTCTTCCCAGGTAAGTTACGATCTAGATGGGTTGGACCTTTTGTTGTTACTCATGTTTTTCCCCATGGTGCAGTTCAAATAAAGAGTGAAGTAACAAAGAATGAGTTCAAAGTGAATGGACATCGGCTCAAACCCTATTATGAAGCATTGGTGGGCAAAAAGGTGGAGGAAGTACCCCTCCAAGATGCACCACCTTCTGAAGCTTAATTGTAGGTACCGTCTGGCTGCAAGACGTAAAATACAAGCGCTACTTGGGAGGCAACCCAATTCAGAATATAATCAGATTTGCTTTCTCTTTCCCTAATTCTTTTTATTTTTCAGCTTTTCCCTTGTTTTTTTATTTTAGGATTTATATTTTTGTCTTTCATTTTGAGTCCTATAAATATTTTTTTTGTCTTTCATTTTTGAGTCCTATAAATTTAAAAAAAAAAAAACTGCATTCATTCAGTCTTATTAAATTCAGCTATTTACAAAAAAAAAAAATTAATAATAATACACTATACTAAGCCATGTCAGCAGCTCCGGATGAGTTGAGACTAAGCTCAAGAGAAATGCAAGAACCACCATTGTTGTCGTCCCAGCCACCGGAGTACCAACCATATGCGCTACCTTCCTCGGAAGTAGTCTTCGGGTTACCAAGGACGTTCTCACCGTGCATGGGGAACAGAGGAAGAGTCTCGACCTCCTGGTAATCTCCTCCTCGTTGTTCCATGAAAGATTGTCCTCCTGTTGTGCCAAAAGAGGTAGTACTGGTATTAGTGTTGAAGGGTGAGGAGGAATATGGGTCAACACCATAGCCGACACATGACCCAAAATTTAGATCAATAGATCCATCATCACCAGTAGGACCAGTGGAACCAAAGTTTAGGTCAATGGACCTACCATCATCAGTGGAGCTAGTGGATCCAAAATTGAGATCGAGAGATCCACCAACCCGAACTTTCCGAATTGGCCTCATCAGCTGCCTCTCTCGAGCTTTGAGGTTCTGGAACCAAAAGAAGACGTTCTTGTCCTCGATCTGCCCATACTGTTTCAGATGAAGGCAGATCTCTTGAATCTGCTCTGGAGTTGGGTACTTAAAACCCTTATCATAGTAAAGGCCCTTGAGGATTCTTAGTTGAGGCGGTGTGGGAGCCCACCGGTTATTAGTCGGCCTGATAGGCGTGTTGGCACTACTCCCGGCTGCTTGGTTGCTTCCTCCCTCCTCGGTTGGTTGTTGGGCTTGTAATTCCATTTGTTGCTGGGTTTGTAACTCCATTAGTTGCAGAGTTCGTGGTTCCATGTTGATGAGTTGAGAAAGTTGTGTTGGTGATCTAATTTTTCGAATGAAAGAAGAGATTGAATCTTCCTGATGGAAGAGAAGATCGGGAGGAGAAGGATTGAAATTGATGAAGAAAGGATTTGAGTTTCGAAAGAAAGGCTGAAGGGTTGAGAGAGAAAGGCTGGAACTCGGAAGAATTTTTTCTCTTGTGGAGTGAACAATCGCTCCCTCAGAATGCACCTATTTATAGAACGAGTGAGCAGATCTCCACCGTTGGATGGACTATCTCTGAGATTAAATCTACGCGTTGGATTAAAGTCACCCGAAAACATGGAAAAGCTGTTGGCGCGTGGAGGACACGTGGGGGAACCAAACGAATCTCGAGGAGCTGTGACAGACAAGCTACAGCCGAAAGCAGGTCTAATTGCCATAAATCCAGGAAAAGAAAGGACACGTGGGGGAACCAAACGAATCTTGAGGAGCTTTGACAGACAAGCTACAGCCGAAAGCAGGTCTAATTGCCATAAATCCAGGAAAAGAAAGGACACGTGGGGGAGTTTTTTTCATTTGCATACGTGTTTCTTGGGCCGTGAACTGTCATAACTCTTCTCCTTCCCGGAGAAGCTTTGTTAAAACCGTGTGCCTGTTGAGATTTCTACCCTATTGTGTGCTTTATATATACATCCTTTTTTGTCTCCTCCATATTTTACTAAGGTTTGTCTAAGCGTGCAGTTTCAAATTCCTTCTCCTTCCTCATGGTTCGAACCAAGGTTATCCCTCGCAGGGGCATCAATCAACGTTGTGTTCTCTCTCTGGAGGAAGAAGGTCGTCAAGCGGCCGCTTGCGCTGGCCTCACTCATCCTGGGGACCGTCTTCCTACACGTGAGCGTAGCCGCAGTCCCCCTCCTCTGCCTCGTCGCTCTCCCAGACTGCATCCCGGAGAGTCCTCTTCCTCACCAGCTGCTCGTGCTACTCGGCCTGTGGCCACCCTGGAAAGCTTGTCGGATTCGATTGATGATTTGCGTTCCTCTCTCCGCGATGGTATTATGGTGACAGATTGGAGAGTCACATGCATGATCGATTACATCTCTGAGATGAACTTCTCTTTGATCCGCTGTCACACTGCAATAAACAAGCTTGCTCAGGAAGTCAATAACTTGCAGAGTTATCCTCCTGGGTTTCCTCGCAAGGCCGCTACTGCATCACACCATGAGGACCCTCCTCAGGAGGCTGAAACCAGCAAGAGGGCTGCCACTCGCATGCATACCGCTCCTCCAAAGGAGTAAATGGAGGTACAAGTCTAGGCTGAAAGACTTTAAACATTAAGCGCTGCATGGGAGGCAACCCATTTCAACTGTAGCTGTGGTGGAACCATCAAACGCAGATTTGCTTTCTTGAACTCTTCCTTCTATTTTATTTTCATGAATTTTAAGTTGTTTTAGGTTTCGTTGTGTTAACTTTCTCTTCTATGCTTGATTTATGCTTTGCATGCTTTATATTTGTTTATACATTGAGGACAATGCATGAATTAAGTATGGGGGACGGATTATTTCTTTATTGTGTTTTTAGTAGTTAGTATATAAAGAAAAAAAAATTAAAAAATTAAAAAAAATGTTTATAACAAAAGAAAATGTTGTGATACACTAAGGTATATTGGATTAAACATAGTCTTGAAAAAGGGTAGCTGTTTCAGTCCCATTGCACATCGAGACTCCCTGTTCCCGTACCTAAGTGTTGAAATTAAATTAAATTGTGAAAAAAAAAAAAATGTTGGTTTTAGAGTCTTTTTGTTTGTTTGAGTCTTAGGATGCTCTTAACGTCTAGGATGAACATGTCTCTGAATTCATGGCTGAAGGTTTTCACAATCGAAATAGGACTTAATTGAATTCTGTGGTTAATCAACATTGTGATGCTTGTATGAAGATTTGAGATAGGATTGTAACTTGGTCCATTAAGCATGCTAGGATTAAGTCTGATTCATTTGACCCTAAGTGAGCTGTTGAGCTAAAATACTTTCTTTTCGAGTGCTTACTGATAAATTTAGAATTTCATGGCTGTATTTGCAAAACCTCATCATTCTTTGGAAATCCAATGATCATGTGCCATAGATTTTAATGGACTAGAGAATACTAGAACTCGACTGTTGTGACTGTCAAAACTTGTATGCCATAATATGCACTGATCCGGGATAGGATAGAAGGCATTAGGGTAACCACCATAGCCAAACAAGCATGTGTCCCCAATTGTGCCCGTCGTGGGACTCCTTAGAATGAACCCCTTTGAGCCTACGTTGAAAACATTTGTTTCATCACCCTCACTACCCTACCATGAGCTTAGTACAGGATATCTCTACCCTTGTCTTAGGGACTTAGTAGAGCATGACATAGTATGTAGGGGTGACGATGAAAGACAAGTGTGGGGTGGGGAAAATCCAAGAAAAAAAAAATGAAAGAAAATGCAAATGAAAAAGAAAGAAAGAAAAATGGCAAAAGAGAAGAAAAATTGAAAAGAAAACTCTTGGGAAATTGTTGAAGTGTGGTTTTGGACTTTCAAATTTGTAGAAGGCTCAAAGTTGAAAATTATGCCTTTGTCCATTCTCATGTTGGTGAGAGGAAGGTTGGCCCAAAACAATGATATTTGGTCTACAAAAATGATGACATAAGGTGGTCCTTATATGCTCTACTAGGTCCTTAGGATTTTTTGTATCCTTAATCTTCATTTCGAAAACCCTAGCTTAGCCCCATTACAACCTGTTTTAAGTGCTGACTTGATCCTTGAGATGGGCAGTCTTTGGTTAGTGGAGTCAGGTACGCAGTCGAGCTTATGGTTTAGGTCTATTTGTGTACTTAGTCATTTCATGAGGTCTTTAAAAAATTCTTCACAAAATGCGTTTATTGATGAAATATGCAAGTTGTTTGTTGCCTTACAATTTGTTCTCTTGCGTATACTTGAGTGTGAAGCTTTTAAGCATAGCCATTTCTGAGAGAAAAATCGAGAGTATGCCCTGTGAGTTTGGATTGGACTTGTTCGAAACATGCTATCATTCACTGTATAACTTAAGTTCTCCATATCTTGCTTAGTCATATGAATGTCACAGGTTTATTAACCATGGAATTATCTATGCAATTTTGATTAAGTGTTTAACGTGAAAGCCATGAGTTTGGAGTCTCTGAGACAACAGTTAGGGGCAGTAGAGTCATTTACTTTCTTTTTGTCACTTCTTTGTTCTGTTTTGTATTTTTGTTTTGGTAAGGGACTAGCAAAAGCTAAGTGTGGGGTAATTTGATAGAAGCATTTTAATGTGGTATTTTAATAGTTAATTCCTCACATTTTGCTTAGTTAATTCCTTAACGAATCGATTTTTAACTCAATTTCTATTTTCTTAGGTACACTGGAGTAAATGATGGTGAAATGAGCATTAGGTCCACACTTACCTATAAATGGTGGAGAAAAATGGAAATGTACTAAAATGTCAATTTTACACATTTTCCTACTCCAGCTAGGAGAAACCAAGCCAAGCAAGGAAGAAAGAGCGGACGCCTGACCAAATGAACTTCAAATGAGCTGAAACTTTCCAGATCCATTCTAGACACCCAAAGGAACATTTCATATGAAGAGTGAAAGATCCAGATAGAAGTGGAAGGCCTTCAAAAGATCGGTCCAAAGTTCTGACTAAAAGACGAAAACTGAAAGTCGGACCTGAACGCATTCTGGAAGCATTTCCGGCCAAAATACCTTTCTAAAACATCTGAAATTTTACCAGGGTAATCTACATTCATGGGGGAGTATTTGTTATGAAGAAGTCACGGGCAGAATCTAAACTTTCGGTGGAGATAAAATTGAAGTAAGAAATGAGCAGAAAATCCACCATCATCATCACCCAAAAAAAAACCTAATTCCATGTTTTAGGGTGTAATCATCATGTTTTCTCCATCATTACTCACCCTAATTTACTCCATATTTCCATCATCATGTTTTCTCCATCATTATTTACCCTAATTTACTCAATCTTTTCCAATTTCACTCTCCTTTCTCTTCCCTATATAAACACCTTCTCCTCTCACTCTCAAAAACACACATTCCTTGATCCATTTCATCTCCTTGTCTCACCATTTCCTCTCCATTTTCCTTAGTTATCACTTCCTCTCTTCTCATTCTCTCACACATCTCTTCCATCACATATACACACCATCCACTGCCCTAAATCAGAAACCACGCCTCCATACTCTCCCCTCATCATAGCTCATGAGATCCCTACTCCAAGGAGAAGCCGTAGCCTCCATCTTCCATCAAATCATCTTCCATCATCTTGTCGTACTCCTGCTTTGAAGACGCCTCAAGCTTTCTTGAAGAATAATCAAAGTGAGATCGTGATATCTACTACCTTCTACGTTATTCCTTTTGTACTTTTCGAATTCAATATGTATATGTTTTTGGATTTCCAAACTATGAGTGAGTAATTTTCTTGTTGAGAACTAGTATGAAACCCTAGTTATGTGATGGATATTTAGCTTTTGAATCTCTTTTTCGATTACAAGATTTTGTGAATGCTTTGTTTGGTTTTGTTTTATAAAATCTTTTATATGTTTATGTCTTAGATTGATCATCTAAAATATGAGCATGTAATTGGAGCTAGTTTTAAGGTGCAGTGCGTTCATGATCTTAAAACACTCAAGTAGTAAAGCCTACATGTTAGGTGAAATCAAACAAATAGAATGCATGCTAGGATGGCGTTCCTCACTAGTTTTGTACTCTAAAATCAATCTTTCCAAAGAGCTTAATGTGTTTATGTGTACTTAATGAGTTAATTTGATAGGGTAGCGTTCTACACCTTGATTGCATATAAGCAAGCTTAGGATGCAGTGCGTTCACGGTTCTAAGTAATTTTGGGAAAAATAAGGCTTTAGCGGCGATCCTAAAGTTCTTGATTGGTTTCATTCACATGCCTTAGTAATTGAAGATTAGGTTAAATTGTCTTTCTCTGATCATAACTAGTGGTGGATTACGAAGTTCTCAACGTTCATACATTTGATTTAGAATCCCTAAAAATTGCAACATTTTATTTCCTTTATTATTGCTTGCGTTTTGAAAATCCCAAACCCCCCATTTCATTTAGTTTTTGCGTCAACTTTATTTCTCTTTTCTTTCTTTAGTTTTTGACAGTTTTGTTCAATTAGTGCAATTTGTGAAAGTACCCTCAATCCCCGGACTGAACGATCCCTGCTTATCCTATACTAACAATTGTCTTTTGCAGTGTAATTTTGTGCGCTTAATTCAGGCGTACCAATGATCTATACATTAGTACCTTAAAACTAAACCATATATCGAGATGTGGATATGCGACCAAAAAGTGACCTTAAACTCTAAATCTGCACTTTAATTTCAAAGTAGAGCTCCGCTACACACACATATACACACAACTATCTATCCAATATCTTGATTCACATAACATTATATTTATGCTATAAAGTACTACCACAACATGCAGCAGCTCTTCAACTCATGCAATTAATTAACTAATCTTCATAGTTGAAGCTCAAAATATTTTAGTCCAAAAAAGTTTTGAAAATAGGAACTTATCTCTTTCTTGATGAATCAACTTTACGAGAATTTACAGATTCGGGGGGGGGGGGGGGGGGGGGGGGTGTTGAGTCTAGGCAGCTACCGGACTTCGAAACTAAAGATAAGCTATGGAAGTCTCTTTAGTCTTAGGGTTTTGCAGAATTCTTTTATGAATGAGAGGGCAAGAGGGTTGGGTGCAATACCCTGCATGTCATTTCTGTTTCTTCTCTCCAATAAAGAAGCCGCCTGGTAGTTTGAAATCTTTAATTAGGGATATGAGTCACAACTATATTTAAATACAATTATTTAAATACAATTAAATATAAATAACACTAGAAACTATTCACACACTATGAGTGTGGAAAAGTGGGTGGTCACCTGTCTAGAGGTGGGTAGTTAGTTTCTGAAAATAATAAATTTTCTTATTAATTATTTATTTAAGTTTTGATTTTTTTATGCCTAGCAATAAGAAATATATATATATATATATTAAGTTATTTAATATTTTAGGGGCATAAAAGTAAAAGACTATTAATATGCTCCGTCAAAGACTTCATCTAGATCAATTTTTTTTTCTTTTCTCCGCAGTGGATGAGTTTTAATTGAAAAACAATTAATAAGTTAAATTATATTCCAAATCAGAATAGGTTTCATTTAATTTCATTATATCTTTAATAAATAGATTTGATAAATTAATTAGAAAATTACGTATAAGTGTCAGTTTGAAACTTTAATTAGCCTTAAAGTCACCTAATTTTTTTGTACAAATAAGGCCACTTCCATCCACAGATTATTTCATCCATGACAATATTACCCTTCTACCTAAGAAGCCCAATTCCGTCAACCTAACATCGATCACATTTTGACAAAAAAAAAAATCGATCGCAAATCTCTCTCTCTCTCTCCCCTCAATAACAGATCTTTACGTTTTTGTCTCTGCTTCCAATTCCGGCGAACATCAGCAAGGCACAATCGGATCTTGCACCATCGTCGTCACCTTCGATTTCCAGAAAATGAAACTGATCAAAAAATTTTAGATCGAATGAAAATGAGAGAGGAGAAGGCATTGGCGCCAGTCTAATCGCTACATGATGTTTGTGATCGGAAAGGTGAGAGGAGGATCGCGACGATGAAGAAGTTGCATGATGAGGCGAGACGAGGCAGCCCAGGCATCGACAACGTCGTCTAGGGCTCAGTTTGGTGTTGACTCCTTCAAGCCTCCTGATTTTCATGCCCCCTGATTCTCATGTAGGTAATCACTATCCTAATTGCTGTGTTGAGTCTACGCAGCTACCGGACCTCGAAACTAAAGATAAGCTATGGAAGTCTCTTTAGTCTTAGGGTTCTGCAGAATGAAAGGGCAAGAGGGTTGGGTGCAATACCCTGCACGTCATTTCTGTTTCTTCTCTCCAATAAAGAAGCCGCCTGGTAGTTTGAAATCTTTAATTAGGGATATGAGTCATAACTATATTTAAATACAATTAAATATAAATAACACTAGAAACTATTCACACACTATGGGTGTGGAAAAGTGGGTAGTCACCTGTCTAGAGGTGGGTAGTTAGTTTCTGAAAATAATAAATTTTCTTATTAATTATTTATTTAAGTTTTGACTTTTTTATGCCTAGCAATTAGAAATATATATATATATATATCTAGAGTTATTTAATATTTTAGGGGTATAAAAGTAAAAGACTGTTAATATGCTCCGTCAAAGACTTCATCTAGATCAATTTTTTTTTTCTTTTCTCAGCAGTAGATGAGTTTTAATTGAAAAACAATTAATATGTTAAATTATATTCTAAATTAGAATAGTTTTCGTTTAATTTCATTATATCTTTAATAAATAGATTTGAAAAATTAATTTAAAAATTACATATAAGTGTCAGCTTGAAACTTTAATTAGCCTTAAAGTCACCTAATTTTTTTTGTACAAAAAAGGCCACTTCCATCCACAGATTATTTCATCCATGACAATATTACCCTTCTACCTAAGAAGCCCAATTCCGTCAGTCTAACATCGATCACATTTTGACAAAAAAAAAATCGATCACAAATCTCTCTCTCTCTCTCTCTCCCCCGCCCTCCCTCTTTCCTCTCTCTCTCTCTCTCTGTGTGTCTCTCTCTCTCTCTCTTTCCCCTCAATAATAGATCTTTATGTTTTTGTCTCTGCTTCCAATTCCGGCGAACACCGGCAAGGCGCTATCGGATCTTGCACCATCGTCGTCACCTTCGATTTCCAAAAAATGAAACTGATCAAAAATTTTAGATCGAATGAAAATGAGAGAGGAGTAGGCGTCGGCGGCCGTCTAATCGCTACTTGATGTTTGTGATCGGAAAGGTGAGAGGAGGATCGCGATGATGAAGAAGGTGCTTGACGAGGCGAGGCGAGGCGAGGCAGCCCAGGCATCGACGACGTCGTCTAGGGCTTAGTTTGGTGTTGACTCCTTCAAGCCTCCTGATTTTCAAGCCACCTGATTCTCATGAAGGTAATCACTATCCTAATTGCTGTGTTGAGTCGAGGTAGCTATCGGACCTCGAAACTAAAGATAAGCTATGGAAGTCTCTTTAGTCTTAGGGTTCTGCAGAATTCTAATATGAATGAGAGGGCAAGAGGGTTGGGTGCAATACCCTGCACGTCATTTCTGTTTCTTCTCTCCAATAAAGAAGCCGTCTGGTAGGTTGAAATCTTTAATTAGGGATATGAGTCATAACTTTATTTAAATACAATTAAATATAAATAACACTAGAAACTATTCACACACTATGGGTGTGGATGTCACGCCCCGAATTTTGAATAACAAATTCAAATCCGAAACATGAATAATAACCAATACAAATAACGTCTTGAATTTTTTTCTTAATCAGCGTCTCAAAACATAAACAAACCTCGCAGCAAACTATCTCTCGAGTCAAATAATACAAAACCACCATAAATAAAAGTTATGCACAAAAGAGTCTATAAAACACACCAAAATAGACCAAGTGCCGATGTCAACCCCGCTGCCCTACACAACTCGCTCTCGACCCTGATTATCCTGACCTGCAGGATTATCCGCTACACCGTTTGAATCGTGTACCGGGATTGCAAGAACACAAAACCCGGTAAGCTTTTTGCAAAGTTCGTGAGTAAATAAGAAATGAACGATTGATTTAATAAATCACAATTCTTTTAAATCAAGTAAATCAATCCAACAATCCGAACACACACAACAATTCCAACAATTTAATCACCAACCCAACTCACGTGGCACAAAGTACTCACAATGCAATAACCTAGTTACCACCATGACCGTACTCCCACAACAGACTAGAGCTCTAACTGCATTGTAACCTGTCACCTCGGCCGAGGTTCAGCCTTACTATTCAGTGCACCCAGGTTACCACAGTAACCTTCGGACTTCAGACCATTCGGCCCTCAGAACAAACCCAAGTTCCCACTGTAACCTTCGGACTTCAGACCATTCGGCCCTCATAACAAACCTAGGTTACCACTGTAACCTTCGGACTCACAATTGTCACATCACAACTCACAATCATTCTTTCAACAATATAAATCATCAAAAACCACATATTTCAATGTCACACCATTCTGTATAAAATCATGTAAATATATATATACGTAATCATCCACTCAGGAATGACCACTAATACCAACTATAGTTCACACGTAGTAAAACTAAGAAATTCATTTTCTTATATACTTTAAATCTCATTTTCTTAAAACCATTTTCTCACACATAACAATTAATTGTGCAATAAGGAAATTCGGTTCGTAAATGAACCATGTGAGATTTACTCACCTCTCACTCCCGCTGCGTCTTCTTACAGCTCAAAATACGATTCACAATCGTCCGCTAACAAATCCGTCAAACACCTAATCAACATAATATTTAACTTAATGCACAATTCAAGAAATGCATTTATACGAAGATCCAACGGTCGGATCTTCACCCGTGACCACCCAAAGTCATCGGGACAATCCTACGATTATCATAGCAAAACTACAAGTTGATAAGATGGCCTAATCCTCACGGATCACAAACCAAATAATCGAAATCGTAAAATTCATAACTAAATCATACGATATCCAAAATTTAAGTGTTGTATGTTGAAATGATCGTGTCGACATGTAGAACACAAAAATGGGCAAAAAAATGCCCTTGAGGTGGCCGGAAGTGGCCGGAAATGGTCGCCGGAATTAGAGGCAGACCCGCCGCCAACCACCTCCAACCGCATCGGGGGTAGGCTACTCCTCTTTGTTTCATCGATCTGAGAAACTTTCATAACTAGCACGAAGTCAGAAAACAAGTGGAAGTGATCGAAAATACCTGAATACAGTCCGGTTTGGCCGGAAATTCTCCAGAAACCGATGATGCTCCGACGAACGAGAAAACCTTCACTTCAGATGCTATCCTTCTTGAAGCTTGATCAAGAGGTTGAGGCGAGTTCAACAAGCCAAGAAACTCGAGTTTTGGTGGCCGGTACAAGGAGAAATCGATGTTGAACTCAAAACGGGCTCAAACCGAAACCGTGCTCCCACCGCCTCTACA
The DNA here is from genome assembly GCF_002994745.2 of Rosa chinensis. Lineage (NCBI taxonomy): Eukaryota > Viridiplantae > Streptophyta > Magnoliopsida > Rosales > Rosaceae > Rosa > Rosa chinensis. Next base: position 43,509,462 of record NC_037091.1, read on the forward strand.
TGCCGTGCCGCCGTGCATGGCTGCCACTGGCAGCTGCACAAGGTCCAGGCGAAGCTAAAGGAAGAATTTTGGTGTGGTTTGGGGGCCGGAGGAGGAAGAAAAGAGCCGGAAAAGAAATGCTCTGTATTCGGCTAGGGGAGAGGAGAGAGAAAGGTCGGCTGCCCAAAATGGAAACCCTATTTCTGGCAACTTTCCATTTATATATATACCCAATTTGGCAACTTTTCCAAACGCGATAACTTCTTCATACGAACTCCGATTCTTGCATTCCGCATATGCAAGAACTCATATCGACGGGCTCTACGACTTTCGTGAAGGAAGTTTTCCCAAATTCCGTACGTATAAAAAGTCAACTTCGTAACCCCCACTAAAATGTGCATTTCAATTAATTATTCGTCCGAAACACATCCGCTCCATCCACTAACCACGAAACCATCCGATAAACACTAAATTAAATTCCAGAAAATCCTCGGAAAATAGTCACAAATTTCCGGGGCATCACAGTGGAGAAGTGGGTAGTTAGTTTTTGAAAATAATAAATTTTCTTATTAATTATTTATTTAAGTTTTGACTTTTTTATGCCTAGCAATTAGAAATATATATATATATATATATATATTTATATAAAGTTATTTAATATTTTAGGGGTATAAAAGTAAAAGAAAGTTAATATGCTCCGTCAAAGACTTCATATAGATCAAATTTTTTTTTTTTGCTTTTGCCCGCAGTAGATTAGTTTTAATTGAAAAACAATTAATATGTTAAATTATATTCCAAATTAGATAGTTTTCGTTTAATTTCATTATATCTTTAATAAATAGATTTGATAAATTAATTAGAAAATTACTTATAAGTGTCAGTTTGAAACTTTAATTAGCTTTAAAGCCTCCTAATTTATTTTTTTTGTACAAATAAGGCCACTTCCATCCACTGATTATTTCATCCATGACAATATTACCCTTCTACCTAAGAAGCCCAATTCCGTCAGCCTAACATCGATCACATTTTGACAAAAAAATCGATCACAAATCTCTCTCCCCCGCCCGCCCCCTCCTCTTTTCTCTCTCTCTCCCCTCGATAACATCGATCACAGATCTCTTTCCTCTCTCTCCCTCTTTCCTCTCTCTCTCTCTCTCTCTCTCTCTCTCTCTCTCTCTCTCTCTCTCTCTCTCTCTCTCTCTCCCCTCGATAACAGATATTTACGTTTTTATCTCTGCTTCCAATTTCGGCGAACACCTGCAAGGCGCTATTGGATCTTGCACCATCGTCGCCACCTTCGATTTCCAGAAAATGAAACTGATCAAAAAATTATAGATCGAATGAAAATGAGAGAGGAGTAGGCGTCGGCGGCTGTCTAATCGCTACTTGATGATTGTGATCGGAAAGGTGAGAGGAGGATCGTGACGATGAAGAACGTGCATTTCGAGGTGAGACGAGGCTGCCCAGGCATCGACGACGTCGTCTAGGGCTCAGTTTGGTGTTGACTCCTTCAAGCCTCCTGATTTTCAAGCCACCTGATTCTCATGAAGGTAATCACTATCCTAATTGCTGTGTTGAGTCTAGGCAGCTACCTGTGATGCCCCGGAAATTCGTATTTATTTTCCTAGGATTTTTCAGAACTTAACTCGTGGTTGTTGGACGGTTTCGTGGCTCGTGGATGGAGCAGAAGTGTTTCGGGCGAATAATTATTCAAGAAGCGTCCATTGGGGGGGGGGGGGGGGGGCGCAAGGGTTGACTTTTTATTCGTTGAGATTCTCTGAAAACTTCCCTCACGAAAGTTGTAAAGCGCGTCGATACGAGTTCGTGGACATGCGGAACGCGAGAATCGGAGTTCATATGAAGATGTTATGGGCTTCGGAAAAACTTTCCATTTTGGTATAAAAGGACGAAATTTTCCTGAAATTGCAAAGAAGGCCAGATTTCCAAAAACGGAAACCCAGCTCTGACTCTTCTCTCCCGAGCCCAGTTTCTCCTCTCCACTTCGCCGGCGTCGTTCTCGCTCCTCTGGCCACCGTTTGCTTGGATTCAAAAGTGGGTTTTGCTCGCCTCAATCACCTCTAGAGGTCTGTGGAAGGATTGAAGAGTGATTCGAGCTGTGGAGGGAGCTACATCGACTGAAAGTGGCCGGTTCGGGATGAAATCGCCTTGATCGGAGTAGGAGATTCTGGCCACCTTTGCCGGTGATTCTTGAGGGCTTTTGGAGCTTGGAGGACTTTGATGCTTCCCACAAGATGGCTTGCATCGATTCAACTCGTGGAGGTCGAATTTTGGAATTGAAATTCTAGGGTTTCAATCAAGCTGTTTTGTTCTAAGGTAAAATTCGATCAATTGGTTCAGATTTGGACTTTGGTGTAGTTATGAAAGTTTAAATTGGAGTTGAGATGAAGAACTTTGGTGTTGGGAGTTTTGTCAAATTCTGACTTTTGTCCGGCGGCGGTGCCGCCACTGTGGTGGTGTTTTCTGGTGGTTTCCGGCCACCTAACGGATAGTTTCTGTTCCTAAGTTCGATCTACTCGTCGATACGAACATTTTCATATATTGTTTGTAATTTTTGGAGATCGTATGAGCATGTTAGGGTTTTTACAGTTTCGGACCGTTCGATGTTTCGATTCGTGAGGATTCGATCGTCCGATCGACTTGGGGTTTCGGCATATCAATCGTAGATGTATTCTGGAGACATTAGGTGGTCTCGGATGTGGTTTCGCCTCGATTGGCCTCACTTTGGGGATTTTAGTTCAAAACAGGGGTTTCAGACTTAAATCGTTTGTGAATTGTTACTAAGTGGAAACCAATTGTGATTAGGTACTTGACGAAGTATTATTGGAAGGTCGTTTTGTGGATTGGCTGCTTTGTTCTGTATTGAAGACGCAGCAAGAGTTTCGAGGTGAGTAATCTCACAAGGTTCATTAATGAACGGATTACCTTTATCGTTTGGTGAGTAAATCTCACGATATTTGTTATGAGCAGGATCGATATGTGTTACGAGTAGGATCGATATGTGTTATGAGTAGGATCGATATGTGTTATGAGCAGGATCGATATTTTTTATGAGCAGGATCGATATTTGTTATGAATATTATCGATATTTGTTATGAGCATGATTACCCTATTGTCTTGGAGTTATTAGGTTAACTACGACTATAGTTGGTATTAGTGGCATTTCTGAGTGGATGACTATGTGTGTCTATATATATATTATGGGATATATATATATATATATACATATATATTCATGTATTAGTGGCTTCGTGGTGGATCCTTGTGATGATTGTGAGGTAAAGTTTGTGTAATGAATCAATGATATCAGTATGGTGAATCTTTGTGATGATTGTCATGCATGTAAAGCTTGTGTAGGAATATTTGTGTAATGAATTGATGATATCAGTATGATGAATCTTTGTGATGATTGTCATGTAAAGCTTGTGTAGAAATATCTATGTGATGACTATCAATGAATCTATGTGCTGATCGCTATCTATGTGATGACCGGCGATATCTATGTGATGATAGCTATCTATGTGATGACCGGTGATATCTGTGTGATGATTAGTTAGATGATCGCTATCTATGTGATGACTGGCGATATCTGTGTGATGATTAGTTGGATGATTGCTATCTATATGATGACTGGCGATATCTATGTGATGATTAGTTGGATGATCGCTATCTATGTGATGACCGGCGATATCTATGTGATATGTGATGATCGCTATCTATGTGATGACCGGCGATATCTGTGTGATGATTAGTTGGATGATCGCTATCTATGTGATGACCGGCGATATCTATGTGATATGTGATGATCGCTATCTATGTGATGACCGGCGATATCTGTGTGATGATTAGTTGGATGATCGCTATCTATGTGATGACTGGTGATATCTGTGTGATGATTAGTTGGATGATAGCTATCTATGTGATGACCGGCGATATCTGTGTGATGATCAGAAGGATGATGGCAATCTGTGTGATGATCGATGAAATCTGTGTGATGATCAGTGTGATGACAGCTCGGTAGCGGAGTTGAATTGTTATTAAGTTAACAAAGATCGAGAGGACTGCTGTGATGGTCGGGGCTACCTACAGACGTCAGAGTGTAGGATTACTATGATTGAATTGCTTGACTTAGTGTGACCTCCTGAACTAAATTATATGCAGGGGTTACCATGATTTGTTTTGTTTGTTTTGAATTGTGATTGCCTTGTTTTCTTCTTGATTTGATTGATTGTTGGTTTGATTTATCTTGAATACCATAGTGGTGATGATTGTGCTCTGTGTGACGATAGGAAGGTGATTCACTGTTTTCACCTTGATGTCATGTTGATGACAAAAGCTCCTAAGAGGGGAGGGAATGAGTGTGATTTGGAATTCTCCATAGTGCGTTAGAATGGCATCAAACATTTCTTGAGGAGGTTTTGTTTGACGGGGAATTTGTGTAATGAGATGCTAGGTTGAGAATCTAAGCATTTAGTTTAGTCATGAGTTGACCTACGTAAGCATAAGATGGAAGAGTGAAGTAGATGGCTGTAGGTGTGAGATGTATGCTTATCGTTGTTTAGGTTGGGTGACTTAAGAAATGTGTTTTGCTTTATGGTTTTGAGTTACTCATACGGGCTTGCAAAAGCTTACCAGGTTTGTTGTGTGGCAACCCGGTACACCATTCCAACGGTGTAGGGGTTATTTCTGCAAGTCAGGTTGATCGTGGCTAATGCTGAGGTAGTGTGCTTGCAGCTTAACGGTAAGAAGTCAATTTTGTGACTTTACCGTTATAAAGACTTCCGCTTGTAGTGAGCTCTAGGAAGTATTTACGTTTTATTTTATTGTTGACAATTTAATTCGTAAGCTCGTGTATTATGTGACTCTGTGGAGCATTATTGAAATTGTGGGTTCAGGGCATCATTATGTACTTGGTTAAAAGGGATTAAGCTTCTAACTATTTGGAATTGATGGATGAACGTTTCACGCATATATAATTATGGGGTTATATATCGATTTTTTTGTGTATAAAATCAGGGGCGGGACACTACCGGACCTCGAAACAAAAGATAAGCTATGGAAGTATCTTTAATCTTAGAGTTCTGTAGAATTCTATTATGAATGAGAGGGCAAGAGGATTGGGTGCAATACCCTGCACGTCATTTCTGTTTCTTGTCTCCAATAAAGAAGCTGCCTGGTAGTTTGAAATCTTTAATTAGGGATATGAGTCATAACTATATTTAAATACAATTAAATATAAATAACACTAGAAACTATTCACACACTATGGGTGTGGAAAAGTGGGTGGTCACCTGTCTAGAGGTGGGTAGTTAGTTTCTGAAAATAATAAATTTTCCTATTAATTATTTATTTAAGTTTTGACTTTTTTATGCCTCGCAATTAGAAATATATATATATATATATATATATATATAAAGTTATTTAATATTTTAGGGGTATAAAAGTAAAAGACTGTTAATATGCTCTGTCAAAGACTTCATCTAGATCAATTTTTTTTTTCTTTTCCCCACAGTAGATGAGTTTTAATTGAAAAACAATTAATATGTTAAATTATTTTCCAAATTAGAATAGTTTTCATTTAATTTCATTATATCCTTAATAAATAGATTTGATAAATTAATTAGAAAATTACATATAAGTGTCAGTTTGAAACTTTAATTAGCCTTAAAGTCACCTAATTTTTTTGTACAAATAAGGTCACTTCCATCCACAGATTATTTCATCCATGACAATATTACCCTTCTACCTAAGAAGCCCAATTCCGTCAGCCTAACATCGTTCACATTTTGACAAAAAAAAAATCAATCACAAATCTCTCTCTCTCTCTCTCTCTCCCGCCCTCCCTCTTTCCTCTCTCTCTCTCTCTCTCTCTCTCTCTCTCTCTCTCTCTCTCTCTCCCCTCCCCTCAATAACAGATCTTTACGTTTTTGTCTCCGTTTCCAATTCCGGTGAACACCGGTAAGGCGCTATCAGATCTTGCACCATCGTGGTCACCTTCCATTTCCAGAAAATGAAACTGATCAAAAAATTATAGATCGAATGAAAATGATAGAGGAGCAGGCATCGGCGGCCGTCTAATCGCTACTTGATGTTTGTGATCGGAAAGGTGAGAGGAGGATCGCGACGATGAAGAAGGTGCATGACGAGGTGAGGCGAGGCAGCCCAGGCATTGACGACGTCATCTAGGGCTCAGTTTGGTGTTGACTCCTTCAAGCCTCCTGATTTTCAAGCCACCTGATTCTCATGAAGGTAATCACTATCCTAATTGCTGTGTTGAGTCTAGGCAGCTACCGGACCTCGAAACTAAAGATAAGCTATGGAAGTCTCTTTAGTCTTAGGGTTCTGCAGAATTCTTTTATGAAGGAGAGGGCAAGAGGGTTGGGTGCAATACCCTGCATGTCATTTCTGTTTCTTCTCTCCAATAAAGAAGCCGCGTGGTAGTTTGAAATCTTTAGTTAGGGATATGAGTCATAACTATATTTAAATACAATTAAATATAAATAACACTAGAAACTATTCACACACTATGGGTGTGGAGAAGTGGGTAGTTAGTTTCTGAAAATAATAAATTTTCTTATTAATTATTTATTTAAGTTTTGACTTTTTTATGCCTAGCAATTAGAAATATATATATATATATATATATTTATTTATATTAAGTTATTTAATATTTTAGGGGTATAAAAGTAAAAGACAGTTAATATGCTCCGTCAAAGACTTCATCTAGATCAATTTTTTTTTTTTTTGCTTTTCTCCGCAATAGATGAGTTTTAATTGAAAAACAATTAATATGTTAAATTATATTCCAAATTAGAATAGTTTTCGTTTAATTTCATTATATCCTTAATAAATAGATTTGATAAATTAATTAGAAAATTACATATAAGTGTCAGTTTGAAACTTTAATTAGCTTTAAAGCCTCCTAATTTTTTTTTTGTACAAATAAGGCCACTTCCATCCACTGATTATTTCATCCATGACAATATTACCCTTCTACCTAAGAAGCCCAATTCTGTCAGCCTAACATCGATCACATTTTGACAAAAAAAATCGATCACAAATCTCTCTCTCTCCCCTCGATAACATCGATCACAGATCTCTTTCCTCTCTCCCCCGCCCTCCCTCTTTCCTCTTTCCTCTCTCTCTCTCTCTCTCTCTCTCTCTCCCCTCGATAACAGATCTTTATGTTTTTGTGTCTGCTTCCAATTCCGGCGAACACCGGCAAGGCGCTATCGGATCTTGCACCATCGTCGTCACCTTCGATTTCCAGAAAATGAAACTGATCAAAAAATTATAGATCGAATCAAAATGAGAGAGGAGCAGGCGTCGGCGGCCGTCTAATCGCTACTTGATGATTGTGATCGGAAAGGTGAGAGGAGGATCGCGACGATGAAGAAGGTGCATGACGAGGCGAGGCGAGGCAGCCCAGGCATCGACGACGTCGTCTAGTGCTCAGTTTGGTGTTGGCTCCTTCAAGCCTCCTGATATTCAAGCCACCTGATTCTCATGAAGGTAATCACTATCCTAATTGTTGTTTCGATTTTTTTTCTTGGAATTGTGAATTTTGTTGTCATGGAAAAGCTGGATCGTGTTGTCCGACTGAAATTGAATCTCCGCCGCACGGCGCCGTTTCGCGACTGTATCTTGTGCACTGCGTCGTTAGTGTAGATTCGAACGCCGTCAACATTGCCTCGCTTTCTCGTGCTACTGCTTGGATCTCCAAGCCTCTGCTCCGTTGTCTCCCTAATAATTTGCATTTTTCATTTGATTTGATTTGAATTGAATTTGAATTTGTAGGTGCAAATTATTTTAAAAATCTCGATTTTGATTGCTGAATTTTCACGCAGGGTCTGTTTGGATGATGACGATGAGTCTTCGATGGTGAGATTAGGCGTAGGGAAGAGCGAGATTACTAATTCCAGAGATTAAAGCTTTGTTACACGTTCAAAACCCGGAATTATGTATTGTTACAGTTTTTGGATTAGGTAGAAACTCATTTGTTGATATTTGTCAATTTGATAGCTTTAGTTTTATTTTGGTAATTCCTATGGATTTTACGGCTTACTCTAGTGAATGATGCTCATAGATACAAGTTATGTTGATCGATTATGATATGTGCAATACGTGCAAGGTTGAGCATTACAAGCTTTCGACATTGTAAATTTATAGTTGTTTTAATGTTTCATAGTAGTTTTTATGTAGGTTGGTAATAGCTTTCTCAGTTGGTGATAGTAGCTTTGTTAGTCTTTTGGGAGAGTAACTTTTGGTGGTGATGATTGTAGCTTTTGATAGTGGTGATAGTAGTTTTTAACATTGATTAGAGTAGCTTTTGAAGTGGTGAAAGTAGTTTTTTGCGTGATGATAGTAGTTTTTTGCGTTGGTGAAAGTAGCTTTTGTTGATAATGAGAGTAGTTTTTGATACAAGAGTAACTCTTTAATGTTAGTGAGAGTAGCTCGTTGGTGTTAGTGACAGTAACTTTTGTTGTTGGTGAGAGTAACTTTTGGTGTTGGTGAAAGCAACTTTTGGTGTTGGTGAAAGCAACTTTTGCTGTTGGTGAGAGTAGTTTTCTAGTGTTGGTGACAGTAGCATTTATTGCTAGTGAGAGTAGGTTTTAGTATTGGTGACAGTAGCTTTTGTTAGTGGTAAGAGTAGCTTTTCGTTTTGGGGAGCATAGGTTATTTGATAAGCAGTAGCTTTTATTATTGGTAATAGTAGCTTTTGTTATCTTATTGGAGGTTGCCGGAAATCTTACTAGAGTAGCTTTTGTTGCTAGTGACAGTAGCTTTTGTTATTAGTGATAGTAGCTTTTGTGACCTCGCCGGAGATTGCCGAAATTTCATCAAAGTAGCTTTTGGTGTTAGTAATAGTAGCTTTTGTGGTCGCCGGAGTTCGCCGGAGACCCGCCGGAAGTTGGCCGAGTTTGCCGGAGGTCGGCAGGAGACCCGTCGGAGTTGACCGGAGACCTCGCCGGAGACGAGAGAGAGAATGAATGTTGATTTTATATTCCAGTGGCATTTATGTAAATATATTATTTTTTTAATATCCAAAATATAACATCTTTTTTAATCTAGTGGCCTTATGAAGGAAAAAACTAGTTGGTGGCCTTATGGCTAAAAAAACATTCTAAGATGCACTTATGTGTAATTAACCCTAAATTAATCATATAAAAAAAGAAAAGAAAAGAAAAATAATAGATAATGATTTATTCTTTTTTTTTTTTGAACCAAACATCAATTTCATTCATACTCAAGCCAGAATGACATGGATACATACCTTCCCTTGCCATACTAAGGACAAGTTTAGTTCGTGGTATGCTAGCACCACTCATTAGACAACCAATGCTCACTTATTCAAAAGCGAGCCTAAGAACTATGAAAACTAGCACATAGTAATTAGGCAAAGTCTAGAAAGAAAGTAACAAAATTAAATTTGCTCCTTGCCCTTAACAGTTGGGCTAGGAGGTTTGGAAAGATAAGGAAAACAAGTCTCTTGCGCATCCACAATCTTCTTGGATTTTGGGGTTTTTTATTTCTTGACCCCATAGGCCTTCCTCTTTTCTTCTTTGTCTTAGAGCTTGTTTTTTGCACATCTTTAGGGACCAGAATATTTCCAGGCGCTTCAATCATACCTAGAGACCTGGCAGAGAACTTAATTGTGAACATTGGCATTTTTTGCTTTTTTGCCTGAACATCAGGAAGAAGCAGCTTGAATAACTCTGGCAACAGAAACTTAAGCTTTTGGGGAGATTTAACAGGAGAGAGAGGTATAGCAGGCGCTTGTCCCCCCTCTGCTCTTTGTTACCCTCTACAACCGGTGCAGCTATGCCTTCATCTTCAGAAGCTTTCGGACCATTTGACTTGCTAGCCAGTTCAGATAATTCCTGCTCAAGCTCCATGCAGTCACTTGGAGCATGAAACACAGATTTTGGTGTGTCTGTGTCTGGAGCTTCAATAATTGCCAGTGCCAAAGGTTGATTTACTGCCTTCTCGCACTCTGTTGGCTTTAAAGCTCTGTCACACAGAATGATAGGTTTGCGTGCTTTACCTGCTTCCTTAGGTTGGAAGAGAGACCTGCAAATAGATGGGAGTATAGGTGTTTGCACACCCTGAAAATGAAAGGTTCCATCCATGAATTTGTTAGTGGCAAAACTTAGAGACGAACCAACAATTTCCTTCCTTCGTTCTCCAATCCCACGAATTAAACCCAGATTAGCATGAGCATGGCTACCAAGTAACGGACGATGATCTCCCTCATGATAGATTAAATTACAATTATCACACTTGCCCACCAGATTCTCAAAAAAAAAATAAGAAATTTCAACTTCAACCCTAGGAGCAACTTTTAGGGTTTTCTTGAGGAAGAAAGGTTTGGAGATGTCATGTGCAACATGAACCCTAATCTTGCCCTCATTTGCAAAAAGTTTATCATCCAATTCAAGGAACTTACCCACCACTGATGCTATATTCTTGATCATGTCAGGTTCCTCAAACAATGGTGGGATGTTGCTGATTCGCACCCAGGACAAGAGTAAGTTCAGATTAATTTCTTCAATGGGCGTGATCCCATCATATTCCTGAAGCACAATTGGCGCATGATTGAACCTCCATGGTCCACCCTTTAACACCTTGTTTCGATCCTTCCATAGGTCAAAAGCTAGGACGAAATGGTTTGGCGACCTTTCTTGAATCTTGAAATCCTTATCAAGGACCCAAACTCTTCTGAAAAAACGTTTCAAATCATTCAACAATGGCGGGTTTTTGACTAGCGGACGAGCCAACAAGTAGGATTGTCTGGGACGTCAGAGAGAGCCCTCAGAGGTTTGGGAGAAGTCAATCATGTCGCTGCTAGCAAGTGCTAGCGATGCAGCAAACGACGATGTGACATCGTTAATGGTGGGCATGTTGACTGGATGGAGAGTCGGAGAAGAAGCGACAGTAGTCGCTTGGTTTGCTACGTTTAACTGCTGTGCACAGAGCACGGCCTTAGGGTTTTTTTTTCTCGTGATAATAATTTATTCTTTAGGACTCATCTCAACTGTTAATTATTATTGTTAATTGTTATTAGATTTAATGTACAAGATTTAAGATATAATCCTAACTATAATTTAGGTGGCCATGCCATGAATCCGCCCCCTAGTTTCTTTCACACGCTATTTGCATTGTACTATAAATATGCTATCAAGTAATACAACAACATGCCTCACTGAGCTCATCCAGATTTGAAACTGGGAATAAATAGAATGTCTGTCCAACTTTCTTCAGCATCTAAAGCTCAAAGCCCAAATGCCACTGCTGATGTTAAGCGACGTTCATCTAACCTTGCGCCTAGCATTTGGGGCGACTATTTTCTATCATATGCTTCCATGGTAAGATACACAAGAACTTTTCTACTTACTAGCTAGCTTCATGAACACTAGCATCCTATTAGTGAATTATTATGAATATTGTTGTGAACTTTCACGGTGCAAATTTGATGTTCACACAACTTTTCTCTTCTTCGATATGCTTGTATGTGTAGGAAGTGGATATTTCTCTTGAGCAACAGGTTCAACAACTGAAGGAAGAAGTGAAAAGGATGCTTATGCATAATGTTAAAGACGATTCACAAAAACTAAGCTTGATTGATGACATTCAACTCTTGGGCGTGTCCTACCATTTCAACAATGAGATTTGTGAAATTTTGCAACAAATATTTGACAATGACCATGTTTCATATGATGATCTTCATCAAAATAATTCTGACCTTTATGCAGTTGCTCTTCGTTTCCGATTGCTTCGGCAACAAGGATACAATGCTTCATGTGGTATGACAATCATAATGATATTGTTTCATAAGTTATTCTACATTCATTTTCTTCATTGACCTAATCAATTAAATGGATGGTGAAACAGAAATGTACTTCAGCAACTTGAAAGACAATGATGGGAAATTCAAGGAATCACTTGCCTGTGATACAAAAGGACTACTAGGCTTGTATGAAGCCACGCATCTTCGGACACACGGTGATGACATACTTGACGAGGCACTAGCCTTCACCACAACTCATCTTGAGGCTGCAACACGCCGTGGTTTAAGCTCCCCACTTTTGAAACAAGTAACTCACGCCTTGTATCAGCCACTTTGGAAGGGCATGTCAAGGATAGAAGTGAGGCATTACTTATCTACCTACCAAGAAAACGATTCTCATGATGAAACTCTCCTGAATTTTGCACGGCTGGATTTCAACCTACTGCAGCAACTCTATCAAAAAGAACTATGTGAAATTACAAGGTTAGTTTAACCAACTGCACATTAAAACCACCCAGCACTGCATATTATTGCCTACACTGCATATACTTGATAATTTAAGAAAGTATATATATAGTGCTAATACTAACTGGGTTATGTATGTCGTTGGTAATCAGGTGGTGGAAGGATTTGGACTTCGTGAAGAACTCATCTTTTGCGAGAGATAGGTTGGTTGAGAGCTACGTTTGCGCTTTGGGAACCCTCTTTGAGCCAGAATATTACTTTGCTAGGAAGACATTAAGCAAAGTTATTTACATGGTAGCCGTGCTTGATGACATGTTTGATGTTTATGGCACACTTGAAGAGCTAGAGCTCTTTAATGAAGCTATTCAGAGGTTTGAATCACTTAATGAAGCTATTCATTCTATCTACATATATAGGATGTAAACCAAAATATTATTTGGGCGAACTTGCTTGTTCGCCTACCTTTGCAGTTAAAGAACTTTTTTGAATATTCATAATCTAAACCATTAATTAAAGATGGTTTCATCATTAATTATTTTTACATTATTTTGTAATATATTGTGTATTAATGTTGTATATCTAGAATGGCACATACAATATGAAGTTATTTGTTACCTAAAAATTAAAGATGAAATTATTTTTAGATGATTGCATACAACATGCTAGTATTTCGGTTGAAACGTACGACAGACATACCAACTTCCTTTATATAATTATCAGGTGGCACATCTCTGCCATGGATCAATTGCCTGAAGACTATATGAAATTCGTTTATAAGGCACTGTTGGATGTCTACACTGAAATTGAAGAAAAGCTTGCAAGCGAGGGAAACTTGTATGGCATTCACCATGCAAGAGAATCGGTGAGCCCTCATATTGAAACTTACACTAACATATGCATATGAATGTTAATAATCAAAACAATTCGTCTTTTAATTTTTATTTTTCTTTGACAATTAATCGTACAAAATGTCAGCCATATTAAAAACACTTTGTCGACAATCCAAAATAATAAAATATTACATATCAATTATCATCTATTATTGAAATTGATAAGAAGTTTGTCTCAGATGAAAATCCATGTCGATGGTTACATGAAAGAAGCTAGATGGTTTTACTCGAAATACACCCCAACTTTTGATGAATATTTGCCGCTAGCAAATGTTACATCCTTGTATTCGCTGTCAATAGCATCCGTTGTTGGAATGGGACGTGCTGCTACAAAAGACTCCTTGGATTGGTTATTCACTGATCCTGGGATCGTAAACGCTGCATCATTAATTGGCAGACTCTTAAACGACATTATGTCGCATCAGGTAGCATATATTTCCGTAATTAATTTTCTTTTTGGCCAAAAAGTTTACAACAATGTTCACACGGTCACTAGATGTTCAAGGATTTTGTGGTCACTCGACACTAGATCTAATATTAAGGATTGAGATTAAAAGAAGAAAAATGATTTGTGGCCTCAATGAAGTGTAAGATTTGTTGCCTCAATGAGGCCTAAGATTTGTGGTCTCAATTCTAGGTGTTATGCCATGTCACCTGCACACATCACCTATTTGCCAAATCATGTCATATAATTCTTGAGTAAAAAAACTATTTTATCATTCCAAAATCAAATAACTCTAAATTATTTTTGTTTTCATCTAAAAATAAAATATATTATTTTGTTTTTTTTTCTTTTTTTGTTATATATATATATATATATTTGTCCAAAACAAGTGTTTGTACACACACACACATGTTTGTTTACATATATATATATATATATATATATAATTCGTCAAAAAAAATTATATAAAATATGTGTTTGTGTGTGTGTGTATATATATATAATTCTTCACAAAAAATATATATATATATATATGTGTATATATATAATTCGTACAAAAAAATATATATATATATATATATTCGATGTAGAATTAATATGGTATATATATATATATATTAATTTCATAATTCTAAATCACAAAAGTCATAATTATATATATATATATATATATTAATGTCATAACTTGTTAGTGCAAGGTAACTAATATTTCATTAATTTTATTAAATTCATGGGAAAATGATCATTTACCCGATTTTAGGCTAAAAATTGCCCACTTGCTCCACCAACTGTTTTTTAACCCCATTTACCCAAAACACTCTAAGGGATTATTTCCCCTTTACCCAATTAATTCTTTTTTCTTTTTTTTGAGACTTTTTTGCCCTCTCCTTCTTTCTCACTTAGAGAGAGAAGTCACCTTCCACCTTACTGTGCTCAGGTGACCAGTGGCCGGCGCGGTCTCCGGCGACCGGCGACAGGATTCCGGGAACCGGTAACCGAAATCCGGCGACCGATGACTGGAATCCGGAATCCGGCTATTATTGCCCCCAGTAATCATATTACTGCCCCCCAGTAATCATATTATTGCCTCTCAAAAATCATATTATTGCCGTCCAGTGAATTGTATGAACTCCCAAAACCAAAATGAATATACTACAGGAACAATTGATCAATTTATAATCATATTATTGGCTCCCAATAATCATATTATTGCCCCCAATACAAAGTCCAATGTCTCTACTGCCTCCCAATAGACCACCAAAAATGCACCATTTTGTATGATTCACATATAATTTGGCTTTAATACACAGAAAACAACAGGTAACTTATCAATACACCACACTATAGTGATCCCTGTCCCTCATTTCAAAGTCTACTGGAGGCCAATAATGTGTCTACTGGGGGCCAATAATGGGTTATTATTATCTTCCAAATAACCATTTCCAAGTGCCTGATCAAGTAGATAAATCTCTTATGTTAAGAGAAACCTCGATCTGGTGGCCTACCCACGGGGCTTGGAGCCACCAACACATCAACACCAATCCCAGAGTAGCCGGTCAAAACAATCCATGCCATCAAAAATCATATCATTGCTGCCCAATAGACCCCAATAAAAGCCAATTACACTATCTTCATTATTAAATTGGTTTCCAACTCTCTCTCCTCTATCAGACCTGAAAAAAAAAAAAAAAAATCCTTCCTCGCCTGCAACAGCTTGCATCCCAGGCTCATCCCAGCCCACTACCTTCCCAGACTTGCCGCCTGTGGGCACAGCAACATCCCACCCCCTTCCACCCACCGCTGCTGCAATAGCCCAGTCAGCGCACGGTGCGAGAGAAAGAGCAGATCGGGAGAGAGAAAAGAAGGTCATGAAACTGGCCGTGGATTTCGCCGCAGACGGTGACCGGACACTTGACAATCTGCACATTCCACTCCTGGGCGAGGATCGTCCTCACTTGCTCACACAGCGTCTTCACCTCCGCCTCCGTCAGAGGCTTGCACTGCATCAGGTGGTCGATCTGACGGTCCAGATCGGCTTTCGGCGGCATCGTGGTGGAGATTTTAGCTCTCGATTGGTGGTGCGGTGAGAGTTGGACTCGCCGGAAATGGAGTGGAGTGGAGGTTCTAGGTTGACTTGTGTTGGGGAGGTGGGAGGAGACGAGGGGAGATGAGAGGCTGAGGGGAGAGAGAGAGAGAGAGAGAGAGAGAGAGAGAGAGAGAGAGAGAGAGAGAGAGAGAGAGAGAGAGAGAGAGAGAGAGAGAGAGAGAGAGAGAGAGAGAGAGAGAGAGAGAGAGAGTCTGGGAGGTGAGAGGCTGAGGGGAGTCGAGTGAGAGAGAGAATGAGAGGAATGAGGGCAATTTTGTCAAATACTGTTAGATTGGGTAAATGGGGTTAAAAAACTCTTACTGGAGTAAGTGGGCAATTTTTAATCTAAAATTGAGTAAGTGGTCACGGCCCCTAAATTCATTTATTAAAAGATAAATATTACTTCAATTTACATGATCTCATGGGTTATAATTACAATATTAATATCGAAAATATATAAATTTTTTGGATGAATTATATATATAACTTTTTTTTTGAATGAGCGCTTTTCTTTTTTTAAAGACTTCAGTTATTGTGAGGAAGCGCTCTTCTATTAAATATAGTATAGATAATACTTGTCAAAGATATAACATAGCACAACTTGGCATCAGCATAACTATTCTACATTAGGTTTAAAGACTTGTGTATTTCTTTAAATATTTTTTGTTTAAACTTTTTTCTTTTTAAGATACTATATTCTTTAAATATAGTATAGATAACATAACATTTATACTTTTATAAAAAAGATATTATACTTCTCTCTTCGCCCCTTGATAATTTTTCTTTTTATTTTTTTGTTTTTCATAATTTTTCTTTTGTAAGTGATATCTATTTGTGCTCCAATTTTCATATATGTAATTGCTACATATATATATTATGAGTTTATAACTCCAATTAAAATATAAGAAAATTTTCTTTGAAAACCAATTGAAAAGAAGTTTATTAATAATCTTGCCTTACCTGAGAAAAATTTATGGATCTGCCACTGCCTACAAGGGATCTGCCACTTCTATCCTTGACATGCCCTTCCAAAGTGGCTGATACAAGGTGTGAGTTACTTGTTTCAAAAGTGGGGAGCTTAAACCACGGCGTGTTGCAGCCTCAAGATGAGTTGTGGTGAAGGCTAGGCCTTCCTACTTGGCTCCATCATGTTGGTGCTTTTGCTGGCCTTGCTCATGTTTGGGCTTGGGCCTTTAGGGCTGGGCTCAAATATGGGTTGCCAGATTAAGTTTTGTTTATCTATGGTATCAAGCTTGTGTGAGACTGAAAATCTTCTATGAGTCTTCTAAGACGTTTCTAGTTTCTTGTTTGTACCGCAATTGCGCGCCTGACAGGGGAAATCTAGTTGAGTAATTTCTTTTCTTTAGAGGGCGAGGTTTTTTCTTTCTTGTATAGGCTTCCTTAAAAGCTAGCGTCCCTTAGGACCTAATAGTTTGCACATTACTTAGATAGGTTATCCTATATTTACCGGGTTTCTTATGTAAGTGTGTTGGTAGACTATAACTTTATGTTATTGATCTACTGTTATCAATTTATTTTATTTTATTTTTAAAAGGATCAATGTTTCACACCCATCCCTCTTCATTTTTCCATGAGTGTTTCACATAACAAAAGTACAGTGAGTGTGGTTTGCAAAAAAAACATGTCAAATTTATCCCCTTTACTGAAATGATTATATTAACAATTATATGTAGTGTTTGTGTGTGTCTTTCTCTCTGTCTCTCTATATCTATAGAGCTCTTTTTTATCTTCGTTTCTATGTGCGTAGTTCGAACAACAGAGAGGGCATTCTGCTTCAGCTGTGGAATTATATATGAAAGAACATGGTGCTACAGAAGAAGAAGCCATAGCAGAACTAACTAATCAAGTGAATGATGCATGGAAGGTCATAAACAAAGCTTGCCTCCACCCTACCCGAATCCCATTGCCGGTTCTAATGCGACCTCTCAACCTTGCACGTTTGATGGAAGTTCTTTACAAGAATGTAGATTCCTTTACGAAGCCTGGAGTTGAGTTCAATGGTTTTGTGACTTCTCTGCTTATCGAACCCGTGCCTACTGCCTAAGCTTAACCATCATTTGGACTTTGTTATGTATCTTGTAAAATTATGCACGTCCTAATTCGTTTAGGGAAAAATAAGGAGTGTTTCTTATTAGTACTTTCTGATTATGGGTATGCTTTTGAAATGTCTTAATAAAGTACCTTTTGGTTGTGTGTTTGTTATTAATGAATATGTGACTGAATATGTGTACCTACATCATATATATATATATATATATATATATATATTGCATTACAAATTCTTTACATCATTTTCTTTAAATTAATATAAACTTCACCTTCTCTACTTGGGTCTATTTGTTCGGGCTGGTTTAACCATATTTTGTTTTGTTTATGAGAAAACGAAAATGTTTTTTTATTTTTTTTATTTTTTTTTATCAAAAGAGGTTGATTACATACATTTCTATTCATGTAATTGTATCTAAACACTAGACATAAGTTAATCTTCAAGTCAATTATTATGTAATTAATTCATTTTTATTTATTTGTAGGAAATAAGCGGAATTGCGGAAATCGAATAAAATTGTCTAAAAGTGGAGCAAATTGGAGTTTTTGACAAATGAACGAAATAAGCGATGACAAATTAGTCAACCACCATACATCTCATTGAATAAGTAAAGTCTGACTATCCATTTTTGTGTGCGTGGAAAAATGCCTTGAGACCGAAGAATTTGGAGAAGCAAAAGAAAAGAGAAGAAAAGAAAATATATATATATATATTTATATAGATATATATATTTAAATATAATTTAATAGGCAGCAGCTTAATTAGACCTTAATTAAGCTTGGATCACTACAAGAATTTACCCTTTTAGTCACAAAATTATAGGTGACAAACCTTAAATTTGTGACCTATTTTAAGAATGGGTCACAAAATTTCTAATTTCATCACCCATACTTTCGTCCTTCAGTCCAACAATGTTCCCCAATTATTGTGACGGAGGGCCTAAAGTTTGTGTCGAAAACTTTCGATACTAATTTGAGTTTTTTTTTTTTTTTTTTGAGACCAGTCCCATCCTCCTAGAAGCCAAAATGCGGGAAAGAAAAAGAACCAAAACCTTTTTGCATAAAACTTTTGGGCCTAAGAGGGAAATTTACCGCCATTCGGACCAGCGAAAACGCTGCGTTTCAATATAAAAAGAGTAAATTGTCTTGAAATCTCCGTGTATTATCTGCTCGCTTATGAAAGGAGAAAAAAGAAGAAAGTAAATTGGAACCCAGAAAGCGTGAGATTGATCTCAGTCATAAACCTTTTCACCCTCCATCTCCATTACTTTCAACTCATAATCTCAAATTCCAGGTTAGTAACTTTCAACCCATAAACTCTAAATCTCAATTTCTCTCCTATGTGTGAACTATATGTGAAATTTTCCTTATATTTGTTAATGGGTCTTCAATTTTTCGTTAATGGCATTGAGAAATCAATCTTGTTCCCTCTTGGTAAGCTAGCCTTCAAAAAGTTTCTGGAATTAAACTATTTGTAGATCTTTGTTGTTGTTGTTGTGAGGTTGTTGTTATTGGTATTTGAGAAGTTCGACTTTCTATATACTCTATTGCTGAATGGGGGCTTTTCTCGACTTGTAATTTTGCTTCTTTGCTTGGGTTGAACACAGAGAGAGAGAGAGAGAGAGAGAGAGAGGTGGATCTCTTCATCAGGAGAATGGTCTGAGACAGAGGAAGAACAAGGGGCCGGGAAGAGGAGGACGAAGATGTATATGGGTAATATCTGGGTAATTGTTTTTCAATTCGTGTTTTTTTTTTACCAGTTTTTCCTAACCGATGATTAAAGGGTTGGTATTTGTGGATTTGTATGTGGTTTAATTCACAATTTCTTTCAGGTATTCGGATACTCTAGAATGGTGCTTTAATCGATTTTCCAAGCTTGCAACTTTGTGCTTTAGCACCATTTTGGCTTCTCATTAGTCACAGACACTTTGCAACTGGATTGTGCTTTGCAAAAAACAGAAGGAGACGAACAAGATTCCAGAAGCTTAAGGGCTTCATCCATCTCAGGTATTTAGATTTAGGGCACACCATGAATTTTAATTCAATCCCAATTTAAAACCCAATAGCTCATTTGATTTGGGACTGCAAAATCCGAGTCAAGCTTACATTTTTACTGATTAAGAAATTTGGATCATATTTAATTTTTTATTGTTTAATGGAAATTGCGGGAAGAATTGTTAGAAATGCTTATATGATTGCTCAATAGCTAAAGTATTGTAATTTAGGGCTCAATTTTACTTTCTCAAATTTCAAAATTTTGGTGCTTTAGTTTTTGTAATTGTTTGATCGAGTGATTACTAGTGCTATCTGTAACCAAAATTGGTTACATTTGAATGCAATTTGGAATTTGATGTGGCTTCTATTTGTCTTTGAAATAGGTTCCCCAGTTCTTGGTGTGGGTTTCACTGGTTCTTTGTTTACCTCGCGTCCAAAGCTCGGCCACCACAGGTACTTATTTGTTATCTTGTGTATGGTAGCTCTTCTTTTTGTTTACACATGTATATGGTTGGTCAGAGTGAGGGTAAGTCTTTCCTTGTTGTTTCATGGAAGTTACTGAGCATGGATTATTATAGCATGAGTGAGGGGATCCCCTTGTTAGTGTTCACTTTCTGTGCTTTTAGCGTTCTTACGATGGCAATGTATTTAGAACTTAGTCTATAATCTATTTGATAAAATGCAGAGTAATTATTATTTGAAAGCATCAAGGTAATAACTAATAACAGTAAAAGCCAAACATGGGAGTGTGTCTACCTTTCATGATATAATCAAAGGCTGGAAACTGCATTTCAATGTATGTTATGTCTGATCAAATCCATTTGGTCAATGTCATTGTTTATATGTTTTTTTTTTTTTGTTACAATTGTTTATATGTTTTTGTTTACTGGTTTTCAATATATGTTCAACACAATGTGCCTTTCATAGAAGTCTATGTTTATAAAAAGTAAGTGTGCTCTATTTCTATCCACATAAATCAAGCAATTAATAAGTGTTAGGTGTTAACGGTGAAGAGATATAGGCCTTTTAAGCAATTAATTGTAAAAGTCTCCTTTCCATTTAGAACATTATATACTTTCAAGTGACAATTAGCACAAGTTATGTACTGTGGTGGCATTTTAGCATTAAGAGAGGCAACTTGTTAGTGATATGTGTAGTCTCTATTCTTTACTTGGACTGTAATAGATATATTGATCTTGTTGTTGTATGCTCAAGCTGTCAAAAGTCAAAATTACAATTTTCTTTTGTTTTCCCTTTTTTTTGGTCTGATATCTTTTTGAGTTTAATTATGCATAGCTTTGTTAACAGACATGATTGTCTTGTAGGGTTAAATATGATATCTGGAATGCTCTTTTAGCTCTTCTTCCTCATCAGGTACGTTCTTGATCTATTGATTCATTCATTTGAGTGTACACTTTGGTTGGAGTGTTAGAACTGAGTGGAGATATAATTTAGATTTTAACTTATAATTATGTGGCACTTTCTAGTATTGCGCACAAGTAGTTGATTTTATTGTGAAGTTCTAAGTAGTTCATAATATATGCAGCTTATATTATGCATGTGAGTGTAGTTGCAGTTAGTTTTTATTGAATCATTATCTATCAACAATATGCAGTAAATCTATTTCTCCCGTTTTCATTGCAGTTCTTGAATCATTCCGTGTGGCTTTCCATTAGCTAGAAGGGGAAGTTACCAATTGTAAAATTTAGAAGGATCTGCATCAACATAGAGGCAATAATGGTGGTGTTTGGATCAATGAAGAAGCAGAGAAGACAGGGGTAAGAGTTATATGTTATAGTTTTTGTATTGAAACACTAACATCATAGATTAAATATCTAATAAATTTTTCATTATATGTAGAAAAATCTGATTGTAGAGTTGATCAAAACCAAGCAACAGATGGCTGATTCTGAGGGTACCCCACTTGAAGATGTTATAGTGCCTATCCCAATGCAATTAGATATCTTGGCTAAAGAGCTCGGGACTATGAAGGGTAAGACCATTCGAGCTGTGGGTTATGGTCTTAGAAAAGACACATTCTGTCCTTCAGTCCCTGCATCCACTTCAAACCCAACAAATGCTCAACTTATGAGGTACATTGTTTTATTAGAAGAGCGACTTGCTTCGCTTGAGGGTGAGAGACAACCTTCTACACATGATGTGGATGAAGAAGGAGTCGAGGATGGTAATGTTGATGAGGATGAGGATTTGGATGTGCTTTAGGTCTTGATATCCTCATTAGTTTTTTGCAAGTTATATTTTGGATGCACAAATGAAGACAGGCATGATACTTTTAGATGCCTATAGATCCCTTAGTTTAGGGCTTTTGCAGGTTTTTGGGTCTTTGATATCCTTATTAGCTTTTGGCAGGATACATGTTGAATGTAAAATGATGCCTGCAGATTTAAAATGCATCCAACACTTGACCTATAACTTATCAAGTTCTTTTTTGTAAAGTACTGGCTGATAAGCATGTCAATATATATTTATGCTACCATTGCTACATAGTACTAGCTTCTTGTGGTAAAGTGTTGCTAATTATAGCTATTGATTTAAAATTAATCTATAAATTAGTCACAAAACCATCTGTTCGTCACCCAATCCCAAAACTAAAAATTAATACATTATAAACAGACACGAAATTAATTTGTCACCAACAATATTGCATTTGATCAGTAAAAAGAATTTTGGCGCCACATTTTAAAAATGATTTAAATAGTAACGAACTTTTTTTGACACCAATAAAGTCAAATTTGGCGGTGAAAACAAATTTGGCGCAAAAACAAAAAATTATAAGATTTGAAAAAGAATGGGTGACAAAATATCAACGATTGGGTGACAAGCTTATTTCGTCACCTAAACCTATTTTGGTGACGAACTTAGCATTTCGTCACTCAATAGAATCGGTCACGCACTATAGGTGTGATGCCCCGGAAATTCGTAATTATTTTCCGAGGAATTTCCGGAATCTAATTTATGGTTGTTGGACGGATTCGTGGCACGTGGACGGAGCGGAAGTGTTTCGGACGAATTGATTAATTGAAAGGTATGACTTTAGGGGGGGGGCTCAAGGTTGACTTTTGATGCGTTGGGATTCTCTGAAAACTTCCTTCACGAAAGTTGTAGAGCGCGTCGATACGAGTTCGTGGATATGTGGAATGCCTAAATCGGAGTTCGTATGAGAAAGTTATGGCTAGCGGAAGAAGTTTCCGTTTTAGTATAAATAGAGAAAAACCAGAAATTATTTCATAATTCCATATTTCCATTTCCGGAAATATTCATTTTCTCTCTCTTCTCTCTCTCGTCTGCACCTTCAGAGTCGAAGTTTTTCGACTGACCCGACCCGTACCCGGCGATCCGACCCGGTCGGAACTCGCAGTTTCGGCGACCTCTTCCGGTGAAACGAGCCCAGATCAGTTCGCCTCCTTGCTCCGGTCGTCTCTGTAGTGGTCTCTAGCAGCGATTCTCCTTCACGGCGGCGTTGCAAGACGGCACAGGTTGAGGAAATCGGACTCGACGGGAAAACGCAGCTCCGGCGACGGCACGGCTTCAAGTTTCCTTCCTTGGCTTCGTGGGGGTCGTCTGAGTCGATCTATGGTGTTTGTTTTGATCGGTTTACGTGGAAATTGGTTCAACTCAGTTGGGATTACTGTTCACGGCTTGTGAGGTAGTTTTCGATCCCTTAAGCTTGTTTTCTGACTTCGAGCCAGTTATGAAAGTTCACAAGCATGCTTAGATGAAGAACTTTGATGTTGGGAGTTTTGTGAAATATTGAGTTTTGGCCGGCGGCGGTGCGCCACCGCCTGTGGCGGTGTTCCGGCCACTTAAGGAACTGTTTTTGGTATTATATATGTTCTACTCGTTGATACGAGCGTTTCGATATATAATATGCAAATTTTTGAGTTTCATACCGATCGATTTATTCTATCCGTGAGGATTTGAGCGTCCGATCGACTTGTGGTTTGGTCACATCGATCGTGGACGTATTCCGGAGACTTTGGGAGGTCTCGGATGTGGTTTCGCCTCGATTGGCGCCACTTTGGGGATTTTAGTTCAAAACAAGGGTTTCGGACTTAAATCATTTGTGAATCGTTACTGATTTTAGATCATTGGTGATTAGGTGCTTCGAAAGGTGAATTGGACGAGTTGTTGGTGATAGTGTTAGTTCGGTTCTGTATAGAAGACGCAGCGGGATTCTAAGGTGAGTAATCTCATGAAGTTCATTCACGAACGGGCTTACCTTTATCGTTTTGAGAGTTATTTAGTTAATTTCAAACTATAGTTGGTATTAGTAGGCATTCCTGAGCGGATGACTACGTATATATATAATTACGTGAAATATATGTGTTTTGGTGGTTTTTGGATTTTGAAACAATATGCATGAAATGATGCTTTTTATTGTTTTGGGTTGTGGCTTTTGGAAAACAAATGATTGTGGAAATGTTAATTTCGATTTGTTTTGAAAAGCGTTGAGATTTGTGTATTTGAGGAACATTTTAGTTTCGCGGGTGGTTTATTTAAATATGGGTTTTTACTGGGAGTAATTGATAGGGGTCAATTACGGGGAATCTTTCATTTTCGATTCGTGTAGCATTTTGGGTCCACTGTGACTCCTTTAATGTTTTGGTATTTATACCGCGGGTCCAAAGACTTACGAGTTGAGGATCGTGGGTGGGAAAATCGGGAGTTCACGCCTTTGGCCGGGTTAGTGAATACGATCAGTTAGAGCTCTAGTCTTTCCGCCGCGCTTGTTTATTGATTTAAACGTGTGAGTTTATCTCGTGCTTTGTTTATTGATTTAAACGTGTGAGTTTATCTCGTGATTTGTGTGAGTTTATCTTGTGCTTGTTTATTGATTTAAACGTGTGAGTTTATCTCGTGCTTTGTTTATTGATTTAAACGTGTGAGTTTATCTCGCGCTTTGTTTATTGATTTAAACGTGTGAGTTTATCTCGCGCTTGTTTATTGATTTAAACGTGTGAGTTTATCTTGCGCTTTGTTTATTGATTTAAACGTGTGAGTTTATCTCGTGCTTTGTTTATTGATTTAAACGTGTGAGTTTATCTCGTGCTTTGTTTATTGATTTAAATGTATGAGTTATTCTCGTGATTGGCGTGAGTTGTGTGTAGTTTGAGTTACTCATACAGGCTTGCAAAAGCTTACCGGGTTTGTTGTGTGACAACCCGGTACACTATTCAAACGGTGTAGGGGTTAATCCTGCAGGTTAGGATAATCGAGGTTGAGGCAGCGAGCTAGCAGCTTTACCGTAGGAAGCCTCCTTTGTGACTTTACATTTGATAAGGACTTCCGTTGTATAGTTACTCTGAGCAGCCTTTACGTTTTATTTTGTTGTTGACAATTTAATTCGTAAGGTTGTGTAAATATATAACTCTATGGAGCGAGTGTATATTAACTTTGAGGGTTCAGGGCATCAATATGTGTGTAAGTTAAAGGGAAAAAGATTTCAGGTATTTTGTATTGATGACTGAACGTTCACGCATGTATAATTATGGGATTATATATATCGATTTTCATGTGTGTAAAATCAGGGGCGTGACAATAGGTGACGAAATTGGTGACAAACTTTTTTCGTCACTCATGATTTTGGGTGACGAAATTTTAAGAATGGGTGACAAAAGTGGTTTGTCACTCATTGGGTAAATTCTAGTAGTGGATATCACACTCTCTCTCTCTTAAACCAGCCCACGTGCTCTTCTTCAATTTTATTTTTCTTTTATTTTTTTCTCTTCTCTCTTTGACCAATCATGGGCTGCCACCTCACCCATCACATTATCTCATTCTCCCTATCACGCCGGCCATACACCCAATTATACACTCTCACCCGTATATATATATGGAGCCACGAACCCATTCTTTTCTTCATATCACCCTAGCAACGCCGCACTCCACTTTCTCAAAGGTTTGGGCTGCTGCCCTCTCCCATCAATCACCTCCCTTTTATATTTTCTCTATTTTTCTTTTGAGAACTCAAGAGGAATTTCACTACAAGACTTCAAGGGGCTCTCCATTTTCAAGGATTAAGTTTAGTAGTGTGGAAACCACTCTTTAGGTGGTTGGGTTTTGGATTGGTTCCTCCATTGTCAAACCCACTCCTTGTGGTTTTCCACAACTTCTATCTTTTATCTTTTATTTTGATGTTGTAATTTGATGTCTATTATAATGGACAGTGGGTAGACTCTTGTTGGGGGTTAGGGTTGTGTGCCTTACCCCAAATTTGATGTAATAGATGCTTAATTTAATTTATATGCAGAATTTGTTAATAATTGGATGCTTGTAGTTTGTGATAATTAGTTAGAATGTATGTTTAGGAATTGTCAACTCTTGGGTATGTGTTTTAATATTTCTAAACTAAAAGTTAGGGGATGACATCCTTAGATATTAGAGCTAGAACCCCGATTTAATAATCGTGGGAAATACAAACATGGTTCACTATATGATTAGCTTGATCGCGGCCATGGTGAGCTTAGTTTCCTCATTCCTCGATCTCGAGGCCTCTTGATGTGAATTAGTGACCCTTGAACCGGCTCTAATTCATGTCAAGTGAGTTCCTACGGCCCTTGAACCGAAGTAGGAATACCATGAAAGGGAATTTCGGCCGTTGAGCCTTGAAAAGCCTTGGGTACGGCCTCTACCATCGTTAGTAAATTGCATGTCAATTAAATTAGTATCTAGAGCATTGAATTAGGGTTAGGATTCGTACCTAACTACCAATCCCCTATTTATCTCAATTTCTTACATTGCATTACTTTATTTAATTTAGGTATTATTTAAGTTTGCATTTAAATTATTGCAATCTAGTTTCTAGAAATTCAAATTACAATTTTGGTGACAATTTCTATCTCATTGTAATTAGTCATCACTAGACTCATAGCTTTGATTAGGCTTCAATGCAAACCAAAGCCGAGCATTGCTAAGGCTCGGTGCCTTAGGTTAGTTTTTTTTTTTTTTGGTTAGTGACTCTAGTTCCGACAAGTCAAAGATTGTGGGTTAGCCACTAATCCTCGTGGTACGATAATTTTGGGCTTAATACTTCCCTATCTTGACAACGATACATGCGCTTGCCTAAATATGTATCAAGTTACCCATTCATTAAGTTCAGCAAGCAGTACAAAAATAGAATAACCTTATGGGGTCGTTAGAAAGAATCATTCCTCAGAGCACTATAAAATCCTATTCTAAAAAAGAATAAGAACCAAGCATACCCTCCGTACATCCACCTTTTAGAAAGTCCACACACCATTATTCTATACAAAAACTAGAGGCTTCAAATCTCAGATAAAATGGTTTCAGCTAAAACTCCTGGACTTTACAGCCTAAACAAGATTTAAACAGTATTATGAGCTATAAAGGCCAATTCCATCCAACAGAACAGTCCAATGAACCCATAGAAAAGGCCCATAAAACATTTCAAGGCATAAGTAGCCCAATTAGATGGAGTAGGAAAAGAAGCAGCGGTGCCTTCGCACCAACCACCACCATGTCCATCTTCATGGCCAATGCTGCTAGTACTGTCTCCGCCTTTAGCAGCCAAACCGCTGTCGTCCTCGCTTTCAGCACCCGTACAAAATTAAGACTAATATCGCTGCTGACCTGCAAGCCACTGCCACAACAATCACCTCCGCCACCTCGAAGAACTCTATCGGCAAAGGCGCTGGCACTGCTATCCTAGTGTAGAAGTCGAACAGACCTCGAGTAGATGCAACCAGCCCTCACCTCTGGCTATGTCGGTGCGATCCATCCTCCAGGACTACCATCAACACTGGTCCAGCAAGAAGCACCACCAACTCAATGGAAAATCAATTGATCCAACATCCCTATAAAACCCTCAACGTCGTCGCCAAAGACAAAGTTTAGGATCTGATCGGACACGACCAATCTGATCCGACCTTGACCAATCCAGACCTGGCTCACCTCTCTTCCACCCCCCAGAGGCCGGCCGCACAAACATGGTACCATCACATATGGATGTGCCGCTTTTGAATCCAGTTAAAATCGACCTTAAAAGAACCATAGCTTCGCCACTACCAAGCACGGCACGCACGACAAGAGGAAATAATCTAATTATTATGACATCCATAGGGTTTGGAAATTTTATCAAAGATGGAAAACCAACGAGAAATCCTAGCATCGCGGCTAGATCAAAAAGAACATTAAACAAAAAGGAGAAACAATGTTATAACGTCGCTTATAATATATCTTTATTAATTAAGCCAATTCTCAAGTAGAATGGTTAAATTTTTGAAGTACCCATAATGCCCAAAGTTAAGCAAAATCTTAAAATTGTACCACAAAATGGCTAAATAAAAGCTGGGCAAAATCGTACATATACACTAGAAAAGTTAATAAGATAAATATGGTTAAGACAAATTTGCTCACCTAAGGGACAATTTTAAGGGACTGTAAGGGACAAATACATCTCAACCACATGTATTAAATATAAAACTAGAAATTATAACAACTTAAAACTGTGCATTTATTTTCAACCGTCAGATTCACTTGTCCCTCAGAGTCCCTTAACAACTTTCCCTTAGGTGAATAAGCCTTAGTAGAAATTATAACAACTTAAAACTGTGTATTTATTTTCAACCGTCAGATTCACTTGTCCCTTACAGTCCCTTAACACTGTCCCTTAGGTGAGCAAGCCTTACGGTCAGATTTGCTCACCTAAGGGACATTTTTAAGATTATTCTCACATTTAGTTTAACAATAGATAAATTCAAACAGAAACGGCTATTATCCTCCTCCTCTTCTTTACCCGTCCTCTTTCTTGGTAGAGGTTCTTAGGTTACCCTATAATTTCTATAATCTCATATACTTCAATTACAAGACGTCCTAAAGAGAAATTAATGTTCGTAGTCGGAGAGAAGAATATTCAAGGTTAACTATTCCTTACGGTTCTTTTTTTGAAACATTTGATTTTTACCTCACCTCCTTTGTGGTTAGTAATTAAGTTTTTGATTCAGGTGTGAGATCAAAGAACTATGGAAGGAGAAAAAGAATTAAATGAAAAGCATCAAAACTCCTCAATTTGGTAATTTATGTCTTCCCACGTCTTTGTCAAATCATAATCGGTGTGGAATAATGAACGATCTTAGTAGTTTCAGGAATGAAGGTTGTCCGTAATGAGGTGCAAGAGAACCAAAACCAATTCCAAGTAGGTGAATGATAGTACACCATCAAAACTCCTCAAATTGTCATACTAAAATGGAGAATGTTTGATCTTTATTAATTACTTCGGACTGAGTTGAAGCACAAGGTATATGTTACTACACCTTTACACTTTGGGATTACACTTTTACAAATCTATTTAAGGAAAACGTAAGTGTGGGTGCATCAGTGCATATATTAGTCGATATGATTTCAAACCCAAAACAAAACACTAACATCAGAATAGTTTTGAAAGATTTTGGCTATATAATGCTCAAATATGAGCCATTTTAATAAGGTATATCTTCTTTCTTTTGAGAGGTTTAATTTGGTTTGTTCACACAAAATACTATTGTTGGCAAGTACTAAATAGTGAATCATTGTTCATATTGCAACTCTTATTCATTTTGATTTCATGTTTATTGATCCTTTCTTAGTGTATGTATATTTCAAAATAGGTGAGAGCATGATTTGTGGTTAAAATTAGTGTGATGGGTTGTTTGATGAGTTGTGACTTTTAATTAGTTAGCGATTTCATTTTCTTTCTATGAAGCAATTGGGTCTATCTTTATCTCACTGGTCAAATAGTTATTTTTATTTCACATTTAGTTCAAGAAATTAGGATAGTACTATTCTCAAAAAAAAAAAAAAAATCAGTATAGTACACCAGCCAAGCAGTACACCATATACCTTAATGTGCATTACTAATGATTTCTTATTGGTGAACAAAGGTTAAATGAGAGATACATAAAACATATAGGTTTCTGCTAACTGTGGATGATCAGATCAGTAGTATGAATACAAGTCGTTTCATTTGTTCCTCAATTATGGCTAGTTGTATCTTTTGTGATTTAAAGATAGCATTGTTATAACACATGAGGTGAGTTGAATATAAGTTTCTATCAACTTTAATTATGAAATCATAGAGAATACTGTACACACTAGCAAATATCTCTCGACTGTCACTCGCCAAACCCTGCAGGACCATCTAAGTGCTAGGTCATGGGCCAGGATCGGTACCCAGCAATGCGGTGCTCACAATGGGCGGCACCTTTGGCTGGTACAGATCTTAGCCCAACCTGGCAGGGCTAACCAAAGTTCATACCAGAACCCGACATCTGTCTGGGAACTGTGGATGCACGTCCCACATCGAAGAAGTGGGAGAATCCTTCCCCTTGTCCAACATATATAAACTAAGCTCAACTACCTTGAGGAGGGTAATAACTTCTGATCCATTGTCATTACTCTGTCAAATTACATATAGAACCTTACTTAAGCATCACAAAGGCATAAACCGACAAGCTCGGTTTATACCTCTGATGTTGTGTTTTTCCTTTGACAGGGTCCCGAAGCACTCTCTATCTGCCAGCGGGTGTAGTATTCTGTCAAGTAACCTCGAAGAAACCTGTAGAAACATTGGTGCCGTCTATGAGAATTGTGTAACCCTACCCGCTTTACACCATGGTTGAGCAAGACGGGACGGCAGGGGTTGGTAGGAGTATCGCTCGGGAACATATGTTCTCCAGCACTCCACTGCAGAGGTTCCCAATCCAATCATCGAGACCCATAGTTGGGGAGCCATGAGCCCAGTAGAAGGCAATAATTCTTCATCGGCACGAAATCCTCTTGGTCTAGTTTCAGAAATGGAGGCCATGCGGGTCAAGATTGTAGCTTTCTGGGAACAAAGTTGAATCTACCGGGAGCAGCAAAGGATTGATGGGGAGGCGAGCCTCCTCTTGCAGGAAGGGTTACAAGAACTGGAAGATGAGAACACAACACTAGCCTACGCACTAGACAAGTGACACCAACAGAAAGAGGCTCTTACTCAAGCCCTCACCAAAGCGTCACAACAACTTATACCCGAGGTAACGATTCCTCCAGCACCAGCAATCAAAGTGACACTCGGGGCGAGGCCCTTGCACGTGAACCCGACGGGTCGGCCAGTGATACACATCCCAATGGAACTTCACCCTGAAAGCCTAAGGGAGTTACCGCCCCCACTACCCAGGCTGGCACAAGCCAAACCCTAGGTAACTGATCCCAACAGGGCTCTCCTCATACAAATGAGTCATTCCCTGCAGGCTCTCCAAGCAAGGGTGGAGACAAGAGAGAATCATGAAACTTGGCGTCCTCTAACGACTTTTGAGGATAGGTCGGGACCTTTTACACCTACTATCAGGAATGCGGTGCGCTCGAATACCTAAAAGTCTCTCAAAATTGACTATACTGGACTCGGTGACCCATATCAACACCTGCACCCATATCAACGCGCTCTGTTGCAACATATTCCAAAAAACGCTCTCTGGGGAGGCCCTAAGTTGGTTTTACGAGCTGTTGGCCAGTTCAGTAGCATCTTTTAAGGAGTTGGCAGGTAAATTTGTAGGTCCTTTCATCCTGCGCACCGATGGATTCAACACTCCTATGGGACTATTGAAGATACAACAAGAAGAAAGTGAAACATTGAAATCTTTTGTCAACAGGTGGCAGTCAGTCATAGCCAAGTGCCGAGATCTGAACAAGGACTGGCTGAAATGGCTTTCAGGCAGGGTTGCAAAGCTGGGAATTTCCTCTATAATATTAACCGTCACCCACCACCGAGCTATGATGAACTTATGGCCACCGTGATTAGGCATGCTCAGGCAAAATTCAAGACATACGGCAATGTAAGTCAGGCAAAAAAAAAAAAGGGGAATGATATACCAACCCCGAGCCCGGTGGCTAGGGATGAGTCGAATAAGAGAGAATAGAGTGAGGACAACAGCAGATCACCCTATCCTGCTACTAAACGTGGCAAAGAATCCTCAAGTAGGTCCAGCGAGTACTCCAACAAAGTTTACCATCAGGAAGAAAGATCGCAGCAACAACACCCCAAATCACACCCCCACCCAAATATGAAGTCTTCACTGTTCTACTGTTCTAAATGCCTCATATGAGACTATCTGGAATGAGAGTATGGATGAGATACCCGGACCCTCACCCAGGAAATTCCCTAAGAGTAAGCTTAACTAGAGGGATACTTGCAAGTACTGTTCTTACGATGATGAAGTCGGACACAACACCAATTCATGCGTGGCTCTTAAAAATACCATCGAGTCACTCATTCAAAATGGCAAACTCCAAAGGTACCTTCCCGGCAAGCAGGTAGGCGCTAGCGACGTATATGGTCGGATCCTTACAATCCATGGTGGTAGGCTAAAGGACCGGCAACCCTTGAGAAAAAAGAGAAGCACTAGGCCTGAGCATGCAGAGGTATTCTATTTTCACAAGCCACCTGGACAAGTTAACACTCCTGGATGGAAGTCAATCACTTTATTGGAGGAAGAGGAAGGTGATCTTAAGATGCCTCACAATGACCATTTCCTCATCACGCTTCAGATGGACCATTACATCACGTTAAGAGTATTAATAGATATTGAAGCGTCTGTCAGCATGCTTTTTAGAGACACGTACGAAGCGCTTAATAGGGGGTGATCGAAGTTGTCCCAGGACAACGAGCAGTTGATCAGCTTCTCCAGGGACATCGTCTAGCCATTAGGGTTTGATTTTTTGTCAATCACTGTGGGGAGAGCCCAAATTGCTTATCCATCAAAACGGAGTCCATCGTGCTCGGTTGTGTTTCGTCGTACAATGCCATTCTTGGTCGCCCAACACTGTGGCGCTTTAAGACCTTTGTTTCCGGACACATGCTTATGATGAAAGTACTAACCTCAGTGGGAGTAGCAACAATCCAGGGTGAGCAGGCAGTGGCCCGGGAGTGCTATGCACTAATAGTTTGCATCATTAATATTGATTTATAAGAATTTATTAGGAAAAGATTAAAAACTTAACTCATAATTAAGAAGTAACAGTACATTGCATATGTTTCAATTCATCAGGTAGGCTAAGTTGAAATTTTTTAAGACAAAAAGCATGCGCCTCACGCACGATAAAATTTTTCAGAAATCCCTAGCGCAGGTTTCAATCGCAGTCCGCGAGCAGTACTGATAGATGGTCGTTGCCACTCTTTCGAGGACTGTAATTGTTGTTCTTTTCTAAGGGCGACGTCTGTCATTGTTTGTCACACCCCGAATTCTGAAATAAGGATTCAAATCCGGAACATGACTAATAACAATACAAATAACGTTCTGAATTTTTCTCTCAGAAACAACCACACCTTACACCTCTTAATATTACATAAACCAAATCCTCAAGCTACTTATTACAGCACACTCTCACCAAATCAAATTGTAAAACTCAAATGAGTATAATTCTCCTCACCAAACAAATGCTGTAAATCCAATACTAATACTCTAAACCGCACGTTCACTGTCCTGATTCTCCTGACCTGTGAGATTACCCGCTACACAATTTGAATAGTGTACCGGGAATTGCAACAACACAAAACCCGGTAAGCTTTTGACAGCTCGTGAGTAAACAAGAAAGAACTATTGATTGATCAAATTACAATTCTTATAACTCAAGTAAACAATCAACAAATATTGCAACATTAATATGTGAAATAACATTAAAGCAACACATGCTTGATTTTCTTTTCACAAACACCTTCACATATTCAAAATATATCATAGATAGATATTTGATCAATTTCACTAACACCTTCACATATTCAAAATATATCATAGATAGATATTTGATCAAAATAACACAAGTACACTTCTCTTTTTAGTGAATTTTCAGATTAACTGGTAACAAATCATAAATCCACATGCTAGGGACCGACGTACTATTCCCAAAGTACGGGTAAGCTGCAGCATACCAAAGACACAACTAAGGCATGTATACTCAAAGTAAGCACACTTCCTAAGAGTATAATAGTGCACTATCTGAAGGGACTAGGGCCCACAGCTTAACAACCACGAAGCACAACCACGAAGCATAACCACGAAGCACCACGAAGCACCAAAACACATTTACCAGTAATTCACTTAAGCACGGGGTTGTTGAAATCACCCGGCTTCATAATTGTACTTTTCAGACATAATCAATTTCACAACATACAGTCTTTATAAATTTTAGATTGTATATATGTATATGTACACCCATATAAAGAGACATATTATTTCAAGACAAATCTTTACTTCTTAAAATAATTTCCACATATTCACAATTGGGCATATAAAATAGCTTTCACACCACATGATCAACATTTCATTATTCAACAATTAAATGGGAGATTAATAGCTTGAATAATATCCAATCAATTCTCAATCATTTCATCATACCAATCACACGCCAATCAACATATATATTTCACGTAAATATATATATACGTAATCATCCGCTCAGGAATGACTACTAATACCAACTATAGTTCAAGTATAAAAACCGTGAAATTCATTTGTATAATAAAATCATTTTACTTACCCATGGACCGTAGTTGATCAAGTCCATATGATTTAAAACAAATATTTATTCCATAAATATTTTCACACAATTATCACAGAAAATAAAGTAATTAAAGGTACTTGGTTCGTAATATGAACCACGTGAGGTTTACTCACCTCTAATCCAGCTGCGTCTTCTAAAAAGTCAAATATAACGATATTCCAAACGCCCGTCAACTCAAACCGTCAAGTACCTAATCAAGTATGGTCTTTGCTTAGTAAACGAAACACGAAATAACCTTAAACGACGATCCAACGGTCGGATTCAAAAATAAAGACGATCCAACGGTCGGATTTGAAAATAAAGGCGATCCAACGGTCGGATTTGAAAATAAAGGCGATCCAACGGTCGGATCCTAATTATATGATGATCCAACTGTCGGATCCTCACGGATCGCCCTTAGGATCATCCTCCAAAATTATCACGAAGATCCAACGGTCGGATCTTCCTGAATCGTCCTTATAAACATCTCCACAAAATTATACGAAAATCCGACGGTCAGATTCTCACGAATCGCCTTCCGAATCACTATTTCACAATTATACGAAGATCCAACGGTCGGATCTTCGCCCGTGACCTCACAAAGTCATCGGGACAATCATACGATCAACATATTAAAATTTTAAGTAAATCTGACGGTCTGATCTTCACAGATCGTAAACCGAAGATAAAACGTAAAAACGTTAAATAGTAACGTCAAAACGTAAATCCACTATTTATCAACTTTTTCAAAAATAACCTTGTAATATATCAAAACGCTCGTATGGATGCGTAGATCATCGTCCAGATAATATAAACTCAAAATATGGTCCGACGCGCCGCCACAAGCGGTGGTCAGTGGGTGGTCAACACGGCGGTCAACGCGGCGGTCAACAACCTCCGATGCAAAAGTCGTCAACTACAAACTTCTTCAAAATGAAGGGTTGATGAACTTTCATACCTGGAGCTAAGTTTGGTTCAGCCTAGATCGTCCTAGATCAAGCTTTGAAGTTGGATTAAATCTCGGACGCACGATCAGATCCTAGATCAAATCAGGGAAGTCGAAAAAGTCAAACCTTGATCTAGCGTTCTACACACAAAATCGTGATGAAAGACTTACATGGGGATGATCAGGGGGAGGAGGAGATCATGAAAATGGGAAGGATCGGCCGAGGGAACGCCGGAAAACTAGAAATCTGGTCGGGTCACCGATCGGAGTCTGGGTGGCTTCGATCTCCGGCTGGAGGCAGCGGCGGGGCGAAACGATGGCACAGGGCAGTTGGACGGATCACGGCGAGTCCGTTGAGGGCCGGGTCGTGGCCGGAGGAGCAGCGACGGCGCCGCTGGGGCCGGGTCGGGTCGACGGGTTTCCGCCGGGTCTGAAGGGTTTCGAGCGAGAGAGAGAGAGAACCGGGGGGGGGGGGGGGGGGGGGGGACTATTTAGCAAAAATTAGAATTTTTCGTCCTTATGAAAAAAAATCAGAAAATTTCCCTATTTATAGAAAATTCCCAATTTTCAAATATTCATAACTTATTCATACGAACTCCGAATATTACGTTCCACATATGCACGCGATCGTATCGATGAGCTCTACAACTTTCATGAAGGAAGTTTTCCCAAATTCGGTACGTATAAAAAGTCACTTTTTGAGATTCCCCTAAATAACGTTCGATTTCGAAAATAAAATCGTTCGAACTACTTCCACAACTTCTCCAAGCTTCGTACTCGCTCCTAATACCGAGAAATCAATTATAAAAATCCACGGAATTTAATTTGGATTTTTCGGGGTATTACATTGTTACACAAAGCTATCTCGACGCATATAGCAACTATTGGCCCTGCTACTTTCAAGGCTGTTAGACACAACTTATTGGCGCCGCTGCTTCACGGTGGTCGATTTCCATCTTATCTCGCTGCCCTATAGAGAAAATCAGGCTACTCTTCTCTCCTATCGAGCACGGCATGATTAGAAATCTCAAACCTAGGTATAGAGGTTTTGGCATGCAATTGTCATGGTTTGAATAATCCGGTGGCAGTAAGGCTTTGAAGATTATGATTTAACATGAGGAAGTCTTCTTTTATCTTCCTATCGGAGACCAAGATTGATGATTAGGAATACATGAATTCCCTACGTTTGCAAATTGATGATAGGGTACTTCAATTGTGAGGAAGTTTTCAGTGAAGGTTAGTACGGTGGTGTTGCTCTATTCTGGGCTGATGGTTTGCATGTTTGCTTCCGGTGAAAATTGAAAAGCCATGTTGATGTGAAGGTAAGGGAGACTGATAGGTCTAGTGTGGCATGTACAGTCGATCTAGCGCCTCCATGACTCACGTCATCATTGATCCAACTCCTCGATAACCCAGTTCGCCATCGATCTAGGATACCGTTGATGGAGCACTTTGACTCTATATAACACGTCCTCAGCACCTCAAGGCTTCGTACAGGAACCTACCGTCGGTGTTTTAAAAATCAGCCGCCTAGGCGGTGCTTAGTTTCTGGGCGGCGGCTCTCCAACTTGACTAATGCCAAATTGGCGGGATTAGGCGGGTTGGAGTTGGGCAGCCGCCTAGGTATAGTTGAGCCATGGTAGGGTTGCGACTTGCAAAGAATGCCGAACATCCAAACACATCTTCAAGATTCCTGTCCTCGGTGATTGTGCACAATGATAGATTGGAGCGAGAAAACAAGAGAATTAGAAAGAAGTGAGCTACATGGACTGACTGTTAGCGAATCTGGAGCTGCGATGAACCCCACGAGCTAGTCGATGGATGCAACCAATGACGTAGATCTCGGTCATGATCCAAGTAGGGTTCTCGGCTTCAAAAAAATTAAAGTATAAAATCACCATCAACAATAGTCGAAGGCAGTGGTTCTTCTCTGTTGCAGCACCAATTCCATGTTTGAAAGACGCAAAATTATTTGCAGTACTTCTGTAAAGACCCAAACTTTGACTAGATGAGCTATTCTGAGAAGAACAAACATCTCGATAATTTGGATTATTACTGGAAGAGGAATTTGGACGAGATCTTGAAAGGAACCAGTTGTTTCAATTTTTTTTTTGGTGGTGTCCATGTTGTCTTTTGGGTTTGTGTTGAATAGGGAACCCATTAGGTGTGTTCGATTAGCATTGGAATCTATATATATATTTTTTTTAGTTAATGAAATTTCATTAGGAAGAAGCCCTAATTGGGTGGATTACAATTATAGTTGTAGGCATCCAGTATACACTCTGGTACCTCAACCAAAATAAACTAGAGCTAGTTTCATAGCCAATGCTTGCTAGTCTATGTGCCACCCCATTACATGATCTGGAGGTATGGCAGATGTTGACATTGTGTAAGTACTCCAAAACCAGTTTGATATCATCCACTAGGTTACCTTAGGCCAAAGCTGCATGTTGGGGTTTGGCAATATCTTGCTTTGCTTGCAAGCAACCAGTTTCGACAACCACATTACCCACACTCAAAATGTGTAGCAGTTGGATGATAGAAGCATAAATGTGACAAATATAATGTGCAATCCTTTACACTTTCCTTAACTATTTCTTTTAAAAAGTCAGTTTTAACTTTGTTTTCTTCTTAGGTAGTTCGTGAAGTAGTTCAAGAGAAATAAGAGCTTAAAAGGAGCAACAAAGCCATGGATCATGAAGTACTGATGCAATGGACCAACATTGATAAACCATTTGGCCAGAAACTATAAGGAAAGTCCACGGATAACGTTGTGAAAAACAGTTGCTGCAAAGCAGAAAACTGCAGTTTCAGAATCAGCTTTCTGGGAATGGTTTTGAGGAGCAATTCTTGCATTCTTCCAGCTGTAAATTTGTAGAAAGGACCAGCAATCCTTCAAGATATGATGTTATACTTTAAAAGGAGCCAAAGAAATCAAAGGCAAAGCAGGCTTCCTGATAAGGCAGAAACTGTCAGCTTTTCACCAAGCTTTTTGGGAGATCTTTTCCGGCGATTTACTTGGAGTTTTTCCAGAAGGTTATTGATCATTCTAGAAGATGTGATGTAATAGAACACGTAGGAGTCAAGGACCATCAACAAAAGTGGCGAGAGAAAGGCGTTCCTTGTCCAAGAAGGAAACTTCAGAGACAGAAATTGAATCCTAGTCAGAACAGGGTATTTTGGCCGCCGAGACTCTTCTTTGGACGGATTTCTTGGGCATTTTTTGAAGGTTATTGATGCTGCAAATATGAAGGAGAGTCCCAGAATGATTCCTCAACATTTTGGGAAGATTACTAAGGCTTGAAAATCATTTATTTGTGCACCAATTAAAGGAATCCTCAAGCAACTAGGGGAGGCTTTCAAATAAATGGAAAAGGAAACTTGGGCTGTGTATTCCATACACATAGAGGCTCTGAACACGTTGCAAATCATGACCCTACAACACCATCTTCTACCCCAAACCCTAGTACACAAAGTCTTGAAATTCCCAAGTCCTCCAAGAGCAAAAACCGTGCACACCATCATCCATCTTCCATCAAGCTTAGCCGTGACTCATCTTGAAGGAGTGCTTGCATCCAAGGCTGCCTAAAAGTGAATTCGTGTCTCTCATATTCTCCCTTTTACAGCTTTTTATCCTCTTGTAATCTAATTCTCATGTTTTTATTTGTTGAATTTAAGACAATGTGTGGCTAGTTACTTTTTGTTAGGGGCAAGGTTTGAAGCCCCAATTATGTAGAACTCTTTTTTTTTTTTTTTAAATCTAGTTTCTTAATCTTTTGTGTGAATTGGTTGTTTAATTCTGATTGATTGAAAACTTTTGCACTTGTTTGTTTTATGGTGGCCAACATAGGATTTATGCCTGTAATTGGAGCTAGGTTTAGAAAATAATTCACCTAATCGTCTTGTTTTCTAATCCGTAAGTATGCAAGGCTTTGGACAAAAGATGATCTTTTAAATAACTAGAAGAGCATGCTAGGTAGGCATTCCACACTAGAATGCAACTCTATAATCAATCGTTTCCATGAGATCTTAATACTTCAAATATGTTGACACTATATGTGTTGTTGATAGGATAGCATTCTATACCTTGATTGCATGTTTGATAGGCTTAGCTATTGTGTGCTCACGTAGACTAAGTAATTAGGGAAACATTAATAAGGGACATGATCTGCTCCAACTTGTTTCTTGGTTGGTTTCTGTTCACATCTTAGTAATTGAAACTAGGTTAACTTAACATTGTTCGAAAGTAATTGG
Source organism: Rosa chinensis (assembly GCF_002994745.2). NCBI lineage: Eukaryota > Viridiplantae > Streptophyta > Magnoliopsida > Rosales > Rosaceae > Rosa > Rosa chinensis. The sequence continues at coordinate 43,548,930 of NC_037091.1, forward strand.
TGGTGGATTTCCAAGTCTCTAACATGTTCTCCATCTTATTTTCTCAAAACCTACAATAAAAATCGTTTCCCTTTTGTATTCTCTTTTATTTTCGTCAAAAACCAAAAACCCCAAAATATTGTTCTTGTTTAGGATTGCAGAGCACCTTTCTATACCCTTCTGTTTCCTGCCATCTTTTTCTCTCTTTTCTAATATTTGATGTTTTTGTTTTGTTTAGTTTCAGATTTTATTTGTTTTATTTGTGTTTTAGTTAGTTTAAATTAGTTTGCTTTTATTTTGTGTGATTAATTTGTTACCCTCAATCTCTGGCATCGAACGATCCTTGCTTACTCTATATTGCTAACGACTACATTTTGCAAGGTTAAATTGAGCTTCTTTTTTGCTTGGGATGCCTTGCGCGCTCAATGTTTCTAGCTCTATGACACTCTTCCACCCATGCCATAGAACTAACTAGGATTTGTTCCGCAGTCTGCAACTTGTTCTGCCACAAGTAGGTAGTCCTATTTTTCCATATTGCCCATAGGACCATTAACAACTACTCAAAAACTTCACTTTTCATGTGTTCGATTAGCATTGGAATCTATATTTTTCTAATAAAATATTTTATTATTCTTATTTATAAATTATAATAAGTCTTTATAGATATCCTTTAAGTCTATAAATACTCTTATTTAAATATTTACATGCTACAAAATAAGTTAAAAATTTAAAATTTAAAATGTCGTAGACATAGTTTGACTAGTGCCTAGTGATTTTTTGAACATTATTTGCCGCTAAAACCACCATGCCAATACTTTAAGCCACAAAGCTTCCAAGAAGCCGCCCTTGAGCAATAACATCAACACCCATCCGGCAGCAAACCACATAGTGTCAGCTGGATCAGAGGCTATCCCAACGTCAGGGCACCGCTGGATGAGAGCGATCTCACTGAATCTGAAAATCGGCCTTAGGGCCACGTAGAAATGTGTAGGGTTTAGGGTGCAAAGCTTTTCCATTTAGTTATTCTACCTGATATTCACTTTGCGCTTAAGTCTGACCTTCTTTTCTTTTTTGGCAAGAAAAATTTATTAAATGAAAAAGAGAATAATCCCCAAAACCCCTCAAAGAAAAGAAAAAGAAAAATTCATAAGTCAATCAAAAAAATATGCAAGATCAACACGTACAACCCCACTAAATCAAAGTATTCTGGAGACATCGGGTGGTCTCAGATGAAGTTTCGCCTCAATTAGCATTATTTTCGAGATTTTAGGGCAAATGGAAGTTCGAAATATAATCGTTTTCGATAGGCATACTAAGTTAAGATCATATTGTACTTAGGTGACTGAAGGAGCGTATTTGATACATAATCTGCTGTAAGAGAAGACGCAGCAGGATTTTGAGGTGAGTGAATCTCACGTGGTTCATTTACAAACCGAGTTATTTAATTGTCGGAATTGATTGATAATTGTAAATCGTTTTCACAGATAAAGATTTGTTTGAAATAATATGAACTTGATCGACTACGGTTCATAGGGCTACGGCTCACATTTAAAAAAAATGAATTTAAGTGTAAAATAAATTTCTTGGTTTTAATACGTATGAACTATAGTTGGTATTAGTGGCATACCTGAGTGGATGACTACATGTATATATATATATATATGTGAAATATATATTAGAAAATTACATACAAGTGTCAATTTGAAACTTTAATTAGCTATAAGGCCACCTAACAGTTTTTGTCTTCATAAGGCCACTTTGGAGCCCAAAAAAAGTCAGCTTCTTTTTGTGCTATGCCTATTTTGCCCTCAGATCTCTCTCTCTCTCTCTCTCTCTTATCTTCTCCGATGGAGCCTATTTGTTTCAAATAGAAATTGCATTCTCTCTCTCTCTCTCTCATCTTCTCTGATGGATCCCTATTTGTTTCAAATAGAAATCACATTCTCTCTCTCTCTCTCTCTCTCTCTCTCTCTCTCTCTCTCTCTCTCTCTCTCTCTCTCTCTCTCTCTCTCTCTCTCATCTTCTCCGATGGATCCCTATTTGTTTCAAATAGAAATCGCATTCTCTCTCTCTCTCTCAACTTGATCTTGCCGGACAACGGCAACCTTTGTCACGGTGCCGGTCGACTCGGTGGATCTGTCGATGGCACCGATTCTCCGCCACTCAGACACCTCTTAGCTTGGGACGAAGCATATTGGGACAGCAGGGGATCGCAGGTGTTTGTCATGATGTCGGTCGACTCGGTGGATTGATGCTCGAAGAAGATCGGAGACCGTAGTAGCCGGTGGTTATTTTGGTTTAGTAGAGAGAGCATGGTCGACGGCAACCAAGGCCTCTTGGCTAATTCAAACCACGGTAGCAACAAGTAACACCTTCTACAGCAACAAGGAGATTTTCCTTCCCGAACTCATCAGCAATTCCTCTGATGAAATTGCTCTCTCTCTCTCTCTCTCTCTCTCTTGCTCGATCTATTACATAATTTGGCTTTCTCGATTTGTAATCTCTGATTATAATTGCATTAATCCTAAAGTTGTTTTTAGATTATTGGTTTATTGGTTGGGAATTGAATTTAAGATCTATCGGATATGATTGGGTTTGTGTAGGCTTTGTACAAAATTTGATTTGAAAGCCTTACGGACAAGAACAAGCTTGATGCTCAACTGGAGCTTTTCATCATACACAACAATACGCTCAATCATTGACAGTGGTATTGACATGACCAAAGCTGGTAATAACTCAATGCTCACTTCTTTTAGTTTGCTTTGTTTAGTCAAACTTATGATACAATGTAAGTGAGGCATAGAAGCATAGAAGCTATTGCAGTAACTAGGCTCATGATGTTAATGATGTTGGTTTGCATTTTTTGCTTTTGTGGTCTGGAGGATTGCTTTCCTTTATTATTGGATTGATGTCAGGCTCTGAAAAGGAAAATATCATGCATAGACGACATGATGTCGTCTGTAGGATTGGTTTCTTATATTCCTACTCCATGTTCTGTGTTTCATAAATATAATTTTTTTTGGTTTTTTTCTCTTTTATTGCAGTACCTGATGAACCAATCTAGTTGGTAGGGTACTTGTTGAAAGCATAGGTTTGATAGTTGGAAGGTCTGGATTGAATAATTGTCTTATGATGATCTCAGTTTGTATAGACTTTGATAATATATGGAGTGACCAACTATATCACCAATGAATACCAAGGATTAGACATTGTCTCCACTGCAAATGGTGAATGACTCCCCCATAATCCATATTGGCATCTATTACCATCAAACAAACCTATTGCTAGTTTCTCTGGTTTTTTCTAGATAACTGATATACTGCAAAAAAGTTACTAGTAGTACTGTTTGATAATGATACTAGGATACTTTTGAAAAACTACTATCATTGTCAAATAAACTTATTGTGCATTTTTGTTAGTTACTCTGTGTTGTCATTCATGTCAAAACTAGAAGCTAATAATCTAATTGATAGAGTTTTAGATTCATGTGTTTTCATTCACGCTTTTGTCATATCTTGTTCTTCTAAAAAAAAAAAATTTCACTGTAGTCAGCAACTCTCTATAACTGTTGTAGTGGTTTTACAACACAGTGATAGTAGTTTTCTATGCTTATCTTAGTATATTTTCAAGCTGATGTCAGTAGCTTTTTTGTTTTCATTTTAATTGATTTCATCAGTAGCTTTCTGTAACTTTTATAGTTGCTTCTTAAAATAGTGGTTGTATCTTTCTATACCTCTGTTAGTACCCTTTCAAGCTGATGTCAGTAACTTTTCTGTTTGCATTTTAATTTATTTGAAGTCAATAGCTTTCTATAACTATTATAGTGGTTTTCAAAAACAGTGATAGTAGCTTTCTATACCTATGTTAGTATCTTTCAAAGTTGATATCAGTAGCTTTCCTATTTGCATTTTGATTGATTTCATGTTATCTTTTGCCAATAGCATATCAAATCGAAAAATCAGGATTTTGTATGAAATCCAGTTTTCTTTTTGTTTGTGATTTTGTATCTCTAGCATTTCTTGTTTGAGGTTTGTGTTACACTATCAACATGGATAATCAACAAATTTTGTTGCAATCGGAATCTATGTTAGTAGCATTTTATTACTGGTCTGGTAGCTTTGTACATGTGTCATAGTAGCTTTCTGTACTTATGTCAATAGCATTTTAGATTGTTTGATTTTGATTATTTGGTTGATAAAGAGTGCCATATTTACGCGGCACGCTGCTGTTCTTAGTTTGCATTTAAAATATTAATATTTTGTTGTATATTTATTCTTGCATAATTTTTCCCCTTCGCATTGGCAGTGGTTGATTCCGAAAATCATGTGAATTTGAGTAGTGAAGCCTCCATTGACCTAGACCATCCGGCCAACCAAGAAAAGTTGAAATTAAGTTTGGTGCTGTAGGTGGCAAAATAGTGCTTATGGTTCATGTAGTGTGGTAGAGCTTGACAACAAGAAACTTCAACGGAGGCCATTTGAAAAATGACAGTAGCATTACAACATTGACAGTACCTTTATACAACTAATAGATTTTCACAACTATTGTAGTGGCTTTTAACAACTATGGAAGTAGTTTTGTACATATTTATATTATTGCTTAAGCCTACATATTTTTTGCATCATTGAATATGATTTTTTTTCTCTATTGCAGTAGCATTTTTCTTTTTGTTGTATATTTTACATTGCTATAGGTTTGTTAGTATCTGAGATCTCAATCTCTAGGAGTAGTTTTTGTTTTGAGTGGTAGTAGTTTTTGTTCTATTTGGTTATAGCTTTTGGTGTTGATGAGAGTAGCTTCTGGTGATGGTGAGAGTAGCTTTTGTTACTGGTGAGAGTAATTTTCTGGTGTTGGTGACAATAGGTTTTAGTTTTGAGGAACGTAACTTTTGTTGGTGACAGTAGCTTTTGTTGGTGGGGATAGTATCTTTTCATTTTGGGGAGCATAGGTTTTTTGGTAAGGAGTAGCTTTTGTTGTTGGTGATAGTAGCTTTTGTTATCTCGGTTGTCAGAAATATCACCAGAGTAGCTTTTATTGCTAGTGACAGTAGCTTTTGTTGCTAGTGATAGTAGCTTTTGTGACCTCGCCGGAGGTTGCCGGAAATCTCATCAGAGTAGCTTTTGTTGCTAGCCACAGTAGCTTTTGGTGCTAGTGATAGTAGTTTTTGTGATCGCCGGAAGTTGGCCGGAGATATGCCGGAGTTCACCGGAAGCTAGCCGGAGACCCGCCGGAGTTAACCGGAGGCCTTGTCGGAGAGGAGAGAGAGAATGATTGTTGACTTTTTACTCTAGTGGCATTTATGTAAATATGTTGGTTTTAATATCCAAAATATAACACCCTTTTTAATCTTGTGGCTTTATGAGAGAAAAAAACATTCAAATATGCACTTATATGTAATTAACCCAATATATATCTTGATGGTGTAGCATTGTGATATGCATAATAATTGTGATTTTATTCAAGTAATTGTTTTGGGCAATTACTTTTTACGAGAATGTAACATTTTGTGTAATTGGTGATTATATTGTGTTGAAAGTGTACATGTCACGCCTCGAATTTAGAAGAAAGAAATTCAAATCCGAAACGCGAAAACTTAACCAAATGCCCAAAATACTTAGAAACTTTTTCTAATAAATCTGAGCAACAACAAACGTCAATAAAGACTCGATCACTTAATTTGAATATCACATCAACAATATTTACAAAACTCGAGATAACTGATATACAAATGTAAACGCTCGCTAGGAGTATACCAAAAATAGTAGTACACTAACAAAAATAGGTTCTAAACCTACACGTACTGCTGCAACCACGCCCTCGTACTCAGCCCTGGTGGTCCTCACCTGCAGGAATAACCGCTACACCATGGAATAGTGCACCGGGATTGCAAACAACAGACCCGGTAAGCTTTTTAAGCTCGTAGAGTAAACTCAATTAAAATGACTCACGTCACGCATGCTTATAATTTCTCAACTCGTGAGATAAATTAAAGCAACAACATTTAACTCCACAAAACAAAACCACACATACAATCATACTAGGTAAAAATTAGTAATCCCTGCATCGAGAATTAGTTCAGGAGATCACCTAAAATCACACAATTCAATCATAGCAACTCCTGCATATAGTTCACATAACTTAGTACAGGAAATTACATTAAAACAAATAATCCAAAATGCAGTAATCCCTGCATATAACTTAGTTCAGGGAATTACATTAAAACAATCAATAAAATCATAGTAATCCCTGCATAGAATTTAGTTCAGGAGATTACCAAGAAAACAAACAATTCTATAATAGAAATAAATAGAAACATTTACTAAAAACATCCATTAATAATGCCAATCACCACACAGGTCATCACACAGATCACCATATAGGTCATCACACAGATCACCACACAGATCACTACACAGGTCAACAACTCACACTAGAGTCGATGATCACCCATCAACACCAAAGTCGATGATCACCCATCAACTTCAAATAAATCATCTCACAACAACTGGTACGCCTAAATTAAGCGCACAAAATTACCCTGCAAAAGATAATTGTTAGTATAGGATAAGCAGGGATCGTTCAGTCCGGGGATTGAGGGTACACTTGTAATTGCAAAAATAAATTAATAAAAGTAAAAAGTATTATGTACAAAAAATAACAAATAAAGAATTAAAATAATAAAGTAAAAAGTATTATGTACAAAAATAAAACAAAGAATAGAAATATATATACAAGTTAATGTAAAAATGGGGGATTGGAGTTTTCAAAACGCAAACAATAATAAAAGAAAGAAAATGTTTCAATTTTTAGGGATTCCAAATTAGATGTATGGACGTTGAGAATTTCGTAATCCACCACTAGCTAAGATAAGAGAAAGACAATTTAACCTAATCTTCAATTACTAAGGCATGTGAATGAAACCAATCAAGAACTTTAGGATCGCCGCTAAAGCCTTATTTTTCCCAAAATTACTTAGAACCGTGAACGCACTGCATCCTAAGCTTGCTTATATGCAATCAAGGTGTAGAACGCTACCCTATCAAATTAACTTATTAAGCACACATAAACATATTAAGCTCTTTGGAAAAATTGATTTTAGAGTACAAAACTAGTGAGGAACGCCATCCTAGCATGCATTCTATTTGTTTGATTTCACCTAACATGTAGGCTTTACTACTTGAGTGTTTTAAGACCGTGAACGCACTGCACCTAAAAACTAGCTCCAATTACATGCTCATATTTTAGGTGATCAATCTAAGACATAAACATATAAAAGATTTTATAAAACAAAACCAAACAAAGCATTCACAAAACCTTGTAATCGAAAAAAGAGATTCAAAAGCTAAATATCCATCACATAACTAGGATTTCATACTAGTTCTCAACAAGAAAATTACTCACTCATAGTTTGGAAATCCAAAAAAAATAAAGTCAAAAGAAATTACAAGGAAAAAGATAGAATTACACCATGAAGGGAGTGGATGATGAAAAGCTTGAGACGTTGATCTTGAATCTTGAAAGCAAGACTTCACTATCACGGCACAAGGTGGATGATGACGGCTAGGAGGCTTCATGGCTTGTTCTTCTCTTCTTCTCTTTGCTTGGAAATGCAGAAACTTGAAACTAGAGGATGGAAAGGAAAATGGAAAGGAAGTGGAGAGACAAAGAAGATGGAATGGATGAAGGAATGTGTCTAGGAAAATGGAAAGGAAATGGAGAGACAAAGAAGATGGAATGGATGAAGGAATGTGTGTAGGAAAATGGAAAGGAAATGGAGAGACAAAGAAGATGGAATGGATGAAGGAATGTGTGTAGGAAAATGGAAAGGAAATGGAGAGACAAAGAAGATGGAATGGATGAAAGAATGTGTCTAGGAAAATGGAAAGGAAATGGAGAGACAAAGAAGATGGAATGGATGAAGGAATGTGTCTAGGAAAATGGAAAGGAAATGGAGAGACAAAGAAGATGGAATGGATGAAGGAATGTGTGTCTTAGAATGAGAGGAGAAGGTGTTTATATAGGGAAGAAAAAGAAGAGTGAAATGATGAGTGGAAGAAAAATAATGAAAGTGGATCTAAGTTCACTTGTAAAATATGGAAAAGATAGAGAAATGATGAAATGAAAGCAAAGCATGAAGGTGCAGCAACATGGAAGTGATGATGATCTATTAAAGAGATTGTAGAAGAAAAATATATCCAAGGAAAAAGAGAAAAGCATCTAGCTTTCTTCATGTGGGTAGGAAACATGAACATGTGAATATTGAGCTGTTTTTAGGTCAGTTTCTGCCCCTTTATTCCTTCAATTATTTCTCCAACAAGACTTCATTATATGCCTTCGACTTCTTCATATGAAATGTTCCACTATGAGTGTAGATCATCCTAACAAATTTTCAGATTTTTATTCCATGCGGTTGAGCCGAAAATGCTGCTGGACCTCTTACAGTTCTAGTTTTCCAGTTTTGCTTCTGTAGAAAATTGGACTGATTGTTTGAAGGCCTTCCACTCATAGTTTGCTCTGGCACTCTTCATAAGAAATGATCCTTGGGCTTTCTAGAATGAATCTGGAAAGTTTCAACTCATTTGGAGTTCGGATGGTTAGTCTGCCACTCCTCATTTCTTGTCTAGCTCGCTTTCTCATTGGCTCAATTTCTCCAAGACACGCTTTGTCAGGCCAAAATGCTCATTTTGGGGCCAAACAGCTCATTTCATCATCATCTACTCCAATGTACCTAAAAAATAGAAATTGAGTTAAAAATCGATTCGTTAAGGAATTAACTAAGCAAAATGTGAGGAATTAACTATTAAAATACCACATTAAAATGCTCCTATCAAATTACCCCACACTTAGCTTTTGCTAGTCCCTTAGCAAAACAAAAATACATAACAGAACAAAGGCTTGACAAAAAGCAAGTAAATGACTCTACTGCTCCTAACTGTTGTCTCAGAGATATCAAACTCATGGCTTTCAGGTTAAACACTTAATCAAAATCACATAGATAATTCCAAGGTTAATAAACATGTGACACTCATATGACTAAGTAAGATATGGAGAACTTAAGTTATACAGTGAATAATAGCATGTTTCGACAAGTCCAATCCAAACTCACAAGGCATACTCTCGATTTTTCTCTTAGAAATGGTTATGCTTAAAAGCTTCACACTCAAGTATATGCAAGAGAACAAATTGTAAGGCAACAAACAGCTTGCATATTTCATCAATAAAAGCATTTTGTGAAGAATTTTTAAAGACCTCATGAAATGACTAAGTGCACAAATGGACCTAAACCATAAGCTCGACTGCGTAACTGACTCCACTAACCAAATGCTGCCCATCTCAAGGATCAAGTCAGCACTTAAAACAGGTTGTAATGGGGCTAAGCTAGGGTTTTTGAAATGAAGATTAAGGATACAAAAATCCTAAGGACCTAGCAGAGCATATATGGACCACCTTATGTCATCATTTTTGTAGACCAAATATCATTGTTTTGGGCCAAACCTTCACTCTAACCAACATGGGAATGGACAAAGGCATAATTTTTAACTTTGAGCCTTCTACAAATTTGCAAGTCCAAAACCACACTTCAACAATTTCCCAAGAGTTTTCTTTTCAATTTTTCTTCTCTTTTGCCGCTTTTCTTTCTTTCTTTTTCATTTTCATTTTCTTTCATTTTTTTTTCTTGGATTTTCCCCACCCCACACTTGTCTTTCATCGTCACCCCTACATACTATGTCATGCTCTACTAAGTCCCTAAGACAAGGGTAGAGATATCCTGTACTAAGCTCATGGTAGGGTAGTGAGGGTGATGAAACAAAGGTTTTCAACGTAGGCTCAAAGGGGTTCATTCTAAGGAGTCCCACGACGGGCACAATTGGGGACACATGCTTGTTTGGCTATGGTGGTTACCCTAATGCCTTCTATCCTATCCAGGATCAGTGCATATTATGGCATACAAGTTTTGACAGTCACAACAGCCGAGTTCTAGTACTCTCTAGTCCATTAAAATCTATGGCACATGATCATTGGCTTTTCAAAAGAATGATGAGGTTTTGCAAATACAGCCACGAAATTCTAGAATTATCAATAAGCACTCGAAAAGAAAGTATTTTAGCTCAACAGCTCACTTAGGGTCAAATGAATCAGACTTAATCCTAGCATGCTTAATGAACCAAGTTACAATCCTATCTCAAATCTTCATACAAGCATCACAATGTTGATTAACCACAGAATTCAATGAAGTCCTATTTCGATTGTGAAAACCTTCAGCCATGAATTCAGAGACATGTTCATCCTAGACGTTAAGAGCATCCTAAGACTCAAACAAACAAAAACACTCTAAAACCAACATTTTTTTTTTCATTTTTTTTTTCAACAGTTTAATTTAATTTCAACACTTAGGTACGGGAACAAGGAGTCTCGATGTGCAATGGGACTGAAACAGCTACCCTTTTTCAAGACTATGTTTAATCCAATATACCTTAGTGTATCACAACATTTTCTTTTGTTATAAACATTTTTTTTTTAAAAATAATTTTTTTTTTTTAAATACTAACTACTAAAAACACAATAAAGCAATAATCCGTCCCCCATACTTAATTCATGCATTGTCCTCAGTGTATAAACAAATATAAAGCATGCAAAGCATAAATCAAGCATAGAAGAGAAAGTTAACACAACGAAACCTAAAACAACTTAAAATTCATGAAAATAAAATTGAAGGAAAAGTTCAAGAAAGCAAATCTGCGTTTGATGGTTCCACCACAGCTACAGTTGAAATGGGTTGCCTCCCATGCAGCGCTTAATGTTTAAAGTCTTTCAGCCTAGACTTGTACCTCCATTTACTCCTTTGGAGGAGCGGTATGCGGGCGAGTGGCAGCCCTCTTGCTGGTTTCAGCCTCCTGAGGAGGGTCCTCATGGTGTGATGCAGTAGCGTCCTTGCGAGGAAACCCAGGAGGATAACTCTGCAAGTTATTGACTTCCTGAGCAAGCTTGTTTATTGCAGTGTGACAGCGGATCAAAGAGAAGTTCATCTCAGAGATGTAATCGATCATGCATGTGACTCTCCAATCTGTCACCATAATACCATCGCGGAGAGAGGAGCGCAAATCATCAATCGAATCAGACAAGCTTTCCAGGGTGGCCACAGGCCGAGGAGCACGAGCAGCTGGTGAGGAAGAAGACTCTCCGGGATGCAGTCTGGGAGAGCGACGAGGCAGAGGAGGGGGACTGCGGGTACGCTCACGGATAGGACGATGGTCCCCTGGACGAGTAAGCCCAGCTCTAGTAGCCGCTTGACGACCTTCTTCCTCCAAAGAGAGAACACGGCGTTGATTGACGCCCCTGCGAGGGGTAACCTTGGTTCGAGCCATGCGGAAGTAGAAGGAATTTGAAACTGCACAGGCACACGGTTTAAACAAAGCTTCTCCGGGAAGGAGAAGAGTTATGACAGTTCACAGCCCAAGAAACACGTATGCAAATGAAAAAAAAAAAACTCCCCCACTTGTAAATATTCCTTTCTTTTCCGTAATTTACGGTAATTAGATCTACTTTCGGCTGTAGCTTGTCTCTCACAGCTCCTCGAGATTCGTTTGGTTCCCCCACGTGTCCTTTCTTTTCCTAGATTTATGGCAATTAGACCTGCTTTCGGCTGTAGCTTGTATGTCACAGCTCCTCGAGATTCGTTTGGTTCCCCCACGTGTCCTCCACGCGCCAACAGCTTTTCCGTGTTTTCGGGTGACTTTAATCCAACGCGTAGATTTAATCTCAGAGATCGTCCATCCAACGGCGGAGATCTGCTCACTCGTTCTATAAATAGGTGCATTCTGGGGAAACGACTGTTCACTCCAAAGGAAAAGAAATTTCTTCTGAGTTTTAGCCTTTCTCTCTCAACTCTTCAGTCCTTCCCTCACCAATCTTCAATCCTTCTCTCTCAGATCTTTACTCCCATCTGAAAGATTCAATCCCTTCCTTCCTCTGAGATTTTCAGATCTCCAACACCACTTCATCAACTTCAATCCTTCTAACAACAATCTCCCTCAAACACTCAACAACGTCGTTCTTCAATTTTCACTTCCTCTCAACTCAACACCATGGAACCACGAACTCTGCAACTAATGGAGCAACAGACCCAGCAACAAATCGAGGATGGAGGAAACAACCAAGCAGCCGGGAGTAGTGCCAACACGCCTATCAGGCCGACTAATAACCGGTGGGCTCCCACACCGCCTCAACTAAGAATCCTCAAGGGCCTTTACTATGATAAGGGTTTTAAGTACCCAACTCCAGAGCAGATTCAAGAGATCTGCCTTAATCTGAAACAGTATGGGCAGATCGAGGACAAGAACGTCTTCTTTTGGTTCCAGAACCTCAAAGCTCGAGAGAGGCAGCTGATGAGGCCAATTCGGAAAGTTCGGGTTGGTGGATCTCTCGATCTGAATTTTGGATCCACTAGCTCCACTGATGATGGTAGGTCCATTGACCTAAACTTTGGTTCCACTGGTCCTACTGGTGATGATGGATCCATTGATCTAAATTTTGGGTCACGTGTCGGCTATGGTGTTGATGGATCGATCATGGAACAACGAGGAGAATATCACCAGGAAATTGAAACCCTTCCACTGTTCCCCATGCACGGTGAGAACGTCCTTGGTAACCCGAAGACTACTTCCGAGGAAGGTAGTGCATATGGTTGGTACTCCGGTGGCTGGGACGACAACAATGGTGGTTCTTGCATTTCTCTTGAGCTTAGTCTCAACTCCTCCGGAGCTGCTGACATGGCTTAGTATAGTGTAAAATTTTTTTTTTTTTTTTTGGTTGTCAAATATGACTCAAAAACAAATTGACAAATTTGTATTTCCCTAACTCCCCCACACTTAAATTAGACATTGTCCTTAATGTATGGCAATATAACTCACAATGCGCAAGAAAAGCATAGAGAAGGAAAATCCAAAAGGCAAGTAGAAAGAATAAGAAAGATTATAGAAAAGCTCCCTTTTGAAGACCTCCCAATGCTCACGACCTATGGAGAAGACCGAAGTTAAACACCAACTTCAAGGCACAAGGCCTTGACTTCCAAAACGTAAGCTCCGTGCAATATGGACTCCAAAAGAAGTGATGAGTACGTCTGCTGGTTCCATCTTGGCTACAAACTGCAGCAAGCCCAAGTTGACTGCTTGCGTAGCCGGCACTTTATTGCAAAGTGTAGATTTCCTCGCCTTTCTTAATGTTTGCACCTGCGCACTCACAAAACACATTAAAACGAACTAACAAAAATAAGATTAAAAATGAAAAAGTTTGGGATGCCTCCCAACGAGCGCTTGTTTTAACGTCTTTTCAGCCTGACGTGTACCGCCAATTAAGTGTAATCAGGAGGTTTAGGCTGCGGTTCGATTAGATGCTTAAGCTTCTTCAAAGATATTTCATGGTCCCTTGCAAGTAACTTAGGTAACTTGGGAGCAATGGAAAAATGAGATTTGTTGCTCTTCTTTTCCTTTCTCCTCTTCCATTGTCTCCATCTTTTCTTAAGTTTAACAATCACGGCAAGAATGACCTCCTTATCAGATTTGAGGTGCTCACATATCACCATCTCCGCATGATCAACAAACTCAAACATTGCTTGGATGAGGAGAACATGTGTAGAGCTTGAATGAGGTGCTGAAGAATCATGTGGTCTTCCACTCATAGTTTGCTCTGGCACTCTTCATAAGAAATGATCCTTGGGCTTTCTAGAATGAATCTGGAAAGTTTCAACTCATTTGGAGTTCGGATGGTTAGTCTGCCACTCCTCATTTCTTGTCTAGCTCGCTTTCTCATTGGCTCAATTTCTCCAAGACACGCTTTGTCAGGCCAAAATGCTCATTTTGGGGCCAAACAGCTCATTTCATCATCATCTACTCCAATGTACCTAAAAAATAGAAATTGAGTTAAAAATCGATTCGCTAAGGAATTAACTAAGCAAAATGTGAGGAATTAACTATTAAAATACCACATTAAAATGCTCCTATCAACAACCCACATCATTTACACAAAATCATCACGCAGATCACCACATAGGTCATCACACAGATCACCACACAGGTCATCACACAGATCACCACATAGGTCATCACATAATATTGTTTCCTCATCTCCAACAGTCTCAAACAATAATGAAATCATTTAACAAATATTGTTTCTCAACTCAAACCATCACCAAAACCATACCTATTTCTTTCAAAACTCAAAGCCAACAAAACCATCTTTTATTTCCAAAATCATATATTTTCCTCAACATCACATTGCACAACAATAGTAAGCTACACACTCAATTCCACCAAAATATATATATTTCACGTAAATATATATACGCAGTCATCCACTCAGGGATACCACTAATACCAACTATAGTTTTATAAATTATAGTTCTCGAAAATCATTTTATATCAAAACATTGTTTTAACTTACCCATGAACCGTTGTCGATCAAGTTCATATATTTTAAAACAAATAATCTGTTTCGAAAATGATTTAACAATTAAACAAGTAATTTTGAGTAATAAATAAATCCGTTCATAAATGAACCACGTGAGATTTACTCACCTCCAAATCCTGCTGCGTCTTCACACAAACCAAGACAAGCACAAAATCGTCCATACTCCGCTCACACAATTCCGTCAATCACTTAATCACATCAAGGTCACATTCAATACAACACAAATCACACAATTCACAAAACACAATTATACGACGATCCAACAGTCAGATTGTCATCCAAGACCATCCAACAACCTCGGAACACTTCTACGATCGATAAAACAAAACTACAAGTCGATCGAACGGTTGAATCCTCACAAACTGAAAAACAATCGAATCGAAAATACTAAAACTCTAACATGCTCAAATGATTTCCAAAAATTACAAACCACATATCAAAATGATGGTATCGACGAGTAGGTTGAAATCAGGAACATAAACTGTCCCTGGGGTGACCGGAAGCCGCCGGAAAACAACACCACAATGGTGGCGGTGCCGCCCACCCAAAGTCAAAATTTGACAAAACTTCCAACACAAAATATCTTCATCTCAACTCCAATTACAGCTTTCATAACTAACACAAAGTCTGAATCGAAGCCATATGTCTGGAATTTACCTCACAATCTCTGAAACTCGATGAACCCTAGAATCCCAATCTTCAAAATTCGACCTCCACACTTTGAATCGTTGCAAGCCATCTTGAGAGAAAGCATCTACATCCTCTGGGCTCCAAAAGCCCTCAAGAAACACCGGCTATGGTGGCTGGAAACGTGAACTCCGATCTGGGTTTTTTGCATCGCCGCCGTCAAACATCTCGGCCTTGCTGCGTCATGCACGGGCCAACCCACGTCTTGAAACTTCACAGGGTTGTAGATGGGAGTGCAGCGAAGAGAATGGAAAAAATGATTCGTCGATTGGTGGCCGGAGGAGGAAGAAATCAGCCGGAGAAGTCGACTGGCGATCTGGGGTCGGGACTGAAGAAAGAGAAAAAGTTTCCCTTTTCGGAAACTTTTGATTTTTTTCCTATTTAATGAAAATGGAAACTTTTTCCAAATGCCATATCCTCATACGAACTCCGATTTTCGCGTTCTACATATGCACGAACTCGTATCAACATGCTCTATGACTTTCATGAAGGAAGTTCTCACAGAATTTAAATGTATAAAAAGTCAAACTTCGTAACCCTCTGAAACATGCATTTCGAATAATTATTCGTCCAAAAATAATTCAACTCCACCCTCGGACCACGAAATCGTACAAATGAACACTTTATTAATTCCCAGAAATTCCAAGAAATTAGTAATGAATTTTCGGGGTATTACAGTACATGAGTTATAAGTGTATCATGTCGAGCCATGTACGACTTTAAATGTTTTCGAATCTATGGATCTGGGTCACAGTAGTAACAGAGGCAATTATTATCGTAAGATTGAGCTTTAGCCGAGGTGACAGGTTACGATTCAATTAGATTTCTATTATGTCTGTCATTGTATTTCTGGGGAGTAACACAGGGGTTACATGAGGCCTTTGAATGCACATTTTTTAAAAGAGAGTTTCAAGTGGTTTCTTTCTTTTATTGTCCAAGAGGGACTTGATTTTCATATTATGGGTGAGTCGAGATAATATGATTTTTTTATCACTTTAGTGATGTATGTTACCTTAAGGGGTAAGGATGTCGAGTTTTAAAAATGAGTCATGTTGTGAGATGATTTATTTGGAGTTGATAAGTGATCATCGAATTTAGTGTGAGTTGTTTTGACTTCTTTATCGATTGTCCTTTTCATTCTAATTGTCAATTTTAAGTGTAATCTCCTGAACTAAACTATACGTAGGGATTACTATGGTTTTAGTTGTATATTTTTAGTCATTTCCTAAACTAAAATTCTATGTAGGATTACCGGTTTTCACTTAGTATGATTTGATTTGTCACGGGTATGACATGTGTGTTCCTTAAAAAGGAAAACAAAAGGATTTGTTATTAGAAATAATCATTGTGTTGATTTATTGTTCTTGAGTTGGAAAGACATTTTTGTGGTTATTTAAGTTTACTCACACAAGCTTGCAAAAGCTTACCGGGTTTGTCGTTTCAACCCGGTGCACTATTCTACGGTGTAGGGTTTATTGTGCAGGGAAGTAATGGTCATTGAAGCTGAGGGTTGGTTGCTGTTGTAGCTTGGACGTTGAAGTGTATGCTAGTTTTATTCTTCCGCTGTGTAGTGAGTGTGTTTACTTATTGAATTGTCGATCAGTTTAATTGTAAACTCTTTGTACATTAATATGTGACTCTAAAGAATGAGTCCATATTTGATGTTGGTGAGCTCAGTTTGTTTTATCGCTTAATTTAAATGAAGATTTTTCTATGTGTTTTCTTGTGCTCGTTAGGTTTTGCGCTTTGGATCGGCATGATAGTTTGGTATCAGAGCGTAAGGTACATATTTGGTGACAACTAGTACTACTCGAGTGATGATCTGTAGTGGATCCCCATCATATACTCTTCCGTATTGATATAGTCATTGGGTATGTGAGAGTGTTTAGTGTCGTCTAGAATGTTAAATCGTTAGAGAATAGGTCGGCTCTGTAAGTGGAGTGTAGGAGCTTTGTGTAGCTTCTTTGAGTTGTAGTGTTTTGAGGAATAGGAACCACTGGACTAAACTCTAGTGGAGTTGACGAGGATTGTTTCATGGAAACGATGTCCTTTTGTACGATTGAAGTTGGTTGGTTAGGGTTATGGTGTTTGACCTATGCTTGTATCAAATGTTGGTGCAAGTGTTTAACCAATAGTAGTTGTGCCTTCCTTAGTTGAATCGGTAGATGTTCTTGGGTGGAAGGTACTGATCAGGGGATAGATACTGGTTTTAACAGAGAGGTGTCTTAGTAGAGCACTCTATTCAGCATACGATTATCTAATTAAAGTGGCTCCGAGCTATCTACACTGATTGGTATGCGGTTGAGTTCTTACGATAGTTTTGAGAATGCTTGGTGGGGACGCTATGTCCACTAGGTGATGAATGCTCTAAGAGGCTGAGCCAAGGATAAAGGCATGGTTCCCTTTCAGGAGGAGTTCTATTCTTTGGAGGAGTTAGTACAACTTGTTTCGTTATTGTTAAGGAAGTTGATGCTACTCACCTATCTAGGCTAACTAGGGAGGTCACTACGGAGAGTAGTGGCATTTCAAGTTGGTTTAAATTTCCTGTTGGCCGATCAATGGATCGAAAACAAGGAGAGCTACTTTGATATGGTCGTCTTTACCGACGTGAAGAAGAAAGAGAAAGCTACGTTCTTATTCAAAAGTGAAGTAGGATGATGATGGGATTTTGTGCTAAGGATTAGGATTATATCAACAATGACTTGGGGTGGTTTTGTGGAGCTCTTTCGGAACATGTACCTTCCTGCTCCAGTGAGGGAGATGTTAGAGAGTGACTCCAATTACTCTAGTTCAAGGGGCTAAGAGTGTCAGGGACTAGAGGCCCAGTTCTCATGGTTGTTTCGATTTGTTTGGCCAATGGATCCAATGTTCTTGACTCGGAAGTCCCAGGGGGAACTGAGTCTAGTGATCAAAGCAGGAGTGTTTACTTATTATTTTGTTAGCGCAACTTAATTTATAAACTTTGTGTAATGTAATATATGACTCTGAAGAACGAGTCTATATTGACATTGTAGATTCGAGACATTATCATGTACTTGTTTTAAGTTGAAATTTTTATAGGTATTTAGTGCTGATGTCTGAACCATCACGCCCTATATATTTGTATTTGTTTATTATTTGTGCTCGAAAATCAGGGCGTGACAATACTTAATTTCAGCATTTACTCATTGGACAGGTAACCAATAAACGACATAGGTATGTAATCAATAAATGACATAGGTATGAGGTATCTAAAACTATATACATTTTAACAAGCTATTGAAAAAAAACTCATAGCATAAAGCAACTTACCTTTTGTAAGTTAGCATGGGTATAATACGGTTTAGTGTTTAGGTAAGTTTAGGTTTAGGGTTTAATTGATGATACCTTTTGTATAGATTGTTTTGCACATTAATATGCCTAAGGCAAGGTTACAATATTTATGAGATTTTTTGAAGGGGTGCATCACGTGTATCTTAATTATAGGTACACAAAATGCAATTGTCTGTGAGTTTAAGTTTACCTTTACATTAGGCACAAACAAGATTAATTGTAAAGTTCAAATTAGAGTGATTTTGGATTGCTACAAATATTGTGGGTTACTGAGTTACTGATGGGTTCATTAGTAGTGATATGATATGATCAGGTTGTTTCCTTTCATGAAGATATGTTATATTGTTATGATATTCTTTCTTTTGCCTGAAAATATTTTACATGATATTTTGGTATTTTAGGTAGATTGAATTTAAATTCAAAAATTCAAATTTGGAATAACAGATGCAAAATTTAGGGGATTTTAATTTGTATTATTTATTTACCTGAAAGAGAAAAATACAAATAAAAATAGTCAAATGACTGCAATTAAAAGCAAAAAAGTGGATGAGCTCATCCAATTATCACCTAACAAATTGGATTTGGAATTAAAAACCTCTTCTAAATGGTAAGTATTAAAGTTTTAGAACTTGAAGTCATACTACTACGTGCTATTTTTTAATCGTCACCTGAAAGTTAGGTATTTTACCCAACTCCTCAAGTTAGCATAGGTATATAATAGGTACGGTATAGATGCATAGTCGAACAAACCCATTTGGTAGGTATGTAGCTAATAAAAACTATTATAGGAGCTATATTCTTAGTAACATTTCATCAAATACATTGAGTGCACAGCAAAAAAAAGAAATTAATTAAAAAAAAACAACAGCAACAACAACAACAAAAATAAAGAAAGAAAAAAAATCATAATTAAAAAAAAAACCATAAGACTGTTCTCCATAATCTCAATCACATTAACATTATTATCGATAGTAAGAATTAAATAACTTAATTATGTAATAGAAGGTTTGTGAATCCAAAAAAAAAAAATGATATACAAAAGTTGCTTCATATCTGGTTCATTTAAAGTAACAATCAACACTTTGAATTTGAAAAAATAGACCAAATTGCATGATTCTAGCAATATTGATGACAATATCAAAGTTAAGGATTACAAAACCTACAATTAAAATAATAATGCAAAGAGCTAATTTAATCATGGAATACATTACGTTATTTTCTTGGCAACGGGTAGAGTAGCGTACGTTAATAAATTTTCCTTTAGTGGCAATTTCTGTAATTTTGAAGAGAAAAGGGTTGTATTATTTATCTTACATGATAAGTTTTGGGTGTATTTCTTTTTTATCGTATAAAAGTAATGAATAGTTTGGCTCATATTCTTAATTGATTTCTCTGTGTTTACTGACATTTGCCTCCGTTGTAGGAAAAGAATATGTTTCTCAACTCCTCTCTTGAAATTGATATGATGTTCTGTACTAGTTCATGTTTCAATTGAAGTGTACAGACACAGATTTTGAATTTCGAATGGATGTTGTGTTCCAATCAATGTATGTGAAACTTTTTTTTTTTTATGTTTCTACTGATAATCTAATAGAGTTTAATTTGAGTTTGAACTAATGATATGATATGATAGAGTTGGAGTTTGAATTGAGTTGGAAGTCTGAATCTGATATTTATAAATAAAATCAAGTACTGTATTTGTGGGTTTTTCATGTATTACTGTCATATATTAATATATATATATATATATAAATATATTGTTTATATTACAAGGCTTACGCCCTAGTGAGGCTCTCTCGAAAACTCCTCGGGAGAGCCTTGCTAAGGTGTTTTAAAATATTGGTATAGATAGAGTTTGTTTTTTTCCCCCTCTCTTGATAGACCTATATCTATGTAGCTTGTTGCATTAAATTTTTTCACATGTCTTGTAGTAATCAGGTATCAGTCACGTACAATTGTAAGGGCACAAGGCGCTACTGCTTCTATATATACCCCGTTTAATTAGAATCTAATTAGTTTCATAGACACAATGAGTCCTTCAACAATGGCCATCCTTATAGTCTTCCTCGTGTTCATCTGGTATCTCTTCACTACAGCCTCAAAACCAAAGCACAAATCAAAGCTACCTCCTGGCCCTTCATCACTACCAATCATTGGTAATCTTCATATGCTAGGCAGCCTCCCACACCGTAGCCTTCAACATTTGGCCAAAAGATATGGACCAATAATGTCTATTCATCTTGGCAATGTACCTGTGATAGTAGTCTCATCTCCGAAAGCTGCAGAGTTGTTCCTCAAAACCCATGACCACAATTTTGCCAACCGGCCCAAAACCAAGGTCAGTCAGTGCATGACTAACGGTGCAAAGGACCTGGCCTTTGTCTAATATGGTCCATATTGGCGTCATGTTTGGAAGTTTTGCACAACCGAACTTATTTGTCCCTCAAAATTTCGAGCTTTTGCACCGCTGTGAAAGGAGGAGATAGGGGTATTGGTGTAGTCACTGAAGAGAGATGGAGAGGAAGGCCAAGTGGTGGATATTAGTGATAAAAATTGGTGTGCTTATTGAGGATATAATGTATAGGATGATAGTGGGTCGCAAAAAGAATGATTGGTTTGATATGAACGAGATTATTAAGGAGGCTATATCATTGTTCAGAGCATTCAACATAGCTGATTATGTGCCATTCCTCAGTCCATTTGATTTTCAGGTATACGTTATGATTAATTTCCCAATTTAGAATTCATATATTCCATTCCTTAGCTGTAATAACAGATACTAGAACAAACCAGTGAGCAGGGTAGCCTTCTTCCGATGATCAGATTTTGGAGTAGTAAACATAATACGTATTATGAGTCTTTGACATAGTACTATGAAATTTTACGCAATAATTTCTCTCTCTCAAGGATTGACCAAGAGCTTAAAGAAAGATAGCAAAAGAATCGATCAACTCTTGGAGAAGATAATTGAGGAGCATGAAGCTAACACTAGGAGGGGGAAACATGGCCAGTATGAGGACTTTGTAGACGTGTTGCTTTCGTTCACAAACCAACGGTTAAACATGAATGATGAGAGATTATTTCCTCTTGACCGAACAAATGTGAAAGCCATCTTATTTGACATGTTGATGGCATCTTTTGATACATCGGCCGTTGCAATTGTTTGGACAATTGGACCCTTGCCGAGCTCTTGAGGCATCCAAGGGTCATGAAGAATCTCAAAGAAGAGCTCCAAACTGTAGTTGGTATGGACTGAATGGTGGATGAGACTGATATGCCAAATCTAGTTTACTTGAGTATGGTGGTTAAGGAGAGCTTCAGACTGCACCCAGCTGCACCATTACTAATCCCACATGAATCCATCGAGGATATTACAATCAATGGATACGACATACCCAAGAAATCGAGGATCATGGTAAACATATGGAGCATTGGAAGGGATCCTAATGTTTGGTCAAAAAACATTGAGGAATTTTATACTGAAAGGTTCATGAACAACAATATAGACCTCCGGGGACATGATTTTGAGCTCCTCCCAGTTGGAGCTGGCCGAAGAGGGTGTCCGGGTATACAATTAGGGCAAACCATAGTTGGGATAGTTCTTGCACAACTGGTGCACTGCTTTAATTGGGATCTCCCAAATTACTTGCTACCTCAAGACTTGGACATAACAGAGAAGTATGGCTTATCAATGCGAAAAGCCAAACACTTGCTTGCGAAGCCAACATACCTTCTTACTCTTGTGTAGTTTGATGCATGTGTTTCAATAAACGTTTACCTATCTGTGATGTATTCTGTAGCTTTAAGATCGATATGTACGCAATGCAAGGTTGAAAAGTAATAAAATGATTCCTTCAGTATTACATGCATGTATGATTGAATTATTACAGAAACAACAAACTATAACTAACCATATGATTGAATTATTAAGGATACAACAAACTATAATTAACCATACTCTGCTTAATATTACATGACCATCTCAAAATATTAGGTCACTATGCGTGAGTGGTCCAGAAAAAATAGCACATGGTTTTTGAGTACATAGCACACAAGAAGGCTGTGAGATCAGCTGGTTCTCTACTCTTCTCTCTATTAGAGAACATGATTGCTTAGTTTATGCTTGTGCATATTGAGGGTTTCAATTCATTTCAGTTGTCACACTCCGAATTTTAAATAAAGATATTTGAATCCGAAACACGATAACTTAACCAACTTCTTGAAATTGCAAAGAAACTTTTTCAATTTAATCTAAGCAATAACAATAGTCTAAAAGCATGCTCTTAATAAAGACACAAACACTCGAGTCGAATGCTATATCAACAAGTGATTACAAGACCTGAATGAAGTGAATTATGAATGTAAACACTCACTAAGAGCATAATACGAATAGAAGTAAAAAACAAAAATAAGTTAAGAACTTAAACTGCTGCACTATGCCTCGAACTCAGCCTGGTGGTCCTGACCTGCAGGAATAACCGCTACACCATGGAATAGTGCACCGGGATTGCAAACAACAAACCCGGTAAGCTTGTGAAGCTCGTATGAGTAAACTCAAATAACCACAATTGTACTCACAAATAAACTAGATAAAACAGTAATCCATCTATAGAAAATTAGTTTAGGAGATCACCCAAAAGCACTCAATCCAAAGTCATAATAATCCCTGCATGTATTTTAGTAAGAGATTATAATTAAATCAAACAATAGAATTCGTGGAAATCCAAATCTCACGTAAACACTAAAGAAAGAGCCCTAGAAACCTTCTCTGAAACTATGACAGACTAGAGCTCTAACTAAATTGTTGCATGTCACCTTGGCCAAGGTCCAAGCGTCCTACATCTTTACATCTAGGTTACCACTGTAACCTTCAGACTTTAGACCTTTCAGCCCTCAGAACAAAACCCAGGTTTACCACTGTAACCTTAGGACTTCGGACCATTCAGCCCTCAGAACAAAACCCAGGTTTACCATTATAACCTTCGGACTTCGGACCATTCGGCCCTCAGAACAAAACCCAGGTTTACCATTGTAACCTTCGGAACAATACATTTAAAGATATGCCACACGACTCACAAATTTCACAACACAACTCCAAATCACTCTTTCATAATATAAAACATCAAATATATTTCCAGCATAAGTAAAAGTTCAATTCAATAATGTGAATGAAATCACCAAAAGTCTACATATCACAATGGCACACCATTCAGATATATATATTCCACGTAAATATCTATATATATATATATATATACGTATATATATACGTAGTCATTCACGCAGTAATGACCATTAATACCAACTATAGTTCATACGTATTAAAACCAAGAAATTTATTTTATACTTAAATTCATTGTTTTACCTATGAGCCGTAACCCTATGAACCGTAGTCGATCGTGTTCATATTATTTCAAACAAATCTTTATTTTTGAAAACGATTTACAATTATCAATCAATTCCCACTATTAAATAACTCGGTTCATAAATGAACCACGTGAGATTTAGTCACCTTAAAATCCTGCTGTGTCTTCTCTTACAGTAGATAATATGTATCGAATACGCTCATTCAGTCACCTAAGTACAATACGATCTTAACTTAGTTTGCGAATCGAAAATGATTATATTTCAAACTACTATTTGCCCTAAAATCTCGAAATTAATGCTACTTGATGCGAAACTTCATCCGAGACCACTTGAGGTCTCGGAATATTTATATGATTAATATATCAAAACTACAAGTCGATCAGACGGCCGAATCCTCACGGATCGAACATCAATTGTAGATACCTCTACTAGCAAGGCTAGTTTGCTACCTCACCAAGCATAAACAACACCCTCATGGGATCCAACCGCTACTTGCATCTTGTAGCCCTATGTTCAAGCTACGCTACGGTATCCGGAAGTCGCAAATCCATCGCCGGGAAGCCACCTTTCCGGCCTTGCAAAGTTACCTTCACAAACATGCTTTCTAGACTAGAATAGTGACTTTAGTCATCCCACATCTAAGAAAATGTAAAGGAAAAGCATTCCTTCACCTATAAAAGGAATGCCTCCTCCCACTTAAACACAATCCCATTACATCTTTTGTAATCCCATTGGGCCGCAAGGCTCAACACACTAGTTAAACATTCAAGTGGACGTAGTTTCCCGCTAAGGCGGGAAGCGAACCACTATACATCTTGTGTCAATCTCTCTCTCTCTCATTCTTTATGCTAACTAGAGACCCCCGCGGACTCTAACGTTAACATTGGCGCCGTCTGTGGGAAGCCAACACAAAGGCTTCGTCACTTACCATTGAGTTAAGTCATCTTAACGAAGCTCAAAAGAGTTCTTTCTTCTCTTCTTTGAGTTATCAAAATTGCTCACTGCCATTCTCTTTTTTCCTTTGAATTATTATATAAACTGCTAGCAAGCATTGCACCCAGCCCCATCCTTGGCTGTAACAAAATTTTTCAACATAAATTTGTTCCCAGTGTTGGCTAAGTTACAAGGTTTCAAGTTAAAGAAAAGTCAACGCTGCACTTGAGACAGTCAACGCCCCTCAGGGCTGATCAAGTTCGGTCAACGCCGACCAACTTTAGTTAACAATCAGTCAACGCTGATGAAAGTGGTCAACGCTGAACTACCAAAAAAAAATGGCAAGTCTTTTCTGGACACCCAGAGATTTGCTCTGGACACCCCAGAGATCTAGTATGAGACTTTGGCGCTCTCAATCATCATCGGGGCTGGCCACTGTGATCTCGCTCAATCATCGTCAATGGCTACTTGAGCATGCCATCACAACACCAGCGGAAAAGCCTCCGCTGACCAGCAAACCTCCGCCGAACTCTTGAGTCTCCGCCGAACTTCCAATCTCCGCTGAGCTCCAAGTGTCAAGCCTCCGCCGGACTGCACCACCGGGCAGCCTCTGCTGAACTTCACCACCGGACAGGCTCCGCCGGACTATACACCGCTGACCCCAGGCTCCTCGGTGATGGCAGCTGCAAAATTCCAGTCCTGTCCTCCGCTGAGTTCCAGGACCGCCGCTAGCCACCTCCGCCGGCAGGCCTCCGCTAGGCTACACAGCCAAACAAGCTCCGCCGAGCATCACCGCTGGCCATGCCCGCTGGACTTCATCGCTGAACACCCTCCAAGTCCCCGAGTTGAGCCTCACCGCTAGCTAGAACTCCGCTACGCTTTACCGCCGGATAGCTTCACACCCGAGCTCCACCGCCGAGAGATTCACCGCTGAGCTTCATCGTGAAGTTTCACCGCTTGTCAAAAGCTCCGCTCCGCTAGACAACAATGCCTGCCTAGCCCAAAGTCATGGCAGTATCCGCCGAAGTGTTCCCGCCGAACTGTGCACCACCAAACTATGGCCAGCGGCACCGCTCATCTACTAGCTCGCCAACGCTCCTCCAACCGCTTGGCAGCCACCGTTGGCCTCCTCCGCTAACCAAGCTTCGCCGGAACAAAATCTCCGCTAGGTAACCTCGTCCGAGCTCCCCCGCTCAGCTTCAACTCCGGACGACCCCCGCCGAGATTCTCCTCCGGACAACCTCACCGCTGAGTTTTCCTGCTGTGCTCTGGTCGCTGCACTTAGTTCATTTGCACTTTTGCAGCAAACCCAGCTATCATAACTCACCAAAAACAGAAGAAGGATCTTGATTTAGCTGCAACTAGCCTTTACATCCATCTGGGCGTTCGTCCTCGAACCATTAGACAGCTCTTCAAAGAATTTCAGCCAAGCTGACAACAAGATAAGTTTTTCAGCCTTCTTTGTGTAAAGCAGAAACGTGCTTTATATGCCTCATATACTTGTTTAAACTGTGAAGCATGACCGCAGGGCATCTTGACTTGTTGTGTAGTGTCTATCCCTCCATGTATCAAGTGCATGATACACATGTCTTCTCACACGTACAATGCCTTACACATGCCTTTTGTTAACGCTACTCTTGAATATGCTTTTGCATGAGATTAGCTATTGCATGTATACATCATGTGACTATCTCACATGTGATATGTCATATACAGTTGACATGCTCATGGCTCATGCATAGTTGCTGTGCTTCCGGTATCATCATCACACAAATGAGTCATGAACATTCATTCAACCAACTTGAAATTCAAAACAGATTTATGTATGTGGTTAACTGACTACATGGCTTGCATACTTTGCTTAAATTTACGCAGTACTTATAAATCTCTTGATGTGTATGACCTAACTGGGTTAATAAGGCACATGATCTTCTTGTCATGACTTTATATTTCAACCGCATTCTTACCTTTGGTCAATGGTTTTCTCCCAAAAACCAGCTTGCATAAGAAGTTAGTTCTTCATAACACTCTACATGTAAGCTCCGGTACACCTATATTATGATTCAAATCATTCAATGCTTCTCCAAGTTTCATTGCTAATTCAAAATTTAATTTTGAGGCACAAGTAATCATCATATGGTGTACACTCTTTCTTTGTTGATCTATGTGTACGTATAAAGAAGCCAATCTTTCTTGGTTAAATTAAACTATTTCAACCAAATACTAATCATTTATTTTGTTCGGAGGAAACATGAACATTCATTCAACCGGACAACCTTTCACGAGAGCAAGGCCAAAGCGGGCTATTTGTGGTCATCGATCGATTACATGGACCGTCATGCTCAACATAAGATAAGTAACTCTATCTTATCTCTTATGCTCTTGCAATTAGAGCTTTTGCCATAACTGTACATGTCTCCATCACCCTTAAGCATGCCTACAAAATGTTATTAGCAACTTTACTACAAGTACATGCTACACACATACATGCTTAAATGCACTTTCATGTGACATGCATCTAGAAGCTTGTGACACTTACGACTTAATTAAACATGCTCGGATAAACGACTTGTTCGGGTTACGACTCGCTTGGGTATCGAGTATGGCCACGACTTGCGCTTGGGCCACGCCTCGCATGCTCGCACAACGCCTACACACTCAACTACACCCAACTTGCTCGATCATGTCCAACATGTTTTACTTAAGCCCCAAGTTCACAAACGCTTCATTCTATGTCACCGGGACTACTCCCACAAAATTACTTTGGACACCCATTACACTTGCCACTATCTATTGTGCGTGTTATATGGCCATAAGATCCACATATACAACTACCAATATTTTACATGTTCATACACATTAATGGAATATTGAGTTCTTCTACCATTTGTTGTTCACAACAAAACGAATTCTTTTCGCATTCCATTAATACGAGCGGTAACCAATACAACAAGCATTCTACATATGCGCGTTTTTGTCTCATTGTGTAGGTTAAAGGAGTCCCTTCTTGCTTACGGAGCTTGGGGACTTGTAGGGGCTAGGCGCCTCTCAGACATTGTTTATGCTTGATGACTTCATGATTATAACTCCCCAACCAAGAAGCTCCTCTTACTCGGGGACTTCAGGGACTTGTAGATACCTCTACTAGCAAGGCTAGTTTGCTACCTCACCAAGCATAAACAACACCCTCATGGGATCCAACCGCTACTTGCATCTTGTAGCCCTATGTTCAAGCTACGCTACGGTATCCGGAAGTCGCAAATCCATCGCCGGGAAGCCACCTTTCCGGCCTTGCAAAGTTACCTTCACAAACATGCTTTCTAGACTAGAATAGTGACTTTAGTCATCCCACATCTAAGAAAATGTAAAGGAGAAGCATTCATTCACCTATAAAAGGAATGCCTCCTCCCACTTAAACACAATCCCATTACATCTTTTGTAATCCCATTTGGCCGCAAGGCTCAACACACTAGTTAAACATTCAAGTGGATGTAGTTTCCCGCTAAGGCGGGAAGCGAACCACTATACATCTTGTGTCAATCTCTCTCTCTCTCATTCTTTATGCTAACTAGAGACCCCCGCGGACTCTAACGTTAACATCAATCAAACCAAAAACCCTAGAACGCTAAAATTCATAACTTAATCATGCGATCTCCAAAAATTATGCATTGTACATCGATACGATTGTATTGTTGTGTAGATTAAAAAGAGGAACAGAAACTATTCCAGGGGTGGCCCGAAGTGGCCAGAAACCACAACCACAAACGGCAGCGGCGCCGTTGTCAACCATCACGAATGGTAGTGAGACCTACCTGCACTTCTTTGTCTCAACTAGCCTAGCAACTTTCTCAACTAGCACAAAGCTTGAAAACAAACGGAAGTGGTCGAAAACCTACCTCGAACAGTCAGGTTTGCCGGAAAATTTCCAGTTTTCTAAAATTTTTTAGCGAGCTTGATTTCTTTGGCTACACTTCAATCCAAGTCTGATCCTCCTTGCAACATGATCAGCGTCCTCAGGCGATCCTAGGGTGCCAACAACTCGAGCAATGGTGGCAGGAGGGAGAAAACGGTGTTGACTTGCAAAAAGGGTAAAATCGGGTTTGTGTTCCAACGCTGTGTAGCCGCCGCAAAAGGACGAAAGGTGACCACCAGTTGATGCAGGAGGAGGAGGAGAGCCGATCTGGGCTTATGATGCGTCCAAAGGTGGCCAAAGGAGGAACAAAATCGCTGGTAGAAGTTTGGAGGTGATTGCCGGAGAGAGAGAGAGCTCGGATTTCCAATTTTGGAAATCTGGGGCTTTTTGCAATTTCTAAGAACTTTCGTCCTTTTATCAAAAATGGAAATTTTTCCCAAATGCAATTACTTCTTCATACGAACTCCGATTTTCGCGTTCCACATATGCATAAACTCGTATCGACGCACTCTTCGACTTTAGTGAACGAATTTTTTACAAAATCAAAATGTATAAAAAGTCAACCCTTGAGACAAAGCATTTCGAGCGAATAATTGTTCGAAATAATTTCCGCTCCACCCTCGAACCACGAAATCGAATCAACGAACACTTTAATAATTCCCGAAGCATTTAGGAACTAATAACTAATTTTTCGAGGTATTACATTTTACCCTCCTTAAAGAAATTTCATCCCGAAATTTAAGCGCACTACCCAACAATCAGGTACGGCTAACTCATTCTCAAATCTAGTCCTCGCTCTCCTGCAAGTAATGCTCTCGTCCTTTAGCTTCCACTAGATATTGAGCAAGTCAATTTTCCTCTATCCAAGTTGCTCTGTAATCTCGTCTGGAATACAAGTCGAACACCAACAAGGGTTGCATCAACATCCTCTCTAACTGTATCATGATCACCCGCACGGGATCCATCGTAGACTCCCTATTCAATCTATGCACGTCAATACGTTCCGTACCACGAAACTGTAGGAGAGGAAGCAAAACTAAACATCGAATCTCCACCTCTTACCACAATAGTAATAGGTCCTCAATCCTAACTTCATTTTGAAGTGCAAAACAATTGTCATAAACATAACTCCATCAATCCACATATAGAATGTTGCACTTGCACTAAAGTAATCCTTTGTATCATCTAGAATAGTCTTAAATCCTTGAAGTAAGACATGTCTAGGTCAACAACAGATACAGGTACAATACCTAGCATCACCACACTATGACACTCTACCATTCCACTTGGTGATAATTCAAACATTCCATAAGTCACAACTCTGTAATTGCAGCACATCACACTGACAACACAACAGTCCAGAATCCTGTGCTCACCGATAATGCAACACTAGCATTACAAGAATTGAAAGCAACAATATCATTTCAAATCACTTAATCTACACATAAATTTACCCCAGTGAAACCTTTCCAACTCACAAGGGATTTGTTTCACCAAATCACAACTAGACCAAGGTTTCGATCACCATCGAGATAAGGCATGTATAATCACTCATAAATTCCTAGCTACCATCTCATAACCAAAATCACAGTAAGGTTTAGCCTCAGCTAACCTACGCATAAGTTATAACAAACCATTCCACAAACACAATCTACATTGCCTAAATCTCTACCACAACAAAAATCAAAGAAGCAGCACTCCACAATCATTCCCAATACTATACTAAGACCTCAGTCCACACCCCAACATCTAGCCAGATATAGAGAAGCCATCCCAAACATCAAACAGATGTGTAGGAATGAATGCTCCACTATAACACAACACTATCACTAAGCAACCAATAATTGCTAAGTACTTTCCAACGCAAAACATCTGCTGATCCAACTCAGGAAAAGCACAACAACTACTGGTTAATTACTCGTACTAACTTTAGATACAAGAATTGGTCAAACACCATGACCCCAACAACCACGTGACTACACCGCACAAAAGGATACGATTTTCCATGAAAACCATCCTTGACAACTCCACCAGAGTTTAATCCAGAGGTTCCCATTCCTCAAAGACTACAACTCGAAGAAACTACACAAAGCTCCACCACTTCACCTATAGAATCAACCTATGCTATGACAACTTAATGCTCTACACGACACCTAACACTCCCATATATCCAATGATTATATCAATACTGAAGAGTATATGATAGGGATCCGCTGCAGACGAGCCATCACTCGAGTAGTATTGATTGTCACCAAACATGTACCTTACACTTAGATACCAAACTATCATGCCCCGTATTTCAAATAAAGATAAAAATTCGAAAGGCGATAACTTAACCAACTTCTCGAAATTGCTAAGAAACTTTTTCAATTTAATCTAAGCAATAACAATACTCTGAAAGCATACTTTTAATAAAGACTCAAATACTCGAGTCGAATGTTATATCAACAAGTGATTACAAGACCTGAATGAAGTGAATTACGAATGTAAACACTCACTAAGAGCATAATACGAACATCAGTTAAAAACAAAAATAGGTTAAGAACTTAAACTGCTGCACTACGCCTCAAACTTAGCCTTGGTGGTCCTGACCTGCAGGAATAATCGGTACACCATGGAATAGTGCACCGGGATTGTATACAACAAATCCGGTAAGCTTGTGAAGTTTGTATAGTAAACTCAAATAACCATAATTGTACTCACAAATAAACTAGATAAAACAGTAATCCGTACATACAAAATTAGTTCAGGAGATCACCCAAAAGCACTCAATCTAAAGTCATAGTAATCCTTGCATGTATTTTAGTTCAGGAGATTACAATTATATCAAACAATAGAATTCATGGAAATCCAAATCTCACGTAAACACTAAAGAAAGGGTCAAGCATCCGATATCTTTACACCCAGGTTACCACTATAACCTTCAGACTTCAGATCTTTCAGCCTGCAGAACAAAACCCAGGTTTACCACTGTAACCTTCAGACTTTGAACTATTCGGCCCTCAGAACAAAACCCAGGTTTACCATTGGAACCTTCAGAACAAGACATTTAGAGAAATCCCACATGACTCACAAATGTCACAACACAACTCCAAATCACTCTTTCAACAATATAAAACATCAAATATATTTCCGGCATAAGTAAAAGTTCAATTCAATAAAGTGAAAGAAATCACCAAAAGTCCACATATCACAAAGCCAAACCATCCATACATAGATATATATATATATATATATATGTTAATGTCTAAGATTTAGCGGTAGCCAAATCTTAGTTAACGCTGGTCCGATGGGCGGACCACTACTCGGATGCTTTGGTGACTTCCGCTATCTGTCAAATAAAATACAAAGGGCATCAGAGGGAGACCGCGTTGGGCGGTCTTCTCTTCTCCGATGCCTAAGTTAGTCAATGTATTTGTGTTGACAGAATAACAGTTGGTAAGTAGTAAATACGTAATTAATGAGGAGAGAGGAGAGAACCTTTTATAGGTGGGGAAGAGACTGATCTCTTCCATGTTTTCGATGTGGGACTCATATGCTTCAGTTCCCAGTTTCTGGAGCTTCTGATGCTATCTTGGCGCGGAGCGTGGCAGCGCGTCAATGGTGACCTGGGGGTGAGCCGGGGCTCAGGCGGTAGCCTGCTTGGCTGTGTTTCCGTAGGTTACACCGTTGGTGGTAGCTAGTACTGTTGGCGGTATCATGAGCGTGGCTCATTATAGCTAATTATGCTTGGGAAATTCTCAAGTAAGTACAAGTCCCCCAAGTCCCTAGTCAAGGAGGGCAATCTTTGTTGGGAGTTGCCTGGCAGTTTTGAAGCGTTACTTCAGCTAGACTTGCAAAAGCATAATTAGCTTCAGTGCGTTGTCAACCATGGCTTTGTTATGGGAAAACGCTTTATAACCTTTAGGGTGGGCCCCTGCTGGGCCCCCCAGGGAGTACCCCACTCCCCGGCTAAGATAGGCCTCCATTTGGTCAATGTATTGTTTGTTAAGGGAAGCTACGCTGAGCAGAGGCCGCTGGGTAGCGAACCCAATCTTTGATACCTAAGTAGCGGGGGTCAACGTGCCTAATCAGGACCGTCGAAGACTGTGTTGACATGTCCTCTTACTTGTCTCGGATGACTGTGGCTTGACTGCGGCGCCGCATGGCGTCCATCGTCAGAATGAGGCGTTGCCTCGGGAATCGTTGTGGCAGAAGTCCCTCCGGTGGTAGAGAGCGGTGAGCACCGTAGCGGGTACCCTCTTGCCTGAAGCTTCACGAGTGGTGTTTCGCCCAGCAGAGATTGCTTCGCTTGCAAGATGAGAATGGAGAAATCCTGCTAGCGATGTTGCTCTTAGCGGAGACTGTCGCTTGCAAGATAAAAACGGAGAAGTTCCGCTAATGGTGGTGCGCTTAGCGGAGAATGTCTCGCTTGCAAGATGAGAAGGGAGAAGTTCCGCTAGTTGTGTTGCGCTTAGCGGAGACTGTCTCTCTTGCAAGATGAAAAGGGATAAGTTCCGCTAACGGAGACTGTCTCACTTGCAAGATGAAAAGGGAGAAGTTCTGCTAGCGGTGTTGCACTTAGAGAATATTGTCTCGCTTGCAAGATGAAAAAAGGGAGAAGCTCCGCTAGCGGTGGTGCGCTTAGCAGAGAATGTCTCTCTTGCAAGATGAAAAAGGGGAAGTTCCGCTAGCGGTGTTGGGCTTAGCGGAGAATGTCTCACTTGCAAGATGAAAAGGGAGAAGTTCTGGTAGCGGTGTTGCACTTAGGATAGACTGTCTGGCTTGCAAGATGAAAAGGGAGAAGTTCTGCTAGCAGTGTTGCGCTTAGCGAAGACTGTCTCGCTTGCAAGATGAAAAGGGAGAAGTTCAACTAGTGGTGTTGGGCTTAGCGGAGACTGTCTGGCTTGCAAGATGAAAAGGGAG
Organism: Rosa chinensis; assembly: GCF_002994745.2. Taxonomy (NCBI): domain Eukaryota; kingdom Viridiplantae; phylum Streptophyta; class Magnoliopsida; order Rosales; family Rosaceae; genus Rosa; species Rosa chinensis. The sequence goes on from NC_037091.1 coordinate 43,582,492, forward strand.
AAGTTTCGCTAGTGGTGTTGGGCTTAGCAGAGACTGTCTGTCTTGCAAGATGAAAAGGGAGAAGTTCTGCTAGAGGTGTTGTGCTTAGCGGAGACTGTCTCGCTTGCAAGATGAAAAAGGGAAAGGTTCCGCTAGCGGTGTTTCTCTTAGCGGAGACTCTCGATGATAGGTGTGCTTACCTCTTGATGGTTACTTCGGATAGATGCTTCGCCTGACAGCTTCTGACATGTGGCCGTCATGCATTGGGTTAGCGTGTGGGATAACGTCTCTTCAGCATGCTCGCACCTTCGCCATTAATGCGAGTAATTATTGATTTTGTCACTGAGGTGTCGCTTCGGTTAATCCGGAGAGTAAGTACGATCGTGGGGCATGTGTACGGCTGTCGTGTGATGTCATTTTTCAACGGACGGCTTAGATTTGTTTGATGTTGACGTAAAAGAGAGAGAAACCATAGTGGGTTTGGCATCTTCTGCACTTCAAATCCTGAGTCGTCGTGTTCAAGCTTTGCTTTTTGAGAACCAAGGGCTGCATTCTACAAATCGATTGTTGTTCTTTGAAGAAAGAGAGCCGTCATCGGGAAGATAATCATTTGCAAGCGTATCAAAGGTTGTGCTACTTCAGGTTGGTAATCTGATCTGAGCCTCGTCCCTGTTTTATTGTTTGTTGCTTTTTTCAGTTTCAGTTTTATAGTATTTGGAGTGATTTCTGCCATTCCCTGGTGTGTACTGAGGGTCTAGAGTGAGTTTTGGGGATGGGTTTATGTGTTTGATAGAGGGTTGAGGTTTATGGATTTGCTAGATGGTCGAATCTAGGTTTTGGATATACTGTGTTCTTGTTTTGGTGTTTTCTGGGTAACTGTTCTTTGTGTTCTTGGATGAAAACTGACATAAGGTTAGTTTAGATCGTTTTGGAACTAACTGACCTGGGTTTTAGGGTTTGTGATGGCTAGCGTCGTAGAGATCTCGAGCAGTGAAGATTCCGGGTCTGACGTGTCTGTCAGCGTGGCAGATAGGATATTTATTGACTCGTTGCATCCGTCTGCCCCTGCAGGAATCTCACTGTCCGAGCCGCTACAGACTATACCTTGGGAAGTAGAAATGGGTCATGTTGGGCGTCTAGAGAGTTCTAGGGCAAGGGAGGAGACTGCCGCTCACAAACAACGTGAGGAAAGGCTAGCAAGTAATAGCGCCGCTAGCGGTTTCGCTGACTGTAGAGAGGTTGGCGGGGACGAAATAGAGTTAGCCTGGGTCCTTCGTGACGGTACTCCAGTTGATGAAGAGGGATGGCCGATGACTGCACCGGTGGTAAACCGTCGAAGAGGATATTCCGCCTCCCTAGCATAGTGAAGTTGCATCCCTTGACGAGAGATGAAAGAGTGTCGGTTTTACCGGCGGGGCACGTTGCCGTCCACGAGGCTATCTTCCACCAAGGAGTGACGTTTTCGCTGCTCCCAAACCTCCAAATCCTGGTTTGCGAGTTCAAACTTGCATTTGGGAAAGTTTGCCCTAATATATGGCAGTTACTGATGGCACTGAACTCAGTGTGGGGTTTGTCTGGATGTGAAGGGCCGACCGTGGCTGAGGTACTTCACTTCTACGAGCTTGTCTATGTGAGGTGACAAGGTTGTAGCAGACAAGTGAATCTCACCCACCGTTAGGGGGCACCTAAGTTGATAGAGAACCTGAAAGATTCCATGTCTCCCTAGCGGGCTACCTTCTGCGTTGCGACTACCGGATGGGGGTACGACGTGGGAGTGAATGAAGAGGCACCGACATTTAGGATTAAGTCGGATTTCCAACCTATCTAAGGTTGCCGCTGGCCTCCACCGACCAAAATTGGTGGTTTTGTTTCCCTGATGCCTTTGTTGTTTTTTTTTTCATTGGTTCTTGTTTGTGCAGCGGGTCTGTGTTTCAATTTGACGCACGAGGAGCAGTGCCGCGTGGCAAGGATTAAGGGTTGCTGGTAGAACCATAACCTTCTTGATCTCCGCCTGCTCACTGGTTGGGAGTTATTGGTCGATCTACAATTGACGCGTGCACTTGGTAAGTGTCCTCCCGCCAACTTGTGCCTTGATTAATTTGTCCCATGCTGACTAGTGCTGTGGTTGTTCAGATTCACCGCCGGGTAACAAAGCCAGTCGGGAGGCGTTTGAAAAATCAATGGATCGAGCAGAATTAGATGATTTCTTGGAGGGCATGTACGTCGTCGGACTGGCCGAGCAGCAGACCACCATCGATCCACAGACTCTGACTGTGAGCCAGTCAGAGACTGTGGTTGTGATACCGATGCCGTATCACTCGCACCTTGGCACCGGCGGCCAACTTACTGTGCAAGAAGAACCCCGCGCCGAGTATGTGATAGCCGGTGGGAGCAAATTCGGTGCCGGTCAGGGCAGGGTGAGAGAAAAAGTTGGCGCTCGTTGCTGCCTGTAGGAGCATAATCGCCCTAGCAACCTACCACGATTGCGGAGTTGGAGCCCTAAGAGCTGCCAAGTCCCTCTGCTACAGCTGTCGCCCAGCGGCCCATCCATATGAAGAGGCGGCAAAATGACGCCGAGGAAGAAGATGAGGAAGATTATGCGGAGACCATCCGTGGTGGCCAACTAAAGAAGGCGAGGAAGGACGTTCCACAACTGACTGTGGCTGTCGTCGGGGAGGTGCCGTCTAGCTGGCTAGACTCGTTCGCCTCCTATGTTTAATTTATGACTGAGCCTGAGCGGGAGTTCTTCTTCCATCTCTGCGAGTAGCTCGGGTTCGGCGGGCTAGATGGGACCGTTCGCTCGACGGTAGTTCAGCAGTAGCCGTTTAGTTTGGCGTTCGGGCATCACTCTCAACCTTCCACCACTTTTTATTTGCAAGAGCCTTTCTTTGATCAAGTGGAGCCTATTTCAAGAGAAGAGGTACATATCAAGCATCTTGAACAAGAGTCGTTTATGCAAATTGATGATTATAGTGATGTTGATGTACAAGAAAGTGAGCTTGGTCATGAAAGTTCCAATACAAGTGGGGTGAAATACTACACTTCGGAGGAATGGGTGCAATATTGGAAATCTAAGCTTCCAAATGGAGGGGAGATATTTGAAGATGATTCCGAAGAGGATGTCTTTTCTAGTGAGGAGGATTCGGAGTTTGAAGTGATGCACCACAATCCCTTATTCATTAAGGCCGTACTTGAACATGATTCCGATGAGGATGACGACTTATCTAGTGGGGAGGATGCGGAGTTTGAAGTCATACACCATAATCCCTTGTTCATCGAGGAGGATGCGAAGTTTGAAGTCATACACCATAATCCTTTATTCATTGAGGTTGATATTCCCATGGAGGAAGAGAGTCCCTCAATACTTTGTGATGATGAAGAAATTGAAGAGCTAAGGACTTTCTCTCCTCCCACATCCATGGAGATCCATCATGCACTTCCCAAGGTTGAGAGTCAAACATTGAGCACCTATGTCCTTAATGAGACGATTGGGATCAAGGTACTTTTACCTCTCAATCCACCATTAAGTGGTCAATGTTTCTACAATAAGGTGATGGATTAGAAAGGAAGTGGAGCACTTACACTCAACCTTTCCCATCACTCTCGGGAGCTTCTACCACTTATTGTTTGTAAGAGCATTATTTCTACACCACTTGAGAAGGAGAAGGCAAGGATATTTATTCCTAGAAGAAAAATTGAGAAGAAGAGGATAATTAAGAAGCTCCACTTTTGGTCACCAATTGCAATATTCATGGATAGCTCTTGGTCTTGCCTCTATGACACGTCAAGGAGTCCCTTAGCCCCAAACAATAGGGTGGTCGCACTTGAGAAGTATCCACCTTGATAAGATCATGTTCTATATGGACCGGCAATGAAGTCCTTAAACAAAGCGCTCGCTAGGGAGACAATCCTAGCACATCATTGGTAGTATTTCTTCCTTTATAGTTTATTTTTGTGGTGAAAAAAGATTTTTGGTCATTTTTGGAAGGATGGGAGGTGTTCGGAGTTGGAAATGTGAAGAAAGAATGAATGTGGTAGTGAGCAGTTTCTATCCAGAATATTTGGTTGACTTTGGGCAGTTATAGCTTCCAATCCAGATAGTAATTTAAGCTGAATTTTTCTGGATCTATTCTTCTATATGTCTACTCATGCTTGCCCAAATTTCAGTCCCTTTAAGTCTCTGGAACTCAAGTTACTTATTGGTCAATTAAAGGAGGTCAGAACAGAGACAGCTACTGTAGAGTGATTTTGGGAAGCTACACCCTCTACATATTAAGTTATTTGGAGCTCAAATTTTTCAGAGGTATATCTTCACATGTCTTCTATATGATGGTATAATTTTTTTCCATTTGAGCCTCTCTAGCTTCAGATATGGTGTTCCAAGCAACAGGGGCCAGAAACAGGGCACAGCAGAAACTGCAGAACAGATTAGTGAGTTTGGAGGCCAACGATTCTTGACTCAGATATAATTTTCCAGTGAAATTTTAAGAGAGAGTATCTTGTTGAGTCTATTTTCATTTCCAGTTGGTCTCACCCTCTTTGCACCTCTGGAGCTTCAGAAAATGCAGTATTGGTGACTGAGGGTCAGCAGCAGACTTCATTACTAGCAGGCAACTTTGACCAGCTATAGATTTCTTTTCAGCAGGAGATAGGTGGTTCATTTCATTTGGATAGAAAGTCTTCGAGTCTACTTTCCATTCCAAGTGGTGTCACTTATTTTTCTCTTTTTGAGTATGAGATATGGGCATTTGAAAACAGATAGGTCATTGGTGGAAGTTTTCTGCACTCACTAGTTTTGTTCACTCGGGTCGGTTGGACTTCTTACACTTCAATTCTTCAATGGAGGTTATTATAGGCAGCTGTGAGTTCTTTTGGTGGTGGCAAAGCCATGTGCTTAATGGAAGACCTTGTCCTTATTCTTTGGTGGACTATTTGTGACGCATTGCTCTTTGGACACTATATATTTCTCAATGGAGTCGATCTTTCATGAGCACCTAGAGTTAGCTTGGAGCATACGTTAAGGAAGTCAAGGCCTTGTGCCTTGAGGTTGGTGTCTCATATTCATCTTCTCCGTGGGTCGTGAGCAATGGAGATCTACAAAAGGAGGTTTTCCGTATCTTTTCTCCGCATTTAGATTTTCATTTAGATAGTTAATTTTTGTGCCTTCGCCCGGACTTCACTCTCATGCCTAAATCCGACACGGATTTTAGCTTCCGAGATCACTTTACAACATTGAGGACAATGTTGGTTTTAAGTGTGGGGGTGAGGGCACGGGAGCCTAAAAAGAAAAAAAAATTAGATTAGCTTTATGTAATTATATTTGAGTGATTAATGCTTTTTCCAACCCCAATGACGAGTCATGGACTTAACTTGTTATGTTTGTGGATAGATTAAGCATGATTTAGGACTTTGAATTTGTTTTGTGATTAGTGTTAAGCCAGCCTAGGGTTGAGCGGTAGCTGAGGGACGAAATTGAAGGTCTCCAGAGGAAGCTGAAGGAGGCACAGGATAAGTTGGCGGAGACCGAGCGGCGCCTGACTAAGGCAAAGTGTGACGCCTTGGATGCCTGCGGAAAGTTGAGCGTTGCCATTAAGCGAGACCTGGAGCGAAACAATCACGTATCCCGCCTGGAGCAAGACATAGCTCTGCTGGAGGATAAGCTAGCGGCGAAACCTAAGAAGGTTGAAATCCTTTAGCGGGAGTCTGCCGCCAAATCCACCTAGCTAAAAAAGTTGGAGGGCATGGTTGCCCGGCTGGAGAGTGAGAGGAGCCGCACTGAGGCCACCGCTGTTGAGTCGTTCAAGCAGTCTGCAGCATATCAACAAGCCCTGACTAAGGCAGCCAAGGCCGGTGCTATTGCCAGCCTAGACCTTCTCAAAAAGAAGGGTGTCATTGACTGGGTTAAAGGGTCTCAGCCGGCCAGCACGTCGATGTGGCGACCCGAACACCAGATTACCACAGCGCCGCCTCCCCAAGGAACCCTACACTCGCGACACTTGGAGTAAGTGTTTTGGGCCTAGAATTCCTCAAAGAGACAAGGCCTTTAGGTTGGAAAACAAGAAATCTATAAGCCCGAAATTTTTGGGCTTGTATAGTGGGCTTGGCTCGTAATCGCAAGATTACGAACTAGGCGAGGAAGAGGAAAGGAAGGTGGTGTTGTGTTGAGTTTTAGAACCTATGTCATTTTTTTTAGTTCTTAGCTCAAGTTTGCATTAAGTTCATTGAATGGTAATTTACGTGAGTCTTCTAGGTCTAGCCCACTAGGACCTAAACTCAAATGGAGGTTCTAACTCTAGGATTCCACTTTGGTGGTAAGCAATCACACACATCATCAACCATACATAACGTTACAAAAATTTAGTGAAATCAAGCAAGCCAAAAAGAAATAAACTTTAAATAGAATAAAACAAATTGTGTCCTCCAAGGATTATCCTCCGTACCCAAGCTTCGACAACAACAGCCTGCAAAACAAACTAAAGTAAGGGTTAGGTTCCTACATCCAGTCATTTCCCATGCCCGCCCCCATATCTAAGTTTAAAAACAAGAGTTATCGTTTTGAATAAAAGAAGTAGATAAAAACCGGTTTGCGATTCCACGTGATCGTCACCACGCAATTATAATTTCCACGGCAATTGATCTCCTTTCACAACTTTCATCATAATTGTCCATCTAGCCAATCACTTTCCGGAATTCAATAATCACAAGGCTAGAGACAAAAGGGATATCTCAATCACAAGGGCATGGTGCACACTGCCCACCACCGGTGGCTTAAGGAGGAACTGACCTCTCCTTACATCCCCATCAATTGCCAACACATCAATCCAATCCACGCAAACCATTTCAAGTGTAAAATAGATAATTTCCAAAACCATGCAAGAGGCCTCATATAAAACATTGTATATGCAAGAAGGGAAAAATTCACCAATGGTGTCTGGACACTTAAGGGACTTTCAGAATGATACCTGAACTTACAAAGTTATCAATGTGATACCTGGACTCATTTTTTCGTATCAATGTCGTACCTATGACCAATTTCCGTAACGGCTCCGTGACGGAAATTGGCCGTAGGTATCACATTGATACGAAAAAATGAGTCCAGGTATCACATTGATAACTTTGTAAGTTCAGGTATCATTCTGAAAGTCCCTAAGTGTCCAGACACCGTTGGTGAATTTTTCCCAATTTTGCACGTGAGTCACTTAATGAAGACAAAATGACTGATTTACCCTCAAATTCTTTCTTTCTTTTCTTTTCTTTTTTTCTTTATTCTTCTTTCTTTCTTTCTTTCTTTCTTTCTTTCTTTCTTCTTCTTCTTTTCTGGTTTCTTCCCCTGATTTGAATCATCAAGATTCAAATCATCTTGCTCGTCCGATTCCCACCGCCGCTGCGTCTCAATCCACCTTCATGCACCACAGATGTTTCTGGTTCCCCCAACTTCAAATCCTATAGCAAATTGAAATTGTGCATTGAGGCTTCACCGCACACTCCGAGTTCATCCCCGCCGCCGTCGCCAATGACTTGACCACAACAACCTTCACCACCGCACAACAACGTCATCCTCCGCTGCTTCTCGATTGGGTTTGGGGATAAGGACTGCTTCTTCCTCCACCGCTAGCGAAATCGTGGAGGCTCAAGGCCACATTCTAAGGGCCACCAGCCGGAAGGACAGCCACAACAAGGTTTGCACCACCAAAGGCCCCAGGGATCGCAGTATCAGGCTCGTCGTCCACACCGCCATTCAATTCTACGACATGTAGGACCGGCTTGGATACGACCAGCCTAGCAAGGTCGTCGATTGGCCGCGCATGACACGCAGAACGTGAGCCTCAATTTCTCGATGGTGGAGGCTCCGAGTCCTTTGTTTACTAATCGGCGAGGCACAATGGTGGGTAGCAGCGGAGTGGCGAAGCTGGTGAATAAGAACAGCTCGAATTTTCTGCAGGTGAGGATGGTGTTGAGGCCGAAGTTGTTAATCTTTGTCTGCCTAAAATTGCCTCTGATCGAAGTTGGGCTAGAGGCCGAAGTTGTCGGCTAAACCGATGAAGTTGCAGGTGAGGATGGTGTGGAGGTGGTGTTGCATGTCGGGAAGAAGGAGAGGATGGAGGGGTGTGATTCTTGGAAAATTTTGGAAAGAAGATGGTTTAACAACCAACTCAGTAAGAATGAAATGGTTATAGAATTTTGGAGTGAAGCCATGTGAAGTGTAAAGGTTTTTAAAGGCTAAAGTAAAACGAGGTGCAGATTCTTTCCAGAAATATCAGCTTCTGTCCACCTATTTTAAAATTGCATAACTAATTCTAGAAAAATGATTTGGGGTGATTTAAATTCTGAAATGTTAACCTATGTGTTTACTATCTTTCTTCATAAGGAACTGATCCCAAATTCTCAACGGTTTAGCTCCATTTTTGAAAGGAATGCAGCTGGGTCAGATTATACTGGAACTGAAAAACTGCAGAAATTGGTTCTTTTGTATAAAGCTCGTTTGGTACCCAAAATAGCTGGTTAAGTAGACTCTAAGACACCTATAGAAAGTATCTAAAGCTTCTAAAGGCTTAAAGTGTCAGTCACCCTTCAATACTATAAGGGGAAGGTCTTGTAGCTCACTAACATGATGTTTTGAAGACATGGTGTTTGGACAACAGTAACACAAATAAACTCTTTGATCAAGCATGATTTCAATGTTCAAAATAACCATGTTCTAGCACAAATCCAACACATTAGAAAGAATGAAAGGTTCTAAGTTAAAGCAACATGGTTTCAGCAACAACAGTGACCAATTGTAAGCTGCAAGAGTTGTAAAAACCCAAAAATATACAGAGTTTTATGGAAAGGATGATACTCACCAAAGACTAACCAAAAAGATGAGTTTCTCTTGAGGTTTTCAACAGGAAAGAGAGCTGAGGGAGCTGATTGGATCGAACCCAGTTGCAGGTCAAGAAATTCGCTCCATCTTAAACATGTAGAGTGAAACAGAAACTTCTCAATATGTGGAAGAGTTGTTTTGAATGTATTGAGCCTAAAATCGAGGAAAGAAAGGGGAACTTGATGGTTCCAGAATCTTATTAAGTGTTTGTATCAGTGTCAAGTAAGATGTGAGGGATTCGGGTAGAGCAAGAGAGGGAATTCAAGTAGAAATCCGGAACAGGCTAGTTTCACAATAGCTTCCGCTTCGAGGGGTGTACAGGACTCAAATCAATTCCAATGGAGCTAAAATTTTGAGGCTAGATAGAGGAGACATAGACAAACAACTTTTATGAAGAAAGTTTTTTGATCGGAGGTCCCTTACCTGGATTTTCGAGGCATGAAAACACACTGATGTGCCCAGTAAAGAGAGAAAGGGCGAGAAGAGGAGAGTGAATGACGTTTTCTGGCCTGGGTTCTCCCTTTTGAAGGTCTGAGATGATGTTCTTGGAGGAGTTGTCATATGCATGCTGGTAACGTGGAAGGGACGAGCTGAACGAGGTTTACTTTCCCTGGTGGAAAAGGGGTTTGGATCAGCTAAGGCATGGGATGGAAAAATAGGTTTTAAATCTAAAATAATAGGGAGATATAAGTAGAATTGATAAATACAAGAAAATTCAAAGTTAAAATGTTGGCAAGACTAGATAAAGATTGGGCCTCACCAAACTTGTACTTAGAAAGAAAAATGGCGTGGTAAGTTTTTGTCGGAATTTCGCTCGAGTTTGAAAAACATGAAGAGTAAATAAATAGTGTTTTTATAAAGTCGGAGGGATGGTTGACGAGCAAGTGTCGGGTAAGGCGGGTATGAATTGGTTAAGAAATAACGTAAAACGAGAAATCGTAAACGCACGCACAAGTATATTTCAAAATTATGCAAAGATGTTATTATGAGCTACAAGAACCTTATTAGATCAAGAGTGATGTTCGGGTCAAAGGTCAATTAACTTATTGGGCTAGGTTCATTAGCATATCCGTCTGTTGGGTGTCCAAAGTAAATTTTAGACTCTAACCTTATGCTATTCTTGGGCCCAAGGCCAAAGCCCAAACTATTTCCAAAAGTCTTTGACCAAACAAAGGTCACGAAAAATTATTCAGTCAAAAAGTGATGTTCGGAATTTCACGGGGTCTACAGTCGAGATAGCTGCCAATGTCGGAAGCACAGCCTGTCGCCACTTAGAGGAGTAGTGTGTGCTCTGGGAGTGGAAAGAGCGATCACGGTCTGGCGGATGACTCTCAGCGAACACTGGTGCCCACCCAGTCTGAAGTTTCCCGGGCCAATGTTCTGGCTGCCCATACCAGGCCAGATGGGACTATTATGATGCCGAGTCCTACTGCCTATGGCTCTAATCAGACAAGCTGTATGGTCGCTTAGCAGCCGCTAGCTGAGGGTGAACAAAGCGGTGCTGCTCCCAACCCTTGAAGATGTTGCCTTTTCTTTTTCTCTATCTTTGTATTGCCGCTGAGGCGTTTTTGTACTGCCCCTAAGGTTTTGTTTTTATAATTATATTTGACAATATTCTTGGGCGGGGAGTCCCGACCCTAAATATATAAAGTATTGCTTTCTGAAATTTTGCAAGTATGCAATTGTTATGGTTAGCAGGATTGTGTTATGAATGTCCTTGTACCGCTAGAGTTTTGACTTTAATTTTGTTAATCAATGAAACATTAAAGGAATTAAAATTGGTCCAAGTGCACGATGTAGCGGACGTGGTCCTCTGAACATTGCTGGCTTTGCCAGTTGCCACTTTTGTGCTAGACTTGGTGACAATGATTTGAATAATTCCTCGTTTCATTGATGGCTGAGAGATTAGCGTTTATAAAAAAGGGGTTGTACCCGTTGGGTAGCTTCCCTTAGCTAAATATTGAACAAAAATTTAGCTAAGTCAAGATGCTCTTGGGCGGCGGTAGAACTATTTGTAATAATACCGCAGGTGTTTGGTATTCCATGGGTGGGTCGTTGTGACGCTATCCTTGTCCATTAAGTAGAAGGTGTCGGGGCTGACGACCTCCAAATTTTGTAAGGCCCTTCCCATGTTGGGCGGAGTGCTGTTGGCTGTGGAATGACTTCCTTCATAACCCAATCTCCTAGTTGGAGGTTCCGGGCTTTGATTCTGGCGTTGTAGAAACGTGATACTCACTGTTTGTTTTGCAAGTTGTGCAGATGGGCCTTGTGGCATTTCTCCTCGAGGAGGTCCTTGTCGAGGTTGATGCCATCGCTGTTGGTCTTGAAGCGGTAGGCCTCGACCCTGGCGGTAGGCCGGCTGACCTCGATAGGTAGGACAACCTCTGTGCCAAACATCATGCAGAATGGTGTTTCACCGGGAACTTCCGGGAGCTTCTCCGCCCATAGTCCCTTGGCTTCATCGAGTTTCTTTTTTAGCAGCTTGTTGATGATCTTGTTTACTGCTTCGACCTGGTCGTTGGTTTGAGGATGAGCGACAGATGCAAAGCTCATTTTGGTGCCCAAGTTAACAGTGAAAGATATGAGTTCCTTGTTGTTGAATTGTGTGTCGTTGTCTGTTATGATTGTATGGGGGACGCAGTAGCGGCAATAGATGTTCTTCCAGAGGAGGTGAGTTACCTTGGCAATAGTTATTACTATCAGCGGCTCTACCTCTATCAACTTACTGTTATAGTCAATGGCGATAATGATGTACTTGAATTGACCTTTGGCGGTTGGAAACTTGCCAAGTAGGTCGAGGCCCCAAGTGGAATGGATCCATGGGCCGATGATGATCGTTTGGGGCTCCGCTGGGGAATGGGGTAAGTCAGCGTATTGTTGACACTTGTGGCACGACTTTGGGACTTGTCTGGCGTCGTCGCCGAGTGTGGGCCAAAAGTACCCCTGTCGCATTGTCCGATTTTCCAATGATCTGGCACCCGAGTGATTGCCACACTCCCCAGCATGTATCATTGATGGAATGACCTTGCCCCCTTCAAGGGGTCAGACACTGGAGGTTGGGATGGGTGAATCCTTGGCGATAAAGCTTGCCATTCTGGTTGTTGTAGCGGGTTGCTCTCCGCTTGAGTTGTCGCACTTCGACCTTGTCGGTTGGCAGCGTTCCTCTTGTACTCAATTATCTCATCCATCCAGCTGAGGTTGACCTCAATGCTGAAAATTTCCGCTAGGGTTTTGGTGATGCTTGGCCTGTAGAGGCATTCCACCCTTGTGTCCGCTGGACTTTGATGAGGTTAGGCGGTTGCTAACCTTGCCAGTGATCAGCCTTGGCGTTCTTTTCTCTGGGGATTTGGGTGATGGTGTGGAACTTGAATTTTTTTAGGAGTGTCTTGACGTACCCCAAGTATGCCGCTAACTGTTTGTCTTTGGCCTGGAAGGTGTCATTGACTTGGTTGACGACTAGTTGGGAGTCACTGAATATGTTGACGCTGTCTGCGCCGGAGTCAATGGCGAGGAGTAAGCCTGTGATGAGTGCTTCATATCCTCTATGTTGTTAGAGGTTGTCAAATTGAACTTTAACGCGTACTCCACGTTTAGTCCCCTAGGTCCTATTAAGATAATCCCAGCGCCACAAGCCTTGGCACAAGCAGAGCCATCCACATAGAGGTTCCAGTCTGACTGTTGTTTGGGTGCTGGTTCTTCAGCGGTTACCACTGCCGTGTTGCTCTCCGCTGGTATGGGCTTAGGCTCATCCTGACGCTCCATGAACTCGGCGATGAAGTCCGTTACTGCCTGGCCCTTCATAGCGATTCTTGGCTTGTATTCAATATTGAACTCACTGAGCTCAATAGCCCACTTGCTGAGGCGTCCCAAGTGCTCAGGGTTTTGCATGACTTGCCTCAACGATTGATTTGTCAGGACGTGGATTGTGTGAGCTTGAAAGTATTGGCGAAGGCGTCTAGCGGCAACGATGAGTGCAAGGGCTAGCTGCTCTAGGGGGTGTACCTAGTCTCAGTGCCGATCATGCCTCTGCCAGTGTAAAATACTGGGAGTTCATCCTGACCTTTCCTTCTTACGATTGCACAACTAACCGCCGAGGATGATACCGCTAGATATATGTAGAGTACCTCCCCTTGTACAGGAATGGACAAAAGTGGGATTGCCGCCAAGTATACCTTCAAGCTCTGAAATGCCGCCTCGCAGTCTGGGGTCCAGTCAATTTCTTTCTTGTGGGTCCTCTTCATAGCTTAATTTGAAGAATGGGAGACATCTGTCTTTGAGTCTGGAGATGAACCAAGAAAGGGCAGTTAACTTACCCTGGAGGCTCTGAACGTGCACCTTCCACTCTAGCGACTTCATGTTGAGGATAGCTTGCACCTTGTGGGGTTAGCCTCTATGCCCCGCTCACTGACGATGTAGCCCAGGAACTTGCTAGCGGTGATGCCAAAGAAGCACTTCTCGGTTGAGATACATACCATAGGCCAAGAGGATGGCGAATATGATACATAGGTTGGCCACGTGTCGCTAGCCTTAATGCTTTTGACTAACATATCGTCCACGTAGACCTCGATTATTTTGCCAAGATGTTCTGCGAACATGGCGTTCATCAACTGCTGGTATGTTGCTCCGGCATTCTTCAAACCAAAAGGCATGACATTGTAACAGTATAAGCCCTTGTCGATTGTGAAGGTAGTGTATTCTTGGTCACCGGGGTGCATCTTGATTTGGTTGTATCCTAAGAAGGCATCCATCATACTAAGCAACTCATGTCCCGTTGTAGCATCAACTAGTTGGTCGATGCGGGGTAACGAGAAGCTATCCTTGGACCATGCCTTGTTGAGAGCCTTGAAGTCTACACACATCCGCCACTTTCTACTAGGTTTCTTAACCATGACCAGGTTGGAAATCCACTAAGGATAATTGACCTGGCGAATGAACCCAATGCTCTGGAGCTTGGCGACCTCTTCCCCTATTGCACGATATCTCTCTTCATCAAAGGCCCTCTGCCGTTGTTTGACCGGATAGAAGGATGGTTTGATGCTTAACTTGTGTGTGATGATTTCAGGGGAGATGCCTGGCATATCAGCGTAGGACCAAGCAAAGACGGCAGCATTGTCCAGTAGGAATTGTGTGAGTACTGCCGCTACCTCTGGGGCTAGCTGAGCGCCGATTTTGACCGTCTGTTTAGGATGCTCGTTGGAGATGTTGATAACCCTCAAGGATGTTTCTGGGTTGACAGGCTCCTGTAGATACCTCTACTAGCAAGCTAGTTTTGCTACTTCACCAAGCATAAGTAACTCTCTCTTAGCGAGCACCGTAAGCCATGGTGGGACCTGACTTGATACTCATTTACGCAAGTGTATGTATCATTATCAAGATAGGGAAGTATAATGCCCAAAGTTATCGTACCATGGGGATTAGTGGCTAACCCACAATCCTTAGGTAATCGGAACTAAAGTCACAAGTAAATAAAGGAAAGTAAAACAAATAAAAATGCTAATCTAAGGCACCAAGCCTTAGCAATGCTCGGCTTTGGTTTGCACCAAAGCCTAATCAAAATTAAGAGCCTAGTGATGGCTATTTACAATGAGGTAGAAATTATGATTCAAAATTGTGATTGTAATTTTCTAAAAGACTAAGTCGAAAATTAAATTAACCTAGAATTCTATTCATTTACATCAGTCCAGAACCGATGTAAAACTAAATTCTGACCGATGTCTTTGTGGCTGATGTAAAAGATATAGACATCAGTATAAGCGCGTTTTTAACCGATGTCCCAAACAACAACCAACATCGATTCTAAAAAACAAATCGATGTATAATCATTATAATCATCATAATCTTATATGTTAACTATATTTAATTCTTCATATTTTCACATTTTATGCTTAATAAAGTATATCTCGAACAATACCTAAGTGAACATTTAAATCGATTACAATTTCAGAAATGACGTCTAATACACTCATAGACATCAGTCTCCAAAAAATACTAGATGTTCGTGTCCATTTTTACGTGCATCTTGCCGCCTTATTCTCATGAGAACGATGTATGTGCCTTTAGGCAACATCAGTTAATCTATTAAGAATGATGTTTTATGTTACTAGGAACATCGCTTTTCGTTAGTTGAAACGATGTCTAGTAGTTTTGTAGACGTCATTTCTATTTTTCAAAACCGATGTCCTGTATTTCATGGTAAATCGGTTTACTTTATAACAGCTGATTTGTACGTTGACAGTAGATAACGATTTGGTGTTTAGATATCGATGTGCATTGGTTTTCTGTACATCGATTTTTGGGTGACATTTCAATATGTTCATAATCATGAGACATCAGTCCAGTTTTAGGTACTGATTTGTAATCTTTGAATTGACATCGTTTTCTTTGACATTAGTGTTTTGTTTCCCATTTATATACATCAGCTCATATAAATATAAGAATGACGTGCAAATAATCATCTAGCTGCTGGAAAAAGAAATACATTTCTTATCACCCAAAAATTGGGGCTTTCCATTAATTTTCTTTCCAAATTCATGATTCCACATAATTCACAAAATAAAACCCCAAACCTACAAAGGCTAGCCTAGAAACATATTAGCAACCAACTACAAAAGTACGTTCTACACCAAACTTTGCTTCAAAGCAAAAACTAGCCTTACTCAAAATCATGGAAGCCAAAAGTCTTACACCAAACTCTGTATATAATCAGCCACTTCAATGCACACCTCGTCAATATCATTTTGGCTATATGATTTGCACGCCTTTACTGCCCACTAAAATGTATAAAACAACATATAAGTCACAATCATTGGGTAAAATCCCACAGTTCACTCCAAGTAGGATAAAGTCTTACCTCTTTCCTTAAAACATGTGTTATCAATAAGGGACTTTATAAGTAATGTAACAAAATTCTTCAACCAGGTGCACAGATCTCCTCATATTTTCTGGAAATATAAAGTATTTTGTCAAAATCATGTGCCAAGTGTAAAAGAGAACAAATATAAGATGAACAATCAATACATAAGTAATTTTAACACTCTGCAAACAAAGAAGGATGTAAGTTCTTACGACCTTGTGATTAATTGTTTTCTTTGTTCTTTTTTCTTTCTCAGCCTTGTGCTTATACCAAACCCAAAGTCCAATCAACATCCCTCATTATTTTACTCAAATAGATATATATCTCTCTAGAAGTCTATTAAAACCATAATTAAAATCTCCACCCCTCTTTTCACTTATGCACCTTGAAAGTATTTAATACAGTTGATCAGGATCTAATACAGTTGATCAGGATCACTGACCAGCAAATAAGTATATGGATATCAAATATATTGCAGTTAATCACAGTTGCTTAATTTCAATATTTCCACTTCAATTGTACACACACATCTATCTTCTATTGACAAAACTTGAATGCTTAATGGCTGGGAGAAAATTACTGATTACTTGATTAAGGAACACAACATCTGCATGCACTAACCAAGTGATTCATTCCTCCTCATTATACCCATTCCGGATAATTTTCTAAAATAAATTATATGATATTATGATATTACTTACTATAAAATTCCCAGATTCCTTGTTCTTCGGAGTCTCCAGCTTCTTCTCTAGCATGTTTACGATGGCCACATATATCAAACTCCATGAGCCTAAGAGCCACAACAACTGTTGTAAGTGGTACCATGGAAGCACAACAACGCTATCAGGAAAAGAAAAATTACTAGTAACACGAACGTCCTTTTTCATTTGAGGAATATAGCAGCTCACCGGTAGTCTCAAAGTTTGAAGATAAATATTCTATCTTTATGGCACTGTCCAGCGATGCCAGAACCTGTAAATATATATATATATATATATATATATATATATATATAAAGAAAAGTAAATTACTTAAGGCACGCTGTACATGGCTCAGACTAGTACATGTTGTGCAAAAATAATTTCTGTAATTCATAATTAAGAAATAAATTACTTTTGCAGAACAAAACATATCCCTTAAGCTGATATAAAGAATAGTCAACAAATTTTGAATGACAAACTCAATCTTAAGAACCGAGAACCAAGTTTAAAGAGGAACGCAGAAACCCTAAACCTAAAATGAGTTGCTTGTTGAAGAAACTTATAGGATGGATATGTAGAACCAAAGACAGTAAAGAGAACCTATTGCAAGAGTGGATTTTGCTACTGAGTAGAAAACTGCTTAGAATTTCCATCAGCAAGAGTGGGCATGCTAAGAATGGTACTGTGACCTTGTTACTGCACATGCTGGAGCCGCTACAAGAACTTCTCCCTCTAATCAGGTGTTATTTCAGTTCTTCCACCAAACAATCCCTAAAAAAAAAAAAAGACAAGTTTTAATCTATTCAATAACAATTTGAATTATATGCTGCAGTCAAACTTGAATCAGTGAATTGTATTTTCTTTCTTCTTTATTTCTAAGAAAGTCCATTTTTAAAGGTAAAAAACTGATCCTTATTCCATGTACACAGACTAATTAATAACTATGTCAAGCTATCAACAAAGATCAATTACCTCCACAAGCCATGTAATCTGTGGAAGGCCTTTTCTTCACCTCAGACGCACGCAAGTATTGGTAAATACCACAAGCAAAGGTTGCACAAAGCTGTGGTCCATGAAACGGTTATCAATATCAGCAAGGTACCATCTCCTTCCAACTCCACAACTTTGGGAAAACTTCATTACTACTCCTTTGGATAGAAGTAACTTTTGGTAGAACTGCACTTGGTTTAACTGAGAGACAAAAATAAACAAGGAAACTGTCTCATGTAGTGTTCACCTTTTACATTTTGACAATCCACAGAAAAACGTATATCCTGATGAGGAAAAGAAGGATTATCAGGTCTACAAATATCATTGCTATGTAATTGATCGACAAGACATACTAGACATAACAAGCTAGCTGTGTTTGGCTACACAATCTCTTAGCTGTACTCAGCCAATTTCTGGAACATTGACAAAGTGTTGGTTACAGATATCGTAAATCAATAGAAGATTAATGTAGGTGACAATTTGTAACCTTGTTCAAAATAAGATACAAATATTAGTAACAATTTTACAGAGAATGTAGGAAAGAACAAAGAAATGTACCTCAATCAGCCCCAGAGGACGACATCCTTTGGACCGGGCATCTCAAGATCATGGAATTCCTTCATTTTAGTAGCTATAAGAGCAGATATATCTGGATCAAGTAGATCAGATGCTGAAAGTGTCTGAAATTCACAATTGAAAAGAAAGATGTAGCACATTTTTCAGGAAGGGAATAAAAGTACTTCACGCATTCAAGGATGTATAAAATCTTCAATTTTGAATTTCTATGCAATTTAGCCATTTAACCTAGAACTAAAATGAGTGTGGTTATAATTCTCATACATTAACTACCACTAAACATAATTGTAACACAGGAATGGCACTGAAAAAATCGCAGAAAATAACTATCTATAATAAAGTTGATCTCGACCAGTAACATACTAAGCTTTGAGGAAAAGAGTACATGGCCATACTATATACTCCTAAGCTCAGGTCGAGCATGAAGAAAAATTGTAGGCGGTCTTAAAATTGCAAGAGTAGAATAGAAGTCCATATATATAAGCAACATAGGTTTCAAACAAATTCCAATAACACTGCTTTACAAACACACATATATACAGATAATATTAGGGGAAATAAAAAGCATTAATTGTCTACAATTTGTAAAGCATTGCCACTATTTTCAGAATGATAGAAAGATAAGTAAACACTGGAATGAAGTACCCGTGCATGGATGAACTCTTCAACTCGGCCATTAGGAAAACGGCCAAGCAGACGAGGTCCCTGACCGTTCTTTGACATGTATTCAAATGTTCGGATCTCATTATCCCTGTCAAAGAACACCTCAACACCCTCACCGTAAATCCTAACCACAACCTTTCGCGAGACTTCCACGGTGCTTGTTGGCCACTTTATTTCGAACACCTCGTTAGTCATTGCACCCTTGAGAGGGATGACCTGCAAGGCAGTGGAATCAGCTACATTTTCCCACTTGGTAGCCAATGATTGTAGAATCTCCTTGGCTTCTTTTGGAATACGGTCGTCTTTATCTATGGAATTCACCACGGCACCCATGTCAAATGACCAACGTGATCTTCCACACCAAAATTTGATGAGAACTATGCAAGTAACAACTCAAGATCTTAATGTAGAAAGGGTTGTCTGATCCAAAAGGGAAAAAAAAAAAACATTAGAGTGATTAAACGAGAATATATAGTTCAATCATGATGACATAAAACCAAGAAATTGAAATCAACCGCAAACATTGACACAGATTCTGCTTCCTGCCAATTCACGGTAGCCAAACAAAAAGCAACTATAGAGAATAGCAATGATATTTGTAGGTTTACAGTTTCCAATCTTCTTAGGCAGTAGAGGTTTCTCAATGGAAAACATAAATATTGAGATTGATCAATCAAATCATGAACTCATAGGGTAAATTAAAAGAACTTAAGAGCCCATGTAACACTGCAGGAATGTTCTCCCTGAGAAGCAAAACAATTGCAATAGAGCAATCATAATGAGTACTCTCATAGTCAAAGCAAACAGAGAAGACCTACATCTCAGCAATGTATTATGCAGAGAATTCATGAGTTCCTAATTCATGCTGAAGAAGACAATGAACCCAAGACTTTGTATGTTTCAAAGGATAAAGTCCACAACTCCAAAAAATAAGTACAGAAGCATCATTATAATACAAATCTACCATCCAATAAGATCACAATAAAACCACAAAATCACACGATCTGAACTGGATCAAAATCCAAAAATCAAAACTTTAATACAAAAATGATTACCCAATATCAAGAACAGGGGAAGCTATTATACACAATGAAGCACCATCCTGAGTTGTTGAAATGGTGAAGATGATGCAAAGAGTGGGAATTTGGAGACATTTGAATCGAACAAATATGGGGTACGGAGGAGCATCTTCCATCGTTCTAGATTACTACTCTGATTATGATTATAATCATGGCACAGTTTCATAAAAGTAGGAGTTGCCTGCAAGAAAGAAAGAGTAGCATTGAGGCAAAAAAGAGCCAAAAGGGTATTCAATTTCAGTGAAAAGGAGCTACCTTTACGATTCAACCTAAGTGCAAAATCATTACGGATCAGCACCGCTTTGAAACACCCAAAGTTGTGAGTCAGCTGGTTTAGCTTCGCATCCATTATCCTCGACCTTTAACCCTCTCTCTGGTTTAGCTTTCACTTTTCGTTTTGCTTCTCTTCACTCTAGATCTGGGCATCAAATGGCGTTTCGGTTGTGCCCCATCTTCGATTTAGAGTTCGGTCGTCGGAAATTATAGTTGGAGAAACCGCAATCGGGGTCGGGGTCGAACCGATTCAACCTCCTTCAATCACAGATTATACTTGTCATCAGAAGATGGGGTAGGAGGGTGGAGAAAGCAGGAGGAAGTTGTGGTCGGGGTCGGGGTTGGTCAGAGGAGGTAGATGAAGGAGCCGAGGAGGTAGATGAAGGAGGCGATGAAGGTAACAAGAGCGGTGAGTTCGAGTGGAGTTTGGGAGGAGCTCGAGATGAGCTTAGGGTTTCTGTTTCAGTTTTGGGGGCTCTATTTTTTTCCAAGTGTGAAAATTTTAAGTTTTAGTCCCCGCGTCCTTGAATTCATTAAAACACTTTGCGCGTCCACGAAATGAGGTTCCCGCAAATTTTCAAACAAAACTTTTAACACCGGTCATTTTAACAACCGATGTTAATGGTATACATTTAAATCAGTATTTTTCTAAAACGATGTTAACTTACTTTTTTACATCATGTGCAAGTCTGACCGATTTAAATGACGTGATGTAAATGAACAGATTTCTAGTAGTGTACAACAACAATTAAAAATGAAGAAAAATAAATAAAAGAGAGATAGAATTGGGCACTAGGGATCACTCTCTAGCAATTTCAATGCAACGAACACATTTCAAGCAAACAAACATATTTTCATGAGAACGAAATCCCGTACTTAATGCCGGTCAAGGCCACTAAGCTGAATTTCTTTAAGGGTATTCAAATTTCGGTAAGGACAAATATGAACTCTCTAACTCATGAATTAGTACCTTACCAGGGCTACCAAAACATGAACTAAAGCCGTAGAGCTCTAGAAATTAGGGATTTAAGCATGCAATAGTTACAACCTAGAATGTAATGATTACTTAGTTCTCTACCTAATGCCGGTTAAGGCCACTAAGTCAATTTCTCTTATTTGGTATCCATTCTTCCGGTTAAGGCAATAATGAACTCTCTAACCCTAATCATTATGCCTTGTTAGGGCGACAACATCTAGGATTAAAGGCGAAGAGCACAAGAAAATAGGAACATAGGCAATCCTTGATTCTCGATTAAGCAACTACTTGACACACCACACTAATTACATGAAGCTAGTGAACAAAAGAACCACCAATTGTATCACACATCACAAATCTCAACACATAACAAGAGAGTGGTCAATTCCCTGAAATTCATTCATCAAGAATCAATTGACATAGTAATTAGAGTGCACCCATATGAAAATGCATTATTTATCACTTGAAAAATATGTCCATTACATCAAAATTGAGCTAGAGTTAGAAACCCTAGCTCTCAAAAGTGATTACTCACAACCCATATTCATGAACATTAAAATTACAAAATTCAAATAGCGAAGAGTAGAAAAGTGTAGGTGAAAACAAAGATAGTCACAAATAGCTATGAAGCTAGCATGACTAACCTTGAATTACAACCCCACAAAATACCCAAATCTTGAATCTTGTGGAGATTAAGCCCTTGATGGATCCTTGAAGCTTTGGGTGAGTAATTATATAATTCTCTAAAATAAAACTAACAAAAATCTGGAAAATGGAGAAGGAGGAGAGGAAAGAGTTGGGCTGCCTCTGTTTTGGTGCGGCGCTGTAGGTGTATATCTGAGGAAGAGAGAAATATCCCTTAATATAGGGTAGGTTTCGTGTCAAGGATGAAAGAGGGCTGAATGGGTAAGGAGGTCTGGCACGTGTCAAAGATGTATGCGTTAAGTGTGCTAGTGTGAGCAGCACATGGTCTGAAAGGGTAAATGGATGTGGTCTAGCACGTGGTGGTGAGAGAAAAGCTAGCCACACTAACATCAGAAACACACGTGCAGCACCATTTCCTTGTTGGTTTAATCAATCATGATTGATTGATTAATTAAACAATAACCCTTTATATATATATATATATATATATATATATATATATTCCTTCTCTCCTCGTAATTTCAAGTGCATGGCCACAATTATGAATAATTGCATTCAACTCCTTCTCTGACTTTGACCATGGTTGAACGCATCAATAATTTCATTTTTTTTCTCGAAAACTCCAATTTCGCAATATTTTCACTCGTTTCTGCAACTCCGCTTATTTTCTACAAAATAACTAAAAATGAGTTGATTACATTATAATTGACACAAGGATTGGCTTATTTCAAATGTTTTAGATACAATTACACGCAAAAAAATGCGTGTAACCAGGGCCCAACCGATTCATACACCTTGTAGCCCGATGTCCAAGCTACATCTCGGTAGTCGGAAGCAGCCGATACCTCGTCAGAAAGCCACCTTTCCGGCCTTGCCAAGTTGCCTCCATAGTAGGCCTTTGTGCACTAAAATAGTGTTGATTGCATCCCACATCTAAGAAAATGTAATTGAGAGGGGTTCTCTTAGCTATAAAAGGGATCCTTCCTCACACTTAGAATCCATCTCATTACATCTCATGTAATCCTCTTGGGCCGCTAGGCCCAACACACATAGTTAAGCTTTCAAGTGGACGTAGTCTCCTGCTAAGGTGGGAGAATAACCACTATACTTCTTATGTCATTCTCTCTCTTTCTCTCTCTCTTTTATGTTAATTAGATCCCCACGGATCCAAACATTAACATTGGCACCGTCTGTGGGAACCTAACACAAAGGCTTCGTCACGTACCAGGAACTTCGGTAAAACATCAAATTCAACTCTGGTCAACGCTGATCAAGGTTAGTCAACGCCGACAAAGTTGGTCAATGTTGGTCAACTCTGATAATCAGCGGTCAACGCCCATCTCAAAGAAGGTCAACGCCAACAAAAAAAAAAGGGTGCAAATCTTCTCTGGACACCTAGAGATCTGCTTGAGCACTCTACGTTCCTCTCATATACACCCAGCGGCAGCGTCAGCCTTCATCACGGGCTTCTGGTGTAGCGTAGCGGTCAGCCTTCTCCAACATCAGCGCTAGCATCGACAGTGCAGCGCTTGCAGCGCCAGCACCAACAAGCCCCAGCATCAGCACCTGCCTCCGCTAGAGCCTACCGCCAGTACAATAGCAGCTTCCGCCACGGTCAGTCCACCAAGGCCCAGTGCCCAGCGCTAGCTCAAATGCCGCTAACCTACTACCAGCGCTCCGCCAGAGGGTCCGGCTGCTGCTTCTTCCGCCAGAGGGTTCCGCGGCTGCTTCTTCCGCTAGAGGGTCTGTTAGGTTAAAAATTGCACAAAGTGAAAATGTCACCCAACATAATTTCACTCGTATTCATTAACAGAATAGAGTTTTAATTATTTCGGGTTCGACCCATTCAAGACAGAATGTGTCTCTTAATTACAATCCCTTGTTACAAGGGAACACCCTTTGATTCCATTTATAAAGAAACCAGTGTGTGGTTGTTTGTTTTTGCGGTTGCACCCGAATTTTGGAACAGGTTGCCTACATACCCGGGAAGGGATCAAGCCACTCGTAGTTCAAGAGTTCCAATGAGTGAATGACCCATTGGAGGGCTTGGATTTTTGGAATAGGACTAGTGTTTGGGATGCGGTTGCATCTAGATTATTTGATTCCAGATTGCCTACATACCCTTGCGGGATCAAACCACATGTAGTTCCAGCATTTGGGATTTATTTTTGGATTTGTGTTTGAGATATTTGTGAGGGTTTAGAGCCCTTGAATTTACTTTTGGGTAACTTGGGAATGATTTGATTTTTTCTGGTGTTTGGGTGAATTTGACTGGTAGAGTCAGAGATTCGGATTGGCTGAATTTGACTGGTGGAGTCAGGGATTCGATTTGAATTTGTGGTTGCATCTAGTGGGTCGCTAGATTGCCTACATACCCTGTGAAGGGATCAAACCATTGTAGTTCTGAAATTTTGTGGATTTTGGATATTTGCCTTTTCCTTGGTTTTGTACCAAAAAGATATTTTTTAGGTTCCAGATCATTTTTTACGAAACCAAAGCCTGGGTATTTGGAAATGAAACCCATAGCGTCATGCTTTGCTGAATTCTTCCAACGGGCCCAAATTTTGAAATGGGCTTCTTTTGTACCCTCGCGAATCATATTCCTTGATTCATGAAGCTCTCTTGACCCCACATTTAATGCGGGGACATTTGATGCACCGAGTGAACTCCGAGGCTCGATTTTAGAATCCGGAGACATGCATAAACTTTATTTTGAGCATCAGGACAGACACCCCTCAAAGACTTCTCAAAGGCCCAGCCTTCTTGGAGGCCCAAATCTGATAAGGACACCCAGCTGCAATTTAATATTTTTTCAATTCTTCTTTTCTATCCCCGTGCTTCGTCTTATCCCCAAACCAAGAAGAACGCGAGCTTGGGTTTGTACCATTACCAGATCGAATTAGAGATGGACTCAAAGTCCGAAATCAACTTGGAGAGGCCAACACATGCATGGGTCTCCAACGGAAAGTCTCTGAGTACCCGAAGCTTGAAACTTGGCCAGTTGCTTTTCTCTGTGAAGAACCAGGTAAACCTCTCTCCCTGCCTTCGCTTTTAGCTCTATAATTCAGAAGGCCAGATACTGACATCCAATTTTCTTCCATAGCATTTTACAGCAATTTTGGAAAGAGTGGAGCTCTGTGCATCGCGGAGCCATCCAATTTGAAGATTGACACATTGTGGGTAAGGCCAAACCCAACTGACTTGAGTCGATGAACATTGACCTTCTTTGTTTTGCTCACAATCCCCGTACAAGAGTTGGACATGCTAATTAAACCTTTGTCTTTTATAGTTTAATTAGACTATGCTTTGATCTGTGGCACCATCAGAACCACCATCCTTCTTTTTCCTTTTATATTGTTTTGTACTTTGTCAACTTTTGCAATTGTCTTGTTCTCATTGATTTCATTTAATTGAAACAAAACTGGAGCCACCGCCAAGCTCTCATTGACTCTTCAAACTTGATTATAAAATCAATGCCAGACCTTTCTTCATTTTTTCCTCTGGCAACACCTCATCAAGCTTGTAACTTGTGCAATTGTTAATTAAGCATTTTTGTTTTGTTCTTAGCTTAATTAAGCTTTCTCACATGGCCTGCAACATTGCCAGAACTTTCGTTTTATTTTTTTATATTGCTTTGTGCATTTGTGAGTGTCTGGAATTGATTTGTTGACATTGACCAAGACTTGGGTTAAAGCTTCATCTTTACACAAGGATGTCACCGCAAAGACTTTTGTTCTTTAGCTTTTTTTATATCAGCACCGCTTCGATTTCTTGCAGCAATATTGGCTTAAAACTTGCTACAGCCTTTGAATAGTTGAATTTGATTTTTCCAAAGGACAAATGGTCTTGACGCTACTGCATTCTATCATCCAAGTGTAGCAATTCACCATAATCAAGTTTTGAACTTTGTTTTGCTATTCCACCTCATTCTACTTTGCTTCTTCTGTTTATACTTGTTTGCACCTTGACACATCGCCCCAAGAACACATGCTCGTCACCTTTTGGTGAAACTCAGACCGCCTCTGATTATTTTGGCCTTCTGCAACATAAAGACCTGTGCACCAAATTTGTTCTTAATTGGATGCTTCAAAGCTTGTATTCAATTTTAACAAATTTGTTTGTTGTGCAGGTTCAAGCAGGACAGGTGATTGTAGTCACAATAGCTTCAAAGTCTCGAAGCTTTATTTTGAGGGTGAGCTTCTTTGTTTACTTCTCTTAGTTTCTTTGCACTGATTATGCTTTTCTTTTGAATTGGTGCTTTTGGAAATAAAGTATTGACTTGGGGCAGGCTTTTGGCTGTGGTGGTTGTCAAGGAATGAATTATGGTTTTGTTGTTGTTTGACAGAAGGCTCGGTGAAGCCTGTAGCTTCTGTAGCTTTGATTTTCTTTATGAGTTTGAAACTGCTACAGAGACTCTGCTGCTAGGATTTGCGAGAGCAAAATATGGGAAGGCCAGTTGCTGCGATTGGAGAGAGTAAGGCCTGCACCGGGACGCTGCCCGGCATGGTTCATCGGGACGCTGCCCGGCATGTTCATCGGGACACTGCCCGGCATGGTACATCGGGACGCTGCCCGGCATGGTTCATCGGGACGCTGCCCGGCATGGTTCATCGGGACGCTGCCCGGCATGGTCATTGGAGACGCTGCTCTGGCATGTTGACTTTGACATCATTGACACCCGAAGGTGCCGTTGTGAGGAGGGCCTGCAACAGAAAAGGAGAGGTGGTGGAGAGTGATGGAATAAGGTCTGAACCTTTTGTCTTCCAAGCTGCTTGGCTAGTTTCTCCTTCTTGTTTTCCCACGCTGCTATACTCTATTGTGTCCTCACTTCTTTTTCACCTCCTCGGCTCGTTTTATATGAGACCTAAGAGTTCTTGAGGTTGAACTGTTCTCACCTTTTTCAATTGTACTTGGACTCGTCTTCTTCTCATTCTTAGACGTGAAGGCAACTTTACCTTACCCAAATTACATCTGCCTTGAACTCTTTTTTATTACTTTGTTGTAGAGTTTTAGTAAGGCTAAAAGTAACTCAACAGATAAATTGTAGAATCCTAGAAGTACCATGCCTTTTTTTCTTATTATTCTTTTCATGTTTTGGATTTGCCGAAAACATTCGTATTGTTGAAGAGTCCTCATTCAAGATGAACTTGTGATTTTTTCATTTCAACAGGGTCAGGCGGCTACTTCTTCCGAAAGAGGGTCCGGTGGCTACTTCTTCCTGTAGAGGGTCCGGTGGCTAATTCTTCTGCTAGAGGGTCCGGCGGCTACTTCTTCCACCAGAGGGTCCGACGGCTACTTCTTCCGCCAGCAAGTCCGGCGCTTACATCATCCGCCAGCCCCAGACCCTATTGGCAGCGACCCTCTCTGCATACCAAAAATCTTCTTTTGACACCCTGATATCTTCTTTGGCCACTCTCTGCTCTTGCTTTGAACGAATGGTTTCTCTATGGAGTCCAGGCCATTTGCAACAGAGATACCAACAAGATAAGTCCTCTTATCTCTTTATCTGGTTATTCACGTGCCTAGGTCAACAGATGAATGGTTAATAATTCAATGCCACGTCAAAGTTATGCTTGCCTCCTGTACACACTTTTTACGCATTGATGCAATTATACTCTCACGTGCTGCAATCAGAAGCATAATTAGAGTACCTTGCCTGTACTCATCCATATATCATTTATATATGCCTTGACTTCTCTTAGCTTATAAACATGCATAAGAATGATGTGCCCCTGTGCTTGTCCCTAGTGCATCGCTACTAGCTTCTCACTTGTACACATGTATATTTATATATACACATACATTATGACAGCTTGCTTGACAATTAGACATGAAGCATATGTACTGCTAGTCTCCCATGTGTACTAGCATGCACAATTTTACGTTGACATGTGTTCTTTGCTAGGCTCACATGCTCCTAGTCAATTCATTAGTTGCACCATAATCTATATATGCCCTCTGCTTATACTTATTGCAAAGCCATATATTATTTCATAATTAATATAATGATCAGTGGGCACATAAGTTGAGCATGATTCATTGCATGATATACTTGTCTGCTAGGCTTCTCTTGCCTCTCAAATCATATATTTCTTGAGATATATATCAACGCCACATAGCTGAGTTAGTTACTGTTTGAGAACAATGCACCCTTGGTCTATTTGCACATGGTCAGCCAAGGCAATTGTCACAGCTATTTTACTTACACATGCTATTTATGCATGATCTATTTGTGAGTTCCATTTTTGGGCTATTTGATTCAAATGTGCATCTGATGCTCATCAAAATTCAAGTCTTTACGTCTACATATGTTTATAACATGAATGTGTGTATATGCAAATTAACGCCATGCATATATGTGAAGCGATCATATCACTATGATCACCACTATGACATTCTCAAATGTGTATATTAAAATCTTCATTGCACATATTTAATCAATTCATTTACATGGACAAAAGAGCTAATCATTTACCTTGTCTTATGTTAACGAGGCACACGCACCGTTGCAATCAACGAAATCATTAGCCTTCTACTATTGCGCTCCACCAAAGCAATGGAGCGTCATGCTTGGATAACTCCAACATGATTTGGGTAATTACGGTGATCCAACTCCAATCTGCTCCAAATCAGCATAAGATAAGTAACTATATCTTATCTTTTACGCTCTTTCAATTTGAGCTAGTGCCATACCAATGCCATGCTTTTATAACTCTTAAGCATGCCTACAACATTTCATAGAGTTGGCAACACTTTCTAGGCCTCACATGCTAGATATGTCATGATTCACATTTCAATATCAATGATCCCTAAGCATGTTCACAAAATACAAAATGTTATTAGCAACTTTACGACAAGTCTTTGCTATACATGCATGTGACGCTTACTTAAACAAACTATGCCATGCTTATTTGTTGTTCATACAATTAGCAAGATTTACATGTACATTATATGTAAATATTTTGTCTAGCCTCTTGGTCACCATATTTTATCAAACCCTCCCCACAGGAAAGAGACCTAAACCGGTCTAAAGACTCCACGAGTCTATGGTCCACGACTAACCGCCAAGAGGCAAGGAAACACCTCATAATGACGATGACCACTACGCGGAATTGTAGTCAAGCTTTTCTCCTTCGGGAAAGAGTAAAGGGACCGGTACGCTTGGGTATCAAAGATTAGGTTCGCTACCTAACACCCACTGCTCATACGCAGCTCCCCTCATCAAAAAAAATTTCAACCATACGGAGGTCTACAGCTAGGAGTTGGGGGACTCCTCGGAGGGCCTAGCATGGGGCCCACCCAAAAGGGCATAAGCGTTCACTCTAACCAATTCTAGATGGACGACGGACTTACACTAATTATGCTCGCAATACGGCACAAAGCCACGCTTTGGTATCAACCCCGCTGAAAACCCTCCTTGATCGGGGACTTCAGAGACTTGTACATAGAGCCCATCATAATTAGCAACGGTTACCCTCATGCCTCAGGGCATCACCTTCGAGCTACCCATTAATGTCTCATGGCAACACCACGAGCTTCTGCTCATGCCTTAGCGGCAACCCTCAAGCTTCTCGCTCATGCCTTATCGATAACCCCTGAGCTTCCCACTCACGAGCTTTCTCTCATGCCTCCGCTGCACCACCGAGCTCCGCACTCACGAGCTTTCCTCTCATGCCTTCCCGCAACCATCGAGCATCCCACTCAAGCCTTCCCAGCAACCACAAGCTTCCACTCAAGCCTTCGTGGCAACCCCGAGCTTCTAAATCACAAGCTTCTGCTCACTCCTCTACGGCACCACCGATCTCCGAGCTCACGAGCTTTCCTCTCATGCCTTCCTGGCAACCACGAGCTTCCGCTAACGCCTTCCCGGTAGCCATCGAGCATCCCACTCAGGCCTTCACGGCAACCACAAGCTTCTGCTCATGCCTTCCCGGCACCCATCGAGCATCCCGCTCATGCCTTCCCGGCACCCATCGATCATCCCGCTCATGCCTTCCCGGCACCCATCGAGCATCCCGCTCATGCCTTCCCGGCACCCCTGAGCTTTCGCTCACGCCTCCGCTGCACCACCGAGCTCCGCGCTCACGAGCTTTCCTCTCATGCCTTCCCTGCAACCACGAGCTTCCGCTCACGCCTTCCCAGCATCCCGCTCATGCCTTCCCGACAACCCCCGAGCTTTCCGCTCATGCCTTCCCAGCAACCACGAGCTTCCTCTCACGCCTTCCCAGCACCCATCGAGCATCCTTCTCATGCCTTCCCAGAAACCACGAGCTTCCGCTCACACCTTCGCGGCAACCCTGAGCTTCCGCTCACGAATCCGAGGCACCACCGAGCTCCGCGCTCACGAACTTTCCTCTCATGCCTTCCCGGCAACCACGAGCTTCCGCTCACGCCTTCGCGGCAACCCTGAGCTTCCGCTCATGCCTCCGTGGCACCATTGAGCTCCGCGCTCACGAGCTTTCCACTCATGCCTTCCCAGCAACCCCGAGCTTCCCCTCAAGCCTTCTCGGCACCCCCGACCTTTCTTCTCACGCCTTCCCGGCACCCCCGAGCTTCCCGCTCACGAGCTTCAGCTCAAGCCTTCCAGGCACACCCGAGCTTTCCGCTCACGCCTTCCCGGCACCCATCTAGCATCCCTCTCATGCATTCCCGGCACCACGTGCTTCAGCTCATGCATTCGCGACAACCCCTAGCTTCCCGTTCACAAGTTCGCGGCACCCCTGAGCTTCCGCTCAAGCCTTCACGGTACCCCCGAGCTTTCCGCTCACGCCTTCTCGGCACCCCCTAGCTTCCCGCTCAAGCCTTCCCAACACCCCTGAGCTTCCCACTCACGCCTTCACGGTACCCCCGAGCTTCCCGCTCACTCCTTCCCGGCACCCCCGAGCGTCCCACTCACACCTTCCCGGCACCCCGAGCTTCCTGCTCACACCTTCCCGGTATACTCGAGCTTTACACTTGTATCCCCTCGAAATAGTACACATTAATGAAACATTGAATTCTTCTACCATTTGTCCTTTGGAACAAATCGAATTCTTTTCGCGTTCCATTAATAAGAGCGAAAACCAAACAAACACAAACGTTCACGTATTCATCGTTCACGAATTACAAACGCTTGCCTTCATGGCAATCATGCAACTTACACCAAGCGTAACCTCGTCAACTCGACTCGTTCATCTTCCTGCAAGCACTACGCGCATCATATGCAATTCATATGCTTATTCGTGATATGTTCACACAACCATACTCGTTCTCGACTTTATACCGATCATACTTGGCGTCATTCATATATATACATCAACATGTATCATACACATCGTACATTCATATATGCTAATGCATATCCCGCAACTTACTTACGTTGCCCAATACAACAAGCATTCTACGTGCGATGCTCCTATATTTGTGTTGCAGGTTAAAGAGTCCCTTCTTGCTTAAGGAGTTCGGGGACTTGTAGGGGCTAGGCGCCTCTCGGACGTCACTTATGCTTGATGAATTCATGTTTATAACTCCCCAACCAAGAAGCTCCTCTTACTTGGGGACTTCGGAGACTTGTAGATACCTCTACTAGCAAGCTAGTTTTGTCACTTCTCTTAGCGGGCCCACAAGCCATAGTGGGGCCCAACTGAGACATACACTTACGAGTTTCCCAGCTGTATGACTGCCCAATTAAGTTGCAAGCTAGTTAGTAAAACAAGACAACTACAAAGCATATATAGCTAGCTTTTCCAGTGAATCCATCAGGAGTTGAAGACAAAGATTGACACGGTTAAAGTTGCATGTCAATTTTGGCATTAACTTATAGTTGATTTTGTGGCGAGTGTGGCAATTCAAGATCGACGATATCTAAAGGGATAACATTCAAAACAATTAATTAAGAAGAATATTAAACTACACACGGGCTTACAACTAGCGTCGATGGTATGATTTATTGGGTAAACTAATCCGGTGCTATATATTATCCAAATCAAGAAACACCAAATCTATCCTACATTCCAAAATCCTTAGGATCTCTCTCATGGAGTTCTGAAATGATGGTATCACATGAATAATGTACTAAGGGACTTAAGTATGATTATGTATATGTGGCTTAGTTTGTTCTATCTATTGCCTTATAATTAGTTTAAATAAAGTAGAATTCATACTTTCCTAGAGGGAATAAAATAGTATCCAAAACGGCATTTGATTCTTCGATCATGATCAAGTTGTTTAATGTACCTTAGTGGAGTAATTAGTTTTACTATTATACATCTGAGTTATGTGTTTGGACCTAACAGACATAATTTGTACCATGCATGTGTTTGAGCTAGTTAATGAACTATTTTCAGTTACCCGCCCTTTGGGCAAATCGAAGGACTAAAAGCAATTTATGTAGGTCTTTTTCCATGAGTATATTCCCCACAACATAGACAGTACGTAAAGACGTCCCATGTTGAATGCACATGTCCCACGTACATTAATCTTGGAGTTACATAAGTTTCTCAAAAGGAATAGGTTTGATTGAAATGTGTACATTCATATTGCTTCACTTTAGCCAATTAATGAATAAATCTCTTCTAGTATGACTTCCTCATACCAAATTATTTCCAGAAAATCATTACTGATCGAGTATTAAGGGTCAGGAAGTCAGACTAATTGATGATTGACCGTTGAGTATTGATACCAATTATCTATTTTAACTATTAGAGAAGGCTATTGCTAGGGACTAATCCTCAAATCAAGGATTGAAAAATTGAAACTATCCTCGAATTTTCAATGATATTTCCGATTTTTTAGGGTCTTGATATATCTTTAACTTACCAAGAGAATATCGGGAGAAATTTTTGAAATTTCACAATATTTCCGGAAATATTCGAAATTTTCGCCATATTTCCGGAAATATTCAAAAATTTTCGCGATATTTCCAAAAATTTCTGAGATTATCGCCACCGCTCGCGATATGTGGCTCGTGAAAACTAGCCAATGTCCTTATCCAATCCGACTAAACTGATAACATCTAAAAAGGAAAACTTTAAAAATTTATAAAATCATGTATTGCTCTTTGTGTCTTTTCTTTCCATACTTATAAATCTTCTAATTATCTAATTTGCTAACTAGTAGACATTTGGCTCTATTAAAAAAAAAAAAAAACTTTTCTATGTTTTTCAATGGACCATTTTCTACTTCTTTTTCTGTTTATTTGAAGACCGATTTTTTTTTTTTTAACATATGTATTTAATTGTAAAATATTATTATTAATAATAATTAACTCTCCTAATCTCCTATTTAAATCATTTTTGAGAATTCTCATGTAGAATTTCATATCTTTGTCATGTCAGTCACTACAAAAAAAAATTGCAATGGCCACCACAGTTAGCGTCGGCGCCAAAATGCCGTCGCCGTTGGTTATAGATTTGCTAAGGGAAACAAGGTGTCGCAAAATTAAAATTATTTTGCGACGGCAAAGGAGAGCCGTAGCATAAAAATGCTTCAATTGCGACGGGATTAAAGATGTCATAGCAAAGTTTTTCCTTATTCTTGCTTCGCTACCATTGCCGTAGCCTTTATAATTTTGCAGATATACTATTTGGGTGTTAAAATCACTCTACAAAGAGTTTGTGCCAAAAATTTCTATGGAACAGTCTGAGAGAGAGGAAGAACGCGCCCCGCGCGCGCGAGAGAGAGAGTGAGAGAGGAGAAAACAGTACAGTTAGTCAGTTCTCTCCCGGTCGAACGCCGCCGGCGCTCCAGCTGCTGCGTTCCCGTCCGGGAGAGGATGTGGGTCTGGGATGGCAGCGTTTGTCGTTGGCGGAAGCGAGTTCCATGGCTGGAGTTAGGAGGGCCGAGCTCGGGTCTGGCAGATCCTTTTCGATCTGTCTTCTCTGAATCGTGGCCGATGGCAGACGAGGGGGGCGCTTGATTGAGGCTTGCCGGCGGTGATATCTGGTGTCTCTGCTGCATCGGAGATCTGTGCGGCAACTGGATGCTCGATCCCATGCCAGAGGTGAGGCTGGTGCGGACCTGGCTCCTTTTCGGATCTGGGTTCGGACGTGGATAGGGTTCTGGGGTGGCCTTCGTTGAGTTTAGGTGGCGCGGCGGCGCAGGGATGTGGTGCGGCGGCGTAGTGGCCCAAGGAGGCGATCTGATGCCGGGGATTGCTATTGGTGGTGTTGTCCTTATGGATTTGGTGAAGCATGGTGGTCTGGGCCTGGGCATTTTCCGCTGGTTTTACTGCTTTTGGGGTTCCTTTTCTTGTTTGGACGGTTGCGTTTGCGGTTCCTTTTCTTTCGCTATGAGTTTGACTCTCTCTTAGACTTTGTTTTCTTCTTTATCAAATATGTGAGATAGTTTGTTTCTGTAAATTTTTGGGAAAAAGATTGGAAGCAATGTTGAGGTTCTGAGGTTCATTTTGCTGTAATTAGTGCTCATTTTGCTGTATTTTGGTTGTTTCTTTTGGTTTGAGGACGATTCCTATGTGGACAGCTACATCAGCACCATTGGAGTTGATTTTGTGAGTACATTTATATCTATATCTATGTAAGCACAACATTACATGTATGTGTAGTGTACTTTTGTTATTTATGATTCATATTTTGTTGTTCATTTTCAGAAAATAAGGACTGTGGAGCTAGATGGGAAGACAGTCAAGCTGCAGATTGTGAGTAGGAGTTGCTTTGTTTTCCACTTAGGTGGTTTTTGCCTATTTAATTTCTTTATATGTACTCTGCTGTTTATCCTTGTGTGATATAGATCGTTTAGGTTTCTATGGCTTTAGTCACATCCGATAACCTATGAAACATGAAGTACCTTTCTATGTTATGTTCAGGCTTCCTCTCTTAGTGAAGTTATGAATAAATTAAACTTGTTTGATGCCATCTTTGGGTTTTTTGCTTGTTAAGTTTGTGGGACTGACTCTGTTTTGCAGGATCTCTTTCTTTCGCTTTCTGCTTGTTATGTTTGTGTCTAGTTTAACTAGACAATTTTGTTTCTTATGAATGTTTGTTGTACTGATCGAACACCTGTTCAAGGACAATCAGTTCTCCATCAAAAGCCGTCTGCATTTCTCCATATCAGAGACTGTCTGCTGATGTTCCTGTACAACTTCATGGGAGGTTTCAAGGTCCGTCATGCTCTAACTTTCTCAGTTTCATCCATTTCATTGTACTGGTAGTTATTATGATTATAATGTTATATTAAATTCATTGTTGGCTCAGTGTGAGTGTGCTGCTGCTGCAGGTGAGAGTATCACTAGGTCCTCAGTTATAGAGGAACCTGGAGACCATGGAGAAGCACACTTAGTAGCTCTGGGTGAATTAGAATTCCGTAAACAATTTCTAATATTAAGTGATGCTGGAGGGTAAGGAACATTTTTACCCTTTGTGTT
The DNA here is from genome assembly GCF_002994745.2 of Rosa chinensis. Classification (NCBI taxonomy): domain Eukaryota; kingdom Viridiplantae; phylum Streptophyta; class Magnoliopsida; order Rosales; family Rosaceae; genus Rosa; species Rosa chinensis. Next base: position 43,617,450 of record NC_037091.1, read on the forward strand.
TTCCTTGCTTATTTGGCTAGTAGTCTTGGTTAAATTGTTTACCTGTTTTGGGTGGTCATTTTGTTTTTATTTGTCAGAATGAAGTTGAAAGATCTGATAGCGGCAGAGGACATTAGGCATTGGAAATATTTGCCAATGGTAACGTTTGAGAGCAAAATTTGGGAATATCTAGGTCGAAAATGCATCAGCCCTGAAGACTGTTGATTGGTAATTTACATTCTCTGATTCTTGCTCAACTGTACATTATTGATTACCCTAATCTGTATACAGCTCTCATGCAAGACTATTGTAATTTAAGGTATACGCAGCCACTATGAATTCTTTCAAGAAGATGTAAAAATTATCAACATCATATACAAGTGCATTGGATCTAAGTATTTTGGAAAGCCAATCACTATGTCCTTGCATCAAAGTAATCATCTGAGCCCTTACGTAGCTAATTTTTAACTACTCATTTAGTTTGAAGATGCAAATCTTATCGATTAGTTTTAAACTTTACTCAGTTACTTCAGAGGCTAAAATATTAATTGTTAACTTCATGATTTACCCCATAATTGTTAGCTTCTTTCTCTTTCCATATTAAAGAATCATTGTTAAGTTCTTTAATACAGGCACAAGCCTGCCTTTGTATCCATTATTATATCTGCCTGATGCCCCTTTCATGTTTTTGATGTATTATAGAGTTTTGATTGGGATTCTGGAAGCACACAGTGTCTTGGGTTGTTACGTCAACGTGGATGGGAGTTACAGATTCAAGGTTTGTATGCTTACCTCTCTGGTATAAGTTTAATGTTTTGTTTACATGTTTGCATATGTATACCTGTGATCAATTGGTTCCAAAGGCATAACCAGATAAGGGTACTGTTATTTGACTTGATTCCCTCTGTAATTAATTTAAGTGTAGATTAATGATGGCGCCCACATTTTCTACGATTCCTAACTTAATTTTTGTTGTTGCCTTTGGTTGATGGGCAATGTGCTATATTGTTTGTCCTGCCAGATGAGGAGACAAATGGCTACTCGGCACAATATTCCTCAACTGGTTTTACTGATATGGGGAACACAGCTGATGAAGGTATTTACAGACATTTCATCTATTTGCTTTTATTCATGGTGAGTGGTGAGTGCATCTATTTGTACTCTTCGAATTGATGGAAAGGAGTTCTTTCGTCAAGCCAGGTAGGTCTAATTATTTCAAGTCTAATTGATTTCATTGTAGTGAGGTTTGAAACTGATTGAAATATAATGCAACATAGGAGCCACCTATCATATGAGCAATTCAGTGCATTTATGGCTTATTCATTGTGGAATAGTTTTGACTGTTTGCTACATCTATGCAATTGAATATCTAGCTTATTCATTGATTACAAAAATAGTGAACAATTTGTATACATTTTCTTCCAGGAAACTCTACGGAAAGCAGAGGAGATCTTTGGGACAGATAACAAAGATCTGTATTTATCATTTCAAGGATTGCTTAGCCGCAACATACACTAGTGTCCCCCACACAGTTGCTTGTAACATTTATAGTAATCAGTAAGTTCATCCTCAGTTCGTCTCTCCATCCCTGCATTAATATGTTTCATGGAGTTGTATTTGGCTGTTGATGGTCAGCCAATCTTTAAGATTATGGTCTTGGTGTCTTTATTGCTTCTTGGTATATATGAGTTATCAATGGGTCAGTCTCCTATTTCATTCATGTTTTTTTATGTGCGCGTCAAAATGTGATATCTTAATCTATTTCTCATTTAATATGTTCTTATATTTCTGTTTTGGTTATGAAATGATGACTTTGCTCTTTCTTCAGCTGTTGGATGATGAAAATGAATGGTGTTCGATATATTAACAGAGAGCATCCTTTAGGCTGCACCAGCACAAGTTTCTTCTATTCCATTTTCATTAGCTATGTTCACATTCTTAATACTTGCAACTGTTGTGCTTTCATCATTATTATTATGTGCAGTCTGGCGGCTTACTTAAATTAATTTTTTTTTTTAATATTAGGTCCATGATTATTTATATGAACTTCCCATCAAAACGATTCCACGAATAGGACACGTTTTAGAAGAGAGGTTGAAGAAGCGAAAAGTTTTGATGCATGGACAGTTGCGTATGATTCCTAAGGTGTCTTTATTTATGCATTTCTGTCTTTTTTTTATCAGTGCATGTAACTTAGACTTATGCATATGAATTGAATAATTTTTCGTGTTCCTTCAGGATTACTCGCCGCAGCCCCCTATTCAGGAACTAATTGGAAGGGATCTTCATGATATATAATGAATGGAAATTCAGACATATTTCGAGGTAAGTATGGAACTATGGATTTAGCTCTTCAAATCAACTACTCTTAGCTTTAATCGTAGAAAGACCTGGATTTAGCACACTTGCTGACTCAAAATGTCAAAAAGTAATTAAGAGTTCAAGTGAAATATTAATTGTATGTACTGGTATGAACAATATCTATGTCATGTGTACATCTCCCATTAATTTTCCAGCTTTTTGCTTCTTTAATGAATGCTTGAAGATTTCTGACTTTCTGTTATAGGAGGCTTGCAACAACACTGGAGTAATTGGTACATGAAGTAGATCGAGGAAGATCCCTGCAAAGTTCATCTTGAAGTAGCTAGAGGAAAATAATTAACTTGTAAAGCTTAATTATCGATCTTGTAAATTTTGGTAGAAGCTTCATTCATTTTGTAACATTATTTATGAGGAAAATTAAAGTGTAACATTTCCTTTTATATAAGCTTCATTCCTTTTTGTATAGTTTTCATTCATTAAAAAAAAATCGGCATGCAATTTTTTTTTTATTCATAAATAATATTTTTGCGACGGCATTTTTGCCGTGGCAAATGACTTTTGGCGACGGCAAAAAACTTCAGTAGCGGTTGGTGGCGTCGCCATTGGTATTTGCGACGGCATTTTGCAGTCGCAAAATTCTTGCGACGGCAAACGTTTTGCCGTCACTAATAGTCTTGCGACGGCGAATTGCCGTGGCAAATACCATTGGCGACGCCACCAACAGCGTCGGAAGAAATGCCGTCGCTAATGCTCTTTTGCGACGGCAAAAGAGATTTTTGCGACGGCATTGCGCCGTGGCCATTGCAATTTTTTTTTGTAGTGGTGTATCTTATTATACTTCAAATTACTACAATCATTCTACAATTAAGTTCATCAAACACTTTTTTTTTTGTAAATATTTCATGAAAATTCATTAATGATTTCCATGTTACTTTCTAAATTTCCATCATTTTTTTTTGAAAATTTACTTAGATCGAAATCTCCTTGATATTTCCATCGAAATTTTCATTTTTTAAACTATCGATATTTCCTCGGTATTCGATATTTTAGTCCTTGACCCAAATAAACTGAAGTACTAAACCCTAAACCTTCAACCAACTCAAGAAATCCAAGTGCCCCTATTGCAAAGAGGAATTGATTTTTTTTTTTTTTTGAAGGGGAAGCAAAGAGGAATTGATATCTGTACCTGGTGTGGAAAGAGAAAACTCAGGAATTTTTTTGCACCCTGCACGTTCAGGAGTTAAATTTTAGAAAATAAATTTTTTTTTCCTTGTTTTTGGTAATTTTCAGTTTTAACACACATCTAGTTTCAGCAGCCCGGCCAACAAAAAAGCTTCGTTAAATCACTGCAGGCGAAAGGAAGTCGTAGGCCCTTATGCATGTAATAACAGAATCTGGTTACTATAGCGGAGGTGCCATAGGCGGAACTCTGATCTGGTATCCGAGCAGCCATTTGAAGATATCTACAACACTCTGGGGGGAAGGTGTTCCATCAGGGGAGAACTAGACCAATTCTTATGTGGATAGCCTATTGGAGAATGTGAACGCTGTCTAGAAAACTCTAGCGTCAACTAGTCGCAAGCTCAGAGCCACTCCCTACAGACTCAAATTCCTCCCAAGTATTCACCTCTAAAATTAAAAACCAAGGGGGATCGACTTTCTCTCTCTATGCACTACGATCTGCTGGACCACAGCATAACATATACAGAACCAACATACCAAATAGCAAGACGTCACCAGAAAGAAACCTCTCTACTAAAGAACAGCTGGTATTAACAGTTGACGAAAACAATAAAAGCCAAACTCCAAAAGCCCCATAAAACCTTTCCGAGCAGTTAGTTTCCCACACCCAAATTAAGGGAAAATTCCACAAATGGTCACTCAATTATAACTCATTCGACACTTTGGTCACTCAAGTTTCAAATATATCATTTTGGTCACTCAGCTATTAAACTGTCAATCACTTTAGTCACCCAAGGAGTATTCTTTTTTAATGAAAAAAATTAACAAAGTGACTAAAGTGATTGACAGTGTAATAGTTGAGTGACCAAAGATATATTTGAAACTTGAGTGACCAAAGTGTCGAATGAGTCATAATTGAGTGACCATTTGTGGAATTCTCCTCCCAAATTAATGCTTTTCTATAATTCTCTTATATTTTTGTCCTTCAACCTGAAATGGACACATGTAGCTTATACTTTCAGTAAAAATGTGAGTAGCTCTGTGATAGCTTAGCTTCAACAGGCTAGTCTACCTGTCCTCTCTCCTTTTTAGTTAACTGCTTCTTTCTTCTCTGTTTCAGAAACTTTGTAGTACCATTCTAGCTTGTGATCTCTTCTCCCATGGAGCACCGTACTTTAATAATCCTATGGATTACAGTCAGCTTTTTTTTTAGTCCAGAATCCAAGCAATGTACAAGGAAGATATCACTACCATAAAAAAAAAACCAGTAAAGCTAGGGTCACAATCCCCTACTTCGTCTCCTAAATCCCCTGAATCTCCAGAGCCGGTAGCTCCTGTAGCTCCTTCTACACCAAGCACTAGTCCTCCGAATGTTCCATGGGACCCTTACCCGGACGACCTGAGAAACAAATCCAACACTACGGAGTACGGATTCTACATTCAACGTCATGTCGTTCGGGGCCGTTGGAGACGGCGATGCTGATGACACCAAGGAGTTCAGGGACGCTTGGAAAGAAGCATGTGCAGTTAAATCAGCTGTTGTTTTGGCTCCGGCTGATTACTGCTTCAAGATCACTTCCCACCATTTTTTCAGGTCCTTGCAAGCCTGGACTAGTATTCCAAGTAAGAATATCTAAATTTTCTTAACATGTTTGTTGTTCTTGATTATGTTCATCAATAAACTGAATAATGGGAATTTAGCAAGGATGAGATCAAAATGCGCCAAAATGTGGTTGTATTTTAAACAAGATTACCTAAATTGCAGTTTGGTAAATCTTTTCTATAATCATTTTTTTAAATGCATGTACTTTGACCTTAATGTATGTTTTGGTTTGATACTGTGATACTATTTCTGGTAATTTACCTCATATTATCAGGTTATGTTTTATGTGTGGATTTGTGCTTATATCCAAAATGATAACATTTTCAATTTGAGATTAAAGCGCATTTTGTACCTTGATATCAACATAAACAACATAAGCAATGGATTGGGACTCGTGTAAGTCTTCATAAACATAATACCAAATCAATCAATCAAAAAACTCAACCATATAATCACAATCATAAATAAGAGGAAGGAAAAGGATTATAAAGAAATCTGCCTGTGAGAACAAAAAGAGGCAAGGTCGTCACTGTCCTAGACTGCAGTACTAAGTCTACTAAACCAAATCAATCAAACAGAGAACTCAATCATATAATCACAATCATAAATACGAGGAAGGAAAAGGATTAGAAAAAAATCTGGCCTGTGAGAACAAAAACAGGCACGGCAGTCGCTGTCCTAAAACCGTAGACGCCTTCCCTCGTGCAAGTGTTGGCGGTCGTCTACAAACTCCAAGATACAACTCTTATTCCTCACAGGTTGTCTAATCCGCTTCACACATTCACTGTAGACGGGATGCCAAGCTTTTATCGATTACCCAAGAATGGAGAATATGAATTGGTATAGAAGGAAGTTTTGATAATAGAAGAAGATGAAGAATAGGGAAAAGAAGAGAGGTATTCTGTATTATTTCCTTGTCTGAAGAGTTCAAGTTTATATAAACTCTTCATGCCTCTTCAAAAGAACATGACTCTTGAAAAACCAAAACAAATAACTTTTGATATTATTTAAAACTAGCCTTCCTGCACGCGCGATACGCGTGCATATTGTCCTTTCTCTCTTGCTATGCATGTTTGAAATGTTACTCTTGAGTGCAATATAATTGTGTGTTGCATATTACCTCACTCTTACCCCATATAGATATTATAAAATATTGTATGTCTTTATAAATTCATTAGTGAAAAACATAAAACTTTGTACAAAAATATGCACTGGTATATACAAATAGGTAATTGGAATTGGATAATTACTTATTATTGGAATTAGTTAACTACCATAAAATAAAAACATACTTAAAGGAAAAGAAATAGAGCTTAAGAGTACATACTGTGCATGCTTCTTTTTGTTCTACTCTTTCAAAATAAGCCCACTGAGATAAGCAGTGTTCATTTTTACTGATTTTCCCATGCACCAGTCACATAAAAATATGGAAACATGTATCCTAAAGGCCTCGTCTCTTTCAAATTTTTTCTTTTGTAGAGGGCGACGATCTTGTACCATTCCTACAGATAGAAAGAATTACACAAAAATTATAGGTTGTAATATAAAAAGTTTCAATCAAATATGTACTAATCAATAAAAATGTTGAAGTACCTATAAAGATGATCTATCATTTATGTTTGAACGAAGCAAAACTTCTTTAAATACGACATTCTTAGTAAATACACCTTCTTCACCAAATATGTATCATTTTTTAACCAAAACTTTTGTACGTGGTTGACTCTGATATTCTTCTCGACAATGCCGCATATAATTGTCCATGACTAAAAACATGATCTGGGAGGTAAACACCTACATGTGGGATAGTCTGGCCTTGAGACTTGTTTATGGTCAAAGAGAAGCTTAGTTTGACTGGAAATTGCTTTCTTGTTAGTTGAAATGGTAGCCCAGCATTTTCTGCACTTTTCAAATGAATTCTCGGTAGAAAAACTCTAGTCCTAGCAAACTGTCATGTTAGTATCTCAGCATCAATCTGATTTTGGTACGAACCACGACACAACAATCTAGTACCGTTACACAATCCCAATTTAGGGTCAATATTCCTTAAAAGCATGATTGGAGCACCTACTTTCAAAGTTAACTTGTGGGGTTGCAGCCCACCTGCGGTTATTGAGTTCAGAAACTCTGGTTGGTACAAATTCCTGATGTCATCTTCAACATAGTCAAATGAGTACAATGCAATTTCTTCACCAGGAAACATATTGATTATCTTGTCATTCAACACGTCCACATCGTCGTTTATAGGAGTAATCAATGCTCTGTCCACCATGTATCTTGCATCATTTACATGAACACCCAAATTGGGGAAAACTTGATCAATAATCTGATTGATAAATTGGTCACTTTCCCATGGAACCACCATGCATTCCGGTATGCATAAAGATTTCGTCATTAATGACTCGTTCACTCCCATCACCAACACGAAGTAGAAATTCTGCAAATTGGTGGTCATTTATGGATCTCATATTCTACCTCAATTTCAATATCTTTGTTTGTGCCCAAAATGTAAATTTCACAATAGAGGCTTGAATGAGTTCAGACTTCGTTCCTTTAGGAATAATAGGTAGGACTTGGTGAAAGTCTCCCCCAAAAATCATTATCTTTCCACCGAACGGTAAATCGAAATCCATTATGTCTCGAAAAGTTCGATCAAGTGCTTCAAAGACATATCGATGTGTCATAGGCGCCTCATCCCAAATAATTGCAGTGGAATCATGGATTAGTTGTGCTAGAGCAGACTGTTTACTTATGGAACACATGGATGATGCATTTACATATAAATTTCGATTTTGGTTTTCTTTCTTGGATTGATAATTTGCAATTTCTATGGTTGATGAAGTGTTGATTTTAGATATGTGATTTTCAAATACTATGAAGCATGTTTTAGATTTTAGGTTTTCAAGTTGATAAATTGTGATTTCATGATGTTCTTGCATGATTGTTAATTTCGAGCTTCAATACCATCTTTTATGTGTTAATTGATCTTTGGATGCATACTTAGGTTGATGAACATGTAATTGAATCCATATTAAGGTGCTAGAGTTCTAGGCTTTGATAATTTCGGTGGAAAACCTAAAATTACTTAGGTAAATTAACAATGAGTCTTGCATGCTTGATTAGCGTTCTAACTTGTGTTCTTCACTTGAATTGATCAAACTTCCATGATTCTTAATGCTTTGAAAGTGTTTTTGTTAGTGATTAGCTACCACTAGTAATTGCATGATTAATAGGGTTAACTATGGTGCGTTCATCTAGTTAATTTAATTAAGAAAAGTAAAAAGAACTTTGTATGCGTTCATCTTTGTTCTTGATTGATTCTATGCTTAGACATAATTTGATTTGTGATTTAATGTTTGAAACCTTGCCAACATGTTAGTAGTAGTTAATTACAATTAAAATCGTTCCATTCATATATTTCTACTTGATTCTGGTTTTGATGTGTCACACATGTATATAATTACTTAGTTGTTAAATTAAATAAACTTCTCAATCCCCTTCTTGTATTTTTTCGTAAATAATATGCATATATTCTTTAATTTGTTTTTCTAATGTTTTACTTTTCAGGAATTAATTAGGCCATAATCCCCAGTTAAGAACGATCCGTACGTACTTATTCTTACTACATTGATAGGGTTTTAAATTGAGCACTAATTTTGTGCAGGTGAACGGTGATCACTAGTTTATTAGTCTCTCAATAAGTGGTAACAATAACAAAGGAATAAGTATTTGTCAAAAAAAAAAAAAGAACAGAAATAGTAGTAGGTATTTCAAAACAGAAAAAAAAAATGCTCATATTGAAAACGGGTGGATGTTTAACACTAAAGTATAGATAGTCATCTCGTAGAATAGTTTCATGATCGGAATATCATTGATATTCCAAATCATCGGTTACTGATATTTTGTTGTTAAGAGGTTTGCACGGATTAGTGGGTTACAAACTTACAATGAGGGTCAAAAATTGCTTGTATGACCTACGGCATCGGCGGAACTGAGAGAATGGGGAGGTGCAGGCGCTCTCTCTCTCTCTCTCTCTCTCTCTCTCTCTCTCTCTCTCTCAGATCCGATGCCAATGCCAATGCTACTTCCTAAGGTCGTACAATCGATTTTTGATACTTTCAGAATTCAGATTACGGTGGTCCCCCGGGATCCACGTCCTCCAATTCCCACCAAATACGATATGAAGGTAAACCCTAATCTGCTTTTCTATCCGATTTTGATTTTTTTTTTCTTCTGATTATCTTTTCAGCCATTCTCCCATATTTTGATTCAGTTTTGCTTTTCTATTTGATTTTTATTTTTTTCAGCCTTTTTTTTGTGCGATTCCCCATGGTGCGTGATCTTTCACATGCGGCCCCGGCCCTCATGGTCACCGGTCCTCCCAGAACGATTAAACCAGTCTTCAAGGTTTGTAGGTAGTTCTTATTGGCTTGTTTTCCTTTTAGAATTTCAACAAATCAAGAATAAACTGCAACAAATCAAGAACAAACTAAATAGATGATTCAGCATGCTAGGTGACCTGCACAAAATTAGTGCTCAATTTAAAACTCTATCAATGTAGTAAGAATAAGTAGAGATCGTTCTCAACCGGGGATTAGGACCTAATTAATTCCTAAAAAATAAAACATTAGAAAAACAAATTAAAGAATATACATATTATTTACTAAAAATACAAGTAAATGGGATTTAGGATTTACTTAATTTAACAACTAAGTAAATATACACATGTGTGACACATCAAAACACATAATCAATGGGAATTTTATGGATGGAATGAAATTAGAAGTAATTAACTACTATTAACACGTTGGCAAGGGTTCAAACATCAAATCACGAATCAAAATATGTTAAAGCATAGAATCAATCAAGAACAAAAATGAACGCATACAAAGTTCTTTTTACTTCCCTTAATTAAATTAACTAGATGAACACACCATAATTAACCCTATTAATCATGCAATCACTAGTGGTAGCTAATCACTAACAAAAACACTTTCAATGCATTAAGAATTATGGAAGTTTGATCAATTCAAGTCAAGAACACAAATTAGAACGCTAATCAAGCATACAAGACTCATTGTTAATTTACCTAAGTATTTTTAGGTTTTCCTCCGAAATTATTAAAGCATAGAACGCTAGCACTTTAATATGGATTCAATTACATGTTCATCAACCTAACTATGCATCCAAAGATCAATTAACACATAAAAGATGGGATTGAAGCTTGAAATTAACAATCATGCAAGAACATATAGAAATCGTAACTTTTCAATTTAAAAACCTAAAACCTAAAACATGCTTCATAGTATTCAAAAATCATATATCTAAAATCAACACTTCATCAACCATAGAAATTGCAAATCATAAAACCAAATAAGAAAACAAAATCACAATTCATAGAAAAACCAAAATTGTTTACAATCCAAAAACCGAAAACAAATTATGGAGTTCATGGTTACACTTTTTTATCTTCAAGAATGCAAGAAGCTTCAAAAGGTGGAGGAATGGAGGAGGATCACGGCAAGGATGCTTGAATGGAGAGGATGATGCTTCACGGCCTTGAACTTGGAATTTCTTGAAGTTGCTGAAACTTGGAAGAGAAGGGGAAGTGTTTGTGGCTTTTGATTTTGAATTTTGTGGTGTGTTGAAGAGGTTCACAAACCTCCTTTACATAGTGAACGGCAAGGGCTAGGGTTCCCTTGAATTTCTCTTGAATTACATCACTTCGGCCAATAAGAAAATTGCTTGAAAATTGTAGAGCAAGTAACCTTCTTTTGCCGAAATCTTCCATGTATCTAGACTTCAATTTGGCCTCTTTGTATGTAGATTCATAATTCAATACTTATTCCTCTATTTTCTTTTCAAAAATTCCCAAGAAATCCGAAAATAATCCCAAAAAGATATTGCCTAAATTCCTTGAATATCTCTCGTATTTTTCACAGCAAAAAGCAATTAAAATGGGCCATGGACTCCTCTAAGACGTTAAGAAGTATCTAGAGACTCATGTGCAAGTCTCATGATTCAAACTTCGGGCCAGACTCTCCCAAAATGGGCCACTTCGAAATCCATCTTATGTATTGCCAAAATTCTTCAATAATTTAAAACATTTTTGAACTATCTTGAGTCATCTTGAAGACACAGCATCTCCTAGTCTCACCAGGTCTCCTAGTTCAACTGGGACTCTGTCATTTCTTCATTTTTCCAAGCTCACTCCTAGTTGCATTAGGATTCCTACTTCAACTGAGATTCCTTTTCCTGGTAGAACTGGGAAAACTTCATTTCTCCATTTCTTCTCATTTCTGCGTATATAACTCTTTGCCTTCCATTTCCAGACTCAAAACTACCTAAAAACACAAAACAAGTTAGAAATGACATTGTTAAGAAAATAACTAAGCAAAATGTAGAGAAAAATATTGTACTAAAAATGTAGTAGAAATTAGTCTCAACACTAGGACCAAAACACAATTATGATCTGGTGACCACCATTTCAATTCAATATGTTAGGCTCTGGAAACTTTCACCGAAAATAATGCACATAATGACATGATGGAATGTGTTGATAAATAGTAGTCTGTATTTCACAAATGCAATTTAGAAGCTACCAGACATGATGGAATGGGCTTACTTTATCTATCTAATTTGTTTAAGATGCTAGCACTTGTTCTTCTTTCTGTTTTGCTTTTTTGCTGAATTTTCTTTTTTGCTGCCTTGTTTTGGGGGATATTTTTGCAGGTTGTAAACTCTGTTAGATTATGCTGACTTTGGATACATAACACCACAAAAGACATGATTCTAAAGGCTGTATATGTTGCTTGCTCCTTTCTAAAGTGTACGATCTGAGATAAGGACATAGCAATTGGGTAGAATGGTAGTTCCTTACTTCTTTTGTGAAACGTGAAACGAAGACAGTTCGTCAAAGTGATAGATACTTGACAGTGATTTCTGATTCGTAATCATGTATTTCCCCCCTTCTGTTATCATCATTTTACATGCTTGAATCTTGTTTCTGTTCAGCAAAAGATGGCAGGTATTATGATTTGATGATACTCAATTTTATATAATTGCCAATTTGATTGAATGCATTTTTTGTGGGTACGTGTTTTATAATTATTTTTTCTACAGTATAGTACATGAATTATTGAGAACACTGGTATAACTACATATATGAAGAAACAGAGCATTTGATGAGAAATTTTAATGGCATTCAAACATCAAAATTAAATTATTGAGAAAAATTGAAGGCACTGGACAAGGGCTACATAGTAAAAATTCTTGCAAGTGTGTTCCCCTCTGAAACTCAAGAAAACATGATATCTAGATGAAGAAAGGGACACAGTTTGGAAGAGGAGGCTTTTTGAGCTATATCAAGAGCCATGGATGAATAGACTTCCTTCCTGCTAGAGCTCCTTCTCAAACGGTGATCACTAGTTTATTAGTCTCTCAGTGAGTGCTAATAATAACAAAAGAATAAGTATTTGTCAAAATAAAGAAAAATAGTAGTAGGTATTTCAAAACGGAAAAAAAAATGCCCATATTGAAAACGGGTAAATGGGTGGGTGTTTAACACTAAAGTATAGATATTCATCTCATAGTGTAGTTTCATGATTGTAATATCATTGATATTCCAAATCATCAGTTACTAATTTTTGTTGTTAAGAGGTTTGCACGGGTTAGTGGGTTACAAACTTACAATGCTAGATGGAGTAATCGGCTAGTACTTTCCACTTGGGCCTAGTTTATTGAATGTAAAGGAAAATTTGACCCACTTCCTTGGGCCTAGTTCATAAATCCTCACCATCAGATATGTAATGATGATTCAAAAAGTAAACCCAAGAAAAGATTTCTCTCCCTCCTCTGCACACCACCCAATATTCCGGCCATCTTAACAATTTTCCTGTCATATTCAGAAGGAATTGGCATACCATTCATATATTGGCTGAAACCAGTGTCTGGAGTGGTTGGCATGGAGGCTTGTGATTTCACCAATATATGACTAGTATGAAAGTTGTTTTTGGTCTGGGTTTTCTACTGGTGTCACAATGAAAACAAGAAGAAGAAGAAGAAACAAATGGGTTTAGAAGTAAGTTTTGTTTGTATTCGCTAGTTGGGTATTTTTGTACTAAAGCAACAATATGTTGTTGTTTTCAGCTCTCAGTTTTATTGAATAGGATAGTTTTTGGTGTCTCCCTCCTGGGGTCAAGCTGTATGATATTGATGTTTTTGTGGTTATAATATAAGTGATCATTATGCATAAAAATCGCAGCTTCTCTTTCAAGCATCCAGAAAGTGGACCAATATAAAGCCTACTTCTTTTATAGCTATGCATGATTCCAAACTCACCATTTCTCCAGAAATTTCATATTGAAAATGCTGAGACGAAAGACAAATGAAAACCCTTTAATTAGAGATAAAGCACGACCAAGTTCAGGGAGAAGCCAATCCTTTTTTTTTTCTTTTCAAAAACTCACCAATTGTAACCAAAACAAAAATTATGGGGGCTGAACGATTTCAGCTGAAGTTAAAGAAATCATAGGGGATTATAGTTCATCTCGTAGTTCGTTGCGAACCCACGCGACCTCTTGTTTTTTTATTTTTCTTTTCAGATGAATTGAAAAGAAAAAAAGGGGTCTTTTGAATTCAAGTTTTAATGTTTGTATTTAATGATTTGGAAATGTAAGATAAAAAAAAATTGTGTAGCAAAATGACCAATTTCATTGAAGTTATCAAAATTACGTATTAGTTTGTTCATCTTAGAAACAAGTCTAATAGTATTTTTGTTTGCTTTAATGGTTTGTCCATGTCTGTGTCCCCACTCCCCACAGTTCCATTCTCTAAAGCAACAACACTTACGATTGGTGCAATGTCGCATGTCTGATACTTTTTGACATTTCGATACTTTTGAACACTCTCAGACAAGAGTTGAAATCGCATCAATTGATTTTGACTTTCTAACAATTCGGATGACACGACAAACACGCATGTCACCATAATCAACACTAATTCAACATTGTTTTAGGCCTTTTTTGTTTAATTTATAAAATAAATTACATGATTATGTATGGAGAAATTTTAAATACTCTCCCTCAATTACTTAATGCACACCACTTTTGTATGGGCAATAAGGCCAAGAAAAATGCATACAAATGAAGTTTTTCTCTTTATATTTCATTTTTTATTGTTATCCGTTTCTTTTTTTATAATTTTCCTCTAATTATTGTGTTGGATTAAAACCCATCACAACTTTTATTTTTTTGAAATGGGGGGTGGGGGGGGAGGGGGAGGGGCGCTAAACCCCGTGAGCTAGAGATGACAGATAAATCTTGACCAAAAGTGACACCCACTATTCCGGACGATGAACTTGGCAATCGAGTGAGCCACCTTATTGCACTCACGCGATCGATAGAAAACTTCAGAAACACTAAGTTGCCTAAGGAGACTCTTAATCTCAGAGACGATAACACCATCGGCGGCATAACAATCCTCTTCCATGTTTACTAGAGATACAGCTTCTAGACAGTCAGACTCAACGATCAGAGGGAAGAAAGAGCAATCTAGAGCAAATTCCAAACCTGTTTTGATAGCAAAGAGCTCAGTTGCCAAGACCGAGATATCACATGCCTCTTGCTTGGCAACTGCTCCCATTAGGACCCCCTCATGATTGCGAACCACACCACCTACATCCCGCTTGGCATTACCATTTACTTCTGCCGTAGCTCCATCCACATTAAGTTTGTAATGCTCCATCGGTGGTGGTTGCCAAATGCCCTGTGCACTTCGATTTGTGGCCGAGGCTATATCATGACTAGCGTTAGAAGCTTTGATATCCTCCCAACAGAAAATGGCCCGTTGTAAAAGAATATGAGGAGGAGTGGGAGCAGACCCATGAAAAGTTTGGTTACGTTCATACCAAAGAAACCAACAAACTACCACCAATAGAATCATGTCTCCCATACCAAGCTTAGACCATGCAAAGTCCATCCAATCTTGAAACGAGCCAAATGAAGAATGATTAATGAGATTATAGAAGCATACCTGCTGCCACACATTTTTACTAGCACCACAAGACCAAATAGCATGCAGTGGGGTTTCATCTTCCTCGCCGCAACGAAAACATACCCCACTTTGCAAAAGATGGCGTCTAAACAATATATATCCAGTTGGAACAAAACCCTTAGACATACGCCACAATAGATGTAACATTTTGGAAGGAGCTTTTATATTCCATAATCTTTTCCAATATTGATTCCCAGAAGACATCCCAATATCATTATACCCATACAGAGCTGGTAGCACCCATTCTTTCATAGCTAGATGATACCCACTTTTGACTTCATCACAACTTTTATGTTTGAATCTATTTTCTAATTTTGTACGACAAAATTGGTTGTTCTAATTCATTTTGTGTTATTTGTAATAAGTGAGGCAATTTTTCTAATTTAAATTATTTTTATATTATTTTTTATACATTAAACAATATTTTGATTATCGTGTCCAAATATTTTTAAATTTGGCGTACCGTCTTGTCATGTGGTGTTGTGTCACCGTGCCTAGGGCTGTCAATGGGTCGTGTCGGGTTGGGTTCGTGTCGGGTCAAGGTATTTATCGTGTTGCAAGATACAAACCCAAACCCAACCCATTTAATAATCGTGTCAAAAATTTAAACCCAAACCCAACCAATTTATTAAACGGGTTACCCGTTTCCAACCCGCTTAACCCATTTAATAAATAGGTTGTGTTGTGGTTGACAAAATGACTCATTTAAGGGTTAACAATGCGACCAATTTAACTAAAAAAATGCATAAATTGATTAAATTTGCTAAAAACTCCACAAGACAAAGAATATAAATAATTATATATAATTCATAAATAATTAAATCCAATAATTATAAAGAAAAATATTTCAAATTGTCTAATCCTATGATCAAATACTCCCAACGTCTAAAATTTCAGGATAAAATATAGCATAATCGGGTTATACGGGTTCACTTCGTGTTGGCGGGTTGACCCGTGGCCGACCCATTTATTAAATGGGTCATGGCGGGTTGACCCGTGGCTGACCCGCTTTTTAATCGTGCGGGTTCAACCTGCTTTATTTCGTGCGGGTTTCGAGTCGTGTTATTGGGTCGTGTCGGAATTGACAGCCCTAACCGTGCCTGTGTCAGAGTCGAGTTGGGGCGTAGTCGTGGTTTTTCGTTGTAAATATTTAAAATTTTAATAATTAAACTCTTGTTTTCGCAGGAAGGAAAAAAAAAAGGGGGTGGGGGGGGAAAAGAAAAAAATAGAACAAGTCTGTTCGGAGTTCGGACCCGACTCTCCCGCCGAGTCTCAAGAGCAGACCCAGAACTCAATGATCAAATGCTAGTTCCAAATAGACTCACTCTCTCTCAAGTCCCCAAGTTTCCGATCAATCCCAGCTTTCCCAGTGAGTTTCTCTTCTCTATATTTATCATTTCTATCATTTCAACTTCTAATTTCCTATAACTCTCCAGTCTCCATCATATTGAATTTCTGGTTTCATATCTGTTCTGGATGTTTATTTTGTTCTATGTGATGCGAAACTTACACATTCTAGGGTTCTTTCAACAAGTTAATGTTGAAGAAATTTCCTCTCTTGGTTCGGGCTTGAGCTATACTCTGGGTTGTCTGATGAAATTCAATCGTGGCAAACATCTTTTTAAAGTGTTTCAAACTTCAGTTGAAAGTTATTTATGTACTTGCTAGATTTTTCTGGAGACATTGTATGTTGTGCACGGTATTAGCTTTGCTCTTGCTCTGTGTATATATCCTTTTTGGAACTGTTTGTCTTTCTGTTTCAGTTACTAAGTTGTTGTCCACTGGATATGGTTTTGTGGGAATCTGATGCAATGCAACTAAAATGGCTTTACTTTGTCTATACTTGATTCTGTTTGTTAATGGTTTGGGGGTTTTTCGAGCAGGACAATAAGCGTAGAGGAGTTGAAAATTTCTTGTGACTAGCAATGGCTCGGGTAGATGATTACCTTAGGAAACAAGCTGCTGAATTGTTGCAAGCTTTGAATGAGGGATGCTATAAAGAGGACAATATCCCCTGCCAGATTGAAGAGGTTATTTGATTTTAATTTCACAACAAAGAGTACTTATTTGTTACCGCTTTGCATTGTTTTTGTTGCGCTGTTTCATGCAGTTAGGATATCATTTGTTCTTCTTGCTTTTCAATTTGTAGGGTCTCTTCTTGGGTTCTTTTGGAGCTGCAAATAACGAGGAAGAACTGACCAGGTTGAACATTACTCACATTTTGACAGTGGGTAGTGCAATGCCTCCTGCATATCCAAATGATTTTGTCTATAAGGTTTTAAAAGATGGGAACATTCTTCTGTGCTGTGGTGAAATAAGTTAATTATCTTCTTTTCGCGTTTTCTTTTTCTTTTTCCTGGGAATGTCTTTTGGCTTTTAAACCAGAGTCTACGTTTTTGAGATAATTTCCTTTAGTCTAGTCTCCTAGTTTCTTATTTCTTGCACTCAGTCTACTACTCAGTGTTATCTAACCATTTGTTTTGTATAGCTGGGATGATCCTTTAGCTTTTAAAAATTTTGCATCATATCTTTTCCTATAAAATATAAATTGTTCTCCTTTGGTATAGTCTGTTCTTCTCACACACGAGAAAGCATTCTGCAGTACTTTTCCCACTTCATTATGCCCCGTTTCACCAGCCTTTACATCATGACAATCCCTCAGAACTCCATATAAGTATCTAATGCCTTGAACCTATGAGCGTTTCTGAACCCTGTAAAACATAAGTTTGATATTGTTTCAAGCAAGTGGACTTCTGGAACTGAAATTTCTTTTTACTTTATGATGCTTTTTCAAAATTGAGGTAGTTTCTAACGGACCAAGTACAAACATAAAACAGCACTTTGATGAGTGTTTCGATTACATTGAAGAAGCTAAAAGATCTGGTGGCAGTGTGCTGGTTCATTGCTTTGTGGGAAGATCCAGAAGGTTTTGTCTCCCTGTCTACATTATTCCTGTTTCAGCTTATTGACTCATTTGTAGTGAGACATATATCATGGATCTGATGACCACACACTGTTGATAACTGATAAGTCCCATAAAATGTGAAGCCCTGAAGTATACTTCTACTGATCTCTTTCTTGTAAAACTTAGATGTAAATAATTTTTTGCTTAAACTGTGTAACTCTAATGAATTCTGACTGTAAATGGTTAGAAATTTAGAAACATATGTTTTCAATATTACAGCTAAAAAAACAGATGCTTCTACTTAAACCTTCCTAAACTGTAGTGAAGCTGATTTTAGACTATTTAAGTTAGAAAATATGCGGTGTGGAAAAAAGTGCTAGAAGAATGAAATACTTTGCTTCTTCATAATTAGAACTTGGAAACTGCAACAATTTGGACACCTTTTTATTGGAAAGAATTTGATTTGTTAATATTTCTTTACAAACAAGCTTGGACTTATTAATTGTTTGACCTTGCAGTGTGGCTGTTGTTATTCCTTATCTTCTGAAAAAGCACGGTATGACCCTCTTCGAAGCTCTTGATCATGTGAAGAGTGGACGAGCATGGGCAGCTCCTAATGCTGGTTTCAGTACACAGCTGTATGAATATGAAATGTTTCTTTCTGGTAAGTCATTATCTCCTAAGTGGCTCCTTCTCAAAAATTGAAATAGTAGGTGTATGAATTGCATCCTAAAAAAGCTGCACAGGTGTGGTATATTGTTGGTTTGGGAATTATCTTCAGTCTCCTGAACCATGCGTTAGTACTATAAAGTTTTCCATGCTGCCCCTGTTGGAACTTCTAAATGTGAGCATAGAGTTTGTTGCTAATGACCAAATATCAAACTCTTTCGAAATTACAACTTGATTTGTGTCCGTGTGGGAGACTTGAGCATGTCACGTTACTATATGCTGGATTATAAGGTGGTGTGAAGAGAAAAGTAGAAAATGCTTTACGATAGTAGCTAATGAAGAGAACAAGAAAGTGAAATGTGTGTCGAAATTGGAAAACCCGCTTTATTGTGTTGCTGAAATTAATTGAAAGATTTGTGGTTTTTTCTTTATCCCAGGTTGTTACAAAAAAAGAAAGCATGAGCCCTTGAGATTGTGAATAGGATATAGTTCAATACGATAATCATATGCCAAGAAGGCTAAAATTTTAATTTTAATTGCATTAAGATTTTATGTAGGACTTCCATATACTTTACTATGAACCATGAAGCCTGCAGAATTCTTGCGACTTCTCAAAGGTTAGTTAGATGACCAGTACCTTTTATTATTATAACTATAAGATTAATCAATGAAGAATGCATCTTCATCTAATCTGTAACTCCAATGAAGCTAAACTCTAGATGTGAAGTTAAAGTTGGTGCAAGTTGTTTGCCGGGAACTCAGCAAACAACTTGCACCAACTACAAGCCTTGCTCACAATCTACCCAAAGGAATCCACCACCAAGGTCTAGTGTTAGTTTTATGGACACAGAAGGGGATCTTTGCATGATGCTTGTAATGTAATGAAGGGTGGAAGAGTCTTTAGCTACTGGAAGTACCAAATTTCGGCTCGGGAATGAAAGATGATGACTAGTACTGAGCAATGAATAGAGAAAACTTCACCCATTCATAGCCTCCCAAGTCTTGATGTGTTTGACCAATAAAGATAAGTCTCTTTGTGTCGATTGTTGAAAGTGGTTCATTTTCAATGAGGATAAGGAGGAAATCAGAGACCAAATCTAGAAGACTTCAAGAGTGGCAACTTGACTTTGAATTCTATGTAGCTACATGTGCCATCAACATGTATGCATTATGTATCTTGATAGGAGCATAAAATGCATCGAATTTATAGTTCAAACCTTTATAGTTTATTTCTTAAAAAGATCAATTTAACTTAGTTATTTTCTTAGGTACTTTGAGAAGCAGTTAAGGAGAAAAGAGAGCTACAATGGGGAAATCAAGGCACTTCACATGAAGTAGTGATGCAAAGGATGGAGTCTGATCATTCATTGGTCCTAAAACTCAAGAGAAGATGGAGAAAATTGCCGTGCAAAACAGTTGCAGAGAAGCAGAAAACAGAGTACAAGAGACTGCCTTATTTTCTTCTGTTTTGGGAAGCTGTTTTGAAGAACCTTCGAGTGGAATTATGAAGAAAGGCCTGGCAAAATTTGAAGATCACATGTTCTACTATAACGTCAGTAAAAGATTTGGTCCAGAATGATAAGCAGGAAGCGGGAGGCTGTGCTCAAATTTGGTTCCTCGAGAAGACTGTTTCCATCAGCTTTTCAGGAAGCTTTTTCAAGGACTTTTATACTGGACTTAAGGGATGAAAATCATGAAGTTCTCTGCCTAGAATTTAAGAATATATGTTGTAGAGTAGTTTCGAATCAAGAATCATCCATAAAGGTGGTGTAATGAAGAAGTTACGATGCTGCATAGATGAGTAGAAGATAAGGAAAATCTGGAATTTCTGACAAGTCTTTATGCGAAGCATTTTCATGACCGTTGTTGGGCCACGTTTCAAGAAGCTTTCTAGAAGGTTTTTGCACGGTTTTGAAGGGTGATATCAGAAGTATTATGTGGCAGAATATCACCTTCAAATCTGCTGGGAACCCTTGTCAAACATGGAGAGGAAAATCAATCCTAGTTGAGAAAGGAAAGTGAATTAAAGGTTATATTTTCTGAAGATATTCTTGGCAGATTTTGGGACGAATTTTATTGGATTTTTGCTGCATTATACTTATCAAGAGACTATTAGAAAGACACTCAACAACTATGACAAAAAACCCTAGGAGAGTTTTTCTCTCAACCCTAGTTGTCTACGGCCTCCTTGCCTCCTTCAACAATTGCTTCGTCCCTTTCTCTTCCCGCCTACGTTCTCTTTTGACTATGGCCTCCATTGATGCAGTAACAGCGAGCTTCGCTGCTTCGCTTGCTCTTGCAGATGGGGGTCGTGCCCCAGATCTGGGGAAGATCGGTGGAGGTCCTGTTCGCAAGTCCTCCCAATTTTTTCTCCTTGGCAAGCCTTTGACCCGAAAACCTATCGACCCAAAGGCATTCATGTCTCACTTCAATCGAACCTGGCTGGTGGATAAGGAGTTTCGGATCCAAGAACGGGCTGGTGATCTTTTCTTGTTCTCCTTTGTTTCTGCACGTGATCGTAACAAAATTCTTCGGGGGGGAGTATGGTGTTTTGATCGTGCCCCTGTCTGCTTTGAAGAATATGATAGCGTTAAGCCATTGCATGAGTTTCCTTTTAAGCATCTTCGAATCTGGGCTAAAGTTGCTGGTATACCTCCTCTGTATGAAGAACTCGAGAATCTCATGTTGATTGGCAATCTGTTGGGTGGATTCTTGGACTATGACAAGAAGGAGTTTAAGAAGGGGGTGAATAGGGTTTTGTTCACCCATGACACATCCAAACCTATCCTGCTTGAAAGAAGAGTCTTTCTTGATACCGGAGTTGAACCTGTGTTGCAATTCCAGTTCGAACATCTGTGGGGGAGATGTTCTCAGTGTGGTTTGGTCACACATGCCGGAATTGCTTGTGAGGAGCCAACTGCAGTCAACCCTACTTCTAGGGTTCTTCACTTTCCAACAGGTTCGACCTCAGGGAATTCTTTTGCCTTTTCTGCCAAGAGCAAGGGAGACCTTCTCTATCCTTCCCCAGTCATTCCAAAGAAGAAGAGACCTGCTTTTCGCTGAGTGGAGTGTCTGAGCTCTGATCCTCCTTCTCCCCTTGATCCGGTTCCAACTGACATCAGTCCTACTTCTGCAGGTAGTCATTTGGAGCACAGGTTGGAGAGTACTGGGGCCTCAGGTGAGGAACTTGTTATGGACGTTTCTTGTGATCTTGTTGTCCCTACAGGTATGCAGAAGACACAGATTGATCTGGTTTCCAAGAAACGGGAACAGAGTGGTGCTAACCATCCTTCTCCCAAGAAGTTCAAAACAATCTTGGGTGGCAAGATTCCTACACTGCAGGCAGAGGCACTTGGCCTCATTGAAGAGGATGGTGACCTTACTTTGGTCACTTTGAAAAAGAGGTCTGGTAGGCCTCTTGGAAGCAAGAATAAAGCTCAGAGTGTCAATAAGAAGCTTGGTGGTACTCCGTTGAAGATCACTTATCCTACTAGCATTGGAACAGTTCCCAGCCCTAGCGACAAGGGCAAAGGAAAGATTTAGTCTTTCCAGATTTCTCTGCCTATTACTAGAAGTTTTAATCTTCTACTACTTGCATCTTAGTTTCTCTAGTTGTACACCAATTGAGGTCTCTAGGCGACTAGGTTACTAGCAAACGGAAGTTGGTAGGGAGGATTTTCTTTCTTGTGGTTAGGCTCCATAAGTGAGCGAACGTGTTAACAGTGAAGGTCACCTGTCCTTTGTCTGATAGCTTAGACCATTTATGATTTTGGTGTAAGACAGTGTTGGATGTACGAGCCTTCTGGCCATGGATAAATTGAATGAAGTTATCTCTTTTTCTCAAAAAAAAAAGATAGAGACTATTAGAAAGACTTAAGGAAGGTTCAGAAGATTGTGTGGCAGCCAAGCAAGTGGAATTGGAGAAGAATAAGGAGAACTCAACCTAGTTTTGAAGAGAAAAGTTAGAGGTTTGTAAACAATAAAATAGGAGGCTTCTTGGCGTCATTGGCATACCATATCATACAGGTTTCACGCCTCAAAATAACCCTAGCTCTCTGGTTTTCGAAGCTCCATACAAGCATAAGGAAAAGAAGCCACCAAAGTCGCCATCTGCCACCACCGTGACCATCCATCTTCAAGCAACATCCACCGTGTCTCTTCACTCCTTTTCTGCGACTTTGTTTTCTTATTTTCAATATGTTACTGTGTGTTTACCTTAGAAGAATGAGTAGCTAAATACTTTTGTGTTAGGGGCTAGTTTGAAGCCCTAAACTATGGTTCAAGTTTCATAATAAATTTCTATGTTTTAGTTACTTTGTCGATGAGATTGTTCTTTGATTCTGGATTAGATGAATCTTTTATATGTATGTTTCATGTGGTTGCAAACATATAGGATATGCATGTAATTGGTGCTAGGTTAAATAGCAATTCACCTAATAGTTTTGTGATTTTAACCGAAGTAGTAAAGCCTCTCGCCTAGGTGTGTACCAAAGATGAGGAATGCAACTAGACACGCTTGTTGTACTAGTTTGTACACTTGGATTGACATCCTTCCATATGTGCTTAATGCTTTAGAACTTGCTAAATGTAGGAGCCGCTTGTGATCTCTATGTTGCATGTTTTCAAAAGGTTCTAATAACGGCGCTTGTTCTTGTTAGTACATTATAGGGAAGTAATATAAGGTACTTAGCTTGCTTCTAGCTTTGCAACTTGGTCAATCTCTCTCTTATGACTTAGTAATAAACATAGGAAGAAAAATTGGAACTTGGATTGTGTTTAGTGGTGGATAACGAACTCCTAACTGCTCATCATCATATTCACAAACTTTACTTTAGATTCATCTTTTGCTCTTACTTTATTTTCAGCATAATTAATCAATAATTTCCCCTCAATTGTGTTTTTAAATTTGTTTTATTATAGTTTCTAGTTTTCTTTATTTTCTAGATTACATAAATTGAAGGTGAACCCTTGATCCTTGGCGTGGAACGATCCCTTACTTTCACTACTACAACTTGACAACAAAAAGGGTTTTTAATTGCGTGCTATTTTTAGCAGAGCATATCTATAAGACTATAACTAAAAACCTCGTCTAGCATAAGATGAATTCTGCTTTAACCAAAAATGAAACAAACAAATCTCATTTACATATATATGTTACATTGAATCTTTAAACCCAAAACCCAGTCCCAGATCAGTGCAAGTATTCTGATCCATCAACGTGGAATAACTAAATCCTAGCATAGAAGCACCCAAATCAAAATGTAACGGGGTATCCTCCAATTGATGAGCCCCTAATACAATTGAAGTCTTCTGCTCCAAACCACCATCCAAGAACCCCAAACACATAACTTCATCGCTCACTTGAACCATGGAGTTTCTACCATGAATTCTCCACTTCACCATCTCACTCTGCAGCCCCAAATCAACAACAGGCGCTCTTGAACCAACCCGAATGCCATCGATGTTTTTGGAACCAAAACATAGTCCAAATGGTGCCACAGAATCCACCCTAGTCATGTTCATAGCCACAGCAGCTTGCTCATAAGCTTTGACAAATACAGAATAGACTGAGCTCTCCATAGTAGAGTAGGGAACAACTGTGCTTAGCTTAATCCCTCCAAGACCCTCTTTGTAATTCAGAGACAATTGCTTCCCGTTGACTCTGATTGACTTCAGGTTGATGAAATACTCATGTGGTGAGTCAACTTTAGTAACCAGGGGTGTGTATGTGAGTGAGTCTGAAACTCCAGAGACAAAATAAGAACCATATTCCCCATTGTCGTGTAAAACGACCCCGTTTGATGAAGACAGGCAGAGGATGAACTGCGGTTTGGAACCAAATGCTGCAGCAATTTGCGACGCCACCGAAACTCGACTCCTTCCGAGTCCTAACATTCCTCTAGCCCCAGATGCTAGGCCTTTCAGAAGCAATTTGGGTGCACAGGAAAATAAGAAAAGGGAATCAACGGTGGTTTTGGACACATTAACGAACGGAAGGGCTATGATGTCTTCTGCCAAATCTCCTTGTGTGGCCATTTGGGTGATTCTGTTTTGTGGGAAAGTCTCACACTTGCTGGACTTGCTTTTTAGGGTGTTGGGGTTGGCTGATAAGCACTTGATTGAGCTGTGAGAGATGAGAGTTCTAGAAGATGAAGACCCGGAATCGGAAGCGCAGCCGAGCCAGAGGAAAGGGCCGCCGAGATCGATTACGAGGTTGGTGGGTTGGAGAGGAGTGCCGTGGTGGATCTGGGTCACGTACTGGAGGGTTGATAGATCTTTGGTGACGTGAAAGATGGCACCTTTTTGTTGTGGGTGAGTATGTTTGGATTGAGATGTGTTGAAGTTGTAGGCAAAAGAGCAGAGAAGAAGAAGGAAGTGCAGAAAAGCAGCCATGGGAGAAAAGCAGAGAGGATTGAGGAGAAGAGGGTGAAGGGTAGTTGGAAGTTAATATATGATGCGGAGGTTTGCCGCGGCTGGTTATGAAGGACTTTGACTGAGACAGAAGAATGGGAAATTGGGAATGGATAAGAGCAAGTGCAGCGGTTGCACTTTGCCCGGGCAAAAGCCATGAAAACCGACGTGGTGACCAGGCAAGAGCAAAATCGGTCCTCCACCGGTGAAAGTTTGCCCAGCCATTTATTGGCTTTTCTTGACTGAGGGGAAGAAATAAGTCATTCTGTTGCCTTATTTCATGACTGGGGAAGACGGGGAAGGAAGGGGGAAGGAGGGCTGCCAGCTCGGCCCGATGATTGCCGTGAAGCGACAGCAGCAGCAGGCGGTCCAGGCTAACGCGCTGAAGGCAGCGACTGGGTCTCCAACGGACGACGCGTGGCGCTGCAAATCCCAGGCGAGTGACTACACACTCTTGTCGTGTAATGGATCTGCTTTAGCCCAGCAGGTGCCACGTGCTGCAGACCCGTTGGGTAGTTTTGAAATTGGTGCCTAACGGTCAACAAATCTAATCCGTCCATTTCAATTAAGAAGAGGATCCAACGGTAACTAATTAATAACCAGTATATATGTATGTAACGTTAATAAACGGTAACAAAACGGTAAGAAAAAAAATTCTAAAAATTTCTCTATAAATACCTAGGATTTTCTTTACATCTCACACCAAAAAAATTAGAGTTCATAGTTACACCTTCCTCCTCTTCATATAGCTCTCATTATCCATATTTTTCATTATCCACTATGGCCGAACAAATGGGAGATCAAAATGAAGATGAGGTTACCCAAGACAAAAGGAGATGGACGGATGAGGAAGATGTTCAATTGTGCAAGTCTTGGAAAGTTGTAGGCCAATGTCCTGCTGTGGGCACAAATCAGAAAAAAAATGACTTATGGTTGCGCGTGAAGCGACACTTTGACGCAAATTGGCCGAAGACCCGATCAGCCCAATCTTTGCAGGGAAGGTGGAAAATTTTGAAGATAGAACTCTTTGAGTGGCATTGTGCATTAAGGCAAGCGAAACATTGGTACAAGAGCGGTTCGAATGCGGTTGATGAGGTATGTATTTGTTGATAAATCTTTTAATTTGTTGATACATTATAGTAAAATATTACATGATAAATAATATAGTAATTATAATATCGTTTTAATTGTAGTAATTGCTTTTCGTTACAATTAAGATAATTAATTGATAGATAATAATGTAATTACAAGGATGTTTATATTTGTACTTATTAATTTTTATTGTAAAACGGTGAGATAGTGGTTTATTAAAATTATGACCTTTATATTTGTTGATAAATCTTACTGATACATTATAGTAAAATATGGCTTGATAAATAATTATTAATTATAATATCGTTTTAATTGTAGTAATTGCTTTTCGTTACAATTAAGATAATTAATTGATAGATAATAATGTAATTACAAGGATGTTTATATTTGTACTTATTAATTTTTATTGTAAAACGGTGAGATAGTGGTTTATTAAAATTATGACCTTTATATTTGTTGATAAATCTTATTGATACATTATAGTAAAATATGGCTTGATAAATAATTATTAATTATAATATCATTTTAATTGTAGTAACTTGCCTTTTGTTACAATTAAAATAATTAATTGATAAATTATAATGTAATTACAAGGATGTTTATATTTGTACTTATTGATTTTTATTGTAAAACGGTGAGATAGTGGTTTATTAAAATTATGACCTTTATATTTGTTGATAAATCTTATTGATACATTATAGTAAAATATGGCTTGATAAATAATTATTAATTATAATATCATTTTAATTGTAGTAACTTGCATTTTTTTTTTTTTTATTACGTAGCAAGATGAAGCACATAAATTGTGGCATGCCGGGATGAAGAGAAAAACTGGGAAGGCCAAAAAACACAATTTTCAGAGCTTTGGTAGTTACGTTGCTGTGGAGGGCTTTGCACAATTTAAAGACATCCCTAGCCATACATCTGGAGGAACATCAAATGAAGGAAATCAACATATGCGCACACAACAAATTGCTGAAAATTCCCCCATCAACTTGGACATGGATGTAGATGAGGTAATTGCAGGTGAAACTACAGATCCTAATGTGAGGCCTCAAGGAAGGAAGGCTGCGAAAGAAGCAATACGGAAAGGAAAGAAGGCAGCGAAAGATCAAAGTCCTTTGTCAAACAGTCTCGAGAGTATAGCGAACAACCAAATAGAGGCAACCAAGGGCAAGAAAAAACTCGATGACGAATTCGCTCGAAGTCTCCAAGAGGAAGAGAAAAGAGCATGTATCCTCTTGCAAATCGAATTACGAAAAGAGCAACTCCTACTTCAAGAAAGGCAAGATCGAATTAAAGAGAGGGAAGAGCGAAATAAAGAGAGGGAAGAGCGTATTATGGAGATTGATACAAGTAAAATGACGCCAAATAAAAAGCGTTATTGGTCAAGAAAACAAAAGAAGATAGCGGAGAAAGAAGATCTTGAAGAGCAGCCGCCACCTTCTATGGGTGGATACAATCTGCAACCCAATTTTGGTGGTGCATTCCCACAACCAAATTTTGGTAGTGCATACCCACAACCTCCTTACCCCGGTGCATACCCGCAACCACCTTACCCCGATGCATTCCCACAACCTCCCTTAACCGGTGGATTTCCACCACCTCCCTTCACCGGTGGTTTCCCACAATCCCCTTACCCCGGTGGATACTATCCGCAACCACCTTACCCCGGGGGATATCCTACACAACCACAATTTTCTAATTTCCCTACGGGTGATTCCACCAACCCTAACCTTAATGATGAGCCTTCAAACACAAATTGGATTTCTAGAGAGGATGAGGATTATGATTTAAATAATTAGCCCACAATCTGCATGTTTGTAATTGTATTGTACTTATTCCTAGTTTTTCATTTATGTAAGCGACAATTTAAGGAAATAAAAGTTGTATTTGGAAATTCCCCTTATTAAAGCACACACCTTATATTAAAAATCATAGCACATAATAAGCATAATTCAAATCACATTGACATAAAAAACATAGACATTGGCCAATTTAAAAGCACACCAACTTTACAAAACATAATACAAGCCAAATTCAAAGCACACAAACATAACAAAACATAGATATTAGCCAATTATTCCAAAAAATGCTCATTTATGATCTAGATCTCCATGTTGCCTTGAACGTTCCAGAAATGCTCTATCAGATCCCCTTGAAGGTTTGAGTGACTGTTTGCACTTCTAATGGCATCATATCGATCCATGAATCCGTTGAAGTAATAACCATCTCTACCAACAGGATCGAAGTCATGACCAGTCGGTCCTTCCCAAACCTGGGCCAACCTGGGCCTCATATTGTTATCCTCTTCTTCATCGGACTCCAAATCCTCATCGCTGTCATCTGGTCTTTCATCCTCGATTATCATATTGTGTAATATAATACACGTCAGCATGATGAAATGAAGGTCATCTCTTTCCCAGCCACGAGCAGCTCCTCGAATAATACTGAAGCGCGACTGTAAAATGCCGAAACATCTTTCGACATCCTTCCTGTACCCCTCTTGAGCTTGGGAAAACTTCAGATCCTTCGGTCGTGTAGGCCTTGGAATTGATTTTACGAAAGTTGCCCATTGCGGATAGATACCATCAGCGAGATAGTACCCTAAATTGTGATTCCTGTTATTTGCTTGAAATTGGACTCGAGGGGCTCGACCAGTAGTGACGTCGTCAAACAATGGGGACTTAGCAAGGACGTTGAGGTCGTTGCATGATCCAGGCATTCCAAAGAAGGCATGCCATATCCATGTGTCATAAGAAGCGACTGCTTCGAGGATGATAGTGGGCACATGTTTTCGACCGCTGTATTCTCCAGCCCAACCTGTTGGGCAATTCTTCCATTGCCAGTGCATGCAGTCGATGCTTCCAATCATCCCCGGAAAGCCCCTTTTCTCAGCTTTGGTGAGAAGTCTTCTGAGGTCGGCCGGATTAGGCGCTCGGAGGTATTCTGCCGCGTACAGATTAACGATTCCTCTTGTAAATCGTTTCAGAGCCTGAATGGAGGTAGATTTTGCCATCCGACAATACTCACCACATTGATCTGCCCCTGCACCATAAGCAAGCATTCTTAAGGAACATGTCAGCTTCTGCTGGGGAAGTAGTCCGACTTTGCCTGCAGCATCTGATTTCTGGACCCAGTACGGGTCGGTACCACAAAGATCACTGGAGATGCGGTTGAACAAATTGTGACTCATCCTGTACCTTGTCCGGAATATCTCTTCACTGAAAACTGGACGCTCCACAAAGTAATCTTGCATCATGTCTTTCCCTCTTGATTCCCTAAACCGCTCCTCATTCGGTGCACGCCCCGGTTGAGAACCCCGTGGTCGTGATCCGGAGGAAGCTTCAGCTTCAGCGACTGCTGCTACCACAAGAGCATTAGTTGTACACAGCTCTTCAAGATCTTCATCTCGAGATTGTCGATACTTAGCCCACAATCTCTTCATTGAAAGGAGGGAAGGAGAGGAAATGTGTTGGATCTGGAGAATATGAAAACGAATGAGATTTGTGAATATCAGCTTGTGAGGAATGGTGTGCTGCTCTTGCTCAATTTATTTACAATTTTCACATAAAAAGTGATCAGACTTCAAGGACACGTGTCCACTCCTGGTTCGACGTAATCTGATATGAAATTTTAGATAAGATTACATCAACAATAACCGTTAGATTAAATAGTATGCAAATGATCTGGTCCGTTCAAAAAGTGTCGGTTGTGCCTTCACTCATTTCAAGGAAATTTGTCCGTTGTGCCTTCGCTCATTTCAAGGAAATTTGTCCGTTGTGCCTTCACTCATTTCAAGATAAATTGTCGGTGGCTCATAATTTGTCGGTTGGTCTTTCACTTATTTCAAAATAAAATGTCGGTGTCGGTGGCTCATAATTTGTCCACCTAAAAATATTTTTGAAAAATGTAAATTGCATAATTATGACATTAATTATCCATAAATAGTAATTATTAACAGCAAATTATATATTTTTTTTTAAAATTTTTTTGAAAAACGTATGAACAGTAAAAAATGAATAGTGAATTCAAACAGTGAAACCTACCTGTGAACAGTGATTTTTGGGTGAACAGTACATGAACAGTAAAAGGTGAACGGTGTTGACCGGGCAAGAAAAAAACGGGTGCAAACCCATGTCCAGTGGCAGTGAATAGTAGCTTGACCGGTCGAATTCTTGACTTCTCGACTTTGCTTTTTCTTGACTACGGGTGAACTTGCTCTAAGGGATTTGTGATTTGGTGACTTTAGGTGACTAGACTTGGTGTTGTTGTTTTGTGGTCCATTTCTCACTAGGACGTGGCCAATGTTTATCATGCTGGATAGGCATGTGAGTTAGGATTTCAGCACATTTTTTTATTATTCTAACATTTTCACACTTTTTGACTATGCTTATACACTAACCCATCATCAATTTTATTCCAAGAGAGAAAAGTGTTTTGAGTCAAGGGAATAATCACTTGTTAAAAAGAAGGTATTCTAAACATGTGAAATATCTATAAACTTTATCAAGAATAAATCCCTTATTTACTAGCTCAAGTAAGGTTTCCATGATTGATTGAGGAGAGTCTAATAGTTTACTATTGAAACAACTGCAACACATCAATTTGAGACTACAATTCATGTTATCTTTAATTCACACAAAGCTCAAATTCGACCCAAACATGTTTTTGGAAAGAACTTTCAGCAATTACTACTTCATATTCATAGTTTTACCATAAAATGATTTTTTCCTAGTGTTGATTGAAGTAAGCCTTTATTATATAATTGTAGTTTCACCAAGCTTCGTCTCAACTAGCCAGTTTTTTACGGAGACTTTCTCGCTTCCATTTGTGCTATCAATTCACTAACGCATGTTTATCATGTTGGGTAGGCATTTACCACATCTTTGGTATTGTTGGTCAAAATACATATTACCTTATTGAATTTCTTTATACACTAACTCTATTATTAATTTTTAAGGTGCTCTAATAAACAATACTAAATCCATGACTTGTGTGTGAACTTAAAATAAAAAAGATGAGAGCTTTCTTTCTCATCTTATTGGAGTTGTTTACACATTAACCCCATAATTTTTTAGGTGCTTCAATAACAATGCTAAATCCATGACAAGTTCACACACAAGAAATAAAAAAAGATGAGAACTTTTCATCGAATAAAAGATGAGAGCTTTCTTTGTCACCTTATTGGATCTCTTTACTCACAGCCCCATTATTAATTTTTTAGTGCTCCAATAAATAATACTAAATTTATGACTTGTATGTGAATTTGAAAAAAGAAAAAGAAAATAAGAGATCTTGTTAAAGGAAAAGCACATTTTGTACCTTCGTCAAAGTGACTGACGAAGAGGGAATCAAGGAATTGCAATCACATCACAATCAGCATTTACTATCATTATTGTAATTGATGTTAATTGATGTTTTCGTTGTAATTATATCCCTATATAAAAAGACTATGAAATGAAATGAGTAAACCAATTTCAATTCACTTTTACACTTTTTCAACACTTGACAACAAATTTTAGTATATGTGAAATGTATTTTAATACAGTGTTAAGTTTTGCGAGCATGTGATTCTTAGTTCTTTTTCAACCAATGACGGCAAATATTAATATGTTTTACTTGTTGAGATTTTTGAGCTGTGATAAGGGTTACCTACATCATGAAGCCGATTGTGTTTTGGAAAGACATTTAGCCATTACTACTTCATATTCATAGTTTTCACCATAATATGAGTTTTCCCTAGTGTTGATTGAAGTAAGCCTCTATTTGTTAGATAATTGTAACTTCACCAAGATTCGTCTCAACTAGCCAGTTTTTTACGAAGACTCTCTCACTTCCATTAGTACTATCAATCCACTAACACATGTTTATCATGTTAGGTAGGCATTTACCACATCTTTTGTATTGTTGGTACGAATACATATTACCTTATTGGAATTCTTTATCTACTAACCCTATTATTAATTGTTAGGTGCTTTAGTAAACAATAATAAATCCATGACTTGTGTGTGAACTTGAAATAAAAAAGATGAGAGCTTTTCTCATCGAATAAAAGATGAGAGCTTTGTTGTCACCTTATTGGATTTCTTTATACACTAACCCCATTATTAATTTTTTAGGTACTCCAATAAACAATACTAAATTTATGACTTGTGTGTGAATTTGAAAAAAAAAAAAAGAGTTAAATACTGGTTACTCCCTATACTTATAGGGTTTCGTCGTTTCAGTCCCTGACCTTCGAATTTCACCTAAAAAGTCCCTGAACTCTCAATTTCCGCTCAATTCGTCCCTGCCGTCAAAAACATCGGTTATCTTACTGACGTGGCATTCATTTCACACTAAAATGACGATTATACCCTCACTTACTCTTTTTTTATTATTTATTTATTTTTCTTTATTTTTTCTTTTCTTTTCACCCCTTCTTCTTCCGGCTCTCTCTCTCTCTCTCTGCCCCCTCCTTCTGCTTCTAAAGAAGAAGCAGCCGCAGCAGCAGCCCAAGAGGCGGAGCTGCAAACCCCAACCGGCCTCGTCAAGCCGGATCGGTCTGGTCGACTCGTCTCGGCAGCACGAAGCGTCTCCCGGTAGTCTCTGCTCCGAAATACCGATGACTGCAGCAAGAGGAAGCTCGAAAATTTCTGGGTTCGCCAGTGGGTTTTCCAGTTCCGGCCAAATCGCGGTGCCACACCTATATCAGAGTCTTCTTCTCGACCTCGCCGAAATATCCATGGTGTTTATTTGTTCAGATGATGATCCAAGTCAGAGAATCGAAAGGGGGAAGCTTTTGGGTTTTTTCGGCAAGTTTCCTTGCTTTTCCTGCGGCTCTGGCCATAAACCACTACGCCACTGTCATCACAGCCATAAACCACTCCAGCTTCGCCGACCGAAAGCCCTCCTCTTTGAGCCCTCAGGTTCCAAGCCCTCACTACTCTTCCAATGAGGACGAGAGCCTTCTCCGAGTCATCGATGGATTCAGAGCCCTCATGGAGTCATCGATGAGATTTTGTTTAGGTATGTTTGGGTTCTCAGAGATCGTTTAGAAATAAGTAAAAGGATTAGATTTTGATGCTTGGGAATTGTCAGTATTGGTTAGAATTCATTTGGGTTTGTTCAGATTTTATGATTTGTGATTCTGGTTCTGTTCATTAGTGTTTGGATTTTTGGTAAGAACTAGATGATATTAGTTGGTATTATAAGAATTAATCTGTGTTTGATTTGGCTACTTTGATTGTATATGTTGGGAGTTGAGAGGAATGATGGCTGTGATGGTGGTGGTGGCACTGGTGGGTGGTCGTTGACAATGGTTAACGGAAGAGGCCGGTTGGGGTTTGCAGCTCCGCTTGGGCTGCTGTTACGGCTGCATCTTCTTTGGAAGCAGAAGGGGGGGAGGGAGAGAGAGGGAGAGAGAGAGAGAACGAGGAAAGAGAGCTGGAAGAAGGGGTGAAAAGAAAAGAAAAAATAAAGAGAAATAAAAAATAAATAAAAAAGAGTAAGTGAGGGTATAATCGTCATTTTAGTGTGAAATGAATGCCACGTCAGTAAGATAACCGAGGTTTTTGACGGCATGGACGAATTGAGCGGAAATTGAGAGTTCAGGGACTTTTTAGGTGAAATTCGAAGGTCAGGGACTGAAACGACGAAACCCTATAAGTATAGGGAGTAACCAGTATTTAACTCAAAAAAAAATGACATGCATGTGATTATGTGAATTTGGTTATGAAAAGGATGAAGCAAAAGACTTAATTGTCTGTTGCCATCCCTAAAGATGCCCCAACTACGTAAGAAGGTTCAATGATATTATGAATAAATTGAATTTTGAACTTAACTTAGTTGGGTTCAATCTGCAGTAATGTCAGCTTACTTTATTACTTGAGGAACACCACTAACCAAGGCATCTTTACATAGAGTTTTTAATTGGACTAAATATTGTTTAGTCATTGAGGTTTTAACAAAAAAACTCTTCAATTCTTGGCCTTCTAATTTCACACGTTTAGTCATTGTACTTATTAATTTTGGACCAATAGGTTATTTCCGTCACTCTCCGTCCAAAAACTCCATTAAATAGCTAACGTGACAGTCATTTCGCGGCAAAATGTCTATTATACCTTCATTTTTTTTTTCTTAATTTATTTATTTTTCTCTTTTTTCTTTAATTTTAAATCTTGTTTATTTTCTTCTCTCTCTTTTTTATCTTCTACTTACCCATTTCCCTTCCTTCATTCTCTCTCTTCTCCTCCACCTCCATCTTCATCATGAGCTCCATTGTTCAGAACCTCCAGAAGAGAATGCCTGCAAACCAGGGCACCTTACCCATCTCCCAGGGCTCCGGCCTCGACTAGGCTTCGACTCTTCTGCGAAGGCTCTCGTCCCTCTCCCTCACGTTCCAGCCCATCTCCTCCCCGGCCACAACCTGGGCCCTACAGCAATCTAAGTCGGTCTCCGCCATGGGCGAGTACGCCACCATTAAGAGATGGTAGGACTGGGGCTGAACTTGGGTCCTCTCCAGAAAGCCCATCTTCGCTCAGGATCTGGAGATGAACGAGGAGGAGACAAGATTCTCGGCTCCGACAACAGAGGCAGCTGGCGACAAGTCTTCTTCAAGGTCCAGGCCGAGCTTCGGAAGCTCATGAGCTCCGACAACCTCACCACTCCTCCTTAAACTTATAGGCCGCTAGCAAAAAGGATTCGGGAGCCCAAAACACCATAGCCTCCGTAATTCCAATTTGGAATTGGAATCATACAAATGGGTCCTCTAAATCTTCACCCGAAAATCTATTTCTTGATCTAAATTGTTGCTGATTCCCAAAGTTTGATTCTTTTATGGTTGATTTGGGGATTTAGGGTTTCAATTTGGGTTCTTTTGGATTGGGTCTTGATTTGAGTTTGGGGTAATGGTATTTATGTTTTGGGTATATGGCTTGCTTTTGATTTTAGGTATATGGCTTGCCTTTGATTCTCTATTTTCTAAAACTCAGTGATTTGGGTATGTGGCTTGATTCTCTGTTTTCTTTGTTTATGTGAGGTGTTGAAGCAGGTGGCAAATGGGGAGGGCGGTGTTGGAAACGTCGCAAAGGAGGTCATAGAGGGTGGAGGAGAGGACGGCGTAGGGGGTGGAGCTGGAACAAGGAAGAAGGAAGAAGGAAGAAGAAGAGATAAAAAGATTGACAAAAAAAAGAGCCCCAAATCGGATCATCTTCTCTCTCGGCCTCAATTTCCGGTCCGAATCGAGCTCCAAACAGCTAATGTATATGTTGTATATGAATCAGACCCTTTAATCTGGGTGTAGAGGACAACAAGAAGAGAGAGGAGGAAGAAAAGGGCACGACATTGAGGAGTCTCGGAGGAGGAAGTCAGGAAGATTGAGTAGGTGATCGAAGGAGGAGAGAGAAGAGGAGGAAAAAATAAACAGAGAAAAAAAATATATAAATTAAAAAAACAAACGAGGTGAGGGTAGAATAGACATTTTAGTGAGAAAATAATTGTCACGTCAGCTATTTAAAGGAGGTTTTGGACGGAGAGTGACGGAGAGGACCTATTGGTCCAAAATTAATAAGTACAAGGACTAAACGTGTGAAATTAGAAGGCCAAGGATTGAAGTGTTTTTTGGTTAAAACCTCAATGACTAAATAGTATTTAGTTCTTTTTAATTTTACTAAGGTCTCTAGGCAGGAGCTTAATTTTGATAGTCTAAAATGGATGAGTTGCCATACATTGTATTCCTTAATTTATTTATTATTTAATAGATTAAAACTCACTTCATAAAATATATATATATATATATATATTAAATAAATAACCACCACAATTTAAACAAGAGCAAAAGTGATGATAATTTGCAGTGGAGGACAAAATGTAGGTGACTGTGATACTATTCACTATTCAGGAGGCTGGCGCTGCAGGAAAGGCATAAACCTGATTATTCTTTGATGGTGTTGTTGACGTGATTAAGGAGTGTGTTTGGTTGGATGCAGTGATTCTGAGTGAAACAAGTCAATTAATAGGTGCTTTATCCATTCCTTTATGATATGCCATATTTATCCTCGGAAAATGGTTGCATTATTGATCCATCTGGAAGCAATAATGTTTGTGGAGGATCGATTGGCTTTCAGGATGGTGCATACTGGGTTGAGTCTTTGGTGGAGGTCCCAACTGACGAGCAACAAAAGACAGCTGATAAAGATTGTTCAGATTGGTTGGAGTCGATCAATTTTAATCCTGAGGAAAACAACTTCTTTTGGAGTGAAATGCAATGGTGTTCGTAGCTGATTGACATTGGCATGGATTAAAGTATTGTAGAGAATTGGGACTGAGGAATATGGCAATTTATGGTGAAGCACTCAATGTGATTAATGGACTAAATTCTTCTAGATTGGACCTTAGTGATATTGGATGAGTTTTGGATGCAGTTAGATTGATGATGATGGAATTTAATATGGTTTGTGAAGAAACGTTCTAACATGGTGGCTCATAAACTGATAAGATCAGCTTTGTCGTTGGTGCAAGCTATGTTTTGCAAAGAAATAGAGCCTCCTTAGCTCCATTATTTCATTAATGTTATGTAGTTTGCTAGAGCTTTGTGGTGGTTCTCGGTTGGAGAACAATTTGTCCCCATATTGATGTATTCATTTGAGTTAATAAAATTACTCCTCCAAATATATATATATATATATATATATATATATATATATATATAAATTAAAAAAAAAAAAAATTAGTTGGAGATGAATCGAAGAAATCACACTAGTTCCTTTTTGTTTTGTTTGGGCCTTTGGGCCTCCAATTCACCTAAACCAAAAGAAACCGTAGCGTTTTCTCAAAGTCTTTCCATTTCACCAATTGTTTCTGTGTCAACTCTCCCGCCGTGAGAAAGTGGCAGCCGCCTTGTTTCTCCTAGGAGGCCAACCCGAGCGGTAAGCTTTCTCATCCTATTTCTCTCTTCAAACTCTGCATCGCATTTTTGGACTGCAAGTTTTCTTCTTTTTCTTCGCTGAAAATTGTGTAAAATTGGTGTTGTACTGGTATTTGATTCTGGAGACTGTTCGTTGTTGGACATTTGAGTTCCGAAATTGAGTTTGATGAGCAGGAGTGGTTGTTTGATACTATTCTTCATTGATATTTGAGAAAATTTGAGTTTGATACTACTCGCATTGTTCATGTGGTGATGATCTAGATGTTTGCTGGTTCAATTTGATGCGAATTTCTTACATATTATACCGTGTTTTGGTCACTTGAAATTGAATCCCTCAGAGTACAATTGTGTTTACGCTACTTCGATTTTTGCTTCTGAGTTGTATAGATTTGCTTGTTTGTTTTTCTTATTCTTTTAATCTCTGTAGGTTCACATTAGAGTTCACAATCCAATGTCAGATAATATGCAAATTATGTTGGAGTCTTTAAATTTCTTTCTTTATTCATTTTTGCACTTTGATTGTTTTCTGTTAAGATGTTATTTCAGGAAGTAGTCAATGTTATAGTTTTGAGTAATCAGCCATACACTTCCCTTAAATGGTGGCCCTTTCTTCAATGTCTCAATTTCCCTTCCCATCAGTTTGCCAGAAAAAAAAAAAAAAATCACAAACTCTCAAACTTGCAGTTCTCTCGTGCATCAGAGAGATAGCTGACAATCACCTGCAGAGAAACTGGTGACATAGAGAAATCCCTAGTCAAAATGTGGTAATCAGGTTTTGCAGAGATGCTATCCTACCCAATCCCAAATGCATCTTACAGGGCCTCTCTCTCTCTCTCTCTCTCTCTCTCTCTCTCTCTCTCTCTCTCTCTCTCTCTCTCTCTCTAATCAGGTTTTGCAGAGATGCTATCCTACCCAATCCCAAATGCATCTTACAGGGCCTCTCTCTCTCTCTCTCTCTCTCTCTCTCCCTGTATGTGTGGTATTCATTGCACTCAGCCTACCTGGTTTATGTTTAGCCAAGCTCTCTCTCTCTCTCTCTCTCTCTCTCTCTCTCCCTGTATGTGTGGTATTCATTGCACTCAGCCTACCTAGTTTATGTTTAGCCAAGCTCGTGAGTTGTATAAGATTAGGCTGAACCCCAGTATGATTTTTGTTGTTTTGGAGGCATATAGAGTTGAAGGTTTTTCTGTTAATCTCAATACATTCAAGGTTGTTTTTAATATGTTGAAGAAGCTAAGCTTGGTGATGAAGCTTTGACGGCTATAGGGAAAATGCCAGAATTTGATTTGCAAGTGAAGCTTTAAGGTTGTTATGATAAGGGTGATTTGGAAATGGCTGAAAGTTTGGTGAAAGAGATGGGTATGGTGAATTTTTATCCTTTTTGATCACATACGTGGAATGATGAAAGATTTTGTAATCTGGGTCGGTTGGATGATCCTTGTCAGTTGTATAAGTTTATGAAGTAACATGGTTGTTTGCCTAATGTTGTGGTGTACTTGGCACTACTTGATAAATTCTCTAGGCACACAGATATGGTGAGAACCTTGAAGTTATTGGACGGAGATGGAGAGGGAAGGTGGGGATTGTAGTCCTAATGTTGTATGTCTGCGATTCAAAATCATTGTGACAAACGTCGGGCAATGGAAGCATATTTTGGACCAAATAGAAGTTTGTAGTTAATTCCTGACTCGTGTCATGGTTAGTTCTTTAATTAAGGGTTATTTTGCAGAGGAGCAAGTTGAAGACGAGTAATGAGTTGATTGATAGAGTTGTAGGAAACCGAAATGTTACAGAAATTGATTACTATAGTTATCTTGTTGGGTCCTTAAAAGTAGTTAGAAGATCTGAGGAGGTAGAAAAGTGTATTTAGGATGGTGCTTGATAGTGGGATCAAACCAAACAGTTTGATGCATAGCATTATCAACAGAAACCTTTGTTTGAATGGTGTACAGTAGATTATATTATTGCTCATTTCATGAACTTGAGAAGCTGGAATGCTTATCTTCCGTTGACTTTCATACTTATTCTATTCTTTTAGTGGGGCTTTCTCAACAAAGGCACTTAGTGGATGTTGCAGCTTTCAAGGGTAATGCTCAGTAAAAGAATTAAACTGAAAGCTCCCTATGTTGACAGTATTGCTCAGTCCTAATGAAATCCAAGCGGAGATGCGGAGTTAGTCTAACAATCGGCAAGAACTGTAAGGTGACATCGAAGAAAAAGAATATTTAATTGTCTCATTGGCTCTTGTTGGTTGATGAACTGAGTTGTTCAACTGAAGAAGAAAAATTCTTTTGTTTAATTGGTAGTATTTACAAATGACGAGACCTTGTTTCAATCTGAAATGGAATACAGTTCTTGGAAGTGGAAGTGGAAGTGGATAATGGCAATTCCTGGCCATATCTGACTACTAGGGGGAATGCAAATGTCTTTCAAAGCCTAACACCAACTCATTGATGAGAGAAACTTCATTTATTGGGAATTGTTTCATAAATTATAGCATTTATCATGACAAACTTTTACATTGTGTACTGGATTAGTTTGGAAACCTTAAAAGAACCTGAAGAAGGTCTTGAATTTATGGTCCAGCCAGGAAGTCATCTTGAAATCTCTAAATGTGTTAAAAAGTATGTGGTGCCTTAACTAAAGAGTCTGTATAAATGAGCGGCGATGTGAGAGTAAATAAAGTTCATCATAAAGTTGCATAAATTCGATACTAGAACCAACAGCTTCACTTGAAAGTTCATCATACAGATGCATGTCATCAGCCGAAAAGCTTCTCTTGTTAGGGCATGAGAGATGTACGGTTATACTCGAGTAAGTCAAGTTCATCATAAAGGTGATGGATCACAATGAAGAGCAAGCTGTACCAGAATCTGATACCAAGTATAAACAGTTGTGCTTGACAGTTCATACAGATGCATGTCATCAGCCGAAAACTTTTCTTGTTCATCATACGCTGAAGTTCCCCATACAGTTGAACTTGCTCTAGTATAACTAGCTGCTAGAATCTTGTTTTTCTTTTTGAACTCTGGCTGTACCTGCCTTGTTCCTGTTGATAAGTAGTTGTTTCCCAGAATTCCTTTCTGTGGGAGAATTTGACTCACTTTATTAAATTGTGAATTTGGGACTCATAGTATGTCCAAACTTAAATTGCTGTCTTATCATTTTTGTATTCTTTTGTTGAAGGGAATAAGTGTACGGCCGGGGGAAGTTTCTGTAATTAGCAATGAATCAGGTAGATGATTCCCTTAGGAAGCAAGCTGCAGAAGTATTGCAATCTATGAATGACAGATTCTCTACATGGGACAATGTTCCATGCCAGATTGAAGAGGTTGTTAGATTTTAATTTCACAATCAGTTTTACACCATTGAGTTCAGTCCCTTTTCCTGCACCTAGTAATTGTTGTCATGGTTTCCATTATCCAGGGTCTCTTCTTGGGTTCTATTGGAGCTGCAAACAACAAGGACGAACTGAAAAAGTTAAACGTGACGCACATTCTGACAGTAGCTAATTCTTTGCCACCTAAGTATCCGAATGATTTTGTGTATAAGGTATTGAATGGTAAGAGTCTTCTTCCTTGATCTGGTGAACTAGGCTTTCTGTTTTCTTTAAGTATAAGATTTTTTAATCTGCAATCTAGTATTTGATATAATTTACTTCAATCAATTGTCTCCAAGTTTCTTGATTCATGCACTCAGTTTGCTACTTGTATGATATATCAATTCTTTCGTAAAGCTGGGATTGTTTCGATCTCTTTTATAATTTTGTATCATAAAGTGATTTTCAAATTATCTTATCATTTTTAGTCTAAACGTCTTTGGTATACTCCAGGAGAAGCATTGACACACTGATTTGAAGCACTTACCCTCCCACTTTATAAACGTTCGGTTTCACCAGCCTCTAGTTTGCAGTCCATGACATTGACTTTATGAGCTATACATAATATAGGTCATAATGATTGTTTCAAGCCAAGGTTCTGGAATTGATTTTTGTATATTTTTTTGTGCTCTTTGAAATTGAGGTAGTTACGGACACAGAATGCACAAACCTACGA
Organism: Rosa chinensis; assembly: GCF_002994745.2. NCBI lineage: Eukaryota > Viridiplantae > Streptophyta > Magnoliopsida > Rosales > Rosaceae > Rosa > Rosa chinensis. The sequence goes on from NC_037091.1 coordinate 43,658,627, forward strand.
CAGCACTTCGATGAATGTTACAACTATATTGAAGAAGCTAAAGGATCTGGAGGCGGTGTGTTGGTTCATTGCTTTGTGGGAAGATCAAGAAGGTGAATTTCCTCTCCCATTTTATATTATCATTTGCAGATTTTCTACTTATTCATAGTGAAGAATTATCGAAGGTATGTCAAACTTTGTCAATTAGTTGCATAGACGGTGAACCCTTGAAGTGTGATTCTACTTGTTTCTTTCTTGTCAAACTTGTTGTATATAATCCTCTAGCTTTAACCAATGAATTCTGAAAATAAATGCTTAGAAATTTGAATGTGTCAAGTTATTATAAAGGTAAATCTAGTTTGTTTTAGCCAAGTTTGGTTGAATCTCAATGAGAGTAATGCTTTATACAACCTTTAAAATGAGTTGGTAAACATGCACTGTTGGGAAGAAACTACGGTTTTGAAGGAAACATTTGCTATATCTTGTTTTGTGCAACATTAATCAGATAGATATTGGCTTATTTTTTCATTACTTTCTTAAGATCCTGAATTCTTTCCCTATAGCTTCCAGGTTATTTATTATTATTATTATTATTTTTGTAGCAGAGTATCAAGGTTTTGATGTCGATACTGTTAATCAATTGCATCAGTGAATCCTTGAAATATGATTTACTTTTAAGGGCACTGAAATCTGAATATAATTAGAAATTTTTTTGTGTTAGTTGATCCTTTTGGGTTCAGCAGTGTCAAAGACCCAGAGCATAAGAACAAGCTAGCTAAAACACTAGGCATCTCAGAAACACCAGCAATATTATCTGCAAGGCATTTATCACAAACAAAACAAAACAAAAAATATAAAGTTATCATCTGCAAGCAAAGTAAGAATCAAATCAGAAGGGTTGTCTGGGATCTGTAATCCAATATCATAGGCATAACCCATCCTAGCTAAACCATCTGCTGCTGAATTTTGCTCTCAGTCTTTCTGAGTCACATTGCAATTACACTTTTGCAGCAACTGATGAAGCTAAAGTGAGGATGAGTGTCGCAGACGGGCTTCCTAAGTAGAGCTATAACACATTTTGAGTCATGGTCAATGAGACCTTGAAAAACTTTCCATCCATGAAAATACCACATAATAACTAATATTAGCTATGAATCCCTCAAGCCAAGGACCATTGGAGTCCCTGAGAGTACCTCTTGCACAAATCTTGCCTTCCAAACACTGTCTGCCACCATCAGTATTGAGCCGTCCAAACACTGTCTGCCACCATAAGTATTGAGCTCGATCACATCAGTAGGAAGACATTGCCGATTGGATGGGGAATTAACTCATAGGTTTAGTGGATTCAGAAAAATATGTTTCAGTCCATTCTGAACTTGCACAAATCTTGCCTTCCAAACACTGTCTGCCACCATCTGTATTGAGCCGTCCAAACACTGTCTTCCACCATTAGTATTGAGCTCGATCACATCAGTAGGAAGACATTGCCAATTGGATGGGGAATTAACTCATAGGTTTAGTGGATTCAGAACAATATGTTTCAGTCCATTCTGAATATAACCCATGATGTTGTTTTGTTGTTTCAAGGCCACAGAGGCTGAATAAAAGAAGAGTCAAACAGCTCGTTACATCTCCCTTCAGCATTAAATTAAAGTTGGATACCAAACACTGTCTGCCTCCATACCAGTAGTAAGACATTGCCACTTGGATGGGGGATTAACTCATAAGTTTAGTGGTCTAAGAACAATTTGTTTTATTCCATTCTGAATATAACCCATGATATTGTTTCGAGGCCACATAGGCTGAAACAAAATAAGAGCCAAACAGCTCGTTACACCTCCATTGAGCATAAATTTAAAGTCGGATACCAAGGTTTAGAGTTATGTGTTTGAGGTCTAGCTTTGAGGTTGGCAAACATTCAAGCTTCAAATCGTGGAGTGTTAATGAAGAAGAAATCATACCCCTGATGAAACTGTATTTTCAGAGAAGCCGCAGATCTTATAAACAAATGATCCAGTGATTCCACATGATTCTTGCTTCTGGGGAAAATTGGATTACTTGGTAACTTTTTCTGCATCCATGAACCTTAGTTAAGAGTTTTCCGTGAAACACAACCAAGCCAACAAATCTTTGCACCATTTTAACTGGCATGGGTCAGCAGACAAGCCAACAAAGCGGCGGATCTTGTTATGTGCCCCTCGGACTGGGTTGTCAACCTGCCTTCTTCTTGCTTCATGTTATACAGTTTAATGCTGCCAAACCCCCCACCCCCACCCCCCACAAGAATTGTCTTTCTCCTGGGTCTGTTGGTGGCTCATCTGTTCTGTTCTATTTTGCTTTTTAATTCTATATTTCAATGCCAAAAAAAAAAATCCCACTTTGTTTGCATATAATATAGATTGGAACTTAGAAACACCATGGATTTGTATACCTGTTAGTCACTTGCTATTCGCACTGTTGGAAGCAAATACAGCTCTGAGTGATCACTTTTCTTGCTTATATATATTAGTACTTGAAATAGCAAGAAGTTGTATCCTTTGATCAGATAGAACTTGGCTTATTAATGTTTTTCTGATCTGTGCAGTGTGACTATTGTTTTGTCTTATCTAATGAAAAAGCATGGCATCAGCCTTTCTCATGCTCTTGAACAAGTGAGGAGCAAACGACCACAGGCAGCTCCAAATGTTGGTTTCATTTCACAGTTGCAGGACTTTGAAAAGTCTCTTCAGGGTTCACTATATAGTCGGTGCTTAAATTACATTATGAAAATGTAACCAAAAAACAAAAATGGTTTGTACATTCTGAAGTAGCTGGACTCTTTGGAGCCAAACTACCATATTGCCTTTTGAATCTGAGCATATAGGCTATACTCTATAGCTTGTTGCTAATGATCAAACATCAAATTCAGGGATATTGTTGTCCTTTATGATCACTGATGGATTCTGTTTCTTTTTCTTTTTTAATCTTCATAGACCTAAATTTGAAGATAGTCTAGTACTTCAAACTCATTTACTTATCGCTCATTTTATCTTCCAGCTTATAATCCAGTACTTCAAACTCATCATCTTCGTACTTTTTTTTTTCTTGGGTCAAGCATCATCTTCATACTAATAATTCAGTACTGGTGACACATCCATCTATAGTTTTCGGACCAACTTGTGATTCACCAGACACGGTTGCGGACACTTGCAATACTAGAATTGAATGATTTTCTTCATTTCGTGTGTTCCATAATATGGGTGCCCACAAAACTTCAGCTCAACCTGCTTTAATGGCTTCTCCACATCTGCTTTAATAGCTCAACTAGTGCCAATAATTACATGTAAAAAGTCTTGTGTCTTGCTTCTTTTCTATATAGTTTCGCAAAACCAATGCATCTGTAATTTATCAAGATCAATTGAGTGGCTGTGAGAGGCTCAACCTCAGAAAGATTAATGTCTTTTTCTCAAATTCAGATGGAGATTTAAGTAATTCAAAACATCACTTGAAATGTAATTCAGTTACCAAGTCGTCTTATGCATCTGCAAGTTAAGAGTTTTTGATTGATATTTCAAAAGTTAGATTAAACATATACAGAATGCAAATCGTGTCAGATTAGTTTCTTGCAGCTATTTGCATATGCCTGTCTATTTGCATATGCCTGTCCGTCAATGGATATCGACTCTGCAACAGAAAAACTGAACAAGCATGTACTGGAACACTACAGAAATTCAAGGTTTTGGAATTCTTAGGCAAACTTTCAAAATAAGACTGCTAAGTGTTTTGCCTCATGCTCATGCTCATGCTCATGCATACATGAATAGATTCAATACAACCAAATATTTTTCAGTTCTTGATGGTAGTCTATAAAACATTAATGTACCTTTTTTTTTTTGGCCTAAAAAACATTAATGTACCTTTGAGGGTAAGTCTGAAAAGTATTGTTGGATGTTTAATCCTGAAATCGCGTCAAGGTGCATGCCAACTGATACATCCATACATAGTTCATATTATATCACTATCATGCTAGAACAAAAGCAAAAGAAACAAATTCTATGATCAAATATAAATACACAATCATTACTTCACAAACGGTGTTGAGCATTTTCCTCTTTTCATTCTTTCCTTCATCTATATTTTGTTGAGAGAAGCCATTGTAATCATTGCTATTGTTGCCTTGTTGGTAAATTCCACTACGGGTAATTCCACCATTGCTATTGTTGATAGACCTGGTAAATTCCACTACGGGTAATATTGTTGATAAACTTGGTATTCCTCTACGGGCTATTTCTTCTCTTAATTGTAGTATGGATAGTTGTGTGTGGTATGACTTGGTTCAATTTATATATCTTGTTAGATTTTTTTTTTTTGAAATAATATCATGTTTATATATTAAAATTCAGGCCAGAAAGAACCATTATATATCCTCCTTCTACCATCTATGGGTAGATAAAGAGTTTGTGGTAAGTCACAGCGATACATAGATTAGGTCTGATCAGTTGACCGTACTCATGCTCACTTATTTAAGCAAGCCTACACACTATGAAATAACATAGTAAATAAGCAAGCCTAAAGGTAAAAACTTATAGTTGCCCTGAAAACAATAGGAAATAGAGTTCCCTAAACCAAGGGAATTATTGAAAAATAGACAAGCTAAAAAAATACTAATAAGGCCTAGGCAAAAAAACCCTGGCCCAATGCACCGAGCTCGTGTGTGATAAGCAGGGAAGTCCAGCCTCCTTCCTCTGGCTAAAAAAAAAAACAGTGCTACTGTCATGCCGCCAGCCAACGACGCCCACCGACCTGCCCGCTACCGAGATGTCAGACACCGACCCGCCTACCATCTTTAACGACCGGACGAAACACCGCCAAGACAAAGCAGTATCCGAGCCCGATGTCCTGCCATCTCCAGCAGAAGACTCTGCACCAGCATCGATCAGGCTTCTCCACGACGTACTGTATTGCCTCAAATCATCGACGAGAAGGAGATCTGACTGGTGCCCTTCACCTCCAACGCACAAACTCGACTAGGCTCCCGTCCAACGACACCTACATCCCGATGACAAAGCACAAGAGGCCCATAGTCCCAACGAGGCCCGAGGTCCTCATCTTATCAACGAGGGTGGGGGTCTACGTCGCGCCGCCAAGGAAGGCCGCCGAACGAGCAATTGGACGGTAGAGAGAAAAACTCCGGGTTTGGGTTCTTAGGGTTAAGAATTTTACTCCTTCAACAAACCTGTAACTCGTCAAAGGCCACAAAAGAGGAAAACATATATATCTTGTTAGATGTGCATACATACACCAATTTAAATTTAACCTTGAATTTTTTATTTTATTTTTTTATCAGAGGTGAGGTAGCAAGTCATCTCGGTTACGTTAGCGAGTTAATAACACAACCACTCAGTCAGTATTCGGATCAAGATCTACGAGGAAATTACAGCAAAACTAGACTAATTTCCCGCCGCAGGTGCACAAACCCGAAGGTCCTTCAAACATGTTGGCCACAAACTAGTGGGAGTTGAGACTCGAATACTAGACATGAGGGTTCCATGCTAGGTAGCTCAACTAATCTTACCACTCCAGGTAGTTATTTAAGAGAAATTTTAAATACACACCCCTAACTACTTAATACACATCCCTATTATTTTATATTTCAAATTAGATTTTACAGGTAGTTTAAATTACCAAAACAGACATTTATATATTAGAATAAGAAAAAAGATAGTCATATTTTCCTTATATTGGTCTATCATTGTGTATAAATGAATAGATAAACACATCAAATTTCTATATATGGCCTCCCCATTTGATACAAGAATAAAGTTAGGAACCATTTAATTTAATTTTTTCTTAAATAAATTGTAATTAAATGGGGTGAGAAACCATATAATTTAGAATTTCAGAATCAATGGCATTAAGTGTTTTTAAAACAGATCGCTTTACTCCCATTTTCTACTTAATTTCTTTTTTTTTGTTATAAAATTATGATTAGTCAACTTGTTTGTCCCCTCGAATGACAGCTTCGTAGTTCCACCACTGTGGAGAAACTACTGATATACTTTTTGGTTGAATGTTGAACTCCAAATTTTATACTTGATCGATAGGGTGATCAATAGGGTGTTTGGTGGATGAGAACTCAAATGATACATAACCTATTTCTAGGCATCTATTTGAAGGGAACAATAAATCTTTATATATTTTCAAATAACTAATACAAGTAATCAATATGGACATTTAAAAAACGACAATATACTAATCGTATTAAATAGTAGTCTTAATATAGTCAAATAATAGCATATTTCATAGTTTTTAAGATTAAGAATATTTTAGGTACTTTGAGTTGTGTATTTAGTAAAATATTAGAATAAAAAATTAAATGGGTGGTGTATTGAGTAGGGAGTGTGTATTAAGTAGTTAGGGGTGTGTATTTAAAACTTCTCGTTATTTAACTTTGTACTTTTCAAAAAAAAAAAATATTTATTCATAACTTATCAGTTAATAAATATTTACTAATATTTTCACAATCATATTATATTATTTACAAGTCTATTTTCTCAATTTGGCGATCCAGCCGCAAATGTTGTTAACTATAGACGAGAATCTTGAACCACTGTTTATTGCTATTAGAGTGTTCCGGCCTATTAGAGTGAGGCAATTGATCATCTAAAAACAATCATAGTTACTAGCCCACTCAACACCAGTTCTTCATCTAGCCTCTTGTGATGTAGCAAAGTTGTCAACAGAAAGTATATGCTTCTTTCTCCCATCATTAAAGGATTTGTGATCTTGAAAGAAAATCTGAAGTACAAATTAAAGCCTGTTTGTTTTGTTAACAATAATAGTTACCTACTTTTAATACATATGGTTTTGTTTTGTTTTTTTTTTTTGTTTTTTTTTTAAACGGGGACATATGGTTTTGTTTTGTTTCTTTAGTTTGAATTAGTTTCCTCCATTATCTAAAAGAAATGAAACATTTTAATTTTTCTTGCTAAAATGAAAAAAAAAAGTTTAATCTATATATTGTTGTAGAGAAACTGAATTTGAGAGGAATTTGCTGTGTACTCTCATTGATAATAGGGGCCTCTTTATATAGAGGATTACAATGCATAGAATCTCAATCATAGAAGGAAAGTAATTCTACATTGATTAGGATTCTAGATCCTTCTAATTAAATCCTATTACCACTAGGTCAAGTAACCTAGAGTTTGAGCTAAACACAAATTAGGTTTTCCTTCAACACTCCCCCTTGTGTTGCCCAAACGCGGTGCTTCTCTCGTTGCCTCATTAAAAACCTTGCCGAGTAACAAAAACCCAGTGGGACAAAAATAACCTCGGTCGAAGGGGAAAAAGAGCACAACACACCCTTCACGATTCGAGACGAACATGTAGACATCTCCCCCTGATGTCTGCACCTCCCCCTAATGACTACGATCATGGGAGTTCAGATAATTTCCGCAAGCCAATTCTTGCCACATGTTTCTCGAACGTGGTATTGGGCAATGACTTAGTAAACAAGTCTGCCTCACTGTCCTCAGATCGAACCTAGTTCACTTCTGATCTCGAGGAGTATCTGTTGTTGCTGATTATGCTTGGTGTTGTCGCTTTTGATGTAGCCTTGCCTCATTTGTTCAAAACAAGTAGCATTATCCTAAATGCTCGTAGGCTCATCTGTGGTAGACTTCAAACCACAACTTCTCGAACATGCGTAATTATGGATTCAATCCATATACATTCACGAACCACTTCGTGAAGAGCAATGATCTCTGCATTGTTCGAAGATATAGCGACTAGGGTCTAACATGTAGACCTCCAAGATGTCACGGTCTTTTCCCATGGTGAACACTTAACCGGATTGGGAATGACCATTGTGTGGGTCAGACAGATACCCAACATCAGCAAAACCTTCCAAAACACATGTCGTTTTGGGATGGGGATAGAGAACGCAGGCCAGCGTTGGCGGCGTTTCTGGTGTGTGATGGGTCCGAATCCATCATCTCTTCGTAGGGATAGAACAAGCCCATATCAATCGTACATCTCAAGTATCGAAAGATATCTTTTACACCAATCCAATGGCGTCGCGTTGGCGCAGAGCTATATCTTAGCTAACAAGTTCACAACATATGAGATGTCCGGTCTTGTGCATTGAGATAAATACAATAATGCGCCTATTGTACTAAGTAAGGCACTTTTGCCTCTAGCACATCTTCGTCATCATCCTTTCGACGAAGTTGATCCTTTTCAGGATCAAGACTACGGACGATCATGGGGGTGCTTGAAGGCTTGACCTTGTCAAAATGCCTAAGCATCTATCGACACGATGCTCAAGTTCCAAACTGAGACATAATCGTGTTCTCCCAAAATCCTTCATCTCAAACTCAGATTTCAAGTGTTCAGCGGTTTCCCTTAACTCTTTAAGGGCTTCTAAAAAAGATCATGTCCAACGTGAACCGCGATAGAATATGAAACTTGTCATAGAAACGAGTGGGCATATCCCTTCCCAATCAAGTAGTCACTTTAGTGAGCGTTTCAACCTCTTTGTAAACGCCCTCCATGGTCTAGAGCCACTTGACTTGGGTAAATGAAGTTCACCATGAACCTTCATGTATATTCCGTATCTAGATCCCTATAGAGATACGTAGTGACCACATTTGTAGGCTGCATGTTCAGTTATTCGGAAACTACCAAACTGACAGGGTAGTGGAGTGCAATGACATCCATTACGAGAGAATATGTCTCATCGTAGTCGATTCCAGGGCGTTTTGTGAGAAGCCTTGCGCCATAAGGCGAGATTACCATCTCTTTTTCTCACTACGCTTTCTAACGAAGACCCATTAGTCAACAGGTTTTATGTTTAGGAGGTGTTGGCATCTCTAGCTCGAAAACCTTCCTCTTCGTTAGAGAATCATCTTAACCTGGATCGCATCTTTCCATTTAGGCCAAAAACTCTCTACGTTAGCATTCATTCATCAACGGAGCATGGTTCGATATCATCTGACTTAAAAACTCATGCGCAACAAAATACACAACTACATCATCAATTCTAATGGAGTTTCTATCCCACGTCTCATGTACACTAGTGTAAGTTTCATAGAGCTCTATATTCTCAGGAATAGGGTTTGACGTTGAGGTGTCCCCCAACGATAACCATAACCCGGAAGATACTCATGAGACGGATTTTGAGTCTTGATGATTAAAGGATTGGAATGTGCCAAAGTATCCTTCGAACCCACGAGCCTCCCACTCATCCTAGCTGGGGCCAGGGCCTGTAAAGCCAATATGTGTCTAAATCCAAGAGATCTTCTCCCATAACTTTATTGGATTTAATAGCTCGAATAGTGACATAAATTCCACTAGAGAGACACATAAACTTCTCTAAGATGCGTCTTTGTTCGCAATCATTAGAGGTAATGCAAAGGAACTCATTTCCGTTCTCTACATGCATTTTCGCATGGAATTCGTTGGCTATTCATAGGGTACTATTTGCCTTAAGAGCGTAGAGAGTTTCTGTGACAACTGTAATCAAGGTGCCATTTGGCAAGTGGAACTTGGGCTATTCCATGTCCTTAAATTAATACGGATGGTCTAGCCATCGTAGTCACAAAGTCATATGCTCAAAATCAAAATTGAGTCATAATGAAAAGAACTTGAAATTTTATTCATAAGCCAACGAAATACATCATTGTTTCTATGATCAAAGAAAATCTAATCCAATAAAAAGGAATATGGCAATCGCCTACATCTCTTGGAAAATAAAAAGACTTAATCAAAATCGCCAGTTTCTGGGTCTTGATCCTTGTAGTCTTCCACCCTTAGATCTAGATCACCATCTTGATCTTCTTGTGCCATGTAATTTGCTTCCCTTACTTCACGATACGTCTTGTATGCGTTTGCAACATTCTGGGGTGCGGTACATGTTTTGGCCCAATGTTCAGTTGATCCACATCGAAAACAAACATCATGGTGGTCAGGCTCCCTTGATCGAGGCGCCATTGGGGCGCGATTTGAACAACCTATCCTTTTGGTGGCTTTACCACCATGGTCGGAGGCTCCGCCTCTCTCTCTCTTCACACGTTGACCTCCACGGTTCCGTGCACGCCTCTCTTGGCGATTTCCTTCCTCTTTAGGGCGAATATATGGACCAGAACGTCCAGAATAGTCCCTATCCTTAGGGTTTCGCTCCTTGCGTCCTCCATTGGGGGCGCGACTATAGTTAGACTCCGGAATAGGCTTAGTTCCCACGGGTCTAGCATTATAGTTCTTCACAAGGATATTATCGTGCTTTTCAGCTACGTTCATGGCGCCAATGAGCTCATGAAACCTTGTGATACGTCCTGCATATATTTACATCAATCCGATAATTCTTTGAAACCATCAGTGCAGAGATGGGGAAGGTAGAGAGAGTCTTCTCGTTCAACATCGTATCAGTTATGGCTTGGCCACAATACTCCATCAGAGACTTGATACGAAGAGCTTCCGAGTTATAATCAAGCACAGACTTGAAATCACAAAAGAGGAGGCTATGCCATCGCACTTCTAAATCAGGAAGCAGGGAGTCACGAACGTTACCAAATCGCTGCTCTAGTTCTACCCATAGCTTTCTTGGGTCTTCCTCATTGAGGTATTCATTTTGGAGCGCGTCATTCATGTGCCTTGTCATGAGAATTATGGCCTTAGCTTGTTTTGCTTCAAAAGCAGTAGCTTGCTCGATTGAGAGCACGTTCTGACCAGGCTCTTGGATGGTTTCCAGAATTCCATCAGCCTTAAGATGTTGGCGCACATCTCGGACCCACCTATGGTATCCAGCGCCAGTTGTCTCGAGTGGAACAAAGCTCAACTTGTTCAGGTAACTCATCCTGAAAAACAACACAAGATTAGGGTTAGTTTCGAAGCGAAAAGGCTACCACAAAAAACTATTAAATTTCTGAGCGTAGTCGCTTCTAAGAAATTAGGGATTTTCTGAGCGTAGTCGCTTCCAAGAAAATCGAATTCCAAGAGGGGTTTTGGATTAGATCGAAACGACGATGTATATGGTCGATCGTTTTCTTCTCAACAAACTCTAAGTTTGGAGGACTCTACAAGCTCTAAGCTTGGATTGAGCACGAACCCCCACAGTTCGGCTTTTGGTCTCCCCTATGTAGAGAAAGGGGGGTAGAAGAAGGGATTTTGGCAGTCCCCGAGAAAAGAAGAAGAAATTGAAAAACTTCACAAAAACGGGAACTTTTAGAAAAGTTTACCTTAAAAAGATGGCCGGAAAAAGTCGTCACCGGAAGTTACTGTAGCTACCGGGGGGGTACTGTAGCTGACCGGAAAAGTGGCCGGAAGTTGGCCGGAAAAGTCGCCTGAAGTCGCCGGAAAAGAGTTGACCGGAGGGTTGACCGACGTTGACCGATGTGCTGACGTGGCAGGTTGCTGATGTGGCAGATCTGTTTGGCGGCTTGGCTTGGTGGCTCGGTGGGTTAGCTTGCTGCACGTGGGCCCAACTTTTGGGCTTGGGCCTGCAGCAGGTGGGCTGCACAGGATCTCCTTCCCTTTTTTTTTTTTTTTTTTTTTTTTTTGCCGATTCAGGTTTAGTAGGATTCCGGTGGCCGGTTCGGTGGAATTTTGGCCGGTTCTAGTGATGAAATTTCCGGTTCCTGGTTTCTGGGGTGGAGACGCTGCAGGTGGTCGAGTATGGCTGCAGGAGGTGGTGAGAAAAGCTTTGAACCGGGCAGGGGAACCTTTGCTTTTTCCGGTGGCCGGTTCGGTGGTTTGCCGGCCGGTTCTGGGGGTGAGGCCGCCGGTTTCAGACTCCTGGAGTTGAGATCTTCGAGTTGGGCGGCTGAGGTTTCTGGGATTTGAAGGCTACGAATTTAGGGTTTCAGGGTTAGAGCTCGTGCTGATAACGTGTTGTAGAAAAACTGAATTTGAGAGGAATTTGCTGTGTATTCTCATTGATAATATGGGCCTCTTTATATAGAGGATTACAATGCATAGAATCTCAATCATAGAAGGAAAGTAATTCTACATTGATTAGGATTCTAGATCCTTCTAATTAAATCCTATTACCACTAGGTCAAGTAACCTAGAGTTTGGGCTAAACACAAATTAGGTTTTCCTTCAACATATATATATATATATATATATATGACCAATAACTAAAAATGTATGACATATAGAAATGCAACACGCAACTTGTTACTTATGCCAATGCATAATGATTTTCATGCAACATATAAAACATATGAACTAATAGGGATATGATTTTGCATGAATTTGAACGAGAATTCCCCTTCAATTAGTAGGCATCGATACAACTGTAATGGCATATCGATCATATTCATATTGACCTTAATTCAAGCAGAGGGAGTGGAAATGAGTGTTTTTTTGCCACGTATTTCCTCTCCTGATCATTTTAGACCTTTTTTTTTTTTTTTAAATGAGGAATTCATAGATTTAAATAAGAGCCTAACTTAATTGGATATAGAATAGTACAAAAGAGGACTACTCCATGTAAACAATTTGTTCTTTTAGACCCTATTATATTTCCTCATACATTTTTGTTCTTTTTCCTTACTTTGCCTTTTTTATTTTTTTTTATTGCCACATATTGGAACTCACATTTTCCATTCATATGAAGATAATTTTTTTTATCAATTATTATTTCTATTCATAAAGAAAACAATAATCATGCTACAACCAAAATACAATAAGATATTTTAAAAAAATCGCTTCATGACACATCACAAGATCCAATTACAGATTTGTCGGATGAAGATTTGATGCAGCAACAACTGGAGCTATATGTGGAGCAACAACTGGAGATGTATGTGGAGAGGGTTCAAGATCGTGATCCTGAGTTGCAAAAGGTTGCACTTGTTCAAAAGCCCTTAAAATAGTATATCTCTCTCTTTCTCATATCGTTACATCATCATAAAAGAAAACGTGTATTATAAAGAAAATTATTTTTGTTCACAATGATAATTAGCTACTTCTGATACATATGGTTTGTTTTATTTCTTTAGTTTGATTTAGTTTCCTCCATTATCTCAAAAAAATGAAACATTTAAGTTTGATTGCAAAAATGAAAAAGAAAAGTTTAATTTGGGATCTAAATAAACAAAAAAAGGATCTAAATTTAAAAAACAATAGGTTCAGAGTATAACTAAAATGAAAGAAAGATTTTAATTCCATATATAGATGACCAATAACTAAAAATGTATGACTTGGGAAATGCAACAGGCAACATGTTACTTATGGCAATGTGCATAATGATTTCATGCACCACATAAAATATATGACCTATTAGGTTTTTTTTTTTTTTTGGCTGATACCAGGAGCTAAGAGAGGCAAAAAGCCCCTTTAACCCCTAGAACTTATTGAAAGAAAAGAAAAATACAAGAGGAGGGGGACAGAAACCAAAACCAAATCTAGCTACCGCAAACGAAATTGCGGCAGACCTAAACGGTCCCTATTACAATGAGCATGAATAAAGGAGGGAGGCATATCCCACCACACCAAGCTAGTAGAAGTTGAACCATAATTTGCCAAAGCATCTGCTACCTGGTTACCTTCTCGAAAAATATGAGAAGAATGGAATTGCATTTGAGAAATACAGTGTAAACAGTTAGCCCACTCAATACGAAGCTTCCAAGGGACCAACCTATTAGGGATATAATTTCCCATCAATTTGAACGAGAAGCCCCTTCAATTAGTAGGCATCGATTAGATTGTAATAGCAGATCATATTCATATTTACCTTAATTCAAGCATGGGAACTGGATTTTAATTTTTCTTTTTGAGATACCATATAAGGTGGCATGTGTCATTCAATCGCTTCTGATCTTGCAATGTTCAACATAGCATTTTGTTTTTCTTCTTTATAAAATTGAGTAGTCACCTTCTTCTTTATGATATGAAAAATTTTCGTGGCTAAAGGCGTCGGATATTCGTAATCGTATTGTAAAGATGGCTACGATTATGGCCTCTCATATGAGCAAATTTCTTGGACGCGAAATTTGGCTTGGCTTGCATACTGACAGAACGCCAATTTTTTTTTTTTTTTTTTTTTGGGCTTTTATGGTGGTCGGGAGATAGTCTAATTATATTGCTTTGTCTTTTCGTACAAGATTAAATAGAATTGACCAAATTGGATTAGATGTTCACTTTACTAGCTCTATAAGATTAAGGAGTACAGCTCCTCTTTAAAAGCACAGTCTAGGATTTACGTAAGTTATTACGTTCAACTTTTCTAGTGAACGAGCAAATTAGAGAGAAAATATTATAAGCTTGGCGATCCAAACATGGATTTGTCTGCGGAGGATTTGGCAGTGAAGCAAAAATTGGAGCTATATGTGGAGAGGGTTCAAGATCCTGATCCTCGGCTGCAGATGGTTGCTCTCGAGAGTATGAGGCACGAAATTCGTTCTTCAACCAGTTCAATGACGGCTGTTCCAAAGCCCTTGAAATATCTTCGCCCACATTACACAACTCTAAAATCATATTACGAAATAATGGGAGCTTCAGATTTGAAGATAAACCTGGCAGATATACTATCTGTTTTGGCACTGACCATGTCTGCTGAGGGAGAGCGGGAAAGCTTGAAGTACAGAATGTTGGCTGGTTCAAACGTTGACATTGGTTCATGGGGTCATGAATATGTCAGGAACTTAGCTGCAGAAATTGCTGAAGAATATGCCGATAATAAGCTGCAGTTTCAGATCAGTGATGAAAACCCTAATTGTGACCTAATGAAACTGGTACGACAGATTGTTGCTTTTCACATGAGGCACAATGCCGAAACTGAAGCGGTTGACCTCTTGGTTGAGATTGGAGATCACCTTAATCTGTTATTTGAGCATGTTGATAAGACGAATTTTAAGAAGACTTGCCTTTATCTGACGAGTTCAGCAAGATACCTTCCTGCCAGACCAGACGATGCGTACTTAGCTTTGGATATTGCATACAAGATATATCTGAAGTTTGGAGAATATCCAAATGCACTTCAGATTGCGCTTTTCGTTGATGGCCACCAGTTGATAAGGGAAGTGTTTACATCTTGTGATGATGTGCTGTGTAAAAAACAACTTTGCTACATGCTTGCTAGGCATGGTGGTAATTATTCAGTGCCTGATGATGATGATGATGATAACATGGATGGGGATAGTAATAACCGAGAGGTAATGCAGGACATTATTAATAACACTAAGCTCAGCGAAGGTTATCTTATCCTTGCTCGAGATCTTGAGGTCATGGAGGCCAAAACTCCACAGGATATATACAAGGCACACTTGCTTCATGGTCAAGTAAGTAGTAGTGTTGATTCAGCGCGACAGAACTTGGCCGACACATTTGTTAATGCATTCGTAAATGTGGGCTTTGGTCAGGATAAGTTGATGACGAGAGTTGAACCACCAAAAGATCATTGGCTTTTCAAGAATAAGGAGCATGGAAAGATCAGCGCTGCTGCAAGTCTAGGTATGATTTCACTGTGGGATGTTGACTCTGGATTTGCCCACATTGACAAGTACCTGCACAGCAATGACAACCATGTTATTGCTGGTGCCTTGTTGGGGATTGGAATTTTCAATTGCGGTGTCAAACATGATTGTGATCCAGCGCTGGCAATTTTGGGGGAATATGTAGATAGAGAAGATCCATCTATCCGCATTGGTGCAATAATGGGACTAGGGATTGCATATGCTGGTTCAAAGAATGAGCAGATAGGTAGTCAGCTGAATCCGATACTTAATGACGCAAAAGCTCCACTTGATGTGGTCACATTCACTGCAATCTCATTGGGGTTGATATTCATTGGTTCCTGCAATGAAGAGGTAGCTCAAGCTATCATACTTGCACTAATGGACCGAACTGACGCAGAGTTGGGAGACCCCCTTGCTCGCCTAATTTCGGTTAGCCTTGGCCTTGTGTACCTTGGGAAGCAAGACAACGTTGAAGCCACTGCTCAAGTTTCACAGACATTTAATGAAAAAATCAGAAGACATTGTGATATGACTCTGCTTTCTTGTGCTTATGCTGGAACAGGAGATGTTCTCAAGGTTCAAACCCTTCTCGGCCATTGCTCGCAACATGTTGAGGAGAAGGGTGAAACTCACCAGGGACCTGCTGTGCTTGGAATTTCTATGGTAGCAATGGCTGAAGAATTGGGACTTGAAATGGCAATTCGTTCATTAGAGCATCTTCTACAGTATGGACAACAAAGCATCCGGAAGGCAGCTCCTTTGGCCCTTGGTCTCCTTTGCATATCAAACCCAAAGGTCAATGTTATGGACACATTAAGCAGACTTAGCCATGATACAGATTCAGAAGTAGCAATGGCTGCAGTGGTTTCCTTAGGTTTGATAGGTGCAGGAACCAATAATGCCAGAATAGCTTGCATGCTTCGCAGTCTTTCAAGTTATTACTACAAAGATGCCAACCTTCTCTTCTGCGTGCGCATTGCTCAAGGTCTTGTACATTTAGGAAAGGGTTTATCGACTCTAAATCCATATCATTCCGACCGCTTCTTGCAATCACCAGCAGCACTTGGTGGAATCATAGTCATGCTGCACGCATGTCTTGATATGAAAGCCATCATTTTGGGGGAGTATCATTATGTTCTCTACTATCTTGTCATGGCTGTGCAGCCAAGAATGTTGTTGACTGTGGACGAGAATCTCAAACCCTTGTCTGTCCCTGTTCGAGTGGGAAAAGCTGTGGATGTTGTTGGGCAGGCTGGCCATCCAAAAACAATAACCGGTTTCCAAACCCACTCAACACCGGTTGTTCTGGCAGCTGGTGAGAAAGCAGAGTTGGTGACTGAGAAATATATTCCCCTTTCTCCCTTCCTTGAAGGTTTTGTCATTTTGAAAGAAAATCTGGACTACAAGGAAGACTAGTTTTGTCGAGCATGACAGCAGAAAGCCGAGTTTGATATCGGTTTTCATTTGTTTCTGGTTTCCTCTTGTTTATCAAACCCAATAGCTTACCAAGGTTTTTCATTTCAATATAAATGTAATATTTTTTTATACAATTATGTTATTCAAATCAGTTAATCACTAGTAGTTTGTATCTGCTCAGATATTAAATTCCTCTGTTAGTATAGCTTATAACTATTTACTTATCTATCTACATATAGTTGATCTCTCTGTCTCTCCAAGTCATATCACAAAGTTCTTAATCAGCCCTTGTTCCTTCTGAAGGGTTTCTAAGGATTTTACTCCTGTACGTAGTATCTTCTCAAGTACTATTACAATTGTTCAATCAGAAAAAAGAAAAGCATAAAATTTACTCATATGAGTTCGTATTTCATACAAAGGTTTGCAAATTTGTTGGTGAAAATGATCCATTATACTTTTCGATTTGGGATGAAGTTAGGCCTTTCTTCATCAGAACAATATGTTCGTAATTTAAGATGGTCATATTGTACCTCCTTCAGTCAGTTTACACTTTCTTTGCAGCCAGTAATTTTGAGAGATTTGAACCCTGGAATCATTATAACGGTGAAAATGGCAAACAAAGTACTGTTGATGATGTGGGGTGATCTATACTATAGTTTGTGTAGCACCAAGACGAGCATTCCAGGAAGAGGAACAAATTGCAACAGATGAAAAAAGATCATCGAGTTCTCAACTATTACGCATTCAAATACCTATAAATTATAAATCAGGATAACTTGTCCTCTATCCTTACAAGACATTTCATACATATCTAACAGTACATGATATCTTGCGCTTCATGATTACTTCAGCCCAACCAGCAAGACAACAAATTTGTGCTGTGCTGAGCTGAGCTGAAGCACAGCGGCATGTTAAACCACTTATAGATTAATGTAGCTCAGAGCTCCTTCTCATCAAGAAGATTCTATTTGCATTTGCGTGTCATTCGCTGTAGAATGATTCTGCAGAAAAACTTGGATAAGTATGTACTAGAACTATAAAACTCACTCTAAGGTTTTGGGAATCTAAGGAATACTCTAAAAGTGGGAGTGCAGCAGATTTTTGCATCATGCTAATGCATCGATCAATGTATTCAATACAACCAAATCTATCCATTTATGCTACAAACAGATTTTTTTCGGTATCTATAAAACATTAATGTACCTTTGACTTCATAATCATTTGGCTGTCAGAGAAGTATTGATTTGGATGGTTAATCCCAGCTTCGCATGATGTCCCATGGACAGCTTCAAACGTTAAGGTGCATGCCAGCTGATACATACATTGCCAAGTAGTCCAAATATTTCAGCAACATGCTAGAGCAAAAACAAAATCACTTGCATTAAACTGTTATGCATCTGGTAACATATTCACCTGATAATGCTTATTCCGAACTTTGCTCATTACATCGCCAAGAGCACGACTGTTCACTCCCATTCTACTGAGAGCAGCTGTCAGATTCTCTTCACTGTCACAGGAAAAATAATGAGTCAACATATACAATTTTAGAAAGTAATCATCCATATATTTCCAAAATAAAAATGACCAGTACTAGTGAACAAGTACTGTGTTCCCAAGAAAGGAGTTGTAACAACTAACACGATAGAGGAAAATCTAAAGAAAATGGTTAAAGGTGGAATGATCATTTGGCACTATACCAGAACTGTGATGTTAGATGGTGTTTGCAGCAATGTGACTGCAAAAACCATCATAACTTTGTTTGTTTGCTGCAATAGTTCTATCCAATCTAATATAACCAGTAATGTCGTGCATGTCAAGTTTAGAGGTCATTTCTTTATGACTTTTAAAATATAGACTGTTTTAGACTTTTTAAACAGAATCCCGAAAAGTGATAAATTTTGTCATGGAATTACCTGAAATGCCGATATGGGCATCCATGATGATCTCCTACGCCAGGAGTAGATGAGATGATCTTTTGACAGGAATAAGGCGTGTAATCCTGTAATGTCCAAAAGAAACATATTTGATGGTGACCATAACACCAGGCACCATATATAGAGCTTTGCAAGGTCTTAAACAATAACAACTACTAAAAGTTTAGCGCATCTACGAATAACAGGAACAACAAACTCTAACAACCAGTAATTATGTTGAAGTTCCCATTTTGGTTTAATGTATTTCCATATATAAATATACAAAGTATCCTATGATTTTATTCTAAATTCATCATTCAGGATTTGCATATCTTAAATTCAGTCAAGTATATAGCATCTGTAGACTCTTGAAAATATAAAGATTGATGTCATACCGTTCTTTTTCCTTCTCTTCCATAATTGTGGCGTATGCTATATGCATATTCTTTGTCAAACCTCTCAGCACCAACCTATTGCAAGATTAAGTACTAGGCGTCAGATCAGAAAAGTATGGAAATCATAAGGACCAGACATGTTGTAGCAAAGCATTATACTCATATATTCTGCAAATCAAAATGCACCTTATTTTTTTATAAGATGGATAATAAGCTGGAAATGGATTGCTATCTTGATGGCCTATAACATTCGTTATCAAATAATAGTTGAAACTTTGTGCCCTTATGGTGATGAAGAATTAGTAGATGAAATGCTCTAAGAACACTAAAACTCACCTTTCGTGAGAACTCAGCTTTCCAAAATGCAAGTGCATCATCCAGCTTCAACCCAACACCCTGCACATGGAGGTTGAGCAAAACCACATGTCAACAGTTGGTTAATTGGAAAGAAGGGCTTAGAATGACAGATTCATGATTCTTATGAATATTTGGTGTGGTGCTTGTAAAATGTCAACTGACAGTTTCACACATCATCATCTCTGCATTTTCCAAAATCACCATCAACGTGATGCAACTAACATAAATTGGCAGCTGAAACATACACAATGAACCTGTCTGACATCCAACCATTTTAGATACTAATAGCTATTATCTCCATTTTATGTACAAAGAGATAATAAGTACCAAAGTAATCCAAGCAGTGCATAATATGTGTTGTGGGTAAACACAAAGAACAATTCGTATTGATACCCAGTTGACCAAATGTGCAAAAATAGAATAACATGTCAGAGATGATTTCCACTACATGCCTTTATTTGAAATGGCATTGACACAAACACAGGAAACGGACCACATTCTCATCATATTATTACAATTCTATTATGTACACAATTAAACACTCCCATAATGGGATGTATGGAAAATACCTTGAGAAAGAGACCCAGTTGCATTCTCCCTCCATGCTTTAGATGATGCTCCTCTCTCAGCTGCAAACAAGTAGCATATGTGAAATAATTAAAATAGAAGGGACATATAAGAGCATCATAAGAAAAGAAGTAACTGAGACAAAAAGAAGATGATAAGAGGGGTTAATCGATCAGCTTTCTATGTTTGCCCTCTTTTAATTATCTACTTGTAGAAAATTAAAAGAGGGAAGAACAAGCCGGAAAAAAACATAAAAAGCTTAATGAATGGCCAATCGTTTACCTTTTCAAAAAGGTGGCGCATGCACATAGGAAAGGAGCTCTTAGCTATGTCATCAATTTCTCTTAAGGATATCTCAGCAAATTCTTTTGGCTACAAAGACAATCAACAGACCTGATCAACTTCAACTTAAACAAACTGGGACCTATGGGTAATAGACCAAGATAAAACAAGGTAATGAACTACCTGAGAATAGTCCGGACCCAGGTAGCTTGTGGATAGGGCTTCAACTATCTAAACAGAAATGAAAGAAGAAAAAAAATGTCAAAAGACCTAACTTGAAACAAATGCTACTTGGACATACAAGGTTTGCATCCGAATACTCACAGGAGTCAACCGATTTTTCTCTTGTTCTACTATAGTTGATGTCCATTTTCTGCGAGCAGGCGAGCAGAAAGTTTAACTTCAGATAATTTTAAAACCTGATTACTTATATATATTTTTTTTGGTCTGACATCACTTATCTTGAAAATACAAAAACAAAAAATTATGCCAAGTAACTATCAGGGATAACCAGTAAGGTTTTGAACTTTCAAACTATAAGAGGATATATGCTTTCTGAATTTAAATAGCCAGCATCACCTGTTAGTCAACATCAGTGCTTTTGACAGATGACTGCGGAAATGTGTGGCAACAAGGGAAACCACCTATAATTGGGGGAGGAGGGAGGGGAAGACAATAAAGGAGAATGATTATTATCCTCACTCTAAGGGAAGGTGCAAGATTTAAAAGAAAGCATTAACTTTAACCTGACTCATAGCTATATATGCATGCCCCTTGCTGATGAATACTCTACGGCTACCGACAAGTTCTGGAACTTCTGCAAATGGTACCTTCATGGGGGATGGGGAATAAGACATCAGATGAGATATGTTCTTTATTTGAAGACTATAAGACCAGGGAGGTCCTTCCTAAACACTCCAAACTATGCATTAAGATAAATCTAACCATCATAATCATCAATGATCTACTCTCATAGCAAAGCCAGATAGACTTCAATAATTCCTCCGATAATTTATTTTTTTTCTTTAATATTTGATGATATCCACAAAATGATACATGGAATAAATACAATGGAAAATGTGACTTTGTTCTTGAGGACCACATGGACCAACAGGAACCTCAGACGTGGTTTGTGGATACAACATACAAAAAACTTGGAGGACTTATATCCCAGTAAAACAAGACCAATTCTCATGATTCGTGAATACAAGCTTAAGAATATAAGGTTTCAGAATAGAGAACTAGTAAAAGATGAACACACCTTGTAAAATATGGCATCAGCTGCAAAAAAAGGAAAATAAGGAAAAGGAAAAGAGTTAGAATGTAGATTGCAATAACAGAAAATGTAGATTATCACTTTTTGGAAACATTTTTCAAAGAAACAATGTGCATTATCCTTAAAACAAGAACTAAGAGATACCATAGGCACCTCACTTCTGTACATACCCATAATGTAGAACATTTTAACAGTGCCTCCAATTAACATTGACACGATTCTCAATCTATCAGAGACAATTTATTGACTCGAAATTATTGTGAAAGACCATACATACTGGAAACAGAGAAAACACAGTTTATTGAGATACAGTACGTGACCAATTGAGTGAACAGAAACTCTTCCCCTACCGGTGGGTAAAGATTGACTCGTAGAACGCGCAACCTGGGTCAGTTTGTCCATTACACTCTGCAGAGGAAGATAAAACAATTCAGTGATGGCAGCATATACTAAGGTGTTGAAGATTTTTGAAAGTGTCTGACTGTAATACATCTCAAACGGTTCTAAAATTAAATGCAAATGCATGTTTCTGTATGTCAAGCTCATAATACTACAAGCCAAACGAGGTATGTAATTACCTCAAGTTCTGAAATATCAACTTTCTTGTAGGCAAGACCAAATTCTGCCATTAGTGACCTCTGCAGACCCAAAAGAACAATTTTAAAATTGAAACTCATGAGAAACTGAGAAGCAAAATGAGGCAAGTCTTTTCATCAGAGATCCAAAAGAAGTATGCTGATTACCTGAGCTTCAGGCCTTTCATTGCGAAAACGGTGACGAAATAGGGCAGTCTCCATGGAAAGAAACCATTTCCTCAGTTCCTCCCTGATGTGCAGATTAAGAAAGTAACAAGTATGAAATTAGATTAAAAAAAAACCAAGAATCTTTCCGACTAACATGTTACAACAAAAGGCGATAATATCTTACGTTCTGCAATAAACAAGACGCAGAACAAAGTGTGATATTATGTCCTTGTTGATGTCCTCTGATGCCTGAGGGTGCCTCATATTTGTCTTCCAAAGATCAGTCACCAATTTCTCCATTTCTTCATGTTTCTTTCCTCGTGATAATCCATCCGATATCCCTTTAAGCACTGCAAAAGCCAATAATTTCCATCAACTGCCACAATCCTCGATATATGTAGCGCATTCTAACTAAACCCCTTAATTCCAATCAACAACAAAATCCTCTCCATTCAATTCCAAACTAATCGAATTACGTCAAATTCAGTTTGGTTCTCAACTCCAAAACACTTAATGCACTGTGAGTATTTTCTACCCGAAAATAATGTTCGGCGTTCGATCCAAACAAAAATTCGAGTGAAAACCTGACGAAATTGAATTGAAAGAGAAAGGGTAGGGTTTACCTCGGAGGCGATCGATGGCGAAAAGCTCGAACTCTTCGAGGCGAACATCAAGGGCCGGGGCGGAGCGGTAGAGAGGGAGCGTCGGAACGTCGTCGTATCCGGCGGGTTTCCGGGATCGAACCGCTAACATTTTTTCGCAATTGGTTTTCAGAGGAGAGGCTTTCAACTTGTTTCAATTGCACTTGGATGAGCGGCCACTGTCAAAATTGCTCTCTTAGCTGGGGCCCACTGCGTCGTTTCTTTATTTTTATTTTGCGCGCCGAAACAGCCCCTCACACGGAAAATGGCGCGAAACTTTATGCGCGGTTCATGTGTCAAAGATATCAATGGAAATTTTATCAAAATTTTGTATAAAAATTATAAAATTAATTAAAAATAAAATATTAGAAAAATGTAAAAATTAATATCAACGCTTGTAAACAAACAAAATTAATAAGGGGTTTTGTCCATTTACCCCATTTCTAGGGATTTTTTCCCACTTACCCCATTAAATTTTTTTAATTCCCTCTTACCCAATACACTCTAAAGGAGTCTTCCCTAATACCCTATTAAGATTTTTTTTTTTTTTTAATACCATTTTACCCCTCACCCCTTTGTTACTTAAAGAGAGAGAGAGAGAGAAAATGGAAGAGAGAGAAACCATAGAAGACTTCGCCGGAGCCCGTCACCGGCCGCAGGAATCCTGTCACCGACCGCCGGATTCCGATCAACTTTCGCCGAATTCCGGTCACCGGCTGCGGCCCATCGAAATTTGCTGAAAATCTCACCGGAAATTTTTTTGTCCCCAATAGACATCTATTGCCCCCTAATAGAGGGGCAATAGACGTCTATTGCCCCCCAATAGACGACCATCAGCCATGTATTTCCCCCCAATAGGACTTTCAGTTGCCAGAATGAGAACTGATTTCCATAAATTTAGACAAATAAAATTTTGATTACAGAAAAAAAAAACAAGGAGATTACATCAATTATTGCCCCCCTAATTGCCGTCTATTGCCCCCCAATAGAACTTTCGATAGTCATAATGGGAACTAATCTTCTTAAAATTAGATAAATAAAACTTTGATTAAGCAAAAAAACGAGTAGATTACATCAATTCAAATGTCTATTGCTCCCCAATAGACATATATTGCCCCCCAATAGACGTCTATTGGGGGGCAATAGAATATTATTTTTCCTGTTTTCTTTCCTTTCGGGCCTTCTGTTGCAAAACAGAAGTAGCACCATTTTGATTTGCCCCCAATACAACTTTTTTTTCTTTTTTTTTTCCCCTTTCCTTCTCGGATTTCTTCCCACAGTTTACAAAAGCGAGAAAGTGCTTTTTTGAAAAGCAAAAGTAAATAAGCAGTTTGGGGAAGAAGAGAGGAGAAAAAGAAAACAACCCCGAAACCAGTGGCTGGAGCAACAATCCCAGTCGCAAACTCCACCATTCTTCTTCTTCTTCTTCCCGATGCAACAATCCCAATCACTGCTTCACTCAGTGTTATACACACATGTCAATCCACACAGCTCCGGTGAGCCACTGGCTCACACAGCCAAGTCGAGCACGCAAATCGTGAAATCAAAACGCAGCGAATAGGAGGTCTGCATCTCGATCTCATATCGTCTCCGGTGAAGGTGAGTGAATTGGAGCTGGGCCGGAAAAGCTCGTGCAGCGAATATGGTTGCAACAGCGGAAGGCAAAGATGAGATCCGGGCCGAATGAGAATTGGCCAGTGCAGAAGCTTGATCTTGACCGTGAGGGCGAGGTGTTCGATTTGCAACATGGTGTTCGACAGATTCAGCGAGAAGATAGAGCTTGGGTGTCCTGAGCAATTGCTTGGGTGTGAAGAGCAGTCTGCTCTTTGTCGCGAATTGCCGGAGTTCGTCGTATCGTCTGCGATCGACGTTGTGCCGGAGGTGGATACCGGAGAGAGAGAGAGAGAGAGAGAGAGAGAGAGAGAGAGAGAGAGAGAGAGAGAGAGAGAGAGAGAGAGAGAGAGAGAGAGAGAGATGAAAGAGTGGCAGAAGCTTGTAATTCTTTAATTAAGTTATGGGCAAAATAGTCATTTTCCTTAAAATTGGGTTAGTGGGAATGAAAAATTGTTGCTGGGGTAAGTGAGAAAAATTTGGCTCATTTTGGTGCTTTTGGGCAAGGACCCAATTAATAACGCTTGTAAAAAAAAACCAAAAATTTTAAGAAAATTTTGAAGATATTTTAATTATTGCCCCCAACTCCTACTAATGTTGCTCATTGGCCCACCTTACCATTTACATGATAAGACAGCTGTTTAGAAAATTTACTCATATTTAAGCTATTAAAAAGTTTTCTTGTCAAGAATACTTAACCAACAAACATGTATAGCTAATAAATAATAAATCGTCACGTGAATAAATTATTAAAAAGTTTGAATATTTCAATATCTTCTTGTTATTGATCTGACCAATCGAATTGTCACACACCCACACATAAGATATTTTCCAGATTATGACACATTTTGTAGTTTAAAGTGTTAAACAGAAATATTTAGAAGTTGACGGGCTAAAGTGCTATATGCTCAAAGTCCAGGGATTAACTTCAAATTTCACATAATTGCAAGACCAAAGACCAACGAAGCGGAACCTATACACCAAGTTCACGACGATCAAAATATCAAATGCCATCGACAAACAGACGCCCTCATTCTCAGACCCCAATTTTTGTGTCTACACGCAGCTGGAGCTAACCGAGAGTGAGTTCTCTTCATTTCTAGCAATTTCAACTCTCTAATTTTTCGACTCTCGATCTACTTCAATTCTCTGCTCTCTGTTTCTCAAATCTCATCTAATTTTTCCAACGAATTATTGATTAAGAATTTGGATGCTGTATTCGAATTAAAGTTTAAATTGTAAACGGTTCAAACTTAAGATTTTTTTTTTTTTTTTTTTGTGAGATATGTGCTATGTCATATGATGAGCTCTGGTCTGAATCTTGTTGATTACAATTTTTTTGGTGATTTGCTTTTTTTTTTTTTTTTTTATCGGAATCTGATGCGATGTGTTGAGTCTGACTGTCTTTTACTTTCGGTTTCTTACCTCTGTAGGGAGTGGAAAGTTTCGTTTCGCTAGTGATGGATCCGATAGAAGATTCCCTCAGGAAACAAATATCTGCTTTGTTGAGAGTTATCAATGTGACAAAGTGCTGTAAAGAGGACAATGTTCCATGCAAAATTGAAGAGGTTCTTCATTTGAATTTACAATCAGATTTTATATTATTTAACTGTGCATATATACAGCGGCGAGGGTCATTTTCTTTTATTATTTTTGTGTCCCCAGGGTCTCTTCTTGGGTTCCATTGGAGCTGCACATAACAAGGACGAACTTAAAAAATTAAACATCACACACATTTTGACTGTGGCTGGTTCATTGGCACCTGCATATCCAAATGAATTTGTGTATAAGGTTTTGCATGGTAATAACTTTCTCTCCTCTTTTCATTTTCTATCTCTCTACATATCTTCTACGTTACTGAACTACAGTCTGCGTTGTGTGATAATTTGCGTTAATTTATTGTCTCGAAGTTTCTTGTTTCTTTTACTCAATCTACTACTTGCATGATTTATCATTTTGTTTTCTATAGTTGTGATGATTGTTTAGCTTTTTTATTATTCTGCACCTATTGACTACCCCCCAATGCCTCCACTTAATAAAAAAACTATTGCCTTGAATCTAAGAGCATCTAATGCATATCGCAATTATTGCTTCAAGCCAAGGTTGTGGAACTGATTTGAATTTATCTTTTGGTGCTCTTTGAAAATTGAGGTAGTTGTGGACAAAGAATCGACAGACCTGAAACAGCACTTTGATGAGTGTTTCAATTATATTGAAGAAGGTAAAAGATCTGGTGGTGTGTTGGTTCATTGCTTTGTGGGAAAATCCAGGAGGTAGTATTCTCTCCCTGTCTAAACTATTGCTTCCAGGTTATCTTAGTTATAGAAAAAGAATATCGCTATTAAATGTCGAGCACCATCCTATTCCATAAGAGTGAATCCTTGAAATATGGTTATACATGATCTCTATAAAATTTGATTCTATGTATATAATAGGTAGCCTTAAGTATCTCTGATTCTAATAAATTCGGAAAATAGATGCTTACAAAATATCTCTTTGTGATAAGAAAACAGAACCATTATGTAGTTTCAATTGCTGGTTAATACTTTTACCTAACCTTTGAGCTATCTCTTTGCGATAATAAAACAGAACGATTTTTGTACTTTCAATTTCTGATTTTAACTTCTACCTAACCTTGATCAAGATCACGAGTTAGGTGGTTTTACCTCAGTTTGGTTGAACATGGATCAGAGTTGAGCTGTACCCAACCCTCATTAACTTCTGAGTGAAAACACTGCTTCTTTATTACTCCATATAATTGGAACTTGGGCACTATTGCAATTTGTGACTTTTATGAGATGCAGCTGGACTTATCTATTATTTGACCTTGCAGTGTGACTATTGTTCTTGCTTATCTGATGAAAAAGCATGGTATGAGTCTATCTGAAGCTCTTGAACATGTGAGGAGCAGACGGCCACAGGCATCTCCCAATGCTGGTTTTATGTCACAACTGCAGGACTTTGAAAGGTCCCTTCACGGTGCGCAGTTAAATCATTACTCTTTTTATCCAACTAGGTGTATAACTTAGTGCCTAAAATAGCTGGAGTAGTATGCCCGGTTGCCTACTCTTTTATTCCATGAAACATCTGCATTCTCCTGAGCCAAAAAACAGCATAAACTTCTCATGCTGACATTCTGACTTTGAGCAGTGTATTATAATGCAACCCTGTGGGTGAAAATGTTTTTTTGTCTGTCTAGCCCGTCCAGTGTAGAATAAAGAAGCTTATATTAGTAGATGCTATTATATGCTGTCATATAAGTCGGGCCATGAAAGAAAGAATAACTATTTTAGAGAATAACATTTCCAGGTAGAATTAATAAAAGGTTCAGCAATCAGCAGCTAGTCCAAGTGAAGCACAAACTATCCTTTCTTTGTCTTGGTGTGAAATATTCTGCAGTTTCCTGACTGAAGAATTCATTGTTATCACCTGAGCTGCATGGTGTCATTACTTATTTGTTTTCCTTCACGGAATCATCTTATGTGCATTCTTTGTTTTTTTTTTTTTTTTTTTTTTGAAGGGGTTTGGAACCCAGCCAAGCTAGGAGGCTCATCCCCACGCCTGACTTATTGTATTATAATGAAAATGATGCATAGAGGGGGACATAGAGCCTTGACCTCTAGCAATATTACAGACATCCTTATAGAATAAATGTGCATTCTTTGTTTATATTTTGCAATGAATTTTGTTCTAATTGTGTTTTCCACATATTTCTTTCTACTGTAGCAAATGAAGAGAACAAGACAAATTGAAGGACTTCAACTATACGAGGAAAGACTACCTCGAAGAACCTCGTCGCTCACCATGTTACCTAGATGAAACCTTTTGTGATATAGAACTTTTATAGTTACCAAAAAGAAAAAAGAATGATAGCCCTGATGCTGGTGATTAAATTTTAAGTAGATTGTGAATAATTAGGATAGAGTTTAATAAACTAGCCATGTGAAGATGATATGATACGCAATGAAGCAAGAAGGGAGAAATTCAGTCTGCATTTAGCTTTTATCCAGATCAATGTCACTATGAACGACAGTGTATGGATCTTTGTGGGTATACTTAATACGGAGCAACGGAGACTTCTAGTATGTGTTTTCGTGACTGTGGTCTCTTTTATCCACTGCCTTGATCCACTTGGCTACATCCGCCCCTTGTACTATTTAAATAAAAATAGAAATTACAAATATTTCCACCATTTATCATTACTTGTAAGAGAGAATAAAACATAAATGGAAACCCTTTATTTTAATGCTTGCAGTGGAAGGAATCTATATATTTGGGATGGATGTCAATCCTCGGTACATTTTCATTTTGTGTAAAAGGGAACAGACATTTACAATGAGCCTTGAATCTCCTACAACCTTCTACTGCAACTTCTGCAAAAACTAAGCAAGAGTAGCTAGCTAGCTGTAAAGGCTTGCTCTGTGTTTCCTTCTCTCTCATTCTTTACTCTACAATGTTTTGGGCATGAACCCCATTTATTTATGCACTAGACTATTAATATCACCAGAATGTCATACCAGTGAAGTGATGTTGACGTACATTCCCTGTGTCTCTTTTAAGTCTCGAAGTCTAACACTCTTACCCATACCCACCCACTATTTTGTTTTTGTTACTAGTAGAGGGAAAGAGAATGGGTTACCCTCCTAATTGTTCTTGGCGCCTACCAATATCGTTTTAGGCTCGTAATTGATCATCTTACACAAACAATCAACCAAATCACAACTCGTAATTCTTTCAACTTGCCTTTATATATCAACTAGAACTCCAATCCAATAATATTTGCTTAAACACTAGAATAACAACAAGAATCAGATTGAAAGACGATCGTATCATGAAATGAGATTACTAAGATTACAAAGGGAGTTAAAAGATAATGTAGAAACAAGAAAACTAGCTGTAGCTACTAACATACACTGCTCATTTAGTAAAGCACATGACGATCCTAGCTAGCTAGTTATAGAGTCGGAAGATCAACTTGCAGCCCACAACCACCCAATTTAGCTTCTGTTGGTGTCTCTCACGTACTTCCACGCTTAATCTTTTTGTGGCTATAGAAAACCTAAATACATGACTTCATACAAGTTAGTAGTATAACTAACATGAAGAGGTGAGCATGCGATGCATGATATATAGAGAAGAGAGTAGCGATATATAAATGTGCATGAGATATGAAAGACAGGCATAAGTAACTACTAGTACCACTATGATCTTACTCTTACTACGTACCCTGTATCATCTTCCTTCTGTTAACTGCGCACGGGGGCACGTAGTTGCACCCAATCTCATAAACGTGAGACGCGTAGTAATATTCTCTCTCTCTCTCTCTCTCTCTCTCTCTCTCTCTCTCTTTAGAGAGACACAGGAAAATGGAGTAAAAATATCTTCACGAGAATGCGACATAGAGCATTTATTATGACCCAACAGGTGGTTTCGGCAAGCCGACCCTAAACTCTTTCCTTGTTTCAATGTATCTTTATGGTATAAATAGCAGAGTTTTCGAGTTCAAACAAAGTGGCTGATGCGATAGAGAGGATTAAAAAGCTTGAGAAACACAGAGACAGATAAACAAGAACCAGACCAAAAGCCATGTCTCACATAGCTGTGGAGAGAAACAGAAGGAAACAGATGAACGAGCACCTCAAAGTTCTACGCTCTTTAACACCATGTTTCTACATCAAAAGGGTATATCACATCCTCATTAGCTACCTAGGAAATGAACATATTCTCCCTTGTTCTTGTTTTTGCTGGCTTCAATCCTAGAGAAAAACCCTACAACGAATTGTTACGAAAAGATGTGTTTTTGCTTATTAACTTACTCTCTTATCTCTTACTGTGTATGATTCAATCTAAGTCGGTGTTAAACTTGTTGTTAATGGTAGGGAGACCAAGCATCAATCATCGGGGGTGTGATAGAGTTCATCAAGGAGCTGCATCAAGTTTTGCAGTCTTTGGAATCTAATAAACGGAGGAGGAAGAGCCTAAGCCCTAGCCCCAATCCAAGCCCGAGCCAGCCACTGCTACTACTGCCACCGCCGGCGCTGCCCCAACTTGATCAAAGCCCTAAATTCAATTTTGGGTTGATTGATCAAAATCATGACCGTGCGGTCAAGGAACTAGGAGCATGCTGCAACTCTCCGGTGGCAGATGTGGAAGCCAAAATCTCGGGGTCGAACGTGGTGTTGAAGATAATATCCAGGCGAATTCCAGGTCAAGTTGTGAAGATAATTAGTGTGCTGGAGAGGTCTTCATTTGAGGTTCTTCATCTCAACATCAGTAGCATGGAAGACACTGTCTTATACTCTTTCGTGATCAAGGTACTAATTTAATTAGATTATATAATTATCACAAACTAAACCTATATATATATCATTAAAAATCTATCCAGGACAAGCTAATGAGAACATTAAGTCTCCAACTTACAAGAGAAAATTATTTAGGGTTTTGATTACCCTCGTAATGTTCCTGGGAGAAATAATTTTAATACATCTAAAAGTGCTAAATTTTATTCATCTGGAATCAACAAAAAGGACTGAGATTATGGTATTTGAATCATATGATCATATGCAATATGTAGTATAAATTCACGTATATATCATCGCCAATAATTAACTAAGCTATTGATTCCATTATCAATTTTGAATACAAGAGGCATGGTCACGACTCATGATCTTCATGAATAGGTTAGTAAGCACATGTTGGTTTCCCTTCAGCAATATTGATCAAGGACTGTAACTAGCAATGAATTAAAATTGTATAATGAAATTGCAATCGTACATTGATAGTTTGCTTGTTTGCTTTGTTGCTTTGCTGCAGATAGGACTGGAGTGTCAGCTGAGCGTAGAGGATCTAGTTCTTGAAGTTCAACAGAGTTTGCGCTCGGACACTGCTTAATTAAGCAGATCAAGGACATTAACCAAAACTAGAACAAAATAACCAGACGATATAGAGTTAGTTTGATCGAGTAGGTACTGCTTAAGTTAGTTTGATGCATGGTTAATTTGCTATAGTATGCAAATGAAACGGGAAAACAATCTTTTCACTGAAAAATGTTGGAATAATAAGCAATGCTTATGCCCTACGTATGAACTCTCTTTTGGTCTGGATATATAAACTCTTTTATAGACTTAATTTACTCTTACATGCATGATATGCCACCACGTATCTCATATTCATGGAAGAGTGTAAATAGAGAGTAAATTAATTCTATCTGAAACGAATAAAAAATCATAGTAGGTCTGTAATATCATATATATTGCAGAAATATACATACAACGTACTAACATGCATGCATATATACACACACACACTGCGGAACAGGTGTTAGAATTTTCACAAAATGAGTACTATAAACTATCTCAGAATAAGTACATGTAAACACATATACTGTAATTTGCGTATTAGAAGTGTTGTGGTAGTCGCATTCTAATTTAAGATTACAACAGTGTATCTATCATAATATCTGCAAATTTACATGAACAGAAAATCAACTATGACAAATATAGAATTGACATGTTATTTTGATCCTAAGTTAGGATGCGTATGACGTTGCAATCTCATAACACAGTAAGTACATATATATATCGCAACAAGCAATATAAATTGAAATCAAAGATAAAGAGATCGTAGAGATACTAACTAGATCCACTGCCTCCTTGCATTGTTCTTCTCCTAGATTCACCCTTGATCTCATATTGTTAATGGGACAAATTGATTGAGGTGTAGTGCTCTTGCAGGGATCAATGAAAGCGTTGTAATCCACTTTATATCAGAAAAGCAGTTAAGGCAGTTTCTTCCATCAAGGAACTGTCTTATAACTTCATTGTCTATATCTGATGGATTATTCTAAATAACCATACTATTTGAATTCAAATTCAAAACAGATTGCATTACTAAAACTATTTTCGATTACAAGTTTTATTTAATACTCTAATGTTACAATCTGAACTCTAATACTCCTCACAATGTCAGCTTAAGTGAAAATGCTGATGTCTGGTTCAATAAGGTCTTACAACAGGCCTGATCCATCTACATTAACTGATCGAGTCTGATTGAATCATTCTCAAATACTCATGATTCAACTATTAGTTGGTGGGTATTGTTTGATTAGAAATCAGATTTGATTCTGCATGTTAAGATGGTAATGTTCTAACTAGAACATTAGTACGAACTATGTCTGAAGAGTCAAACTGAATTATATGTATACTTCAATGACGGGCAAGAACTAGCAACTCTTTCTCTGCTGTTGTGAAGTAATGGAAAAATGCTCATCATTGTTTTGCCAAAGTTGTAAATGGCATGGAAGGATCTATTAATATGTTGTCCTAGCCTCCTAGGACAGTAAGACAACACTAACACCATAATTTGAATACGAAATGCGCATTTTTGGCATAGATGACCTAGCTAGGAAATATCTAATATCTTTCAAAGTCCAACGGGTGCCGGATTAGAAATCCAATCTATATATCTTATCAACCTCTATAGAGTCGAGTCGATCAGGTTCAATGACCAGGAGAAGCAAAATTCTTCAAGCACTTATAATAATGTACATATAGTGAGTCTACTATTGTGAGAAAATAATTTGTTGTACTGATACATTAACTTACGGTAAGTTAGAGGAACCATGCGAAACATAATACACATGTCGTCTTGAATCTGCTCATATCTATACTATTATTAAGAGAAGAGGCTTTGTTAGCTAAAACTGAAAATTTTGACAGATTTAACCCTGAAAGATTAAAAAACTTTGACAACAAATTAAATCACAAGAGTAAATTGAACAATTATAAAATAGATTTTATTAAGAAAATTGAAAAGAAATTATCCCACAACCTCTCATTTTCTCTCCCACTATTTTCTCTCTGCAATAACAACCCACTGAATATATTTTCTTTTGCATATAACTTTTTTTTTTTTACAATTAAAATTTTTCTTACACATACAGAGTATGTGATTGCAGACTAGTTTTTTTTTATCAAGAGCCATTAATTTCAAGAACATTTGGGCCATAAGCTAACAACTACATTAAACTAGGTTCCGTGCTATGAATGAATGCTAATTACATTATAAAAACTCCAACAATCTGGTTTAGATAAAGAGCCAATTACACCTTTCAAAAAAAAAAAAGAGCCAATTACATTAATCCTAATCCAAAGTCAAATCATTAAAATAAACCCGATCGAAAAAACAAAAAAATCATTAAGATAAAGAGCCACTGGAATAAAAAACATGTACTGCATTGTGGGCCTCGGGGATGAAGATTGTGATGGGCTCAATCCTTTGTGGGCCTCATCTCCCAAACAGTGAACTGCAACCTTTCACCAACTCCTTTGACATTTGCAAGTCTTCCTAATTGGTAAGTGACCAAATCTGTGGTCATACAGTGACTTCTTTCTTTCAAATGTCTACTCCAACTCTATCATAGCAAGTGATAGTGACTTGGTGAGACTGAACCTAATTTTGGCACATGATAATGATACTATATGATTGGATTGGATTGCCAGATATCTAAGTGGGTTAATTTGTTACTTATTTCCACTAAACTAAGCAAACTATCTAATCAATCTTAAAAAGCAGCAGAAAGTATAGCATTCAAAAAAGCCACAAATCCGTGATTAATTATCTGCTCATGTCTCTGTCCTCAGGTCTACATGAACTAATAACTAGTAAAACTTCACTTTCTCTCTCTCTTCAACTCCACCCGCCGGCTGCCGCCATAAGCGGAGTTTAAGGGGGGCCAATGCAAGCAGTCACACTCAATTAACATACAACATAATTA
The DNA here is from genome assembly GCF_002994745.2 of Rosa chinensis. Lineage (NCBI taxonomy): Eukaryota > Viridiplantae > Streptophyta > Magnoliopsida > Rosales > Rosaceae > Rosa > Rosa chinensis. Next base: position 43,693,019 of record NC_037091.1, read on the forward strand.
TTAAACTGTTGACATAATAGAATCCGGCTAATAAGTACTGATTCAAAACTAAATTTCTTTGATTGCCAAAAAAAAAAAAGAGTACTGATTCCAAACTCACTTCTCAAAGAAGAAATTGCCAAACCAATTACAATGAAACCTACAAAACTGGTACTTATGAGTTCGGGATCTCCAGGATTTTGGGCAGTTGTTGTTAAACTTAAATTTTAAGAAAAATTTATGAATCTATTATTAGAGGAAGCTGAACCATAAAGACATGATACAATTACTAGTTAATTTTTGGTTGAGCCTGCCTAGATGGGTCCATGCATATATTATTATTGGATTTTGATCATGAATCCTTCAAGTTCATGATTGCTAATTCACAGAGTAGTAACTACAAATTGATTAAAAAAAAAAAAAAGAGTAGAAAGTACAAATAATCCACTGCATGTCCTGTGCTGTGAATAGTCTTTTTCAATTGCTGCTAAATTGTTCTGCATCATAAATCATAATGATTGGAACAGCTCAAGAACAGAGACTATGATTTCGTGATCCTCAGAATCCTACCACGTGAACAGCAGAAGATTAAATCTGAAGCAAGATTGAAAAGACGAGTAAATTATGATTGTTCGGTAAGTTTTATATTCGTTTACAAATTGACCAGAAACACACCCCATTCATGAAGGAATTTTGGTGATTCCCACATGGAAAATACATTCAGATGTGATTTTACTGATCTGATGCATTTTGTTCTTTCTAGCTTTGGCTTCTTTTGTGTTTTTATCGATGTTACTTTCAACCCAGAACGAGATTTTATTGACTGAGGTAGAGCCAAAATCTGTATATCTGCAAATAAATCCTAATTGTCATGAACACACCCAGCCAAAGTGGTCCAACAGTTATGAAATTTTGCACCCAAATTATTGCAATAGCAGCCAAAATTTTGTTGAACCATAGACTCGTAAATGTACCCCGTTGTCTCAAGGTGGCCAAGTTCATTGCACAATTTATCGTATTTCCTAACTTTACATAGTTAGAGCATCTCTATTGTGATTCCTTAGCTATTTTGAATAGCATGTTTAGCTTTTTATCTATTTTAGTAGTTGTGGCTCTCTATTATAATTTTTAGCTATCTCGCTCCTAAATATAAAGAGGGGGATGATGCTCTCTATAATTTAAAACATTCCTTTTAAGTTATTTTATATAATTTATAAATACATTTAAACTATTTAATATTCATTTAAAAAATAATATAAATTCAAAACTAGCTAAAATAGAGAACATTGATGCAGACGTAATTCTAAAGTGGCTAGTTAAAATGACTTTTTATCTACTTTAGCTAAAATTTGACTTAAAAATGGCTAGCATTGCTAATAGTAATAGTTAATTTTTAAGGGCCGCGACCACTTACCCGATTTCAGCATGAACATTGCCCACTTACTCCACCAAGAGTTTTTTAACCCCATTTACCCAATCTAACATCTAGAGACAATTTTGCCCCCTATTATTTAACTCTATCCTCTCAGACTCTCTCTCTCTCTCACCGATTTCTTCTCTCACCGTAGACTTTCCTTCTCTCCTCGCCGGAACGGTGTCAACCTCATTCCATCCCCGCAACGCAGTGGAAAACCGTCTCCAACCATTCCCTTCCCCATGCCGGAATCAAAAGCCCATACGCAGATCGAAAAATTTCGATCGGATCCAACCCATATCGGGCCAGATTGCGCCGAGCCAAGCAACGTCACCACAATCCCATCAACTCCAGTCCACCACCGAATTTACGCCGACACACCGATCCTAACCCCCAGCCAGCAAGAAAAGAACCATCACCGGCCAACAGACATGATCTGCTCTACCATCCCACCGATCCTAATCAATTCCAGATTCGTTTTCAGGCGGAGAAAGAATCGCCGGCGCTGCAAGTCTCAGGATCTGGCATTGAAGCTTGCGAGCATGAGGGCAATGGGGCAGCGGTGCTTGGTGCTGGAGCAGAAGATCGCGGCCCAAAGCTTCAAGATCTAGGAGCTCCGGTCGGATATCGAGTTTGTTCATCCCCAGTCGCTCTGATCTGGTGCCCAGAGCAATTTCTGGGTGCCCATAACACTTTTTTTTTTTTTTTTTTTTTTTCCGGTATCCTGAGATTGCAATGTAACTGTGGGGTTTGTTTAATGGTCTACTGGGGGGCAGTAGACACATTATTGGCCCCCAGTAGACTTTGATACGAGGGACATGGATCACTATAGTGTGGTGTTTTGATAAGTTACATGTTGTTTTCAGTGTATTAAAGTCAAATTATCTGTGAATCCTACAAAATGGTGCATTTTTGGTGGTCTATTGAGAGGCAGTAGAAACATTGGACTTTGTATTGGGGGACAATAATATGATTATTGGGAGGCACTAATATAATTATAAATTGATCAATTGTGCCTGTAGTGTATTCATTTTGGTTTTGGGAGTTCATACAATTCACTGGACGGCAATAATATGATTTTTGGGAGGCAATAATATGATTACTGGGGGGCAGTAATATGATTACTGGGGGGCAATAATAGCCGGATTCCTGTCATTGGTCGCCGGATTTCGGTTACCGGTTCCTGGAATCCGGTCAACGGTCGCCGGAATCCGGTCACCGTTCGCTGGAGTCCGGTCATCGGTCGCCGGAGACCGCGCCGGCCACTGGTCACCGGAGCACAGCAAGGTGGAGGGTGACTTCTCTCTATAAGTGAGAAAGAAGGAGAGAGCAAAAAAGTCTCAAAAAAAAAAAGAAAAAAGAATTAATTGGGTAAAGGGGAAATAATCCTTTAGAGTGTTTTGGGTAAATGGGGTTAAAAAACAGTTGGTGGAGCAAATGGGCAATTTTTAGCCTAAAATCGGGTAAATGATCATTTTCCCTAATTTTTATTTAACAAATTAATTTCTTCTATTTTCTTTAAAAAAATAAAGATGAAATGTAAGCATTGCTACCGCTTGAGAAGAGCATTGTAGCGTCTATTCTCTTTAGGTATTGCATTTTAGTTTAATATATTTATGGGATACTGGGATTGTCATTGGTGATCATCGGTGGTGCTTTATATTGATTCGGTTCCATGCTTGATTGGCGCACCATAAGATATTGCTTTTCAAAGTATTTTTTAAGAGTGACGGGTCGATTTATTAGCTGACTCTAATAATTATTCGTGTTTAATTCGTTATTTGTTTTGAATATTGATTATATTACAAATATTATCGGTCAAAGTGGGTGTGAAACATAACTACATCCGGATTCGTCAAACCACAAATTTAATGATAATGAAGCAAAACCTCAGTCGACCTCACTCATGCAATGCAAGTGAGTGATGCAAAACCCTAAGCCTAGTCCGGCAGATCTCAGTCTCTCCACATCTTTTTCCTGACAAAAACGACATGAGCAGCGCACAGCGGAGCTCCCGCGGGTGACGGCACACCGTCGTCATCGGCCAAAGTCCAAGTACGAGAACCTCATCATCACGCCACGTGGACGGCCACACAGAGAGAGAGCAAGCTCAGTTACTGACCGAGTGACACGGACGCCAAAGTAAGTGTGAGAAGAGAGCAATAATGAGGGGAAGGCGTGGTCCGGTGTGGTGGGGTGTACTGTGAGCTTGCCGTACAAAAATCCCAAAAACCTAAAAAAAAAAAAAAAGAAAGATTCCCGCGGCTAATGGGCTCACCTGACCTACGACTACTCTATTCTGTGTCCAGTGACAAGTCGTGTGATGTCCAATATAGAGGCGCTTGGCTAACTGACCACTTTTGCCGTTACTTTGATGACGTCATCCATTTCCAGATCTCTATTTTCACCACTTCCCAATTTCCATCGGCTCGTCCTTTACTCGGCTCCGCTTCTCGGCTCGTTGCTTCCTCACCTCGCTCGCTGGCTCCTTTCTAATTTGATTTTTTTTTTCTTTTCCTGAATTTGTTTTACTTTTTAGTTTTTACCTTCTTATTTTTCATATTTGACTCTTTTTATGGTTTCACCCACCATTTCTTACTTAAACGGCAAAGTCAAAGTGTGTGACAAATGACAAAGGGTACACACAAAAGAAAAATTCAAAATACCATGGTATCGCAGACTTTTTTATTTATTTGATATATGTAATTTTCTAAGGATTAAGGGAAGTGAAATTTACACTCTATTTTGCAATTCACATTCTCTCTTTCCATTTTTAGTAATTTAAAAATAACATAAATGATAAAATGAGGAGTATATTTCACTCCCTATGATATAAGTATACATATTTAGGATAATATTTTTGAGTTTTTATCGTATCTAGAACAAACGAAAACAAAATGTTCAATATCAATCAATAAGTACACAACTACACGTGCATTAATTAGGTTTTGCAAGTACCGATTTGCAAACTTGTCTTACCCAATGTGGCGATTTGATGAGTACATCAAACATATTTCTTATCTTATTATCAATCCGACGCCAAGATGATTCTTATCATAACAAATATTACATATTTTGCTTTGTGTGGGAGTGTCGAACGATCGCTTCACTAGCACGCGCGTGAGCATATTAACCCTAACACTCAAACGCCCTAAATTAACTCTACCATTTCTTGGTGATAACAGACAAGAGAATAAATATATATACACAAACTCCTGCATTCCTCTTCTTGGCTTCAGGTATTTTGCGTGCTCTAAATATTCGTTCTAGTCGTATATTTCCAGAACAGATGTTGACGCAAGGACAAACAAGAATTGAATTTCGTGTGAGAGTTGTGGCAGATCGACGTTAGTTCCAGTGCGGCGTGTCGCAGATTCACAAGGCCAGGCCACCACCCACCCCGCTGAACCCAGTACGTACGTACACTGTGTTACGCCGAGAACAATAAATTTTTTTGCCAATTTCTTACGCTAAACTCATCTCTTTTCTCTCTTACGTACTTCAACTCCTCTGCCTCTGCAAATCTGGTAAAGTTAATCACATCAAGGTCATTCTCGAAAAAAAAAAGGAGAGAGAGGAGGGCCCGAGTTCGTAATTAAATGCATGCATGTAAAAGCTTAGAATAGAATCATAGATCTAGACCTAGCTTAGCTAGCTAGCTACTGCTTCTGCCTCTCTCTCTCTCTCTCTCTCTCTCTCTCTGTATAGCTTAGCTGTTGTGTAAGTAAACATGTACTCGGTTTTGGAATCACAATGCTCGATCAGATCAGTCAGTACCATTGTACTAATATGCAGCAGCAAAGAAAAGAAAAGATCGATGCTTTCAGATTCTCTCGTAAATATGAAACGGATTCAATGCCTGCAATTGCTAGGTTAGGTTTGTTGCTTGTTCGTCTAATCGAGCTTCATTAGTCCTTTTCTTGCTTTGCTTTTGGGTCCCCTTCGTCCTTTGATGAAGAGAACTGTGCTACTTACAGATCAGAGGTTGGATTAATTAGCTGCGTTTGCAGGTGTTAACGTATTGGTGTAGAGAGAGAGAGAGAGAGATTGATTTTTTTGTTTCTTCTTTCTTTCTTTTTTAAGTTTTTAAGAATAATTGTTGTAATCGATGCAGTGTTTCATTTTCATGACGAGAGATCAGACATGAGACATGTCATGTGTGGTGTTATCCGTTATGATTGAGAACACTTCCTAAGTTAGGAGGATTGCAAACTTTTCCATGTCAAGTTGTCAACGACTAGAATATCAATTTTTTCTTTTTTTTTTGGAATTTATATGATAGCTACATCCTTAATGAAAATTCCAAAATCGCATCCAATAAGAATTACCAATTACAATCTCATAAAAACCAAGGAGATACTCGTTGTAATTTTTTTCCATATTAAAAAAAAAAATCTCATATGCTTATTTTCTTGAAAACAATAAAAATAAGCATAACAAGGAAACAAAAGAAACTGGATTCCCTAGTAACTAAATATAACTCCATTTGATAAACGATCTTCAAAACTGCATAGAGAATCCATTAAATGAAGGGTCCTAGCTTTCATAATACATTAATACATTTTATCCTCTCTGGAAGCATTTATCCAAAAAAAATTCTTTTAATGGCTAGTACAAATGATCCCATGAAAATTTTTCTATGCACTGACGGTGTAAATGACCCAACACTTATAAGATGATTTTTACCTTTAATATTTTTATTAATAACCTAAGAGTGTATTTAATATAATCTAACCATTCATTTATGTCAGTGCACTGAATCCTCCTCCATGATCCAATACCTATTAGATGATTTCAACTCTTGATATATTTGTAGTCAATATAATTTTTAATAACAAAAAAATGCACTTAATGTTATCCAACTATTCATTATTATTGATGCAAGTGCACGTTAGTGCTCTAAATTATTTCCTGCATTTACCTACCTTCACACATGCAGTGCCTATACTTGGCCTATACTTGAACAATTTCGCGCTTTTGATAAAATATCTTGGTTCCCCAATTTTTTGAAATAAAGCAAACCAATAGAAAGTGTGGAGCATTTAAATGGCCTCGTAAAGCAAAGCAAAGCTTTAGTTGAGTCTGTTAGCTTAAATGATGCCCTATAAAAACAAAATCGCCACATTTGATGTTATGAGTACCCATTTCTATAAGTCGCTATAAGGATTTTTTTTTTTTTTTTGAAAAGTAAGGAATTTTATTAGTTACATTAAAAATAACCGAAAATCGATGACACACACACACACACACACACACACACATATATATATATATATATATATATTATCAAATGAAATTTCATTACTACTTAAGGGGGTCTATTCCTAAAACTCTCTCTCTCGAGTCTTGAGAACACAAAGGTTGTGGCGGCAAGGCACCACCAAATCTCGTCTGCTGGCTCTCCGGCGTCGCCTCGACGTCATCGGGATGCTGCCGGACGGGCAACATATGGTTTAGAGCTCTGGAATCCCTTTGTCCGTGGTGTGGTAGTTGTAGCTGGCCCTATTTGGATCGAGATGGCTATGGGGCTGGAGGTTTTGTGCGCTGGTTTCAAGGAAGGTGACTACAGAGGCGGCTAGTTTCGCTCCAGATGACGGCGACCTTTGCAGCCATCATTGATGGGGTTGGAGGCTTCGATGCAGGGACCCTTACTTGTTTCGTGTTGGGGTCGGTGTGTGTTGCAGCTCATCCTTAGTCTTCTAGGTGGTGGCACAAGATGGTTGGGCGGTGGCGTCGGTGAAGGGTCATAGCCGCGGTAGGTGTGCGTGGAGCATGAAGGCCATTGGGTTGTGGAGAGAAGATGGGTTGGGCTTAACTGTTGGGCCTAGGCAGAAGAGCAGATGGGCTGGGCTTACTATTTGTCCCCTTACTTTGTTCAATGATTTCCTTTTTTAAGGGAACTCTACTTTCTTTGTTTTTAGGGTAACTATAAGTTTCTACCTTTAGGCTTGCTTATTTACTATGTTATTTCATAGTCTGTAGGCTTGCTTGAATATATGAGCATGGGTACCGTCAAATGATCGAACCTAATCTATGTATCGTTGTGATTTTTCACACACTTTTTATCTACCCAGAGATGGTAGAGGGAAGATATGTAATGGTCCTTTCTAGACTGAGTATTAATATATATCGACATGATATTCTTCAAGAAAAAAAAAATTAGATTTTAAAAGATTTTGTTTGAGTTTTTATAATCAATGGATTTACTTAATCCTTAATCCACAGATTGTTTAAATTCTATATGAACACTGATTGATTCTAATAGATTAATTTACTAGTATTTGTTTAGATTTTACAAGTCCTTATGATGTTTTTGGTAGGTTAATTTTTTTTTTCTTCTTTAATATTTAAGCAATTGATGTACGGATCCAACTATAATGCTATATCAATGACAAAAAAATATGGCAATCTACCATTATTTATGTTATGTATAATGATATATGAACAATAAGAGAAAACCAATCAACCAAAATGTTACACAAAAAATAAAGTAATAAACTAATGACAAAATTTATTTCATATCTAATTTACAAAAAAAAAAAACATGTGTCTATGTATTATCTTAACAATACCATTGGAAGTAGCTTAATTAGCTAGAAGGATTAAGGCTTCTAGAGCTATAGTGATATAAAAAAATATTAAAAAAATTATTAGATGAGAGCAAAGGCAGAAGATGATAGTGGAAAAATAAGTCTAAGGCAAAATGGATGAGTATCACCTATTGAGGGATGCTTCTTCATTTTTTTGTTTTTTGATGAAGAGTTTCTTCATTTTTTGAGTGAGATAGAATCCATCAAAATATCTTGGGAAGTGGTTGGATTATTTTTGAGTTTTAATATGTATAAAAAACACTATAAAATCCTCCAAAATTCAGCATTTAATGAAATCCTTAAAAATTCGTATACTTTTGAATATCAGCATATTTGAGTGAATAATTTTAAATCTTAATTGAATACATCAAGATTTTAAAGGACTGTTTAAAATCTCAAATTTTTTTTTTTGAGAAACTGTCAACTCAATTTTATTAATAATAAACAGAATAAAAATTACAATTGATAGATGTAAAAACTACATTAAAATATAAAATAACAAAAGAAATACTAGATGCAACAAAGCATCGGAAATAAAACCTAACAAGGGTACGAAGGGAAGCACCAGACAGAGTCCGGGCTATGTAAAACGGAACCAATAGTATGGTCAACCATACTTCCACGCAAAGATATACGTCGAATAGAGGGTAACCTTCTATCAAGAGAACCGCCGGTAGTGTGACCGACCTTACTTACTGCACGTAAAATAATGCGTTGAATAGAGAGCAATCTTCTACCTAAGTAACCGAAGAAGTAATTCCAGCATGCAGATAAATTTAGGGCCCAAAAGAAATCTCCCGGATCCCAAATGCTAATCCTAACAGCTTCGGGCTCATTCACCACTTGCCAAGCCCCAATAAGGAAGACCCAGCCCAAAGCCCTAGTTGGGCAACCTAGCAGAATAGAAGCCCAGGCCCACCAGGATCTACTTTGGGGCACCCAAAGCCTCTCTGGGCACCCACCTTGACCGCAATTTCGACCGCTGCTCCACCGTCTGTCATCGGAGCAGGCACACCCCGCTCCCACCACCGTGACTCCAACAGCCTCCACCAGAAGTAGCACAGGTCCAGCCCAAAGCCCAGGCGCTGCTCCACCCAGATCGCCGCTCCAACGCGTTGGGAAACTGGATCGAAATCCGACCCCTCACAGTCGACTTGAACCGTGCTCGAGACTGCCGAAGACCCCCAACTCTCGTGGCCATCCTGATCCGAAAAGGCAACGTCGCCATTGCTTCTCCCCATTGAACAGAGGCATGAGCAGAATGGATCCGAAGGGAAGAGAGTACCCCAGGCCACAATCGACCCACCAACTGCTGCCACAGCGTCAGCGCTGCCAGATCTGAACCACTTTCCTCTGATTTCAGTCGAGCTCGGATTGGACAAAGACGACGAACCCTCGGTGCCATCCCAGTCCATGTATACCCCGCCTCCACTTCCCTCCTCAGAAAAGAACAGCCAAGATCAGAGAGCATCTGAGAAAAAGAGGTCGTCGCAGGCAAGATTGCGAGCCATGATCTATCAGGCGACATGGTATGATCCGTACGCCAAGGTCTCGGTGCCAAGAACGATGCCTGAATTTTGCTCCATCGTTGATAGAGTAAGGTACAGAGAGGCCAAGAACGACACTCTCCCAACCCTAGCAGAGTGCTAGGTCTTTTCATCCACTATAGAAATACCCTCAATAGAACATGGGTGTTCTTCAATGAAAAAAAAAAGAAAAATCCAGGTTCATGGCAAAGAGGAGTGCTCCTCTTCTTCTCTCTCTTCAATATGAGTGCTGCTGCTCAGTAAGAAGCAAAGACTCCATTGAGCACGCTATAAATAATGAAGCCATATTTAAAATCTCAATTGAATATCCATGAACTTTTAAAATACAAACAAATCTTGTAGACTCTTAAATTAATACACCCTCCTTAGACCAAACATCAAACAAGTAGACCTGAATATAACTTCTTATGAAATTACACCTCGAGGCTAGAAAAATGATCATCTTGACCAAATCCGATCGAGATCTACAACTAGAGAAACTTTGGCATACCAATTAGAAAATGGCTCTAAACCTATAAAGGAAGTACATGGGATTGGGTCAATCGAAGGTATATATCCTTTGTATGCCATACAGTGTATCCTTTGCATGCCATACACAGTGTTATCACTATTGAATTCGGTAATAGGTCATTTTCAAATAATTCTGTCTTCCATATATTCTATACCACAGTTACGCCTTGAGCTCGAAACTTAGGGGAAAAAATTCAAACTACAATAGTCATGGAACATGTGAACATCAATTAGCGTAGTGGAGGAATATGTAGGTTGTTCAAAATTTGAGGCAAGAATGTACCATAATACATTTTATTATATGTGTTGCATAAATAAGACAGTTGGAAATATAATTAAAAACCTTGAGAAACTAAACAATGCAAAATATCATGAGCACATATATACATAAATTATGAACATGGTGTTCTTGCTTAGGTGTAGTATTCAGTGATGAACTATTTGTCTAGTGCGTGGACTATGAATTTAAGGACCATGTTTCTAATCAAGTATTCAAAGTTGCAACTTCTTGTTTAATTATGGGACTACAAACGTAGGCATTTAGGGAGTGGTGTTGTTGTTGTTGGTCAAAAGTTCCTTTAAATTAGTAGGGGGTTTAAAACTTTGAACCAATTAAAAGATGCATACCTCAATTTCTTGTAAAGCTAATCGCATACTTAATTGTATAATACAAGTACTGGTGCTTTTTAAGTGGCTTAGAGCCTTAGATATTCAATATTAAAGGACAAGCTGCCTAACCTTTCCGCCATCTCTAAGGGGCTATAAGCTCGAAACAGGGTCATCATGATAATGCAGTTAGTAGCTAGCTAATATGCTATACATTATAGCATCGTACCCTCTACATTTGCATCCATGCACCACATAATATTGTCACTAACAAAAAAATTTCAATATATTAACGTACCAGTATATCAAACCTAGATAAATTTTGTATATAGTATATTAGCTTCGGACAATTGTAGACTAACTTAAGATCAAACTGAGTTAGTGTACCAATATATACTGTCAATCTTCTTGTGTATTGCAACGAACTACTTAATATATTAACATAATAATGTATCGCAGACCAACCAATTAAATAAACTGTTTAAGTTTGTGTACGAATTCTATATATGGTATACAGGTTTGTCCATTTATCCCTTTTCTGGGTATCTAGGCCAAACCACATGAAACGAGAGGAAACCTACAAAAAAGGGGCCTAAACCTAGAAGTCTGTTCATATTTTACAACATGAAGACACAGAGATTAACAGTGTGAAAATGAAATTCTGCACTAGTGAAATTGTTGGCCTACGAAAGAGACGGTAGTGGCACACATGCAGTAGAAACTAGAAAGGAGCTCATTAGTGATTAGTATATAAGCAAAATAGTAAACAGTACCTCTCTCATGGGAATTAAGTCCAAGGGATAGTGTGCATTGTCGTCCTTAGCCATATTCCACGCCAAAACCATGCTTGCGAAACCCAAAAAGGGGGTTGCGACTTGCGAGTACTGGTGTGAAGCTCTGTTCCTCTCTCTCTGCCTACATTTTTGGGGTTGGGTGATGGCCACTGGGCAAAGCCAAAACACCAACATGGCCACCATGTGATTTACTGCTCTAATTCCTTGGTGCCCGTGCTTTGAACTTTGAATTCCTTGCTTTGACTTGTGGTGATTCTATATTATTAAAGAAGTGATGGAGTTGATTCTTTGCTTGTGGGATTACTGTTGTAGGGTTTTTATAATCCTAGATTTCCAGTCTAGTTGTTGTTGCACTAAACAAGTATGAACCGGGTCGCATGAGTCAGTGAATGTGGCTGCTGTAGAGGCAGCTAAACTCCTCTGCACGAAGTTCGCACCAAGTTCAAGAACCGATTGGTGTCTTCACTCGTACATTCTGCCACGTTGAACATGAATGAGTATGTATTTTTATTTCGAATGGAATACGTCGGAAATTTTTATTCAAATGTAAAATTATATATAATAGTTGGGAAATTTTATTAAGAAGCGCTTTATGGTTAACCGGTTAGCTTTGTATTTTTAGTCAAGTTTTTCTATTGCAACCTCCAAATTTACTCACTTGACCTCCTTACTTTTTACACCTCCTATCAAATTTTCAAACACTAAATTTACTCACTAAAACTCACTCAAGTTCCTGAAATAACCTCACTCATATAATTTGCAAACAAACTATTAATTACATATTCCTTAACCAGATTACATAAATCTCTTATCTAATAAAAAAAAAACTCAAACACAAGGCATTGGGCTTTAAAAATTAATTTTTTTTCTTGTAGATGTGCAAAAAAAAAATGAAGAGTAATTTTGTTAATGTTTAATTATTTTCTCTATTTTCTGTACCTCATGATTAATTATTTAATAGTTTTTTTAGATTTTTTTTACTACTAGCTTTTTTTTTTTTTTAAATATAATGAATAGACTGGGATTTAGGTCATAAAATGATTTCTTTTGTTATCCTTCACCAATATGTGTTCAACATATATGATGATAGGAATTTTTATGTCACATGATCTTGATTATAGTTTTAATTCTTATTAAATATATATAAATGCTTTAATGAGTATGTAGTGAAATTGAAAAATGAAAATAGATAAGGAAAATAATAAAGAATGCAATATAATATTATTGAATTGGAAAGTCTAGAGAAATTAAATATAATATTTTTTGGTGTATAATTATTGTCTTTAATAGTCATTTTATAAGAGCTTATATATGTCATTTAATAATTCATAATAGAGTGAGGTCAACTGAGCAGATTTGGAGATCCCAATAGAAACACTCTTTTTAGTCACATATCGGCATCTGTACCATTTAATTTTTAGGTCTATGTAACTGTAAGTATCATGTATGCAAATTTTCAGTCAAATTAGTGATTATTTGGGTAATCAGAATTGTAATTTACTAATTATGAACACGAACAGTTCAGGTTAACCTATTGATTTGATTTTGTTAGGTAGAGATACTGATATGTTACAGAAAACCTTATCTAAAAGATATGAAGCTAACCATTTATCTCTAGACATCTCCTGATAATTTATTACCAAATACCCGTTAATTTCACTCGCTCAAATATAAGAGTAAAAATATAAAACTAGTTTTGCCACAAAATAGAGCTCTAACTTAAAAATAAAAATAAAAATAAAAAATAAAAAATAAAAAAGGGACTGTTTCTCTCTCCCGAAACTACCGTCAAGGCTTTCCCTTGGCTTACGTTCTATGCATCTCCGATCCAATCTAGATCGAAATAAGGGTGCTCCTAAGACTGTATGTCAGAGCGGCTTAAGATGTATGTTAGAGTCTCTTTTGAGGTCTACTTGGAACAAGGTGAAACCTAGAGAGGGTTCTAAGAGTGTAGTGGCTCACTCTTCATGTATTCGCTTGTTTAGAGTACGTGCACCCGTAGTCAAGAAAAGGCAAAGTCGAGAAGTCAAAAATTCGACCGGTCAAGCTACTATTCACTGCCACTGGACATGGGTTTGCACCCGTTGTTTTTCTTGCCCGGTCAATACTGTTTACTGTTTACTGTTCATAGTAATGTTCACGTAATTCACTGTTCATCGTGGGTTTCACTATTTAAATTTACTGTTCTTTTTTACTGTTTATATACATATTAATTCATCCACCGTCGGATTGTAAACATTAATTGAAACCAACGGCCCAGATTAAAGGACCGTTGGTTTCAAATTTTCTGAACAAGCCAACGGCCCGATGCCACCTGTCCCCTGAGCCCACTCACTGTCGCTACGCGACAAAATAGCAATGCAGTCTGATTGTTGGCCACATGGCGCGTTTCGATTGGGCCGTGTCCTCCACTCTGGGCCATTAACGCGTTTGATAAGGTGCTGACCCCACTGACGTCACCCACGTTCCTCTCTTCCTTCAGCTGGCAGCCAAATGCCTTTGGGCAAGACTTTAGTCACGGGCTTGCCCGTTTTTATGGCTTTGGGCATGGAAGGGCAAGACTTGCCCAGTCAAGCTTGGGCCGGTGGAAACCATTTTTCTGCATAGCCAGGCAGCCACATCAACATTCCTTCTTTTTGCCCGGGCAATCCAACACCGGTGGACTTGCTCTTATAGATGGAAGTCCACGTGGCCTACACTTGCAGGTAATTAATAAGTGGAAAGCATAACTGGTCAATGTCAGGATTGCTTGCTCTCCCAAGACTAAAGTTCATAAGATTTCTTGTGCTCTAAGAGCAAGTGCAGCGGTGCATGTCTTGACCGGTCACCAGCTCAGATTGCTAAGGTGTTGACTATGGACAACATTTTGCTCCTTCCACCGGTCCTTTTTTGACTAGCCAAAAGATGGCATTTCTTGACCCAATCGAAGAAAAAGGCCATGGCCTTGACATATTGCTTGACCGAGGCGAAGAAGCAAGCCAGCTCAGCCTATCAACTATCGTGGCTGACGTAAGCAAAAACAGTGGAGAGGCTGACGCGAAAAGGTAGCGCGTGATGGCCATTTTTTTGTCTTCTAGCTCCGAATAGTGCACAATGCGTGTTGTTGCGCTATTTTGTCGGGTAGCGATAGTGAATGGGACAGAGACAGTGACGTGGCAGAGAGGAATTGGTTGGTTTGGAATTTTGAACCCAACGGTCAAATGATCCACACCGTTGGATTGAATAGTTTTGGCAGATTTGACTGCTAGGTAATTAATATGTATGATTATATATGTTATCGTTTTGAAAACAGTAAGGAAAAAAATTGTAACGTTAATAAACGATAAGAAAAAAATTATAAAAATTTATCTATAAATACTTACCATTTTTTTTACATCTCACATCCAAAAAATTATACTTCATAGTTACACCTTCCTCCTCTTCATATAGCTCTCATCATCCAAATTTGTTTATATCCAATATGGCCAAATAAAGGGGAAACACACGTCCAGTGGCAGGACAAGAGGGAGATCAAAATGAAGATGATAATACCGAAGAGAAAAGGAGATGGACGGATGAGGAAGATGTTCAATTGTGTAAGTCTTGGAAAGCTGTAAACCAAAATCCGGCTGTGGGCACAAATCAGAAAAAAAAAAAAAAAAAAAAAAAAAAACGACTTATGTAGGCGCATGAAGCGACACTTTGACGCAAATTGGCTCAAGAGCCGATCAGCTTCCTCTTTGCAGGGAAGGTGAAAAATTTGAAGGTTGAACTTTTTGAGTGACATTGTGCATTAAGGCAAGCGAAAAATTGGTACAAAAGCGGTTCGAATGAGGTTGATGAGATATGTATTTGTTGATAAAAATCAATGAACAGTAAAAATAAACAGTTAAAACACTCAATGAAAAGTAAAAAAAATTACAGTTAAAATCGATGAACAGTGAAAATGAACAGTCTTGACAGGTCAAGAAATAAACGGGTAGAAACCCATGTCCAGTGAACAGTTACTTGACTGGTCGATTTCTTGACTACGAGTGGACTTGCTCTAAAGACTAATTTTTTGTTAGCCGACTTATTTTAATATACAATAGAGAGTGATAGACAAATCCTAAAGTTAACGTAGTTCAACCAACCTTAGTCACCTGAGTTGAGAAATACATAGGTTCAATAGTTTAAATCATTCGTCTGACTTGGGTATAGGGAAAAAAGATTAATCGAAACGTCTAGTACTTGATTCTCTTTGAAGTTTCCCCGAGAATAATTAGAGCTCATGAATGACTTGGGTATAGGGAAAAAAGATTAATCAAATGGTCTAGTACTTGATTCTCTTTGAAGTTTCCCCCAGAATAACTAGAGCTCATGAATGAGTTTCATTGAGTAAAGCAATGTCCTCCGCCTATTCTCATACTTTAAATAGGCAGGACAACGTGGTTGCTTTGTTGAGCCACGCTATGGAATCGAGAGCTCAGAGTGGACAATTTTTGGTAAGCATGACTCATGATGTGGGAAGAACCGGAAGCCAGGTTATTTTGTCGAATTACGCGCTAACCTAAAACCCACAAAGAGTGTTGGTCAGCTAAGCAGCAGGATAGTGGTCATGGAAGTCAAAATCCACTCGTCGAATTCCCTTTGATCAATGCCACCCCAATGTACTATAACAAGCAGGCTCGTGAAATAGCCAACATTTTCTAAAAGGATATTATGAGAATTGTCTCTTATAACAAAAGTATCACAAAGATTACGAGAATTATGATGATAATAATTATAATAATAACAATAAATATTTTTACATTTTCTCTTCACTAATTAATCCATTAGCTGATTTCAACATCTCTCTGCTGTTGGCGTTAATGTAGAAAAATTCATTATAACTTTCTATATAGTATTTTTTTTGGTGAACAAAAAACGTAAAAATTAAATATTTTGTCAATTAGAATACAAAAAAGTAGGACCACTGTATAATTTATGCAAGCTCATTAATAATTGAACTCATACAACTCTTGTCCAAAGTTATCCATCCACATCTAGAAATAGCAGGCGCACTCAATTGCTCCCTAATTGAGCACTAGGGCACAATTTTTAGGTACAAAGCAAATCTCTAGCTTTAGTTTTCTTAATTTCTTCCTTTCTGTTTTGGTCCATCAGAAGCTTATTAGTTTCAAGAAATGCATAATAGAAGCGAAAGAAGCCTTAGAACTAGGGAGGTAATTATTTCCCTGCATTCCATAAAACCCTTCATCCCCAGATTTCTGTATTTTCACTACTCACTGATTTTTTATTTTATTTTTAAATGTCTGCAAATTATTCTTGTTGAACCAAATTATTAACTCAACCAAATCAGAGGCAGAAAAAGTATGTTCCTCTTTATACTGTTATTTAAAACTGATGCACTGCTGTAAGTGGGTTTGTGTGTCTTGCTCTCTACTTTATATTATCCAATCTCTCACGTTGCAGTGTTGCACAGAGAGGAAAAACTCCAAAACTTATAAATATCGTTCTAGATTTTTGATGTTTTTGTCTGAGGTATACTTTGGTGACTATTTAAGTATTTATACACCATTCATGACCATATCTGCAATAAAAGCTTCAGCTTATCTCATACAAAGATAACACCTATCTAAACAGAGACCAGATGTTGATCTTGAATTTTGCTTTGGATTATTTTATCTTG
Source organism: Rosa chinensis (assembly GCF_002994745.2). Classification (NCBI taxonomy): domain Eukaryota; kingdom Viridiplantae; phylum Streptophyta; class Magnoliopsida; order Rosales; family Rosaceae; genus Rosa; species Rosa chinensis. The sequence continues at coordinate 43,710,109 of NC_037091.1, forward strand.
AACTGATCTTCTAAGTGGACATAAGATATGGTTTTACCTGTTTTTAATTTGAACTGTAGACGATAATTTAATTTAACATACATTGTAGGTTCATTCTCAAAGTATCGGCTTGTTTATAGTAAAGTTTCAAAAATGTTCAAAATAACTGAAATACCTCTCGAGATTTCAGTAATTCACTCTAAAACCCTGGTTTGCAGCAAAATCTGGGTTTGAACTGCCAACCTCTAGCTCTTTGATTCTCTGTTAGCCTGATGAAGCTACAGCTACCCAACAAGAAATGGTGCCTGAGGCACTGAAGCCACTCCTTTGGCTCGTCACATAATTCTAGCTTTCTCGGTCTAAGGACAATCCATCATTATCAAGCTAGCATTATATACAGTACCCACTATGTCCATGATCACTGATAAAATTACACATTTCACCCTCCAACATTTAGGCCCCCTACCCACCAAACACACATACTGACATACAAACACAGCCATCAACGTACTTAATTTTGTGGACTACACTAGTTTTTAACCTCATCTCCCATTCTTATTGTTTTTGCCAGCTTCTACTTGGATTTGAGTTAGGCTTTAATCTTCTTTCTTTTTGGTCAAGAGTCAAGACCATTCGTAGATAGCTATAGCTAAGCTTACAGTGTCCCTTTTCCTTTTCGGGGGCCTCCTCCTCCTTTCCCAAACTCTCAGCAGTGTCCAAGTGCAATTATTACCAAAAGCAAAATCTGTGAACTTTTCGAGACAGCAGCAAGGAGTAGAGTCGAAGAGTTTGACTTGAAGAGGCACAAAAGCACTGGGAAGAGATGATCAACAAACTCAAACATGACCCCATTGCTTTGTAGCTGTTGTCAAATATCGTGAGCGCCCCCATTAAAGTGTATCTGCGAGACTGCGAGACTGCGACGATAACCGAATGAGATTTAATTTTTTTTTAACCGCCGTCTGTTTTGAGACAATTTATTAAACACATTATTTATATATTTAGCATAAGTTCAATATTTAAATTTTTGCCCGATCTCTAACCAACCATGAGTCATGCTTCAAATATTATGAGTGTTTATTGTTTAACGTCATATATGCTATAACAATAGCTGAATGAGATTTAACTTTTGTAGCCGCACGTATCGTATTGTTTGAGGTAATTTTTTGAACATCTAATTTTCATATTTAATGGAAGGTCTATATTCAAATTCTCAAATACTATTGACTACTAATCAACCATGACGCATTGCCTCAAATATTAAGAGTGTTTAGTCATAAATAGCATACTAAGATTTTAACTTATCATACTATGTACTATTTTAAATAATTCATTAAACACTTTTTCTTTGCATTTAACAAAACATATTCATTTTGTTTTAATGAAATAGAGTTTTCTTTATGAAAACGAAAGAGCACTTTGAAAAGAAAGAAATGGGGTAAAGAAACAGAGATTGAAGTAATAAAATAGTGCTAAATTTTAGATTCCAATCTTGTTGATGAGAGTTTGTTGGGGTGATCTTTATCAAAGTAATGATGATGATCATACATAATATAGATACATAGTATCTCTCGAAATCCAAAGGGCACGTGAAAAACCACGGAGCTATGAAAAAAGTCACCAATTAATTGAACATCTTACACAATCATCGCCTTTTGTGAGGCTTTGATCTCAATCAATCCAAGACAACTCATGCTGTTAAATTCCCCACTGGGTTTCTAGCCTACTAGGATAATCAATTTTGTAATAAATAAATTAACTAATACGCCTTATACATTCCTAAATAATATATAATTATGTTTAACGATATCTAATTTAATCTGTAACACTACATACTCGCATATGTCTGTTCTTCAAATGCATCTGAAATGATTTGATTTAATTATATATATTTTTCATGTTGATATTGTGATTCAGTGATTGTGTTTCAAAAGTATGATAGTAAACTACAAATCATTCAGCTCTAAAATAAACATAATTTTTATAATAAACACGAGATAAGCACTGAAAAGTTCAGAAGATCGAAGAGCAAATCACCCTAGAGCGGTTTAAAATCTTTTAACTAATGGAGTGAAGGTATACACATTCCATTCACTCTGAAACATGCATATTCAATTATTCCGATAGTTGAAAAAACAAAGTTGCTAGACAAAAACGATGCAGTAGTTGCATAGGTTCTAGCACCATATGTATAATCGATATCCGCCCATCCACTTTCAAGTAGTCTTTGGCCTGCCATTTTCAAACATGTAGCAAAATAGGGACAATAAGCACCCACTCCAACCAAGGCATTATAGAACAAAACAAACAAGACGTCCTGTAAAAATGTCAAAGTCTTGAAAAAGCCCTTCCTTCGATCATGACGACATGACCATAACAAAGAGTTAGAAAGTGGTCTGGTGGTTTCTCCATTTGACTCCACTTAAAAATACACTAGTAACTAACTGTGACTCACTACTGTATGATATATTCAATGAGGTCATTCAGTTTATATTACCCTATTTACATTTAAGGTTTGGAGGGTTATCACTAACCATGTTAATTAGATGGTTTAGGACTTGAGGTTTTAATGATTGGAAGTTTTTCCTACCTACTGCCATCAGATCTTTCGAGGTCGTATCAGATCTTTCTGGGTCGTATTGATTAGCTATATTTTGACAAAGTAGATAAACATCTTAGTTACGTCAATATTAGTTTATTTTCATGACTAAAATAGCAATTAACTTAGATATTTTAACAATTCTAGGGTTAGAAGAAGTCAAGAGCCGAAAATTATGGTGTTTCAATCATAATATTAATGTACGATTTTGTGATCTATCCGGCTTTTGAAATAAAAGTAAGACCATGATAAACTCTATAAACATAAAATTCAACTCTCGAGTGAATCAAATTTTGATATTCATTATTAACTTATTTTACAATGCTTTAAGTTTCTTGAGTAAACCATTGTGTAACATCATTCCAACAAGTCGTGGAATGGAAATCTCCAAATCCACTCCTCCACTTATTTTCGTTCATTTTGGACATAATAAGACTGCTTAATTATAAATTGATCGACAATTTGAGAAAATATGCATGTTAAGAAAACCCTTAGTTTTATTTTGTTAATTTTTTTTTATCAAGTGAAATATCATTCAATAAAACTGCAATTACAATGTTCCTATCGGATTTTATAACTTCAATTATCGTCTGACATAGTAACAAAATGAATCCATAATATCATTCTAAAATATCAGGCAATCACAACCTTAAAAGACGCTCGAAAGTTTTCAAACTATTGCAGACATTAAGGTGATGTATTTCTGTTTTGGCCAAACAGGATGGGATCGCATCAAATTATAGTAAAATTCGAAACACCTTGTTTGAAGAGAATTCAACTTCAAAGTTATGGTCGTATATGAAAGCAACTGTGGACGATCCATCGTATCCTCGCCAAACAATTCGATCACACATCACGTTAAAGATTTTTGATATCAAATCAGTTCATAGTGAAACGTGATGGAACATCATCATATGGAGCCATCTCATCTGATTATACAAATATGGTACTATTTCCATATGAAAAGAACTGTGAACTAACTCAACTTTCTAGTTAGGACTTCTAGCAAACTAATTTCGATCATTCCCACCCAAAATATTGCCATATGCTACCTAGATAGTGACTTCAAGTCTATCCTTGAGCTATTTTACTTACATGATCAGTAATTACTTTTAATGATTTTATATCATAAATACTACCTTAATTTTTGTTAAACTAAATGGAACAGTTGCATAGATCGTTTTCAATATATATGCATTCGATCAACCACAAGGAGCCCGCGTATGGCCACTAGATTTCACTGAGCATGTAATGTTCCTGAATATCTAACTGTTAAGTTTGGTTAATAAAAAAAATACATCTAATGATTGAAAAATCTTGAATATCATATGCTACGGAACACAATCAAATTCTAATTTTGATATCTAAATGAAATAGATCAAATGTTAATGATACATATTTAACTTCATGGTGTTATTTGAGTGGCATGAACGCAGAAATTGGAGAGGGGATGTGAAATTAATGGAACTCCAAACTCATGAGAACCTTTGGAAGTGGATTTTGTGGCACACCCACCAAGCCAACTAACCTACAAGGAAGACTAGCTAAAGAATCGCAACTATTTTTCCAGAGACAAATTGCCGGCCTTCTATGAGTATCTTACTGACTAAACCATGTTTGTTTTATGTGTCATTTGAGAAAAAGAAAATTATCGAGTCAAACAATGAACTTTCAAGACTTTTCTAATCCTCATGACAGAGAGAGATTATATATGCTTTACTCCTAAGTAACCCATTCTTAAAATAACAAAAAAGAGAAATATTAGCCTTGTTAATCATATTAATTAGTGAAACTTCACTCTCTCATTAATAATAAATTGATTGCATATTAAATCATTGCTTCTTTTGACTTTACCATTATTTCTCTACTTGACTAAATATAAGGCCTCGTTTGGACCAAATACCTAGAGAGCGAGGCTCTGGTTTAACGGCGGCAGTGAACGCTTCCAGGTCGATTCGACGGCAAACAGAGGGACGGTGGCGGGGGTACCCCTTGGGTTCCTTCTGTTTTTTCCCGTCGGACGTAGCAGACGAGATTTCTCGTCGAGTGGGTCGAAGCTTCGTGCTGAGAAGCGGGGTTCAGGAGGGTCGATTCCGGAGGTTCGAGTTCGTCATCTAGCTTGGACGCCGGAAGGCTTTCTGATCAGGACTCTTGCCAGGCGAGTCGTGGTCGAGGTTCGGTGAGAAACAATAGATCGGCTTCGGGGTATTGAGTGCAGAAGTTTCTTTTCCAGATTCCGGTTGGTTATCACCGGCTTGGTTTGCAGCAGGTAGGCAGCGGAACTTGGTGGTTCGCTGATTGCCACTAGATTGATGGCGTGTTGGAAGGGTCGACCGCCAGAGCGGATGACGGCGACGGCGGCGGCTATAGCCAGGCAATTGGAGGCGAGGTTTGCTGGTGTGTCTGCTCGGGTATGGACTTGGGCTTGTGGGCCTGGGCCTAAACTTAGGCTGATGGGATCTTCTCCATCTGCTCAGATTTGGGCTTGGTTCTTTAAGCCTGGGTTTGCGCTCAAGCTTGGGCTGGTTGAGTTTGTTGCAATTGCTTCGGTTATGAAGAGCAAGACCAACCTGTTGCCGAGGTTGTTGGCTCCCGAAGAGGCCGAGGAGGGTGTTGGCTCCAACCCTAAGGGGAAGGAGCTAGCATTTTTCTAGGTCTCTGCTATTAGACATCTGGTTACAAGCCTTCTAAAGTTGGAGTAATCTCTATGAGCTTTTTTCTAAGATGTTTCTAGTTTGTATTTGTACCACAATTGCGTGCTGGCAGATTAGACTAGATGAATGATTTTTCCTTAGAATAGCGAGGTTGTTCTTGCTTGCTTAGGCTTGCTATCCAGCGAGCGTCCCTTTAGACTTTAATGAGTTTAGTTTTGGCTTAGATAGGTTCTCCGGATTTCACCGGATTCTTATGTAAGTGCATGTTAGACTCTGGCCTGTTTTCATGGCTTTGATATCTAATACCATCAAATCCTATTCAAAAAAAAAAAAAAAAAATAAGGCCTCGTTTGGTTCATAGAAGGGAAATCAATTCCTTTGTCTTTCTCGTGAGGAAGGAAAACTAAAGTTTTTGTAAGGTTTCATTTCTTCTGTTTGGTAAAGCATGGAAAGTATTCAGGAAAGACCATTTGATTTCCCTTCCAGTGTTTACTACGGATGCAAGGACTGCTCACCAACACATTAACAACAAAAACACACTGAAAATAAACAATTGGTATCCATGATAAGGTCTTAACCATGTCACTAAATGTCAGTTGGCAAGTCAGAAAATTAACCCAGAGTGACCTTTTATGAACAATATCAGACCCAGTGACCTAGATGGTGGAAATGAAAGGCAAAAAGCAGTAATAGTATTGACCCAGTAACCTCAATAGGTGAACTTACTCTAATTAAGAACCCAATTTGTGTTAGACGACTTTATGAAAACAAACTCCAAAACCCTAGGTCAATGAAGTGGAAATTTACTTGAACTAATCAACAACCAAAAACCAAAATCGAAACCCTAACAAATCTAGAAAAATAAAGTAATTTTGCATGCACGAGCTGCATTCCACCTGCAGTAATCCAATGTCAACCTCCAAATAACAAGTACACTAAAAATAACCCGCACCATTACAGAAGAAAAAGTCGCACTTCCATAAACCAAAAACCCTGAAAAGCAAAGCTTTGAAGATAGAGCAGGGAAAGGAGAAGAAACTCACTGCGCCTATTTGCATGATCTCTACCCGCATTGAGGCTTCATTAACGGAAGCAATTCTCTCCTCTTCTTCTTCTTGTTTTTTTTTTTTGGTGGTACCGGTAGGCTAGGGTTTCGTATGATATCGGTTAATTCTTCTACTACGATTTTGATTTACATTTTTCTTTTTTTCTTTTATAGATTCTATTATTATAAACTCTAGCTAGTTGTGGGATGGATGGGATCAGAGCCGTCCCTTGACCAAAGCAACCAAGGCAGTGGCCTTGGGCCTCAGTTTGGGGAAGGCCTCCATCTCAAAAAAAAAAAAATATATATATATATATATATATATGTTAAAAATGTTGAAGGATGTCGACATAGTGTGCCTCTACAAACTAGGGTTTAGGATTGTAATAGGAAAGTGTTATAGGTATTCAATTGTATTCGAATTCTTTTACCTTTTGTATACCTTGTAACTCCCTATATAAGAGCTCCTATTATCAATAATAAAGACACAATTATATTCTCCTACAACACGTTATCAGCACGAGTTCTAACCCTAGCAAAAAAAAAAAAAAAAAAAGCCCTAAGCAGCCTCACCAAGAAAACTGCCGCAAGCAGCCTCACTGCCGCAAAGCCTGCAGCCTCCTCTGCAAGCCTACTGAAGCCTCTGCCGCCCTAGCCTCCTGCCACACCTCCTGCAGCCCCGCGCACCTTGCAGCCACTGCACACCGCTCCAGCCTCCAGCCACCTCCCTGCAGCCTGCGCTGCACACCAGCCCTCAGCCCAGCACACCCCTGCTGCAGCCCACTGCCTTGCACGTTTCCTACAGCCCCCGCGCATCCTGCAGCCTCCAACCACCTCCGCACCAGCCCGTGCTGCACACTGCTCCAACCACTGCAGCCCTGCGCACCAGCCCGCCCCCAGCCCTGCGCTCCAGCCAGCGCCTGAAGCTGCTGCCTGCCTTGTAGTTTCTGCCCCGCCACCTGCAGATTAGGAGGAGGAAGAACAGAGGAAAGAAAGAAGAAGAAGACCCGAAGGAAAAAGAAGGAAAAAAAAGGGGAAGGGACCCAGCCCAGAAAAAAAAAGGAAAAAAAAGAAAAGAAAGAAAAAGAGAGGAAAGCCCAAAGAACAGACAGCCCACAGAAAAAAAAAAAAAAAAAACACGCCTGCTCCAACACGCGCGTGTCCTCAAGCCAAGAACAATCACGTAAGTTTTTATAATTAAGGTTGCTACTTTCTTGTATTTAAATTCCTTTTATTTTCTGCAAATATTGGAACATATGTTGCCAAATGATTTTGATATTTAACAAAGCGGAATTGTGGGGATTCACGCTTAACGAACTAAGAGCGTTCGTATGAACTAAGAGTGTTCATAATTAAACGAACTAAGAGTGTTCGTGTGAAATAAGAGCGTTCACAATGCTTGGACTAAGAGCGTCCGTAAGCATCAAATTGTGACCATATTAAAACATTATTGTTTGGTCTAATCCAAAAGAGATTCTTGGAAATTGATTTCTTGGTAGATAGCTCGGAAATCTCATTATTTTAGTTTTCGTGGAAATTTAACTCCGAAACTAATATATTTTCTCTTCTTATTTTCAGGATGTCGAATGAACCTAGGCTCGACTTTCCCATGCTTGACTCAACAGGCTCGGATTACCACAGTTGGGTAACCGATGTTGAGAACCATCTCACTTCCAAGGGAATATTACCCATAATCCAGGCACCTAATCCGGATCTTGTGTTCATCCGAACATCTACAAAGCATGCTCAAGCAGTTATCTTGATGCGACGCCATATGGACAAGGCACTCAGATTGGAGTATATGTCGATCAAGGATGCAAGAGAGCTATGGGTAGCGCTAGAAGAGCGCTTTGGCAATGTCCAAGATTCCCTCCTCCCGGACTTGAAGGTTCAATGGAACAATCTGCGCTTTGCTAACTTCAAGTCTGTTGCTGAATATAATTCAGAGGCTCTTCGCTTACAATCCATGTTGAGATTCTGTGGACAACCTGTCACAGAGCAAGAGCTAATTGAGAAGACTCTCTCCACCTTTCCCGTTTCAGCCATTGTGGTATCAAAGCAATACCGTACTGAAGTCAATGCTGGACGGATCACGAGGTTTCATAAGCTTATCAATATCATATCTGTAGCTGAAAAACATGATAACATACTAGTGAGGAATTATAATTCAAGGCCCATTGGAACTAAGAGCGTTCATGAGGCGAATTATAATGCACCCAAAAGAGGGCGCAAGGAGCGGAACCCTAGGAATAAGGGACATGAGGGACGTATGGGTCCATATAACTGCCCTAATCAGGAAGGAAACCGCAAGTTTGGAGCGGATACACGTGGTGGCAATGCCACACGTGGGAGAAGGGGTTGTGGCAACCCTATCCGTGGTAATGGAGCCATAGCTTGTGGTGGTGGCGCCATGGGTCGTGGTGGAGGCGCCAATCCTCCTAGGGAACACCCACAACGTGCACCTCAATTGAAGGGAGGCAACCACAATGATATGTGTCATCGATGTGGATCTAGTGAGCATTGGTTCAAGTAATGCAAGGCAAGCGAGCAACTTGCTTCAAGATACATGGCATACAGGGACCTGAGGGAGCAAGAAGTGTACCTTGCAGAAGAAGAAGAAGAAAATGGTGGAGACGTTAATCTCACCATGGAGGACTTCAAAGCTGAAGATGAAGTGCACAAGGATGCTGCAGACTTTGATTAGAAATAGTCCTCTTTATTTTTCAAGAATCATGTAATAGTCAATAAATGATAATTGTATTAACTCTTTCTTATATGGCGTACCCAATAAAATATGATGTCTAGAAAAGTCATTGAGATAATTGGTACTTAAGCGAGCCTCGCTCCACCAACCTCTCTCTCCACTTTCCTGGTCATATTTGATTGGAGTTGCCAAAAGAATAGAGTGACTACAATGTGTCTCAGTTTGATTTTCTTTATTTTGGATTAGACCTTTTTGGACTATTCGATGTAATCATTGGTTACATTTATTAATAAAGTATCGTATTATTCAATGTCATGGACATGTTTTTAATTTCGAACTTTATTATTTTTCAGTATGTTTCCTGGAGAGTTGGAATGCCTTGTTGATAGTGGCACCACACATACTATATTGCGACATAGACAACTATTTCTATGCATGACGCCTAGTCGATCTTCTGTGACTACGATGGCTGGACCATCACAATTGATTCATGGTCGAGGACCAGCTCAATTTATGTTGCCAAATGGCACAAGTATTAATGTCACCGAAGCTCTATATGCTTCTAGGGCTAGAAAGACCCTATTGAGTTTTAAAGATATAAGAGCCAATGGCTTTCATGTGGAAACACATTGTGAGAATGGACAAAAGTTCATTTGCATCACCTCTAATGACTACGGACATAAACGAGTATTGGAGAAACTTATGTGTCGCTCTAGTGGGTTGTATGCAACCACTATTCGAGTCATTGAGTCCAACCATATCATGAGAGATGACTTATGGGATTCTGACACATATAGGCTTTGACACCATCGTCTGGGACACCCAGGTCGTGATATGATGATCCGTATACTAAAGACTTCACACGGACATCCATTTTTCAAAACGAAAAGAAGTCAGAACAAAAATTCGGTCCAAGGTAGGGCCAGAGCCGCCTACCCCCTGCGGCCCAACAGTGGTATTGACACCACTAATGCCTCCTTGGTTCCTTTCTCTACTTCTAAAGTCAATTGTGACTTCGTGGCTCAACCGGATTCTTCCATGGTTGCTTCTAAAGCCCATCTTTCGTTTTGCAAAGCCTGCTCTTTGCAAAATTAGGATCGAGACCATCCTATGCAAAGGACACTAAACAAAATATTCCATTCTTGCAACGAATCCAAGGTGATATTTGTGGACCTATCCAACCAACTTGCGGACCATTTAGATATTTTATGGTGTTGGTTGATGCATCGACAAGTTGGTCACATGTCATGCTTTTATCCACCAGAAATACTGCATTTGCTAAACTCCTCGCATAAATCATTAAGTTAAGGGCTCACCACCCCATCCCATTAAGTCAATTCGTCTTGACAATGCTGGAGAGTTTACATAAAAAACTTTTGATGACTATTGCATGTCCATTGGGATTGAGGTTGAACACCCTGTTCCTCACATTCACACCCAAAATGGTCTCGCAGAAGCCACCATTAAAAGACTTCAAATGGTTGCTAGAGCATTGGTTATGTGCACCAATCTCCCTGTTTCTACTTGGGGCTATGCAATATTGCATGCAGCTGTGCTTATTCGTCTGAGGCCTACTGCCACTCAACCCTTTTCTGTATCCCAGATGGTTACTGAGTATGAGCCTAATCTCCCTGTTTCTGCTTGGGGCTATGCAATATTGCATGCAGCTGTGCTTATTCGTCTGAGGCCTACTGCCACTCAACCCTTTTCTGTATCCCAGATGGTTACTGAGTATGAGCCTAATGTCTCACATTTACGCATATTTGGTGTGCAATTTATGTGCCAATTGCGCCGCCACAGCGCACCAAAATGGGTCCTCAAAGACGATTGGGCATTTATGTTGGGTATGACTCTCTAACCATTATCCACTATTTGGAACCCTTGACAGGTGATCAATTTACCGCAAGATTTGTGGATTGACACTTTGATGAGACAGTCTTCCAGTCGTTAGGGGGAGATAAGAACAATAATGTTCAACAGGAGCGACAGGAATTGTCGTGGTCTGTCCCCACTTTGTCTCATCTTGATCCCCGAACCGCATAGTCCGAAATTGAAGTGCGGAGAATTCTCGATCTTCAGAAAGTAGCAGACTCTATGGCTGACGCGTTTTCTGATGTCGCTAAAGTGACAAGATCACATATACCTGCTGCAAACGTATCTGCAAGGATTGATGTCCCTAAAAATAATGGACATGGCGCCACCTCTAGGGGTATTGAGCATGGCGCTGCCACCACTAATGGTGATGGCAATGTGGCTCAGGCCGGGCTCCTAGCAAGGAAACGTGGGAGGCCCAAAGGTTCGATGGATTCTCGCCCGAGAAAGAAAGCGGGTTTGGCACGAAGAGATCCATTAATCATCGACGTAAATAACCCGTCTCATGAAGATATTTCGAATTATGGTTATGCCCAAGAGACATCATTGGGGGACGCTCCAATGTCAGAACCAATTCCAGAGAATAAAGAGATCTCCATGAATTACACTAGTGTACATGAGACGTTGAGTCGAGACTCTATTATCCTTGATGACGTGTTTGCATATTCTATTGCTCAAGGAATTATAGAACATGATGATATCGAACCTCGCTCTGTTGAACAATGTCAACGAAGAGCAGACTGGCCTAAATGGAAAAATGCGATCCATGTTGAATTGGATTCACTAACAAAGAGACAGGTATTTGGGCCTATAACGCTGACACCCCCAAGTATAAAGCCTGTTGGCCATAAATGGGTTTTTGTTAGAAAGCGTAATGAGAAAAATGAGGTTGTTAGATACAAAGTCAGCCTTGTGGCGCAAGGTTTCTCACAACACCCTGGAATCGACTACGAGGAGACATACTCTCCCGTAATGGACGTAATAACGTTCCGCTACCTTATCTGTTTGGTAGTTTCCGAAAAACTTGACATGCAGCTTATGGATGTGGTTACAGCATATCTCTATGGAGATCTAGATTCAGAGATATATATGAAGGTTCCAGATGGACTTCAATTACCCAAATCAAGTGGCTCTAAACCACGGAGCGCATTTTCAATAAGATTGAGACGCTCACTATATGGATTGAAACAATCCGGACGGATGTGGTATAACCGTCTAAGTGACTACTTGATTGGGAAGGGATATGTCAATGATGAAATATGCCTATGCGTGTTTATAAAGAGGACAAGTTCCGGATTTGCAATTATAGCAGTTTATGTTAATGACATGAACCTAATTGGAACTCTAGATGAGTTAAAGGAAACTGCTAAGTACTTGAAATCCGAATTTGAGATGAAAGATCTTGGGAAAACATGGTTTTGTCTCGGACTAGAAATCGAGCACCGTAGTGATGAGATTATGATCCACCAGTCAACGTATACTCAAAAATTATTAAGGCGCTTTAATGAAGATAAAGCAAAGCATGTGAGTACTCTCATGATCGGTAGTAGTCTTGAGCCTGAAAAAGATCATTTTCGAAGGGATCAGGACGAAGACTTATTAGAGGCTGAAGTACCCTATCTAAGTGCAATAGGCGCATTGTTGTACTTAACTCAATGCACAAGACCGGACATCTCATTCGCAGTGAACTTGTTAGCTCGACATAGTTCTGGGCCAACACGCCGCCATTGGATTGGCATAAAGACAATCTTTCGATACCTGAGAGGTACGATTGATATGAGCTTGTTTTATCCCTACAGAGAGAAGAGAAATAAAGGAAGTGTGAGATCGAACTCCACAAGGCAGAACGCCACCTTCCGTGCTCCTCCTCCTAGGGATGGCAAAAATCTCCAGCGGGGCGGAGCTCCATTGGATACCCGCCCCTAATGGGGGGAGAATTCGGGGACAAATGGGGAATGGGGATGGGGATCCCCAATCCCCGCTATCTAAGATTGGGGATGGGGCGGGGATGGTATTGTGATCCCCATCCCCAAACCCGCCCCAATATATTATATTTTAATTTATTTTTTATAATATAAATAATAAATATATACATTTACTACTTTACTTTAATGGTGTTTTGACTTTTGTGCTCACTAAATTATGATTTATGAATTTAATCATGTTTTAAATTTATTTGTTGTAGATTTTGATTTTAAATAAGGCAATATGAGAAAAAAAATATTTTATTTATTAAATTCTTATTGGGGATTTGGGGCGGGTTTGGAGGCTTAGTCCCCAGTGGGGATGGGGACGGGGAATCCCCAATATATTTTTATTGGGGATTGGGGCGGGGATGGGGGTAGAGAATGACCCTGGGGATGGGGATGGTATTGTGATCCCCATCCCCAACCCGCCCCATTGCCATCCCTACCTCCTCCCCTCCATCAAAATAACAACGATGTCTTGATGGGTTTTGCTGATGCAGGGTATCTTTCTGACCCTCACAAAGGTCGCTCCCAAACGGGTTATGTTTTTACCATGGGAAGCATTGCGATATCTTAGAGGTCTACAAAGCAGACCCTTGTTGCTACTTCCTCAAATCATGCAGAGATTATTGCTCTACAGGAAGCCGTGCGAGAATGCATATGGCTAAGGTCTGTAGTTAGACACATATGAGGAACTTGTGGTTTGAAGTCTACCACAGATGAACCTACATGCATTTATGAAGATAATGCAGCTTGTATTGAGCGAATGAAATTAGGTTTCATCAATGGCGACAACACCAAGCATATATCGCCAAAGTTCTTTTACAATCAGCAACAACAGGCACTTCTAAATATTGAAGTGAACCAGATCCGATTAGAGGATAATGTAGCAGACTTATTTACTAAGTTGTTACCTAAATCCACCTTCGAGAAACATGTGAAGAGCATCGGATTGAGAAAGTTATCTTAACTCCCATGATTGTAGCAATCAGGGGGAGATATTGACATCAGGGGGAGGCATGATGTCTACATGTTCAATCTCGAAGAGTGAAGGACGTGTTGCGCTCTTTTTGTCCTTCGACCAGGGTTATTTTTGTCCCACAGGGTTTTTGTTACCTGGCAAGGTTTTTAACGAGGCAACGATCAAAGCGTCATCACCAAGTTTGAGCGGCACAAGGGGGAGTGTTGAAGGATGTCGACATAGTGTGCCTCTACAAACTAGGGTTTAGGATTGTAATAGGAATGTGTTATAGGTATTCAATTGTATTTGGATTCTCTTACCTTTTGTATACCTTGTAACTCCCTATATAAGGGCTCTTATTATCAATAATAAACACACAATTCTATTCTCCTACAACAAAAAAAGAAAAGAAAAAATAGTAAAAGAAAAAAGACGCAGAACTGCATTTTGTAGAAGATGACGTTGAGGCCAATGAAATCAAACCCATGACTCCATGAGGCCTCAAAATTTCTTCTTTTTCTTTTGTATTTGTAAGTTAAACACTCAAAGCTTTCTTCTTTCTCCATCACTTTGTGATTAGAATAGAAGATAACCAAAAGTTTTGCTCTCACTTTCACTAATTTCTGTTGAAACATGAATTTTTGATTCCCCTCTGATTCTTTCAAAGACAAATGGTAACATTTCTTTCTTTTATGTCTATTTAAGTCATTGACAGACTCTCATAGACGCATAGAAGCAATCTTTCTCTTCCTCTTACTTAATTATGAATTTCCCCCTCTATTCTAATTTTGTAATCATAAATTTATAATTCAGATAGTTGATACTATTTAACAAACTGCCAAGGCATGAAGTCTACAATTTTGTGGTTAGAAAATCAGGTTTTAATGTTCTTTATCGGCATTGTTACTTTTTATTTTGTTTATATAATCTACTATGTTTTAGTTTGAACTTTGCTTTGCTGACATTTTTTTTTCAATGAACAAAATTATTAGGAAGGTCTCTCTAAATTTCGCCTTAGGCCTCACTTTGTCACGGGACGGCCCTGAATGGGATAAAGCTCGTAGCAGTTTTGACCATACGACTTGTACCAATTATCATGACAAATGCAAAACATGCATCCAGTGTCCTTTTGAACCTGCCAAGACTACGTGATCCTTCTTTCACAAATGCCTCCAAGAAAACATCAAACACGTTATGAACACCATGCCACCTTCACCATGAACCTCACTTTCTCACAAGCAGCAAAGCTTTGTGAACACGTCCAGATTTCACAGAAAAAGGAAGAAGAAGCCAAACACATAAAAGCACGATTATTGTGCAGCAAAACTCACGAGTAAAACTGTAAAACAGTGTGTGCGTTTTTGTTAGGTTTGTTTAGCATGCATTGCATGATGCACCGCTGCTCCCTGCTGTTCCTGCCGCGCCCGCATCGGAACAGAGCCCCCGCCCCCATACCTCGTCCCATGTGATAAATACCTCACCTCATCTACCGGTCAAAGTTGTAGTCATCCTCTCGCCACGTGGCGCCAGGCATGAATGACAACTGGCGAGTCTTGATTTTCTGATTAGGTTTTGAACCGAACCGGGGACAATCAGCCCGAGCAAATATTGGATCTGGAGCTCTACTACTACTCGGCGGCATTAAATGGCTTTTTGGCTACGGTCACACCCGTGCAACTGTTAAGACTTAAGAGCTTGTGATGCGCACAAGTTGGCTCGCCTTGCAAGTTGCAACAGCTCACTTAAATAAACACTCGAGAGTCAAAAGACTTGGAGTTAAAAACACCTAGCCCAAAGTTTAATTATCGTTACGTCTTTATTATATTGTCCGATTGTTGATCAAGTAAGTTACGAAAATTTTATGAGTTGAATAACGTTGCATTTGAAAATACCGTTATAATTAACGGTTTAAATATGTAACGTGTCGGACAATATAACAAGTCAGATGGACTTTATCTAAAATCAATCGATGTGGATGTATCAAGATAAAGACGGAAGAAGTTAATGGACAAAATTTCTAAAAATTTAATGTCAGGTTCAGGGACATCGAATTATTTGGAATCGATGGATCATTAGTTGTCTTTTTGACGACATAATAAATAAGAAGTCAATAACATAACACACTCAGTAGATTAACCAATTAAATTTTAAATCTCTAATATTAGTCCGGTTCCTATTGATCGACAGTTTAATTAACACGACACATTTCTAATTAATTCTAAAATTAGAAATACGTCAAAATAATATCATCTTAATTATTTTGAATTGTATTGTGTCGTAATCAATCGTATCTTCGATGAGCTGAGAGCCGATTCTTAGTCTCACAATATAATATATCAGACATGCTAATCTTGTACTTGCTAAAACTAGCTAATTAAATTTAAAAAGTCCTCATCTATAATTAGTTTACTATCCCTACCAAACCAATGAATTATAGTAATCCAAAGCTGATCCCTTTGGCCACAATCCACTGCTCCTCACCAATGAAATTGTACAATATGGTGGGGGAGTGAAACAGAGATGTACTTTTTTGAAGGTACAATGGCTTCCCATCGATCACTGTCTGATTCGACAGTGGATGGACCTTGATCATCTCTATTATGTATCATCATCATGATCATCATGTGAAAAATCCAACACATCATGTGCTGGGTCCCTCCCCTCCCCTTCATCTTCCTCTTAACCTCTGTGTTTTTTTGGTTTTTTCATTAACAATGGATGCTCTTTCTTTCTGTTTGATAAGACTAGAGTCAGTGAGACTGTCCCTCCCTCACTGCTTCAGAAGCTGAATTGGTGTCAACGCCGTTGGATTTTCATCAAAGAAAAAGTTGTTAGCTTGTCTGTGTCAAACACCCTTCTCCTCTTTGTTTCTTCCTCCATCCTCTCATTCACATGCCCAGAATTTACAGAGAAAATTAAGCTTTGTCCTTTACTCTTCTATGTAAAACTTGTATGAAGAACACGCTTTATTGGGTTTGGTTAAAAAGAATTATGCTTCTGGTTTTTTTTTCACCAAATACACTTAAAGGATGAGTGGGGTCAAATTTCCACTAGCCCTACTCATTGTGTTTGGAGGGGGCTTTAGACCCACTACCAGAACATCCATGATGCCCATCACATCGAGCAAGAGAGGCAACTTTGTAATGTAATGAGCAAAATGCCCATGAGGCTTTCTGGTATAAGAAATAACAGAGATAAGAGACTGAAGATGGGAGAAAATGGGCAGAGAGAGAGTGAGAGAGAGTTGGGGTTGTTTTGCTTCTCCCATATTCTCTTTTTCATATTATTGTTGTCTGCAACTTATAAACACATATAAACATCTCATAAAGAAGAGAATGCTCGCAAACACTATTTCTTCCTCACTTGCATCCCCCCATCATTCTCCCCTAGAAGCTTTAATTATATTATCTATAGATACTCCCCTATTGATAATTAATGCTAATATAACTTAGGATAAAAGGTAAAATGAAAGATGAAAATTAAAACTAAAAGGAAAAAAAAACATTTCCATGTATAATATGGCATCATCAGATTTTTAGTCCTTGGAAGCATGAACTGAAGCACCACCACAAACAAACTCGGCAGCTAGCCCAATTCCTCAGAAGATCAAGCACTAACTTCCCGTTGATTGCTCTGGCTTCACATCACATTGCAGCTTGAAGTGTTCTCATCACTGAAGAAATGGGTGTAGGGGTCACCACCAGCTGGAGGAGGGTATGGGTAATGCTGGGGCGGCATGTAGTTGGTCGATGGAGGAATCCTATTATACATCATAGGCTGGAACGACCTGTCCCCGCCGCCCATAGCTCTCTGCTGGTTCATCATTGCAGCCATTAACTGTGGGTTCTGGTATGGGTTACCAGGCATGGCCTCAGGCCCAGCTCCTTGGAAGTAGCCACCGGGGCCGCCGCCGCCGCCGCCACTCATGGCGGCAGCCGGTAGACCTTGAACGGCCGGCATTTGGCCCATCTGACCCATTGGCATGCTTCCCATTGGACCCATTGGACCCATTGGACCCATTGGACCCATTGCCATGTTCATCTGGCTCATCCCAGGCATCTGCTGCCCCACATTACCTCCAGGCATGCCTTGAGGTCTCCCACCCATGTTCTGGTGGCTCATCATAGCATGGAGTTGAGCCTCACTCATTCCACCACCACCACCCCCCTTTTTAGCTCCATTGCCATTAGCACCACCACCTTGGCCTCCGTTACCATTCTTGTTCTGTGCCCCACCACCACCATTTGGGGGAAACCCACCACTGTTCTTGCCTCCATTTTTGCCGCCACCCCCAGCTTGATTTTGACCATGATCTCCACCACCGCCACCGCCTTTCTTTCCACCGCCACCACCCATATTCCCCTGAGACGGCGCACCCCCTCCTCCACCGCCGCCACCACCTTTCTTTCCACCATTACCACCACCGCCGCCGCCGCCACCATTCTGTTGTCCACCACCAGCCTTCTGAACATTCATCATCTGTTGGTGGTTCATTCCATTCATCATCATAGGAGGCAGCCCCTGACCACCACCACCACCCATTGCCGCCGGCTTCATCTTATTCAGAACCAGGCGAGGATCATCCAGCTCGTCATCAAAATCCTCCTCGTCATAATCTTCGTCATCATCAAGATCATCATACTCATCATCAGTCATGTCATCTTCGTCCATGTCCGCGAATTTGACAGCCTTCTGGTTCTGGCTAGGTGGGTTCGGGCCTTTGAAACCAGGAGCCATTTGCATCCCTTTCAATTGGGGCAGCTTCAGATCTTGCAACCCCTTCATTTGCTGAAGCTGCTGCAGCTGCAGGAGTTGCTGCTGCATTTGCTGTTGCATTTGTTGCTGTTGCTGAGGGTTTGGGCCTTGTTGTCCTCCACCCTTGGGCTGATTGTTGTTGCCTCCTCCTCCTCCTCCTCCGCCTCCGCCGCCGCCTTTCTGGTTGTTCTGGCCTTTGTTATTCCCTTTGCCATTGTCAAGTTGCATGTTCTTCTGATTGGCCATGTTGTTCTGGTTCTGACTGTTGTTGTTGGCCTTCGGAGCGCCCCAGAGCTCTGCACGTTTCCCTGATTTCGCGAGCTTCTTGATCAGAACGGAGGGGTCAACATTGCCGGAAACGATCACCTTCCCCTGCTCGGAATCTATGTCGGTTGTACAAACCCCTGGACAAAAAAGATGCACAATTTAATGACTGATTTCCATCGAGGATAACCATGAAACAGATAAAAATCTTAGGGTAAATCAGTAAAACTGAAAATGGGGTATAAGGAAATGAAGCATACCATCAATTTTCTGCAAGATTTTCTTCACCTTGTGCTTGCATCCATCACAGTGAATGTTAACTTTGAGAGAACATTTCTGCATGCACAAACAGTCCAAAAGAACAAAAGTAGAGTAAACAAGAAAAGAGAGGAAAAGAAAAAGAGCAAAGCTTGTTGTTGTGCTCTGTTTAATAATTTGGTTTATGCAAGGAAATAAATATAACACGAAAAAGATAAAATGGTTTTGAGTTCAAATGAAGCAAAGAACAACCAGAGAGGTGAGTGAAAGAGTACCTGGATCTTCAAGAACTCTTCTTTACTCATGGCTGCTAAAACTCAAATGCAACAAACACAAGACTACAATGAATGGAAATAGAAAAAAGGGCAGGTTGGTGATAGATCTAAGAGAAACAGTAGCTGCAGAAACAGAGGAAAATGGTTGAGAGGGAATTACAGAAAGGAGTAGTTGGTGGTGTCTCTGTTTCTTTCTTTTTGGGACTTATCTAAGCAACAACAACACAGAGAGCAAGAAATGCGAAATAGGTCTGCGTCTCTGAGCAGAGAAGGATTTAGACCCAATAGCAAAGGTTCAGTCTTTGAAGAAAGAGAGAGAAAGAGAGAGATAGGGGGGACTCAGAAGCGGTGGGTGGACATTAAAGCTTCTATGGGTATCTCTGCTTCCTCTATTTCAGGGTAAGAGAGAGAAGAGGTAAGATGTGAGTAGTAGCAAAGCACAAGCCTAAAATCAGAGAGAGAGAGAGGAGGAGACTGTTGCAGACTGAAAGAGAGAGTGTGTTGTTGCCTCCAAGGCTTTCATTCACTCTATTCTCTCTAGGGGTGCTTTATTTAATGGTATTTTTTACTAATAGGCAATAGCCATGTGGATCTGGCTTGGCTTGGTTTGGGAATTAGCCATTTACTGGAGCTTCTGTAGTGGCTTCAAGCTTCAGCTTAAGGTCTGTTTGGCTTCAATGGCTCTACTGTCTGAGTGAAAATGGTGGAGAAGGAGGAGTTTATATAGGCTTTAGCTCACAGATTTGAGTTTTAATCTTTTTTGAAAAAGATAATTATTATCAGCAGATGGGAAACAACCCTGTCAGATTTGCTCTGCTCAAATTGGGTGTTGCAATAAATAATGGCATTTAATAATTTGGCCTTGTTTCATGTATATTACACATACATAATCAATTTATTTTTTGTACTAGCACTATATGTAGCTGTCTAGCTCAAATTACTATCATGACCCTCAGATAAAAAGTAAACTTGACCTGCATTTTTCATCTTTTAACCATCTAAAACTCCATAACTCCATGAGTAAATGAAATTTTAAAATGATCAAGGAATTCTTTGATAAAAAAAAAAAAAAAAACTTACAGTGTTTGTTTGTTTGCTCAAAACTTGGTCTTAAATCGTACAACGGTTATTTTGTTCTATTCTAATAATTCTATTGATAAGATATTAATTCGTTATTCTACTTATATTATATCTTGTGTGTGTGTATATATATATATATATATTTTTATTTATTTATTTGTCAACACACGGTGTCCTCAAAAGCTTTCCAGGCCCAGAGATTAATCCGTGCTCGGGGGATCTTGTCAGAACGCTTCCTCTCCCCTGGCCACCAAGAATATATTGGGATTTAAGTCTAATAAGCGTCGGCGGGATTCGAACCAGGGTGTGGGGGTTCCACACCTGGAGGCTCTTACCAACTCGACCACATGTGGTGGTAATCTTCTGTATACTTGAAACGTGCTATTATCTACTAATTATTTGTTCATATGCATTTTTTAAGACACGTAATGTTAGCGAGTCCATAAAAGATGCTGTGTTTGTCAAACATTCTACGTAAGAAAAGGAATATACGGCGTAATTAAAACTTTTCATTCGACTCACTTTTTTCTCTTATATATACTTGAAACGTGTTGCTATCTGTTAAACTGCCATTGTTTTGTTCATGTCTATGTACTATGACTTAAACTCCATAAGATCATTGTACTAGTCAAACATTCCACGTAATAAAAAAAATGTACGACAGAATTAAAGCTTTTTATTCAATAACATTTTCATCTTATTATTCCTAAAACGTGTCACTAACTTGGCAGTTATCACATATTATCAATACATAAAAAGTTGAACAATTTGGAAAATATGGTACAAATCATACATTCCATGTAACAAAAGGAAAACTCAAACTCACTGCTTCTTTTACTAAGTGATGTTAGCGAATCCATAAAAAAAAAATCATAACAGTCATATATTAATTACACGTATAATATATGATTGTTAGCGAATACATATTTTTTTGTTTTTGTTTTTTTGATCAAGAGTGAGGTAACAATCCACCTTGGTTAATTTAGCGAGTTATTAACACACCCACACAGTCACTATTTGGACCGAGGTCTACGAGTGTATCTCATTAAAGCCAGACTAATCTCCCGCCGCAGGCTCACGAACTCAAATGCCTCTCAAACATGTTGGCCACAAACTGGTGAGAGTTGGGATTCGAACTCTAAACATGGAGTTTCCATACTAGGCAGTTCAACCCACCTTACCACACTAGGTGGTTAAAATGTCGGATTGTTAGAATCTTTTATTTCATTTACTCTTTTTATGTCATTAATTTGTCAATTTTTTATCATGCATTTTTATAAAGACATATGGGTGTTAATGAATTTGAGAAAACATCGTACAAGCCTTAAATACCATGTAGTAATAAGAAATGCTATGATAAATTTGATGCGCTTACGGAAAACTTGGTGCAATGAGATTTACAATTGCTAATTATTCTTCCTCATTGTGGTTGAGGCTTTTGAGTTTTTTTCTTTTTAATTTTGTTTACATTTAATTTGTTGTTTATGAGAGTTTTCTATAGGTTTTATTAACTCTAATTTATATTCATCTCCAAATAAATTCTCGTTGCATCAAATAAATTCTCGTTGCATTGTCAAAATTCAACAAAACATATGCTCTTATGTTTTTTGCCAATATTACACCGTTTTTGATTAACTAAATTCTATACAAATCTAACTCATTCATAAGAAAGAACAGGCAAAGTTTCATTCTTCAAAAAAATTGCTTTCCATTTGATGAAACTCATGAAAGGGAAGGAAGTTTTGCAACCATCGATCACTAGTTTTCCAACAACTCTCAACCTCACATTTCGAGTTCCAATATACTACTTGAGCTCTCATTATTTTCTCACTCCAATCTTGCACACTATTAAAGGCACTGACTTTGCTTCTATGTATAAGCAATTAGAAGTAAGAAGATAATTTAATGAATACTTTACTTGAGACTAGGAAACTCTCCATTCACTCTCCAATACAAACCCAATACTTTGCTTGAGAATAAGAAACTTCCCAATACAAATCCAATTATGCTTGAAAAAATAATTCAAGCACATTAAATAGTAAAAATTCTACATTTGGTCATTTCTATCTGCCTTTTAATTATACTTGAGATGGACATGTTAAAAATGGAATGTATCATTCAATTATTAGTTTTTAGATGCAACCGCACATGTACCACATGAAGGAATAAACAAAACGATCATATTGTGCATAAGAATGAAAGTAAAAGACAACTCAAGTGATTAGTGCATTAGTTAATTAAGTATGAACATTAAAATCAAGGGATCGATATAGTCAATTGACATTGAGTCTTGTAGTGAGACGTTTCTCTCCAACATGGAGCAGGTAAAGCTCATAACGTTAATAATTAAAGTGTCACTTGATTAAGCTTACAAACCAAAACCTATGCTCGCCCTCTAAGACTAAACATAATAGCACTCCACTCTCACCCAGGCATATGTTCGATCAATAATAGCCCAATGCGTAAGCTTGTAGCAAAACAACAACCTACTTAACCATCCATAGCTAGTCGGATAGTCTCTCACTCTCTCTTGACTCTCGGTTTAAGGGCATTAACTACAATAGAGGGAGACTAATCACTCCAACGATGTTCCTGTTCAATAACACACAACAAATCTTAAAATTTTATTACATGGACGTAAAATTTAAAAGAAGATCATAAATTTCAAAAATTGAAAATATTATGAATGGAACGTTAATTGTACGTGATGTAATAAAAAGTTATCGTATTTTTAAGTGAAAATATATGCATTAATACTAGTACATATTACATACATATTACTTCCATTTTTGTATGTTGTTAACTATTTGGGTAAACATGAGAAATGAAACCAAGATCACTTCTGTATTTTTTTTTTTTTTTGAAAAAAGACAAAAAAAATACAAAAGTGATCTTGGTTTTATTTCTCATGTTTACCCCGATAGTTAACAACATATGAAAATGGAAGTAATATGTTGTTTCTCTCTTCCATTTTTTTTCTCTCTCTCTCTAAGTAACAAAGGAGTGAGGGTAAAATGGTATTAAAAAATAAAAATCTTAATGTGGTATTAGGGAAGATCTCCTTAGAATGTTTTAGGTAAGAGGAAATTAAAAAAACTTAATGGGGTAAGTGGGAAAACAAATATATAGAAATGGGGTAAATAGGCAAAAACCCTTTGTTTTATTTAGAATAAGGTCTATGTTAGTGAGAGCATCTCTATCATGAGTCCATGTGAAAGTACTTAGTGTCACCGTACCACAATTGCGTGCTCGGCATGTGAGATTAGGTAAAATATATTGCCTACAGGGCGAGATTCTTTTGTTAACATAGACTACTCTGAGCTACGATTGTTGAATCAGAGTAGTAGATTTCGTACTATTCTTATCTATGAAATAGGGGCATACAACTGATATGTACTATTTTATCTCAAAAAAAAAAAAAAAAAGTTAGCTAAAACTCAATTCCAAAAATTATTACATTGCAATAAGGGATGGTAAAAGAGTGCATGGTCCAAATGAGAAATTCTGAGGAGAAATGCCCCTGACTAGTAATTTTGCTTATAATATTTTCATGAAATAAAAGAGAAAATTATCTCTTCCAAAATAGAGAAAAGAAAAAGTAAATTTGGCGTTTTGCAAATATCTTTCACCTTCTTGTCGAAAAACTGTGTGCTACAGTCAGAAAGACAATTTATTTTCACACGAAAACTGAACGACCAATCTGGCAAATGGTTTGGCTTAGTGCCAAGGGCCATTATTACAAAATCTGGGAAATTTTGGAAAATAAAAAGGTAGTAAAACGCTTACTACCAAAAATATCTGGTTTTTTCCTATGAAAGCAGATCCCCATGGCATGAAAATTCCTGTGTATTAATTGTCCTAATTAGCTTTTGAGAAAAGAAAAAAGAAAGAAATTGCTGTAGGTGATGGGAAGGAAAATTGAAATGGAAGCGATAAAAGTCACTTTGGCTTTGATCATATCCTACTTTAACAGCAAATTATGTCCTTGAATTCAGATGAATCATGCTAATGGGTAGTTTTTTTCATGAGTTTGGGCACTTGTTTCCTGGGCATGCAAATCATTACTGTCCTTCTCAAAAGCCTAAAACCCATTCTATAATAAAACAAGCCCTTTTTGGCTTTTGTTACCTTTAATCCCTCAGGAAGATGTTAAAGTTAAGCCGTAACTTAAAAGAGGAATATGGTGCCAACTGCCAAAGCTCCTCAACTGATTTTGGCCCGCCCTTTGCTCTTAATTGAATTCAAAGAAAAGGTGATTTGTGAAGCAGTTTGTGGAGATTAATGGCCACTGGGTTGGGCAAAAGTTTAAGCAAAAACCATGTTCTATTGCATGTTGATTCCTATTGCCAAATGTGAGAGAATTAGGAGGTAAGAACTGCAATACGACAACACTTGATAGAAGAAATGGTGTGGGTGTGGTGCTTTGCGTGTGACTTTACGACTAAAGTCACTAAATTAGGGCTACCTCTATACAAGTGTTTGAGCTTTGAAGTATTTCAAAGTCATACACTGACTACCAAAGACTTTGAATACAATTGCTCAATGCATAAGAGATCATACAATTTTGTTGATTATGTGATCCAAATTATGAGAAGCAGAATCTAGAACTGTAAATTGAGCTGGCTTGGCCTGAGCAAGGCAGGATCCTGATTGACTTAAGGTTAGCCCGGGCTGGGACCAAGCACGATTAAAGTCTACTCACTATCTAATCTTGAAATGAAAGAAACAAAAATATGTTTCTAACTAATGCATGCGCTTTTGTAGTTGGTGTATGAACTTGAAATATCCCAAACTAGGGGTACTATTTTGTAACCAACACACTACATTATTTTTAGGGTTTTACACTTTTACTTAAGGATGTCAGTTGGGTAGCTATATTTGGGACTTGAACTGGCATCTTTTTTGTCCCCCAGAGATTTAAAAAAAAAAAAAAAAAAAAATTTCAACTTTGTCCCAAAGAGTTTACAATGCGGAATGACTTGAGCACCCAGAAAATGCCATTGCAGTTTATGCAGAGGTCGTCACATGAAGCACACCATATGGCCTGTGGATAGTGATTGATGAGAGAAATGAAAGAATCGGATTTTGAGGAGGTCATTTATTAGATCTTACCAGCAATCTAAAATGCTTTCATGCCCACATGGTTTCTGCAATGTTTCCTTGTTTTGACCCTGGATTTTTGTCTATAGAGAACAATAATGGACGTATAGATGTTGAGGTTTTGACTTTTGAGTCCTAACACCCTATGCTTTTGTACAATTTTGATTCACAAGCAAGGATCCATCTATAATTCAAACACTTATGTCCTTTCGATTATGAGGGGGATGAATGAAGAGAAATTATTTAGTTTATTTAACATAACGTGAATTTGATGAAACACTACAGTAGAATTTATAATGTCATCGTATCTTTAAAATGGACTTTAAACTTTAAATTATTGATCTGTATGTCAATGTTTTTCTGACAGGAAGAAGATAAAAATTCAAATGATTAAATACTTGTGATGTAGGCATAAGTAGAGGAGTATCTGTCCATCAACATCACCCACCTCCATAATTTCCATGTCGAACTAGGTCTAACTCCAAACCCTAAACCCACATCTACGTGTTTCATCGTTCTTACTGTGCAAGAAAGATGACAGAGCAATCTATTGCCTACTTGGAATACACTGTGGTGCAAGAAAAATTTAGTTTACAAGAAAACGACCTACATGTTATAAAGAAAAGTGAGCGGTGATATTGGATTTGAGAAATGCTAGCAACCTTTCCCTCCAACATTTTCCTTTCTACTTTTCTCATTCATTGCATGTCATGTGTATTCCATTATCTAAAGAATTCAAATAACTAATACAATTAAAAGACAAGTTTTCACTTCCCCTCTTTACCTTTATTTAATTTCACATGCATTTAATTAAATAATTAATTTTAGCTTTTCAACTTTTTTTTTCCTTTCATGAATCATTTTTATTTGCATTTTGTATACTCTTGTGGGCTTACATACGGAAATACATACATATATATTTAAGAACATACTTCAAATTTTTTTCCCAAAAAGAAAAAAGACAGAATTGAAACAAAAAAAATAGCCAAACGTTTGCTTTACTTATATACATATATCAAAGAGAATGTTAAAAAAAAAAAAAAAAATTTGCAACTGCCATGTTAGTGAGCTTTATCATTTTATTTATTTATTTATTTATTTATTTTTGGCTTTTGTGGGTTTTATATAAAAAAAAGTCTCAGTATTATGGAACATGACCAAATAAATAGAAGAAAAATTTTCGTTGAAGAACTTAGGAAATATAAGAAATGAAAAAAAAAAGTTAGAAAACAAGAGTCAAGAGCTTTTTATTTTTATTTTTTTATTATTCATCTATACTATTATTAAGAGAAGACACTTTGTTAGCCAAAGTGCATATGAAATTACATATGGATCCTTACATTATATATTAATTTAAAATTATATTTAATAACTAAGGGATAAGAAGGTAAATAACAAAACTAAAATTGAAAAAAATAAGAAAACAATAATTTACTTATCTGCAGATAACTTCCCACTTACCCACCATGTGCATTTCAATTTTCATCCAGAAAAATACATCTAATAACTCCCCACTTATTTTGAAAAAAGCTTTTCCAATTCTATTTAATTAATAATTATTCACACCCATCGGGTGTGTTTTGTTCTAGTATATATTAATAGAGAGTATTTAATAAGGTCAAATATAAATAAGGGTAAAACATGGAATGAAATTAATTGTTTTTTCAATGTAGTAAATACATAGAAGGCATGTTTACTTACTTGGAAGGAAAGGGAATGATTATGGAGTAAAAATATTTCTGAGTTTACTAACACATAAAGGAATCAGAATGATTCTGGGTAAAAAAATTCTTGCGTTTACTAACACATGAAGGAATCAGAATAGATGTAGGTCCCACCTCCTTATCAGGAATCGATTCCTGAATACTCAGAAATTCGATTACGAAGGGGGGAGATAGGTTTAGGAATCATTCCTCCGGAATCAATACCGATAAGCCTATTCCACTTATCTCTGATTCATGATTATTTTTCATTCCAAGTAAGTAAACGTGCCAAGATTGTAATCAAAAATGAATCCACATGGCATGCAATGAATGGGACAGGTAGAAAGGGAATGTTACTAGCATTCATCGTTGGATTTTATAGCTAACTTGGGCAATTCTGATCGAGAACTTGGTGGCCTGCCTAAAATGAACACTGTAATGCTTGTGATACACAGCAGGACAATCATAGTGGTTGTTACCATCAATCAATACTATCGTAACGTGAAATAATGAAAGCTTGGCCTCAGTTTTCTTCCCCATGAATTTTCACCATGTAAATAATCCAAAAAAGGTCTCCGAACTGACCACCATGTTTAATCTGTTGCCTTCTAGTCAGAAGCCACCTCTCCAAAAGAGCACAAAAAAGCCAGTACTATACAAGTCTGAAGCATTCAGAAACTTTTGACCAGGTGAATTCACCATGGGTCAGTGGTTAACAAAGTCGAAAAGAATACTAAAGCTGACTGTAGACCTGTAGTCTCCCACCAGAAGAACAAGAATAGTCTAAAAGACACAACAAACACTAGGCAAGAAAATTAAGATCCATTTTGATCAACTGTGTAGAGTGAGGCAGAATACAGAAAGGATGTTCAATGAGATGCAAGAAACATACGGCCTACCCGAGCTTTATAGATTCTTAGCAAACTTCACCGGAAAATATTCCCTCCCAGATTTTCCTTTGCTGAATTTCACAGTGAAAAAGATGCTTCCCGATGCTTTCGTGTCTAGATGTCACAAGATCTAGAATGTTCATTATACTCCTCCTTGCTATAAAGAAAAGGCATAGAAATGAAAGCTTTTGATTCCATACTATGCACCGGAAAACCTTCATATAGGATCTGGTAAATAGGGTCATAGGGGAGAGCAAGGTCTGGTGGAAAGTTCTCCGTCTCTTTGATATATGCAATAAGAGAAGTTTCCTTCAATTTTACAAACTTTACAAAACAATGAAGGAAGAGCAAAAACGATGAAGAAAGCTTGTACTTAACACACACCGCGAGTATATAGAGGTTAAGAAAGTTCATTCTCTTGTGTATTAATTAGATTCATCTATGTAAATGACATGAAAAAAAATCAGAAAAGCAAGAGATCACTTACAATATACAAAAGAAAAAGAATGCATTTACACAACAGCTGCCCATCAATAAAAAAAATATATTTGATATTCATACCACAACATCCACATAATGGAGAAAACAAGTTCATTGCTGGCTTTTATTCATCTTTATCTCTATAAGTTCTTCAATGGGTTGTCGGCAAATGGGGCATTTATTGGATTGAATCCTCAATTCTTTTGCACAGTCACTGCACATACACTGGAATAAACAAGAAAAGAACCGAAAGTTAAGCAACTGAAGACATAAGAGTGAAATCAAGGGAAAAAAATAGTTATCTTCGCTAACAATGCAATACACAATTCATGTATTTACCAAGCAACTAAAAATTTCAATCACAATCCAATTTCTGATCATTGAGAAACTCATCAATGGAAGTTCAAAATAAATTTGAACGTGACTATCAAAACCAAGGTACCATGCTAATGACCCAGCCATCTAATCCTCTGACTCCTATTCATGACAAAAATACTCTACCAACTACTGAAAGAACCAAGAAAACTAGAAATTTTAAAAGCAAACTCCTTTACTACCCAAAAGATAATTCATGACGAGAATATTCATAGACAACATATGCTCGCACACAAAGGGCTTGTGCCTTCCTCCATCAACATTAACAGCATTCATATATGGCACATGTGCAGATTCACCTAAATTTGTTTTGATCTCTTAATAGCACTATATAGTATTAGATGAATTCTCACCATATGTCGACAAGGTAATACAGCAGTGTCCTTCGGTTCGGTCATGCATATTACACACTCCTTCCCAGGGTCATTGTCATCAAAGCCTTCCACTGCTGAGGTTGCAATTCCATATATCTCACGTAGTTCATAGCGAACTTCATCAATCCACAGTATCTGCTTAATTACTTTCACTTGGAAAGGGTCACCATTATTTTTTTCTAGCACAGCTTGAGTGATCTGCATACGAGGAGATGCATCTTGGACAGGCTCACCAATATGGTCGATTGAATCAGGCGGCGTACGTGTTTCCGCAGATATTACAAGTGGGAATACATCTTCTCCAGGTGAGGGTTTTGACAGATCATCCAACTCAAAGAAGCCTAAATCGATGCCTGTTCCTGAGGGCTGACAAAATTTCTGGCCTACTCCTTTCTGAAAAGGGACTTGCACCGGTGTAAATGCTTCAGGAAATAGTGGAACAAATGTACAATCTGCCTCTTCCTTGGCAAAGTAGAGAATAGTAATGCTGTCAATAAGAAGACATGACCCAGATAATTAGAATAAGAATAGAAGATGTACCCAATAGCAAATGAATTCAAGATCTACTCAACGCATATAAATGTCATGATAGTACTGGGAACAAAAAGGCACCAACAGCCTCTGAAAAGTGTTACCATATAATTCTGGAGTACAAATCCTGGTGTTAACTAGTAGACAATCATGACCATGGCCAATAAGCAGGCGATCTAAAGAGAACCCCCTTACTTTGTCTATGCTCAATATATGCTTAGGTTGAGTGCTACATTCATGCTCAACGACCATAATAATGGTTAGCATATTTTTTTTTAACCCTATTACATAGTTCTACTATTGGACTATGACTCATAAGACTGTTATTGAACATAAAATGTTTCTACAGCAATGCAAGCAAACTAGGCACCTGCTAACATGACCTTCGACATCCTACAAGAAGCATTAGATTTAAAAGATACACTATTTTGGTAAGAAAAACAATTAAATAATGCGAAACACTTCAATAACTAAATTGTCACACACAGCTTGCTGCTTCAAACTGCATTTTTAACCTTACTTTTTAACAGAGCTCAAATATGAAAATAGATAAATCTCTATTTGCAATTGTATTTATAGACCAAAAACAACGTGTTCATAGGAGGCACAACAGTTACGATACTTGGTTCTACAACTCCTGAAAAGAACAGTTGTGAAGAGTGATTGTAAAAGAAAACCCGACTCCAACAACTTGTTCATACAACACATAAAAGTGAAAGCACAGCAGCATATAGATGATAGACTATATTACAGAATTGCATTACTTTACATAGTGCTTTCTTAATAACCTATAAATAATGCTTAATATAGACACTGTATCTTATGAAAGTCTTATAAATGCAGTGATGCCGCTTTTCTCAGGCTTATAGAAGTATAAATCTTATATCAGAAACACTTTTTAAAGGTGATAAAGTTTGCAGATCCCAGCATGGCCATTTCTTCATAGAAAACATTTAAAGTATATTAAGGTGATGCAGGCACGATCTCTCAAGGAAGTCGATAAACAGCACGAACAGGCAGGAGCAGAGGGAAGATCCTTGTATGCTGTTGGCTCAATAGTTTTAAAACAAATAACAGTGTTTTGGAAAAGACCATTTGTACGGCTAATTCAAACACTTGAGCAAGTAAATTAGAGAATCCTATACCCTCCAATCTCTACTTCCTCTTAAGAGCAGCTGTACAATTAACAAGAGCAAGAAAATGTAACCCCTGTCTATGTTAGAGAGCCTTCCTATGAAAAGGGATGGGGCACCGCGTAAATACTTCTTATAATTGAAAAAACCCTAGTGTTTCAAGTGAAGAGCCAAACTTTCTGTCAATAAAATTCCATCAAAGGAACACATGAAATTGTGAACCACAGATTCACTATTTCTTAACGGTTGTAGCTAATTCTGGTCATGTCCACTGTTGCCATCCTCCAACAGAGGAAAAACATTGAAAAGGCAAAATGCATGAGCTTCATTTGTTATAAGTTCTACCATCAGCAATCGAATCATCCAAAGACTCAAAGATGAACATTAAGTAACTATTGTACATCCACTTCGCATCATATTTTCTTACACTAGATAGTCACTACAATAGCAGAATGCAATTGTAAACCCCATAGGCGGTTTTTCTCATCACCCTTTTAATTGTTCATATCTCACAAACTTCTGGTTCAGCATCCTTGCCATAACACTAGGATTCCAGCTTCATGGTTAGCGACACAGGAATTCAAACACATTTAGAGTTAATTTCCTTCATCTACCTTCCCTAAGTATAAGCATAGCTTCTCTCTAATTTCTTGCAAGGAAATTCCAACTCAGCTAAACCAAATTCTAGAATTTAACCTCACAATTCGCATGATCAAAGCTTCTTCCCTACTCAGCTCCTAAATGCTGATGACATCGAAACCGAAAACCCAATTTCTTATCCACAACAATCAAAACACAAATTCAATCTATCAAAAGCAACAATCTTTAAACACAGAAACCCAAAATAGCTCACCTCCCATCATACAAGGCATCGAAAACGAACGAGACCAAATGCTGATCAGGGTTCTGCTCATCAATCTCCAGCCTCAACGTGTCCTTACGCACGTTGACGTCATTCTTCACCTTCTTGGCACTCTGGTGCTCCACGTACGGCGGCGGAGGATAAAGGGGGGCCACCGGAGGCCGCATCGCCGGCCACCCACTAGCCTGATTACCATAGTAAGGCTGGTAATTGTGGTTGTAACTGAACCGACCCATCATCGGATTCGCGTGGTTGCAAGAATTGTACTGACCGTAGCAGTAATGCGACTGCGGCGGCGGCGGCGGAAGAGGGTAGCCCTGGTATGGAGCCCTGGGCGGCGGCGGCGGCGGCGCGGTGTAAGGGGTGGCGGAATTGGGTTCTGGGTAGGTGGCGGAAGAAGAAGAGGAGGAGGAGGAGGAAGAGAAAGAAGTCACCGGCGGCGGAGGAGGCGGCGGCGGCGGCGGAGGCGGAGAGAAAGAGGGTGGGTCGGAGGGGTAGTAGTGAGGATTGGAGAGGTAGAGGGGCTGAGGCGGCGGCGGGTGTTGGTAGTAGTTGTTACGTCTTCGGTTGCTGCTGAAAGAAATCCCCATTTTTTGGGTTTTGGGGAGAGAGGTGTGAGAAGCGAGAGGAACGAAGAAAAATAAATGGGGGTGGAGAATCGGAGACGAAGTCCCACTGTAGAAAAGGAGACGAATGTGAAGAAGAGGAAAGAAGACTGTAGAGGAAGAGAAGAGAAGAAAAGAAAAGCAAAGATCGCGTTAAGTTGGTCGAAGAGTCGTCACGGCGTTTTTGGCGACGATTAAACGCGCGCTGCTTTGGAAATTAATGACACGCATTGAGTTTGATTATTTCCAACGTGAGGTGTTAAATGGAAACGCAGAATTCTATAAAGAAAAGAACAATACACGGGGCCTTTGAATCTTTCGCATTTAATTATTTCTATGTCAATGGGGTAATAGTGAAAATAATAGAGTTGGTGGTGGGTTAGTAAATTTGGTTGTAACTTCTGCAATTCACGAGCATGGGTTAACATCTCTTGGCGGTTTGGGCTAATGAAATTTTGGTTTGGTATGATGATCACAAGGTAGCCTATGTTAATGTTAAGTGCAGAAAAATTCAATAAAGAATCTCCTCACGTACTTTGCTGATTGGAGTGAGTGAAACTTTCGTGATCAATACCTTCACTTCCTCTAGATTTAGATCGATATATTCAAGTCAAATTTAAAGAAAGGGACTGCCTACAAAAGATACTCTAATGCCTAAGTGAGTGTTTAAGTTGTAGTAGGTGTAGACAGAATTCATTGCTTACCTCGAATGTTCAACTCACCAAGTATTTATAAGTGAGCTTGAACATATATCTTGACTAGTGCATGTAGTGGTGTGTAACGTCCACAAGTCATGCGTTAGTGGATCCATTACACCACTTTCAAGACAACGTGGGTTGGAAAGTGCTTCCTGCTTCCTACAGATTCAGCTGACCATGCTAGTTCCGCCTTATCCAGATCCACCTCGAGGGGGTCTGACTTTCTCAAAGTTCCCCCAATAGATTAAGCCGTCTCTTTTGACCCGATTCTTGACTAGAACATAATTCCATCTCACCTAGATTCGTCTTGAGAGGATTTCACCTCATCTAGACCCACCTTGAGGGAATTTCACCTCACCTAGACCCGCATTGAGGAAATTTCACCTCGAATCTCCTAAACAGGTCGGGCTGCTTCTCCTCCAACCTATTTCTTGATTAGGAACGTATTATTTCCTATTCTAAAATTTTACACCCCCATAGTTAGGCATGAAGATAAATCATATTTGATATCAGAGCTACGGTTCTACCATGGTGTTAGGGGCCGCACTTGTAATGACTCAAGCAACCTTATCGAAGGTCATTAGTCAAGCTTTTGGTTAGTTGCTTGTGTGCTAGGGATGTTTTGGTAATTTATAAATGTAATTTATTTTATTTAGCATTTAGTCTCCTCAGCCAAGTGCATGTTTCCCACTGTTTTGGCCATTTAAGCCCGTTGTGCTCTTTAGGGAGGGGTTCCTAGTAGGCATAGTTTGGACTACGGAACTGGTATAGATAAGCACATATACTTTTGCCTCCTTTCACGTCTTACCATCAATAAAAGAGGAATTATTCAATCATATGTGTCCCTTGAGATTGTTTCTTGATTTTTCATTTCGATTATTCATTTGTTCATAGTGGTTCCCCAACCTTTATATAATTGTGATCTTGCTTGCCGCTAGCACCATTTTAATAATGTGTGGCTTTCATTGTTCCTTGCAAGGTACTCACTTGGCTGACTTGCCTACTAGCAAGTGCCGCGCGGTCCTCTTTGAGCATCACAAAGTTAGGCCCGTGACGCATGACAACCCATATTAGACTACCTTTTTAGGTTTTTGTTGACTTACCAGATGAATTATTGTTGTAACTTAGTGACACGATAGAGGTTTTAATTGGCCGATGTGAGCAATATATGCATGGCAGAAATATCTTGATGTCTCAATAAGAGGTATTAGAGATAAGACGATGCTTGTGAAAACATGTTAAAGAGATGACTAGAGAAATTTTCGATGCTGAAAAACCTCAAAAAAGAATTGAGCAAAATTAGATGAAAATATAGAGGAAGAATAGCATGAAGAGATGACTAAACAAGTTTTAGATGTTAAAGAACCTTAAGACATAATTGAGTACAACCAAATGAATGAAGAGTTTCATGGTATAGGAGATGTTGCTAGCGAAGAGGTAGGACGGGAGGAAAGTGTAAAATCGATATGTTTAAATACCATTAATAGGAGCATAATTGTAAATGTATCATGAATTCCTCTACATTTTCTTTGTTATTCTTGATATCCTCTGCTTGTTTATTTTGATTTTACCTTTTTGTAGGTATTTTGGAGTAAAGTAGAAGAAGATAAGGATAAAAAAGAAAAACAACAAATCTGGCTATGCAGATCAGTCAACTGAGAGCATCTCAAAATGAGCTAGAGAATGAGTTTCATATCTATGGAAGACCTTGAATGTCAGTTTCCAAAGTTTTTAAAGGTTCATGAATATTGTTTTTCGAGAAGAAGTTATGACGAGTTTATTACAAGAAGGTTGGGTTGTGAGTAAATTTGAGTTTTGACGAGAATTTTTACTTGAAGGCCCAAATCATATGGGAAGTACATATTTAAAGACAAGTTTTTGCTATATATTCCAACTAAGCAGCTAATTCTAATTCTTTTCAGTTAATACTACATAAAACCAAAAAGGATGAACATTGGCAGAGCTCAGTTCTCCAGTGTGGCGTCGTTTGTGATGCTATTTCTAGGCTTGGTTTCTCTTGAAATCGGCAAACTTAGTGATGCATTTTCCGGCTATTCTATATCATCAGGTCAATCTTTTGGCAAATGGTGCTATGATATCCGAGGATGCACATTGAAGGATTGGATTGCTTGTACTGGGTTTGCTATTAATGGTGGCTTTGTCATTGTCACAATCAGTAGGGGGGAACTTTTTCCTGCAACTTCTCTCTTGTTTGGTGGTTTGCTTAGTGATCGGTTCTCATAGACTGTCACGGCGGCGGCGATTGCCAGCAAGGGATGGGAAGGTGCCAAAGATATTGGTGACGACAGTAACGACTGAGTTGCTGGGGTGCTAGAATTTTGTAGTGGGCTAGGGCCTTCTAGATTTGTTGCATTGATTTAGGTTAGGGTTTTTGTCTCTTTGGACCCGAGTGTTTGCCTAGTTTGGGGTTTGATTTTTGCAGCCTGGAAGATTGATTTTCAATTTTCTAGATATTAGGTTGTTGTTTTAGGGAATCAGAAACTGAGAGAAATTTGCTGTGTATTTTCATTGATAATAGGGGCCTCTTTATATAGAGGATTACAATGCATAGAGTTAGAATCATACAAGAAAAGAGAATCTCTAGATTCTTCTAATTGAACCCTATTACCACTAGGTCAAGTAACCTAGAGTTTGGATTAAACACAAATAGAGATATCCTTAAACACTCCCCCTTGTGTTGTCCAAACGCGGTGCTTCTCTCGTTGCCTCGTTAAAAACCTTGCCGAGTAACAAAAACCCAGTAGGACAAAAATAACCTCGGTCGAAGGGGAAAAAGAGCACAACACACCCTTCACGATTCGAGACGAACATGTAGACATCTCCCCCTGATGTCTGTGCCTCCTCCTGATGACTATGATCATGGGAGTTCAGATAATTTCCACAAGCCAATTCTTGCCACATGTTTCTCGAACGTGGATTTGGGCAATGACCTAGTAAACAAATCTGCCGCATTGTCCTCAGATCGAACCTGGTTTACTTTGATCTTGAGGAACTTCTGTTGTTGCTGATTGTAGAAGAATTTGGGCGATATATGCTTGGTGTTGTCGCCTTTGATGTAGCCTTGCTTCATTTGTTCAATGCAAGTAGCATTATCCTCATAAATGCTTGTTGGCTCATCTGTGGTAGACTTCAAAACACAATTGCTTTGAACATGCGTAACTATGGATCGAAGTCATATACATTCACGAACTGCTTCGTGAAGAGCAATAATCTCTGCATGATTCGAAGAGGTAGCGACTAAGGTCTGCTTTGTAGACCTCTAAGATATCGCGGTCTTTCCCATGGTGAAAACATAACCAGTTTGGGAGCGACCTTTGTGTGGGTCAGAGAGATACCCAGCATCAGCAAAACCTTCCAAAACACTTATATCGTTTTGGGTTGGGGAGAGGGAACGCAGTCCACCATGTGTAGCATCCCTGGTACTTGATGGGTCCGAATCCATCATCTCTCTGTAGGGATAGAACAAGCCCATATCAATCGTACCACTTAGGTATCGAAAGATATCTTTAACACCAGTCCAATGGGGTCGTGTTGGCGCAGAGCTATATCTAGCTAGCAAGTTCACAGTGAATGAGATATCTAGTCTTGTGCATTGTGCTAAGTACAACAATGCGCCTATTGCACTTAAATAAGACACTTCTACCTCTAGCACTTTTTCGTCGTCATCTTTTGGATGGAATGGATCCTTCTTTGGATCAAGACTACGGACGACCATTGGGGTGCTTGAAGGCTTAATCTTATCAGTGTTGAAACGCCTAAGCATTTTTTGGGTATAAGCTGATTGATGAATCAGGATACCATCTCTACGGTGCTCAAGTTCTAAACCGAGGCAAAATCGTGTTTTCCCAAGATCTTTCATCTCAAACTCGGATTTCAAGTGTTCAGCGGTTTCACTTAACTCTTTAAGGGTGCCAATTATGTTCATGTCATCAACATAAACCGTTACTATTGCAAATCCGGAACTTGTCATTTTTATGAACACACATGGGCATAGTTCATTGTTGAAATATCCCTTCCCAATCAAGTAGTCACTTAGACGGTTATACCACATCCGTCCGGATTGATTCAATCCATATAGTGAGCGTTTCAATCTAATCGCAAACGCGCTCCGTGGTCTAGAGCCACTTGATTTGGGTAACTGAATTCCATTTGGAATCTTCATGTATATTTCCGTATCTAGATCCCCATATAGATACGCAGTAACCACATCTATTGCATGTTCAGTTTTTCCGAAACTACCAAACTGACAAGGTAGCGGAACGTAATGACGTCCATTACGGGAGAATAGGTCTCCTCGTAGTCGATTCCAGGGCGTTGTGAGAAGCATTGCGCCACAAGGCGAGCTTTGTATCTTACAATCTCGTTTTTCTCATTACGCTTTCTAACGAATACCCATTTGTGACCAACTGGTTTGGTGTTGGGCGGTATTGGTACAACTTTGCCAAATACCTTTCTTTTCGCTAGAGAATCAAGTTCTGCCTGGATCACATCTTTCCATCTTGGCCAATCAGCTCTACGTTGGCATTCATCAACGGAGTGTGGTTCGATGTCATCGGTCTCAATAATCTCACGCGCCACTGAATACTAGAATACATCATTAATGATGATGGAGTTTCTTTCCCACTTCTCATGTACACTAGTGTAATTTACAGAGATCTCTATGTTCTCATGGATAGGTTCTGACATTGAGGCGTCCCCCAATGATGTCTCTTGGACATAATCGTAATCCGGAACATTCTCATGGGACGGATTTTAAGTATCGATGATCAAAGGATTTGTCTGTGCCTCATTCGCTTTCTTTCTAGGGTGAGTATCCTTCGAATCAATTGGTCTACCGCGCTTCCTTGCGGGACCTGTGGCCATAGATGCCACATCATTGCCATGCTGGGCAATGGCGCCATCCCCTAATGTCACAGGAGTGGCGTGATGTCCAGTATTTGGGACATTGATCCTTGCAGGCACGTTTGCAGCAGGTATATGTGATCTCGTCACTTTGGCAACGTCAGAAAACGCATCAGGCAGAGTGTCTGCTACGTTCTGGAGCTCAATTATTCTTCGCATTTCAAGTTCGGACTGTGCGGTACGGGGATCGAGATGAGACATAGTGGGGACAGACCACGACAATTCCTGCCGTTCCTGTTGAACATCTGTGTTCTTATCTCCCCCTAACGATGGGAAGACTGTCTCATCAAAGTGACAATCCACAAATCTAGCGGTAAAGAGATCGTCTGTCAAGGGTTCAAGATAGCGGACAATAGTTGGAGATTCATAGCCAACATAGATGCCCATTCGTCGTTGTGGACCCATCTTAGTACGCTGTGGCGGC
This sequence comes from Rosa chinensis, assembly GCF_002994745.2. Lineage (NCBI taxonomy): Eukaryota > Viridiplantae > Streptophyta > Magnoliopsida > Rosales > Rosaceae > Rosa > Rosa chinensis. Next base: position 43,748,620 of record NC_037091.1, read on the forward strand.
GTAATAGGCACATAGATGGTACACCTAAAAATGCGTAAATGCGAGATATCAGGCTCGTATCTAGTCACTAGCTGTAACGCAGAGTAAGATTGGGTTGCAGTGGGTCGTAGACGAATTAGCGTCGCTGCATGCAATATTGCATATCCCCAAGCAGAAACAGGGAGATTGGTGCGCATAACAATGTCCGCGCTATTATTTGTAGTCGTTTGATAGCGGCTTCTGCGAGACCATTCTGGGTATGAACATGGGGAACTGGATGCTCTACATCAATCCCCAGTGACATGCAATAGTCATCGAACGTTTTCGATGCAAACTCCCCATCATTATCAAGTCGAATGGACTTAATAGGATGGTCAGGGTAGTGAGCCCGTAGACCGATGATCTGGGCGAGGAGTTTAGCATAAGCAACATTTCGAGTGGACAACATCGCGACATGTGACCAGCGTGTCGACGCATCAACCAATACCATAAAGTATTTAAAAGGTCCGCATGATGGTTGAATTGGTCCACAGATATCCCCTTGGATTCTCTGTAAGAACAAAATGAGTATTTTGGGATCCTTTGCATAGGACGGTCTCGGTCCTAATTTCCCGAAGGAACAGGCTTTTCAAAATGAGCGAGGGGCCTGAGAAGCAACCAATGAGGATTTTAGTTGGGCCTGAGCATCTGTAGCGCTATTAGAAGCAAAGTGTGTGGCTACATCTCCCATTATGGCGTTAGAGCCATGGAAATTGGATTGTGTGGCGTCATGGCCATTGGGAGGAGCAACCATGGTGTCATTCTCATGGTTGGCGCCATTTCTGGCGTCATCACTAGGGACAGGGGCGGCTTTTCGAAGGCCCAAGACAACAGCAGCGCCATAAGCTGCAATTTTTGCGGTCTTGCTAAGTCCTGGAATCAATTTTTGATTCTTGCTTCTTCTCACTCTGAAGAAAGGATGCCCGTGTGAAGGCTTAAGTATACGGAGCATCATATCACGACCAGGATGTCCTAGTCGGTCATGCTAAAGCCAATATGTGTCTGAATCCAAGAGATCTTCTCTTATGACATTATTGGATTCAATTGGTCGAATTGTAGTGACATAAAGTCCACTAGATTGACACATAAGCTTCTCTAAGATGCGCTTTCGTCCGCAATTATTAGAGGTAATGCAAGGGAACCCTATTCTGTTCTCACTATGCGTTTCCGCATGGAATCCGTTGGCTCTTATATCTTTAAAGCTTAATAAGGTTCGATTTGCCTTAGGAGCGTAAAGAGCTTCAGTGACTTTAATCAAGGTGCCATTGGGCAAAAGGAATTGGGCCATTCCATGTCCTTGAACTAAACTGGATGGCCCAGCCATCGTAGTCACAAATGAATATGTGGGCAACATCTCTAAGAATAATTGCCGATGTCGTAGAATGGTGTGCGTAGTCGCACTATCCGCAAGACATTGAAGTTCATCCATTCCTTAAAAAAATGGCAGGAAAATTTGACCAAAAAGTTGGCCGGAAAAATGTCGTCTGAAAAGTGGCCTGAAAAGTGTTGACCGACGTTGACCGAGCTGCTGACGTGGATGCTGGCGTGGCAGATGACGCAAGGATGACGTCAGAGGCTTCAGGCTGCTGGGCTTTGGACTTCGGCTTTTGGGCCTTGGGCTGAGATCTGGGCCTAGGGCTGACCGGAGACGGAATTGGTTGACTGAAGCACATATTGATGATGCAGGCGGCGGTTCAGCGGTTCAGTTGGTTCAGGAGGCCGGTTCGTGTAGCTCTAGGCCAGTTCAGGTGGTGATTTTTTGACTCCGGTGATCTGGGGTCCGGCTGCAGCTGCTGGTGGAGTTTGGTAGCAGTAGGCAGGGAGGAAAGCTTCGAACCGGGCAGGGAGGATATCGGTATTTCCGGGGGCCCGGTTCAGATATTTTCCGGCCGGTTCTGGGGACAGCGCCGCCGGTTCTGGGCTCCTGGAGGTGAGAGCTTCAAGGTGGGCGGCGGAGGTTTCTGGGGTTTGAAGGCTACGAATATTAGGTTTCAGGGTAAGTGCTTCGTGCTGATAACGTGTTTTATGGAATCAGAAACTGAGAGAAATTTGTTGTGTATTCTCATTGATAATAGGGACCTCTTTATATAGAAGATTACAATGCATAGAGTTAGAATCATACAAGGAAAGAGAATCTCTAGATTCTTCTAATTGAACCCTATTACTACTAGGTCAAGTAACCTAGAGTTTGGATTAAACACAAATAGAGATATCCTTAAACAGTTGTTTCTTTTTACTTGTAATCTTGTTTATTCAAGCGAGCTCAATGAAACTAATGAGCAGTGTTAATTATGTCTTTTGTTTTGCTTGATCTAGAGACATGTACCAAGATGTGCAGCTGATGTAATACGCAGTTTTTGGCAGCTATTAATGACAGTCATCTCAAAAAAAAAAAAAAAATAGTTGTCGGTTAATTCGTAGAAGTCATTAGTGAAAGTTAATTAACATTTGCTTTGTTTTGGTGTCTTCTATAGCTCTATATAAAAGAGCTAGCTCACTATGTATTCATTAAAATCAAAATAAATGAGATTGATTGTGATTTGTCATAAAAGTTTTTTCTTAGGTGATTCCTGAGGAAAGTTTTGGTGTGATTCCAAAAATTATTGGGTTTCGTTTGGTTCACTGAAAGGAAAAAAAAAAATCAATTCATTTCTCTTTCTTTTTTTTTGAATAAATTCATTTCTCTTTCTATGGTCATGGGAAATTGCAATTCCCATTAATTTTCTTTTCCAATGTTTGGAAAGGCTAGGAATATAGTTATATATTTCCACAATAACCGGAGGAAATTGGGAGGGAAAGTGAATCCGTGGGTGGGTGGGTGGGGATAACCATTTTCCCCCTTATTTTTCTTTCATTTGGGAACCATTTTTCTTTCCTTTGCCATTCCAAACACAAGAAATGAAGAAATTAATGACTTTCTTTTTCCAAAGCCTTGATTCAACAAACGAAACATGGCCTTGGTGTAATGCCAACAATCCGTCTGGTGCAATTACAGATTTTTCTATATTCTCTTCCTGTTCCTTCAGTCTTGAGACTTCTAACCACAACACTCCTTCACCCCACAAATTACCACCCTACATTCACCTTCCGAAGACCTTCAACATATTAACTCTAGGTTGTCCTTCATCACTGACTCGATTAATCAATTTCGTTTGAAAATATTTAGCACGAGGCAGGAACGTAAGATGACAAGAAATGAACATGATGTAACACAAAGGAAGACTATCTTGAATCTGTTTAAGTATATTGGTATTGAGAGAGATTGATGAGAGAAGTGTATTTCATTATAGAGAATAGGAGCCCTATATATAGGGATTACAAAGTGCATAATCTAATGTTACAAGGAATACCAATCCGTGTAGGATTGGGAAATCTAGAACCTTCTCTCCTATTCCTATTCCTAGTTTGATAAGGCACACTAAACTTGATTTTCCTTCAACACTCCCCCTTGTGCCGCTCAAACTTGGTGGTGACGCTTCATCCGTTGCCTCGTTAAAAACCTTGCCAGGTAACAAAAACCCTGTGGGACAAAAATAATCCTGGTCGAAGGACAAAAAGAGCACAACACGTCCTTCACTCTTCGAGATTGAACATGTAGACATCATAACTCCCCCTGATGTCGATATCTCCCCCTGATTGCTATAATCGTGGGAGTTCGGATAGCTTTCTTAATCCGATGCTCTTCACATGTTTCTCGAAGGTGGATTTAGGTAACGACTTAGTGAATAAGTCCGCTACATTATCCTCTGATCGGATTTGATTCACTTCAATCTTTAGAAGTGATTGTTGTTGCTGATTATAAAAGAACTTAGGCGATATATGCTTGGTGTTGTCGCCCTTGATGAAACCTAACTTCATTTGTTCAATACAAGCTGCATTATCCTCATAAATGCATGTAGGTTCATCTGTGGTAGACTTCAAACCACAACTTCCTTGAATGTGTCGAATTACAGACCTTAGCCATACACATTCACGAACAGCTTCATGTAGAGCAATAATCTCTGCATGATTTGAGGAAGTAGCAACAAGGGTCTGTTTCGTAGACCTCCAAGATATCGCAGTGCTTCCCATGGTAAAGACATAACCTGTTTGGGAGCGACCTTTGTGAGGGTCAGAGAGGTACCCTGCATCAGCAAAACCCATCAAGACATCATTGTCGTTTTGATGGAGGGAGATAGGAGGACGCCGGCCACCATGAGCGGCGGCGGCGCCGGCGCCGGCAACATGGCCGGCGGCTATTCCATGGACGGGGGCGTTTTGCCTTTTGGGGTCCGATCCCAATTTTCCGTCATTCCTTTTCTCTCTGTAGGGATAGAATAGGCCCATATCGATCGTACCTCTTAGGTATCGAAAGATGGTCTTTACACCAATCCAATGGCGGCGTGTTGGCGCAGAGCTATGTCGAGCTAACAAGTTCACTGCGAATGAGATATCCGGTCTTGTGCATTGAGCTAAGTACAATAATGCGCCTATTGCACTTAAATAGGGCACTTCGGCCTCTAATGCTTCTTCGTCCTCATCCTTTGGACGAAACGGATCTTTTCCGGGCTCAAGACTACGGCCGATCATGGGAGTACTCGCAGGCTTTGCTTTATCTTCATTAAAGCGCCTTAGAATTTTCTGAGTATATGCAGACTGATGGATCAAAATCCCATCACTACGGTGCTCGAGTTCTAAACCGAGACAAAACCGTGTTTTCCCAAGATCTTTCATCTCAAATTCGGATTTCAAGTAATTAGCAGTTTCCTTTAACTCATCTAGAGTTCCAATTAGGTTCATGTCATCGACATAAACTGCTACGATTGCAAATCCGGAACTTGTTCTTTTAATGAACACGCATGGGCATATTTCATTGTTAATATATCCCTTCCCAATCAAGTAGTCACTTAGACGGTTATACCACATCCGTCCAGATTGTTTTAATCCATATAGTGAGCGTTTTAATCTTATTGAAAACGCGCTCCGTGGTTTAGAGCCACTTGATTTGGGTAATTGAAGTCCATCTGGAACCTTCATATATATCTCTGAATCTAGATCCCCATAGAGATATGCTGTAACCACATCCATAAGCTGCATGTCAAGTTTTTCGGAAACTACCAAACTGACAAGGTAGCGGAACGTTATAACGTCCATTACGGGAGAATATGTCTCTTCGTAGTCAATTCCAGGGCGTTGTGAGAAACCTTGCGCCACAAGGCGGGCTTTATATCTTACCACCTCATTTTTCTCATTACGCTTTCTAACAAAGACCCATTTATGGCCAACAGGCTTTACACTTGGGGGTGTCTGCGTTACAGGCCCAAATACCTGTCTCTTTGTTAGTGAATCCAATTCAACCTGGATCGCATCTTTCCATTTAGGCCAATCTGCTCTTCGTTGACATTCTTCAACAGAGCGAGGTTCGATATCATCATATTCTATAATCCCTTTCGCAATATGATATGCAAATGCATCATCAATCGCCATAGAATTTCTATCCATCATCTCATGTACACTAGTGTAATTTATGGAGATCTCTCTATTCTCTGGAGTTGGTTCTGACATTGGAGCGTCCCCCAATGATGTCTCTTGGACATAACCATAATCCGGAATATTCTCATGAGATGGATTATTTATATCGATGATTAATGGATTATTTTGTGCCAAACTCGCTTTCTTTCTTGGGCGAGAATCCATCGAACCTATGGGCCTCCCGCGCTTCTTGGCGGGAGCCGTGGGCCTAGCCACAACGTCACCATCATTGAGAGATGGGACGTTGGCGCCATGCTCATGCATTTTTGAGTTGGCGTCATGTCCTCTACTTTTAGGGACATCAATCCTTGCAGGCACGTTTGCAGCAGGTATGTGTGATCTCGTCACTTTAGCGATCTCAGAAAACGCATCAGGCATCGAATCTGCTACGTTCTGAAGATCGAGAATTCTCCGCACTTCAATTTCTGACTGTGCGGTTCGGGGATCAAGATGAGACATAGTGGGGACAGACCACGACAATTCCTGTCGTTCCTGTTGAACATTGATGTTCTTATCTCCCCCTAACGACGGGAAGACTGTCTCATCGAAGTGACAATCCGCAAATCTAGCGGTAAAGAGATCGCCTGTCAAGGGTTCTACGTAGCGGATAATTGTTGGAGAATCATATCCAACATAAAGGCCTAATCGTCTTTGAGGACCCATTTTGGTGCGCTGTGGCGGCGCAATAGGCACATAGACTGCACACCCGAATATGCGTAAGTGTGAGACATCAGGCTCATACCCAGTAACCATCTGGGACGCAGAGAAGGGTTGAGTGGCAGTGGGCCTCAGACGAATAAGCACAGCTGCATGCAATATTGCATAGCCCCAAGCAGAAATAGGGAGATTGGTGCGCATCACCAATGCTCGAGCAACCATTTGAAGTCGTTTAATGGTGGCTTCTGCGAGACCATTTTGGGTATGAACATGAGGAACAGGATGTTCAACATCAATCCCAATGGACATGCAATAATCATCAAAAGTCTTTGATGTAAACTCCCCAGCATTGTCTAATCTTATAGACTTAATGGGATGATCAGGGTGGTGAGCCCGTAACTTAATTATTTGTGCTAGGAGTTTAGCAAATGCAGCGTTCCTTGTGGACAATAGCATGACATGTGACCAGCGTGTCGATGCATCAACCAACACCATAAAATATCTAAATGGTCCGCATGGTGGTTGAATAGGTCCACAAATATCACCTTGAATTCTTTGCAAGAATGGTATATTTTCCTTGGTGTCCTTTGCATAGGATGGTCTTGATCCTAACTTTGCTAAAGAGCAGGCTTTGCAGAACGAATGATGGGCTTTAGAAACAACCAATGAGGATTTTGGTTGAGCCACAAAGTCACAAGTGACTTTAGAAGTAAAAGTTGGAGACAAAGGACCCTTGGTGGCGTCAATGCCACCCTGAGGCCGCAGGGGGAAGGCGGCGCCGGCCAAGGATGGCCGGATTTGGGGGTGAACGGCGCCGTGAGGCGCAGGGGCTCCTTCGGTGTCCAAAAACCGAGTTTTACTTCTTTTCGTTCTGAAAAAGGGATGTCCGTGTGAAGTCTTTAATATACGGATCATCATGTCACGACCTGGGTGTCCCAAACGGTCGTGCCAAAGCCTATATGTGTCGGAATCCCATAAATCATCTCTCATGACATGGTTGGATTCAATGACTCGAATAGTGGTTGCATACAACCCACTAGAGCGACACATAAGTTTCTCTAAGACTCGTTTATGTCCGTAGTCATTAGAGGTGATGCAAAGGAACTCTTGTCCATTCTCACAATGTGTTTCCACATGAAAACCATTGGCTCTTATATCTTTGAAGCTCAGTAGGGTTCTTCCTGCCCTAGGAGCATAAAGAGCTTCGGTGACATTCAAAGTAGTGCCATTGGGCAACATAAATTGAGCTGGTCCTCGACCATGAATCAATTGAGATGGTCCAGCCATCGTAGTCACAGAAGATCGAGTAGGCGCCATCCATAGGAATAGCTGCCTGTTTCGAAGGATGGTATGTGTAGTGGCACTATCCACGAGGCATTCGAGCTCTCCGGGAAACATACTGAAAAATAATAAAGTTCGAATTTAGAATATGTCCAAGACATTTGAATAAAATAAATCGATACTTTATTAATAATAGCCAATGATTACATCAAAGTTTCTTGACCAAAATCTAATCCAATATAAAAATCAAACCGTAGACAAATCGTAGTCACTCAATCCTTTCGGTAATTTCAATTTAGTTGTGACCAGGTAAGGTAAGGCGAGATTTTGGTGGAGCGTTGCTCACTTTTAAAACCGTTCTCTCAGATCAAACCTTGCCTAGACATCACAAGTACTCTTGAGTACGCCTAGAGGGAAAAAGTTAATACAATAAGTCATTTTATTGATTTAAGGCATAATAGCCATTACATAATTCTTGGAAAAGTAAAGGACTATACTAATCAAAATCTGCAGCATCCTTGTGCAATTCTTTGTCAGATTTGAAGTCCGCTATGGTGAGATTGACGTTGACATCATCACCATCTTCTTCTATATTTTCGGCAAAGTTGGCTTCATGCTCTCTGAAGTCTCTAAATGCCTTGTAATGCGCAGCCAATTGTTTGCTTGCGTTGCATTGTTTGAACCAGTGCTCACTAGATCCACATCGATGACACATGTCATTGTGATTTCCTCCCTTTAATTGAGGTGCATTGTTTGCACTTGGGTGGCGTCCCCCATAGGAGTTGGCGCCATTCCCACGGCCCTGGGTGGTTCCTCCATGTCCTGGAGCCCCACGGCCTCCTCTCCCACGTTGCCATGTATTGCCACGTGATCGTCCTTCATTCTGACGAGTACCTTCCTTTGTAGGGCGGTTATATGGACCAGAACGTCCGTTGTGTCCCTTATTCTTAGGGTTCCGCTCCTTGCGCCCTCCTTTGGGTGCATTATTATAATTCGCCTCTTGAACGCTCTTAGTTCCGATAGGCCTTGAATTATAATTCTTCACGAGGATATTATCATGCTTTTCAGCTACAGACATAATAGTAATGAGCTGATGAAATCTCGTGATCCGTCTAGTATCGAACTCCGTTCGATATTGCTTTGAGAGCAAAATTGCTGAGACGGGGAAGGTGGAGAGAGTTTTCTCAATTAGTTCTTGCTCTGTGACGGGTTGTCCACAGAACCCCAACATGGTTTTGAGGCGTAGAACTTCTGAATTGTATTCAGCTACAGACTTGAAGTCGGCGAATCGTAGATTGCCCCATTGAACTTTCAAGTCAGGGAGGAGGGTATCCTTGATATTACCAAATCGCTCTTCTAGCGCGACCCATAATTCTCTAGCATCCTTGATTGCCATGTACTCCAGTCGGAGTGATTTATCCATGTGGCGCCTCATCAAGATGAGGGCGGTGGCATTGTTCGTAGCCGTACGCTCAAATATGAGAGTAGGATTAGGAGCTTGAATTAAGGGTAGGATCCCTTTTGAAGTGAGGTGGTGCTCAACATCCGTGGCCCAACTATGATATTCCGAGCCAGTTGAGGTAAGTGCAGGAAAGTCAAGTTTCGACATCCTGAAATAAGAAGAAGAAATATATTAGTTTCGGAGTTTAAAACTTCCACGACAACTAAATATTAAGATTTCCGAGCTATGCTACCAAGAAATCGATTTCCAAGAAAATTGGATTAGACCGAAACAATGATGTTTATAAGGTCATAAATCGATGCTTGCGGACGCTCTTAGTCCGAAGTCTTACGAACGCTCTTAGTTCGTTAATTGCGTGAATCCCCACGATTCCGCATTGAATCGAACCCACGTTCTATGAAAGGTGGGATGAAGAAGAAGGGAGGTTTTTAAGTCCCCGAGAAAAAGAAAGAATTTCAATTTAGGAACTTTAAAACTTACTCTTTTGGATACTTACTTTTTGGTTTTGGATCACGCGCGTGTCGATGCAGGCGTGATGGAACGAAGCGAGTCGAGTAAAGGTGTGCAGTGGTGCGTGGCAGCAGGGGCTGCAGTGGCAGTGAGTTGCAGGTGTGCTGCAGGGGCAGCAGGGGGTGCAGGGGCTACGGGCGCGAAGTGGGCAGGCCGGTTGCGGGGCAGCAGTCGTTGCGGGCAAGGCAGCAGCGAACGCAGGTGTGCGTACGGGCTGCGGGGGCAGGTGTGCGCGGGGCAGCAGATGTGCGGCAGAGCTGCAGGAGCAGCAGGGCAGCGACGCGGGGCTGCAGACGCACGGGCACGCAGGTAGGCAGAATAGTTGGTTTCGGTTTTTGTGGCTAGAGTCGTGCTGATAACGTGTTTAAGTATATTGGTATTGAGAGAGATTGATGAGAGAAGTGTATTTCATTATAGAGAATAGGAGCCCTATATATAGGGATTACAAAGTGCATAATCTAATGTTACAAGGAATACCAATCCGTGTAGGATTGGGAAATCTAGAACCTTCTCTCCTATTCCTATTCCTAGTTTGATAAGGCACACTAAACTTGATTTTCCTTCAACAGAATCAACTAAAAAAACCCTTGTTCAACTATTTCATGTGGACTTTCCTTAAAACAAAATTTTGATTTGACAAAACTCTCAAAAAACTCAAAGCCCAACAACCTGCTCAGCACGTAGCATACCAGATTTGCCCTTGAATTCAACAAGAAAGAGTCATTGGCAACTTCTACATAACAGATAAGTAAATACATTTAGGGTCATCTACATATACCAAGAATCAAAAACATATATCAGATACATAAATTAATATAAGCATGATCCTTTTTCAATCCAAGTCAATCATAATTGTAATTGCAACATTGGCGAGTTGGCAACCAAGAACACAACATCTCAATTACACTAAAAGCTTCTGCAAAAATTACAAGGGTCATTTTGCATTCCTTTTCTTCTTGATGATCAAATATCACATAAAGAAAACCACATCCAACTGCTGCAGTAACTCCATTCTCTGTATCTTTTGTAACATAAACACATAACATTTGAATTCTTCAAATACTAATTACCATCAAAGAAACCCAAATAAAAAAGAGGGATTAAAGTTAACACACTAATTACCAACCAACACATGACATTCAAACTTCATCAGCAAAAGTCTGGCCTGGGTTTTTTCCGGACCGATAAGCAGCCTCGTTGATGATCCCTAAAGATTCTGATCTCACAACAATCCCTTAAATCCTCAAGACTGATATATTGCTGCTTAACCATCCTCATGCTATCCCCACCAGTCTCATGAATCCAAACATAAGGGTGACAGGTCTCATCATAGTAATATAGCAAGCTCTTCATACCTGCCTTGCCATTCTCCCCAGGCATATAAGCTTTGTATATGCTCTTGCATTTCAGTCTCTTTGAAGAGCCGGGTTTCAAAGTGTGAACCTTCTTCAATATGGACCCAACTCTTATCTGAAGCTCCACAAGCTTGTCAGTCAGGTTCCAAATCCTTGTGCCAAACCCTGAGGATTGCTGAGTGTGGTCTCTGCACCCATCAAAACATCCCCCAATTGGGAACATGCACAATCTGGGAATTTTTGATTTCAGGGACTTCAAGTGTTTGGTGACCTTAGACTTGAAGAAAACATGCATTTTTTATGTGCTGCAGAAGTTTCACTAATTTCACTTCACTGATATAAGCCCCCTCCATAAAGTCAAATCCTACTTTCTCAGCCACTATTACTTAACATGCCATATAGAATATAGTAGCAAACCTAGAATATTGTTAGCCCTGCCATTAAGGAATTGGTAGGGTCTTAAGAGGGCCCAAGATTCAACACTAGACAGCGGAAAAGATGAGATTAGAGTGAAAAATAACAAATAAATATGATAAAGACTGGCTTTTCCTTTGTTTTGCAGGGAGAAAGAAGTAAATGGTTCCTACATTGCTTCCAAAAGACTAATAATGAGGCATCATGTTAGTAATATGATGTTGCTTCCCATTGTGTCTCAAGAACTTTGCTTTTTATTCACTCCTATTCAAGTTTCCAACAAACACCTTTCCCTCAAAAACTGCTCCCATTTCTATAAGCATACAAGAAACCTAACAATTTGAACCACAAGCAGATTAGTATTTCTCTTATGGATTTTTGAGTTTGTTTCTGGTAAAACAGAACACAAGGCTACTTATGTTACAGTAGGAGGCTCAGTTTGTTCTTAAAGTCAAACAAGTCTAGATATATCTACCCTGCATAATATTTTCTATCATAGCTGACAATATAGAATCACATGGAGTCACGGACATATATCCAATCATATACCTTGCTTCAACACCAGGCCAAATCCTGTTTTTGTTTTCTCACGAAGTGTTCGATTCAGAAAGGAAATTTATTTTAAATTAATGGTAGAAGCAACCATTGTATTTGACAATCTTTTCAAGAGAACAATAAAGTCCGCTCCAGATCTTCTGATAACAAGCTTGCAGTACTAATTAGTAATTACGATAGTTTTAATCTTCTGTAGACACTTGACATGTTTTAGGAAGGTTCAAACAATTCTAAGACTAGGGTACCCCAGGATTCCTAACATCAGGCAAGAGAGTTTCATCATGCATATGGTATTCTTCTACTTTTAACCTTGGCCTAGCGGTATAAATCCTATCAACATACCAGATTAGGAGCCGATTGACTTAAATCAGGATCCGTATCGTTAAAAATAAAATTCAACCTAATCCGAACCAATAATCTAGCGGATCATTGATACTTTGGTAGTCAAATTCAAAAATCTGTATATGGTGGATTAACGGATATTTGATTTACTAGTCAGGTCTAATTATTATTAAATATTATTAGTTTTTAAAGTAAAAGAATTTAAAATTTAATTACAATTTGCAATATAAAAAATCAAACTATAACAAAAATTGAGTTTCAAACCCCGTTTCAAAAATAAATAAATAAATAAAAATTTTCAGATCGTTGGTCTTCTGCCATATTTTTGTCTAAATCAATATATAATTTATTATTTTCATATTTAAAGAATAGTAATTATATATTAATAAATATAATATTTTATTATTCTAAAACCTAACCGGGTTGTTAAGGGATCGCATCAACCTAGATCCCTATTTGCTTCATCAACTTAACGGATCCGTTATCTATTGCAATGATCAAATTCAAACCTGTCCGAACTCGTCTATTAACAACAGATCCGCACCAAATCTGAATCAAAACCCAATCCATTGACAGGTTTATCCAAACTTTACTCGACTTCTATTACTAGCCGAGAGATTCTTAGGTAGGACTGCTTAATCAGGACCTTGCAGGAGGTGTTTAGAATATATTGCTTTATTAAAAGAGGGTTAATTTCGAGATATGCAAAGTTCTTTTCTTAATTTTAATTGGGCTACCATACCGCAACGTGGTAGAGCAGTCACTCCCTAAGAATTTCTCTTACTAGCCATATGCTCCATGATTCTTAATATTAGCGATATGCAGATTGCAGATTTGGGTTTGTGGGGGAAAAAATGAATTCTTCGATTAAGATGGATGGAAGGAAGCAAAAACTCATAACTCCACCTATTAATGAGGCAGGCAAGCTAAACACGAAGTAGTTCATTTCCTTTCACTATCAACAGAATAAAAAACCCACCAATAGGGTCAAAACTTTTCTTCACCGGACAAAATGATACCCAACTTTCAAAAGTGATCAAAATGATACCTAAATTTTTAAAAGTGATCAAAATGATACCTAAATTTTTAAAAACAAATCAACTTGATACCCAATTTTCAAAAGTGATCAAAATGATACCTAAAGTTTTAAAAACAAATCAATTTGATACCTCAGTTTAATTTTTTGTAACTTTTTGTTAAAATTGATCACGTGTGGTGCAGTATTTTATGGGGTTATAATAATATTTTACACAAAAAACTCTTTTTCAATTATTTTTTATTTTACTTTGTTAATTCTCTTCTTCTTCTTCTATCTCTGCCTCTCTCTCTCTTCCCATTTTTCTTTGTTTCTTTAGAAGTTGGGAAACATCCGAACTTTATTTGTTTCTACAATTGATGGTAGAATTGAAATTGAATGGAATATATATTTTTTTAATTCTATAGAAGAAGAAGATTGGGTTATAGATGATTGATGGCCCTCTGACCACAAATCACTTCAATTTTTGTGCTTGATTTTGCATTTGATTTAACAAAGAAGTTAAAAAAAAAGGGCTAAATACTGACTACTACGTAGTTTGGGTCCAAAATTAATTCAATCTCTAAACTTCTAATTTCATCAAGAACACTCCTGCACTTTCAATTTTGAACTAATAGGTCCAATTTGTTAGTCTTCAGACAATTGAGTCATTTAACTTGTTGACGTGGCTCATATATGGCCTATGTTTTATGATGAGGTGTTGAGGTGGCCTGCATAGTCAATTTTGGAGTGAGTCCTACTATTAGAAATCTATTAAATAAATAGTTTTTCAACAAATAATCCAACTATAACTTGAACTCATAACAGAATATTAATGAATTAGACCTATTAGATCAAAATTGAAAATACATGGGTGTTTTTATTGAAATTAGAAGTCCAGGGACTGAATTGATTTTGAACCTAAACCACAGAGTAGTAACTAGTATTTAGCCCTAAAAAATAAACTGAGGTATCAAATTGATTTGTTTTTAAAACTTTAGATATCATTCTGATCACTTTTGAAAGTTGGGTATCAAGTTGATTTGTTTTTAAAAATTTAGGTATCATTTTGATCACTTTTAAAAATTTAGGTATCATTTTGATCACTTTTGAAAGTTAGGTATCATTTTGTCCGGTGAAGAAAAGTTTTGACCCTAGTGGTGGGTTTTACTCTAATTAATTTATTGTTTGTTGCTACATCAAACCAACCAAGGCAAAGAACTCACAAAATTGATCTCAACTGATTTTTCTTTTAATATTTTATTTCAACTTGGAAAAACAAACTACACTTACATAACACAGTCTTGGTTGTCAAATAAGCCTTGTTTGTCCAATATTACAATCTAAAAAGATGGGGAGACTGTACAAGTCATAAATAAAAAGTACCACATCCTGGAGTATAAATTAGGCATAGCACTGTGAAAGAAGGTAGGTAGAAGAAGAATTTACAGAGAACATGGATTTCATTTTTCATGATGGTCTTCAGAGGGATCTATCTTGATTAAAAGCGGCTGGTCGAGATGACCAGGTGTATCAGAAACAGGTAACTCAGGTGGCGTTATGATATCAAGATCCTCATTTTCAGCCAAAGCTTTTTCCAAAGCAGCCTTGGCAACTCTTGTAACAAGAAACATTAGAATCACTGCAAACAAGCCAAAGAAAAAGGAAAGTAAGATGATGTAATACTGCAAACAATAATAGAAGTACACTGGACATTTTAATATATTTACTCTCACTACTAATGTGAAGACTAAAAGTGCAATGTTTAACAAAAGTTTTGGCCAATTCCATTATTTCAGGGGAAATCAAAACTAACCCATGAACATTGACCCAATTTTATTGTCTTCTACGCTTAATGTTGATCAATATCACTACGGTTTCAAATACTGAGTTTATTTCAAATCACCTTCTCTGCTATCTTAGATAACTGATGCATTGTGCAAGAAAAGCTCATGAACACGTTAAATGGCATCTCAGTCCAGAAAAGTGACCAACAAATGAGTACCATTCATGCAAATCACTGCTAAAAGACAATGCCCTTCAATACAAAATGGTTCACTCTCCTTTTCTCCTCTGCCTCCAACTACCGCAGTTACCCACCTCCGTTTCTTACTCTCTCCGTAGATTGAGAAATGTGCTTTATATTGATAATGCACTGATCATTTTGCATGTATGTCACTCATTTATTAATTATTATACGTCAGTTTTTCAGAAAGATATCACCCGCAAACACACACTCCACCAGTTTTCCATGGTTTGAGTTAACAAGAGGAGCTACTTAAGACGAACACAAGTTCATAGTCGACGTTGATGAATTTACATATAAAGACAAATTGGAAGTCAATTTTCAGAGATCTTTCATAATTTCCCTTTCCCATTTTCTTCCTGTTTCAACCAGTCAACTCCTATCAATCCAAAAAAACTGAACTCTACGAAGTCCAAGAATATATTTTCCTGTCTAAGGCATCACAATAACCCTATACATATGCATATATTCTACGGTTATGCTCATTTGTTTTTGGTTCTTGTGCTAGTGTGCTATATTAATCTGGAACAAAGAGATCAAGTCTTCATAGACACAACCCAGATACCTGTCTGGGCATAGAAGTTCCTGCACCTCCCAACCCTTAAGGAAGGAAAAGAACAGGTGGCCAAAGAACATATAAAGGTGCTGTATGCATCTCCAGATATTTTAACTTACCGGATACTACAAGGCCCAGTATGATGACAGCCTGCATACACAATATAAAAAGAGTGAACAGATATCAGAATTGAGAAAGTGAAGAAAAACTCATCCATACCCCAAGTTTATTCAGAAAATATAAATTTTTGCTATCTGAGAACTATATGGCCGGACACAACATCAAAGAACACATATCAGAAAATTAGAAAGTGAGGAAAAACTCATCCATACCCCCAAGCCTTATTTTGAAAATATAAATCTTTGCTATCTGAGAATTATATGTCGGTAACACCCTTTGAGATCCTTATTCTTTGTAAACCATTCCAAGAAAAGATCATTTAAAAAAAATTACAAGTAACACAGAAGATGAAAGATGAGATGCTCTTACCCAACGGGTCTTTGAAAATTCACCCCAACCATGGGTCACATCAGAAAGATCCTTGAGAGTCGTTCCAACATATACTAGTGCAAGTGTTATCGGCTGTAAGAGAACCAATTTTAAACCCATTAGCATTGCTTTAAAACACAAACACTGGTCAATCCATGTTATATGTATCACATGTTTCACTAACGTGGTGGTGGCAAAAGAACCTTCCCATTAATGGCCTTAGTGCCCTAAATTATCATGATCTATGTACATAAGATGTTGAATCAAAGGTATTTGTGCAAACTAAAGATCCAGGCACAGCAAACCAGGATCAACAAACAGGTAGCATGTTTCAGACTCGAACTAGAGGGTAGGGGATAACTGCAAACCTTATGATATGAACAAAGCTTGACAATGACGCAGATAATGCTTTCTTATACAGACACTAAGATAACCACCTTGATCAACTTAAAAATTAAACATGGCGATAAACTATGCTAACATCCAGTCTGTATATTTTTTCTTTTTAACTCATATTCATCACTTGCGATCATAATGGAGCACAAGTAGCATAGACAAATACAATGATAGATAAAAGAAGATCAGGGGTGAAGAAAATACCATCATTCCTAACCATGAAGCAAGCATGTATTCTCCAATTGGAACAGGAGTCACCGACAGGAGGTAATTTAACATGTTGAATGGAAGTAAGGGAACAAGACGAAGCAGCAAAACAATCTGCGGAAAGAATAAAACAAGCTGATTTCTAAATGTCAATATAAAAAGACCACAACTTCGTTGAGTGACTATTTAGACTTGGAAACAACAAATTGGCGTAAACTAATACTATATTCTGTGCATGGGAAAACCAGTAAATATACATATATTTAAAATATCAGATCACTTTTTGAAGGTCAGATATGAATCATGCCAACCTTAAATCCAGATTTTCGGATTGCAATCGCAACTGCACGAAACTGAGGATAATCCTTCAACTTGGAAATGACGAATGATCTCCCGATCTGTATAGGAACTCTAGAATAAGATACATGTAGAAACACATAGCAGATAAACTTATATTTACATATATGACCAATAGGAGGCGAACAAAGCAAACAGTGACAATTCCATATGTATGAAGGGAGAACAGAAATAATAACTTCATACACCAATTGGGTAAAGTTAGTTTACTGCTTCTCTGTTCCACATAATGTACTCTTTCAGGAACTCAAAACACTTAGAAATCAATGAAGAGTTTAGAAACTTACAGTTCTGCCCAGAAGGAATGCAGCCCCTGCACCTATAGTGGCACCAATTGAGTCGGCAACAAAGCCGACAGGCAGGCCAAAAAGATAACCACCACCGAGCTGAAACATATAAGACGAGCAATCACATAAGGATGCAAACTTGCGATTAAATCAAAGTTTTATTTGAAAGACTCTATTTTCTCGCTCTCCTGTACTTCTGTTTTCAAGGTTTCTGTCCTACCTACCAGATTTGCTAGTGAGAAAGGGCACAAGGTAACAAATAAAGGTAAAAAAAGGCAAAACCTTTTGGAACATGGACTTGATACTATGGAAAACATTATGTAAAAGAAAAAATTTAAGTGAAGTGGACAAGTAAGCAATAACGACTCTACAAGAAATTAAGGTACAATAACAAAAATGAGTATTGGACATATCCTTACGGTAAGTACTGAAGCAGGTACTGCCAAGACCGTTAAAGGAATGTATGCAACGGCCCTGCATGTAACCAAAAGAAACTTAAGCTGAAAGGCAAACAAAGTCACTGTTTCACTGGCAGGTAATCTTTGAGAATCAATCTAACATGTAGGCAAGTAACGGATTCTGAAAATTGAAAGTGCTAAGGCTTCAGTGCTACAATTTACTTACAGCACAAATGGACCCCACGGGCCAAGATCCTTATCAACCCATAATAAGAAGTCCTTCAAAATCTGCAGGAAGCAGTTATCTTATCAGTTAACAAATATAACCATATCCATAAAAGAGATATCAGCTGTATTGCCAAAATATCAGGTTAACAAAACTCCCAAGAAAGTGATCCACAACAAAACCTCATGTTCCAGCTGATACAATCAATGCAATTAAGGAAGAGAAGTCCTATAGTCCTACTGCATTGTCACATTTCAAACCAAAAAGTTCCACGACCATCAAACAACAGAGCCCCATCCAGATTAGAAATCAAACTAGTACGCGATACAAAGTGGAACTATCGACCTAAACACCAACCCAACCTAATCTTGCAAAAGATAAAACAAACCAAATAAAGTTCAGCATTGCAGTTAAGCTCAAAACCACAATCGAAGCTCCCAACCCATCAAAATTAGGGTCTTCCCCATGAAACATGTAATCCACCAACATCATAAGCCCCATAGCAGCAATTACACAACACTAGAACGAATCCAAAATTCTCACAAACGATCAAAGGAGCGAACTTTCACCTACCCAATAAGCCAATCAACAACAACCAATACATACAGATAAAAAGATGAGACCTTTTCATATATGAATAGAGGAGCCCAGAAGAGAGAAAGATGAGACCTTTTCAACGGGGAGAGTGAAACAGGCGGTGGCAACAGCGGCGAGGAGGAGGAGAAGGAGTGTGATCCTCAGCGCGGAGCCCCATGTGAGAGCCATAGAAATCCTGCGACGCCAAGGCCTACACTCCTCGCTATCTGGGTCGTATATGTTGGGTTGCTTCAAAGGCAAACGAGGCCTCAGGCCCCCAAGGTTTGCCAGATTGGGTGTCCCTCCAAAAATGCGAGACCTTCCTCCCCTCCTCCTTTCTTTCTATCCAATTCCAACCTGTCTCTGTCTCCCTTGGCCTTTTCTGCTCTGTTTCTATTATCCTGATTGCAACAACTTGGGAATTGGGAATTGGGAATTGAAATCGTTATGTGTTTCAGTTATTTCTGGAAATTTATGTTTGGTGGGATCAAAGGGTTTGCTTCTTCTTCTGACGATTTGGTGGGTTTGTTTATTATGGGCGGAGCATTGCGTGCACTCCTCTGTTTTTACTTCTTCTTCTTTTTTTTTCTTACATATGAAGGGTCAAATTTACTTTTTTTCTTTGGTTTTTACTTAAGAAAACGTAATTGCAAAACTTAGGGTTAGGTCACGTGAGTCAAGGTTTATTTCTTCCACAAACAAAAAAATCAAATGAGAAAAACGTTGATTATTAGTTACCCAAGTTTGGTTAGGGATTTTGGACTATTTCGGTTACACGTCAAACTGTCAATGTGAGCATAAAAAAAATTTCATTCTAAAATGGCAAAATAGTAAAATGACATCAAGATAGATAATCTAAAAACAAAGCCCTTTTAGACCAAAATGAGTAGTCAAGCAGCAACAATTTCAACACTAACCAGCAAGACTTTCATAAAAAAATTTAAGCTCGAGTTCCACGCCAGGATCTAGTTTGAAAAAAATTGTTTCAATAGTATTGGCATAGCAATATAATTTCTGATTCATTGGGGAAGAATGCTTACTGCATCAAACTTGGTTTGTAGAAAACTACCATTTCTTCTGGTAAAAGGGTAAAAATATGGAGAAAACGTTTTCAGACAATAGAACTCCATTATACACGACCAAAGTCAATGGCGAAAAATCGAGCTATGCTAGGGTTTTATCTCTGGCTTTTCTGGGTAGCCTTCGTGATCAAATGGGGAAATCCATGGCCTGGAGTCCAACAAGTTCAACGCCGAGAATCAAATTTTTCATCTGCAAGTAATGAATTTCATGATCCTATAGAGTTTGGTGGAGAAGAAGAAGGTTATTCGGCTTCGACTTTAAGAAAATTTGGGGCTTTTGTAACTTTCAACACCAGGGATGCAAAGAACGATTACACACTGTGTTCTGAGATTGGGCTGGCAAACTCTCTTCTCCTTCAACGGCGTCGTATCCCCAGATGGCTCGAAATTGTACTATCCAAGTATTGCTTCTGCGACCTCGCTCTGTTTGATGATTTGTGTTGCTGGGATGAAGTTTCAATGCGATTGTCTTGTTTTTTGCTGGCACAACGAGTCTCAAGAGTCTTGTTTGAGGTTAGCGGAATTAATCTTGATCTCCCTGGGTTCCCAATTTCTTTTGGAAATAAGATAAATTGGGTCTATCTAAGAATTGGGTTTTGGTTAGAATCTTATCATCAATCAGGTATGCTCCTTGAATTTTCATATTCAATTTCGTTACAATTGATGATTGCAATGCGACTTCAATTAGTGGTTAGCTGGTTGATTTTCTTATTCACTATCTTTCATCTCTACTTGCCTTTTTCAATTGATGTTGCTTTATCTTTGTCTAACTTCTTGGGTGATCTTATCTCTGTTTGTGAAATCTTTACAATTCATAAGCTTTCGTTACTGGATAAGAATATGGTTTTCTTTTCATTTATGGATGACCAGCATCCTTTTATTTCAATCTTAGTTTTGCTCTGAACCGGATGAAAGAAAGTATTGAAATTCTCCTTGTCGTTATGGTGCTACAAATTTGGGTGATCTTTTGGATGCCTCTGGTGCTCCAAACTTGGGTGATATTTTTGCTTTGCTTAAGGAAAACTATAGATGTGTTGTTTTTCATCTACATGAAGATTTAGTGGCCATTTCTGGATACTCTAAGAGGAGGACCTTTTTTGGTGCTCCTAGCCCCGCAAAGATAACTAGGCATTTGATAGATTTGATGATTACCAGTAAGGACCAAGAACATGAATCAGTTTCAAACACAATTGTTAATCATGAGAATCATTAGTTGGAATAGCCAGGGCAGTTCCTGGCCAGGTTCTATCTCAAGTTTAATTCTATATAACTGGCTTGAAGTTAGACATCTTGTTCGTACTTGATACTAGAATTCCTGATCAAAGTCAGGCCAATAAAATTGCTTCTCGGTTTGCCTTTTATTTCGATAAATTTGATTTTGTTCTTTCTGATGGTTAGTGTGGTGGCTTACTCTTACTTTGGAACTCTAGTAATGTTAATTTAAATGTTTTAGATCATCATGACAGATATCTACATTGCCAAGTTAATGATATGAACTCTCTCGCAAATTGGTATATTTCTTTTGTTTATGCTTATCCTCAGAAGCAACTGCAGACCAATTTTTGGGGTGTTCTAAGTAATTTGGAACCCCAAAATAATGATCCTTGGATCCTTGTCGGTGATTTTAACAATATTGTTTCTGCTGATGAGAAATGTGGTGGTAACTCTCCTTTCAATATGTATATGCAGAACTTTGTTAACTTCTTAAATAATATTAATATGACCTCCCTAAAGGCTGAATGAATACCTTTCACTTGGACCAACAAACACAAAGATCACACTGTGATTTATGAACGTTTGGATAGAGCGGTTGCTAACCCTAGTTGGCTTCAACTTTATCCTTATTGCACTCTAGAGAACCTACCAATTCTGATCACAGCCCTATTTTATTGACTACTTTACCATCCAGATTTTCTAGAACTAAACCCTTTAAGTTTGAAGCTATTTGGCTTTCCCATCCTGATTTTGTTAACTTAGTTAAGCAGATTTGGTCTCAAAACCTTGATCCTAACCCTCTTAAGAATTTTTTGGCAATTTCTGGAGTTTTTTCTCTCCGGCTTTCTAACTGGAGTAGAGATGTTTATGGTAGCCTTTTCAGAAACCTAAATAACCTTCAAAATGATTTGAAATTTTATCAGAATCAATTGATGCTTTTTTCGAGATCCATTTTCCTTCAGAACAAAGTTGTTGAACTCTCTTATCAATTTCTAGAACTTGAGAAAAGTGAAGAACTATTTTGGGCTCAGAGAGCTAAGGCAAATTGGCTTTCCTTGGGTGACAAAAACACCAAGTATTTTCAAACTCAGGCTACAATTAGGAAGAGAAGAAATAAAATTACTAAAATCAAAAATGAATTAGGATTATGGATTGATGATCACACTGATATTAGTTATATTTTTTTGCAGGACTTTCATAGAAGATTCAAAGCAACAAATGCCATTAACTTGGAAAGGGCTACATCGTTTGTTAATATTCTTGATCCCATTATTGATGATGTTGACAATCTGAACCTCTTAAAACCCGTGACAATGGATGAGATCCAGCTAGCTGTTAACTCTATTGGAGCGCTGAAATCTCCTGGACCTGATGGCATTCATGCCATGTTTTATCAGAAGCACTGGGACTTAGTCAAAGACAAGATAAGTAACATTGTTCTGGATTTCTTTCAACATAATACTTCACTAAGGCTCTTGAATCACACTAACATTGCTTTGATCTCTAAAGTTGACTCCCCTGAAATTGTTAGTCATTTTAGACCAATTAGTTTATGTAATGTTGTTTATAAGGTTATCTCCAAAATTCTAATTGCTAGATTAAAACCTCTCCTGGTTAAGTGCATTTCAAGAAACCAAGGAACTTTTGCTCCTGGAAGATCTATTGTTGATAATATCCTCATTGCTCATGAATTATTTTCTTCTTTCAATAGAAAGAAGGCTACTTCTGGTTCCATGGCTATTAAGCTAGATTTGGAAAAGGCCTATGATTATTTGGATTGGAATTATATTAAACTGTGTTTACACAGATTTGGGTTTGATGTTAAATGGATAAACTTAATAATGGAATGCATTTCTTCGGTTACTTTTTCCCTTCTTATTAATGGCAAGCAAGAAGGTCATTTTGCTCCTTCTAGGGGTGTTCGTTAGGGAGATCCTCTCTCTCCCTATATTTTTATTCTCTACATGGAACCTCTTATTAGAAATTTAAATCACACTGCTTCTAATTCTAAGAACCATGTTGGCATTCTCTCCTCCCCTGGGGGACATAGAATATCAAATCTTATGTTTGCTGATGATTGTTTGATTTTTGCCAGAGCGTCCAACAAGGTAGCTCATAACATCTCCAAAATTCTCCTAGATTTTGCCCAAGCATCGGGGCAGAAGATCAACTTAGATAAGTCTTCTATTTTCTATTCCTCTAAAATCTCTAATAGTACTAAATCTGATATTACAAGTATTTGGGAATTCAACACAAGGTTTCAATTGGTAAATATCTAGGGATCCATAATACTGTTTTCTGGAAAGACCCCTTGAATGCTAAAGAATTACTTTTGAAGATCTCAAATAAGCTCAGTGGTTGGAAAAAGGCCACCCTTTCTAGAGCGCGGAAGCTTACTCTTATAAAATCTAATATTGCTGGAATGCCAAACCATGTTATGTCTTGCTTCAATTGCCCTCCAAAAGTTACTAAAGCCATTGATAAAGAAACTAGATCTTTCTTCTGGGGTAAGGATTGTCATTCCCCCCCAGTTGCTTGGAACCAAATTTGTCTGCCTAAATCCTTAGTTGGTCTTGGAATTCGGCCAGCGGCTTCCTTCAATAAGGCTGCTTTGGCAAAATTAGGCTAAAAAGTGATCTCTGATCATGATAACTGGTGGGTGGATATTGTTCATAGGAAATACTTAAGAAAACATGCTTTTTTCGTGCAAAATAAGGAGGCCAACCATTCTATGGCCTGGAAGGGTATTCTTGATAATAGAGATCTTTTAATCCAAGGTATGCTCTGGATTGTTGGTAATGGTACTGACATCAGATTCTGGACTTTCAACTGGGCCTTTTCTTTTCCTTTGATCAATCTTATTTCGACTACTAATAGAATTTCTATTGATATTGATGAGAATGTTAGTGATTATATTGTTAATGGCTGTTGGAATGTGAATAAACTTTCTGTTTTCCTTGATCATGATACAGTTAACTCTATTTTAAGTATTCCTCTTCCTGCTTTGGACTCTAGGGATGAATTTGTTTGGGGGCCGACCTCCAGCGGTATTTTTTCTGTTCTGCCACTTGGCTTCAATGTGATTTGGTTGTTCCCATTCGAGGGTTAAAATTTTGAATGAAATCTGGAGACTTAACATTCCTCCTAAGGTCAAGATTTTCTCTTGGCTCTTAGCTAGGGGAAGATTGAAAACTAGGGCAAGACTTGCTCGTTATTCTACTAATTATGATTCTTTGTGTGCCCTTTGCAGCTCAGGGGATGAGGACTTAAACCACCTTTTCTTCTCCTGCCCTTTTGCTGCAAATGTTTAGCGCTTTGCTGGCATTACCAATACAGATTTCCAAAACTTTGAAGAATGGTTTCTTTCTTGGTTCAGGAAGGATTACCAAAAGTCTACTATTGAAAATCTTCTCATTCTTTGCTGGAAAATTTGGGAGGCGAGGAATAACCTCATCTTCAGACATTCTCCCTCTCTTCCTAACATGGTGGTTCATGCTGCAGCATCCATTGGTGAGAATTACAGAAGGAATAACCCTTGCCTTTTGAAGGGTCCTGCTTCTACCTCTCAAGTTAATGGCTGGCTTCCTCCTCTTGCTGGCTTTGCCAAGCTCACTTTCGATGGTTATTCCTATTGAAATTGGCATTAGCAGCATAGTTTGGGGACGTGGGCTGAAATTTTCTCTATCTTTAATTTACTTATACTATGATGTGATAGCTTTGTTCTTCTTGTCGGTTGCAAGTTGCGGTGTGGCTGCTCAAGAGTTTAGGTCGGTCTTTGTTTCTTTTTTGTTTGTCTGGCTTCTCGGGCCTTTGTTGTTTGTTGTAGTTCTTCTTGGGAGTCCTTATTGGGCCTCTTTGTAACTATTTCTGATTATTAAAATTATTTGTTGTTTTGAAAAAGAAAAAGAAAACTTATTAATATTGTTTCAGCTCTATTAGAAAAGCAAATGCTCTTAATTATTAAGATTAAAAAAAAAAATTCATGCACCAAATATGATAGACTAGAATCTAGAATCGAAATCAATTCCATATATAATTGACAGAAATATCACTTTAGTCATCAAACTATGTTTCATTTGACACTTTGGTCATCCAACTTTTAAAAACATCACTTTGGTCACTCAATTATATCACCGTACATCACTTTGGTCTCTCCGTCTATTTTCTTCGTTTTCTCCATTAGCTCCAAGGGTATTTTAGAGATGAAAAGTTTTGCCCACCACAAAGTACTTCAACTTTGATTAAACAGAGTATGGACACCACTTGCAAGCCAATAATGCCATAACATGGTTCTGTGTTCCACATCTCTCTCTCTTCTTTTGTTTTTTTTTTTTTTTTCAATGAAGTCCAGCTCTCTTCCTTTAGAAAGTATGGGTGTGGAAGAAAGAAGCCGGCAGGTTTTATGAATCAATCGCATCCCAGGCATCAATTCCTCACCCTCTATCTTATTTTATTCTATTCTTTTCCTTGTACATTGCGGAGGTACTTGATCCCCCCTACTGTAACTTTCTCCAGTTTCTTAAATTATCGTATATGTGCCACCAATGAATTTACCGCGCAACGAAGATTATTGTTTGAGATCCAATTTTAACGAAGGTTTCATTCAGACAGGCGCGTAACCACATGGTAGGCTATTTAGGCTGTAGCCTAGACAAGATTTTTGCCCAAAAACCCATAAGTATATGTATATTCAGCTACTAGTCTAACTCGAGCCCTCGAGTCCCCGGGTCCTCGTCTACTTGATGGCAGTGCGGCACATCAGTTGCTGCTTAGTTGAACACTTAAACCCACAAACCCCCGTCGGAAATCGCCGTGAGCTCGTCAGCATGTGAGTCCATGACATTCGGCAATGACCCCGAGCCGCGCCAATAATTTGGGGATTTAAAGTCCGATTTGGGGATCACAGATTCACAGGTACAAGCTGTTCTTTTGCTTTTGTTTGTTTGATTTGGAGAATCGGAGTTACTTTTGTTAGTTTGTTTGATTTTAGGTCTTGACCTTTTTTATTCCAAGACTTGACATTTTGTGTACTACCATTCTTGGTCTTTGTCTTGTGCGTCAACATTGCAGGTAATGGAACTACAGTTGCAATCATTCTTTGAAAACTTTGATCCCTGAGCTGCTGCTGCAAATTTTCATCAAAGTAACTAACCGTTATTGTTGTCGTTATGTATTTTTAGATAAAAGTTGGTTGGCTAAAAGATCTTACAAATTTCAACTTGGAAAACCTTGACATTGAAGTTTGTTGCTTTAATGGCTTCTCTATGCAGTACGCCATTGCTGGCCACTGTTAGGATATGTACCACCGTCCAAGGTACAAGGAAAATGTTTAATTGTTGGCATCTCTGTTTATAAGGAGATAGATACATAACAATGATCATTTTAGTACAAGTGCTTGACTATTGCTTGATAGACTGATGTTGTTTTCCATCTAGGTTTTATATTTTAAGTTCTTTTCAGGCCTTATTAGTTGTTGTGATTTACTTATGTCTAACAAGTTTGTCTACTTGTTTTCTTTTTGTTCATACAATTTCTAGGTTTGAGATTTCTTTTACATATCTTTAAATTCATGGTTTTTGGCTTCAAAGGTCATCCATCTAAAAATTTTGTGCACTTCTAGTTAAATTAGCCTAGACAAGTTTAGGATCCTGAATCCGCCACTGCATTCAGATAAGCTAATCCATCTCCTATCCAATCTTCTGCCAAACACAAGATCAGATTTGGCCAATCCACTCCCCAATCCAATCTATTCCAGCATATTTCCTTCTCCAATCTAATCATGTATGCCAAACACGGCCATAGGCAGAAGAAAGAAATTTGAAGGGTGACCGCAGCTCTTTTCCACAAACAGTAAAAAGAATCAAGGAATCAATTACATACCTTTGTAGGTGCAATCTGATAATCAATTACCCAAAGGTTTTGCCTTGTGGCTTGAAATCTGATAAACATAGAGACATAGAGAGAATCTTTTGGCTTGAATTCTGGTATAGAGAGAGATAGACTTTTGACTTGCAGTCTCCAACACTCAACTCTTTTTTAACTGGGTTGACAAATATACCCCTGCGCGTGAGGTTCAGTTGCCACATTTAAACAGGGAAAAAAAAAAACGGAGGGACCAAAGTGATATACAGTGATATAGTTCAGTGACCAAAGTGAAGTTTTTAAAAGTTAGATGACCAAAGTGTCGAACAAAACATAGTTCGGTGACCAAAGTGATATTTTTTCCTATATAATTTTTCTTTTTTTCTTTTTGAAAGGGCCATATATAAAGTTTTAGTTCCACTAGGTTGTAACTAGTAATAATCAATCCAGTTATAGTATCGATTTTCACCTTGGCATGGTTTCATTTCATTTTGTATTCGCCCTTTCGTTGATTATTGCAAGCCAACGGCCAACTTTGTGCCAAAACAAAAGAATTTGCTATATCTAGTCATGGCCATTCAACATCTGATCTCTTTTCTATGTCCTCTTTTGTTTTCACATATCCTTTTCAATACATGAGAATGCAAGCACTTGGGAGTAGTTCATGTTAGATCAATTGTGGACTCATCACAAGTTATCCTAGAGCAACTAGGAAACCATCAAAGCATTAAATCGAATACAACATGGATATGGAAAAGAATCAACCTAGATATCTAATGTGATAGTGTATTTATCATTGATTAGGAGTCCATTATTTGGACTACAAGAAAGTCCTAAACTGTGATGCATTAGGAATCTAAGATACAAGTCTTGTTCCATAAGGAAAACCTTTATGGGAGGATTCCTAGGACTTGAACTTATATAAATAAGAGGTTAGGGTCCCTGTTATCACCACCGTTCTACAAGCATTGTGTTCTGCCCATTCAGAAGCTACAGTTGGTGAATAGCAGAAGACTTCAACCTCGCTTTCATCTTTTGTTTCTTCAGCTGCTACGATGGCTTCAACCTTGGATGTCAATGGTATGTGTTTTGGTCTTCTGATAAGTGGTGTTGAACATGTTTTTTGTGTGAGCTTGTTTGTAATTTAGTTTTACAATTGGTATCAGAGCTTAGGCTCACAAATTGTTCTTCAAATTTATTTTCGATGTATAAATCGTTTTAGGTTTTCAAAAAAAAAAAAAAAAAACCAACCTCGTTTGCCTCTTCAGAAAAACCTTCAAGGCCCAAGTCATAGCATGTGCTGATCCAAGCCCATACCCGGCCCGAAAACCTATTCCTTCAGAAACTAAAGAAGATGACCGTTATTTCACAACGGTCATCTGGGTTAAATGGGTTTTCTGGGTTTTGGAATCGGAAGCACAAAGGATGATTCATCCTTCTGGGAATTCAAAACCCCTTATGCTGTCGAATCAAGATGCCAAGAAAGATGTTTTGCTGCACTCTGGTTTTAAATTCATGCTTCCGCGAATGTTTTCGCAGAAAAAATTGGGAAAATTTGCAAAGGTTGGTTTTTACAGAAAAATTCAGTTTCGATTCAATTTGTTTTGTTGATTGATGAGCACAAGAACCCTAGTAGCATTCCCGACATGCGCATAGGCTAGAGTAGATGGTGACCGGATGAAATTTAAATTTCTTGGATGTTTTTTGTGTTCTTGTGAAATCGACATTGTTGCTTGCATATCTATGTTGGTTGTGTTTGTGACATGATATGCATGTTTAAAGTGAATTATTGAATTTTGTATCTGTGAATCTTGATATAACAATGCATACAGAAAACTCCCAAAATTTTAGGCATTGTTGAATTTTGACAAGTACAAAGAGCTTAGTTTCTTATAAGGATTATTAATCCGGATAGAAAATCAAGTTTTCAAGCTAAATGTGGTTTGTGTTTTCTGTAGGTTTGAGTGAACATATTGCACAAAGCAATCTTCACTAATTCTTGCAGACAACCTCAAGTTAACAAACCAGAAAATTGTATCTTGTGTTTTAAAATCATGCATATAATTTTGCTTCCAAAGAAGTAGTACAGTGTGATTTTAGGATGCAGATAGCAACATGCATATTCATTCTTTTCAAATATGGATACTTAAAATTCAAATTTCTGTCTAAAGATGTGATTTGGATTCTTTGGATAACTTGGATTGAATAAATGTGGCATGTTGATTTGGAACCTTCAGAATATCATGTCTTCTGCTTAAAAGTGATGCATGCTATTAATTTTGGTTAAAGGGCTATTGATATGTGACATTGCTTGTGTTTTGTTTTCTGTTTGCATTGTTTTGGTTTTGATATTGCTTGAAGTTACAGAAAACATAAAACTTAAAAAAAATTTAAGAACTTTACAGATAGAAAACTTACAAAGCTTTATTTTGTTTTGCTCTTTAGGAATCCCTACTGTGACCTTGAACACCATTCAGCTCCTAACTGGCTATAACTACAAGAAGTGGAGAAACCAAGTAGAATTTTACCTAGCCATGAACCAGAACATGGACCTTTGCTTAACTGAGGATGAACCTGAGAAGCTTACTAGTGAAAGTTCAGATGAAGAGAAGAAATATTTTAAGGAGTGGCATAAGGCTAATAAGATGGCAAAGAATGTTATTAGGACTACCATGTCAGACACAGTTAGAGGTAGCATAGAGGAACCTGATCTAGCCATAGATTTTTTGTATGCCATTCATGATATGTACCGGGAAAGTGATAAGGCTGAGGCAGCTAGGCTGGCAAAGGAATTTAACAACCTTAAGTACACTGGAACAGGAAAAGTGAGAGAGCATATCATGAAGCTTATTGAGATTAATGCTCAGCTAAGGGACCTCAACATGGGGGTCACTGATGACTATGTAGTGCACACTGCACTGCATTCCTTGCCTAATAGTTTTAGCCAATTAAGAACCAGCTACAAAGCTCAGAAGGAAAAATGGAGCCTTAAGGAGCTGATTGCCATTTGTGTAGATGAGGAGGACAGAATTAGGAAGGAAAGAGAGCCAAGTACCTCAGTGAATCTTGTTGAGAAGCCTAA
Organism: Rosa chinensis; assembly: GCF_002994745.2. Classification (NCBI taxonomy): domain Eukaryota; kingdom Viridiplantae; phylum Streptophyta; class Magnoliopsida; order Rosales; family Rosaceae; genus Rosa; species Rosa chinensis. The sequence continues at coordinate 43,778,499 of NC_037091.1, forward strand.
GAAGAAATACCAGAACCAGTCCAAGCTCAAGCCTACCAAAACCATCTTCAAAGGAACTACCTCAGGAGCAGCTAAAGCCAACAAACCTTTTAAGTTCAAGTGCTATTTCTGTAAGAAAGTAGGGCACATGAAGAAAGATTGCATAGGCTTTAAGAATTGGTTGATCAAAAAGGTAATTTTTCTAACTCACTGTTTTCATTAGAAATTAATTTAGTTAATGTTGAACCAAAAACTTGGTGGATTGATTCAGGAAGCCCCTTACATATTACTAATTCTATGCAGGGATTCATAAGGAAGAGAGTCCCAAGAAGTAATGAAGTGAACCTGTGTGTAGGCAATGGCATGAGAGTGGCAGTCAAAGCTATTGGAACCTTAAAATTAGATCTTGGTTTAGGAAAGTTGTTAGTTTTGGATAATGTTTATTATGTACCTTTCATGAGAAGGAATTTAATTTCAGTTTCTCTTTTGGTCAAATCTAGATGTAGACTTCTTATTGACAATAATGGAATTATTATTTCTAAAGATTCAGTTCAAATTGGTTATGGTGTTATATTGAATGATTACCTACAGTTAAATTGTTCACACAGTCAACAAGAAATTTCTCTTGTTGAAAACAATAACACATCGAGTAACACTTTAACTAGTGTTAAAAGAACTAAATGCAATGAAAAGTCTGCATTTTTGTGGCATAGAAGACTTGGCCATATATCAAAAGAGAGATTGAAACTTTTGGTTAAAAACAATATCTTGAATGAACTTGACTTTTCTGATTTACAAGATTGTGTTGAATGTTTTAAGGGAAAAATAACCAACTTAAGAAAAAAGATTGCACACAGAAGCCAAGCACTTTTAGAGCTCATACACACTGACATTTGTGGTCCATTTAGAACTCAAACAATCTGTGGAAACGTATATTTCATAACTTTCATCGATGACTTCTCCAGATATTGTTATGTTTATCTACTTTCAGAAAAATCTCAAGCACTTAAAGCCTTTCAAATATTTAAGGCTGAAGTAGAAAAACAACTAGAGAAGAAAATCAAAACTGTTAGATCAGATAGAGGTGGTGAATTTTATGGAAAATACACAGAGAGTGGACAACAAAAGGGTCCTTTTGCCTTGTTTCTGCAAGAACAAGGCATTAAGGCTCAATATACCACACCATATAATCCTTAGCAAAATGGTGTGGCTGAGAGAAAGAATAGGACACTTTTGAATATGGTCAGGAGCATGATGTGCACAACAGGCCTACCTAGGTTTTTATGGGGTGAAGCTTTAAGGACTGCAAACTATGTTTGCAATAGAACACCTAGTAAAGCTATAGAGAAAACTGCTTTTGAGTTATGGTGTGGCAGAAAGCCTAGCCTCCACCATTGTCATGTGTGGGGCTGCCCTGCAGAAGCTAGAATCTACAATCCAAACATTAACAAACTTGATCCTAAAACAGTAAGCTGCTATTTTATAGGCTACCCTGAAAAATCTAAGGGTTATAAGCTTTATGCAGCTCAACACTCACCAAGAATTTTTGAAACACATCAAGTAAAATTCTTGGATGAGAAAATTCACAATACAAGTTTGGAAGATTTATCTTCAGAATTTGAAGAAATTGTGGATAATGCACATACTGAAAGTATATTGCCTATAGTTCAAGATACACAAGCAGCCACTAGTGTTCCAGAAACTCAAAATGCATAAGATCAACTTGTTGATCAAGAAATGCATTTTGAAGATGATCAAGCTAACCCTGAACCCTTAACTGATCAACCACAGGCTGTAGAACCTCAAGATCAGCCTGTAGAACCACAACAAAATCAAAATCCCCAATTAAGAAGGTCTCATAGAGCAAGGAAACCAACTTTGGGGGGGGGGGGGGGGGGAAGATTCTGACTACATTGTTTATTTGCAAGAACATGAAGTTGAAATTGATCTTGCAGATGACAATGACCCAGTTACGTTCAATCAAGCTATTGAAAGCAGTCAGTCAAATGAGTGGAAACAAGCTATGGAAGCTGAGATTGAGTCCATGAACCACAATGCAGTTTGAGATTTAGTGAAACCTGACCCCAAACAAAAGGCTATAGGCTACAAGTGGGTGTTTAAAACCAAGAGGGATGCAAATGGGAATATTGAGAGACATAAAGCTAGGTTAGTTGCCAAGGGTTTCACACAAAAGGAGGGTATTGATTTTACTGAAACTTTTTCCCCAGTTTCAACGATAGACTCTTTTAGGATCATTATGGCACTTGTAGCTCAGTTTGACATGGAGCTACATCAGATGGACGTCAAGACAGCCTTCTTGAATGGAGAACTCGATGAGGTTATTTACATGAAGCAGCCTGAAGGGTTTATGGAACCAGGTACGGAAGACTTAGTCTGCAGGTTAAGGAAATCCATTTATGGTTTAAAACAGGCCTCTAGACAGTGGTATAAAAAGTTTGACTCTGTGATTTCTTCTTTTGCATTCACTGAGAATCTAGTGGATGAGTGTGTTTATCTCAAAACATCTGGAAACCAATTTATATTTCTAGTACTTTATGTTGATGACATTTTGTTGGCCAGTAGCAATTTAAAGCTACTTAAAGAAACCAAAGCTTTTCTGTCAAAGAATTTTGACATGAAAGATTTAGGAGAGGCATCATATGTACTAGGAATAGAAATTAAGAGAGATAGAGCACAGGGGCTGCTAGGTTTATCCCAGCAAAGCTATATTGCCAAAATACTGAAAAGATTTGGCATGGAGACTTGTGCATCAGGGGAAGTTCCAATGTCTAAAGGAGATAAGCTCACTAAGAAACAAAGTCCAAATAATGAAGTAGAAAAGGTGGATATGGAGTTGTATGCTCAGGTCTGCACTAGACCTGACTTGTCTTTTGCAGTTGGTATTCTTTCCAGGTTTCAGTCTAATCCAGGTCATGAACACTGGGTAGCTGGAAAGAAAGTACTCAGGTACTTGCAGAGGACTAAAAACCACATGCAAGGTATAGACATATGGAAAAATTGAAGCTTGTAGGATACACAGACTCAGATTTTGCAGGAAATTATCCTGATTCCAAGAAGTCAACTTGTGGATATGTCTGTATGCTTGCAGAAGGGGCTATTGCTTGGAAAACCATGAAACAAACCTTAGTGACAACTTCTACAATGCAGGCAGAGTTCATTGCAGTGTATGAAGGAATGTGTGAAGGGCTATGGATTAGAAATTTCTTGATGCAGACTAGGATTTTAAGTCATATAGTTTCTGATGCTCTTGTAATTTATTGTGACAATGAGGCAGCTGTGTTCTTCAGTAAAAACAGTAAAAGGTCAAATAACTCAAAGCATATTGACCTCAAGTATTACAGTGTGAGGGACAGAGTCAAGCATGGTGAAATTTCAATATTAAGTATAAGCACAGACTTTCAGCTTGCAGATCCATTCACTAAGGCATTGTCAGTTGCAGCCTTCAAGAAACATTTTGAGAACATTGGTGTTTTACCTAGTTTAGGTTCTTGAGTTCAGTGGGAGTCTATTTATTAAGAGCAAATTTTTATGAGTTTTGTATTTTCTAAGTTCTTGTAAGGTTCTGGTAGTTATGAATTCCAGTCTATTCATCATCACAACTTTATGTATTATTGAATTTTGATTATCAATAAAATTCTCGAGGTATTTCATTCAAGTTGTGTTACTGCAATTTTATTAAAATTCTCTGCAACTTTATTTTGTGTTCTTGATTTATCTAAATGTCAGATGGTCTTGTAATTTCAGTGAACATGTTCTTTCAGTTTAAAGTACAAGCATTAAGGCCATCAGTGTTTTCAGTTATGCTTGAGTTTCGTTTTGAAACATTCAGTTGGACCATTTAGGTATATGATCTTCTGGTAATACACGATGTTCATATACTGCATCTTTTGTTTTAATAGCATATGTGGAATGCAGGAGTTTATGATAGTGGTCTGGAAGTGCTGCATTTTTGTTAAAATGTATGCTTTTCCTTGCTCTGCTTAAGCTACTGTGTTTTGACCATGTTGAATGGATTTTGAGACTTTTCCTTATTTTGGTGCACACTACAGTTGGTTGTAAACGAGTTGACGTTGTTCAATTTTGGTTGTCCTAGATAACCAGTGATAGTCCAAGTGGGAGATTGTTAGATCAATTGTGGACTCATCACAAGTTATCCTAGAGCAACTAGGAAACCATCAAAGCATTAAATCGAATACAACATGGATATGGAAAAGAATCAACCTAGATATCTAATGTGATAGTGTATTTATCATTGATTAGGAATCCATTATTTGGACTACAAGAAAGTCCTAAACTGTGATGCATTAGGAATCTAAGATACAAGTCTTGTTCGATAAGGAAAACCTTTACGGGAGGATTCCTAGGACTTGAACTTATATAAATAAAAGGTTAGGGTCCCTGTTATCACCACCGTTCTACAAGCATTGTGTTCTGCCCATTCAGAAGCTACAGTTGGTGAATAGCAAAAGACTTCAACCTCGCCTTCATCTTTTGTTTCTTCAGCTGCTACGATGGCTTCAACCTTGGACGTCAATGGTATGTGTTTTGGTCTTCTGATAAGTGGTGTTGAACATGTTTTTTGTGTGAGCTTGTTTGTAATTTAGTTTTACAGTTCACTTATCAAATTAACAATGTAGGCCAACAACTACTCAAAAACATATGCATGCAACACCTTGATTAGCAGTAAAATCGACCAAGTTCAGATCAACGAAACTTATAAGGGAAGGCAGGTTTCTGTTTCCATACTTATTAATCATTTTGTTCATTTAACATTCATTGGATTAACGATTTAACGATATCAACGAACCCTTTTGAGGCAAGGAGGCCAATCTAGCTCCAACAAGCCAACAGCTATACTGGCTTTCCCAGTTTCCCTTCAACGTCAAGGCTTTGACTTGCAAAAAGTTTGGAGGGTTTCGAAAGTATTGTAGGGTGGTTAACTGGTGATGGCGGTGGTGGGCTATTGGTGTTTGCTCTTAATTAAAACCAACAACTGTGTGAAAGATATACAATGCACAATGGTTATGCCTAAAAAGATATTGCCATAATGCATAAGAACTAACAAGATCGAGAAAGGGCAACCCTGCTGAAGAAGCATGTAAAAGATATACAATACCTTAAGATGATGATAGCTCATACAAATTCATTAATTTCTTAAAATTCAAGAACCTCTTATGCTGTACAACCTGTGGGATCACTCGACTCTAACCATATCTAACTATATATAAACAAATAAAGAATATGCCAAACTCAATCTAATGAACAATATGGATCAAAACCAAGAATGCTCCACCTCATATACGTCATACTTTGCCTTCAATTCACAGCTCTCTTAAGCTAATGCCCTTCATTCTGGCATTCAGGGATGAGCCTGCATTTCAGATACTCTTGATAGCACTGGAACACCACTTGTTGAAAAATTTCAGCAAAAATTTGAATTGCTTCACATGTTTGCAGCAGCTTCCTATCTGGTTGTACATAATACATTCAGCACTATATGATCCAGCATAAGGTCCACAAAATAGTGGTGTCCAATGAGGCCATCCCTCCACTTTGCCTTTGCAGGAGCTCGGCCATAGTGCACTCCATCATTGCAACGATTATCAAAATGCCACGGGAAGGTCATGTCAAAATTGTCAATCACACCAGTAAGGATACCAGCTTGCTTCAATTTCTCTATGAGTATCCAATTGAATGTCTCCATCTTATTAGGATTAAACGCCAGAGTTCGCGCATACCCACCAGTGGCTATTGTGGTCCGGTAAAAGACTTTTGGCACCACCAAACCTCTCTGCCTTATTGAATCCATAACTTCCACCCAAAATGATGCTGCATAGCTTGCCCCAGCAGAAAAAGATCTTATGTTGGACCAAAATACGCCATCATGTAAGCCTGAGTTCATGATTATAGTATCTGGAACTTTTTCTTCCGAGAAATACTTCTTGATCAAATTCCTGAATCCTTCATCTTTCAAGGAATTCAAACCCTGGTAATTCTGTGTTTCATTCCAATGACCATTAAAAAGGCTTGTAATTCGAACCTTCTGTGAAGGGTCTTTCGGGTTTGTGAAGTGCATATCAAACCGTCTAGGAACTGAAAGCACTTCAGGCATATCCAAGATAAAGTTGAGAATGTTTCGTATCGAATCAACGTGATTGGAATCACCCCAGAAGAAAAGCCACCGGTTATTCAAGCAATTCCAAGCAGAATCAGCTGAAAACAATCTGAACGAACAATGTGTGGAGTAAACCCAACCATTACTTTCCAAAGACCCCAATGAACCATTACACCAAGGACTCAGGCAAGGAAAACTTGGGGATAAGCACCTGTATCGACCATCCTGACTAATCTCACACTTGTCATTCTTACCATGCCTAGTCCACCTTCCAGTCCAAACATCTCTTCCAAAATCAGATTCTTTGCAAACTTGTAGCTCTGGCAATTGAGCCGAGCCTTTGTAAAACCTGATTGGAATTCTGCGAAGCTCTCTATCGTATGCAAACCGGTTAGGTGAGAATTTAAGACCCTCAAAATGCCTAAACAGTAGGATTATAGTAAGATTGTAAGATCCCACAAAGTCTGGATGAACTTGAAGCGAAAGCGAATAAGACCCATTACCAAAATCTTTCACAACAGGCCTAGATTTCCATGACTCCCCAGAAAGATCTGTCTCAAAGTAATCCCCACCTAGACACCTAGGCTTCTTATTCTCATCTAAAGCTTGAAACCCAAACTCATAGATTTCACCAGCTGACAACTCAACCAGATCCTTACCATCCAAACCAGGAATTGCTATTCCAACAGTCCTAGCATCTCTACAAGGCTCTCCTCCTGGTGCTAACCATTTAGCTAGGAGACTCTTTGTCACATCAGGCTCTAAATTAGCAGAAACCCACTTCAACATAGCAGGAATCACAGAAACCCCAGTTGATTTCTGACCAGAAAGGGTCTCATACTGGGTATCATTCACTGGGTTCTGAGAATCAATCTCGGGTTTCAACCGGGTCAAGTTGGTTTCTTTCTGGGCTAAGTTTGTTTCTTTCTGGGTCTGATTAACTACAATGGGGGCTGTGCTATCATTCACTGGGTTCTGAGAATCAATCTCGGGTTTCAACTGAGTCGAGTCGGTTTCTTTCTGGGTCTGATTAACTACACTGGGGGCTGTGCTAACTTCAACATTCTCATGGTTCTGAGCAAGATTATTAGCAAAAGTACTAACCTTTGTAGTGAAATAACCTTGCTGAGACTTGGTAGCTTCAACCAAGTTCTTCATAGTTGTTGCATCCATGCTCCAAATCAACACCATTCCCACAAGAACCAGAGCTGTAAGTAACGCAAGTCGCCATTGAAGCAGAGGACTTTGTTTTGACGATGAAGGCCAGCTCATAGCTCCCTTCTCCGGCATCACTAAAACCACTGCGACAATAAGAGCAAACAATGAATAAACAATGCTCAAAAACCCAGAAAGCTAATTGCTGAAAAAGAAAAAAAAACTGTTAGCTTTGACGACAAGAATGTGTTTTTATCGATTTTGGCGAGGCGATACATATAATAATAGTGGCATAAAGAAAAAGATTAAAGCTTTACTTACTGGGTAAGTGTTTGATTAGTACTAGCCTACTAGGGTTCTGACTTCTGAAGAACACAATGCAGCCAAGATTTTTGATTGTTCAGTTTGTATATAGAATCCTATGCCTAAACTAAAACAAAGCTTTCGGAGAAAATTGAAAGAGAAAGAGTCCTACTCTTTCCTTCTCTCTTTCTAATGATGGCGGTTTATTATAGGACAGGAGAAAAAACAGAGGTGTTATTATTACAAGGGAAAAGCTGGTGCTGTCGCTGCCTTGAATAAGGACAGACAGTTTTAATGTGGGTGGACCGAAATGCCCTCGGTGTAGTGATGGGAGTGGCGGTGAGGTAGATGAGGAATGCACCGACAAGGGGACCAAATTGGGAGGAGCGTCGGTGTGTGCGAGGTAGGGGTATTTGGGTCAATTTTGAAAAGAGTAAGGAAGGCCCCCATAATGGATCGGTGGCTTTCACTGGTTATGGGTTATGGTGCCACCTTGTCTTCACATGGTGAGGTTTTAAAATTGGTGGGTGTGTGGAGGTGGAAGGAGCACGAAAAAGGCCAAAACCTAGAGACCGACCCACATTGGACAGGAGAAAAAGCTTCGGTGGAATTACACATCATTTTAACCTCGCATATACGGAAGGAGATCACCTGTTTCCAAACACAGTGACTTGACTCTGATAAGTTGCATTATTTTTAATTAAAAAGATCAGATTTATTCATTTCCTTCATCCTCATCGCCTTCTCTCTCTCAAGAATTCTTCACATTTTAGCCCTAATTATTCAAGGAATCAAAACACGTCATTTTGAAACCCATATCATATTTAATATACTCAAGTCCCTCACAATCAACCGTAGGAAGATAATTTTGCTTGATAAACAAATTCAAAAGTTTGATCGCAGATTATCATTGAAGAATTCAAAGTTTCAATTACAATTTGATCTCTACTATAACAAAAGGGAAAGCTAAAATTTAGTGTCAAAGGCTTCACCAAACTTTGAAATATCTACAATACCCCTTAAAATAAAAATAAAAACTCATAATAAAATTATTTAAAATGGTTATTACGGTATAATTAAAAGAAAACTTAAAAAATATAAAATTGAGGAACTTCATCAAGTCTCATGTTCTTCTTATTTCAACGATAACACGTGCAGAGGCTAGTTTTAGTAAAGTGGAGACAAAAGAGACTATTCGGAACCCAAACTATTGTTATAGAACATAAGCGAATGTTTCCTTATATACCTGGATACCAATAATTCAATGTGCCCTTGAAGAACCCAGGAAACCTGCAAATATGGTTTCCTTATAACCAGTAAATTGAAATTCCATTACTTGGAACCTCGGATGCAAAAGCTTACCCATCAGGTATAACACACATCCAACTTAATCCAACCCAAATATGGTTTCCTACCCTTCCATAGCCATGCTAATTTGCATCCAGAAGCCACTCTCATTGCCCTCTCTTGTTAATCGCAGCGAGTCAGCGTCTCGATTGTAAGGAACATCGTTTTCGTTTACATGGTGTGGATCTAAAATGCAAGTCTGTAGAGGATTAAGGGAAGGAAATTAAGAATATAGAGATAAGAGGATGCTTTGTATTTTTTGTTTCTTTGATTTTGATCTGAAAGAGGAAATGAAGAGGTATTGACATGCACAAAGTGGTATTTTCATGTTTTCTCTTTTCAGTTAATTGTCTATTTAAATTTTTAATAAAAAAAAGAATAGAAAATAATGGACTTAACAAAGGTTACAGAGTTAATCTTCTGTTAAGTGAGAGGACATGTGTCAATGAGTGGAATAGGTGATAAAATAGGGATATACTAATTGGGCACATGTGATCTCCTCCCCACACAAACCATTTTTTTTATCTAGACTTTATTTTTAGTATATGAAAAATTTTTGTAAGACAGTTGTATCGGTTCATCAATAGTAGATTAAATTCTTTCTAGTTTACGAGTAACATGCGTTAGTTTATCATTGCATCGGATAGTCCACCGTTAAAACATAGACAAATGAATTGAAAAAGTTTCAATGTTGATATTATCGTATGAAAAAGAATATAAAACAACAAAACATCATTAAATGTTCTTAGTATTGAATTTTAGTGACGGTCCGAAATTTTGAGCATATTATTGCATTGTTGGAGGATATTGTTTGCAAATATATTGAGTTTGTGTTTACATCTAAAAATGTATGGCCTTAAATTTTAATGTAATATGTTATGCTCTAAACTTCAAAAAAGGTATAAACACACCACTATACTATTTCTGAGATAAATATCATCAACACAAACAAAATCAGCCAACAATCTTAAATTAGTTTTTATAGAAATTAGTAATGCCTTTCATACATAGTCGGTAGTAATTTGTTAGATTTGGTAAGCTGTCCCCTTGAGACAAAAGTAGACGATAATGAGGATAAGATTAGGAGAGAAAGAAGTTTTGTGTGGCTTTCATTACGTTATGAAACATGCAATTTATGATTGAACTAATAATTAAGCACATTGTCAACCGAATATAACTTATTCTTGGTACATACTGCGTGATGAACGACCAGCAATCACACAATCAAGTTTGTGTAGGCAAACCCCATGCTTCATTCCAACTCAAAGTGCCTTTGAGAAACTAATCAAGTAACTAACAACGACTATTGACATGATCGCTCTACCTCTATTATGTACGTGCAGATATTGCCTCTCCTCTCAGGTAGTTCAAACTTCAAACCTTCGTGCTGAGTTTGATAGATGATTTCAATTGCAAATGATCCTCCTCTTCTTGTTAACTCATGCATGGAATCAAACCAAATTTTTTTGCTCGTCGAGGTGTCTATTTCGATCGTATGGTGCAACGAAATGTTAATCCGTCATTAAGAGATACTTCTTTTTCAATTTCAAAAAAAAAAAAAAAAAAGGGATACTTTTTATTTTTTATTTTCCTGGCAATAAAATGAACTTCAGTCAAGTTGTTAATGAGTAGCTTTTATCGAGGGATTTTTGTGATCAAACTTCCCCCCGAATATTGACGAATAAGGTGTGTCATGGGTCATTTAAGTTTTTGAATTTTATTTGAATGAAATTATGATTTCTATCAAAATAAAAAGTACGACGTCCCCCGAATAACCATACAAGTAAAAATGGATTTCAAGTCACATTCTATTTCTTAAAATTGGACTAAAATGGTAGGTTTTGGAATTATGATGCTAACATCGGAACTTTTTGAATACAAATATGTAGAAAACATCAGATATTTATGGGATTGCAGAATATAGATCTCAGGATAGCTATACGAAAAGCTCAGGTATCAGGCTAGGTAAAAATTTGTAGTACTAAGGCGAACCTCCTATGCAAGAAGGTGAATGTTGAACCACTTTGAAATCAATAGCATCAAAAATGATTGCTCATATAGAGAAATGCTTGCTTAAGGGACAGTTTATAAGGAACTGTGAGAGATAAGTGAATCTGATGGTTGGAAAATGGAAACAAATGCACAGTTTGTAGTTGTTATAATTCCAGGTTTAAAATTTAATACATGTAGTTGAGATGTATTTATCCTTCACAATACTGAAAATTGTCTATTAGATGAGCAAAACTGTACTCATAAATGCAGAGATTACTCGTGCATACTACAGAGTTGGAGAGAAAAGTAATTAGTTTAAAGTCCCAAAACCATGACCTGTTTTGATTGTAATCCGGACGAAAAGTTTTTTTAATTGCGGTCCAGTGACTAAGCATCCACATCAGCTTACTTTCCTATATTAGCATGATGAGTCAACTTCTACTTTTTCACATACCAAATTTACCCATAACAATATTACTCAAAACAATCAATAATTTATGTATCAATAAATTGAGAGTTAATGTTGTTTTTCAATCAATTTGGTATTCATGAAAACCACATCAATTATAATATGTCATCAGCACAATAATATCCTTAATTGATGCATCTTCATTAAAAAAAATTATAACTTATGATCATTTTACATACCTTACCATCATTTTTCTACACCCTATATAAAATGATCATACCTTACCATGGATTTAGATGACAGTTCCACTACTTTGGGTTGGGAAGACAGACTTCGAATAGCAGTAGACACTGCACAAGGTCAGCAACTTAATGATTTTGGTCCATGTTTTTACCTCTTTTTGTTGAAAGTTTTTGTGATGAATTTTGAAATGCAAGGTTGGAGTAACTGCATTATGGTTGTAAGCCACCTATAATTCATAGGGATGTGAAATCAGGAAACATCTTGCTGACTGAAAACTTCCAAGCCAAAGTATCTGATTTTGGCCTATCCAGAAATTTCCCTACAGACCTTGTGACTCATATAACAACTGGCGTTGCTGGTACTCCCGGGTACCTTGACCATGAGTAAGTAGTACTTCTAGATTAATTTTAGTTTACTGATCATCATTAGTTTTCAAATCTTTATTTTTCAAACTTCAATCCAACGTTGTAATTTTGCGAAATCATTGTGATTCGAGTTGCATGGTTTGGCTTTGCTGCAGGTACTACCTAACAAGCAGGTTAAATGAGAAAAGTGATGTTTATAGCTTTGGGATTGTGCTGTTGGAAATTATCACAAACCGACCTGTTATATCAGGAACTGTAGAGAGAATTCACATTAGTCAATGGGTTGCTTCCATGCTTGCGCAAGGAGACATTTACAGTATTGTTGATCCAAGATTAGAGAGAATTCGCAGCTATCTTTATTATAGATTTGGTAAGAAGTTTTTGCTTACCTTTAATATAGAATCGATTATGGTGTTATAGGTAAGATTTGTCCTAGAATTTGATAAGACATTTTTATTTCACATTTACATGCCTTATTTATAGGTAAGATTTCACAAGTTTAAAAAAAAATCAAGTTTCTCTATATCTCTATATCTAAGGTTCCATCATTGTCTCACATTTTCTCTTTCATACATTTTATCTTTTAATTAGGTAGAAGTTCTATATATACATATTTGTACCTTTTGATTAGATTGGGAATATATTATATGTTTTTCTTTTTCCTGCTTCATATGTCTAGGTAGATTAAATCTCTATGATACAACTTTAAATACCTACTATATACATACAAATGAAGCAATAATGTTTGAATTTTTGTTCAAATGTTTTTCATCCTAGTATATACCTACATCTTAGGTATATTGAGTTTGTATGAATGTATTTAGTTTTCTGCGTCTGAAAATTATTTATTGATGAATTGTAAATTTTGGAATTTGAATTTAAAATTGAGCTAAAATTGTGATCTAATTAGTGAATTTGAAATTATTTACCTTATTTGGTTCTAAGGGCAAATTGGACTATTAAAAAAAAGCAAATGGACCGCAATTAACAAGAAAATATGCTCGGACTAGATCTAATTTTTATATAACAAAAAGGACTTGAATCGAATTAACTCAAAAAAAAATATATATAACATATAAGTGGATGACTCACAGTTAATTGTATCGATGTCTTTTAGATTAAAACTCAATATCTAATAAGTGGTTAAATTGAGAAGATATCATTGCAATCTGTCGAATGGCCGCGCTTAACACTACGTTATCTACTTATCTTGCTTTCCAGCTTGCATGTTTCCCAACAACACTTGTGGTGTTAGTCTGGTGGTTCGTGATCACAATGGTTCCTTCCAAATGGGCTGTACTATGGGGTTGACTTTGGTGACCTAGTCAGTACAAGTGGCGGCTATTGCTGGAAGGATAGCATGTCAGCTACAGATGAACAATGGACTTTAGTCCTGTTCGATTCGAGTCGGATTTCTTTGGAGCTGGTTCACAGAGTGCAGAACCCTACTAAGGTTCTATTGTTATGCGAGCTTTGTATGAGGACATTCAGGTCAATTTCAGCATATTTATTGGGAGACCAGTGCACAGACTTGCTCGGTACGGTTTAGCTGGTCTTCCTAGTTTAAGTTCCCTCTGCCTATCTTGACAATCATTGTAATGTATTTTTGGGTAATGAAGTTTCATCAATTTTTCTCAAAAACAAGAGAGACAATGGGTGGGTGGCGTAATGGATGTCGAAAAGTCAGCAAAGAGGTAAAGTGATGTTGAAGTGTGTGAAGCTCTAAGTGGCCTTTGGCTAAGAAAAATAAGCATCCATCTGAGGATGAATATGTGATCAAAATAAGTTCCCATGACCTCTGGATTCTCATGCCAAAAAGTTGTTCATAAATCATGAATTTGACATTCTTCAAAGAAAAATTGCGCCAAACCTAATGGTGGGTACCAACAACCAACCCCCACCATCCATCTACCAACGGTCGCCTTCCACCTTCAATTGCTTCCCCATATTTGTTTCTTCAACAACGATTCCAAGCAGCTCTCATTCTTTCAGATATGCCTGAATCACCAAAATCCAAAAGATAAAAGACAAGCTATGGCTAACAGCTATGTTTCTGGTTTTCTAAAGGTACAGCCAGACTCCTATCTTGGACACATCCCAAAACATCTGAGGACACTAAGAAATGTTTGTGTTAGATGTTACCAAGGAATATGTAGATGTAAATGAGGCTATTGTCATTGACAGTAAACCCTACAAGGCTACAGCTGCAACACTCGAAAACATTAAGCAACCCACCATAAGATGATAACATGATCACATTTTCTTATAGGAATAAATGGTTAAGCTATTCACATGAGTTCAATTCGAAACTGCCAGAGCCGGGCAAAACAAGGATGTTCTCTCTTTTCAACAACATGAGCAATATAAGATTACAATTTACTTGACCTCTAGTATAAAAAAGACGAGAAAATGAAAGGACTAAGAAACCAAAGAGGAAATAAATAAGAATGGAATGAAAAGAAAGAACTTAGAATTGAAAATACGACCATAACGCACCACACTAATTCCATGGATCATCCCACCCTTTAGGTCCGTCTCTCTTAACAAAATCAATCATCGCATCGACAGCTTCATGAACTCTGTTAGAAAGGGAGTGATTTCCATGTTCAATTTCAACCTTTTCTGCACCACCCATTGCTTTGCACAATCTGCATGAGTTACATAAATTCCAACACATCACCCATCGTGCTCATTTTAAAGACCAAGATAACAAATCCTTTTTCTTTCTTTTTTCCAATCATTATCTGAACTACTTTCAAATGGTTCTTATGCAACACATAATAGAGGTAATATAAGAAATAGTTAGTTACCTTTGAACCAATGCTTTCTTGTCAACATAGTCTGGCACATACTCATCAGCCATGGAATAAATAACCTGCAGAAAATTTTGACTTGATCTGATTTTTACAATTGATGTTACAATGCACGAAAAGAGAAAGAAGCGTCCTTCTCGTCTAAAAATTAACCAAAATGCATGCTTGTCATCAGAGGGTGATTATCTATATTAGTCATTTTTACTTGGCTTAACCTATAAGACCCATTGTCCTGTCATTTGGATCTTCTATCCATTTTTTCCCTTTTAAAATTTTATTGTTATAAAGTTGCCTAATGGATAATATGGCACTGTCTTTTTCTAAATTTTAGAAAACTAAATTCCTCTTTTCAAAGTCCTGAACTTCAGGGATATAGGAAATAAACAGTTAGACATGTGCTACTTGAAGTTGGGCAACTCTACCTGGCAAGGTGTGTTAGTCATGTGCCCAAGTTTCAATCTCAGCTGGTCATCAGTAAGGTCAGAACTAAACATGTCATCATCCCCGTTGTATGCACAAAGTGAGTGATACCTGCAAGAAAGTTCGCTCTTTAGACAAGGAAGAATAACAATATGATATTTAGTGGCCAAACTCAATGACGTGGTGCAGAATGTGTGTGTGTGTGTGTGTGTGTTTCCATATCGATGTTGTCAGTCCCTTTATATTATGCACGCAACTCAAAATCTATAAATATGATATACTTTTCTTTCCAATACATTTTATCCCACAATTGGTAATGGTCAATTCCATTTTCATTTTATTACTCCAGAGAATGATCAAATCATTGTGTACCCACCGATAGGCAGTTATTGGGGCTAAATCTGCTTCACTTGGCATTAATTGAGATCCGCGACCTTCATTTATCATGGTTGAAGCCAAGTCAATCATAGCAGCTGTTTCAGGAAGAGTTGCTCTGTATTCCCGATCACTGACTGGAGCCTGAACAATTTGATTGGTGTTATGCTAAAAGTTCAAGTTGAGGTTCAATTGGTAGACAATAAGGAAGATGTGCCACAAGCAAGAATAAGAACGTTGGCATCAGTCACCAGACATCAAGTATCACTGTATCAGTAACAAAAACAAACACAAAAACAAATTCTGGAAAGTGTACTACCTGTAGAATGGCAGCACGAACCGCTCTAGAGCATGCAGCATTTGTGCGTATATAATGTACAATGTCCTAAAGTCATAACCAAAAACAAGAAATTCAAGTTATACTCATTAACAAATAATATTGATGAGTAATTAACTTTAAAAGCTCCAGTCTAAGGTGCAACCGGCACAAACCTGGCAGCCAGTACTATGGCCAATCAGTACAACACCCTCAGAATCTTCTTTGTTTATAAAATAACTAATCAGCTGATCAAGTTCCATCGCATCCTTTAATACATAAAAAAATGATATGTTATGTAACTTCGATGCACAAAACCTCAAAAAGAAGGAAATGTCAAAAAGATAAAAGAGAGCAGCGAGGGGTCATTATCTCCAAACCCGGCTTAACCGAATACAAAACACAAAGCTCAAAATAGGTATGATCTTAAACTACTGAAAAGTCAAAATAGGCCATGACCTTTAAAAAAAAAACATATATATATATATATATATTGAAGATACAAGTAAACCCAACTGTATGACAAGCATTTCTTGCTCCTCCGAGAGTATAGTAAAACATAGGAACACAAGTATAAAGAATAACCATGTATTAGCTTAAGATAAGTTACTTGTTTCAAGCTGGAAGTGCCATATCCATTGTATGAAGATGACATGAGTAGTTGAACAAGTGACCATTTCTCCTTGTCCAAAGCAATTGCAAGAGGTTCCAAGTATCTGAAAATCAGAAAAGAAAGATAAGATAGAAATAACCTGCTTTAAGCATTCAACAATTTCTCCTTGTTTATTTTTTGATATGACAGTGAATTACAAATAAAGATATGCTGTATTATCAACAATTTCTACAGAGGGTGGTAAAATGATGTCTTGAGCAGTTACATATCCAGGACCTTTGACACAAATAGACGCATTTCGAGTTCCATACAGATTACTTCTCAATACAATTTCTTTCAAATTCATTAAAATTTGAAAGCATTTATTAGTGGAAATTTGCATAATTGAATCTATCAACACCAAAAACTACCAATCATGATTAATGGAAGACAAAATGCCACTTAATAAAAGTTAAGAGCACATTGTTACATACTCTGTTGCCAGAAAGCCATCAGTCAATCCACCAATAAAGATGACTTGCTGTCTATAATCACCTGTTTTAAATGCAACCTGTGTTGTAAGGATATTATCGTTAAACACATCATATAGAAACTAAAATCTATAAACAGAGAAGCTACTCCAAAAGCAAGCATAGCCAAAGAGACGGAGCTAGACTTGACAACCATAGCAAACAGCAAATACATAGCATTTGGATAATTTCTCATTACAAAATAATGTACTGGAAAGACAGCTACAGCATGTCCTGGTTGAATGTTGGCCCTTAACACCGAAACAGAATGTTGGCATTAAGCTCTTAAACCTAAACTTGTACTTACTAATTATATGTTGACTCCACAAACCTACGAAAAGCAATCCAAACAAAAACCTACTTTCTGTTCTAGGTCATGCAGCTCACTGAACCTTCCCAATTATCGCTATCATAATCGTAAACATTGATCTTCATTGAACGAAATAAATAGCTATACATTGAACCTTCCAACACTCGAAACTAAGTGACTTCTCCCCTTTCAAAACCCTATCAATCTCACATTGCTATTCTCTCGCAGTTTCCACTGAACTAATCTAGATACACCTTACATGATACCGAAAACTAGATTAAACTTCATATCATAACCAACAATCAGTAACCAAAACCAAATGCTCAACACCAATTTATGCACCAAATTCAAATCTTAGTCTACACATAAACATTGCATATTTGCAGATCACAATCACAGATTCATAACCAGAGATCAAGGCATCGAACTCCATTTCCGATTCAATTGTGCAATGTTTGATTCAACCTAACCTGAATTGGTTTGGGGCCGTACTTGAAGAGCGCCCCTCGGAACTGATTCTTCCGCACGACGGGGCCGGAAAAGTCACCGGAACCACCGGAACCAGAGTCGGAGCCCATCTTAACGGACCCGGCCCGGTCGGACCGGCCCCGGACAACGCCGGAGAACCAGGAACCGGCGGAAGCCGAAGTAGAAGACGGAGGAGAAGAAGAAGAAGAAGACAGCGAGGGATTCATTCTAGACGGTCCGATCGAATCCCATCGTTTCTAGGGCTGCGATTCCAGCTTTATTTAATTTGACAGAAAAAAAAATGAGTGAGAGACTTTCACAGGTCTCTGGAGGATTTGAGAAGAAAGGTAGGTCGTCTGCTAAATCTGCATCGCGGAGGTGAGACCCTCCCACCAACATTTACCACCGCTGCTCTCTCCTTCACTGTCAAATTTTACTGCTTTTAGCTGACGTGGCAAAAAAAAACACAGTGACAAAAAAATAACTAAAATTTGAATTTAGATTAGGGAGATTTATTTTCATGATGGCCCCTTCTGTTGTTACTCTAAACAATGTTAGGGTTTTTGGTGCAGATACAAAATGTTTAGAGCTGGAGGTTAAGTCGGAGAAAGCAATGAGGAATATAGGAGCCCTTCTCCATCTCCACCAATGTTTTCCAATGTTACTAACACTTTTCGTGTTGAATGGTTGCGTGGACGTGCTCGGATAATTGATAGCTTGGGTCTGAAGCTATCCTCCAATTAGTCTTTTTAGGCTCAGATTTCAAAACTTCATGATGCTTCTATCGAAAAACTACCGTTTTTGGATTCCAAGGCCCGTTGGCTTCTTTCCCGGCTTCTCAAAGTGGCAAAACCCCTTAAGCTCAATGCTTAACCTAGAGGGAAAGCGAAAATAGGTAACGATTTTTGACAACCCCTCAAGACCTAATATGGATTCCCTGAATTTATTATGGATCTAAGGAGAATAAGACCACATTTGTATCTATAACCCAATATTGGAATTAAGATTAAACAACTCTTATGAGTCCCGCAACTCTACCTGCTAAATGCAAATGTCTTGGTCGTTCTTCGAGGGCTAAAAATAAACCAAAAGCACATCTGTCTACTGGAGCATAAGGAATGAAAACTGCAAGGCGTAAGACCATGTAATCCACATAGTGAAGGAAGATCAATGTGGCACTTAAGTTCAACCACTTTTTTTCTTAATAACTCCATGTGTTGTTATTGTTGTATTATGCTTAATTATCTATATACTGAAATTACTTCAGTGATATTCTTTATTTGTTATACCAAAAATAGGTTAATAGGTTATGGCAAACCAGTGCAAGTGGCCTAAGTGATCAGACATTCTGGTTAGGAACTCCCCTACTCGCATTCGATTCATGAAACTGTTAAAGTAGCCAGACAATGTGCTGCAATGCCCGATTGGATCACTTCAAATGCACCGAGGGATTAGTTCTTGGGCCTAGAAAGCCTTTGAAAAACCCTGACACTATCAAAAAAAAAAAAAATTATGGCACAAATTGTAATTTCGGTGCTTAATATATTATCATCTTCCTATATAAAAAGATAAATAAATAAAAATATTATGGTGATTTCTCAAACTTAACATTACAACTAAATGTAACCTAGCTTACTTCAACACCTAAGATAAAATAGTTCCGAAACACTCTTATCATTGTGATGTTGAGATCATTTTTTTGACACCACTAGGATCTACAGATGGTTTTCTTTTATTTTTTAGGGAAAATTGTCAACTCTTTTGTGATGACCTGAATTTTCGTTATTTAATTTTGGCAATTAATAATAGACCAGTTGTACAAATAATTGTTATTATGCTTTATTCGTAAGTTGTATGTGAAGTGGAATGGTTTTCATACGTATAATTATTCGAATTTCACAGTTTAGGGGGTCGTGCGAAGTTTGACTTTTTATACGTTGGGATTCTAGGAAAACTTCCTTCATGAAAATTGTAGAGTGCGTCGATACGAGTTCGTGGACATGTGGAACTTGTCAATCGGAGTTCGTATGAAGAAGTTATGGTCATTGGAAGAAGTTTCCATTTTAGTATAAATAGGGAATTTCCGAAAAGTCTTTCATAATTCCATTTTCCTTCTCTCTCGACTGCACCTTCAATATCGAAGAAACTCGGTTGACACGACCTGGACCCGACCGACCCAACCCGACTTTTCTTGCGAACTCCGGCTACCTCCGGCGATGAAACTCTCCGGATCATATCGCCTCCTTGCTCTGGTCGTCCCTCTGACATCCTCTAGCAGCGATTCTCACCCACGGCGACGCTAGAAGGCGGCGAAGATTCGTGTATTCGGATCCGAGCATCCGATCGACTTATGGTTTGGACATATCGATTGTGGAAGTATTCCAGAGACTTTGGGAGATCTCGGATGTGGTTTTGCCTCGATTGGCGCTACTATTGGGGATTTTAGTTCAAAACAGGGGTTTCGGACTTAAATCGTTTGTGAATTATTACTAAGTGGGAACCGTATGTGATTAGGTACTTGACGAAGTATTTTTTGGACGGTTGTTTTGTGGATTGGCTGCTTTGTTCTATATTAAAGACGCAGCGGGAGTTTCGAGGTGAGTAATCTCACAAGATTCATTTACGAACGGAATTACCTTTATCGTTTTGAGAGTTATTGATTTAACTGCAAACTATAGTTGGTATTAGTAGGCATTCCTGTGCGAATGACTACGTATATATATATATTTATGTGAAATATATATGTATTTGGGGGTTTTGTTGATTTATGAAAACAATATGCATGAATGATGCTCTTTATTGTTTTGGGTGTGGCTTTTCGGAAAACAAATGATTGTGGAATTGTTGATTCGATTTGTTTTGAAAATCACTGAGATTTGTGTATGAAAACAATATGCATGATTATGCTCATTTATTGTTTTGTGTTATGGCTTTTCGGAAAACAATGATTATGGAAATGTTGATTTCGATTGTTTTGAAAAGCATTGAGATTTGAGTAACATTTTGAGTCCTGTGCGACTTCTTTAATGTTTTATTCCAAGGGACTGAAAAGTTCGAGGAATGAAGGTCTATGACCTTGGGCAGAATATCAAGTAATCACGTCTTTGGCCGGACGAGTGGTTAGAGCAACTCCAACAGATTCCCTATATTTTGATTTTTCTCTATTTTAGGGAAAAATGAGCCTCTTTTGCTCCAACAGATTCCCTATAACTATCTCTATTTTAGAGAAAGTGAGGAGAGAGAAAACCAAATTCCCTATATTTACAGCAAACTCCAAAATTTTAAAGAAGAATATAGAGATTTTATAGATTACTGTAAACTAGGGAATCTGTTGGAGTTGGAGAAGAAAACTAGGCTAAAAGTTTGACTTTTGCTTCTCTATAATACAAAAATTATAGAGAAGCTGTTGGAGTTGCTCTTACTAATTCAGTTAAAGCTCTAGTCTGTCTGCCACATTTGTGATTCATGGGGTAATGGGGCAAGCTTATATTAAACTTATGAGATTACGTGTTTTTAGGGAATAAGGTGTGAGTTGCTTCCTTATTAATTGTTTTTAAGGGGACAAGATGCAAGTTGTTTTCCTTATTAACAATTTGATAGAAATCAAGGTGTGAGTTGCTTTCTATGGTACGATTGATAGAATTCAAGGTGTGAGTTGTTTTCTATGTTATATTTGATAGAAATCAAGGAGTGAGTTGCTTTCTATGTTACGCTTTGATAGAAACCAAGGAGTGAGTTGTTTTCTATGTTGCGTGGTTTTAAGGAATCAAAGTGTGAGTTGCTTTCCTTATTTCTTGTGTGAGTTATGTTGATTGTATGAGTTACTCATACGGGCTTGCAAAAACTTATCGGGTTTGTTGTGTGGCAACCCGGTGCACCATTCAAACGGTGTAGGGTTAATCCTGCAGGTCAGGATAATCGTATCGTGGCTGAAGTTGTGGTAGCATACTTGCAGCTAAACGGTAGGAAGCCAATTTTGTGACATTACCGTTATTTTGGACTTCCGTTGTATAAGCTATGAGGAGTATTTACGTTTTATTTCGTTGTTGACAATTTAATTCGTAAGCTTATGTAATATATGACTCTGTGGAGCGGGGCAATATTGACATAGCGGATTCAGGGCATCAATATGTATGTAGTTTAAAGGGGGAAATTTTTCCAGGTATTTGATATTGATGATTGAACGATCACGCATGTATAATTATGAGATTGTGTATCGATTTTTATTTGTGTTAAAAATCAGGGGCGTGACATCTTTATTCAAGACTTAAGCGAAATTACAATCAGGAGAAAGTACATCAAGAATAAAATTTGGGGGAGTGTTTTCCCAAACTAAAGAAGATCTCACTACTGGAAAAACAGGTACTTCCACACGGATGGATTCTATGTGTATACATTGAAATACACACGGAAATCTATGTGTATGGGTAGTTTCACATAGTACAGTCACGGATTTGGAATTTGTGCGTGTTGCGAGCATTGCTAAATCACTTTCACACGGAAAACTCGTCTGTGTGAGCTATATTAGGTGGGTCCCGTATGAATCCCAATTATATTAACTTCCAAATTTACAAACATTTGAATTTTTGTAATTTCTAGATTATTCAAATATTAGATATTTATTTTTAGGTCCTCCATTTATTTTCATGTTGTTTTAGGTCCTTCATTGAAGTTTTGCAAATCTGGGAATTTTTCCTTCATCATTCTTCATTGAAAGTTTGCAAATCTGGGATCTTATTGCAGTAAATCATACACAAGTATTAGTGCAAATAAGATCCAGTTTCAATTACTCAATCTCTGACGCAATATAGAGCAGTAAGTTTGAATCCAAATAAACAACAAACCAAAAGTGATTATATATACCATTATGAATCTCTATTTGTTTGCCGCGGTCAATGGTGTTGACCTGTATACTGTGAGAAAGAATCACAAGAAAGAGCTAAGTGAGGAAATTGAATTACGGATAACACTACAATAACCAGTCTTTCTTGCTAATTAAGACCACAAAACATAAACCCAGTTAAAAGCAAAGAACATAGCTTTTTTCTTTTCCATTGTTGAAGACGAAGAGGAAAACCTAGCAACGTAGCATTCTTGCTTCTCTATCATACTCAAGCAGGGTGAGGATGTTGCCCTCCCGGACAGGACCTTTGACGTTTCTCATGATGAACCAGTTCTGGTCGTCGAGAAACTTGACTCAGACTTGGGTCACTTGACCTCTAGATCTGGTCCGGCCCATCACCTTCACCACTAGGGTGTGCTTCACAGTCGATTCCATGCTCAAATTTGGGAGCTCGAGACGAGGGTCTGGAGGAAGAGGAGGCGGCTTGGCTTAGAGGTTGGAGGCGGCTTGACTAGGTGTCTGGGTATGTATGTTAATATCCCAGCTCGCTATCCATTCTTGAGAGAGAAAATCGGAGAGAGATGAGAGATCGTTCAGAATGAGGGAGATGGAGAATAAAGAGTAAAGAATCTCGATCGAGATGAAGAATTAGAATTTTATTATTAATATTTTTACACAAATATCCGTGTGAAATATTAAGCTGGTATTAGAATTTTATTATTAATATTTTTACACAAATATCTGTGTGAAATATTAAGCTGGTATTAGAATTTTATTATTTATATTGTTTACACAGATATCTGTGTGAAATTAAGTGGGTATATAATATTTATTTATATTTTTACACAAATATCCGTGTGAAATTAAGTGGTTATTATAATATTTATTTATATATTTACACAGATATCAGTGTGAAATTAAGTGAGATTATAATATTTATTTATATTTTTACACAGATATCCGTGTGAACTAAAATTTCACACTGAAAACTGTTTGAATTTTTAATTTACCATCTGACAACCTTATAAGAATTTCTTAATTTGAATTTATTTCACATGGACTCTGTGTGTAAATTGACTTGTAAAATATTGGGTTTCAATCTGAACCCTATGTGGCCACATTAGTCAGTATGAAAAATATTTACACACTGATTTCCATGTGTACTATAACACTTTATACACAGATATTCGTCCGTGTGAAGCAATGTGACAATACCATTCGTGTGAAAGAACCTGTTTTTCTAGTAGTGTCTAGACATAGAAGCAAAAGAAGCTAAAGAGTGAGCCATACAATTGGCTTGACGATAAGCATGCTTGAACATAGAACCAGGGATGAAATTCAACATTTCTATGATGTCATCATACACACAATCCAATTGGGAAGTATGGGGAATGACCGCCTACTTAGTAACATTAGAAAGAGTTAAAGAATTCATCTCAAACACTACCAGAGAGAACCCTTTATCTCCTACAAACTTCACAGCTGTTTTACCAACAAAAGAGCCTCCACATGTTCTACACAGTAAACATCCTCTGGAGCCTGACAAAAACCCTCAACACAAGTACCAACAACATCTCTAACAACAATACCAGTACCTCTTCTAGAATTAGAGCTTGAAAAATCCTCATCCATATTCACCTTTAACCAGCCTTGAGCATTCAATCAAATTGGGATGCCCTGGATCTGACATGTCTCTTAGTAGAAGTAAGAGTAGCATGAAACTCAGAAGTATGGGTGTATTAAATACTCCCAAGTAAACCGGGAATCGGTCATGGTCGATTCAGTAACAAATAAATAGGAATTTATAGTTGTACCTCGTGAAAAAAGACTTCTTTTGTGGAATTAACCATTCCTTTTCATTTATGAATTAAGAAAAGAAATTTATGTCCAAATAAGCAAGTATGTCATGGGATTGTAGATTATTTTCAATATGAATCCCGATCAAAAGAATCAAGGGCCTCTTCGATGGGTATAATAAAAGAAAATAAAGTATCCACCTACAACTCCCCCTACCAATATTAGGCAATGACCTCCTATAGAACTAGAAGTTAGTAAGCCTAGCATTTAGGCTGAAAACCACATCACCTTCCTAGGCCTTAACCTGTTCCAGAACTCTATGATTCATCTCCTTCGAAGCACCCCATATGACAAATAATAATTTACACCACCCTCCTTTTAAAAACTTCTTGAAACAAAAGTTCAACTAATTAATCAAATAAAGTAAGATCAGTTGCAATTACCTAATAACAAACTCGCTTAATCTCCTCCTCCAACTCCAATAAAGTCTTTGTAAAATGACATAAACGACACAAACGATCAGGGAATGACTCATTTCCCACCCCACAAACCACATATATTAGCCAAATAGCCACACTCAAGTATAAGGGATACAAGTAATAGTATAAAAATTTAAGAAAGCTTGTCGAACCCACGAGGATTGGATTCCTTTCACTAGCTAGGGTGTTAACCTAAGGAGAGCTAGAATATGCAAATGTACAATCACAAACCTAAATTCACAACGAATTTGACACTCATGGTGAGTATGTGCATTGTGGTGAACCAAATTGAAATAAATGCTCAAATATAAACTAAACTACTCTAAACTAAACTAGTAATATAATGGATGAAGTTAGGGATTGGATTGTCTACCACTAACCTCTGTTGCAAGTATTGAAGTTCAAATACAAGTGATGTTATTCTAATTTCCCAATTACCCTCCTTGCATCTGGATAAGACTATAAAGGCTTAAACATAGTCCTTTAATGTTATCAATTCCAACAGGATAAGTCTATAATTAACTACCTAAGAACAAATCCTATTACCGGTTAAGTCTCAATTCATTGTTCCTAGATGCACAAAGCTTTGAGTTTAAATAATCATGCAAGCAAACCTATCCTATATGTAAGTGATTTTAACTCACAACCTTCACATGCACATAGAGAATGCTATCATGCTTTCAATGCTTAAAGTTAACTACTCCCTAAATATTTTTTCATGAGATGACAAACACAACACATTCAAAGTAGTAAAGTTTGAATAGGTGCATTCACTTCTTGAATTAGCATATGAAGATGAAAATCACAAATACCATAAAATGTAAATTAAAACATCAATTCACACAAGTTTGGCTAGAGCTTTCAACCCTAGCCCCAACAAAGTAACTACTCACTCATAATCATACAAATGAGCATCAAATCTAGGGGAATATGGTCCGTACGGTACCCCGCATTTGCCTCCTTATAACTTTTGGTACCGCAGCTTTGAAAAATATCAATACGGTACTTGAGGTTCTTGGCCCGACCGAGGATCAGTACATTTTGCCGTTAGCTCCATTACATAAGTTGTCAAGTGGCAATTTTTGAAGGGTATTTTTATCCATTCATATATTAATTTGTTAATTTTTTTTCTTCTAAACAGTCTTTTCCTCTCTGTCCCTCTGTTCTTCTTTCTCCCTCTTTCCAGATCAAAGATCCACAATTTTGAGATACAAAAACAACCCAAAACTGAAATCAATCAAAAAACACCACCACACCAATAAATAAAACAAAAACCTCCAAAAAATCCATCCAAGCTCTATCTCTAATTTACATTCACCAACTCCGGCTCGGGTGGCGAGTCAGCGCGCCTCTCTGGCCTCGTTGCGAGCTTCCGAATCGTCACGGAGTGGCTACTGAGGATGGAGCAGATGAGGGAGGCTTCGCTGCTCAAGGTGGAGAAGCTGCAGCTCAAGTCGAAATTATGGTCTTCAAAGCTTCCTTTTTCACTCATGCCATTCCCATCCATGCTCTGCTCTCTCTGGTCTTCAAAAAGCTATCTAAAGCTCTTAGCTTTAAAAGTTTCTGTCGAATTTGGGATTGGATTTTTGACTGGAAAGTTCTATTCCATTTTTGGTTGATGGAATTGTGTAAATTGGTGGTTGTACTTATCATTTTGTGTTTGGTTGCTGTGGAAAAATGAAGTGGGAAATTTAGAGTCTTGTGATTGAAATATGCTTTGAATTAGTTGTAGAATAGTTTTTCTGTGCAACCAATCTGTACTTGACTTTTATTTGGGACATTGATTGTGATTGGTCGGACCTTTGGCTTCTGTTGCATGTTGGTCTTGGTTGATCACTTGTGGAAAGTCTGTTTCTTTCAAAATTTAGCAGGATTGGTGGTGCTCAAGTTTGAAAATTGGTTATATAATCGAGTTTGGGATCATGTTTAGTTGTGATCTTATTTGGGTTTGGCTCAGGATGAATATATGAACAATCAGAAAGAGAAGATTCACATATACTATTGGGGAAGAAGCGGAGATCACAGTGTCAATGCTTGTAGGGATTGTCCGAATTCATGGTGATATATATAGAAGCTTTTGTGTGATGATAGATGATGGTTTTTGGTCTTCTTGGACTCGAGACTGGCTGGGATTGAAGGTAAGGCGTGGATGGATTTGAGGAGGAAGAAGATGAGAAGATGGGTTTGCTGGTAAAACTCGGAGACCTTGTTATTCTTGACCCTAAAATCTTACCCTTTTGGCAGAACTTGACTTTGGGCAGCTCTGATTTCCTTTTCGGTTCATTGTACTTGACTGTTTCTTCCTCGTCGTATTCTATCTGGTAGTAGTGGACTGGTGGTAGAGGAGGAGAAAAGAGCTTGCTGGTGGTGCTAATTGGGGTAGTTAGGACATGACTGGAATTAGTGAGGATTAAGACATAAAATGACAAAAATACCCCTCAAAAATTGCCACTTGACAACTTCCGTAACGGAGCTAACGACAATATGTATTGATCCTCGGTCGGGCCAAGAATCTCAGGTACCGTATTGATATTTTTCAAAGCTGAGGTACCAAAAGTTATAAGGAGGCAAAGGCGGAGTATCGTACGGACCATTTTCTCTCAAATCTATAAAGTACATCAAGGTAAATTTAAAGAGTTAATGAAAGAATGAGCTAGTTGAAACTTGACAAATCAATGGCTAGCTCCTTATTGTTCTCCTTGATTACTCCTTGGATCACCCTTGATGGTGGAATGGATGGATAATGGACTTCTTGATGATGGTGGATGAATGGAATGGTGATAAAGATATGATGTTTCTTTGGCTAACTTTGAGTGGTAGTGATGGAGCAATAGTGGTGGTGATGGAGTTTATATGCACAAGCTCATGTTTCTACGATCTCAATCTGTATTTATTTGAATGATGCTACAAATCTCTATCAAAGTGGTTATTTATTTATAATTGAACAAAAGGGAGTACGACAGTAGGTCTAGAGCCTTACATGGGCTGTTTTTTTTTTTTTTTTTTTTTTAGAATACCGTCTCTCCAAACTCTCTTAGAAGCCCTCTTCGCACCCTGATCCAGACCCAGCTACTAGAGCATGCTGTTAGCATTAAAGCCACCCTCAAGTGCAAGAGGTACAAGTTATAGAATAGGGGATTAAGTAAGGATGTCGAACCCACGAGAATTGGTAAATCCTTTCCTAGCTAGGGAAAACCTAAGGAAAAACTAGAAGAATATGCAAATATACAATCACAAACAAAGGCTCACAAGTGAACCAAAGTTCATGGTGAGTATGTGCAAGATGATGTGTAGAGATTTGATTTTAATTTTGAGATTGGTTTCTATTCAAATTGAAACAATGAAAGTAAGTAATATAAACTAAGTTAAACAAAACAAGTTATTATCAAATGGATGGGAGTTAGGGCATCGGGTTTCACCTTTTGCCTCCCTTGCAAGCATTAAAGCAATTGAATATGAATGATGCAAAGCTAATTGTCCAACTATCCTCTTATCATCTGGATAGGACTACTAAGGCTTAAACCCTTTCATTTTATTGACTCTAACCGGATAAGTCTAGAGCTAACTACCTAGAGACAAATTCAATTACCGGATAGGTCTCAATCATTTGCCCCTAAATGCATAAAGCTTAGAGTTTAGGTAACCAAGCAAGCAAACCAATCATATCTCCAGGTGATTTTAGCTCACTACCCTCACATGCATACATGATGTGCTTTCATGCTCCCTTCTTACCTAAAGGTAATCAATCTCTAGGAAAAACTTCATGTCATGGCAAACACATAACTCAAATTGATTAAGTCTAAGTAATGCATTCAACTATTGACTTAGCATGTGAGAATGACAACATGAATTTGCATCAATTTATAAACAAAAGCATCAATCCAAGCAAGTTTGGCTATGGCTTTCAACCCTAGCCCCAACTAGTTCACTACTCACATATAGCTAGATATACAAGCTTCAACATTCTATTAAACATCAAATACATAAAGAGATAGGGAGTAAAGGGTGACTATTGATGATGCCGGAAGAGGTGGTGGAGATGGGTTTCCAAGAACATGATGTGGTGGTAGTCACCTCCTTCTCCTTGCTCCAAGCTCTTGATATTGGTGAGAATAGTGAAATTTGGGATCTCTAAGATGAGTTGTGGTGTTGAGTGGTGAAGGAAATGGAGGATGTAGTGGTGGAAATGGAGGTTTTAGAGGTGGAGATGGTGGTTTTTGTGGTGGAGATGGTGGTCTATTCTCTAGAGAGAAAATGGATCTTGGATAGGATGAAGATGATTGAATGGAGTCAAGAATGCTGAATAATTCCCTTTGGCCTCTCCTTGATCAGCTATGTGTGTCCTCCTTGGTCCCAAAGTGTGCAAGAGATGCTCTTACACCTTGTCCCCTAAATGGTCCCCAAATAGACAAGGTGACAAAAGGACAAGGTGTAGGGATATATTTGAATTTCAAGTGATGGGATATTTTCACAACCATGGTCCTCCTTTGCTGGAGAAAAGACCCTCCATGAGTGGCGGCTCGCCGGAAAAGTTTGCCTGAAAAGTCGCCGGAAAAGTCGATTTGCAATTTTCTTCCAATCTCCGTGTCTTCTTCTCCTAGCTTCAAATCTCCGCATTTCAAGCCTTAAATGGTCATTTTATTCTCAATGCAAGGTTTCCTACAAATAAAAGGAAATGGATTAAAAAGGGTAAAATAGAGTGGAAGACAAATCAATTTTCATAATTATGGGGCATAATTGCATAAGTAATTTGTGACTCAACACATGCTCGGACACCTGCACCGGGCTATTCCATTGCGTTGCGAGCTTGATTAGGGAGTTCCTCACTTCGTGGCATCGATGTGGAAGATGGTAATTGTGGTGGAGTAGTAAAGGGAGCATGGGTTTAGATTTTGGGAGGTGGAGATGGAGGTTTTGTGGTGGAGATAGAGATAGAAAGAAGATGTAATTGGGTGGTATGGGTGATTTTCCTCTTGAATGAGAGAAGAGTTGCTTAAATAGGGATGAGAGAGGTGTAAAATGATGATGGAAAGCAAAGAGAGCAGCTGGCTTCATAAATGGAGCAAAAAGGAAGAGTGTTGGAGTGATATTAGTTCCCAAAACTAAAGGGGGAAAAGTACGGAAGGGATGAAGTGAAAAAGAGAAGTAATGATGAACTATTAGAGAGACTAGAGTAGGAAAAGATGGCTGAGAGAGAGGGAGAGAGCAGCTAGCTTTCTCAAGTGCATGGAAAACAAGGAAAAAAGGAGTGTAGAGATGGTTTTGGGTCACCGAAGTCAATGGGACAAGCATGGGAAAAAATGTATACATAGGAATGCCTATTATTCAAAGGATAATGGGATATGGATGTAATGATGTTACTCCACCTTCTTGGTCCTTGTTGATCCTCCTTAATTGTGACCAGAAAAGCTATGGCACCACCATAAGTGGTGGTAGGCCGCCATTTGTGGTGGTTCGCCGGAATTTAGAATTTTACTTTTTGTTCCACATTTGATTGTCATTCTTCATAGCTCTAATTCTCTACTTCAAAACCCAAAATAGATGTTTCCTTGACTCTTGCAATATTCCTAGATAAATAAGAAAATGACTTAGTCAAAACTAAAATTCACTCAAAAATAAATTAAATTCAAAATTTAGAGGAATGTATATAACGTAATTTTGGTCTAACAACAAACAAATAGAAATCAATTTGTATTCCCTTTGTCACCAATATGTCTACCGTAGGCAATATATTCTGAAGCACCTTCTATATGTAAATTCAAGCATTTCCAAGAACACAAACTTGTTATACACCATTCTAAACCTTTGAAATAACTGTTGCACCCCCACCATTAGCTACATGTCGTAGTCCCAAAAAGAGTCTACAAGCACTTTTTACAGTAAATTGGCCCTTTGGTCAAGGGGTCACACCCTTCTATCATTCAAATTTCGTTCTGAGAATACTAGAGACTTCACAACTGGCACATCTTGAAGAACAAAGAGATTATGCACCTTATTCATATCCCACCTCCCTTGAGCTATAGGAAGATCCTCCACAAGCAAATTGACATCAACACTAATTGCCCAGGCACCGGAACAAAAGGATAGGCATTAGGAGCCACAGATCCATCCAAACCCGAACCCCAACACCATTACTGATCTGCCACCTCATACCTTGCTTTAGAAGATCCCTAGTACCCATAATACTCCAGAACAAGAAAGAGAACTATGATAAGGTACATCAAAAAAATCACAATCCAGAATATATATACTTGGCTTTGTACATTTTGGTAATAAGAGAATCCGGATTCTATAAAACCCACCATCCTTTGCTAACATTGCTTTATTGAAAGCATGAAGATCGCGGAAGCCAAGGCCCCATTCCTTCTTAGGTAAAGAAAGTGTATCCCAAGAGCGCTAGTGAATTTTTCTTATTCCATACTCCCCCACCAAATTTTAGCACAAATCTACAGCAAATCATCACTAAAAATTCTTTATGACTTCAAAGCAACTCATAGCATATGTAGGGAGTGATTAAGCAACCACCCTAATGAGAATATCTTTTTTGGCCCCAGTCAATCATTTTCCTTGCCAATCATCTAGCTTCTTCCCAAGTCTTTCTTTAATATACTGGAAGGTTGCAGTTTTAGCTCTCCCAACATAAGTAGGTGGCCCTAAATATTTCTCATGGGACTCCACCACCACCACATTCAATACAGATGGTGTTCTTGGATTTTGCATTATGACAGCAAGGGAATCTAATTTGTGAAGACTGGTTATCAATTAGCAACTGTTGTAAGGTTGAAATGGAGATTGTCAGTGTTTGAACAATTATTGGACATAGAAATATTAGATTCGACTAAGAATTTTGTTGTACTCAAAAAGATCAAATTGTTTATGTGGTGTTCCTCCTATGGCATTTTCCTTGGATTTCTAATATGGCTCATTAGCCATAAGAAGTTACCCATTTCATCCATGGTGTGAATAAGCAGTAGAGACAAAGTTAGTATGGTTTGCAAAATAGGTCCGATGCTGCTCGATCTTTTTTGCAAGAGGTAGTTTAATGGACATAATGAATTTGGTTAGTCGGTACTAACTTATGCTGAAAGTAATCAATTTGGTTTCACTTTTTGGCATAATTGACATGATAGGCAGATAGTGCGTAAATATAGAATGCAGTTAATGAGTTAAGGAAGATAAATGGAGAAGATAATTAGCATTTCTCTTACATTTTTAGTTTTTCCTTGTTTATCTTGGTGTAATTACTTTTGGCTTTGAAAAAAACTGCATAACACATTGGACTTCTTCATTTTTGTCATTTTGACAAGTAAATACAATTAACCTCTAAAAGACTTTCTAGGAAATCTAGATTGATTTGAAATTTTCATATTCACAAGCAACAATGACTTAGCAAGACTAATATATAAGACTTTATAGGCATTTGGGCTAAATCGTTCTTCCTACTAAGAGCAACTCCAACAATTTGTCTATAATTTTGGTATTATAGAGAAGCAAAAGTCAAAACTTTCTATAGTTTTTCTTCTCCAACTCTAACAGATTCTCTATTTTACAGTAATCTCTAAAATCTTTATAATCCTTCCTTAAAATCTTAGAGATTGTTGTATTAAGAAATTTTATTTTCTCCTTTCTCACTATTTTTAAAATGAGAATAGTTATAGAGAATCTGTTGGAGCAAAAGAGGCTCATTAAAATAGAGAAAAATCAAAACATAGGGAAGTTGGAGTTGTTCTAAATAAGACTAGTTAATAAGATTATGCAGAAATGAGATCTTACTACATTCCTATTTACAAGGCGCTATATATTCTAGGGTCCTTGGCCAAAAACACCAAAATGAGCTAAAATTATCCCACTAAACAATAGATTCCTATATTCTATTGTTGTTCGTTTGTTAAACTAATTAACCCCACTAATTCCATACTCCCAGAGGCCCAAAAGTCCAAAACTAGTAGACCAGAAGCTGCATATAATTTCGATTAGGTAGATTTTATTATCTTACATTAAACTCTAGGCTTTAGCTAGATAATTCACTAATAGTGCAGGGTTCTACAGAATGAGGCCAGCCTTCAATGTTGGAATTGGGTTTATAGTTTCAAACCCAATAACCCAGTGTATTCATGTATACAGAAAGGCACGTACTAGTCCTAGCAAAACTGGGAATAATATGATCGTAGGCTCGTAGCCATACATAACTGTTGGTTCTTAAATGAAGAAGAAGCTAATTTGGCACCAAATTAGGCCGGGGCCGGCTAAGGATTATCTCAAGCAACTGCTCGCTCGGTTTCTTTTTTTCATATGGGACTTTTTGAAACCTTTCGATATCTAATTGGCTGAGTTGATTTGACTTCTCAATTCTTAATCCTTATGAGCTAAAGGCATATCATAATTAAAAGGCTTTGCCCAAAAAAAAAAAAAAAACGGCTGCCTATGTCAGCAAACTGTTAACAAAAAACAGATCGAAGACTAACTATTATTACGAACTTGTATTCTGATCATGAGTTCAAAAGAATACTTACTAACTTACAGTACAATGCTAGCTATATAATTGAAACCCTAGAAATGCTCACCATATTGAGTTTCCCCCTTACAATACAAACAATTAACTAATTAAGAATAATATACCTATTAGCTAGTCCTCACCTAGTATCAAATTAAGAAACCTAGCTGATTGAGTACATTACCGAACACAAAACACTATATCCATCCTTATCTAACAGATTAGGCAGGTTTCTTTGTCAATTTGATCTGAAGCTGAGGCAGGTTCAGACCTAACATTTTGACTTACGATG
The DNA here is from genome assembly GCF_002994745.2 of Rosa chinensis. Taxonomy (NCBI): domain Eukaryota; kingdom Viridiplantae; phylum Streptophyta; class Magnoliopsida; order Rosales; family Rosaceae; genus Rosa; species Rosa chinensis. The sequence continues at coordinate 43,812,157 of NC_037091.1, forward strand.
ATGCAGGGTTCTGCACATGCAATGCATGAGGAGGCAACCAGTACGACACAAAGCCGAAAACCATACAGTAAATACTAATGGTGTGATCATATAAAGCAGAATATTGTACAGTAATGGTTAGGCAGGTTTTACGACTAGGATTAGGGATAGATAACTAGTTTAGCTTTAAGCTTGTTAAACCATCTTTGCGATCCTGACCTGGTTATATATTAGATAACGTATAACGGCTGCAGCCTGCTTCTTTCACATGAAGGCTTCTAAAGTTTCGAATTCGTCCGAATATGGCAGACGCAATTATGCAGGTCTGAAATTTATTGTAGCCATAATCTGTAAGATTAGATAATGGCGCATATTATTGGCCACAGAAATCGGTAAGATGGTTGAAGGAAATTCCCAACCCACCATGGCCAACTTGTGGATAGAGATTTGAGGGGTTATTCAACATAAACTTCATTTAATTGACTCGCTTTTAAGATGCAGGTTTTGGAGCTCAAGTCAAGTTGAATGGAAGCAAAGTCCAAACCCACTCAACTAATCATCAAATCGATCATTGATAGAGATATATCATGGATCTGTAATACACTAATCTGTCAAGCTCAGACCTCTACTTCTATCCATCAATGATTGCTGAAAAATAATAGAGAGTGAAATTATTAATCTGCGATCATGCCAACAATCATGCGCTAGATACAGTTTTTGAAACTTTGAAGAGAAACTAGCTACCTTCCTTGGTCGACTAAAAATTAAATGGAATCTTGTGTAGTCCATAAATCTGTAATATGTCAAGCTCAGACTTCTACTTTTATCAATCAATGATTGCTGATAAATAATAGAGTGAGATTCATGCCAACAACCATGCGTTCAGTACAATTTTTGAAACTTCGAAGAGAAAGTAGCAAGCTTCCTTGATCGAGTAAAAATTAAATGGATGCTCGATCGTGTAGTCCAACGAATTAAAATTTGCAGTAAAAGGTGAGACGTTCATTGGATCCAACATTGGTATATACTTATCCAGTGGCGGAGCCAGGAACTTAGGCTTACTGGGGCACAAAAAAAAAATATATATAAATATAAAAAACATATAAAATCTTTAAATATAATTTATATATATTACAATGGTACTTATCCTCGACGAGATTTCATATTTTGAAATCATTGCATGATAGTCCCATTATCTATACCAGTAAAAATGTCTTTCTCAATATATAAAATCAAGCAATCATTTATAAACTCGTCGCCCATTCGACTGCGCAAACGAGTCTTCACAATATTCATACCAGAAAATACTCTCCTACACTTGCAGTCACAACTGGTAAAATCAATGCTAATGTCAAAAGCAAGTACACCAATGGATATGTCACATCTTTTTTTGTCTGAACCATCTTTCGTGCAAGATCAGTAATTCCCTTCAATTCAGAAAACTCAATGTTGGAGCGCATGTCTACTATGTAATTTTCAAGTTGATCATCAAGTACCTCTAGATCATGTGCAGAGAAATCATGAGGATAATATTGGGCCAGCTTTATCAACTTTTCTTTGTCAAAAGCTAAGAATGAATTTCTCAGGTTCAAACATGACATACAAAGAAGCAGTTCAGTATTCTTCTTATTGAAACGATCATCCAACTCTTGAAGCTGATTATCAATAATAGTATAAAATAACTAAACACGATAATGATGCAAGTTTGTGATCACTTGAGCATTGCGCTTTGATTTCCCTTGAGCTGCAAAGCATTTATCCATATTTGAAACTTTAATAGAATGCTTTTATAAACCTCATATTAATATAATATTAATATTATATATATATATATATGTATTATTAGTTTTTTATGAAAAGCTAAGTGGGGCAAGGGACCCATTGGGCCCCTGCCTCCCTCCGCCCCTGTACTTATCATGATACACCTTATAGGGAAAGCTTTAGGCCTTTAGCGGCCTCTTTTATAGAACTTCTCTTTTCTTTTTTTCTTTTTTTTTAATATTTGTATTCATACCTTCAAAATTTGCATTTGTACCTCTTAACTTTTCTAAACTTTTAATATTATTTTTTAACCTTATTTCAAAAAAATATATTATGTTTTTAACCCTAAATAGGAAAAATACAAACACTGGAGGTGGCCAGGTGGGTGGTGTGGATTGTGGAGGTGAAAAGAAAAAAAAAGAAAAATAGTAAAGTTGGAAGTTTGAGGATTAAAAAATATAAGTGGAGATTTAAATATTAGTTGTGGAGATATGAAAATAACCACTTATTTTTTTTATCGAAAGACATTCATTTTTATCTTATCTAATAAGACATAGCACTCTATGTTGTATGGTTTAAAGTCATGTAGACTCGGCATATAAAATCTTCAATTACACCACTATATCTTCAAACCCCTTCAAAAAAAAAATTAAAAAAATACAAAGAGTGCAACACACTTGCGCCTAAAGATGCAATGATTTTTAGAAAAGGTTTTAACAATTTGAAATAAAAAGAGTTTATACATGCAAACTTCTTCAAAATTAACTTTACATGGTTTTCATATTGGAGAAGATCCAACCTAGTCTAGTGGATATAATTCTAATTTCATTCCTCAAAACGTTACTTTAGCTTTTGAGTCAAAAAATCACCCATGACCCATAGAGAAGCCGCGGCCGCGCGATGTTTGAAGAGGATTTCGTATATGTGGATACACATTATGACAACTGCAAGTGGTCATTGTATATAGGTTTTAAATGATTTACAAAGTCCTTATTAAGCTCTCAATGTATACAAATAGTAGCACTAATTGGGATTTTGGGACTCATCACTAGTGCTTCTGAATGGAAAAAAGAGTCAATTGGAATCAAAAGGTCAAAAGAAGAAACGACCTCAAATTAATACATTTAGAAATTGACATGGATATGAATATACATCATTGCCCCCTTATTAAAGTCCTGATTTTGTATCATGATGATATATATTATGGCATCTTGCGCACGGGGGCTCCTTGATGGATATATTATCGTGTAGTCGTGTGGGAATTCTACTATATCATAAAGCCATTATGTTTATTGACTAGCTTATGATTGCCTTCGAGTTTCTAGGTGCAAAAGCTAGCGTGAGATTTCTCAAAAGGTAGATGTAAGCCACACAAAATCACGAGTTAAGTAATCAACATTGTTTGGTAGATATGGAAGGAGGGATGTAATCATTTGAGGTTTGGTGCTCTCACTCGATCTTTTTTTTTCTTTTCTTTTCTCTCAAACCCTAATAAACTCATGGTTCGTAGTCATTTGTGACTTGAGTCTGAATAAAGTTTGTTTGAGAATTAATTACTAAATGCAACCCTAATTTGGGTTGGTCTGGTTCAAGTTGCGAGTCTAATCATAGGTAATGAGCACTTACAAAATATGAAGTGACATGTGACAGTGATTGATAAACAAATTAATGAAAACGTGTGATCTTCTTTAAGATATAGTGTGATCTTATTTTTATATTTTTGTTAACTGACTAGTAATTTGCGTCCTACGATGATAACTTGTTAAATTTAAGCTTATAAGTCTGCATCAATTCATAAATTTAACTGACTAGTAGATTGCTTCCTATGATGATAACTTCCTAGCAATTTTTGAGTCAAAATTTAGCCATTTTAGAAATATGTCTGCATCAATGCTCTCTATTATAGTTAGTTTTGAATTCATATTTTTTTTTAAAGAAATGTTAAATAGTTTAAATGTATTTAAAAATTACATAAAATAACTCAAAATGAATGTTATAAATTATAGAGAGCCTTATTTTGCTCTCTATATTTAAGAACAAAATAACTAAAAGTTATAACAGAGAACCATTTAGGAGTCTGGTGCAGCTGTTAAAATATATAAAAAGCTAAATATGCTCTCCAAATTAGTTAATGAACTAAAATAGAGTCTGTTAAAAATACTTTAAAACAACTTATTTTAAGTGTTAACACTATATCAACATAAACAATTCTCATAGAGGATGCAAATGATGAAAGAAAGAAAGGCTAACCAAAATGATTCGTCACGCTTGAGTAAAGTACTTTAGGAAATAATGAGTAGCTTTTGTAGGTTGATGAGTTTGAATATTCGTATAAATGGAAGAGAAGCAAAAGGTTTTCTCCAAGCCAAAAGCAGTTGTGGTCCTTTCTATCTCGTCCTGGTAATATATCTATATTTTTTGGTGCCACCAGCATTTGAATTTGTTACTTTAAAGAACTTCGCACCCACGAACACCAAACTCATCATTAGCGATCAAATCACGAGAAAACAATAGGCTATATGTACAACTTTCACGCTCTCGTTATAATACTTCAATTCTCTTTCAAGCTTAATTTTAGTTTGACAGTTTCTTTTGCAACCTTTTAATATTAAGTACGTGACAAGTTGGTACTCGAGATAATGTTAATTTGTATTGATAATGTATCATGTCCTTTTGAGTTGAGTGCCAATATTTTGGTTTTGCACATAGAAATTCGTGATTTGACGAAATGACATGTTAGAGCAAGTTCACCCGTAGTCAAGAAATGTCAAGGCGTTGACCAGTCAAGTAATTGTTCACTGTCACTGGACATGGGTTTCCATCCGTTTTTTTTTTCTTGACTTGTCAAGACCGTTCATTGAATTTTTACTGTTCATTTTCACTGTACATTCATCGTATCCACTGTTCAAATTTTTTTTTTGCTTTTAAAATTAAAATATATTTTATGTAAATAGATGATAATAATGGAGATTTATGGATAATTAATGTCATAATTATGCAATTTACTATTTTTCTAATATTTTCGGTGGACAAATTATGAGTCACCTACAATTACCGACAATTTATCTTGAAAAATTAGGAATAATTACAATGTAATTACACAACATGCATAATCACCTAATTATTCAAATCATGATCCTCATCCTCTCTATGAATCCAATTTGTGTTTGAAGGTTCATCATTAGGGTTAAAGTTGGTGGAATCACTCGTAGAGAAAGGTAAAAATTGTGGTTGTGTAGGATATCCCCCCGGATAAGGTGGTTGCGGATAGTATTCACCGGGGTAAGGGGGTTGTGGGAGTCCACCGGTAAAGGGAGGTTGTGGGAATCCATCGGGGCAAGGTGGTTGTGGGTATGCACCACCAAAATTTGGTTGTGGGAATGCACCACCAAAATTGGGTTGCGGATAGTATCCACCCATAGAAGGTGGCGTCTGCTCGCCAAGTTCTTCTTTCTCCGCTATCTTCTTTTGCTTTCTTGACCAATAACGCTTTTTATTTGGCGTCATTTGACTTGTATCAATCTCCATAATACAGTCTTCCCTCTATTTAATTTGGTCTTCCCTCTCTTTAATTCGGTCTTCCCTCTCTTGTAATAGGAGTTGCTCTTTTCGCATTTCGATTTGCAATCGGATACATTCTCGTTGATTTTCCTCCTGGAGACTTCGAGCGAATTCCTCATCGAGTTTTTTCTTGCCCGCGATTACCTCTATTTGGTTGTTTGCTATACTCTCGAGTGTGCTTGACAAAGGACTTTGGTCTTTCACTGCCTTCTTTCATTTCCGAATTGCTTCTTTCGCAGCCTTCCTTCCTTGAGGCCTCACATTAGGATATGCAATTTCACCTGCAATTACATCATCTACATCCATGTCCAAGTTGATGGAAGAATTTTCAGCAATTGGTTGTGTGTGCGTATGTTGACTTCCTTCATTTGATGTTCCTCCGGATGTATGGCTAGGGATGTCTTTAAATTGTGCAAAGCCCTCCACAACAGCGTAACTATCAAAACTCTGAAACAAGTGTCTTTTGGTCCTCCCTTTTTTCTTCATCCCTTTATGCCACAATTTATGTGCTTCATCTTGCTACGTAATTAAAAAAATTAATAAAAAATGTTATTACTACAAATATAAACGCCATTATGAAGGGTTATCTATTATAAAGGTCATAATTTTTTCAATAAAGTATCTCACCGTTGGCAACAATAAAAATCAATAAGTACAAATATAAACATCGTTGTAATTACATAATTATTTAGGCATCAACTAATTATCTTAATTGTAACGAAAAGCAATTACTACAATTAAAACGATATTCTAATTGCTACATTATTTATCATGTAATATTTTACTATAATGTATCAACAAATTAAATGATTTATCAACAAATACATACCTCATCAACCGTATTCGAACCGCTCTTGTACCAATTTTTTGCTTGCCTTAATGCACAATGCCACTCAAAGAGTTCAACCTTCAAAATTTTCTACCTTCCTTGCAAAGATTGGGCTGATCGGCTCTTGGGCCAATTTGCGTCAAAGTGTCGCTTCACGCGCCTCTATAAGTCATTCATTTTCTGATTTGTGCCCACAGCCGGACATTGGCTTACAACTTTCCAAGACTTGCACAATTGAACATCTTCCTCATCCGTCCATCTCCTTTTCTCTTCGGTATTATCATCTTCACTTTGATCTCCCACGTGTCCGGGCATTGGACGTGTGTTTCCCCTTTGTTCAGCCATATTGGATAATGAAAAATTTGGATGATGAGAGCTATATGAAGAGGAGGAAGGTGTAACTATGAACTCTAATTTTTTGGGTGTGAGATGTAAAAAAAATGGTAGATATTTATAGATAAATTTTTAGAATTTTTTACAATTTATTTTGTTACCGTTTATTAATGTTACAATTTTTTTCCTTACTGTTTTGTTACCTCACATATATAATCATACATATTAATTGCCTAGCCATCAGATCTGCCTTCGCTATTCAATCCAACGGTGTGGATCATTTGACCGTGGGCCCTCAAATTCCAAACCAGCCAATTCCTCTCTACTAGGCGACAAAAAAGATGCAGACGCCAGCTGGAGCTTCCTCATTCGTCTGTGCGCTCCAGTCTCCCTCTTCTCTGCGTCTGTCTCTGTGCCCTAACGTCAGCCACGTTCTCTCCACTTCCGACGTGGCAGCTGGGCCTCTCCTTCTACTGGTTAAGAAATTAGTTAGGGCTTTGTCCTTTTTCTTCGCCTCGGTCATCAAAAGCCAAGTTTTGGCTGGTCAAATTAGGCCCGGTGGAGGAGTGTTTTTGGATGTGCCCGGTCACCACATCATGTTTCCTTGTTGGTGCCCGGTCAAAACGAGACCGTTGCACTTGCTCTTAGAGCATGAAACAATGCCAAATTGCCATTATATATGCAATAATACTGTTTTCCTACTTTTGTGATTCCTACTGAGTAATTATTATTATAGAATCCTCTACATGTATACTTTTATATTTCAACAGATATGAAAGTGTTATATTGTAGAATTTCCTGTCAATATGAATCTGCATTGTTATAATAAAGTTGGATGTTTTTTGTCTAATTACAATACTTTCCTTGTATTAGGAACCTAGATCTGTAGCGCATCCGGCGTAGTATCAATGGAGGATCCTCACTACCTCTACGTATTTGAATGTATAATGAGTATGTCTATGTCTTTAAATGGCAGCAGAATAGTATGTAACATCTTATTCTGCCTTGTGATGAATATATTATGGGTGGTTCTAGTTGGACCTCAAAATTTGCTATTTAGACCTCCTTTGCTTAGTACACCTCTAATTTACTTTTTAGAATACTTAAAAAGCTAAGTAGACCTCTTTAATTTTACCAAAATGCCATTGAACATGAGATACAACAATTTGTTACTCTACTTTTTATATCTATCTTCAACCACGAGAAGAATAATGAATCAAAATCACATGATATTGCTCTCTTATGAGTAGGTCTCTCCTCCACCAAAATTAATCAGAGAGTTGGTTCTCGATCTTGATATATTGTTGGAATCCTTTTGAATTTGCTAAAAGAAGAATTTCAAGGGTTTTGGGTTGGAAGATCAAGTAATAACTATATCATAATATTCAATTAATTTAGTTTAAGAAAATTCCAAATCAGATTGTTTTGAATTTATTTTTGTATTAAATATTGGGTCATGTATAGAAATTATTATTTTTACTTAATTGTTTTGGGTAAATTATAAAACTATATAGGCAATATAAGGCAATTTCGGAAAAAAAAAACAATTTAATTTAATGTTATATTTAGTTGGAGAAGGTATGAAGAGTATTTATTTATTTATGTTTCCATTTTTCTTTCTTTGTCCTTATTTGTCTGTTCATATAACTTGACAAAGTCTATCAATAATTGAAAAAAGTTGGAGGTCCAAATATTAAATTTGGAGGTCCAACTAGAATCACCCATATATTATTCCGCCCCCAAGGCTTGACTCAAAAAAATAATAGTCACCGCTACTAGAATCTAACTTGGGGATGATTAAAACCCTAAAGAAAAAAAACAAAAAGTTGTTGTGATGGTTGTGCCCTGCTTAGTTACAATACTCATTGTCTTTCTGCTGCCTAAAACAAGCATAACAAAGAAAGAAAAACCTAATTTTCTTATTAATATTCAAAACTAACATAACCTTCAATCGCCAAAACTATAGTGGTATAGAATGAGACTAAAAATGAGATTACTACTCTCCTTTTTACGATAAAGAGAGGTGGGGAGTTACCAAATAGGTGATGAACAACACAACCTTCTTCTTCTCGATCACCCATTCTTATTAGCAGGAGTCTGCAGACTTTTGTTTGGTCTTTTCCCCATTTATGTGTTGGCAAGATCCGAGGATACTCCCCCTCGATGAGACCTAGAGCTGATTCACTCAACATATGAACTCTCTCAAAATGAACAAATTGAAGCTTCTTTAATAGAGAAGAAATGAATCATTCCCAAATAAAATTATACTACGTACTCCAATGCAGTAATTTTTTTTTTGTTGAGAAAAATGCACAATTCGAAGACTTAGCATTTTAATTTTTTTTTTTCATGTAAAATTTTTGAATCCTATTGAACATAAAATGAGGAAGGTATAGAGAATAGAGGAAAACCCTAAGAGAGAAATCCTTGTCATTCATCTACGCCTCCATGCCTGTGGTGGCCACTGGCCTCGACAGTGGGTGATGAGCGTGGCCAGACGAGACTCGTGCTAAGGGGCGGCTCAATGGCTGAGGGCAGGGTCCAAAGAGGGTGGAAGAAACCAGGAATAGGATGATGGAATGAAGGTTTGGGGATCCGATTCAGATCAACTTCGATCTGGGTTGCAGAATGGCGAGCGACTTTGCAAGCTAGTGGTGGTGCCTGGTGGTTAGGCGTGGGTTGGTGGAAGTTACCATGGACGGTGATGTAAGATCATACCTATTGCACAGCAATAGATATGAACTAGCTATTATATGTTGTATGCATTAGTTAATGTAAATGAGCTATTTTGAATTCAAATGTAAATACAATAACCAATATATATAAACTTTTTAAGTAATTGAATTAAGTTTATATATTAGAATATCTGTTAAAGAATTTCAAATTCAAATGTGTGGTTATCCAGACAAATCTATTGGGAAGTTATTTTGACAGTTCCTTGATGGAAGGAACTGCCATATAACTGCTGTGTTCAACAGCTTTATAAATAAAGTGGAATTTGTATTTGATCCCTGCTAGAACATAAAAACGCTCTCATTGAGTTTGTCCCATCAAGCAATAAAGAGAGATACGTGTGTATCTAGGAGAATATCAAATAAATAACAGCAGTAGATCACTAATGGATAACGGCAGCAATCCACCAAGTTAGTTTTATGATTTTATTTCATAACATTGATCTAACATTTGAGATAGTATACTTGAGTTATAAGTTTATGTTTCATATTGAATCTAACAATTGGTATCAGAGCAACTATGCTTAGATTTAGATCGATGTTTATTGTAATGCAAATTTATATATATCCTGGGACTTGATGTGATATGTTGTTGTTCATATAAATAAATCTGCATATCAATTAAGTACAAAGCGATAATAAATTTTACTGCTGTTATTTGTATAAACTGAATATTGTTTTTATCGTATTATATATTGATTATTTGTTATATGTATACATGTGAAAATTGTATCTAACTTCAGAAACTACTGCATATTTCATGTAGATTTACATTGCTGCCAAAGTAGCCATGATTATATTGATATATGCAATAGGCTAAATGAAATTTGGGACCGTGACCGCTTACCCAAATTTAGGCCAATATACTCCCACTTACTCCACTAAGAGTTTTTTATTCCCACTTACCCAATTTAATATTTAATGACAGTTTTACCCTTAACTTAACTCAATTAATTAATTACATGTGCATCTCCCTGTCTCTCTCCACTCTCCCCGATCTGCTCTTTCTCTCTCATCCCCCATTCTCTCTCTCTCTCTCTCTCTCTCTCTCTCTCTCTCTCTCTCTCTCTCTCTCTCTCTCTCTCTCTCTCTCTCAAATTCCACTCTGATTCCGCGTGACATCGTAATGGGATTGGTGGTGATGATGAAGCGGCGACATCACAGAGAGGATCCGAATCGGATCTTGCAGAACCGTGCGACCCTATCTCCTTCTACATCGGCGGTGGGTTTTGAGCTATCAAACGACATTGTGCTGGGGCACGATACCAACCGTGCGACCCTCTCTCCTTCTCTACTAATCTCGCCGGCTCCGGGTTTCATTTTGTTTTTGGTTATTTTCGTCTTACAGGAAAGGAAATCAAATACTTTTCTTTTCTCCAGGGAAATAAAAAAATGGAGACTAGCAAACTCGGTATTTTTTTTCTGTTCTTTTCTTTTGATCTTTTCTTAAAACAAGTAACTTGATCATGCACTTATAACATTTTTAATCTGAAAGTGAGAGAGCCAGAGAGTGAGACTTGTCACTCACTGAGAAAAATGGCATTTCCCCTTTTTTTTAATTATAATTTGGTTGGCAATAATAAGATTATTGGGAGGCAATAATAAGATTATTGGGAGGCAATAATAATATTACTGGGGGCAATAAAATGTTTATTAGGGCAATAATAAGATAATTGGAATGCAATAATAAGATTATTTATTTAGATAAACCTACTAAAACATTCAAAATTAAAAACATCTTCATTTTTCACTAATTATTAATCCCCAATGAACTTGTTATTAGGGGAGCAATAATATGGTTACTGGATATTATTAGGGGGCAATAAATTCATACGCCGGAATCCAGTCACTAGTCCGATAGTTGGATTCGGGATTCCGGTGACCGTTCGCCGGATTCCGGTCTCTGGTCGCCGAATTCCGGTCACTGGTCGCCGGAGTCCCCGGCCGGCCACTGGTCACCGGTGTCACGCCCCTGATTTTACACACATGAAAAATCGATATATATATATATATATATATATATATAACCCCATAATTATATATGCGTGAACGTCCAGTCATCAATACAAAATACCTGAAATCTTTTTCCCTTAAACTTACACACATATTGATGCCCTGAACCCTCAAAGTTAATATACACTCGCCCCAAAGAGTTATATATTACACAAGCTTACGAATTAAATTGTCAACAACAAGATAAAACGTAAATGCTCCTCAGAGCTCACTACAACAGAAGTCCAAATAACGGTAAAGTCACAAAATTGGCTTCCTACCGTAAAGCTGCTAGCTCGCTACCTCGGTTTCAGCCACGATTTCCCTGACCTGCAGGATTAACCCCTACACCGTTTGAATGGTGTACCGGTTGCCACACAACAAACCCGGTAAGCTTTTGCAAGCCCGTATGAGTAACTCAAAACCACACATGCACAACTCGCCCAACGAGGAAACCCATCAACTCGTAAAAAGAGACACACACCAAGTTTTCCCAAAACAGTACATTGTTTTTCCCAAAAGAAACAATAAAGGTCACACCGTGACCAAATCATATAAATTGAAACTCTGACAATTAAATATGATAAACAAGTTCTCCCAGGACATTTAAAAGCAAGAATCCCCGAAACTCCCTTTTAAAAACACATTCCCAAATCAACACAAGTCACCCTGTGACAAAATCATAATAATTGAAACTCTGACAATTAAATATGATACACAAGTCCTCTCATGACATTTAAAAGAAAGAATCCCTGAAACTCCCTTTTAAAAACACATACGCAAATCAACACAAGTCACCCCGTGACAAAATCATAATAATTGAAACTCTGACAATTAAATATGATAAACAAGTCCTCCCAGGACATTTAAAAAAAAGAATCCCCGAAACTCCCTTTTAAAACACGTACTCAAATCAACACAAGTCACCCCGTGACAAAATCATAATAATTGAAACTCTGACAATTAAATATGATACACAAGTCCTCCCAGGACATTTAAAAGAAAGAATCTCCGAAACTCCCTTTCAAAAACACGTACTCATGAGCATCAGATAGCTCCCCGCTACCCCCCATGATGTACCATGGCAACAGACTAGAGGTCTAACTGATCGTATCCACAAACCCGGCCAAAGGCGTGAAGTCCCGATATATATGCCTGAGGTTATACCCAGCAACCCCAAATCCTTAGACCTCCCCGGTCGTCAGATCAAAACCTTTCAAAATTGTCACTCAGGACCCAAAAGTTACTCAACTCACACAAAAGGAGATGTCACCCTGTGACCTCCAATCATCAGACCTCCCCGGTTGTCAAATCAAAACCTTAAATCAAACCAAAAGGAGAAATCACAACCTGTGACTCTCAGATCTTCCGACCCCCGGTCGTTAGATCAAAACATTCAAATCACATCAAAGCAACTCACACCAAATCTTGACACTTTTCAAAACAATAGAAATTTCCAATTCCCACAAAATGTTTCCCGAAAAGTCAAGCCCCAAAACAATAGAATGAAACCCATCAATACCTATTACTTCAATTCACTCATCAACCCACAAGAATATACATATTCCACGTAAATATATATATATAAGTGGTCATTCACTCAGGAAGGCCACTAATACCAACTATAGTTTGCAGTTAACTAAATAACTCTCAAAACAATAAGGTCAACCCGTTCGTGAATGAACTTCGTGAGATTACTCACCTCAAAATCCCGCTGCGTCTTCAATAAAGCACCAAGCTGCAATCCACAAAATAACCGTCCAGAAAACTTCGTCAAGTACCTAATCACATACGGTTCCAACTTAGTGATAATTCACAAACGATTTAAGTCCGAAACCCCTGTTTTGAACTAAAATCCCCAAAGTGGCGCCAATCGAGGCAAAACCACATCCGAGACCTCCCAAAGTCTTCGGAACACGTCCACGATCGATGTGACCAAACCACAAGTCGATCGGACGCTCGAATCCTCACGGATCGAATAAATTGATCCGTATGAAACTGCAAAAATCATAACAATTCCAAACGAACTCCAAAACTTGCATATTATATATCAAAACGCTCGTATCAACGAGTAGAACATATATAATACCAAAAACAGTTCCTTAAGTGGCCAGAACACCGCCACAGGTGGTGGCGCACCGCCGCCGGCCAAAACTCAATATTTCACAAAACTCCCAACATCAAATTTCTTCATCAAAGCATGCTTATGAACTTTCCTAACTAGCTCGAAGTCAGAAAACAAGCATAAAGGGTCGAAAACTACCTAACAAGCCGTGAACAGTAACCCAATCCTAGTTGATCAAAGTTTCACGTGAATCGATCCAAACAACCACCAAGGATCGATCAACGAAGCTGCTCTGAGCTCAACCAAGAAGACTTGAAGCCTCGCCGACGTCAGAACAAGGATTTCCGACCGGGTCCGAAAACACCAACCTGCACCGCCTTCTACCGCCGCCGCCACCGAGAATCGGTGCTAGAGGACACCACAGGGACGACCAGACGGAGGAGACGATCCAATCTGAAAATTTTCGTCGCCGGAGACCGCCACAGTTCGCTGGAAAAGTCGGGTCTGATCGACCGGGTCCGGGTGGGTCAGTCGGATTATTTCGATTCTGAAGGTAGCAGCCGAGAGAGAAGAGAGAGGAAGGAAATGGTTTCCGGAAAAGGAAACAAATGAAAATAGTAAGTTTCTCCTTCGGGAAACTTCTATTTATACCAAAATGGAAATTCCTTCCAATGGCCGTAACTTTCTCTTACGAACTCCGATTCTCGTGTTCCACATGTCCACGAACTCGTATCGACGCGTTCTACAACTTTTGTGAAGGAAGTTTTTGGAGAATCCCAACGAATAAAAAGTCAACCTTTGCACCACCCCTAAAGTCACATTTTCCGAATGAAAATTCGTCCGAAACACTTCCGCTCCATCCACGAGCCACGAAACCGTCCAATAACCATAATTTAGATTCTGGAAGATCCTCAGAAAATAAATATGAATTTCTGGGGCATCACAACCGGAGTCCGACAAGGTCTCCGATGACTTCTCTCACTAAGTGACAAAGAAGGAGAGGGCAAAATTGTCCCAAAAATAAATAAAAAAGAATTAAAAAAATACTTAATTGGGTATTAGGGAAATAATCTCTTAGAATGTTTGGGAAGTGGGCAATCTCTTTGAGTGTTTGGGTAAGTGGGAAATTTTTAAGCTAAAATTGGGTAAATGATCATTTTCCCATGAAATTTTCTTTAGAATGTGTTCTACATATGTATTCAATGCTATGATTGCTATCAAAATAGCTGTAATGTATATGTATGAACATACATTCACAGAGGAAAACATGAAGAAAACTTGAAAGTTTAAATTAAAATCTAACTTCCAATGCGGTTGGATATCAAGATTAGACTTTCTAGTTTAACATATATTTGATAATGAACATTCATAAATATATCGTTAGAGATAAGTGTATCACAAATGATACCAGCATCTTGAACATGATATATGTTTATTTATCTATCTGTATGTGATTCATTTGAAATGTTTATTCTATATGAATTAACATTTGGGATATGCATATAATTCTAGTATATAGTCAAACTGGAATATATGATGAATGACTAATTTAGATTAATATCATCCAACCATGCATGCATTTTCTAATGACCATTAATCAAATTAACACAATGGAGAAAATGACAAGCTTGACTCAAAATCAATAAGTTCATATTTTATTGGTTATTTAGAGAAGTCAAAAGGATTCAAATTTTACTGCCATTCAAGGATCAACAGAATTTTTGAGACACATAGAGCAACCTTCTATGATGAAATGTTTGATCAGAATGAAAATGTGAATGTGGAGAGCAGTATTGTTCAGATGTATAACAACATGGAAGATTGATTCATTTTTCCAGAATTTGTGCCACCTAAAACATGGATGATTAGTGAAGCATTCATACCAACAACACAAGGTGAAGCATTCATATCAGTAGCACAAGTTGAAAATCAATCTCAAGGAGTCAATTTTGGAAATGAAAATGATGCAAATGATGACAATTATAACAATGAAAATGCAGAAATTCCAACAGCAGATCGAAGCACATGAAGTCTTAAGGAGATTAGAAAGATCAAGAAAATCTGCAATATCCAGTGATTATCATCTATATTTGACTACAATTGAGTTTGATTTGGGGGAAGAAAATGATCATATTTCATTGAAAGAAGCTATGCAGTTTAATAACAGCCACAAATAAAGGTTAGCAATGGAAGATGAACTTCAAAGCATGTCACAAAATGGAGTTTGGACATTAGTAGATAGAATTGTAGATTTGAAACCAATTGGCTGCAAATGGGTTTATAAAACAAAAAGGAATGCAAATGGCAAGATTAAAATAAAAAATAAAAGCTAGGGTTGTGGCAAAAAGATACAATCAAAAGGAGGGTATGGATTACAATGAGACTTTTTCACCAGTCTCAACTAAAGATGCCTTTAGAGTTATAATGGCTTTGGTTGTACATTACAATCTAGAATTGCATCAGATGGATGTTAAGACAACATTTTTAAATGGAGACTTGCAAGAAAACATCTACATGCTTCAACCAGAAGGGTTCATTGAGGATGAAAAGACAATCTGCAAACTGAACAAGTCCATCTATAGACTCAAGTAGGCATCCAAACAATCGTACTTAAAATTTGCTGATGTGATTTCAGATTTTGGCTTTGAAGAAAATAAATTAGATGAGCGTGTGTACTGCAAGGTTAGTGAGAGTCATTTCATATTTCTAATTTTATATGTGGACTATTAGCCAGCAGCAATATTGGTTTGCTAACAGACACAAAAGAATTTTTGATGAAGAACTTTGACATGAAGGATATGGAGGAAGCTTACTATGTACTTGGAATAGAAATCAGCAGAAACAGAAATCAATGCATGCTGGGATTATCACAAAAGAATTACATAGATAAGATGTTGTTGAGATTTGGTCTAGAAAAATGCAGATTAGGAAGTGCTCCTGTTTCTAAAGGTGATTAGCTGCACAAAGGGCAATGTCCTCAAAATGTTCTAGATAGAAAAATCATGGAGAATGTACCTTATATATACTATATTGGTTGGAAGTCTCATGTATGCACAGGTTTGTACCAGGCCAGATATAAGTTTTGCTGTCAATATGTTGTCCAGATATCAATCAAATGATGGACATGAATATTGGTTTGCTGGAAAGAAAGTTTTGAGATATTTGAAATCTACCAGAGATCACACGTTGGTATACAAAAGGATCAAAGATCAAGAACTGAAAGTGGAATGTTTTACAGATGCTTCATATAAACAGGACTTGGATGACTTGAAATCAACGTCTGGATATATTTGCATGTTTGCTGGCGAAGCCATTTCATGGAAGACTAATAACTGCTGTGTTCTTTTCAAAGAACAATAAAATGACTTCTGGATCTAGAAAGATTGATGTTAAGTATTTCTCTATGATAGAAAGTGTGAGAGACAATGAAGTAGAGGGGACCAAGATAGGTACAAAAGAGCAACTTGCAAATCCATTGACCAAAGCATTGTCGGTTTCTGTGTTCATCAAACATGTGGAAAATATGGGAGTTTTAGGCAGTATCGATGGTTATTACTAAGTTACTGGTATGTATTGCAACTATATATATTTACTATTTAGTAATGCATTGTTATTAATCATCTCAGTCATTATCAAGTTCATTCATACAATTTTGAATGAAATTATTTTATTCAAATATAGCACTGCATAATTTAGTGTGTATATACATTCAGATGTTGCTGATTTCACATCAGCAAATATGCAGTTTGAATAACTCCGTCAGGATCACCAATGCTTGTGAAAGTCGATTACTACATAACAAGCATGATCACACTTGAGGTAATCCATGTAATTTTGATTACTACGATGTGATTATAAAACACTGACAACTTGCTAATTTGTCATTCTCTTCTATGATCCAGCTTAGTAAGGCTTAATTGATAGGGTTTTGTAAAACATATAGCATTTTTGAATTCAAGTGCACAATAAAGAAATAGGTTATTTACATGGTATACATCATATAATATATAGTTCAGTGGATATGAACTAGCTATTATATATATGTTATATGCATTAGTTAATGTAAATGAGTTATTTTGAATTCAAATGTAAATACATTAACCAATATATATAAACTTTTTATGTAATCGAATTAAGTTTATATATTAGAATATCTGTTAAAGAATTTCAAATTCAAATGTGTGGTTATCCAAACAAATCTATTAGGAAGTTATTTTGACAGTTCCTTGATGGAAGGAACTGCCATGTAACTGCTGTGTTCAACAGCTTTATAAATAAAGTGGAATTTGTATTTGATCCTTGCTAGAACATAAAAACGCTCTCATTGAGTTTGTCCCATCAAGCAATAAAGAGAGATACGGTGTGTATCTAGGAGAAGATCAAATAAATAACTGCAGCAGATCACTAATGGATAACGGCAGCAATCCACCAAGTTAGTTTTATGATTTTATTTCATAACATTAATCTAACATTTGAGATAGTATACTTGAGTTATAAGTTTATATTTCATATTGAATCTAACAGGTGAGTGGCGATGTTTATGGCGGCCTAATGCGTGTGCAGCGATGGAAGGGACTGCGATCATTGATCTGGTGTTGGAGCGATCTAAACCAAGATCTATCCTAGTCCAATGGGCTTCAAATTTTTGGGCGGTAGTCGTCGTCAGATGCCGAAGAGGTAGTGGTGGTGTGGGGGAGACACGGGGCCGACGGCACTCGGGTTGGAGGCTTGCAGGTTGGTGGGAGCTTCTGGGTTGGGCTGGTTGGTGGTCCTGGGCCACATATTTGGGCCCTTGTTGGGTTGCCTTTCATTTTCAGTTCTTGATTTTATTTTTTACATGTTTTCGTTTAAGTTTATTTTCAGTTTTGCTTAAAATAAGTCCCTATCAAGGTATTGTAGGGAGGGTTGGGCTGAATGCATGTGTATGCACTCAAAGTGCTTTGTCTGTCTTGGGGAAGAGGCGATCTATTATCAAATGGACGCAACCCCCTAGTCGCAAGATGAAACGAAGTGTCGCTGGAGGTTGTTCTGGTCGGCAGCATAGTGCGAAAGTAGGTTTAATTGTTCGATGGCTTTGTATGAGCTTTATCTTTCTAGTATGTCACCGTTGTGAAGCAAATGGAGTTGCCCAGATATCTGGTATTTCAACCCTTGCTAGTTGGTGCATGTTTGAATACATAGGATTAGTGGAGGCTCCTGTTAGTATTCGAGATGTTCTCTTGTTACTAATTGTTCTGAGTCCCCCCCCCCCCCCCCCCCCCCAATTGTATTCAGCAGTTTCATTAATGAAACCTTGAGGGCAGCTGCACCGGTCCTTATTTAAAATAATAATAAAAAATAAAAATAAAAAGAGCATTTTAAATTACAAATTTATATTTTTTCTTGAGTCTTTCATTAAGAGGTAAATGATTCACTGATTTTAATCCCTTGTACAGTATAAAGTTTTTTTCCAAAAAAAAAAAAACTTTTATGAGTCCCTAATCCCGAAATTCAGGTTTAGGGATTCATAAAATGGCTTCATTTTTTTGGACATGAAATAAAATTATTAATTAACTCATTCAGAGGACATAGATTTTGGTGATAAAAGCAGTACTCCACCCAGAGAAGAGAAAAATCCAGCAAGGTAATTACGTACTAAATAAGGAATAAGTGTATCTATACATGCTTAATTAGAACAGTTATTTACATTAGTTGCATGCATGTCGATCTGGGTTGACATGTTACACTCAAGTTAAAGAAGGATTCATAGTGAAAGTGCATGTCAACCAGTAATTTACAATGATATACAATGATATTGGTATAACTGTACGTACGTCCTTTGCATGTAATCAGTTTAAAGAAACAAAAAGAAATTGCAAAATCGTAGAGTACTCCTAGCCTTTTTTATTTATTTAATTTTTTTTTTTGAGGAAGAATGTTGTGCGTATTCGATAAGAAAAGACAACAGTACAACAGTTAATTATACCTATAGTATTACAAAACAGTAGAATGAGAAATCATTCCTCTATAATAGGTTAATTAGTTTCCCAGCCTAAGATTTAAAAATTCAGCTGGTTAAAGAAATTCTTTATCTTACCATATTTAAAAATCATTCGACTAAAACTTTGTTTTGTTTCATGAAGCTGGATGATATTTCAATTTTAAATTTCCTCTTTCTAGTGGTGTTAGCTTAGTGGTAAGAGCACCTACTACCTACAATCTAGGTCCTAGATTCGAGTTACTATGAGGGTAGGAGTGAAATCATTTTATCTTCTTTGTAAAATAAAAAAATAAAAAATAAAATTTTCCTCTTCCCAAAATTCACAATAACAAAAAATTAATCGCATTATATGCATGACAAATGATATGGGGCCTTTAATGAGGCCTAAGATTTGTGGTCTCAAATCCTAGGTGTCATGTCATGTAAGTAAATACAAATTTTCTTTTCAATTCCACATAATATATCTTGTCACATCATACTATTACAACACTAAATTTATCCTCTTACATTTCCTTTTAGATGTTAGGGGTGAATCAATTACATTAATAAATTTAATCAGGTGACGAAAAAAATATCAGCTATTAATTATGTATTAATTTAAGAGATATATCTACGGATTCTTTGACCAATATTTTTCTTCATTTAATTAAATGCTTTCCTTTAATTTTTCTTTCCAAATGGCATTAATATATTGAATTATGTGTCAAGAAATAGACGTTAACTTTTCTTTCCAAATATTGATTAATTTCATCAAAAAAAAAATATCATTAATAAATCAAATTTGGGAAATACTCATGTCTAAATTAAGAGGTAAGAAAAAATTGCATGCTAATTAGCAGCCATTAATTAACATCTACAATCCAAATGTAAGAGAAAAACAAACAAAAAATAATAAATTCAGATCTTACGTTTAAACCCTAGCTACATAATGAGAAAACAATGAACAAAATAATATATACAATCATATGAATATGCATTTTTCACATTATATTTTCAAAATTTGTAGGAACCCAATAAAGTTTGAATTCATATATATGTGTTCTGCAAATCTATTAATCGAATGTACATGCAAGTCTATTGACTGAATTACATGAAATTTTTTCTATTCTTGATTTTTTTTTTTATTGTTGTTTAAATCTAACATGAGTGTAATGAAAAAAAAAATGAAAGAAAGCCCAATTTTGTTTCTTTTTAGAAGAAGCCAAAATAATTTAGAGTCATTAGATTTTGAAAGGATAAGATGATATTTTTCTCAAGAATTACATGGCATGATTTGACAAATAGGTTATGTGTACAGATGACAAGGCATGACATCTAAGATTGAGGCCGCAAATCATTTTCCTTATATGCATTGCATGCGTAATACTTTTAATGGAACTTACCCGTGTAGCAGCACACACAGACTTTATGTACTAAAATGTGTTTTTTCTCGTTTATTTGTTTTTTTGGTTGACAGTTGTTTTTATTTATTCTTCCTCTCAACTTCCTTGTCAATTTGTTCTCAGTATGTTCACTTTTGTACTCTTAACTCTTACTTTTAACTAACTTATAATAATTAACTTGCACCGCAAAAGATTAATCCAACAATTTCACAATTAGAGCACCGAGAAAACAGGAAAGAAACCTAGGTTCTGGAAAAAGCGAAGGAGAGTTTGCTGCTCGTTCGGTGGAGCCTCCTAGTCGACCGTGGCTTCCCACCTCAATGACGAGTGGCAGGTGTTGCCGGACAGGAGATGGGGGTCTCGGGACTCTCGGTTTTGTCTTATTTTCGTTGGTCTGGGCTATGCACGTTTCTTCTCTACTCTCAGGTAGAGGCGCAGGCATGGATGGGGAAATCGGCGGCGGCGCAGGCTTGGAGCAAGGGGCCAGAGGCCAGATCATGGTGGCGGCATGCCACGGATCGTATGGCACTGGTCTCTGTTCGGAGGTGGGTCACTCAGCGATGGTTGTAGAGGAGGGTTTTGGCTCCCAGGCTGATGGACACAGATGGGCGGAGCTATTTCGTTCCGAGTGAAAGGGCACGGTGATTCCCTTCTTGCTTCTCAGTGGTTTGGATTGGAATAGATCTGTTACTAGATTTGGATCCGGCTGATGACAGGCAGATGAATCATTGTGGCTTGCGGTATTGGTTGGGTATCTCTGGGGAGGTTAGCTCGAAGGGAAATGTTTGTGGCGGTGGTCTGCCGACGGAAAATTGGAGAGAGGGAAGATGACTGTAATAGCTTTATTCTGGTCTTGTTTAAGTTTTATTTTTGGTTAGGCTTTTGGTTAGTTTTTTCTAGTCATTAGTATGTCCCTACTCTTTTGAGTTAGGGTTGGGTCAAATTGAGGTGCCATGGATTTGGTGTCATTCCTGGGGACGAGTTGATTTAGTTTCGATTTTATCTTATGGTCAATGTACTGACAAACGATCCTTGCACGTAGTCTGGTATCATTGGGACACGGTGTGGAAGAGGGCGTTGGTTTTTATGGTGGTTGTCTATGAGGTGGTATTGAGATTCTCGGGATTCTCTATAGCCCGAGAGGTTGGCCGATATAGGTGGTTAGGGGTTGGGCCCTTTCGGTTCAAGGAGGTCATTCTGGATGACGGACCCGTAACTGATTTAAGCTTTAGGGAGGAGAGTGGGGAGTTCTTGTCCACCACCAATCATTCTCATGTTATGTAATTTTGGTTATCATCAATAAAAGTTCCTTTTTCTCAAAAAAAAAAAAAAAAAAAAAAAAATTGCACAGCAAAAGATTATATAGTAATTAGCTATTTTTACTGTAATGTGGATAAATTAAGTCATATTCAACTTTTCAAAGTGAAAACATATTTCCATCCAAATAAAAGTGCAATGCTGCAAAAGATGAGATTATTGACTAGATGGAAGTACCTTCCCCGAGGTAGGCTCAAAATAAATGTGGAAGTCGCTTTCCGTTAAGAGAATGGTTGTGGAGGAATTAGGGTTGTCGTTCGTAATGATGAAGGCTTAGGAGTTGCAGCTCTAGTTAGGCTTCTCTTAGCGTTTAATATGGAGGTTGAAGCATGTAGAGCATGCCTTTTACTTGGTACCCACCAAAGATGGGATGAAATTGAAATTGAAAGTGACTCCACCCTACTTATTGCAGATCTAAAGAGAGAAGGAGATGATTTGTCAAAGATTGGTCGACTTTTGGAAGATTGTAAGTCCTATATGACAACCTTTCAATCTATTGAGATTCAACACATCTACAGGGAAGCAAATGGTGTAGCAGATGGTAGGGCCAGCCTTGAGGGTTATTGCCTTAGGCAGCCGTCTCAGGCCACTGGCTCCCGAGAGCCTCGAATGATTTAATTCTGTTTATATGTAATATATTAGTGTGTGTGTGTGTGTGTGTGTGTGTGTGTGTGTGTGTATTTTGCTTCTATAAAAATAAAGTGATGTGTTGCTCAAGTGGAAGCGATATTATATCTCGTCCTCACCAACTAAGGTTCCAACCCTTGTTCCCATTTCACTTCCTTTTTGTTTATTTTTTCAATTAGTTAAGTCAATTCCTTGGGGTTGAGGGTTTATGGTTTGTTCCTTGGGCCCAGTTCGGACCGTGCTTCCCTATTTTAGCCTTTTTTTTTTTTTTGGTATTTCAGAAATTTCATTTATTTTTTATTAGTTACTTCAATTTCTTGACCTAGTTTGAACCTTCCTTCCCACTTTCACGTTATTCTTTTTTATTTATTTATTTTAATTTTAGAAATTTATGTAGGAATAAATAATTATATATTTTTCTTTTGTTATTAATTTTATATTTACTTTTATTCAAAACACATGATTTTGTATTGTTATTTGGCACAAAAAGAAAAGATCACACACACACACACAGAGGCCTCCTATGTTAAGGAGGTCCTTAACTTAGCAAAAGGAACTGATTTTCATATTCTGATAACTTTTGATTGCATATTCACATCTTAACCGTTCAGTTTTTAGGTATATATGAGTAGATCACTTTTGCAAATTTTCAACCAAATTGATATGAAGGCTTAGGAGAATGGTTGTGGAGGAATTAGGGTTGTCGTTCGTAATGATGAAGGCTTAGGAGTTGTAGCTCTAGTTAGGCCTCTCTGAGCGTTTAATATGGAGGTTGAAGCATGTAGAGCATGCCTTTTACTTGGTACCCACCAAAGATGGGATGAAATAGAAATTGAAAGTGACTCCACCCTACTTATTGCAGATCTAAAGAGAGAAGGAGATGATTTGTCAAAGATTGGTCGAGTTTTGGAAGACTGTAAATCCTATATGACAGCCTTTCAATCTATTGAGATTCGACACATCTACAGGGAAGCAAATGTTGTAGCAGATGGTAGGGCCAGCCTTGAGGGCTATTGCCTTAGGCAGCCGTCTCAGGCCACTGGCTCCCGGGAGCCTCGAATGATTTAACTCTGTATATATGTAATATATTAGTGTGTGTGTGTGTGTGTATTTTGCTTCTATAAAAATAAAGTGATGTGTTGCTCAAGTGGAAGCGATATTATATCTCGTCCTCACCAACTAAGGTTCCAACCCTTGTTCCCATTTCACTTCCTTTTTGTTTATTTTTTCAATTAGTTAAGCCAATTCCTTGGGGTTTAGGGTTTATGGTTTGTTCCTTGGGCCCAGTTCAGACCTTGCTTCCCTATTTTAGCCTCTCTTTTTTTTTTGGTATTTCAGAAATTTCATTTATTTTTTATTAGTTACTTCAATTTCTTGACCTGGTTTGAACCTTCCTTCCCACTGTCAAGTTATTCTTTTTATTTATTTATCTTAATTTTAGAAATTTATGTAGGAATAAATAATTATATATTTTTCTTTTGTTATTAATTTTATATTTACTTTTATTCAAAACACATGATTTTGTACTGTTATTTGGCACAAAAAGAAAAGATAACACACACACACACACACACACACACACAGAGGCCTCCTATGTTAAGGAGGTCCTTAACTTAGCTTAAGGAACTGATTTTCATATTCTGATCACTTTCGATCGGATATTCACATCTTAACCGTTCAGTTTTTAGGTATATATGAGTATATCACTTTTGCAAATTTTCAGCCAAATTGATGATTGTTAAGGCATCCAAAATTGCAATTTACACGAACGGTTCAGGTTAGATAGATTCAGTTCGTTTGTGTAAATTGCAGTTTTGGATGTCTTAACGATCACCAATTTGACTGAAAATTTGCAAAGTTGATCTACTCATATATACCAAAAAATAAACGGTTAAGATGTGAATATGTGATCAAAAAGTGGTCAAAATATGAAAATTCATTCCTTAAGCTAAGTTAAGGACCTCCTTAGCAGAACAAGATTATATATATATATATACACACACACACGGAGCCGTTCGAGAGCGGACGTCCGCAACCCAGAAAAAGTGAGGACGTCGCTCCTCCGGCCTTGATCAAGCGGCGACGGCGCGGCGTTGCTTGCCGGAGGGACGCTGGGAGTAGTGTGGAGGGGTCTGCGGTCCGGTGGAGTCTCCGGCGACGGTTCTGCGGTGCTGCACAGAACCTGCAACTTCAGGTGAGGTGGCTGCCCAGAAACCGGCAAGCCCGACCTCCTCCGACCTCAAACGCCGCCCAGAAGAGGTCTGGGACGCCTCCGACCTCCCTCCAGACAGCCCCGCGCGGCCGCCGCCTCCTGGAAGCCGCCTGCCGCATCGACGTCCGCACTTTAGCGAAAGTGCGGACGTCCGCTCCTGATCAGCCCTATATATATATAGGAGACCACATTTTAATTCTTCGTGTGTGTATATATATATATATATATATATATATATATATATATATAGAGGAGACCACATTTTAATTCTTCGCCTCAAGCCATTAGAATCTCAGGACCGGCCTTGGCATATCGACTCGTTCAACTTGCTAGTTTGTTTGTTTTAGATGATGTATGATTATAGGTGACTCATGTTATTATTCATGATGTACTCTACAAGAATTATTGTAAGTTGTATTCTCATGCACGGGGTACATGTATTATGTCCCCCTGTTGTAAAATAGTAATATAATAAATAGAACCGGATGTGAGGCTCAACTTCCTAGCTAAATTGGGTTCCAAACCCCTTTAAAAAAAAATGCAATATTAATGGTTCCTTTTTTCTGTTACTAAAAAGCTAATGACTTTATAGTCGTGTAATAATGTTTCTTGGTTAATGAATAATTAACTTTACTTTTACTAGTAACCAAGCGCCATTACCATATTAAAAGAGTGAATTTTCTTATAACCTACTGTGCTTTAGCTTGTCCCTTCACCATATATTTATGCAGCTAGGAGAATCAAAGCCGCGAAAAGAAAATTCTCTTTGCCCACTGCTTTGTGAGCCGGTTTATCCCATTCCCCACCCATATAATTTTATATGGGAATAAGGACATAACCTAAACCCCAAATTAAGAAAAGCTACCTCACTTAACAAATGGTGTTAAGGGAATCATACGCTAAACCCCCACTTCTTCCTACTTCGAGTTGACTAGCATTAACATTACTTTTAATTATATTAAGTGATATAGGTACCTTCTAAACACATTTGACGATCTCTAGCTATAGCTAGATACGAAAACATTTCTTGATACAGAACCATACTTTCTTCAAAAAAAGGTCCAATGTATTAAAGACAAGTATTATTAGATTTTGAATTACCAACGAGAACGATAAAAGGACGAAGTATATACGCGACTTCAACAAGAATTTAGTGATAAAAATGTAAGTGTACATAATGTATATATCAAACTAACATTCTTTTCATTTTCATGTGTGTAAATTCATGCATGTTGAGGGAAAAAATAGTAATAGCATGATCTAAGATTTTGGCATTTTTGAACAAAAGTCGAAATGCAGGAAACCCTTATGAATTGTAAACAGAAACACTAAGAGCTAGTTTGGGATTACTGTGACTTTTAGAAAAAACTGCTGTTAATGTATTTTGAGAATAATCAGCTGTGAATTAAAATAGTTTCGTGTTTGATAAATAATATTTTTAAAAGTGCTGTCAATACATAAAACAATTGCAAAATGTGTTTTGATTCACAATAGCTTCTAAAAGCAAGCAATCTTTAGGCTGCTTCGAAAATCTGTTGCAAGTGACCTATAACTTTCAATTAAAACTGTTTTATTTATTTATTTACCAAACACAATAAAATCTAAAATTTTGAACAAAAACTGATTTTTTTTTAAAAAGCGAAGCAATACCAAACAGAGTCTAAGGGCTAGTTTGGGATTGCTGTGACTTTTAAAAAAAAAATTGTTGTTGCTGTGTTGTGAGAATAATCAGCTATGAATTAAAACAATTCCGTGTTTGATAAATAATATTTCTGTTGCCAGTGATCAATAACTTTAAGTTAAAACTTATAAGGGTTGGGTCACTTACACCGTCGGTGCATAGAATAATTTCCATTTATGAGAGATTATTCAGAGCACCGCCGTGCACTTGCACCAACATAAATGAATGGTTAGATTGCATTAAATACACTTTTTGTTTATTAAAAATAAAGTTGATAATAAATATCAAGAGTTGAGATTATTTTATAAGGGTTGGGTCACTTACACCGTCGGTGCATAGAATAATTTCCATTTATTTATTTACCAAACACAATAAAACCTAGAATTTTGAACAAAATCTGATTTTTATAAAAGCGAAGCAATCCTAAACGGGGCCTAAAACAATTGCAACACTTGATAGTTTAAACTATAAAAAAAATAATAACTAAAATTCAAATTTGTAAGCTATTTACAAAATTATCATCAATTTTTGTTACATTTATTGAAGGAGGAAAAACCTCTTACCTAACTTGATTATGGCTCAATTCTTCATCCTTATTCATCAATTAGGCGAACCCAAGGATATATCATCAACTAATCTGCAAAAGTAGCCAAAGATCTAAATCCATCATCAAGATAATTTCACTCTAAAATTTGAATGGGATAGAAAGGGATAGATTAGAGGTTGGACTCGATCTACGATGTAATACAACAAGAGTGATTTCTCAATTTTCAAATAAATGGGGTCCCGTGCAATGGGTCACCTAGGGTTGAGGCTTGTTAGGTTGTCAATTCATGACCTTTCGAAATCGGATACTGTTTGTTGTGGTCGTCTCACATGGTTATTAACTAGATGATCTATAACACAACACCAATCATTGGATCTAATATCAAGAGTCGGGCTGAGAAAAAAACATTAGAAATGTATTTTATTTAACCTCAACCCTTAATATTAAATTTAAAAGTAACAGATCATGCATGAATTTTTTGGTGGTATGACTGAAAAAACATTTCCAAAAACTCTGATATCCTATTAGTCAACCCACACAAGTACTAGATTAGAAAAAAAGAGTTGAATGCGCTGCACGCGCTATTTCAAAAACCCAGGGTTTCGTTTTGTCTTGTTGTTTCTCGTCCAGTGGCTCACCATGCCAAGGCAGGCCTCTGGCCTTGTAAGAGTGTGGTGAGTGCAGCCGGACGGGTTGTACTTTGTTGTGGTTAATGGCTTCTAAATGGTTTTGGTTCGAACTCTGTATTCCAGCGGCAGATATAGTGAGGAAACTTCCCAGGGTGACGGCGCATTGATGGAGGATATATAGGTGGGGTATGTGGATGGAATGGTGCGTCGAGGGTTGTGGCGAGTCTAGATCAGGTTGTAAGAGCATCTGGGTGGAGGTCATGGGGTCGAACGACGCTTTGTCTGCAATCCCAGCGTGGTGTAGGTTGGGAGTTTCAACCTAGTTCTGCTTTGGTTTGGATGTTAGGCTGGTGCAACGGCGATGAGTTTCCTTCCACGATGGTGATGTACCAGGGTACGTGGTGCAACTGTGGCGCAGTGACTGCGAATGCGACTGCGGCAGTAGGCAGGGGGTAGTGGTTCTGATACAAAGTTGGGCTTGGGTTATGGGCTGGATATTTCTCACTGTTATTTGGACTGGATGCTGGGCTGCCCATCTCCTTAATGGTAATTAGGTCTGGGCTTTGCCTTTGGGCTCCTACTATTTTACTCTTGATTTTTGTTGTTTTTTTTAACATAGTTAGAGGTGGCTTTATGCCAGTAATAAGTCTCTATCAATTTAGGATAAAGCGATGTGGGCATTGTCTCGGTATGTACACTTAGTGTGCCTTATCTGGTCTAGCAAGGCGGCGAGCCATTTACTTGATCAAATGGACACAACCTCCTAGTGGCAGGATGAAAAGGAGTGTCGTTGGGTTAGTTTTCATGTGGTAACATAGTGGGAAAGCTGTGCTATTTGTAATGATGCTTATTCGTAATAGAGTTATATTTCTGGTATGTCACCGCTATGTCAAAGCAAATGGAGTAGCCTTTTGTGTACTCTTTGCTAATTGGTGCATGTTAGAATACATAGATTTTATGGAGACTCCTGTTATTATTTCAAGATATTCTCTCTATGCTTATTGTAATATGAGGTTTAGGCTTTATATCTCCTTTGTATTATGTAGTTTTATTAATCAAGATTTGAGAACAGCCGCACCAGCCCTTTTAAAAAAAAAAAAAAATTTAGACAACCCAACACAATACAACATAGCACCGAAAGTTTAAGCTACTATAAAATGGAATTAGCAATGTATGTCCATGATTAATTAGCTTAGGAAACTTGATGTTCAATACTTTCAATGTGGTCCCTCGACATTTTCCTTTCCTTTTTAATTAACCTAGGTTCGAACACTAAACAAGCAATTTCGCCGATTTAGCTCTTTGACTTCAACCTAGAGGTCCGCGCGCATTACTATATATAAGACATTGATTCTGCACAAAGGCTTCAACTCAACTTGCACCACCGTTGTCCATGTGTCTTTGCCTCCATTCAAGTCAAAGGCAAAACTTTTACCAACAATCCTTTGCCCAAGTATTTTCCATCTCCATCCATATCAATGCTCAGCTCTTGTGCTTTGGCAGTTAGGCAGTGATTCAGGTCCAAGACCGATATATAAATAGAAGATAAGTATTTGTATTTGTATATGTGGTTCTGAACAAGCGAGCTTTGCATATACCTATCGAGCCAGAAAATCCAAAAAAACCCCCAAAACCCGTAGTTTCTGTTTTTCTAGCTATCTTCCCCTCTCTCTTTCTCAGCAGCTTCCAGTTTTTTATCAGCAAATCGCCGCGTTTTTCGTTGTTAAAAGGTACGGTGGTCCAAAATTTTAAGCTTTGATTGACTTTGGATATATGATTTTCCATTAAAATTGCTTATATATACCTGTGTTTTAAATTTTGTTTGGCAGGTTTCAATAATGCAAACTCTTTTCTCCATAGCTGCCTGCCAACAAGTAGTTCACATACAGCCGATGGTAAGATTCCAAAACCCGCCAGCCGGACTATCCATTGATCGATTTTTCAGTCGGAATAAGGATAAGGTTGTGATAGTAATGGGAGCCACGGGAACCGGAAAGTCCAGGCTTGCCATAGACCTTGCATTAAAATATTCGGCCGAGATCATAAACTCGGATAAAATGCAAGTCTATAAAGGTTTGGACACCCTCACCAACAAGGTCACTGAGGAGGAGTGCAAAGGCGTACCACATCACCTGTTGGGCACAGTGGATCCTGAGTCGAACTTCACAGTTAATGATTTTAAGCATCATGCGTCTTTGGCCATTGAATCGATCCTGGAGCGTGACCGGTTACCTATCATCGCCGGTGGGTCAAACTCGTACATAGAGGCACTGGTGGACGAGCACCCCGAGTTTCGGAGGAGGTACGAGTGCTGCTTTCTTTGGGTCGACGTAACGCCGCGGGTGCTCAACTCGTTTGTGTCGGAGCGAGTTGATCGGATGGTGGAGGTGGGTGGTCTGGTGGACGAGGTGAGGAGAATGTTCGACCCAACAGCCGACGAGGAGGACTATAGCACCGGGATTAAGAAAGCTATCGGAGTTCCAGAGATGCATCATTACTTGCGCGGCGAAGCGTGTGGCAACGATGAAGAGACTCAAGAAGCGCTGTTGATGGAAGCTATTTCGAACATCAAGAAGAATACTCGCACGTTGGCCCATCGCCAACTGCAAAAGATTCACCGGCTGCGGAGCAAGTGGAACTGGAGCATGCACCGCCTCGACGCCACCGAAGCTTTCTTGAACCGCCGTCGCGGCCGGGAGGGAGACCGAGTGTGGGAGAAGCAAGTTGCGAGACCCGCCACAGTAATCGTCAGTAAGTTCCTCGTAGACCCAATGTCAACCATTCTTCCTCATGACACTACCTTTGTAGCTACGGCCGGCAGCACCAGCACCACCAGTGTCAATTCTCTTGCGGTGTCCATGCCGGCAGTGGCTGCTGCAACACGGTAGATTATGAAAAAAAAAAAGGACAAAAAGTTTCTCCATCAAAAACAACCAAAAAAAGAAATGTAACTTTCTTGTTGGAGTTTCCGGGTCTGAGACTATGAAGGGAGAAGCTGCTATCAGGCGGTTAAGTAAAAGCACCTAGCTTTTTACATTCTGGGTGGCCGTACAGTTTGGAAGCATTTTAGATATCCGTGCTGGGGGGGGGCAAGAGCTACAGATTCTTTCAGTTAGAATAGGAAAGCTGAGGGCTTCGTGGATTTCCGTACCCACCTGCTTTGCGGTGCGCGCCTGCATCAAATCGATCAGCATCAATCATTAGTTGAATAATACAAGTCGGCTGTGGTGGGGATGGGGTCCACAGTAGTACGTGCTTTGTGATTTTAGGGTTTAGGGCGGGTCTCTCTTACCCTCTTTGTAAGTAGAACTGGAGTGTTCATCAACTTTAATTTGTTTTATTTTTACTTTTCCTAACACTGTATTGCTAATTTTGCTATGGTATATATAGATGGGGAATTTCCAAGAGGTGTGGATTCTTCTTTTCTAAAGTTCAAGCTTTATTTTTTATTTTTCGGTTTCTGGTCATATTCTTCAGCATCAAACAACTATGACAAATTCTCAATGTCCAATCCTCTTTTCTTACGATGTGACTATAAGGATGAAAAAAATAAATCCTGCGTCTAACATATACTTTAGTGGATTAAGAACTGTGGATAAAGCTCAATAGAATACAATGTTAATTTAGTTTAAGAATATCGATTTGTCGCCAAGAATCATTATGTCATTCTTTTGATAGTGCCATAATCTTGACACAAAATTAATTGTTGTTATGTTAAAATTAATATGATGTTGTAAAAGATGTCAAATACATACGAGGTAAAAAAAATTGATGTAGAAAATAAACCGGGCCATATGGATAGATCAGATTAGGGTTTAGGGTCCAATATGTTGATTTACTAGTAAAAACCTTCAACTAATCCAAACAAATCAATTTAAAGACCTAATCATAAGACATTGAAACGATCATATACATTAGATTGAATTGATGATGAGTTTACCACAAAGTATTAGATCAAATTCTGAACACTAAACGTACATGCGTGATACTTGTTATTAGTTGTTAACTATATACGTATGCAGAGTCAATTGTGTAACTTAGCTAATACATATATGTCAACATCTAACATTCATTCATATATTCAAATTTTCAGTCATGATGGATGGAGTTTCTTTTTATTAATATAAAGAAAAAAGAAAAAAGAATATAAAGAAAAAGAAGAAAGAAGAAAGAAGAAAGAAGAAAGAAGAAGGAAAAAAGAAAAAAGATAAACAAGTAAGTATATATTTGTCTAAGATCCAATACAAGACCACAGACATCAATCGAACGTGGGTGAACTGTGGTCCTTAACAATTTCAACTCTTTAATTTCTTTAATCAAGTTTTAATCATGATCAATCACCATCTCCATCCAAGATCCAAAGGCAACGTGCGGTAGGACCTTGATTCGATGGAAGTGAATATGCACAATTTGAGGTGTGTTTTATCTTCCTAACAGCCATCTGTGAGACTCAGATTAGATTAATTGGAACTACTTATTGCTAATTTATAATTGGAATCTTGAAAATCAAAGGGTCCAAAGGGAAGGCTCTAGTGCAGTTGGTAGGGTCTAAGGCTCCAAACTAGCAAAAATCCCTTGTCGTTTTAATGCCAAATGATTCCAGGTTCCAACCATATAATAAGCTCTTTTGTATGTGATAGGGTGGCCTTTAATATTTATACCCCACTCATCACCACCTCATAATATACAAGAGTTTATGTGGGACAATTAATTCGCTAGAAGAAAAACATCTTTTGTTCTTAAGCTTCATGGCGTTTCTACGAAAGGTTTACAATATTATTAATGGTCGAATTCACATTTACAAAAGTTTAATCGTCATATTATATGGTGCCAATTGTCAAAAACAGCAAACGGTTTAATCTTATCGATTCCCATGAGAGAATGGGAAGCCACCCGATCGAGTCTAGTCTGCAGGCCAATCTAATTTTGTTGTGGTGCTTCCAAAACCTGCAGTCATCACTTGTTTGTATGCATGTGTTTGCAAGCACAGTTGTTAAAGCATGATATCCCTAACTAAAGCACAATGTCGTTAACTACTGTTTTTTTTTTCGATAGATGGAATAAAAACAACGAAAGAGAAGAACCCATATATAGTACAACCTATACCCGGACTGTCAAACAAGTGAGCATTACAAGCAGATAATGATAGAGAATTTTTCCAAACTTGAACAGTAGGATGGTGTTCCGTATTGGCAATTGTTTCGGCTTCTAGTTGGCTTCTCTCTTGACATTTTTAAGGCTAAAGCTGTGGAATTGAGATGACAACCATGAAATGTCTCTAAGGATGTTTTTGATACGCCAGGGAGGATGTATAGATCCATGTTTCAATCAACAGTTTTGAATCACCTTCCACTTCTAGATAATAAAAACCATGTAATTAAAGAGGCAGCACGAAGACCAGCTCGTAAGGCTAAAGCTTATAACATTAACAATGTCTTTAACTACTATTAAAATAATATGTTAATTTGTTCTAGCGTTGAAAGTCTTTCTTTTCGTTTTCAATAAAAATAAACTTTTTTGTGTATCAATTGAGTGAGGCGATATTATAATTAGCAACTATTCGTTTTACTCAAAACTTATTGTTCATTAGATTATTAGAGCAAAACGACACACAACATCAAACTAAATATAAACAGATAAAAGCAACCAAATAATTTTAACAATTATTATTATTAACTTTTTACTAGCATGATTGGAGAAATTCCAAATTCTTTAATTAACTTGTTGCATTAAGGGTTGGAGAATCGTAGTCCACAACTTAAAGAATTGTGGTTGGCTTGTTTTGCTGCTACTCTGTGGTTTATATGGCAAGCTAGGAACAAATCTAAGCATGAAGGATATGTGCTCCAGGTGTCTTATGTTTGCCAATTGATCTCTGGGCACATTCACTCTACAAGTCGTATTGCAACTGGCAGCATGCATAATACTGTGAATGATCTTCGGGTTTTGAAGAGTTTTGGAGTTCAATGCAAGCCTCGCCATGCTCCTAAAATTGTTGAGGTTATTTGGCATCCTCCACCATTGGGTTGGATAAAAATTAATTCTGATGGTGCATGGAGGCAAGATTCTGGGCTTGGAGGCTACGGTGCCGTCTTTCGTGACTACAAAGGGAATTATTTTGGAGCTTTTGCCTCTAATCTTGACATT
Organism: Rosa chinensis; assembly: GCF_002994745.2. Lineage (NCBI taxonomy): Eukaryota > Viridiplantae > Streptophyta > Magnoliopsida > Rosales > Rosaceae > Rosa > Rosa chinensis. The sequence continues at coordinate 43,845,931 of NC_037091.1, forward strand.
CCAAGCTCAATCGCAGCGGAGGTAATGGCAGTGATTAAAGTAATTGAGCTTGGTTGGGTAAGAGATTGGAAGCATATATGGTTGGAAGTGGACTCCTCTGTGGTTCTTGATTTCATTCGCTCTCCTCATTTGGTCCCTTGGAAGCTTCGTATAGAATGGGGTAATTGTTTGCACCGAATTTCTCAAATGCATTTCAAATCTTCGCATATATTTCGAGAGGGTAATCAAGTGGCAGATGCTTTAGCGACTTATGGTTCTACGTCCTGTGGTTTGATATGGTGGAACTTAGCTCCACCCTTTATCCAGACACACTGTGATAGTGACCGTTTAGGTCTACCAAAGTTTCGTTTTCGGTAATTCACTTGTATAGTTTCTTTTAGCTTTCGGAGGTTGGCTTTGTCTCCCCTCCCTTGTATTCTTTTTTAGTTCAATAAAATCTGGAACTAAGAAGGCTATTTGTCTTTGCTTAGTTCTCCAGTTCCAACCAAAAAAAAAAAAACTTTTTACTAGCATGATACATCTTTGTTGAAGGGGCAAGATAATGAAATTAGACAAGACGGTAACCACGAGACAAAGCGAAAGATTGTGAGTCCTTGTATAGCATTCATTGTCATTTCTCTGTCTTGTTATTGTAATGGAAGAAGAAAGTTATGTTTGCATTGGGAATGGAATGTTTAACATCCATTGTCTTGAACGATACCTAGCGCCGTCCAATATCCATATTCATTAACTCGATCATGATCAATTGTTTGTGCTGAGCAAAGACAACAGAAAGATCGATCAAACCTAGCACTATCGATCGAGCACTCTATCATGTAGCAACAATGTGAATTGAACAATATATACGTACAACAGAAGTGCCAAAAGGTTTCAAATACCTCTTATAATCATAAATTGTCACTTAGCTACTAGGATACGCATAAAGGACGGTCAAGTACCATATATTGTCACTTAGCTACTAGGATACGCATAAAGGACGGTCATATTGTTGACTGCCATAAAGGACGGTCACTTAGCTACTAGCTACTAGCTACTAGGATACGCATAAAGGACGGTCACTTAGCTACTAGGATACGCAGAAGTGCCGTATTGTTGTTTTGCTAGTAGTGCTGACTGCCATATGCATAAAGGACGGTCATATTGTTTTGCTAATAATTGTCAAGCCAAAACACAGCGTACCCACAGCATTGCTAGTAGTGCTGACTGCCATATTGTTGTTTTGCTAGTAGTGCTGACTACCCATATATGGCAGTCAGCATTTCAGGCTTCAAGTTGAGGGTTTTCGTAGCCATGCACTGAATTTGGATCCTGTCCAAAAATTAAGAGCTAAATCGTATACCTTTTCGTACAAGACAAGGAGTGGAACAATGGGGTTTTACGTTTCAAATCAAAGACTTCCTAAAAGATTGATATCTAGACAATTATTGAAAACCCTAAAAGCTTAACTAGAAATAGAATGGTACAAATAACATTGCATGTTCTCTGATTAAAGTAGACAAAATAATCATGCATAATTCTAAATGGATCACTTGAGATGATATTGACTAAAGATTCTAGATTGAGAATGCATGCTAACCGCAAGATGGTATGCACATACGTACACCTCCAATGTCAAAGATTCAAATCAAGATGAAGCCTACACATTCAAACAGAAAGAATTGCAAGTGTACACAAAGAGTGAAGATCACTTTATGGCAAGAGCTCCCAAAAATGTCAACGTCAAACTTGGCCGTGATCAATGGCAAGTACTAATACCTCTAAAATATTATCCTAAACGCTTTCGACATGTTTCCTAGTGTTCAATAAGCGCTTCTAAGCTTAAGAAATGAACCGTTCCAATAATGTATGTTCACTTAACATCGTTCTCTAACTTAAGACAACTATGCATACAACGAACCACGAATGCATGTATGTAACCTCCAAATGTTAAGCAAAGCACATGCCTTGAAATTGACTAATAATGACGCAGTCGGATTGATAACTAGGTTTACCAGCAATAAACCTAAGCAAAAGATTCTGGAGTCCACCAGAGATAAAAGAGAATAATCTCAATTCTGGAGTCCACCAGAGATAAAAGAGAATAATCTCAATTTAATTGATAAAAGATGAAAGATACGTTCTGCAGCCGCTTGCGGCTGCATAAATAAGAGAAAAGTACCCTAGGGCGACTAACAACGAAACCCTAAGGCCCATGGATAAAAACGAAAACAACCCAAAATTAACTAAGAAAACCAAAAACGGGTAAAATAGAAAAATACAGTTTTGAGGCCCTAAACGACCCCGAAAGCCCGAAAAAGGTCACAGGTCGTGGCATAGCGACGAGTTTGATTTCTGGCGCGATTCCTTTTCCGGAAAGGTAAAGTGCGTCCCAATCGGACTCCGGAAGCCCATTTCACGTCTACTAGTCACTTTTCGGTTTCCACCTTTAGTACGATCCAATTGTTCTTGAAATTGGACCGCCATCTGTTCTACATCAAATAAGTTTGGATTGAGAAAGCATGCCAACCACACACCTGCTCTCGGTCAAATCTAATTATGATCAAGCTAAGACTCACATGCGAACAAAAATAATTGCAAGTAGAAGCTAACAAAGAGTGAAAGATTGTCAAGCACTTTAGGGCAAAAAGAGCCGATCGAGAGCTGACAATTCCATCACGGTCAACTTGAAGTAATCAAACCCTAGCTGTGACACGGTCCAACCCTATGAATGAATCTCAAAACAAATGTCTAAATCCCCTCTTGTACACATGTACTCTTTTAATTCATTTCTCTCGTCTAGTTGCTTCTACTTCGCTGTTTCCTGGAAATTTGGTCCATTTTTGTTTTGGTCTTCATCTTGTCTGCTGGCGGTGGTATTATCTATAATTATATATAAGTTAGGGCTAGGGTTGCTGCCATTGCTGTCGTTAGCAAAGCTACCTTAGAATCTGTACAACTCAGAAACGCGTAGCCACGACATGGATATGACGATGAGATAGCCAAACACGGTTTAAAACCAACTTTTGTCTGAGCTATACTATCTTAATCTTAATCAATTTCCAATCCAGTGGTCATTATTCATTGGTCATGAGCTAGTATATGTACAAATTAAAGAGAACCGACTTGAGAGTCTCGTATAATTAGGTGTCATGTAAGCTATCATAATTATGTAGAAACTATTCATGTATATACGAAACACGACGTCATCGTTGTCTTCATTCTACTCACTCACGTAACAATGAGAATTTAACATTAAAGTTAAGGGTTTATTTCATTTTAAAAGTGAAACACATGACAATATTTAAATAGAATGCTAGCTAGAAAACAAAGTATAGTGTCATAATAATATCCAAAACTCATTTTGACGAGCAGTAATATGTATGATTTTGGAGTCCTGAACAATTAACTCGAGAATTATGATTGACTTTTATAATCCTCAAGTCCTTAACAATTTCTTCTTTTACTACTTGTTTAGAGCTTCAACGATAACAATAATTGGTTTGTAACCTAATTTGTCAATTTATTCCCTGAACAAGAAGATCGTCCAACTCCAAATGAGCAGAATATACTTTTCTATGTATGCAGATGTGTTGCATGCGTATTTTGTTTCTAGTCTATATCATGAATCCAGCTCGAAGTTTAGAAACTGTAAAAGAGTTAATTACTACGTATATACGGCTCCACTTTCTTGATTTGAGACCATTATGAAGAGTGTTGTTATTGATTTGGTAAGGGTTCCAAATCCCAATAACACGCTCGGAATAAGAGAAATCACAAGTCAACTAATTGCTGCACATTTGTAATTTGATAATGTTGGGGATGATCCAGGGAAACCACAATCTACTCATTAGTAATTGTGCACACGAAAAACCAAGTGTAGACTAGATTTCATTTGAAATCATAGAAATCCTCGAGGACTAGATATGAGATCAGTGAGTTTATACTTTGAAATCTGAAATCTTAAATAGATTATTGAGGTTGGGAAATCTCTCATAGATTGGGTTTATAGGGTTTGTTTACTTTCACAAAGTTATCATATCATATACATTTCAGACTAGATTTCATATAGAATATATGAAATCTTTAAGTGACGAATACTGTGAGTATGAAATGAATCTCAAAAAGATTTGGCCTGCCAATGTTTATGGGGTTTGAGTTGATCAAGTATCTAAACTAGAATCATCATATCCTTAACAAGGAAAGTTAGAGAATCACACACCTTGACACCCATTAATTAAATCCTAAACATGCAGCCCATACACTTGAACTTCATCACCTCGATCTTTAGAATAAATTAGGGTTTTAACTTATTTGATCTTATCCAAAGAGATAAGAAAATTCTTGACACACTTTACCTTTTGTCTATTGAATTTTCATTTTTTGACTAGTTAATACCAAAATTTATTCGAATAATTAAAGGAAGGTAATGCATCTGAAGTATTTAATCTAACTTCCTTTATGCAAATGGTGTAGCTGATCGTTTGGCGCATCTTTCTAGTGTTGGTATGCTTGATGAGGTATGGTTAAGGGAGACTCATGTTATTAGTCAAGATGTATTTTATGAGGATATTAGTTATATGTCTAATGTAGCTCGGGGTTCAGGTTTTATGTCTCCCCTGATGTAAAATTTTAATTCAATAAATGGAACCGGACGTGGGGCTGAGCCTCTCAGTTAAATGGAACCGGACATGGGGCCCCCCGATGTAAAATTTTTTTTTTGTCTTGACAAAGCCAATATATGTCTAAATCCAAGAGATCTTCCCTCATAAATTTATTGGATTTAATAGTTCAAATAGTGACATAAAGTCTACTAGAGAGACACATAAACTTCTCTAAGATGCCCCATTGTTCGCAATTGTTAGAGGTATTGCAAAGGAACTCATTTCCGTTCTCTACATGCGTTTGCGCATGGAATCCTTTGGCTATTCATAATGAAAATGCAGTCATAATGAAAAGAACTCGAAATTTTATTCATAAGCCAACAGAGTACATCATTGTTGCTTAACCATTATGAGAATCTAATCCAAATGCTAGCTAATGCAAAACAGAGGTAGCCATTTGACTTCTTTCGGTAACTCCAAAATAAATATGACCAGGTGAGTAGAGAGATATCGGTGGAGCAAAGCTCGCTTCAGTACCACTTATCTCAAAACCTTCCTAGACATCATACTCATTTTGGATGAGCCTATGTGACGAAAAACTAAACCAATGACATTTACTACAAAGTATATGGCAAGTGCCTATTACATATCTTGGAAAAATAAAGACTTAAACAGAATTGGCGATCTATTGATCCCAGCCAGATTTGTAGTCTTCAACCCTTCACTCTAGATCATCTTCTTGATCTTCTTGTTCCACATAGTGAGCTTCTCTTACTTCACAACATGCTTTGTAGGCGGTGACAATTTCTTCACGAGCTCTACGAATGTGTGCCCAATGACCGGATATTCCACATCGAGATCATACATCTCTTTGCTCACACTCATTGATTGAGGCGCTTTGAAAGCATCATTTAGATGGCTCTTAGTGTTGGTGGCATCACCAACATGGCCAGAGACGTTGCCTCCTTCTCTCTTTCCACATGGACCTCTTCAGTTACATGTTCGCCTATTTTGGCGGTTACCTTCCCAAATAAAGCGATTATATGGACCAGAACGTCCAGAAGTATCTCTAAGATTAGGGTTTTGCTCTTGGCGCCCTCTCTTAGGGGCGCGACTATAATTGGATTCCGGAATATGTTCTGTTTCCATGGATCTTGAATTATAGTTCTTCATAAGGATGTTGTCATGCTTTTCAGCGACATTCATAGCTCCAATGAGCTCATGAAACCTTGTGAACCTTCTTGCAGTAACGTCGATTCGATAGTTCTTAGCAACTATTAATGCGGACACAGGGAAGGTAGAAAGAGTCTTCTCAATCAACATCGCATCTGTGATCTCTTTACCATAGAATTCCATTAAGGATTTAATGTGAAGTGCTTTCGAGTTGTAGTCAAGAACTGACTTGAAATCATATAAGCGGAGGTTATGCCATCTCACTTCTAGGTCAGGAAGCAGAGAGTCATGGACATTGCCAAATCTTTCTTCGAGTGAGACCCACAACCTTCTGGGGTCTTCTTTATTTATACACTCGTACTGGAGCGAATCATCCATATGACGAGTCATTAGGATGATGGCTTTCGCCTTATTTGCCTATAAGGCTGCTCTATTTGCTTCCAAAGCCTGAGCTTGCTCAACAGTTAGCACTTCCTGGCGAAAAGGAACCGTTCGTATTCATTGTTGTAAATTGCAGTTATGAATGCCTTAATGATCACCAATTTGGCTGAAATTTTGCAGAGATGATCTATATATTAGGACCTAAAAATTGAACGGTTAAGATGTAAATATGTGACCAAAAAGTGGGGAAAAAATGGAAATCCGCACCTAATGCTTAGGTGCGGACGTCCACACCCAAGAAGCCCTATATATATATATAAATATAAATAGTGATGCCCCGGAAATTCGTAATTATTTTCTAAGGATTTTCAGGATTTAATTAGTGGTTATTGGACAGTTTCGTGGCTCGTGGATGGAGCGGAAGTGTTTCGGACGAATTTTTATTCGGAAAGTATGACTTTAGGGCGGTTACTAAGGTTGACTTTGGATACGTTGAGATTCTCTAAAAACTTCCTTCACGAAAGTTGTAGAGCGTGTCAATACGAGTTCGTGGACATGTGGATCGTGAAAATCGGAGTTCGTATATGAAATTTATGAGCGTTTGAAGTTTTGGGAAAGTTCTATAAATAGGAGTTTCCACTTTTGGAAATTTACTATTTCCATTTTACTTTTACCTTTTCGGAAAAATCAGAAAAACGCTTCGTTCTCTCTCCTCACCTGCGACTGACCCGACCTGAATCTGGAAACCCGACCCGACTTTTCCGGCGAGCTCTGACGACGAAACTTTTCAGATTGGTTCGTCATTGCCGTCCGCTCCTCCCCGTGGTGTCCTTTAGCGGAGATTCGCCGCGGTGATGGTACTAGAAGGCGACAGAGTTTGGTGTATTCGGACCCGGTCGGAAAACACAGCTCTGGTGACTTCGTGGCTTCATGCTTCCTTGGTTAAGTTCAGAGAAGGCTCCCTGATCGATCTATGGTGTTTTTTTGGATCGATTTACGTGGAAATCGGTTCAACTCAGATTGAATAATAATCCAAAGCTTGTGAGGTAGTTTTCGACTCTTTATGCTTGTTTTCTGACTTCGAGCTAGCTATGAAAATTCACAAGCATGCTTAGATGAACAGTTTTGATGTTGGGAGTTTTGTGAAATATTGAGTTTTGGCAGGCGGCGGTGTGGTGGCATTCTGGTGGCTTTCTGGCCATGTAGGAAACTGTTTTTGGTATTATATATGTTCTACTCGTTGATACGAGCGTTTTGATATATAATATGCAAATTTTGGAGTTCGTATGGATTTTTTGTGATTTTTACGGTTTCATACCGGTCGATTTATTTGATCCGTGAGGATTCGAGCTTCCGATCGACTTGTGGGTTGGTCATATTGATCGTGGAAGTATTCCGGAGACTTTGGAAGTCTCGGATGTGGTTTGGCCTCGATTGGCGCCACTTTGGGGATTTTAGTTCAAAACAGGGGTTTCGAACTTAAATCAAATGTGAATCGTTACTAAGTTGGAACCGTATGTGTTAGGTACTTGACGAAGTACTTTGGACGGTTATTTTGTGGATTGACTACTTTGTTCTGTATTGAAGAAGCAGCGGGAGTTTCGAGGTGAATAATCTCACAAGGTTCATTATGAACGGAATTACCATTATTGTTTTGGCGTTAATTATTTAACTGCAAACTATAGTTGGTATTAGTAGGCATTCCTGAGCGAATGGCTACGTATATATATATTTATGTGAAATATATATATATATATATATATATATCCTTGTGGATGATGGTGATGAATAATATGCATGATGGTGTTCATATTATTGTTGAATGTGACTTTTCAGGAAACAATATTGTGGAAAAAGATGTTTTCTATTGTTTGAAAAGTCTTGAGCTTGATGTTACATTTTTGAGCCAAGCGTGACTCATTTTAAATGTATTGGTCCTTATACCAAGGGTCATAGATGGAGAGCAGGGATTGGGAAAGCTGAAACTAGATGTTTGTAACGTTTCTAGGTCGGGTGTGACCTACTTAACAGTTGATTCTAAGATCAGACGGGGTCTGAAGATCATATGTCACAGATGGTGACAGGTCGCAGATGGTGACCGAGGCAAGGAATTGGGGAATCACGCCTTTGGCTGGACGAGTGGCTACGTTTAGTTAGAGCTCTAGTCCGTTGTTGGTACATCATGGGAGGTAGCAGGGAGCTATCTGATGCTCATGAGTACGTGTTTTTAAAAAAGAGTTTCGGGGATTCTTTCTTTTAAATGTCCTCGGAGGACTTGTGAATCATATTCTATTTGTTAGGTTAACGATAGATATGATTGAGGTGTGTATTGATGTGTTGTTTGTCCAGGTTGGACTGAATTGTTGTTGGTACATCATGGGGGGTAGCGGGGAGCTATCTGATGCTCATGAGTACGTATTTTTAAAAGAGAGTTTCGGGGATTCTTTCTTTTTAATGTCCTGGGAGGACTTGTGAATCATATTCTATTTGTTAGGTTAACGATAGATATGATTGAGGTGTGTGTTGATGTGTTGTGTGTCTAGGTTGGATTTATGTGTTGTGTGTCCAAGTTGGACTGATGTGTTGGTTGTCCGGGTTGGACTGATGTGTTGATTGTCCAGGTTGGACCGATGTGTTGTTTGTCTAGGTTGGACTGATTTGTTGTTGGTACATCATGGGGGGTAGCGGGGAGCTATCTGATGCTCATGAGTACGTGTTTTTAAAAGAGAGTTTCGGGGATTCTTTCTTTTAAATGTCTGGGGAGGACTTGTGTATCATATTTAATTGTCAGAGTTTCAATTCATATGATTTTGTTACAGATGGTGACAGGTCGCATATGGTGACCAAGGCAGGAATGGGTAATCACGTCCTTGGCAGGACGAGTGGTTACGATTTCAGTCAGAGTTCTAGTCTGTCTGCCATTATAGCTTATGGGGATAACCGTCAAGGTTGCTGGAGACTCATAAGTATGTAATTTAAAGGAGAGTTCCGAGAGTATTCTTCTTTTATTGTCTAGATGAGACTTGAATTGCTTCTTGATGGTTAAGTTAGCAAATAGAACATTGTCACAGCGGTGACTTATGTTGTCCTTTCGGTGGAAAGGATATGGAAGGTTAGAAGGAATCATGGTTGCATGTTTTCCCTAAGTTGATGTGTGTGAGTTGTTGATTGATGTTCATGAGTTACTCATACGAGCTTTCATAAGCTTACCGGATTTTTTGTGTGGAAACCCGGTGCACCATTCTATGGTGTAGGGGTTAATCCTGCAGGTCAGGTTAATTGCGACTGAAGCTGAGGTAGCTTGTTGGCAGCTGAGCGTGTAGGAAGCAAATTTTGTTGGCTTTGCCATTGTTATGACTTCCGCTATGTAATAAGCTTTGAGGAGCATTTATGTTTTATTTTGTGATGACAATTTAATTCATAAGTTGTGTAATATGTGACTCTGTGGAGTAGGTCAATAATTGTAATTGTGGGTTCAGGGCATCAATATGTACTTGTTGTAAAGGGAAGATGTCTCCTTGTATTTTGTATTGATGGCTGAACGATCGCGCATGTATAATTATGAGATTATATATCGATTTTTATTGTGTTAAAAATCAGGGGCGTAACATATATATTATATGTATAGTTCTTCATGTGACAATCATATAAAACCAAACACCCAGTTTGCAAAAGTCTGCCATGATAAGCTAAGGATATCAGCTATTGTATAAAAGTTTTTTTTAGGAGAAAGAAGAAAATTACAAAGAAAAGCCCCTCGGGCACCCAAAGCTAAACTTGTCCCAGTAAAGGGCAGGGAGTGCCAAAATAGGGAGACACTGCAGCCAAACTCTAGGAGACGAGCCTGATCCAGTAGACATAACAGCATCAGCTAAGAAGTTCGCTTCCCGAAAAACATGAGAGAAGGAGATGCTTGCGAAGGAATTAGCAATATAAGCTATGTCTTTGAGGAGAGATATTAACATCCAGGGAGCTTCACGCTTGAGGTTAACACAGTTGATGATTAGGGACGAGTCACCCTCCACTAAAATATGGTTCAGGTTGAATCGCTTAGCAGCTAACAGGCCATCCTTTAGAGCTGTACATTCAGCCAAACGAACCGTTGAAGATCCAATTGACCTCGAACCAGCTACAATGGGGTCACCAAAGTGGTTCTAATAACAAAGCCCGCAGCAGCCAGGTTGGAAGAAGAAACAGACCCATCAAAGTTGAGCTTGACGAAGTTTTCAAGCGGCGGGTGCCATTTTGATGCAGAACGGATGACAGCCCAATTCGAAGAACAGTTGGATCGTGCTAAAGGAGGAAAACGAAAAGTGACTAGTAGACACGAAACAGCTCGGTGTCCGACTGGGATGTGCCTTACCTTTCCGAAAAGGGAATCGCGCCAGAAACAAGACTCATCGCTTAGCCATGAGCTGTGGTCTTTTTCGGGCTTTCGGGGTTGTTTAGGGCCTCAAAACTGCATTTTTCTATTTTTCGGAGTTTTGGTTTTCCCAATTATTTTCGAGTTGTTTTCGTTTTTACCCATGGGCTTTAGGGTTTCATTGTTAGTCGCCCTAGGGTTACTTTTTTCTTATTTAAGCAGCCGCAAGCGGCTGCAGAACCTATCTTTCAACTTTTAATCAATAAAATAGAGAATTTTCTCTTTTATCTCTGGTGGACTCTAGAACCCTTTTGTTAGGTTTATTGCTGGTAAACCTAGTTATCAATCCGACTGCGTCAGGTGGTATCAGAGCAGGTCTTCCCTGTCTCTTTTATTTGCCTTAGTAGCAATGGGTGAAGTTACGAAATCAGATATTGAAGCTCTTACAACAGCGTTTACCGCTGCCATCAATTCCATGAATACTCAGATTGGAGAAATTCGTGGATTGTTGGGTGAGAGGAACAACAACAACAACAATAATAGGAATAGAGGTGGGGAAGGAGGCCAGCGAGTTAGGGCTCCACTTGGTGAAGTTGTTGTTAATACTTCAGAGTTTGAGTCTGAAGAAGAAATTGTGCAACCTGAACACCAAGGACAAACTGACCAGGATTACAAAGTCAAGGCTGAGATTCATTTCTTTTCAGGCAACTTGGGTGTAGAAGATTATCTGGATTGGCAGCTTCAGGTGGACAGATTCTTTGAGATTATGGAAGTGCCTGAACATAAGTAGGTTAAGCATGTTGCCTGGAGATTGAAGAATACTGCTGCAGTTTGGTGGGATAAATTGCAGAACACTCAAAAGAAGTAGAGGAAACAGGGTGTTAGAACATGGCGAAGAATGAAGCAGTTGATGATGGAGAGATTCTTGCCAGATGATTATGAGCAAATTCTATACAGGTTGTATATTGAATGTGTCCAGGGAACTAGGACAGTGGCTAAGTACACCACTGAGTTCCTACGATACTCAGAGCGTAATGAACTAGGAGAAACTGAAGGCTAGAAGGTGGCTCGCTATATCAGTGGGCTGAAGCCTTTCATTCAGGAGAAAATTGGGTTAGTCATTGTGTGGACTGTGGCAGAATCTTCAAACCTAGCATTGAAGGCCGAGTTGTTAGAGAAGCCTTCACGAGCTTCTTCTTTCCAGAGATATAACTACCAAAGGAGCACAGATTTGGTTAACTCCTCAACTGACAAGGGTAAAACCACACTGCAGAAAACAGAAAACAATTTTAGGGCTTCCAATCCTCCTTTTAAAGGGGCTGGCAGTTCTAACAGTTCTAGTGGTGCTCAAAACAGGGCCTCGAACCAGAGGCTTAATAATCCTTATGCTAGACCTACAATAGACGTCTGTTATCGATGCAACAAGCCTGGGCATAGATCTAATGTGTGTCCTGAGAGGAGATAAACTGCTCTTATAAGTGAATATGATGAAGATGAAGAAGGAGGAAGAGGTGACGATTATGATGGGGCTGAGTTTGCGGAGGAGGAGTCTCTTGAAAAGGTTAATATTGTGTTGCAGTGGGTCTTATTATGTCCTAAAGAAGATGGGCAGCGACGCAATATTTTCAGGTCATTTTGTTCCATCAATAACAAAGTGTGCAATTTGATTGTGGATAATGGGAGCTGTGAAAACTTTGTAGCCAAGAAGCTGGTGGAACACTTGCAGTTACCTACGCAGCCTCATGAAGCACTTTATTCCCTTGGTTGGGTCAAGAAAGGTCCACAAGTTCGAGTTACTAATTCCTGCAAAGTACCGGTATCCATTGGTAAGCATTATAAAGATGAAGTTCTGTGTGATATTATTGATATGGATGCTTGTCATATTTTATTTGGACGACCTTGACAATATGATGTGGATGTGATTTATAAAGGCAGAGATAATGTGATGATGTTTATGTGGAATAGTCATAAAATTGCTATGGCTCCTGTGTGTCAATTTGAGAAATCTGGTGGAAAGAAAGGGGAGAGTTTTCTGACCTTGTCTAGTAGTGAATTTGAGATGGAGGAGGCCTTTAAAGAATCTGAAGTTTTCTGCCCAGTGGTGATAAAGGGGTTGTTGGCTGCACAAAGGAAGATGTGGTGATCCCTAAGGAAGTGCAGAATATGTTGGGAGAGTTTGAAGAGTTGATTTCAGATGAGTTGCCCAACGAACTACCACCTATGAGGGACATTCAACATCAGATTGATTTGGTTCCTGGAGCTAGTTTGCCAAATCTGCCACATTACCGAATGAGTCCCAAGGAGAATGAGATTTTGAGGGAGCAGATTGAAAACTTGTTGAAAAAAAGGGTTCATTCGTGAAAGTATGAGTCCTTGTGCAGTTCCAGTCCTCCTTGTTCCTAAGAAGGGCAATCAATGGCGGATGTGTGTTGATAGCAGGGCCATAAATAAGATAACTGTGAAGTATAGGTTTCCCATTCCTCGTTTGGAGGACATGCTTGATGAACTGGAGGGTTCCAAAGTATTTACCAAGATAGATCTTCAAAGTGGTTACCACCAGATTCAAATCAAGCCGGGAGAAGAGTGGAAGACAGCTTTTAAGAGTAAGGATGGCTTGTTCGAGTGGATGGTTATGCCATTCGGGTTGTCTAATGCACCCAACACTTTTATGAGGCTTATGAACCAGGTTCTTCGTCCTTTTATTGGTTCCTTTGTCGTGGTGTATTTTGATGATATATTGATCTATAGTAGGACCAAAGAAGAACATCTGGTACATTTGAGACAGGTTTTGGGAGCTTTACAGGAAAATAAACTGCACATTAACTTGAAGAAGTGTACTTTCTGTACCAACAAACTGTTATTTTTGGGATTTGTGGTTGGAGAAGAAGGCATTCAGGTTGATGAAGAGAAGGTGAGAGCAATAAGAGAATGGCCAGCTCCAAAAACAGTTTTTGAGGTGCGGAGCTTTCATGGTTTAGCTACTTTCTACAGGAGGTTTGTGAAGAATTTCACTACCATTACTGCCCATATTACTGAATGTTTGAAGAAAGGAAAATTCCAATGGGGAGAGGAACAAGAGAAGAGTTTTGCCTTAATCAAGGAGAAACTTTGTACTGCACCAGTTCTTGCTCTTCCTAATTTTGACAAGGTAATTGAGGTTGAATGTGATGCTAGTGGCGTGGGGGTAGGTACTGTGTTGTCACAAGAGAAGAAACCAGTAGCATTCTTTAGTGAAAAGCTGAGTGAAGCTCGTCAGAAGTGGAGTACTTATGACCAAGAATTTTATGCAGTGTTCCGGGCATTGAGGCAATGGGAACACTACTTGATTCAGAGGGAGTTTGTACTGTTCACTGATCATCAGGCCTTGAAGTACCTTAATAGCCAGAAAACTGTGAATAAGATGCATGCAAGGTGGGTGAGTTTTCTGCAGAAATTCCCTTTTGTGATTCAGCATAAATCTGGTACTCTTAACCGAGTTGCAGATGCTTTGAGTAGGAGGGCTTCCTGGCTAGTCACTTTAGCTCAGGAGATTGTGGGGTTTGATCTCTTGAAGGAGTTGTATGAGGAAGATGTTGATTTCAAGGAGATTTGGGCCAAGTGCAGCAACAACAACTCAGTTGCAGATTTTTCTAAGAATGAAGGATATTTATTCAAGGGCAACCGGCTATGTATCCCTAGTTCTTCATTGAGGGAGAAACTGATCAGAGATCTGCATGGAGGGGGATTGAGTGGGCACTTGGGCCGAGACAAAACTATTGCTAGCCTTGAGGAGAGGTATTTCTAGCCACAGTTGAAGAAGGATGCAGGAACTATCGTGAGAAAGTGCTACACCTGCCAGGTTTCTAAGGCCCAGTCTCAAAGCACAGGTCTTTATCTACCTTTACCTGTTCCTGAAGATATTTGGCAGGATCTTGCTATGGATTTTGTGTTGGGATTACCCCGTACCCAACGGGGTGTGGATTCAGTGTTTGTGGTAGTTGATAGGTTCTCCAAGATGGTGCATTTCATCGCATGTAAGAAGACTGCTGATGCTTCTAATATAGCCAAACTGTTCTTTAGGGAGGTGTTCATTTTCATGGAGTACCCAAGTCCATTACTTCTGACAGAGACACAAAGTTCCTTAGCCGCTTCTGGATTACCTTATGGAGGATGTTTGAAACAGCTTTGAACCGTAGCAGCATAGCTCATCCTCAAACTGATGGGCAGATAGAGGTTACTAACAGAACTTTGGGTAACATGGTCCGAAGTGTTTGTGGAGATCGACCCAAATAGTGGGATTATGCTTTGCCACAGGTGGAGTTTGCTTATAACAGTGTTGTGCATCGTGCAACAGGGAAGTCACCATTCTCCTTAGTTTATATTGCTGTTCCTCGACATGTGGTTGATCTAGTGAAGCTTCCTAAGGTTCCTGGTGTTAGTGTTGCTGCTGAGGGCATGGCTAGAGATGTGCAGGTTGTTCAAGACGAAGTTAAGGCCAAGCTGGAAGAAACTAATGCTAAGTATAAAGCTGCAGCTGATAAACACCGCAGAGTAAAAGTGTTCCAAGCGGGTGATGACGTGATGGTGTTTCTGAGGAAGGAGAGATTTCTTGTTGGTACCTATAACAAGCTGAAGCCCAGAAAATATGGTCCTTTTAAGGTGCTGCGGAAGATCAACGACAATGCTTATGTTGTTGCCCTTCCTGATTCCATGGGTATCTCTAACACCTTTAATGTGGCTGACCTGCATGAGTTTCGTGAAGATGAGGTTCTTTATCCAGATGAGAACTCGGGGTCGAGTTCTTCGGAGGTGGAGGAGACTGATGCAGAACGGATGGCAGCCCAATTCAAAGAACAGTTGGATCGTGCTAAAGAAGGAAAACGAAAAGTGACTAGTAGACACGAAACAGCTCGGTGTCCGATTGGGACGTGCCTTACCTTTCCGGAAAGGGAATCGCGATAGAAACAAGACTCATCACTTAGCCATGAGCTGTGGTCTTTTTCGGGCTTTCGGGGTCGTTTAGGGCCTCAAAATTGCATTTTTTCTATTTTCACTACTAGAATTTTGGCCTCAGACATCACGACAATTACATCGCTGAGGAATTCACGCGATGTAAATTAATGTCATTAACATCGATTCCTGAAATACCGATTTCTATGCATATTACTAACATCGATATTTACTGTTGACTGATGTCTAAACTTTGATTTAAATTTTCGCGGAAAGGTTGAGCGGCTAAGTTAAAATTTTTTTAAAGAAATGCGGGGATGAAAAGTTGTTTCCCACACTTAGATATATTTGGACTAAAATTGACTTAAGACTGCCCTAACTATTCGACAGCCTCCTTTTCCTCCTCTTCATTCTACGCCTCAAACCAAAACTCTCATCCTCTTGGTTCTTTGAATCCAACCAGAACTTGACGCCTTGTTCTCCTTCTTTTTCGTGTCACACCAGCTCCTCTGCTCTAAGACAGTGAACAGGATAGGAGATCGAGGCTGCCGTTTCGGAGAAACTTTGAGCTTCTGAGTCATAGGTAATTCACGAATATGTTCAGTACATGTCTTTGAAGGATTTGTGAGTTCTGAAATCACCGATCTGAGCTTTTGTTTCTTAATTTGCTTCCAAGGATTTGTGTTTCATCTACCGAGGCATTCTTCATTGAGCTGGGCAAGTTCGAAGCTTGGTGACCATGTAACTGGAGCTTCCTGGGCATTCTTTATCTCTGGTTCGCTCTTTCTCAATTCTTCTCATTGTTTGTGATTGATTTGGGAAATTTTAGGGCTTCTGTTGAGTTTTAGGTTTCGGGTTTTGCAAATTTTGGGGCTTAAACTAAACCATAAGCTTAAATTTCCAAACTTTGATGGACCCATTTCACCAAACGTAGCATACATGTTCTTGAGTGGTCAACCAATGTCAAATTTTGCTTGTTTATCAACTAAAAAGCTTCACATTATCGATGTGATTTGCTTCAAGGAAGGTGCATGCTTTTGTGTTTGAGCTTCACTGATGGCTTCGATGGTAAAGTTTTAAGCTTTGAGATGAGTTTTGATGTGGGTTTGGGTTGTTTTTATTCAGCAGTTTCTGGGTTGCTTCTGATTTTGTTCTTTACCTATTGATTGTTGGAATCTGGATTATAATTGCTCTTTTAGGAAAGCTGTTTAGAATTTGTTGTTTCTTGGGTTTATTTGAGGTAGCTCTGAACTGATCTGGGGTTGTCCATACTGGTCTTGGATATACATCTATTATAAAGTGTCCTGGGCAATTTAGATGTATTAAAGGAGCTGAAATCTTCTCCCCTTTCCTGCTTAGGATAAACTGCATGCATTCCACTCAAACAATACAATGAATACTTGCTCATCTTTACCATTCCTGGCAAGTCGTTAATAAGAAGATAATAGAAATTGTTATCCCTGGTTTTCAATTTTGTCATTGTGGTTTTTTAAAGAAAGATTAGATATTCTGGATAGTTGAATAAAAACATTATTTTGTTTTGTGCTTGTATAAAACTTTTCTCTCCAATCTAGTTCAAGCATATATATGTGCTGTCTTTGTTTTCTCCCCTTGTTTGTTGATGCTTTCATATGGCATTTGTGCTTATGTTCTCTTTTCCATGGTTGCAGTTGGGGCCTCAGGTAGAAACTCCATCAAAATCCGGTCCATGGAGAAAGGCAAGTAACTAATTAAATTACAACAAAAAAAATATTTGTTTGTTTTTTTGTTTGCACGTGGCCTTTTTTGGTATAGTATGTTCACTGATGAATCATGTACTTTCCTTCATTTCAGATGCTTTCATCCATGGATACAAATTTTGTTGGTTATACATACAAGAATTATGAAATTGTCAATGAGCATCATATGCCTGGCATTGGTAAGTATTAACCAGTATTCATAGACTATAGCGCAAAGGTTGACAATATCAATGTATCTGAATTAGTAGCATGATTATTTTTGAATCTTCATCAAATTAAGGTTTCCTTCCTTTCCTTTTTGACCCATGCATGGAAACTTTAATGTAGCTGAGTTGAAGAAAAAGACTAATAAGCCAAAGAGACCTTCTGTTAAGGCCTTATTCGGTATGCGCTCCTTGCATTCAGTGTTCCTGAATATCATGTGGTCACTCTAGATTGTATTTGCATTATTCAGTCTCTAAACTCCACTTTGTTGTTTCTTTCCAGACACACCTGATCCTCTAGACCCCCCCAACACATGGAACTTCTCTCAACCAAATGTCCACTCTGCCTACCGTCTCGGAAGGCTCTGAGCCATCTAGGCAATCTGCTAGACCCCCATAATATCCACACAAACCTCCAAGAAGATAGCAAGCAAAGTTCAGTTTACAAGTTGTTATCCAGCTGAAGGAAATTTAAAGAGAAGTTCACAAAACGGTGAAGGGAAAGATAGGAAATTGGTATCTAATACTGTAAGTCTTAGTTTTAAATGCGTTCATTAGTAATCCTCCAGTGTATTACTAGTAGTGATGTTCATTCACCATATAATCACCTAGATTAGTCAAAAAGAGGCCGAGCTTCATATTTTAGGGTCTGATCAATGATTTAGATGATTTATTCATAGGTTCGTAGGTGATATAGTAAATTCCATCAAAATTCTTGTCAACTTCCAAACTTGTAGTGAGCTTTGTCTTGATGTTCTGTTCATAAAGAGATTTAGTGATGAAGTGAGTGAAGTGCTACGTACTTTTTTCTCCCTACCGAAGGAGGCATGTAAATTCTTTTAATTATTTCATTATAATTGTTATTATAAGCTGTGTGCAAACAGGAGCATTTCATGTATGGAGGCTACGATCATATATGGCTTGTAGAGCCACTTCTTTTCACTTGTTGTAAAGAGTTTTCATCGGCCTAGAGATCTTTTATTACGGGTGGTCTCTATATGCGTTTGGCTTCGTTTTAGCTACTTCCCAACTTCATAACTATCTTAATTCAAACACGCAGAACAAGGAAAAAGAAAATTTTCCATTATTAATTTTTTTAGAAAAGTTTTGGTTTTTATGATTGTGATTTTCCTTTTGGTTTTTGTCAGTGTTCCACTTCCATTGTTTTGAATGCTTGCACATGGATTAGTTGCCACACACAGTGTACAATTGTTGACTGCAAAGAGTTTACCTTATGGATTTGGGAATTCTGATGCTAGTGTGGTTTTACTTGGGACTACAACCTCCATGGCAGCTGGTAGTGCTTGTTTCTTATACATTCTTAGCACACAGTTTTCAGGAACTTCGTGCTTCGTATTGTTTGTAATCAGCTTTCCTTTCCTTCAGCTTATTTCATCACTTTAAAGGTTAGCTATGAATACTATTCGATTTCTTTTCTTTGGTTTGATGTTGTTGTTGAGAATGACCTGATTTTGTTTCCTATTATTGAATTGAATTGAAATTTTGCTATCATTGTTTTGACTCTCACCATCACCCTGCAGGAGTCAATCATTAAGGACATAACCGAAAACCCTTAATATGTTGCTGGCAAGCTGCTATTAAGTCCTCAATGTACCAATTAGACTGTAAGCCTTTAACTGTTGGCATCTTCTCTGTGATAATTTAGAAGATTTTCCTCTTTTTGTCTCTGCACTCTCAGAAATGCATATATTGGTTTTTATGTTTGACTCTAACTCTCAAGATTTCCTTTTCATTGCACAGGTTGGTGAGTTTATGCAGCTTCTATGAGTCGAATCAATATCTAAAAAGGAGTTGTTGGTACCAATTGTAAGTCATCCAAAATCTTTCAATTAAAAACATAAGGTTCTGATTCTTTGCCATTGCCATTTGTATGTCAAATGCTGGATCAATTTCTTTAACGAAGATCAGGTCATAATTTTTGTTTACATACCTGTTATGTCTTGCTGTTGGACTAGGTTGGTCAGTTTTCTTTTCCTTTTGTGCACTTTTATCGATCCAGCCTGAATATGCAGTGAAATTAGCTGTGCTTTCTGTAAAAATATTACTCACTCCCCTGTTTTGTCACATCCTTAATATTAAGGTATTTACTTTTCAAATATTCGTAGGTTTCTCCAATATTGATCAGTACAGGTACCCTAGTTATTTCTCAATTGCTATCCAAGATATATGGAGCATTTTCAAATGTCGATACTGGCATCTAGTGAGACCTTTATGTTGCAAATGGCTCTGAACAACTAGCAGGCATCATCAACCTCAATATGCTACTCTGGTATGTTCGCTAGTTTTCCATTTCATCAAACCTTATATGTTATCCATGTCTGAAATTGATATATCACTTCTGGCATGTTAATATGGCTTTTTTCATCTTATTTGCAAACTGGTTTATCTTTTGTATATTATTGCTTCTTGATACCCTACATGTAAACAATTGTTTGTAATTTATAATAGTTTGAATACTATGACAGTGAGCAGTGGCTGACATGAGCGATTGCTTTTGAGCATTTACAGAGGCATTATTATTCTTAGTTTAGACCTTCAGCTATGCTGCTATAACTAATGCTTAATAACTCTAGCCAGGAGTCAAATATTCTCTTTGACATAGCTTGACTGGTTAATGGGGCTTGAGGTCCAAATACATGGTGTTCCCCATTAAATTTGGTAGAAAGCAGAAACAACTACATGCACTCAATTCGCTTAGATTTTTATCCTATAGCTCACTTGCTTGGATTTCCAGTTGTTTACTCTTAAAATTGTGGAATTTGATAGTTCATTGTGACAAGTGACAAGTGTGAGTGTGATTATGGCTTTTAATTTTATTTTTTTTTAAATATTTGTGAAGGTGGGAAGGTGAATGAGGTACCTATAATAAGAATTTACGGCTCTACTCCGGCCGGTCAGAAAGCTTGTCTGCACATTCACAAAGTAAGATTGTTACTTTCTTCTTCCTCATTGAAAAATTCTTTTTTTTTTAGATCTAATTCTAGTTTACTGTTGCATAAAATGGTTGAGAAATACAACATCTTTGTTAAGAAGTAGTGCAAATAAAAGTAGTGCACTTGTGGTGTGATTTTATTGAGTTTTTTTTTTTTTTTGGCGCTAATTTTTTGTTGTTTATTTTGCAGGCATTACCATACCTATTTGTGCCATGCAAAGATATACCGATTCAACCACATCAGAAAGGTATATAGCATGTTTAGAACTAGGGTGATATTGAAAAATGGATTGAGTAGACTCCTAGTAAGAAGGGGTTAAGGCCTTACTAGGTTGATAATGCAAGTTTTGTATTTATGATTAGGCTTAGTGTACGTCCTTTTGCAAATTTCTGTAATGGAGTTGTTGAGTTATTTTGTGTACCTAGGATGTGCCCCGTAGGCATTCTGATAATTCCTCTATATTGAAGTTGAAGCTCTTTTATTTGATTTTTGCTGTGATTATGATTTAGGTACCTTTGTTTTGGAAAACAGATGTGATGCTTGAATGCTTCCTCTCTTTTTTTCCCCTAAATGTGCAGGTGATTCGTACACATATGATATATCTCTTGCATTAGAGAAAGCTTTGAAGGTATGGGTCATTGCTGTAGAGAGGGTGCTCTCTGCAATAATGTTGTATATGTGTTTGTGGTGTTCTGCTTGACATAGCTGGGATAGGAATGTTAACCAACAGATTGTGTTGTGGATGCTAAGATAGGAATCTCTTGTAAGCTCAATCTCTTTTTGTCTTTCCCTTTTCCTTTCCTTTCTTTCCTTTTGTTTTTCTTGTTATAGGTAATTGTTCATTTCATTTTATTTGCAGGTGAAAACAGAAGAACAAATGGGATATAAGTATGGCGAGGCTTGCTTTCGTTTATGTTTCTAGTATTATGTACCGTTTAGACTTAAATTTTTGTTTTATTTCGACATGTTATGCATAGAAATACTTGGGATGTTGTTATGTACTTTGAGCATCAATATTAATCAAAATTTATTTACTTACTATATGTATTCTCATTAGATTTCCTAGCAATAGTTACAAATCAGTTTATAATTATAAAAATGAAGTCATATAAGAACTAATACATCAGTTCTAAAAGAAAAAATTGATGTCTCATTAGCCAGTGGATAACAAAATATTAAGTAAGAAACGATGTAACACAACTTAATGAACATCGACTTATTAAGTAAGAAACGATGTAAAACAACTCAATGGACATTGAGTTATTAAGTAAGAAACGATGTAAAACAACGCAATGAACATCGACATTGTGTAAGAAACGATGTAAAACAAATCAATGGACATCGATTTATTAAATGAAAAACGATGTCTAGTATAAGTATGAACATCGGTGCCAACCTCAAAAACTGATGTTTAAGAGAAAAATGGACATCACTTCATAAAAGGAAACGATGTTCATTAGAATAATGAACATCGGTCATGTAATACAAAAGAATGTAGATTCAATTTTAAATAGAGTGATATATGGCAAGTACCCATAAAGCTTATAAACAGCAGGCAAACTTAAAAAACACCGATGTGTAAGAGAATATAACACATCGTTTCTAGAATGAGTAACAATGTTAAAATTAATACTAGTGTTATTGGACCTATATTTCGTTAAGCATTAAATGCATAAATATGAAGGTTTAACAATATCTAAAAACACCAATTTGTGATCATAATAGCAGTTTAACATTGATTCTGGAACATAATCCGATGTTTATTATGATATGAAAAACCGATGTCTATTTTTTTCCGATCTTTTACATCACCCACTAACACATGTGTACAAAATTTTTTTTACATCGGTTTCTGGCCGATGTATATGAGGAAAATTCTAGTAGTGTTTCCCCGTTTTTGGTTTTCCTAGTTATTTTTGGGTTGTTTTCGTTTTTACCCATGGGCTTTAGGGTTTCATTGTTAGTCGCCTTAGGGTTACTTTTATTTTATTTAAGCAGCTGCAAAACCTATCTTTCAACTTTTAATCAATAAAATAGAGAATTTTCTCTTTTATCTCTGGTGGACTCCAGAACCCTTTTGTTAGGTTTATTGCTGGTAAACCTAGTTATCAATCCGACTGCGTTACATTTAATGACTTCACTTAAGCTATTGGAAGTCGTAGCAGAACAGGGATTATGGGTCCTGTAGGCAGCACAAAAGGAGGCTGAAGCATGCACTACAGAAGCCAAACTGAACCCCGAGTCCTGAACAAAACATCATTATGCTTTTTCTGTTGAAGGATATCGACATAATGTGTGCCTCTACAAACTAGGGTTTAGAATTGTAATAGGAATGTGTTCTAGGTATTCAATTGTAATCAGATTCTATTACCTTTTTGGGTACCTTGTAACTTTCTATTTAATGGGCTCCTATTATCAATGATAACACACAATTCTATTCTCCTACAACACTTTATCAGCACGAGTTCTAACCCTAGCTTCAGAAAAAGAAAAAAACCTTTTTCTTCTCTACCGCCAACCCAAAAACAAAAACAAAACAAAAAAAATCCTCCATTCTGACCTCAACCATCACTTCACCGGCCTCAGCCTCATCTCTCCAGCAGTACCTGCAAACCCAGCAGCACGGCCCTGCCGGCCTCCTCCCCAGCGCCCTTGCGCCCAGCAGCCCAGGCCGCGATCTGCAATCACACCAGGCCTCCAAAGCACCGACCTGATCTCGACCTGCCTGCAGCAGCCCACTCCAGCAGCCTAGACCTCCGCCCCCGTCTACCTGCGCCCCGTGACCACATTTGCAGACCTCCTATTGCTGCAGACTAGAAGAAGAAGACGCAGAAGAAGAACAGAGGAAAGAAATAAGCAAGAAGAAGAAACCAAAAGAAAAAGAGAGGGACCCGGCCAAAGAAAAAAAAGAAGAAGAAAGAAAAAAAAAGAAAGGAAAGGGGGAGGGGCGGGCTTGGGCCTGGAAAGAAAAAAGGAAAAGGGAGGAAGAAGAAAAAAAAAAAAACAAGGAAGGGAGAAGGGCTGGGCCCGGAAAAAAAAAAAAAAAAAAAAGAGGGAAAAAGGAAGAAGAAAAAAAAGGGAAGGGAGAAGGGCAGCCCACCAACTGCCAATTTCCGACCAGATTCCAGCAATCCTAATTTAGCTACACGCTTGCATCAACACGCGCGTGTCTTCAAGCCAAGAACAATCACGTAAGTTTTTATAATTAATGTTGCTGCTTTCTTGTATTTAAATTCCTTTTATTTCCTGCAAATATTGGAATATATGATTGCCAACTGAGTTTGATATTTAACAAAGCGGAATTGTGGGGATTCACGCTTAACGAACTAAGAGTGTTCGTATGAACTAAGAATGTTCATAATTAAACAAACTAAGAGTGTTCGTGTGAACTAAGAGCATTCACAATGCTTGGACTAAGAGCGTCCGTAAGCATCAAATTGTGACCATATTAAAACATCATTGTTTGGTCTAATCCAAAAGAGATTCTTGGAAATTGATTTCTTGGTAGCATAGCTCGGAAATCTTTTTGTTTTAGTTTTCGTGGAAGTTTAACTCCGAAACTAATATATCTTCTCTTCTTATTTTCAGGATGTCGAATGAACCTAGACTCGACTTTCCCATGCTTGACTCAACAGGCTCGGATTACCACAGTTGGGTAACCGATGTTGAGAATCATCTCACTTCTAAGGGAATATTACCCATAATCCAGGCACCTAACCCGGATCTTGTGTTCAACCGAACATCTACAAAGCATGCTCAAGCATTTTTCTTGATGCGACGCCATATGGACAAGGCACTCAGATTGGAGTATATGTCGATCAAGAATGCAAGAGAGCTATGGGTAGCGCTAGAAGAGCGCTTTGGCAATGTCCAAGATTCCCTCCTCCCTGACTTGAAGGTTCAATGGAACAACCTGTGCTTTGCTGATTTCAAGTCTATTGCTGAATATAATTCAGAAGCTCTTCGCATACAGTCCATGTTGAGGTTTTGTGGACAACCTGTCACAGAGAAAGAACTAATTGAGAAAACTCTCTCCACCTTCCCTGTTTCAGCCATTGTGGTATCAAAGCAATACCGTACTGAAGTCAATGCTGGACGGATCACGAGGTTTCATCAGCTTATCAATGTTATATCTGTAGCTGAGAAACATGATAACATACTCATGAGGAATTATAATTCAAGGCCCACTGGAACTAAGAGCGTTCATGAGGCGAATTATAATGCACCCAAAGGAGGGCGCAAGGAGCGGTACCCTAAGAATGGGGGACATGAGGGACGTATGGGCCCATATAACCGCCCTCATCAGGAAGGAAACCGCAAGTTTGGTGTGGACACACGTGGTGGTAATGCTACACATGGGAGAGGGGGTCGTGGTATCCCTAGCCGTAATGGTGGCTCAATGGGTCGTGGTGGTGGCACCAACCCTCCTAGGGAACGCCCGCAACGTGCACAACGTGCACCTCAATTAAAGGGAGGCAACCGCAATGATGAGTGTCATCGATGTGGATCAATTGAGCATTGGTTTAAGCAATGCAAGGCAAGTGAGGAACTAGCTGCAAGATACAGGGCATATAGGGACCTGAGAGAGCAAGAAGTGTACCTTGCAGAAGAAGAAGAAGATGGTGGAGATGTCAATCTCACCATAGAGGACTTCAAAGCTGAAGATGAATTGCACAGGGATGCAGCAGACTTTGATTAGATTAGTCCTTTTTATTTTTCCAAGAACATTTGTAATGGCAATTTGCCTTAGTCAATAAATGACAATTGTATTAACTCTTTCTCATGTGGCGGACCCAATAGATTTTGGAAACTTTGATGTAATCATTGGCTATTAATAAAGTGTCAATTCTTTTACTTAATGTCTTGGACATACTTTAATTCGAATTTTATTATATAAGAGCCAATGGTTTTCATGTGGAAACACATTATGAGAATGGACAGAGTTCCTTTGCATCACCTCTAATGACTACGGACATAAACGAGTATTAGAGAAACTTATGTGTCGCTCTAGTAGGTTGTATGCAACCACTATTTGAGTTATTGAATCCAACCATGTCATGAGAGACGACTTATGGGATTCTGACACATATAGGCTTTGACATGATGATCCGTGTATTAAAGACTTTATACGGACATCCATTTTCAGAACGAAGAAAAGTAAGAACCAAGAATTGGTTCGAGGAGCTGCACATGTGCCTCATGGCGCCATGATTGTGCAAAGACCGGCCATACATGGCCGGCGCCGCCTACCCCCTGCGGCAAATACATGGCATTGACGCCATAAACTCCTCCCTCTTATTCTCAAGTCTATTGTGACATTATGGCTTAACCAAAATCTTTATTGGTTGATTATAAAGCCCATGTTTCGTTCTGTAAAGCCTGTTATTTAGGATTGAGACCATCCTATGCAAAGGAGATTGAGGAAATAATTCCATTCTCACAAAGCATCTAAGGGAATTCTATGGATTTGATCAACCAACTTGCGGACCATATAGATGTTTTATGGTGTTGGTTGATACGCAAACATGCTGGTCACGTGTTGTGCCATTATCCACTCGTAATGCTGCTTATACTACACTCCTAGCACATAACATATGGCTACGGGCTCACTACCCAAATCATCCCATTTAGTCAATTTGACTAGATAATGCTAGAGAGTTTACATCGACAGTTTTTGATGACTATTGCATATCATTGGGTATTGATATCAAGTATCATATTCCCATGTACACACCCAATTGGTCTCGCTGAAAAGCCACCATTAAACGACTACAATGGTAGCCCGGACATTGGTAATGCGCACCAATATTTCCGCTTGGGTTATGCAATATCGCATGCAGCTATGCTAATTCGTCTACGACTCATAGCAGCCACTCAACTTTTATTTGCGTTACAGCTAGTGACTGGGTTCGAGTATAAATATCTCATATTTATGCATATTTGAGTGTGCGGTTCATGTGCCAATTGCGTCGCCACAGCGCATCAACATGAGTCATTGCAACAAATGCATATATATATTTGTTGGACATGAGTCTCCAACTATAAGTTCGCTATGTAGAACCCTTGACAGGCGATCTCTGTTTCGCTGGATTTGCGAATTGTCACTTTGATGAGACAGTCTTCCGGTTGTGAGGGGGAGATTAGAACGTTAATGTTCAACAGGAACGACAGGAATTGTCGTGGTCTGTCCCCACTATGTCTCATCTTGATCCCCTAAAAGTGACGAGATCACATATACTTGCTGCAAACATGCCTGCAAGGATTGATGTCCCCATAAGAGGACATGGTGCCACCCAGAAGATGGGTACGGCAACACCACCATGGATGGTGGTATGCTGACGCCACAAAGGTGGCATAATGGCATCATAGACCATGGGTTTCGCTAGAAAGAGTAGGAGACCCATAGGTTCGATGGATTCTCGCCCTAAGAAGAGAGCGAGTTTGGCACAACTTGATCTATTGATCATTGATACTCAAAATCCGTCTCATGAGAATATTTTGGATTGTGGTTATGTCCAAGAGACATCGTTGGGGGACACCTCAATGTTAGAACCAATTCCTGAGAATATAGAGATCTCTACGAACTACACTAGTGTACATGAGAACGTGGAATTATTGAGACCAATGACATCGAACCTTACTTCGTTGAAGAATGCCAACGTAGAGAAAATTTGCTTAAATGGAAAGATGCTATCCAGGTTGAATTGGATTCACTAATGATGAGGAAGGATTTCGAGCCTGAGATGCCAACACCTCCTAACATAAAACCTATTGACATTAACAGGTCTTCGTTAGATAGCGTGATGAGAAAAAGAGATGGTAATCTCGCCTTATGGCGCAAGGTTCCTCACAACGCCTTGGAATCGACTACGAGAAGACATATTCTCTCGTAATGGATGTCATTGCACTCCACTACCTTATCAGTTTGGTAGTTTCCAAATAACTGAACATGCAGCTTACTAATGTGGTCACTACGTATCTCTATGGGGATCTAGATACGGAATATAATGAAGGTTCTTGTGGACTTTATTTACCCAAGTCAAGTGGCTCTAGACCACGGAGCGCATTTGCAACGAGGTTGAAATGTTCACTAAAATGACTACTTGATTGGGAAGGGATATGATGAACTATGCCCACGCGTTTCCATGACAAGTTCCGGATTTGCAATTGTCGCGGTTTATATTGATAAACATAATTGGAACCCTTGAGAATTAAGGGAAATCGCTGAACACCTGAAATCCGAGTTTGAGAGGAAGGACCTTGGGAGAACACGGTTTTGTCTATATTCAGAACTTGTATATCGTGTCAATAGACATTTTTGATAAAGTCAAAGATGCACCATGGTCGTCCGTAGTCTTGGCCCTAAAAGGGATCCGTTTCATCCCAGGGATGATGACAAAGACGTGTTAATAGCAGAAGTCACTACTACAAAAACTGCATCACACAACGGTGGAAATCTGTTGTGTGATGTGGACCATGTCTGTCGTCTATCTCGATGTTGTGTGATGAGCACACTCACACAACGGTGAAACACCGTTGTGTGAATATCATAGACACAACGCACTGCTTAAAACCGTTGCACCAATTCTGCTCATGCCAATGCCAGAAATTGGATGCGGCGCATTCAATTGTTGTGTCGATGTGGTCAGACAACAGAAGTAAGTAGGGACCGTTGTTGGTTAACTTCTTACACAATAGAAAAATGACACTCAGACAACGGAAATAATAATATACTGTTGTTGGTTAACTTATCATACAACAGAAAAATATGGAACCTGTTGTGTGAGTACTAATGAGACAACAAAATTGTATAGGGACCGTTGTGTGATTTAGCATTGGGCAACTGATACCTATTTGTTCTGTTGTGTGAGTACTAATGAGACAACAAAATTTTATAGAGACCGTTGTGTGATTATAAGTGATTTGTTGTGTGATTAACGTAATAAAATTCCATATTGTTTGTTTATTATTGATTTTTTACCTGAAATATTTGCACAAATATAATGCTCAATAAATATTATGTAATGAAGCATTCTAATTCAAGCATCTAATGTACCAAAAGAGCTAACATTTGTCAATCATCCATACATTCAAGTATCTATACAATGAAACAAAAAAAGAAGAGAGCAGCTTGATGGCTGCTGCATTCTAACTAACAATGAAAACCAGCAAAAGCAGATACAATATATATTTGTTCCAAAAATATGCACATACGCAGCTGCGACATACATGGCTCCTACATAAAAGGGTCACTGCTTTCCAATTGCTCAGTCCACTCCTACATATACGGCTCCTGCACGGAAACAAGAGCAAGTTCTTCAATTAAATGACCTACCTCGTTTACTTCTCATAATCTTATGTGTAGTGACATGCAAGACAAACTCAAAACATACTCTATTGTGCTTTTTCAATAAAATGTTAATGCATGAGTATAAATGCTAAATCAATTACTTCTCCCTGTTTCAAAAATCTACCTCATCTATCTTGTACTAAACTCCCATCTAGTCTCAGCAGTTGAAGCCATTTCACGGTAAAATGCTGTTTCTCAGAAACACTCTCAGTCTTCAAAGCAAGTTCCTTGTCTTGACAAGTAGGACAACTTCTTTTTCAACAGCACCTAGTGTGGCGGATGGAACATATTTGCATAGTGTAGTGCTAAGGCAGCAGCACCTAGTGTGGAGGGTGGAGCATCCAACAGCTTAATTGGAAAATAGTTCCAACTTTTTTTTCATATACTTCAACAACATTCCGATACAGGCTTACCCTTGTCCCCAAATCCATCTGAAACATAACGCAGGTTAGAATAGAAATCATATCATAATTGTCAATTCTACATACAATAAATACATGGGGCTTGAATAAAAAGAACAAATACATATAAGCACAAATACTCAGGTAACAGAAAATACAAAGAAGAAAGTGCTTCAAAATCTATTCTGCATTACTGACAATTTCCTCTTTGAGGCCAGCAACAAATATTCCACGCTAAACAAGACGATAAAGTGATTTCAATTCATTTAAAGAAGCTACTTAAATTTAAACTCCAAACTGTGGTCAACAACCTACCTCCAAACACTCATGAATATGCAATTTCTGGTTCTCTACAGCCAAAAGGTCATTAGTTTCTTCAATATAAATTTCCATGCACGAAACTCAAATCAGAAACTCCCGGTGCAACATCTGAGTGTACAAAACCACCATCACAATCAACACAAATAGCAACAACATCAACAAGAAAAAGTACTATCATAGCAAGCTACACTATACAGGTCATTACCATTTCGATTCAAAGACCAAGCAAAAAAAAAAAAAAACAGAGAGATACGGAATGCTTTCCGTTCAGGCATGAAGAACAAATAAAAAGTACTTATATCTACTTGAAACTTAAAAAGCATCTAAGAATTTCTTTAATAGGTTCTCCAGACCCACCTTCTTTATCCAATATGAGTGTTTAACTGCAATTAAAGTCATTTACACAATGCCAAGACCCAAGTAAAATATCAAGCATTTCAAACATAAGCAGCAAGTATAAATGAAGAGGTCTTATAGCTAAACGTATGTGAGATCCTTTTAAGATATCTCCATAACTCCATTTGTATTTGAATTTTGAAGCCCTATCTCCGTTACTGTAAGGAGACAAACATAGATAAGTCAGGCTAATGATTGTATAAGCTAAGTATTTTAAATACTCACCATCTTCTCCCTTCCGCTCTTCACATAGCAAACACAAAGATAATAATTAGTAAGTATAACAAAAGTAAGGAGAGAACATACCCTTTACTGGAGTTTATGTGCTTTCTCTGAGAAGATACTTTCAATTTCAAATATGAGCCTGCAGACTGGACAATAATATCAAATAAGACTGAGAGGTACATTTGAACAAAAGCAATTCACAGTTTGCTTACCCCTTGAAGATTTCCATGGTGTCTGCATCCAATTTAGGCAAAGGCCTCATATCCACAACGAAATCCAATTTTAATAATCAGCATATAAAAAAATAAGACATAAATTAATGAGCAGTAGTATCCTATCTTCACCTGAATTGGCATTTAAAGGAGTGATATCAGAATCATTCTCCTTAATCCTCGCAACAATCAGGTCTACAAAAGTATTTTACATACTAACTTCCAATGTAAAGGAAAAGGCTCTACAATGAAGAATACAAATATATAAAGGCATCATGTTGCTGTTAAGAAATTCCATTTGCAAAGTTTATAGTCCACAATAACGAAAACAAATTGTCTAGACTTGGTTAATAACAATTTGCATACTCACACTCACGTGCACAGAGAGAGAGAGAGAGGGGGGGGGGGGGGGGGGCAATCGTACATGCATAGAAGATGATATGGCTTCCCGTCAATTCCCCATAGAATAGCCTCTCCCAGTGTGTTTTCTCTAAGAACAGCATTGCAATAAAGTAATTCCATTTTATTTTATATTGATGCTGTATTTTAGCGACGAGTCTGGAAAACTTTAATGGCATGAAATTGCTGGACAGTTGCCATTATTATTTAACTAGCAAGTTAGTCTAATGGCCTTTTGTAATATGATCTGAGCAACTGAGCATTGCTAGTCAAAAGGAAACTTAAAAGATTATAAATTGATCACCAATCCTGTGAACTGTTGAAGCCAATTAATGAAAAACAATGTTTAAATTGTCTAGAAGTTTTCTTCCTAAGAGGAAAAAGGAAAAGAGTGCCCAGTCATTTCTTGAAGTTGTTTTGGTTTATAGACAACATATTTTTGTCTATCAATACAGTTCAGATGCAGTATACGGCAAGTGTCTACAATCATCAATAGCCTAAATATTAAAGCACTTGATCTCTTCACCAACTGACCCCTAGGCAGGGTGCAAATAGTATAGTGCTTTAAAACTCCAATTGGGACCTCTGCATTCTCAAAAGACATGTCTTTCCCATGTCTCAATATAAACCACAATACACAGACGGAACCATTCCCTATCCATCAAACACTCCCTCCTAACTCCAAGACCCTTTGATCCCACTAAGAAATCCCCTCCTGAATCAGTTATGAGCTATATCCTATTACGGGCCAAGGAAAACATCTAGGTGCAGACGTGCGGTTAATTATGAGGAGTTACATATAGGTGCATGTTGTATTCCATAATCATTAAACACATAGAAATATGTCCTAGCGGTCCTAATAAAGTAGCTTTTCAACCACCACTCCAATTAAATGAAACATAAACAGAGACAGTAGAGAGCTAGATGCTCCTAGTACTAATATCTCCTAATAATAATCACGAAAACAAATACCATAAATAATGTCAAGAATGATCCACACATGCACCACATTTGTAATAATAGAAATTGATCCCAGTTTTGCGATGGAGATACTCATACCAATTCCCAAGGAGAAGAAACCTGTTGAAAGATTGAGTACATACGAAACGCAGTGAAGCAGAAAATAAGTGATGCAAACCAGTTCAAGAAACGACTTTGTTGAGCTTGGTTCCTTTCGAACGATCGAACTAGTTCCTCTTGTTCTGGAAAATCGAAGAAACAAAAACAAATTTAGAATTGGGTGAGCAGGAAATTACGGACAGAAGAAGTGAGAGAGATGATGACCTTGGGAGTCTATGGGAGTCGGGACGTCCATGAGTAGGAAGAGAAAGCTTATCGTCCTTAGACTTTCCGAATGTTCTGGCTAGCTTCTTCATCCTTAGCAAGATCTCTCTCAGTTGTCGAGTTTGATCTTCAGAGAAAGTGGAAGGGGAAGAAGCAAACTTACCTCTCAGAGGAAATTGGTTTTGGTCTTCTTCATGGCCCGTCGATCAAGTGGACCCACCATAGTGGTATGATAACTAATAGGAAAGCAAGCCACCAGAGACGAAAAGAAAAGCCACAACAATCATGAGGACGACGGGAGCTGCAGTCAAGATTCGGTGCTCTCATAGGGCTTCCGCCACCTCGCCCATGGATTCCAGCTCGATCTGTGCCTACAACTTCTTCTTCGTTGTTGTAAAATTCCACGAAAAAAGCCGGCTTTTTACCAATTGAAAGAAAATAATTCCTTTTTGGGGCGGAGGATGATGCCACCGTGACAAGCCCTTCCTCCTCCTCCGTCAAACAAATCGAAGAATAAGGGCATTGTCAATAGAGTCGATAAAGGTTTCATGCTTTCTATACTGCTCTTATCGATTTTATAGACAGTGATGCCGTATCATATACCTCAATCTGCGAATATTTATACATGTACAAATTAACCCAGCATAGTGCCACCTCGTCGGGGTAGCACAGCACGTTCGCCTCCGCCATCTCGGACACCTTCATCTTCAATATATCTTCAATTGACCCTAGTTTGAAGGCGAGGAGGAGAGAGAAAGTGGATTTGGGGCACTCTTATCTCCCCTGTCGCTGAAGAGGAAGATGAACAATCTAAGAGAATGGAACCCTAAGAACCCTAAATCTAAGAGAAACTCGCAATTACAAACGAACCCATTTCAATTTCGCAGAGGAGTTTGCCAAAAGACTAGGACGGAGAACGGAGGAGAGAGTAAATCTGTTATAGAGAAGAGAGGGTTTCACGTTTTGTGAGAAGAGAGAGAGGCAATAGGTTTTGTGAGGACAGAGGTTTCGACACATTCAATAGGCATATGCGTATTGACTGGAGGAACTGAGGAAGTAAATGGGTTGCTGTTTCGGAAGGTGTAAGTGGCTGTCGGGTTTGGTGGGAGTAAATGGGACTATTGGTTTCAATTAAGTTGCTCGGTGGGGAGGCTTCAATTTGTTTCGAGTTTCTCCAACAACAGATAAAAAAAGGACCGTTGTGTGAGCGTATGATGACAAAGTCGGCTAAGAGGGAAAATTTGCCGCCTGTGCCTATATAGATTTCATCAAATTGAAATTTTGCCGCACTGTCCACCTTGCTTCCATGCTCGGACAACAGAACTATGACTATCTGTTATACAAATGTGGGCAGCTTGCAGTAGGTGTACCTAGTATGATTTCTCAAACTTCATACAATATTTCATTATACAACGGAAAACACAAAACTGTTGTGTGTATAGTTCAAATTCTATTTTGGTGAGCTCGTTCTGGGAGGGACTTATGTGCTCATTTCCCTCCATTCTACATCTCACATTTACACAACAGAAAATTCTTAAATCAGTTGTGCAATATCTTCCTAAAAAAAAAATTTTCAATTTGCTTGCATTCACACAACAGAAACAGATTTGTACCGTTGTATGATAGAGTTTGTGTTAACACACAACAGCAGATTTTTGTTCTGTTGTGTGATAAGTGTTGTGTGTTTCGATTTTTGTAGTAGTGAGTGCTTACTTATGTACAATAAGCGCATTATTGTACTTAGCTCAATACAAGACCGGACACCTCAATTATTATGAACTTGTTGGCTAGATATAGCCCCGCGCCAACGCAACGTTATTAGATTGGTATAAAGACAATCTTTCGATATTTGAGAGGTACGATTGATATGGGCTTGTTCTATCCCTATAGAGAAAGGAGATGACGGAAGTGTAGGATCGGACCCCACAAGGCAAAATGCCACCTTCCGTGCTCCTCCTCTCCTCCATCAAAATGACAACAAGCATTTCTAAAATACTGAAGTGAACCAAATCCGATAAGAGGATAATGTAGCGGACTTATTTAATAAGTCGTTACTAAAATCCACCTTCGAGAAACATGTGAAGAGTATCGGATTGAAAAAGTTATCCGAACTCCCATGATTGTAGCAATCATGGGGAGATATGGACATTAGGGGGAGGCATGATGTCTACATGTTCGATCTCGAAGAGTGAAGGATGTGTTGTGCTCTTTTTGTCCTTCGACCAGGGTTATTTTTGTTCCACAGAGTTTTTGTTACCTGGCAAGGTTTTTAATGAGGCAACAATCAAAGCGTCATCACCAAGTTTGAGCGGCACAAGGGGGAGTGTTGAAGGATATCGACATAATGTGTGCCTCTACAAACTAGGGTTTAGAATTGTAATAGGAATGTGTTCTAGGTATTCAATTGTAATCAGATTCTATTACTTTTTTGGGTACCTTGTAACTCTCTATTTAAAGGGCTCCTATTATCAATGATAACACACAATTCTATTCTCCTACAACATTTTCCATATTTGCCAACAAAGAAGCAAACAGTCTTCCAAAGCATCCATTGGTGCATTCTGAAACATGTAAACAATTCAATCATCAAAACAATTAAAGGTAGTAGGGCTCTGATTCAAATTAGCCATAGACCAAACATCCCAAATTTTGGACACGATCGAAAAATATGATCCAAATTTTCCACATCATTATTACACAGGCCACAAATAGGATTGATACTAGAATTGAATCGAGTAAGTCTTGCTCTTGTTTAGCTATTGAATAAAAGCTGGCCATGCCTGCAAGTCATCATCATTGATTACTCGTTCACCTTTGTTTAACTTTGACTTCATCAAGTTGTAAGTTATGACAGGGTAGTTAACTACTTAACTGTCACATATTAAAAGAAAAAGCAAGTTTCAGCAGGAATTGTTACCAAGTTGCATCGGTTCAATTAACTAATTTCACTGTGTATGAATTTGCATATATATATATATATATATATATATATAATAAATACAGAATCTGATTGTATTCAGGTCTATTGAAATCTATAATTATTTAAGTTATAAAGCAGTTGATTTCTATACCATGAGGAGATTATTTCCAACAAGGAACACGAAGGATCTAAGAGATAAAGACAACTTGACCCATTGTCCATCCTTGGTAATTTCTAGTTCAAGCCCTGAAACTTGATCATCACAAAGGATTGTGCTTATTCAGTGTGAGCTGTGAGCCCTGTCGTGTAATCCTTCGAAGGAGGTGGCATGTATTTCATTAGCCGTAGCAGTGTCTTAGACTCCAGGATCGAGTTTGATTTATCCTCCAGACCATAACTATCAAGAATCATCAAGTTAATCATATCCTTCAGTTCCTCCAGTTGCTTCAGCATAGAAATTACAGTGCTGCAGTTGCAACATAACAACATTAACAAGGAAGTCAGTATAACAATAACTGAAGGATGAAACAGTAAATTGGAAATGTAATTAAGCAAGGTACCATTGTATATTGTTAGACAACTACTCAATCTCTACACACAAAAAAAAGTGGGAACTTTGGGGATTAAGTTGAGCATATTAAAGTATCTGATACCGCGTTAAACAATCAGTAGAGTACAAAAGCATAAACTAGTTTAAGAAGATAGGTAGTTGGACCGACATTATATGTCAAGCTTACGTTGAACATAGTCCTAACATCAATGAGATGACTTACCAAAACTGGTCATGACCGTTAGGCCACATTTCTTCTATCAAGTTTTTAAGGGATTCATACATGAGCAGGGACCTCCTCAAGGCCAAAACTCTCATACATGAGGGACCTTGGCATTTGGTCCAATGTAACCCTGGTAAGGTTTTGGATAAGGTTCTTCTTCTTAATTTGTCTCAAGTGGAAGGGTGAAAAGTTGCCTTGACACAGTGAGAGTTTTGGCTCTCAACTGCGGAGGTATCTTATCTTACACAATTTCAAAGTAGCCATAATTTTCACAAGCCTCTCTAACCCTCTTACACAGATGGTACCACTCATCAGTTCCTTGGTCCACTTCAGGCGAATTGATTGTGAATGCTATAGCTGGAATCTGGTATTGAGAATATGAACCCATTTTCTTCCACTTATCAAGCACTTCTTTCGTGTTACAGATGAACTGCTTCTTTTTATTTACTTATGAGTTTCGTATGATGAGTGGCTTCTTTGTTGAGGGTTTTATCTATATTGCACAGCTTTTGAAGTGCCAATGACATGAAACCAAATACACATTTTCCTACTGTTTAACTTTAAGATAGGGAAAAACAAGGAATAGAAAGGTTGGAAAATCCAAAAAATCCATGAGGTTATAGAATACGATGTTTACTATAAAACGCTAGCATAGAACAAAAGAACTATAAGGTATGTTATACAATGTAAACTAGAATACAAATACGAAGTATTTATATCCAAGGTCGTCCACAGCAGTCTTTCCAAATCTATCAAACCATGGTCTGCTATTATATCCAAACTCTACCTGAATTTCCATGTTAATTATTAATTTTTTCTCAACGTATTCATTGATTGTCTTATATATCTTACTTTTAGGCAGCAATGAAAAGCATTCGCCAAATTCATTTATAAACTTCCAATCATCAGCCAAAGCTAATTAAAATAGTACTTTACTTGACAAAAATGGCTTGATTCCCTTGGCCAATGGACATCAGATAAAACCCTGCAAACCTTATCGATCTCCTATCATTAGCTTCAAGTCTTTACTTTCTTGTTAAAGATTACATTTTTCGGTTGCACATTTCTTTTGTGGTTGTCTTCTATCACCTTAGTTTTAGGCAGCAATCAAAAGCGACCAGAGCATCAAATTCAGAACAAATTATTGAATAAAGATTTGCACAGAGAAGGAGCTGAACCCTCTAGACTGCCATACTAGCTTTGATGACACAACATGTATCATGTCAAAGAAGTTGGGAGGAATTAAACCACTATGAAAGTTACTATTCCACTTCCAGTTCTTTTACTAGTTGAAAAAAAAGTGCCACCATATAGTATATTAGGGAGGTGATTACAATGCCAAAGTTGGATAGACAACAACGTTTATTTTAGATATTTCTAATGCTGGTATTCTGCATAAGGTTTGCAGACTGCAGATACAGATTTGTAAGCTCTTCGGTAATTAACATATCAAGTGCTAATTCCAGCATATGCGAAAACTTGCTTTTCTGGGTCAATGGCCCTTCCTTTGTCTGAAGCGAAGAACTTGATAAAATCTGTATAATCAAAATCTTTAAGAATTTGGGGATGTTCTTTATCTACTAGCTCCTTTTGTGCCTTAATGATGGAACCCTCCAATGGAACTGCAAATGCTCCTAAAGAATATCGTTCTTTTTCTCCACGCATCATCACTCGATGCTTCACAGAATGCATTCTTCCATTGCTCCATGCCTGCAAGTCATCATAAGTTTGCAATTGCATGTTAACCTATATATAACTTTTACATCATCGATCAAATTGTATGATTGTCACACATCAAGGCAAAAGACTTGGAAGTTGTTACCAAGTTGCATAGATCTTTTTCTCTCTGTTTTTGAGAATAAGTTGCATAGGTCTATAACTTATTTTGCTGTATATACATGTTCTATATGTATTTGGATTTATGCGTATTTTAGTTACAAAAATCTATACCATGAGGGAATCTGCAACAAGAAAGACGAAGGAACGAGGAGAAAGTGACAATTTGACCCATTGTCCATCCTTGGTTTCAACTTCAAGACCTGAAACTTGATCATCACAAAGAATTGTGCCCAATCCCTTGTCAGTGTGAGCCGGGAGAGCCTGAGTGTAGTCCTTTGAAGGAGGTGCCAGGTATTTCATTATCCGTAGCAGTGTCTTAGACTGCAAAGTCGAATTTGATTTCTCTCCCAACCCATAACTATCAAGAATCATCAAGTTAATCATATCTTTTAGCTCATCCAGCTGCTTCGTCATAGAAATGACAGTGCTGCGGTTTCAAAATAACATGAACAAGTAAAAACTCATGAGTATAACCATAATTTAAGGATGAGGTGACATTGCACGACAAAGCAAGAGCATAGTATACTGTTAGACATAAGAAGAGGAGAAATGGGAATTAAATTGAGCGCAAAAGGATTTGATAGCATGTTCGACAACCAGTGTCGCAAAATCATAGTTAATAAACAAGACAGGCAATAGATCAATCAACAGTGTATATATATCAAGCTTATACGTTGAATGTAGTCTTAAGTCTTAACATTAAGAAGATTGACTTACCAAAACTGGTCATGACCATTGGGCGATATTTCTTCTGTCAAGCATCTAAGGGATTCATAGTTGAAAGCTTCCTCTAGGCCAAAGCTCTCATACAAGGGAGCCTGGACAGTTGGTGCAAGGTAACCCTGGTAAGGCTTTGGATTAAGGTTCTTTTTCTTTTTCTCCAGTGGAAGGCTGAAAAGTTGCCTTGACACAGAGAAGGTTTCAGCTCTCAACTGCGGAGGTATCTTATCATACACTATTTCAAAGCAACCATAATTTTCACAAGCCTCTCGAACCATCTTGCACAGATGGTACCACTCATCAGTTCCTCGGTCCACCTCCCGCGAGTTGATTGTGAATGCTATGGCCGGAATCTGGTCATGAGAATCTGAACCCATTTTCTCCCACTTATCAAGCACTTCCTTTGTGTTTCCGACGAACTGGTTCTCTCTCTCTCTTTCTCTCTCTCTACTTTGGAACTGTAATTATAGTGATGAATCTTTTGTTGAGAGGGTTTTATTTATATTGCACGGTCAATGATTTAAAACCGAATACCATTTCCCCAGTGTTTAACTTTAAATTTGATATGGAAAAGGATGGAATAGAAAGGTTGGAAAATCCAAGAAATCTACGAGGTTATAGAATACTATGTTTACTATATATAAAGTACGTCAAAGTGTGAAACGATGTAAACTAGAATACGAAGCATATTCAAGTTGGCCACAGCAGTCCTTCCAAATCTATCAAATCATGATCTGCTATTACGTCTCCACCATAATTTTTTTTGTTACATAAAATGGTAGCTGAGTAAGCTAGCTACCACTTGAAGGCCGGGTGCAATTTGGGTATGACCCTTTCTTAAGAGATGTTTTTACAAGCTGAGGTTCGAACCAAAAACCTCATATTACCAGGAGAAGTCCTGCAGCGTCAACCCCACTTATAGTCTGGTATGCTTTCGCTAGACATGGATGGCAATGGGGTGGGTCGGGGATGGGGATCACAATACCATCCCCATCTCCGGAGTCATTCTCTACCCCCATCTTTGCCCCAATTCCCAATAAAAATATGTTTGGGATTCCCCGTCCCCATCCCTATTGTGGACTAGGCCTCCAAATCTCCAATAAGAATTTAATAAATAAAATAATTTTTTTATATTGGCTTTTTAAAAATCAAAATCTACAACAAATAAAACTAAAACATGATTAAATTCATAAATCATAATTCAGTGAGTGCAAAAGTCAAAAAGTCCCTCATTCCAATCTTAGTAAACAACAAAAAGTCTTGATAAAGTCTCCATAGCATGCCCATTTTATTCGAATAATGTGATGTTCTCTAAATCATTGCAAGAACCCTACAACAAATAATATAACAAGGAAAACATGGTCAGTAAATATTAGTAGTTATCATGCCACAAGTTAATCAAATAAAACAAGAAGTATGAATATGATTTACCTCATCTTCACCATTACACTTGGTATCATTTTCAACACTATATATAACTCTTCTAGATTCTTCAGAATTTGATGCTGCTCGTAAAAGTAAAAAAAAAAAAAAAAAACAGTAGTTAGCAAAATACAAAATATTAGAAAAAATTACAGTTGTGAATGTATCATTAATTATTCGGTACGTACCTTGTATCTCACTCCATAACCAATCTCAAGCACACATCAAAGCCTCTATTGTCTTTGAACGGAGTCGGCTACGATGAGAACTTATAATCCTTCCATTAGTACTGAAACAAGATTCCGAAGCAACAGTCAAGACAGGAATTGCTAAAATATCTCTAGCAAAGTGCAGACCGATATTTTATTGACAAAAAGAGACTACTGATCATTTTACTTTGTTGATACCCAAATTTCCACAAGTTCAAATTTGACTAAGTGACAGGCAAAGGGAACCAGTCATCGGCCTCATAACCTAATTGGGCCTTCAAGCAAGCCCATTTCGCGGCGAAAAGGAATTCTCTATTTAACAAGCGATACGAGATGCCTAAATATTCAAACGATTGACAGGGATTTTCAAATCAACCGACACGCTTATTTATCACGCAATACGCGTAGGCCCAAGCTACGTTTGGGGCTCATACGGCGGGATATGGTGTGGAAGGTAACAGATCATGCGAGGCCCATCGTTATGATAAGGCCCGTCGGTAATTTTGGACTTGGGAACCAAAATTCACGCTTCGAGGGCCAATATCTTAACATGGGCTAGTAGAGAGATGAAAGCAAGCCCAACAAGACTTAGAGCCCACTAGAGTCTTACCCAAAGTCCACTACATTAGGACCCGTAGCCCAAAAGGACGTTGGAGTCGTCTTCTCCAAACCAGGAATATGGTTCCGTCCAAATTGTTGCCGGGATTACTACTCCATCCTTTTCGGGTAAGAACCCCAAGTCTATACCAAAGCTTCCCAATTCTCGTCCTCCAAAATCCTGCCCCAATTTCTGATAATACTTAGATGTTTGCGATCACAGTTTACAATAGCACAAATCAAGGGATTATGATCTCTCAAAAATCACGGCAGCATGAAATCTGGGATTTCCATCGCCGCCCTACACCTACACCACCGGTCTTTACCCACATGGCCAAAGCAGGCTTTCACTCCTTTGATTTCATAGGGAAAACAAGAGCTGAAGGTCTTAGAATGATCCCATCAAAACTAAGAATACTCTTTCAAAGCCTCTGGTCCTTGGTGCAAACCCTTCCCCTCTATCGCCGCCATAAAGGGCGAGTTCGTTGCCGTAGAAAACCAAGCCACAACACCCAAAAGCATCAAGCAAGAGATCAAGCTTCATCTCTGATAATCTAGCTATCAACATTCAAACAATCCTAACCCCAAAACCCAGAACCATGTTGTTGCCGGAACTCTCTCTCTCTGCTAAACTCTCATGCATCTAGCTCCCGCACCTTTCCTGCCTATGAGCCCTGTTCTTATGAACTCAAGTCTAAATCGCTACCAAGTAACTGCTGTTATTATCAGGCCAAGTAGCTGCTGTTATCATCAGGCCAAGTAGCTGCTGTTACGTTTAACAGGCCAAGTAGCTGCTGTTATCATCAGGCCAAGTAGCTGCTGTTACGTTTAACAGGTTACAACAAAGTTGTTCTTGGGACAACCATTGAACGACTTTGGGCCTAGTCTCGCACAACTAGGAGGGTCTTGCTGCAAAAAGTCAAAGTCACAAAATCACCCTCACATACTTCCAGGGCTCAACCCACTTAATCATGACTAGCCGAAGCAACTAAACCCATTACGGTTGATACAGCCAACGAAGCAATTAATAAGACCTTCATGTGCAGATAGAGTCATTGTCTTGTTCTCTTGCATGTTCCATAGCTCCAAAGACCGTAGTCCTCAGATAGAAGAACACATTTTATGAGTTTCCAATTTAAAATGTAGGGAGAATTTCACAAATGGTCACTCAACTATGACTCATTCAACACTTTGGTCACTCAATTTTCAAATATATCACTTTGGTCACTCAACTATTACTCTATCAATCACTTTAGTCACACAATGAGCATTTTAAAACACTTTAATCACTTCTCCCAATTTCTCAATTTTTCATAATTGGTTGGATGAAAATATCATTAATATTGTGACAAATAATTTTTTTTTTAATGAAAAAATTAATGAAGTGACTAAAGTGAATAACAGAGTTAAAGTTGAGTGACCAAAGTGATATATTTAAAAGGTGAGTAACCAAAGTGTCGAATAAGTAAAAGTTGAGTGACGATTTGTGATATTCTCCCAAAAAAGTAAAAGAAAAATACAAAGGGCTTGGAACGGTGCAAAGTTGACTGGCTTGGTAACAACCAATGGCCAGCATTGAAGTATATGTTGGCCAACACCTAGCCCTAGCCCTAAGGGTAGAGATAAAGCTTAATTTTCACTTTTCTAAGTTTTGCTTTTGCTCACATACAATGACGGATTTTTACACTGAATTAAGAAGATTTCTAAAGCACCAAAATTGCGTACATTGGCAAAGAAAATCCCATCTAAAGTTTGATTTGTGTTAGAATACTAAGCATAGCATTGTAAGCTAACTGAATAATTGAGCTTCAGTGTAACAAAGAATGATATTAGATTTCCTAATTGTTCTATAGATTATGAATAGAGGAAGTATCTGTTCTGACCTTGATTGATTTCTTATGAACCATTTTACTAAAAAAACAAAGCATATATTTTCTAACTATAGATTGCCGGTATCTATACTATTATTAAGAGAAAAGGCTTTGTTAGCCAAAACTGAAAATTTTGACAGATTTAACCCTGAAAGATTAAAAAACTTTGACAACAAATTAAATCACAAGGGTAAATAGGACAATTATAAAATATATTTTATTAAGAAAATTGAAAAGAAATTATCCCACAACCTCTCATTTTCTCTCCCACTATTTTCTCTCTGCAATAACTACCGACTAAATCTATTTTCTTTTGCAGATAACTTTTTTTTTTACAATTAAAATTTTTCTTACACATGCAGAGCATGTGATTGCAGACTAGCATTTTTAATTATAATTTTCCTCATAAACCCCAAAAAAAAAAAAAAAAAAAAGGAAGAAGGCAGTGTTATAGAAGAGAATGGATACCACAATTGTTTGGAATCTGCTTTAAAAGAAGAAAATCCCATGAATCTGCTGTAAAGGAAGAAAATCCCATGAACAACATAAAAAGCAAAACATCTTTAGTGCCATAATCCGCATCCAGAGCTCCGTAACCTCAAAAAAGGTACATGAGTTTACACCAAACACCACTTGTACCCAGATCAGGACCCCCCACCACTCCTCTTTGATCCCGCCACGTGTACATCACACTACAAACCAAAACTAGACTCCAAACTCTCCAAGTCCTTGTGACACGGACTCCGATTCTATCATTCTGGGGAACTCTCAGAGATCGATCGATCGATCATCATCCAAGAATTGAAGTTTGAAGTCCCTGTGATACCCATAATGCATCCCCTCAATGCAGTCATGATGACCCGGATGCTGGTTCGGAACAGCAACAACAACAACTCCGGTCTGGAATCCGGGGGCATAGCCTTCGCATCGATTTGGTGGTTTGTCTACATCGGCTTGTCGTGTTTCTTGGTCCTCTTCGCTGGAATAATGTCAGGCTTAACTTTAGGACTCATGTCCCTCGGCCTCGTCGACCTCGAGATTCTACAGCGAAGTGGTACTCCCACCGAGAAGAAGCAAGCAGGTTCCTTTTTTCTTTTTTCTTTTTTGGTGCTCTGAATTGATGGGAAATAGATAAAAGTTTTGTTCTTGGTGGTTAAATTTCTGTTATTTCTGTTGCA
The DNA here is from genome assembly GCF_002994745.2 of Rosa chinensis. Lineage (NCBI taxonomy): Eukaryota > Viridiplantae > Streptophyta > Magnoliopsida > Rosales > Rosaceae > Rosa > Rosa chinensis. Next base: position 43,889,370 of record NC_037091.1, read on the forward strand.
GCGACTATACTTCCGGTGGTTCAGAAGCAGCATCAGCTGCTTGTCACTTTGCTTCTGTGTAATGCTGGAGCTATGGAAGTGAGTACTTTGATTATTTTGATTGTGCAAAAGTTATATTGGGTTTTGAAATAGGGTGAGAATTGTTTTGAACTATTTCAATTTGGAATCTGCAGGCGCTTCCTATATATTTGGACAAGCTTTTCAATCAGTATGTTGCTATAATTCTGTCTGTGACATTTGTGCTGTTTTTCGGAGAGGTGAGTTTTTTTTTTTCTGTGATTTGGCATTGTGGTTTTAACCTTTATGCTGGTTTATGATTGGGGGAATCGGAATTTTGATTTGGTGGCTGCTTTATTCTGGCAGGTTATTCCACAAGCGATATGCACTAGATATGGACTGGCTGTGGGTTCCAACTTTGTATGGCTTGTCCGAATTTTGATGATTATTTGCTACCCAATTGCTTATCCAATTGGAAAGGTATATTCTTTGATGAGGAATTGAAAATGTTTCTCTCCTTATTATGCACTTTGTCTTTTAGATTTTTGAGAAATTTATATTGCTGAGACTGTTTGATTTGACATGTAATTGCTGATACTAAGAAGTTTTATGTTTCCAGATCTTGGATTGTGTTCTGGGACATAATGAGGCATTATTTAGGCGAGCTCAGTTAAAAGCCCTTGTCTCCATCCACAGCAAGGAGGTGAAGTGAATTCCATTTACAACAATTTATAAGGATTAAGGAATCTAAATAGTTTCATATAAGAAAATTTCCTTGTTTTTCTGTTCAAAAAATGAAAATTTTCATTTGTTACTTTCCATATATAGGAGGGCAAAGGCGGTGAACTTACACATGATGAGACAACAATAATTAGTGGAGCACTGGACTTAACTGAAAAGGTACAATATAAATGAAATTGGTATGTTCTTTTGGATGTTTAGTTTTCTTCTTTTTGTATCAATGTGCAGTTTCAGACCATTCAATGGCATAAAAAATGAATATATTGGCCACTATATTGTGAATTTTAAGGCAGTATTTTTACGTAGTTTCTAATTTAAGTATTCTGCATTTGGATCCTGTTAAGTTACTAAAGGTAAACTTTAACTCCGATCTTTCTTTTGAGTGGGGCATACGTTTCAAATAGTAGTTCATATCTTGTATACATTTTAAAGGGCACCTAGATACTTCTTTACTTATTTGAGATTGAACATTTAATCACTACTTTTGAAAATGTGGTTTTAAGTAGTTCATACTTCATAGTGCGTGAGTGTAATCACTGTCAGTAGCTTTAATTCTAAGTATTACATGACTTTGTATATGTTATTCCTGCTCCTAAGTATTTAATTTTAATAAGTCAGTCAAATGCATCCTATTTTTTATTTTGATTTTGTTTTCATTTGTCAACAGACTGCTGAGGAGGCTATGACACCTATTGAATCAACCTTCTCCTTAGATGTCAATTCAAAGTTGGACTGGTAAGTTCCCCTTCTCAATCAACTATCTCACTGACTCTGATAAGAATCACATCACCATTATCTAAAATAAGGTTTGTCTAGTTAATAAGTGAACCTTCAACATTTGGTAGAAGGTTTAATGATGCTTTTTAGTATTTCAGAAACATAACCAGTCAATTAGTTGGCATTATTCACTTGCACATTACATTCAATCTGTCAGTTTCTACTAGAATAATTGACTCAATATGCTCCTTTATACAACATTCTAGACTTTTTATGGGGTCTTTCTTTTAGTTTTGGTAAATTAGTTTTAGCATAAGTTGTAGAACAGATTGTGTGTTATCTGATTACATTTATATTCTTCTCTAATTAATAACTCAGGGAAGCAATGGGGAAAGTTCTTGCTCGGGGACATAGTCGAGTTCCTGTCTATTCTGGGAATTCAAGGAATATTATTGGACTTCTCCTGGTGAGTGTTAGAACTTAGATCTTTAGGAGTTTCGTATTTATGTATCCATTCTAGATACTAAACACACTAAACTGTAATTGATATTTCTCATGATTTAACCCTCTTCTCCACTTTCTATTCTGGATCAGGTGAAAAGTCTTCTCACTGTACGACCCGAAACAGAGACCCCTGTTAGTGCTGTTTCCATCCGTAGAATCCCAAGGTGTGCTTCAACATCTTTAAATACTTTTTTTCAATTCTAATACTAAGTGTGGAATATCCGGTGTTCATTTGTGGGTCATATTCCCAGAGTTCCCGCAGATATGCCACTGTATGATATATTGAATGAGTTTCAAAAGGGCAGCAGTCATATGGCTGCTGTGGTAAAGGCCAGAGGGAAAAGTAAGACTCATCCACCCACGATTGACGGAGAAAATAATGAAGGAAACAAAATTGCTGGCATGGACTCCCAACTGACTACTCCATTGCTATCCAAGCAGGAGGATGGAAAGCCAGATCATGTTGTTGTTGACGTGCCCAAGATACCAAAGCCCACTAGTATGAAAAAGGAAGCACTCTCACACTACAATGTTGGAGAAACAATTGGCCCCCCTTCGTCAGAGGATATTGAGGATGGTGAAGTCATTGGTATCATCACCCTGGAAGATGTATTTGAAGAACTCCTGCAGGTAAAATACATGCAATTAATATTTCTTCCTTTCAGCGTATGAATTTTATTCAATTTGCATCAGACTTCATAATAAGTGATGATTTTCCTGATAAATACAGGAGGAGATTGTCGATGAAACGGATGAATATGTTGATGTACATAAAAGGTATTGTAGAGCGACATCTGTTGTCAGTTGGCTTATATTGTTTATGGGAGTTATATAAAGTCGATTAATCTTCTTCTTCTTTGCAGAATACGCGTTGCTGCAGCTGCAGCTGCTTCATCAGTGGCGCGAGCTCCATCACTGCGGAGGTTAAATGTCAACAAGGGACCAGTGAGTGAACACAAAAAATTAGCCATATCCAGTGTGTGATATTGATTGGTCTGCATGGTAACAACATCTGCGTAGTGTTATGCTTCCATGCAGGCTATTGGGAATGAAAAACTTGCATTATATGAGATTTTTATAGCCATCTCACTCATGTCATGCAATGCCTAGTTTGACCATTGTAGTAACGCATGCCTACTTGGAACAATATTTCCTTTTTAGGGCCTACTTGGAACAATATTTCCTTTTTAGGGAACTGAATAGTTGATGCAGATATAGGCTAATATAACAACTCGATTTACTGATAGTGTTTCCACTTTGTGTCTGACTTTTATCCTCATTTGAATGTTTGTTTGCTTATTCTGGATTTTGACTCTTAGACGATGGTATGAGCAATGGGACGGCTGTTGCTATGTCATTCAACTTGTAACACTTTTAATGCTCAGGTTACACTCTAGTGTTTGAAGCATTGACAATGTTTGCTCTTCTTGTTGTGATGACCTAGGGAGCCCAAACTAAGCAAGTAACCCCGAAGAAATCTACTGATGAATTGGCTGCAAGGCCACACGGGACTTTTGCTGATGGAAACAAGAGATGATTATTCTATTTCATTTCTCATATTCTGATCCGGGGAAGTGCTTTGCTTTGCATCCAGAAAAAGTCTGTTTTTTTTTTGTTGTCTCTGGTTTTGGGGGTCCTGGAATTTTGAGATATGTGGGCTTTTACTTAGATATGCAGGGTGTAATGGTGTATGAAACGTTCAGTAACTTGCTCAGCAGTAACGCTTATTTGTTATTTTGAACTCTTTTTGGTTCATTTATATGTCAAGGTTCGAGGTGCCTCTTAAGCTGGCACTATCTTTTCTTTTTGTTGTGAAAAGAACAGTATCCGGAAAATAGTATGTTCTGTTACCCAACCAAAGACATAATATACAAGGTGCCTACGCGGACCTTTTCATTGAATATTGAATTGCAAGGATTGCAACAGTTGAAGCTAGAGCTCATACTAAACTTACTGTTATCCCAGAGTTCATCCTATACAGTGTCCCTATACAAGGTTTTCTTTTGTTAATTTTTTTTTATTGAATATCAAACGTAAGCGTTACAGTCGTTGAAGCCAGAGCTGATATTACTATGTCATTCAAATAGGTTTGTTCATCTCCAATCTAACCAGGAAATTTTTACCTAGCGCAGCCTATTGATGCTAAAACAACCTCTACACTTGAACGGTCCTTATATTGATGTAAACAAGCTCTTTTGGCATTCAATTTGCAATTCGAAGAAATTGAATAACTGAAAAAACCTTGCCTTCCTTTTAGATAATTTCATTACTTATCCACGGTGAGAGGACAAGCTGCCAAACAAAAGACAGATGACTGTCGTTGTTAACACATACGCTCCATTATTGAGCCTAAAACAAAGAAAATAAATCCTCACTACTAACCTCTCTTTGAACAGTAACTTAGTTGCCTAGAGATCTCAATTGGTGTACAACTAGAAGAACCAAAAAGAAAAAAGAAAAAGAAAAAGAAAAAAGCGTTGTGTATTACTCCTATGTTACATGGGACAGTTTTTTTCTTAACCTTTCCATCCGATCTAAAAGAGAATTCAGTAGCCAAGCACATATATTTTATTTGCTTGCCTCAACATAGTTATTCAGATTCCATCACCTTCCATCAAATATCTGCAGCACAAATATATAGTCGCTTCTCTGTCACTCATTCCGGCACAGAAGTATGACGGTGCATCTCCACATGATATAAAGCTTTGTCCGCTGCTCCCTCATTACCCTTGCGCATTTACCCCACGATCGGAGCCTCAGGGCTCTAACAGAAGACATTCTTCCCTTCATGCTACAGACAGCTGCAGGACTATACTCCAGTACTGGCTGCTGATATACTAGTAATTCGGCAGATATGCATTTCTCAAGGAAAATTGAATTGAGCTACCAGCTTTTATTGACAGCCCTGAAAAAGATATATCCGAGGAGGAAATGCAACGTGAGTCACTTGTGTCGGCCATCCATCGACTGGGTTTACATGGAGTCAAAAATGACAAAGCAGGCAACACACACCTGGAAAAGGACTACTCATGACTGGTACTAGATTTTATCCTAATCTCAATGGCCAATCCTCTCTGCATTGTTTGTCTCACTGTATGAAGGTTAGTATGACAAATTTTTAAAGCATGCTGCCGAATTTAAATACGAGATATATAAACTGTTTTAGAAAATATAGCTTAGGTCTGAGTAAGTACATGTATGAATAATTCATCTTTTGATACTAAACATTGTGGAACGTGCTTGAACTTGTGGAATTGATGTGAAGACAATGCCGACTTATATTGATTCTTTTGGAGCTGTAGAGGGTTGTCATGCTCTTCTGCGGTTTGAACAACATTCGGAAAACATCTATGTTCCCTAATGGTGCACATAGGCTAGCCCCTTAAGCTTTTATTGATTATATCTGTAGCTAGTGTTTGGTAGAAAATTAGAAATCATGATGCAGCTAGTATTTGTTATCTTGACCATAGATGGCCTTCAATTTGATCAAGTCTATGACTCTCAATCTATTTTTGAAGTATTAATATGTAGTTTATGTAGTCTAATCGGGTTTAGGTTTACACATGTACCATGCCAATTAATTTTCAGCAAGGCTTTAGTTATTACTGATTCTGATAATCGGTTTGTATTTCTCCACGTCTATGTGCTGTTACACATGTCCTAAGCACTTGGTTTTGTCGCAGAACTTGTAGACCTATTGATACAGAACTTTTTTCTCTGATGTCTCACCCATCTTTTCCACTTGACTACTCTCCCACCCATGTTTCCCATTTGTGACTATTCTCTATTAGTACTTTCTCTGTTGGCATTTTGCAAGCCAGATGATATCCACATATAGAGTAGTTTACGTCCACCTTTCAATGCTTAGTCGTAAGGTCCACTTGTATCTTCAGAACCCCTGAATGTCATACACTCTAACTCGATTTCCATCTCCGAAATGCAACATAATAAAAATGTGTCAATAATCTTCTTTTTTTTTCTCAACAAACATGAATAAAGTTCATCATATAATAGTATCTGGGCAGCAGTACTAGTTCATATGATAGTTTCTTTTGCTGCCTCTGTTCATCCCAGAGATACTTGGATCTGATCAGATTTGGCATATATGTGTCTGGCTATTCTAGGCAGTTGTCTTCATCACATTCATTGCAGATCCTGTTACTTAAAGTAGTTCCAAGCACAAAACAGAAACAGCTCTAAGTTCCCTCAATCATTTTTGTACTTTTTTGTGTGTTTTGGATATGTTCATGTTCGAAAAAAATCAGAGAACCAAGCATGAACTGTGTGCTCTGAAGTGTGTGTTTGTTGGAGTATATGATGCTAGTCTTACTGACAATGTTGTTATTACCCCCCACTCGAAAGCTATATGGTACTTGGATGTCACCTTTGTGAAAGGTGAGTTCTAGTTTGTGTTAATTTTTCATATTTTTCCTACTCCTAAGTGAAATAAACCTTAAAAACACTTGATATAACATAAAAATCATCTACTTAAATCCAACCTATTTGTTTTTGTTTTCATATATCATCAAATTACTGAGGACGCTGCTATGATGCCTATTTGAATCAGGCTTCTTCCTTAGATGTTATGTGAAAGTTGGACTGGTAATAAGTTTCTTTCAAGAGTAACTTATAGTTCACCTTCTCACTGATATGAAGCTTTTGTACGAACTTCAACTAGTTGGCAATACTCAATTGCCTGTGCTTTAATAAAACTATCATCTTCCACTAGAGGATTCAACTTAAGATCGATAATCAATGACATACATTCTAGACATGCGATTTGGTGGGGTTTTCTGTATTTACTTTTATTAAATTGTTCCATCTATTTGCTCTGGAAGTAGACTTGCACAATAACTGGTAGGATAAAGTATTTGAATATTACATTCAAGTTATTAATAATTGAGGGAAGCAATGGGGAAAATTCTTGCTTTAGGAAACAGTAGAGAATAGAAACCTATGCTGCAAAACAAGTTTACGCATATCATCTCTAAACAAGAGAAAAGTGGAGAGAATTTGGTTCTTGTTCTCAACTTTGTATGCTTTGTTCTAGTTTCGTTTAACTGTAGAAAAACAAGAAAGAACAGTTATGGTATGCCTTGCTGAGCATTCGTTCGATTTTATCTTCCCTTTTTACCATCCTAGTAGTTTGCTAATGATAGTAAACAAGGTCTACTAATTCGAAATTAATAATGAAAGAGTTTCTCTGCCATGTGTGGTGATCGACCTGTTATGAGAAAGACCTCTTTTTTCAGACAAAAGAAAAAGAAAAAGAAAAGCAAAGAAAAACCTTTCCTCTGATGTTGGCTCTCCTTTTCTCTGATATTGGCAGAAAAAAGAAAGATCTTTTTCTGAATTGCAAGATTCATCGATAGTTTTTCTACCGCAAACTAAACTAGTTGTATCATATAATGCACTACGGCCACATTACAGAGATATGGTCTAAAATGCCATCAATACATGTAATACTAGCATTACTCTTCGTAAGGTAGTAATCTGTAAAGTAATAAACATTTTACACAATTTCTCTTTAACTTTAGCATCCAATCTAATAGAACTCAGCAGCCAAGCACATTATTCCATACACTTGCCTGCGGTACTTCTGACGCGTGCCAAGCATCCCTAATTATCTACAGCAGTGTCTTCGATCTCTGTCACTCATCCCAGCAAAGAAGTATGATAGTGCACCTCCACATGATGTAAAGTCGAGTCCGCTGCTCCCTCACCAGCCTCGAAAATTTATCCCATGATCGGAGCTTCCATGGGGCTTTAACTGAGGATAATACTCCTTTCATGTTACAAGAGTACTAATTGTCAAGTCCAGGAAGTGGGAGGTAGTACTTTTACTTTGGCTGATATGATGGTCAAGGACTAAAGGTAGTAAGTACGTAATGCCTTGCTATGGAGCTAACTGAGTTGGGGTTTGCTTATAGCTTAGCTTTTTCCCTTTTTATAGAGGCTGGCTATAGTGCTTGAGAAAAAAAAGATCTGAGGAGGCAATACAAGGTGGGGTGACAAGTGTTGGCCGCTGACTGGTTTACATGGACTCAAAAGATGACAAAGCAGACACATCATCTTGTCTCCTTGTTCAATCACCCTGGAAAAGGACTCATCACTGGTGCCAGAGCTCTTATCCTAATCTCATGGCCAGGCTTGTCTCCATTATTATAGAGCTGTAATTTGTCTCACTGTTTGAAGCTTAAGCAAAATTAACCAACCTCGCCAGGATTTCAGGAAGTTTTGGACTATATTGGTTGAAATTTGAAAAGAATTAATTTACAAGATTCATAGAAGATTTAGGCCTGAGTAGGTACACATGTATATTATTCCTGTTAAGGTTCACACTTGCATTTTTTATGCCTTAGCTGTTGAACACCACAAAATATGCTCTGTTTTCTAATGGGGATATTATTTATGTTGCGACTTGTGAAGAAACTTTATCAGCAATAGAGACATTAACTTGCAAAAGAACCCTTTTACATATATAGCAGGAAAAAAAAAACATTACGTACAAACTCCAGAATCTAGATTATACTGAGAACCTTACCCTTTTATACTACTCACTGCACTAGGTATCTTACCAGTTACCATTCAAATCATATACGCTTCTTCACACAGCAAGCACCCAACTATATCTCATCATCTCATATATCAATTTCTACTCATGAAAACACTTGTCCACTGCATGGTTCACACCTCTATTCTACCTTGACCTATCTTCTGATGCACTCCGACCGTGCAGGCCTGCAGCCACAACTAGGCAGCAACATGAGCACGAAATTTGACAGCTGCTGCGAAGTCCATCAAGTCCAGCAAGTCCATTTACAGTAGGTGGTGAGAAGCTTCTAGAGGGCTGGTGTTGAACTGTTGATCTCTCAACAAAGCTTCTATGTGACGGAGTGATAGACTGGATATATAACAACCACAATGCTTCAAAATGGATGAAGAGTCGTCTAGCTAGCTAGCTAGAAACTCAAACTTTTTAGTTATCATGAATAATCAATGCAGTACTTCTTGGTGTTGATTCACTTGATTGTACAGCTACAAAGAAAATAAGCAAATCATGCAAGCTAGTCATGGAGAAATGAAACCACTGAGAGACTCAAATCAGTACTAGTTCTAATCAAAACAACACTAGCTAGTAGCTAATAGCCTAATAGTAATGTTTATCAGGAGTACTTGTGCCAACCAAGAAGCATAGAGATGCAAACCCTAGCAATATAGAGTTTCCCTCTCTGTTGTCTCACCCATCTTTTCCACTTGGCAAATCTCCTACCCATGTTTCCCATCTATGATGACTAGGTCTACTCTCACTCTCTATTCTAGCTCTGGCTAGCTACTTTCACTAACTTGCTGCATGCTTTCTGCAACATCTAAACCCTAATTTATTGACATGAAATCTTGGCATTTTGCAACCTAGCTAATATTTATCCACTGCATAGTAGAGAGTGGAGAGTGGAGACTTCAACCCCTCAATGCTTAGTCATAGGGTCCATTTGTACCTTGAGAACAACTAGATGTCATGTGCATTAGTCTACTTTTCTATTTCTTAAATGCAACGTAAACGTCTTCATCACATAGCTTTGCCTGCCATTGATAATTGTTTCTCCAAGTCCAAGTACAGTTGAACATCTTGTTAACAAAAGTAGTTCCAAGAACAAAACAGGAACAATTTTATCAGCCAACAAAAGAACAAACAAGAAGAAAAGAAGAAAGGTCTATATATCAATCAAAATATCTCCAGATGTGTTTTTTTTTTTGGCTAATAACATATCTAGTTGTATACTTGAATGGAAATCCGATTGTACGAACAGTTCATATATAAAATCAGAAGTCTGAATTCAAATATTATACTGTCGAAAACGTACCACAAAGCCATTCGTTAACTTTATGTCGACCCAACCAAAGGTCCAAAACTAACCTAATACACAAATTTATGAAAACCTTATCCTTTGAGCTAGTTGTTAAGCTTTTATGATCTAGCAGCACGTATTAATTCTCTAAGAGACCAAGACTAGAGATTGATATGTTTTTCTTGCTCCCACTGTGGCCAAGTCGACTCCAATTTAAAGGCAGAGATTGTGACAGACTAGTGCTTAATTTGCCAAGAACATCACAGTCGGATTTCAAATCCACGTGTCTACTGATGTCTCATTACTTCCATGACAAAGAAAATTGTTCCCAAAAACCTTATCTATAATCACATCAAGGGCATCAAAGATAAGATCTTTAATCAAACCATTTAGATCCATGTGGACCGCGCTAGCCTACATGAAAATGATCATCTGTTAACTTCCAGCTAATGGTGGCCCTATGAATAAGTACGCTCTAAGCCCACCATTACTGTGTAGATCAGACCAAAGAGGGGTCACAGACATGAGGTAGCTTAGACTTCGCAGAGGAGAAGAGGCAAGAGTGCTGCGTTAGTGACTTGGAGACAAAAGGAAAGCTCCAAGGCCATGGTGGGGGTTACTAATTAACTAGTTTCTTTATTAATTATTTTGCTGCATTTATATATATATATATATATATATATATATATACACAAATCCTATCCAGAGCGAGGCATCGCTTTGAAATTTCAGAGCGAAGTCAGGGTTTAGGGTTACTTTTCGGTCGCATATCCACATCTTGACCGTTCAGTTTTTAGGTACTAATGTATAGATCATTTCTACAAAATTTCAGTCAAATTGATGGTCGTTAAGGCATTGACAACTGCCTTAAAGCTAGTACGGTTTTGGTTGGACAGATTTAGTTCGTCTGTTGGTTTGAATGAGTTAGATATCTTATAGATCATCAATTTGGCTGAAATTTTGCAGAGATGATCTATACATTAGTACCTAAAAACTGAACGGTCAAGATGTGGATATGAGACCGAAAAGTGACCCTAAACCCTAACCTCGCTTTGAAATTTCAGAGCGATGCTTCTCTCTGGATAGGATCTGTATATATATATATATATATATATATGTGTGTGTGTGTGTGTGTGTGTGTGTGTGTGTATATATATATATATTAATTTGTTGTTGGGATATATATGGTGGGGTGGAGAGGACTAGTACTGGGAATATTGAAAGTGGGTTTGATGATGTTGAGTTAGTGCAGGATCGATGTGACTAACTGAAACACCAAAATCACAACATTCCCTTTCAAGAAAGGTCGATGCATCAAGCAACTCATGAAGATAATTTAGATGCGTTTCAGTGCCAGAAAGACAATGTAGCTTAAACTTGGATTGCATGGCTATCTACTTCTTCGGCGAACCATCATCTCCATGGCTTTCACATCACAAACTATTTGCACTATGTTAGCCTTAGTTTACTAACCCTCACACATGGATGATAGGGGCTTCCAATAGTCCCTGAGATGGATTCTAGCTTGTTAATTGGTTTCGTCAATCAATTCATGAACGTGATATGCTAACTAAAATCATTGATACAGACCATCAAACGTATTTTATATTTAAGTGAAAAGAAGACCTTGGATTTAGACTGATTACCGATATCGGTGGCTTTTCTAATGCGTGCTAGCTGTGTTCTAAGTGGTCTCATCAGGCCGGGATCATAATGAAGGTTGGACACTGATTTGGTACGAACACTGATTCTTGTGGTTTATCAAGCATAAACTGGCTTTCCTGGTTCATCAACGGCATCGCAATTCCTTGACTTCTTTAATTTGCTGCAGTTAAATAGTGCAGGGTTTTGTTGACTCTATTGATTCATTGGTCTTTCCTTGAGGGCCCTTAATCTCATATTTGGATGTATAAATGTTGTGAATCTATACTATTATTAAGAGAAGAGACTTTGTTAGTCAATATTGAAAATTTTGACAGATTTAACCTTAAAAGATTAAAAAACTTTGATAATAAATTAAATCACAAAGGTAAATAGGACAATTATAAAATATATTTTATTAAAACAATTGAAAAGAAATGATTCCACAACCCCCACTTTTATCTCCTACTATTTTCTCTCTGCAATAACTACTCACTGAATCTATTTCTTTTACATATAACTTTTTTTTTTTACAATTAAAATTTTCTTACACATGCAGAGCATGTAATTACAGGCTAGTGTTACATAAATGAAACGATTTGTAGTCTGACTTAAACGTAAGAAAAAACCCCAAAACCCCACGTTTATCTTGACCACGCACAAGCTACTAATATATTAATTCATCGTTTGCAAAACCCATGTCCATCGCTGGAATTATTCACGAACAATCCAATGCTCGTTTGTCCATGGACGTGGGAGAAGACATGGGCAGGAAGGAGAGGATTTTGTTGATAGACAAAGCAATTTCATTCAATTAATTAATGAATCGAAGAATTACATCAGAATCGTACCATCTTATCTTTTCTGTGAAGAAAAACAGAAGCACCGCAAGAAAGAACTAGGGTTGGGATCCGGCCCCAGGCTCAGTGAAACCCAAAACAGTTTATATAAGAAATAACACCTTTTCTTTTTCTTGGGAGATAAATTGTCGGCACAAAAAAAAGAAAAACAAAAAAAGGAAAAAAAAACACTTCTACCAAAATAGATATACATTCACTAGTCAATGTTTTATCCATGCCACACAAAATATATACCCTTAAAAACATACAACAATAGACACATTTACTATATACGAAAGTTGAGTTCCACTGTGCCACTGTTTATAAGAGCTACAGTAGGGAACACTTCCTGAGGGTTGGAAAGACGGTCTTGCCCTTGGTTGAGATGTTTTGTTATGGTTCTATTGTTGACCTTGAATTGGATAAGGATAAAGGTTGGTTCTTGCTCTTTTTGGAAATAATTTGCAGTTAGCAGGTGCTAGTGCCTCACTTGTATATTACAAATTGAGAGCAAACCCTAGCTCTCTATTCCATAGTCGTCTAGGTCTCCTCTTTTTCTTCTAGCGTCACTCGTCCGGCGGTGACCCAGCGTCGATGTCGAACTTGGTCGCATTGATGTTATGGAGCTGCTGCCAGACGGGTGGTAGTTTCTAGGGCTTGCTTTTGGGTCTGGGGGTAGTTTTTTGCTTGGAGGCGAAACAATGGTGGTGTCGTTTTTGGGTCTGGTCTCAGTGCAACGTTTGAGGTAGTATGGTCATGATTGGTTTCATGGGACGGTGCTAGGCGGTGTGGGAAGATTCACCAAACTGCAACGCTTGTGCGTTGGTGTAGGGTGGTTCACTAGACGACAGTGGCAGTGTTCGATATTGTGGAGGCGGCGGATCAGGGTGTTGTTTTCGAGAGGATTGTTGCGGCAAGCTCTCTGGAGATGGTGTCAAGGTACGTCCAGCTTTGATGGTGCTCAATTTTGTGAGACAGTGGAGGTAGTCGTTGGGTCTGATGGCGTTGCACAGTGAGGTAGGGGCTGGGCTGGGCTAACTTTTAGTTGTGTCTGGGCTGGGCCTTTCTTGGGCTGCTGCTTTTAACCCCTTAACTTATGGGGGATTGTTTTAGTAGGCTTGGGCCTGTCCAGCCTTTTTTAATTTTTAAGTCGTTAGTTAGGTGACAAATCTCGGTCATTTTTACTTCAATTGGGTTTGTCTTGTCTATGCTAGTTGAAGCTCCTCTAGGAGCCTTTGTAGAAGTACTTGGTTTCAATGTACAACAATGGCATGCTCGGCGTTTGGATTCAGATAGAATAGATTGCCTATGAGGTGAGGTGTTTTTGTTAGCATAGATTACTTTGGGCTACCAATGACAAAATAGAGTAGTCTTATTTGTATTATTCTTTGCCCATGAACCAGGACAGTATTAATTTATGTGCTCTTTATCTAAAAAAAAATGGACACACATATTTTTTAATTTTTAAATAAGGTTGATGTGACTGTCCTCAAGCCTTGATTAATGAACTGTCAAATACATGGGAGGGGGACATTGAGGTATAACCCCTGAGTGCAATAAGCATCGAGAGAACTTCCCAAAATAACATAAGGAGTCTCTACAAAATTCATGTATTCTTTAATGCACCAATTAGCAATGAATGCTCTACTGGCTACTCCATTTGCTTTGATATAGCGGTGACATAACGGAAAGATAATTTCGATTACAACGAAGCATAATTACAAAAAACACAGATTTCCTACTATGTTGCCGACCAGAATAAAATTAGGCAACACTTCTTTTCATCATGCCACTAGGAGCTTGCTCCCATTTAATAATAGCATGTCGCCTCACTAGGCCAGGTAAGGCACACTGAGTGTGTAGACAGGGACAAAACCCACTTAACCCTACTAAACAAAGATAGGGATTCGGCATAAAGCAACTAATTACTAGATAGTAAATATAAACTAAAACCAAAAAATAAAAGAAGACCAAGCTAGGCCCAGGCCCACATTCTAGCCAAGACAGCAAGTTGGGTTATGCAGCCCACCAGTTCAATCCATGAAGACCTCACCACCAACCCTACCGCCATCACCTTGCGCCAACCAAGTCATATCCTTCCGTCCTTCCCTATCACAGCTCCAGCCCAGATCCAGTGCGCGGTTCAAGACTAGAGACAAGAGGTACTTTCCTCCAGTCCCTAAAACCACACCCAAACCTTCTGGATCCATTCCATTGATCGAAACTAGTGTCTTCTGGCCACCACAATTCGACCCAGTTGCACCCCGGCCAACAAGCCACAACCCCGCCACCATTAAAAAGGCTCGAGAATGCCTTGCTCCAGCTATCTGAAGAACGATCCAGCAGCTATCTGAAGAACGATCCAGTTCAAACCAACCTCAACACCGATCCAACCTAGACACCGGTCCATCTAAAAAACTATCCAGTGCTCCATGGCTGCCCGATCCAATCACGACACCTATCCCCTTTGCCGCGCCCGCGCCCCCCCCCCCCCCCCCCTCTATCCTCACTAGAAACTCTGAGCCTGGAATCCCATCACGGATCCAATATAACAAGCCGATGTTAGGCATACTACGATTTCCCGTTCGACGAACACGTCCAAGGACGCGCCGTTGGACGAAAATGGATGCCCAAAGGAGAAAGCTCTCAAGTGCATGTTGAAGCGCGTTCTCTTTCTTTAGAGAGAAATCTGTGGCTAAAAACCATTAACAATGGACACATTTTTATCGAGGAAACATTCATCGAAAGAATCATTCCATAATAGAACATAAAATAAAAAGAGATGCGCCTTTTTAATGAATAATTGTCGTTAAAAGGGTCGAACTCTTGCCATGTAGGTGTAGCACTCCAGCTCTTAGGCTAGCATTACGATGGTTTTATGCAGCGTAGCTACACACGGGCTCCGGTGGGGTACAGCCCACCCCAAATTTTGAAAAAACATTACTTTGTAGCTTAATTTTAGTTTAAAAAATTAAATATTAAAAATTAGCCCACCCCAAGTTTCTATACTTAGCCCATATATTATTAAACTTAGTCCATATGTTATCTTTTTTCTTTTTTTGATCAGATATATATTATTTATTTTCTTGAGGTATTTAATTTGATTTTATTTTCTATTTTGTTTTAAGAGGTATAATCGCATAAAAAGCTTGTTTTTTTAGTAAACTAGGCCAACTTTTTTCTCTCGCTGTTTCTCCAAAATCAATCAGACCCGGACGAAAAGCTTTGGTTCTTCTGTCGACTGCCGTTTTCCCTCTTCACTCTGCAGGTATAAGTTTATCCTCTATTTCTCTTGGGTATATGATTTTTTGCACCTCTTCGATTTGTAATTCATATATTTTTTGTTTTTAGTTCACAATTGATTAATCAAATCCATTTGAGTCCTATCACGCTATTGCTACTTGATTAATATACTAATTTAGCTTGCTGACTTTGTTTAAGAGGTGTACATGCTACTAGTATATATATTTTTTATTGACCAACATTTTGACTCTATATGTATTGTTGGATTCTTTATCAGTTCTTAGATTGTATTTTTCTTTTTCAATTAAGGTTTGAGATTATGGGTTTGCTGTTTTTGCTGTTCAGTTGGCTCTTTGTTTTATCGTTTAATGAATTTTTAGAGTAGTGTTTCTGTTTAACTTTTGATTTTATAATAGTTGATTACTTGATTTTATTGTTGCATTTGTTAATTGGTGATGGTTACATATTTAAATATAATGTCTGATCATAATCGACCAACCAAGAAAACGAAAACTCTTGATTCATGGCTCAAGAAAATAAGAGAAGATCAGAATAGCAGTACACCACTTGCATCTAATGAGCATCATCATGTCACTTATTTGCCGATTTCTACAGCACCAACAGAAAGAGCATTTTCAGTTATGAAACATATAAAAACAATATTGCGCAACAAGATGGAGATTAACTTTTTGGATGATAACATGATTGTCCACATTGAAAAAGAGTGGGCCGAGAATTATGATACACATTCAATAATTAAAGATTTTGTTTCTATTCAAGGGCGCAAGGTGTAATTTGAGTAGGTATGTTCTTTTGTCTTAGACTTCCGTTATCAAGTTTCTATCAAATGTTATAATGTTCATTTTTTTAATCAGTTAGCTATTTGATTGTTTGATATGTCTTTAATATAAAATGTGGTTTGTAAACTTAAAAAAATTAAAAGAATTAATAAACTTTTATGAAAATATTTTTTTAGTCCACCCCATTCTAAAATCCTAGCTCCGCCATTGCTTTTATGGCTCTCCCTTAGTTTTTAAGGTTTAGGCTACTCTTACTTTGCTTACCGCCAAAAAATAAATTTATAACCAAAAAAAAAAAAAATTAGAAGTACAATACACCCCCCTAATTTCTTCAGTTCTCTTATATTAGTTGACATCAAAGTTTCTTCATATATTTATATTTGTTTGTATCTTATGAATATTATTGGGTCTTTGATAACTCGATATTCTCAATTGCAGAATTTTATTTTTATTGGAATACATCTACTGTCCTATGCAAACTTTATCATAGATTCATTTAATAATTTTTTATATGTTGGTTAATTAAAAAAAAAAAAAAACCTCAAAGTTGAGCTCCTGAATTATTAAATGTATTAAGAGGTCTCAAGTTCCATGAATCTATATCTCCTCGAGTCCTTGAATTCTCAGGGCTAGCCCCAGTTCACTAACCCTTTTGAGAATTTGGGGAATCAGGTAGATGATGATGGTGTTTTGCCTTATCGGCGAAGGATAGATTCAGCAGAATAAGCTCTTTTCTTCTCGTGGTTAGTAGTTGCTCGACATCGGGGGTTACGGCAAATGACTTAATTTTTTTTATATTTTATTTATTCTATTACTTAATTTATATTGTGGAGCCGATGACATCAAAGAGAAGAGTGCAACACTTGGTTGCAGGTGAGGGCCTGCATACTCGATCCGAGTTGCAAACCTTGAATTCGGCTACACAGGTCCTTTTGTGAACGTCGGTGGCTTGGCAATAATTGATGTAACAATGTTGGGGTTAGCCGTTGGCACTAGGTGACTATTAACCAAATAGCCACCCTCAAGTATAAGATGTACAAGTTTGATACCCCGGAAATTCGTTATTATTTTCTGAGGATTTTTCAGAATTTAATTAGTATTTGTTGGACGATTTCATGGTTCGTGAATGGAGCGGAAGTGTTTCGGATGAATAATTACTCGAAAACGTTTTATTTTTGAGGGGTCAAAAGGTTGACTTTTTATTCATTGGGTTTCTCTGAAAGCTTCTTTCATAAAAGTCCTAGAACACGTCGATATGAGTTCGTGGACATGTGGCACGCGTAAATCGGAGTTCGTATGAGAAAGTTATGGCTATCGAAAGTTTCAAATATTTTTGGAAACCACTATAAATAGAAATTTCTGTTTTGGGAAATTTACTATTTTCATTTTTGGAAACTTCCAAAACCGGAAACCCAAAAACCTCTCTTCTCTCTCCACTTTCTGGTAAACCCTACCCGAACCCGGATTGAAGACCCAGCCGACATTTCTTTTTCCAACGACCTTTAGCTGTGAGACCAACCCATATCGCTTCATCTCCTCCATGCGGTCCTCCCTACGATGGTCTCTAAAGGCAATTCTCACCCACGGCGGCGCAACAAGACGGCAAAGACGAAAGCAGTCGGACCCGATCGGTTCTCCTATCTCTGGTGACGTTTGGGCTTGAAACCATTCGTGTTTTTCTCGTGGGAGCCTCCTCTATCGATCCTTGGTGGTGGGTTTGATCGATTTTCACCGGAGAAACTTCAACTCATGGTGAACAATTGATTCTGTCTTGTAAGCTTGATTCCGGTCGATCTAGATCGAACTGGCCAAAACCTTTAGTATTAAAGTTGATCCTCGTTGTTTGAACTCCATTTTGGATGGTTAGATTAAGGTGGTTTTGAGTTTGGCCGGCAGTGCATACGGTGCACGTGCAACTGTCTGTGGCAAGGCATCTAGCCATTTTAGGGGCAGTTTCTTGCTTGATTCATCATCTACTTGTCGATACGAGCATTTCGATATATGTTTTGTAACTTTTGGTGATCGTTTGATCAAGTTAGGGTTTTTAGAGGTTTCGGTTGTCTCGATTTTCGATCTGTAAGGATCCAGCCATCCGGTTAACTTGTAGTTTTGATATATTGATTGTATGAGTGTTCCGAAGACTTTGGGTGTAGGGGTGTGCAAAACACGGTACAAACCGGCCAAATCGGTCGAAACCGACGGGTAAATATGGTTTGGTTAAGGTTTTTTAGCATTAAAATATGAAAGCCAGTTCAATACCGAACCAAACCGTTTATGAATTGGCTTGGTTTGGTTTTTCTTTTATTTAAACCGCGAAACCCGAACCGACCAGTATGTATTAAATATAATAGGAAAAAAATTTAAATTTATATACATAATATATATATATATATATATATATATTTGTGGGCAGTTTTTTATAAGTGAGTTATAAATCTCCAATTATAATTTGATTCTCAAAATGATATACTACCATATTGAATCCTAGACCCAAAAGGCTTAAAACCCAAATAAGTGAATCATTTTGAAACTATTTTGGATTTTGTTCTTTGAATATTAGTTTTGGATTTAGATTATTAAATTTTGATTATTGAGATTGAGTTTTAGTATTTTTACTATGAATTTTTTGTAAACAAAACGTCAATGCTATATAGGTTAAAACCGCCTTACCGACGATTGAGTTTTAGTATTTTTACTATGAATTTTTTGTAAACAAAAAATCAATGCTATATAGGTTAAAACCGCCTTACCGACCGAACCAAACCATCTTTAAATGGACTGGATTGGATCGGATTAAGTTTATTTTATTCGATGACCAGTTGTCTAAAATGTCTAAACAGCTTACTTTGGCATAGAGACGGTTTGAAGTCAAAACCGATCCAATCCAATCCGCGTGCAGCCCTATTTGGGTGGTCTCGGATGAAGTTTCGTCTCTATTGGCGTTACTTCCGGATTTTAGTTCAAATGGGGGATTCTAACTTTAATAACTTTGTGATTCATGCACTGAATTGAGACCGTATGTGTTTAGGTACTTGACAGAATTGTATTCGGCGGATTGCAGTGATTTATGCTTATATTGGTTAGCGTGTGAAGATGCAGCAGGATTCAGAGGTTAGTATATCTCACAATATTCGTTATGAATAAAGTTACCATATTGTCTTGAAGTTATTAGTTTAACTGTGACTATGGTTGGTATTAGTGGCATTCCTGAGTGCATGACTCTCTCTGTGTGTGTGTCTATATATATATATTGGTGGTTTTGTTATGATGCAAACAATATTTTGAAATGGGTTTATTATTGTTTAAGAATAGAGAAATTGTGTATGGAGTTGTGATCGTTGAATTTCATTTGTTGAGATACCATGGGTCTTGTATGACTATCTTAAATTGTGAATTAAGATCTGATAGCTTGTATAGGAATATATGTGTAATGATCGGTGAAATCAGTGTGATGAATCCTTGTGATGATTGTTGTGTAAAGCTTGTGTAGGAATATCTATGTAATGATCGGTGAAAGTGATGAATCCTTGTGATGATTATTGTGTAAAGCTTATGTAGGAATATCTATGTAAAGATTGGTGAAATCAGTGTGATGATTTCTGTGTGAAGAATGTGGGAATATCTGAGTGATGATCGGTGAAATTTGTGTGATGATCAGTGTGATGATTGCTCTATAAAGGAGTTGAATTGTTATTAAGTTAACAATGATTGAGAGGGTTGTTGTGATGATTTCTCAGTGAAGGAGGTACATTTGTTATTAAGTTAACAACTAATGAGATGGTAACCGTGATGATCGGAGCTACCTATAGATGTGAGGGCATGGAGTTGTGACAATTACTATGATTTGAATTATTTGTTTTAATGCAACCTCCTCAACTAAAACTATACGCAGGGGTTACTATGAATTGATTTACGTTTGTTCGATTTGTGATTGTCGTGCTTTCTTCTTGGTTTTTACTATTGAGGGTTTGAATGATTTGAGGGGCCATAGTGATGACGAGTGTTCTCTGTAGGGAGGATACGAAGGTGATTTCATTGTTTTTTACCTTTGATGTCACGTTGATGACAAAGGCTTCCGGTGGAGAGGAAAGGAGTGTGATTTTGTAATTCACCGTAGTGCATTAAAATGGTTTCAAACATTACTTGAGGAGGTTTTGCTTGAATGGAATTTGTGTAATTGGAAGCTAGGTTGAGAATCTGAGCATGTGGTTTTAGTCACGAGTTGACTTACGTAAGCATGATATGGATGGTTATGAAACTGATGGTTGTAGTTGTGAGTTATATGCTTATCGTTGTTTAGGTTGAGGTGACTTAACTCACTTAAGCTTACCAGGTTTGTTGTGTGGTAACCCAGTAAACTGTTCAATGGTATAGGGGTTAATCCTGCAAGTCAGGGAAATTGTGGCTAAAGCTGAGACCTTGTAGCAGCTGATCGGGTAGGAATCTAATTTTGTGGCTTTACGGTTGTTAAGACTTCCGCTGTGTAGTAAGCTCTGAGGAGCGGTTACTTATTATTCTGTTAACGCAATTTAATTTGTAAACTTTGTGTAATGTAATATGTGACTCTAAAGAACGAGTTTGTGTTCATATTGTGGGTTCGGGACATAGTTGGTTGCCTTGGTTTAAAGGAAAATTTTCTTAGCTGTTTTGTTTGATGTCCAAACCATCATGCCCGGAGTTCTTGTGTTGTTTGAAATTGTATTATTATTGTGATTGAAATTCGGGGCATGACAACAAGTAACAGTATAGGGATTTAAGAAAGGTTGTCGAATCCACGAGGATTAGATTCCTTTCACTTACTAGGGCGTAAACCTAAGGAGAGCTAGAATATGCAAATATACAATCACAAACCTAGAATCACAAGGAAATCTAAGCTCATGGTGAGTATGTGCAAGATGGATTAATTTTGGTTTTTCTTTTTTTTAATATATTTTTGAATTGAAAACAACTAGAGGCTCATGTGTACACTAAATTACTCTAAACTAAATTAGTGATCTAATAAAGGAAAGTTAAGATTTGGATTGTCTACCACTAACATCTCTTGCAAGTATTGATGCATTTCAATATGGATGATATGATGCCAAATTAGTTAACCAATTTCTCTCCTTGCATCCCTATAGATTTGACAAGGAACATGCTTCTTTTATGATATCAAGCAACCCCTCTCAGGTGTAGTACTTAACTACTTAAGTCATGCATTTCAATCCAGTTAGGTATCTACTGCATTACCCTAAGCAAGGTTCTAAAAAACGCTAGGCGCTAGTCGGGCGGTGACCCAGGGACTAGCGCCTAGGGGCCTAGGCGGGGACTAGGCGGTTTTTTTTTTTTAATTTTTAAATTATTTTAATGACATATAATAATATAAATGATAATATTTAAAGTCTAAAAATTAATTATAAATATAAAAATAGTCAAAATATAGAATAAATTAGGGTTTATGACCGCCTAGGCTCCGCCTAGAACCGCCTAGTCCCCGCCTAGCACCGCCTAGTCCCCGCCTAGCACCGCCTAGCACCACCGCCTAGCCCGCCTAGTCCCCGCCTAGCCCGCCTAGGCGGCCGCCTAGGCGCCCAGCGCCTAAGGGAAACGCCTAGGCCAAAATCGGAGCGGTTCCTTGCCGCCTAGGCGGCCACCTAGGCCGATTTTTAGAACATTGACCCTAAGTGTATAAAGTTTGGAGATTAAGATCGAAATCATTCAAACCAACCAAGCTTATCTCTAAGTGATTGTAATGGGTGGTATGGGTGATGGTTCAAGAGTGTAATGAAGGGATGCTTATATAGGGAAGAGAGAGAGAGGTGTAAAATGATGAAAAAAGGCAAAGGAGCAGCTATGTCTCTTGGAGGAAATGAAATGGGCAAGGAGATGGAGTGTTAGAGCGGGTTTAGGTCACTAAAGTCAAGGGGAAAAGCATGTGAGATAAGGTGCGTGATTGGAGTAGGAAAATGGTGAAGAAACATGGTGATTGACCCCTGCAAAAACATGGAAGATTTTTATGTGTGATAGAGTAGACTTTTGGTGTACATTGAGAGTAGAGATGGTGTGGGAAAAAGAGTAAAGAGGATGGTCAATTTGTAACCAAAAAGTTAGGATTTGGTTATGGGAGATGATGGTGAATGGATGTAATGAAATGAGTGTAATGTTACTCCTCCTCCTTACTCCTCTATGCATATAACTAGAAAATACATGGTACCACTATGAGTGGTGGTTAGCCGCCAGTTGTGCTGCCATTTGTGGTGGTTTGCCGGAATTCAGAATTCGAATTTTACTTTTTGCTCAACCTTTGACCTTCATTCTTTTTAACTCCAATTCTCCACTTCAAAATGTAAAATGGATGTTTCCTTCACTCTTGCAATATTCATAGATAAATAAGAAAATGACTTAGTGAAAGCTAAAGTAGACTCAAAAGCAAGTTAAATTCAATATTTAGGAGAATGCATATGTATGTAAATTATGGTCTAACAGTGACTAGTTGGGATTGAGAGATCCAAGTAGGTCTAGACAGTTGTGGTGGATCGTTAGTATCCTTAATGATTTTGAAAGGGGCATCGAGTTTGCAGGTGGTTGCTAAGGGGGCTAATGTTTTATTGATGGTCAATGTTGATGGGTATTGGATTACTAGCAACTGGTGTGAGTTGGTTATATTAAAATTGGCCGTGGTGGTTTTTGCTTTGGCCACGATGCTTGTGTATTGGAATGGAGATAATTGGCACTAAATGACCCAACTCTATTGTGGTTCTTTGTCACGCCCCTGATTTTACACACATGTAAATCGATATATATAATCCCATAATTATACATGTGTGAACGTTCAGTCATCAATACAAAATACCTGAAATCTTTTTCCCTTTGACTTACACACATATTGATGCCCTGAACCCTCAAAGTTAATATACACTCGCTCCATAGAGTTATATATTACACAAGCTTACGAATTAAATTGTCAACAACAAGATAAAACGTAAATGCTCCTCAGAGCTCACTACAACGGAAGTCCAAATAACGGTAAAGTCACAAACTTGGCTTCCTACCGTAAAGCTGCTAGCTCGCTGCCTCAGTTTCAGCCACGATTACCCTGACCTGCAGGATTTTCCCCTACACCATTTGAATGATGCACCAGGTTGCCACACAACAAACCCGGTAAGCTTTTGCAAGCCCGTATGAGTAACTCAAACCACACACAACTCACACCAATCACGAGAATAACTCACACGAATCACGTTTAAATCAATAAACAAATCACGAGATAAACTCACTCAAATCACGTTTAAATCAATAAACAAATCACGAGATAAACTCACTCAAATCACGTTTAAATCAATAAACAAATCACGAGATAAACTCACTCAAATCACGTTTAAATCAATAAACAAATCACGAGATAAACTCACTCAAATCACGTTTAAATCAATAAACAAATCACGTTTCAATCAAGAAACAAAGCACGGGGTAAACCCACACAAATCACGAGATAAACTCACACGTTTAAATCAATAAACAAAGCGCGTTTCAATCAAGAAACAAGCACGGCGGACAGACTAGAGCTCTAACTGATCGTATTCACTAACCCGGCCAAAGGCGTGAAGTCCCGATTTTCCCACCCACGATCCTCAACCACTAAGTCTTTGGATCCGCGGTATAAATACCAAAACATTAAAGGAGTCACAGTGGACCCAAAATGTTACACGAATCTAAAATGAAAGATTCCCCGTAATTGATCCCTATCAATTACTCTCGGTAAAAACCCATATTTAAATAAACCACCCGCGAACTAAAATGTTCCTCAAATACACAAATCTCAACGCTTTTCAAAACAAATTGAAATCGGCATTTCCACAATCATTTGTTTTCCAAAAGCCACAACCCAAAACAATAAAAAGCATCATTTCATGCATATTGTTTCAAAATCCACAAACCACCAAAACATATATATTTCACGTAAATATATATATATATACGTAGTCATCCGCTCAGGAATGCCTACCAATACCAACTATAGTTTGCAGTTAACTAAATAACTCTCAAAACGATAAAGGTAAGCCCGTTCGTGAATGAACTTCGTGAGATTACTCACCTCGAAATTCCCGCTGCGTCTTCACACCACTAGACTACTTACAAAATGCACTCTGCCAAGCACCTAAGAAAAGTACAGCCTTGATTCAGTCAATGAAACACAAGGAATAACGTTCGAAACCCTAAATCGAACCAAAAGTCCTAAAGTGACGCCAATCGAGGCGAAACCACATCCGAGACCTTCCAAAGTCTCCGGAATACGTCCACGATCGATGTGACCAAACCACAAGTCGATCGGACGCTCGAATCCTCACGGATCGAATAAATCGATCGGTATGAAACTGCAAAAATCATAACAATTCCATACGAACTCCAAAATTTGCATATTATATATCGAAACGCTCGTAACAACGAGTACAACATATATAATACCAAAATCAGTTCCTTAAGTGGCCGGAACGCCGCCTCAGGCAGTGGCGCACCACCGCCGGCCAAAACTCAATATTTCACAAAACTCCCAACATCAAAGTTCTTCATCTAAGCATGCTTGTGAACTTTCATAACTAGCTCGAAGTCAGAAAACAAGCATAAAGGGTCGAAAACTACCTCACAAGCCGTGAACAGTAATCCAATCCGAGTTGATCAAAGTTTCACATGAATCGATCCAAACAACCACCAAGGATCGATCAAGGAGGCTGCTCTGAACTCAACCAAGAAGACTCGAAGCCTCGCCGACGTCGGAACAAGGATTTCCGACCGGGTCCGAAATCTTCAAACTGCAGTGCCGCCGTGGAGGAGAATCGGCGCTAGAGGACACCACAGGGACGACCAGACTGAGGCGGCGAACTGATCTGGAAAGTCTCGTCGCCGGAAATGGCAGGAGCTCGCGGAAAAGCCGGGTCGGATCACCGGGTTCAGGTCGGGTCGAGCGCGGGTGATGAGAGAGAACAGAGCGTTTCTGGTTTCCGGAAAAGGAAAATGCAAAAATGGAAATAGTGACTTTCCCGAAATGGAAACCTCTATATATAGCAACTTTCCAAATACTTCAAACGCTCATAACTTTCTCCTACGAGCTCCGATTTCCGCGTTCCACATGTCCACGAACTCGTATCGACGCGCTCTATAACTTTCGTGAAGGAAGTTTTTGGAGAATATCAACGTATCAAAAGTCAACCTTGAACCCCCCCTAAAGTCATACTTTTCAAATAATTAATTCGTCCGAAACACTTCCGCTCCGTCCACGAGCCACGAAACAGTCCAACAACCATAAATTAGATTCCGAAAATTTCTCCGAAAACAATTACGAATTTCCGGGGCATCACATTCTTTTATAGAAGTTTTAGTTGTTGTTGTTGAAGAGGAAAACAGCTCGTGAAGGCTTAGTTTATTATTTTATTAGGTTTTTGGTTAGATCAAGTATGTCCCTACTATATTGAGCTCTGGTTGGCATTTGTTTAATGACTGTACTACTATTATGGTACTTTTTCTTGGAGTCTATTTATTTTATTTTCATTATTTTCTTATTGTCAATGTAGTGGAGAATATTAAAAATAGACAGGAGGCGAGCTCCAAGATAACAGGAGACAAAACTAAGGTTGGGAAACACAGGGAATTCATAGGTGCTTGTCCGGTGGCACCCCGGTGTCAACGGTGGTTTCTTGCCTCGTCGGCATGAGTTGGCTGCTGCTTGACAGGTCGTTATCCGGTTAGGATTGTCTTTTGGTTGGCTTTGGGGGCTGCAACAAGAGTGCTTGTTTCTCCCTCAGATGGAAGCGATGGCTGAATCGGAGAAGATCATGTGGCAATCAATTGCAGGTGGGAGATTAGGTACATGACTTGATGCATATACTCTCGCAAGCGTACGAATCGTGTCAAGATAGGAAAGTATTAAGCCCAAAATTATCGTACCACGGGGATTAGTGGCTAACCCACAATCCTTGGGTAGTCGGGACTAAAGTCAGTAAGCAAATTAATAAAGGAAAAATAAAACAAATAAATAAAAAAGCTAATCTAAGGCACCAAGTCTTAGCAATGCTCGGCTTTGATTCTCACCAAAACCTAATCAAAACTAAGAACCTAGTGATGATTATCTACAATGAGTCGGAGTTCAATATAATCAATATCTGGAGAGATGATTTTAGATTAAGAAAAAGTAATAAAATGTAAAGCAACTAATAAAAATGCAAAGAAATTAATAAAAGTATAACCAAATAAATGGGAATGTCGGGTGTTAGGGAGGTTCCTTCACCCAAATTCTATGTGTTGGAAGCTGATATAATGTAGATGCAAATCTACAACTTTGGTAGTCGTATCCAAGGCAGTTCAAGGCTCAAGGACCGAAATTCCCTTTCATGGTATTCCTACTCTGGTTCAAAGGTCGTAGGAACTCACTTGACATAAATTAGAGCCGGTTCAAGGGTCCCTAATTCACATTAAGAGGCCTAGAGATCGAAGAATTAGACTACTAAGAGACCCGCCCGCGCAATCACGCAACGGGTGTAAATCACCACGCTTATAACCCCTCGAATACGAAAGTGAAGGTTTCTAGTTTAGGAATTAGAGGGGGTCAAGCCTCTAACTTCATCCTAGACATGCTCAAAATACACACCTTAGAGTTGACTAGGCTCCTAGACATGCATTTTAACCCAACAAAAATAGATATAAGCATTCATCATATGAAAATTGCATCATTACATTAAATTAAACATCTTTTACACAAAATTTGGGCTAGAGCACACAAGGAAATTACTCACAACCCATAGTCATAGACATTAAGATTACAAAATTCAAATAGCAAAGAGTAGAGAAGTGTGGGAGAAAACAAAGATAGTTACAAATAGCTAAAAAGCTAGCATGACTAGCCTTGAATTACAACTCCCACAAAATACCCTGTGATACCCCAGAAATTCGTATTTATTTTCCGAGGATTTTCCGGAATTTAAATTGTGGGTATCAGACGGTTTCGTGGCTCGTGGATAGAGCGGAAGTGTTTCGGGCGAATAATTATTCAGGAAGCGTCGTTTTAGGGGGCGCAAGGGTTGACTTTTTATTCGTTGGGATTCTCTAAAAACTTCCTTCACGAAAGTTATAGAGTGCGTCGATACGAGTTCGTGGACATGCGGAACGCGAGAATCGGAGTTCGTATGAAGAAGTTATGGGCTTCGGAAAAAGTTTCCGTTTTGGTATAAAAGGACTAAACTTTCCGGAAATTGCAAATAAGACCAGATTTCCAAAAACAGAAACCCAGCTCTGTTTTCTCTCTCCCCGAGCCCGAGTCGCCTCTCCATTTTCGCTGGCTTCGTTCTCCCTCCTCCGGCCACCATAGGCGCGATTCAAAATGGGTTCTCTTCGCCTCAATCCCCTCTTGAGGTCTGTGGAAGAATTGGAGCATGAAACGAGCTGTGGAGGGCGGTGCAAGGCCGGGAAGTTTGGCGGCGGCGATGCTTCGAATCCAGATAGGAACTTCCGATTTCGGCCACCTTTGCCGGTGATTCTTGAGGGCTTTTAAAGCCCATAGGACGTTGATGCTTCTCCCAAAGCGGCTTGGGACGATTTCACTTGTGGAGGACGAATCGAAGCTTTGAAATTCTAGGGTTCATCGAATTTCAGATGTTGCGAGGTAAATTCCAACCAAAAGGCTATGATTTAGACTTTGTGTTAGTTATGAAAGTTTAAATTGGAGTTGAGATGAAGAACTTTGGTGTTGGGAGTTTTGTCAAATTCCGACTTTGGTCCGGCAGCGGTGCCGCCACTGTGGTGGTGTTTTCCGGGGGTTTCCGGCCACCTTAGGGATAGTTTCTATTCCTGAGTTCGATCTACTCGTCGATACGAGCATTTCGATATATTGTTTGTAATTTTTGGAGATCGTATGAGCATGTTAGGGTTTTTACGGTTTCGGACCGTTCGATGTTTCGATCCGTGAGGATCCGACTATCCGATCGACTTGTGGTTTTGGCATATCGATCGTAGATGTATTCTGGAGACATTGGGTGGTCTCGGATGTGGTTTCGCCTCAATTGGCGTCACTTTGGGGATTTTAGTTTAAAACAGGGGTTTCGGACTTAAATCGTTTCTGAATTGTTACTAAGTGGGAACCAATTGTGATTAGGTACTTGACGAAGTATCCTTGGACGAGCGTTTTGGGGGTTGGCTGCTTTGTTCTATATTGAAGACGTAGCAGGAGTTTCGAGGTGAGTAATCTCACAAGGTTCATTAATGAACGGATTTCCTTTATCGTTTGGTGAGTAAATCTCACGATATTTGTTATGAGCAGGATCGATATTTGTTATGAGCATGATTGATATTTGTTATGAGCGAGATTACCCCATTGTCTTGGAGTTATTAGGTTAACTACGACTATAGTTGGTATTAGTGGCATTTCTGAGTGGATGACTATGTGTGTCTATATATATATTATGGGATATATATATATATATACATACATACATATATATTCATGTATTAGTGGCTTCGTGGTGAATCTTTGTGATGATTGTCATGTAAAGCTTGTGTAGGAATATTTGTGTAATGAATCGATGACATCAGTATGGTGAATCTTTGTGATGATTGTCATATAAAGCTTGTGTAGGAATATTTGTGTAATGAATCGATGACATCAGTATGGTGAATCTTTGTGATGATTGTCATGTAAAGCTTGTGTAGGAATATTTGTGTAATGAATTGATGACATCAGTATGATGAATCTTTGTGATGATTGTCATGTAAAGCTTGTGTAGGAATATTTGTGTAATGAATCGATGACATTAGTATGGTGAATCTTTGTCATGATTGTCATGTAAAGATTGTGTAGGAATATTTGTGTAATGAATTGATGACATCAGTATGATGAATCTTTGTGATGATTGTCATGTAAAGCTTGTGTAGGAATATTTGTGTAATGAATTGATGACATCAGTATGATGAATCTTTGTGATTGTCATGTAAAGCTTGTGTAGGAATATCTGTGTGATGAATCGATGACATCAGTATGATGAATCTTTGTGATGATTGTCATGTAAAGTTTGTGTAGAAATATCTGTGTAGCTTGTGTAGGGATATTTGTGTGATGATTGTTATCTGTGTGATGACTAGCAATGAATCTATGTGATGATCGCTATCTATGTGATGACCGGCGATATCTGTGTGATGATCAGTAGGATGATGACTATCTGTGTGATGATTAGTTGGATGATCGTTATCTGTGTGATGACCGGTGATATCTGTGTGATGATCAGTAGGATGATGACTATCTGTGTGATGATTAGTTGGATGATCACTATCTGTGTGATGACCGGCGATATCTGTGTGATGAATATGTGCGATGATCGCTATCTGTGTGATGACCGGCGATATCTGTGTGATGATTAGTAGGATGATGACTATCTGTGTGATGATCAGTAGGATGATGGCTATCTGTATGATGACAGCTCGATAGCGGAGTTGAATTGTTATTAAGTTAACAAAGATCGAGAGGACTGCTGTGATGGTCAGGGCTACCTACAGACGTCAGAGTGTGAGATTACGATGATTACTATGATTTGAATTGCTTGACTTAGTGTGACCTCCTGAACTAAATTATATGCAGGGGTTACTATGAATTGTTTTGCTTGTTTTGAATTGTGATTGCCTTGTTTTCTTCTTGATTTGATTGATTGATGGGTTGATTTATTTTGAAGACCATAGTGGTGACGATTGTGCTTTGTGTGAGGATAGGAAGGTAATTCATTGTTTTCACTTTGATGTCATGTTGACAGTGTTCTAAAACTCGGCCGCCCAGGCCGCCTAGGCGCTGGGCGGCAGCAGACCGAGGCGAGTAGCGGCAAATCGGAGGCCTTAGGCGGATAGAATTTGGGCGGCCGCCTAGGCGGCCTGGGCGTCCGCCTGGGCGCTCTGGGCGTTCTGGGCGCTCTGGGCGTTCTGGGCGTTCTGGACTCTGGAGTTGCAACTTAACAAGCTAAACACACATCCCAGACAAATCCGAGCTCCACCACAACTCCACAGGTCATTACACAACCATTGATTACAAAGTTCCAATACTAGCCACAAATTTTGATCCACACAACAAGAACCAAACTACCACTCAAGAATTCGAATTATACCTTCGGAAGTCGGAAATCCCTTGAATCAACCCAAGCTCAGTTTCCTCAAGCTCACTGCCAAAACTAGAATGGTGATGAACTGATGATTCGTCGGGCTACAGCCTGGAAGGCTTCACAATACCTCGCCTAGACCACAGGAGGCCTAAACGATGGCCGGAATCGCCGGAAATTGCAGAGATCGTTGGAGAAGTCTCGGAGCTTTCAGTCGTCGAGTCTCCTTCTCCGTTCAGTGCATGTACGATCCAAGGATAGGAGGTTTCTGGCGCCAGCGAGACGAAGACGATGCCGGTGGTTCGCCGCTGGGCCGTGGCCGGAAGGAGTGTTGTCGGTCGGGTCGTGCTTCGGGTCTGAGAGCACAGAGCTCTCGGGCTCTCTCTCTCTCTCGAGCTTATTCTCTCCATCTCTCTTTGATCTGATCAACAGTTTTGATCTGGTCAACAGCTATAAATAAATTGGTCCATTTAACAATGGACGGCCTAGATCAAGCAGTGAGGGGATCTATGGCTCACATCGCTCCACCAAATTTCCATTTAGTTTATTTTTTATTTGAGGAAGATAAATATTTAGTTTATTACTCTACAAGTCTTTATAAGTTTATATATTTTTAATTATATAAATAAAAGTTATAAAAATAAAAATTAAAAATTAAAAAAATACAAAACCGCCTAGGCGCCGCCTAGACTCCCGCCTAGGCGCCTAGGCGCTCCTCCCTAGCCCACCGCCCGACTAGCGCCTAGCGATTTTTCGAACCTTGCATGTTGATGACAAGGTTTCCGGTGGGAAGGAAATGAGTGTGATCCTTGTGACTCACCGTTGTGCGTCAAGGGATTTTCAAACATTATCTAAGGAGGTTTTGTTTGACTGGGAATTTGTGTAATGAGATGCTAGGTTGAGAATCTGAGCATGTAGTTTTGTCACGAGTTGACCTACGTAAGCATGAGATGGAAGAGTGAAGCAGATGGCTGTAGTTGTGAGATGTATGCTTATCTTTGTTTAGGTTGGGTGACTTAAGAAATGTGTTTTGCTTTGTAGTTTTGAGTTACTCATACGGGCTTGCAAAAGCTTACCGGGTTTATTGTGTGGCAACCCGGTACACCATTCCAACGGTGTAGGGGTTATTTCTGCAGGTCGGGTTGATCGTGGCTGATGCTGAGGTAGCGTGCTTGCAGCTTAACCGTAAGAAGTCAATTTTGTGACTTTACCGTTATAAAGACTTCCGCTTGTAGTGAGCTCTGAGGAGCATTTACGTTTTATTTTGTTGTTGACAATTTAATTCGTAAACTCGTGTGTTATGTGACTCTGTGGAGCGAGTCAATATTGAAATTGTGGGTTCAGGGCATCAATATGTACTTGGGTTAAAAGGGAATAAGTTTCTAAGTAGTTTGTATTGATGGCTGAACGTTTCACGCATATATAATTATGGGGTTATATATCGATTTTTATTGTGTATAAAATCAGGGGCGTGACCAAGGTTCTAAAAAACGCTAGGCGCTAGTCGGGCGGTGACCCAGGGACTAGCGCCTAGGGGCCTAGGCGGGAGCCTAGGGGGGACTAGGCGGTTTTTTTTTTTTTTTTTTTTAAATTATTTTTATGACATATAATAATATAAATAACAATATTTAAAGTCTAAAAATTAATTATAAATATAAAAATAGTCAAAATATAGAATAAATTAGGGTTTACGACCGCCTAGTCCCCGCCCAGCCCGCCTAGTAGCCCAGCGCCTAAGGGAAACGCCTAGGCCAAAATCGGAGCGGTTCCTTGCCGCCTAGGCCGTTTTTTAGAACATTGGGCGTGACATACCCAAATATTGAATCTTGTGGAGGTTGAGCCCCTTGATGGATCCTTGAAGTTTTGTGTGAGTAATCCTTCAAATCTCAAAATAGAATAGAAAGAAAAGAGGAAAAATTGGTGGAGAAGGATGGGAAAGAGAGCAGCTGCCTCTGTTTTGTGGTGGTGCGGCTCTGTAGAAGGGATGTAATGTGGTCTGATGGGTTGTATATATATAGGGATAAGGGTAAAATATTTATATGGTATTTGATCTATCACGAAATACATTTTTTGGTACCTACAATTTTTTAGGGAGTCTAGTGGTATCTGTATTATCCCTCCGTTAGCCATTTTAGTACTTCCGTCAATTATTCCGTTAAAGTATAGGTAAAATCGTAAAACACCTATTTTTCAAATTTCTATTACAAATTTTTTATTAAACTAAATTAAAATAAATCAGACTAGGTTAAAAGAAAGACCTAAAATTGAATTTAGTGAATATCTAGATTTGCCTACCATCTCTATTGATTAATCCTATTAATTGTTCGAGAAAAAAGTTATCTCCAAATTAGTATATATTAACTTTTCATAAAATAAAAAAAAACTAAACAAAAATAAAAGTACTTAAATTAATTGACCCAAGTATCCCAATAACAGTGAAGAATAAATTGGGTATTATTTATCTTTTTTTATGTGTCAAAATATTTTGGGGGAAATGATCATTTACCCAATTTCAGCTTAAAAATTGCCCACTTGCTCCACCAATTTTTTTTTAACCCCATTTATCTAAAACACTCTAAAGGATTATTTCCCTAATACCCAATTAATTCTTTTTTCATTCTTTTTATTTATTTTTGAGACTTTTTGGCCCTCTCCTTCTTTCTCACTTAGAGAGAGAAGTCATCCTCCACCTTGCTGTGCTCCGGTGACCAATGGCTGGCCGCGGTCTCTGGTGACCGGACTCCGGCGACCAATGACCGGAATCCGGCGTCTAAATTTATTAATACCCAGTAACCATATTATTGCCCCACAATAATCATATTATTGCTCCCCAATACTCATATTATTGCCCCACAGTAATCATATTATTGCCCCCCAATACTCATATTATTGCCTCCCAAAATCATATTATTGCCGTCCAGTGAATTGTATAAACTCCCAAAACCAAAATGAATACACTACAGGCACAATTGATCAATTTATATGCATATTATTGCCCCCCAATACTCATATTATTGCCTCCCAAAATCATATTATTGCCGTCTAGTGAATTGTATAAACTCCCAAAACCAAAATGAATACACTACAGGCACAATTAATCAATTTATATGCATATTATTGCCCCCCAATACTCATATTATTGCCTCCCAATAATCATATTATTGCCCCGCAATAGACATGTATAACTACTCAATAAAACTTTTTTTTTTATTCTTCTTTCTTCTTTCCTTATAATCCTTCTGCCAAATTTACCAAAAAAAAAAAAAGAACTTGGGAGAATTTCACAGAAGAAGAAGAAGAAGAAGAGAGAGAGAAGAGAGAGAAAGTTTGCAATGGCGAACGAAGCCGCTGAGGAAAATTGCAGAGGCATTCAAGGAGCTGGAGGCAGCCGTGAAATCGGAGACCGGTGAAGTGGAGGTTGCGCCGATCTAGCAGGCGTGTTCTCTAGTCTCGCCGCTGTTTCAAGACGGGCACGGAGCTGGAGGCGACGATGGGCATGGCACGGACGCCGGCGACCTGAGGCTGGAGGAATCGAACGTAGCGGTGCGCCGCCACGAGCATGGGGACGGTGTCCATCTTCTTCTCCCACGGCGGCAGCTTCTGCAGCTGTCCGGTGCCTTCTGAGCCGAGAGAGAGAGAGAGAGAGAGAGAGAGAGAGAGAGAGAGAGAGACGGCCGGAGGTGGGAGGGAGGGAGGGAGAGATCGATGAGGGGGGAGGAGAGAGAAAATAGATCGAAGAGAGAGAGTCTGAGAGAGAGAGAGAGATGTAATTTATTAATTAAAATAGGGGCAAAACTGTCAATGAATGTTAGATTGGGTAAATGAGGTTAAAAAACTCTTAGTGGAGTAAGTGGGCAATTTTTAGCCTAAAATCAGGTAAGTGGTCACGGCCCCAATATTTTTTAATTATAAATATTCAATATATTAAATTCTATAATTCTAATTATGAATAAAAAGACTATTTTACCCAAGGTTCTAAAAAACGCTAGACGCTAGTCGGGCGGTGAGTCTAGGACTAGCGCCTAGGGGCCTAGGCGGGAGCCTAGGTGGGGACTAGGCGGTTTTTATTTTTCTAATTTTTTAATTATTTTTATGAAATATAATTATATAGATTCTAATAATCAATTGGAAATAGTAAAAATAATCAGTAGAGAAAAAATTGTTTAAGAATTTAAGATTCATTCCTATTATTAGCAAAAAAAAAATCTCAATTTTATGTGGGTTTGTTATATCAGTTGATTCATCAAATGACTTCTATAGTTCAATTTGAACAAATGACACATCTACCTAGTGTTGGAAATTTTATGATTTAAAATTAAAATATATTTTATTTATTTCTTTATTTATTTTGGGGGTTATTTTTATTTTGTGTTTATTTCTCTATTTATGGTTTAGCGGTTTTATGTTTTAAATATATGATTATTATTTGACCATTATATGGTTAATGAGGCTATTGATGGTCATGGTAATGTGGCCTATATAAGGGTACGTGGCTATGGTTGGAAGGCATATGGTGAGGCATGAAACATGCACATGTGTGGGAGTTTAGATTGTCGGATAATGAGGGTATACATGACGGTATAATCCACCATAATGCAACCACTCTAGCCAAATACCTCTACCAAAGATATTCTTACAAACTATACATATACATACTTTACTTATACACCGTTTTGAGTGCACGGGTGATTAAGGTTCAATGGGGCTTTTTAGCTGCACGACTGAGCTCGAAGAGTTGTTGTATCTTGGGAGAAGTTCGTCATTCAACCCAGTGCAGTAGGGGATGAATCTTCTCTTAGGACAGTGCGCTTGCACGCCTCGACTCAATAAGTTTTCCTATATAAAACATATATATTATATTATTTTCTTACTTTATTTCATTTTCTTATCTATATCTCTATTTTTATTTCCCAAGATATTACCATATTTTTTTATTTTAACGTTACAGGAATTCCGTCCCATATTTTTTACAACACCTAGTCCTCTGCAATACCGAGTACTTTGGGTCTACAAACTGACAAAGTTTCAAATGCAATGAAGTTTCAGAGTCAACTCCAAGTTCAAATTCTAAACATAAGAAATAACAAGAAATGGATGAAAGAAGACAAAACCCACAAAAGAAGTACAAAAAGTAAGAGAGGAAATGGTAAACAAATATGAATCTAAACTCCGCACAAACCCAGAAACATACAGATAAATCCAGAAACCCAAGAATCTAAATTTATGGAAAGAAAAAGGTAGAGCCTATTAACCGAAGAGGCTAAACCCAGTACCAAGTGCTCGTTCCAATGGTAAACCAGTCTTTCTCTCTCTTCTCTTCTTTCGCCCACTACACTCCCAAACGGCCACACCCAAACCTCACTCGCACCAGAACCAAGTCCCCGTTGGACCACCTTTTTCGCCGCCCCCCACGCTAGCAAATCTGACCATTTTGAAAACTTATCGTGGTCGGAGTCCGATTTTCCGGAAAAGCCAAACTCTGAGTTGGGCTTCGAGATCTGGTTGTATCAGAAGCTAATTAACGATCCAATGGAGAAATCCAAAAGAAAATATTACAAAAAGAGGAAGAAGTGGATGTATGGTAGTAATTCAGAAGACGAGGAGGAGAAGCAATGGGAGGCGGAGAGGTTGGTGGAGCTGAAACCGGAGATGGTGGAAAGTTGAGTCAATCCGCCCAGCGCCGAGCGCCCAGCCCACCTAATACCACCTAGGCAGCAGCCAAGAAGCTGAACGCCCAGAAGGATCGCCTAGCCTCTAATCGGAACGGAGAGGCCACGCCAGGGCCTAGGCGCCTGCCTAGACCGATTTTTAGAACCATGATTTTACCCTTATTATTTTACTCACATGAGTGTCACATGACCGCCACGTACTCATTTTTAACGAAATAATGGACGGAGGTACTATAAGGGCTAACGGATTGATAGTACAGGTACCACTGGACTCCCTGAAAATTTGTAGGTATCAAAAAGTGCATTTCGTGATAGTTCGGGTACTATATGAGGATTTTACCCATAGGGATAATTAGGTCATGGTTTCTGTGGGTTGTGGGAGAAAGAGTGGCACGTGGTCTGTTAGCAATGCTCAGCTTTGATTCTTACCAAAACCTAATCAAAACTAAGAATCTAGTGATGATTATCTATAATGAGTCAGAGTTCAATATTTGGAGAGATGATTTTAGATTAACAAAAAGTAATAACTAATAAAAATGCAAAGAAATTAATAAAAGTATAACCAAATAAATGGGAATGTCGGGTGTTAGGGAGGTTTTTTCACCCAAATTCTATGTGTCGGAAGCTAATATAATGTAGATTCAAATCTCCTACTTTGGCGGTAGTCGTATCCAAGGCGGTTCAAGGCTCAAGGACCGAAATTCCCTTTCATGGTATTCCTACTCTGGTTCAAGGGTTGTAGGAACTCACTTAACATAAATTAGAGCCGGTTCAAGGGTCCCTAATTCACATCAAGAGGCCTAGAGATCGAGGAATTAGATTACTAAGAGACCCGCCCGCGCAATCACGCAACGGGTGTAAATCACCATGCTTATAACCCCTCGAATACGAAATTGAAGGTTTCTAGCTTAGAAATTAGAGGGGTTCAAGCCTCTAACTCCGTCCTAGACATGCTCAAAATACACACCTTAGAGTTGACTAGGCTCCTAGACATGCATTTTAACCCAACAAAAATAGATATAAGCATCCATCATATGAAAATTGCATCATTACATTAAATTAAACATCTTTTACACAAAATTTGGGCTAGAGCACACAAGGAAATTACTCACAACCCATAGTCATAGACATTAAGATTACAAAATTCAAATAGCAAAGAGTACAGAAGTGTGGGAGAAAACAAAGATAGTCACAAATAGCTAAAAAACTACAATGACTAGCCTTGAATTACAACTCCCACAAAATACCCAAATATTGAATCTTGTGGAGGTTGAGCCCCTTGATAGATTCTTGAAGTTTTGTGTGAGTAGTCCTTCAAATCTCAAAATAAAATAGAAAGAAAAGAGGAAAAATTGGTGGAGAAGAATGGGGAAGAGAGCAGCTGCCTCTGTTTTGTGGTGGTGCGGCTCTGTAGAAGGGATGTAATGTGGTCTGATGGGTTGTATATATATAGGGATAATTAGGTCATGGTTTCTGTGGGTTGTGAGAGAAAGAGTGGCCGGCACGCGATCTGCAAGTGGGGTGAGAGAAAAGTCAGCCACACTAATATCAATTAAAGTAGGCCTCATCAAAAAGCCCGCGAATCAAGTGGGCCGATGGAGGCCCGCAGGGCCAAAAGCCCGGCCAGACCCGTTAAAAAGCCCGCCTTGGTGGGTAGAGGGACAGCCCGTCAAAAAGCCCGCAAAAACTCGGCCCGGCCCATATATATATACACACACATATATCTTTATAAGTATATATATTTATAAACACACACACACATATATATATATACAGATTTACTCACCTAAGGGACAGTTTTAAGGAACTGTGAGGGACAAATGCATCTCAACCACATGTATTAAATATAAAAGCAGAAATTATAACAACTTAAAACTGTGTATTTATTTTCAGCCGTCAGATTCACTTGTCCCTCACAGTCCCTTAAAAATTGTCCCTTAGGTGAGTAGGTCTTTATATATATATATATATATATATATATATATATATATATATATATATATATAAACACACATATATCTATATAAGTATATATATTTATAAGGATTAATTTCAGTTTACCCCCCTGAGGTTTGGAGGTGTCATCATTTCACCCCCTCTACTTTCAATTTTGAATTTTTACCCCCTAAACTTTCCAATTTCAATCAGCCGTGTCCAATTTCTACTATTCCGTCCAAATTGGACGTTAAGTTTGACTTTTGAGGGCTAAAATGGTCATTTCAACATAAAAAATTTAAAAAAAAAAATCTGTTTTTTATTTTTTTTATTTTTTCTGTTTCTTCGTTTTTAAATTTTTTTTTTTGTTTCTTCCTTTTTTTTATTTTTTTGTTTTTTTTAATTTTATCTTCAACCTATACACCACAAGTTATAATAGGTTTATAAAAACAAAAAAATACTCTAGGTAGTTGAAAGCTGCTCGTTGGTTTACGATATTTGTGACATATCTCTGATAAAATGAAGAATTTAGGATATATCCCTAATAAAGTGAAGAAATATCTGTAAAAAATAATTTTACACTTTATCTGTAAATAAATATCTGTAAAAAATGATTTTACACAGATATTTCTTCACTTTATTGGGGATATACAGATATTTACAGATAAAGTGTAAAATCATTTTTTACAGATATTTCTTCACTTTATTAGGGATATATTATAAAATTCTTCAATTTATTGGAGATATATCACAAATATCGTAGACAAAAAATGATTTTACACAGATATTTCTTCACTTTATTGGGGATATACAGATATTTATTTACAGATAAAGTGTAAAATTATTTTTTACAAATATTTCTTCACTTTATTGGGGATATATCCTAAAATTCTTCAGTTTATCGGAGATATATCACAAATATCGTAGACCAGCGAGCGACTTTCAACCACCTAGAGTATTTTTTTATTTTTATAAACCTATTATACCTTGTGGTGTATAGGTTGAAGACAAAATAAAAAAATTTAAAAAAGAAGAAACAGAAAAAAATAATAATAATAAAAAAAATAAAAACAGAAAGAAAAAAAATTTATTTTTTTAATGTTTTAATGTTGAAATGACCATTTTAGCCCTCAAAAGTCAAACTTAACGTCCAATTTGGACGGAATAGTAGAAATTGGACACGGCTGATTGAAATTGGAAAGTTTTTGGGGTAAAAATTCAAAATTGAAAGTAGAGGGGGTGAAATGATGACACCTCCAAACCTTAGGGGGGTAAACTGAAATTAATCCTATTTATAAACACACACACACATATTCTTATATATATATATATATATAAGAATATGTGTGTGTGTGAGTGATTATATATGTTTGTGGAAGTTCTCATACTTCTATATAGAATATGTGCATATATATTCTACATATCATGACGACGGTTGACCAATTTGATTGGATTCGAAAATATGGTGAAATTGGCTAAATTTTTTATCACACTCATAATTTATTGTAATAATCTCATCCAACGGTCGGTTTTTCTATTTTTATTGAATTGATAGGGGGTTGCTCTTTGGAGTATATGATATATAAATATAGGTTTATAAGAGTAACTAAGTTTGACCTAGGCCTCATCATGGGCCGGGTTAGGGCCAGCCCTACCCTAAATTTTAGGTCTTAAGGTAGGGTCGGGTCGGGCTTTGACTGAGTCAACAAAATTTAGGGCCAGGTTTCAATACATAAACCCTTACCCGCCCTTAAGGCCCATTCCGCACGGGTCAAAAGGGCCGAGCCGGGCCAGCCCTTTTAGATAGGGCCGGGCAAGGTTTTACTTAAAATAAACTCAATCTGGAAAGAAAAAAAAAATCTTCAATATATGCAATTAAGGAGGGTGTATTGTATTTGGATTTGTGCAGACTTTTTTTAAATAA
This sequence comes from Rosa chinensis, assembly GCF_002994745.2. Taxonomy (NCBI): domain Eukaryota; kingdom Viridiplantae; phylum Streptophyta; class Magnoliopsida; order Rosales; family Rosaceae; genus Rosa; species Rosa chinensis. Next base: position 43,929,332 of record NC_037091.1, read on the forward strand.
CAGACTTTTTGAAAAGACCACAGACTCTTTAAAAAGTTGATAAACTGTTATGGATTTCTTAAAACCATTGATTTTAGCAATAGACTTTTACTGATTCATGAAAATCTATATACTTTATTATGAATGACTTCTACAGATTTCTTATGATGTACAAAATATAAACAAAAAACAAAAAACAAAAAAAAAAAACAAAAACAAAAAACAAAGCCCAAACACAAAACAAAATAATAACTTGTTGTCTCTTCAATGCTCCAGTATCTTCTAATAGAAATTGACTCAAATAAATAATTGTTAGTCTGTCTAGGAGTTTGTTCTCATTCCTAATCTCCCAACAGCATAAATATACAATATAGATCACTTGATGTTTATGGTTAATTATTCTCATCAATTTTGTTTTCGCTGATTAACATATATTGTAGCAATATTGGTCAATGTCTTGATCTATAATCAATCAATTGAAATTCAATTGTTCAACCTTTTTTTGAACCATAATATAAATTCAAATTAATGAGAATAATTAATTAATAAGATAAAATTTAGTATGGTTCAAGATCTTAGGGTTAGACCACAATACTTGAGTTTTAGGTTTTCATAAATCATTTTTATTGCTATTAGGGTTCGAAGTATTACAATTGAAAAAAAAAAAAAAAACAAAACAAAAATCACATTCAACAACTACAATGAACATGTTGGGTATCAAAAAATGTTGATATCATAAAAGATTAGAGAAAAGACAAAAAATTAAGAAAGAGAGATGATGAAGGACAAACTTCTTCCTGTGTAGAAAGAAGAACTTTGATAGAATTTTTTTTTTTTTTTTGAAGAGGAAACTTTGATAGACTTTTTGAAATCTTTGGTTTGGAGGTTGGAAAATTATTGGAGTTTGGTATGTATAGTTAACACTACAAAGTCTATGATTATCCATGATTTTATAATTCCATAAATATGAATGATATTTTAAATACCTCTATACTTTTATTTATTTTTAAAAATCCTAATTGAATACCCCTAGATTTTGGTGGAATTCATGAAGTCTTTAAAAATTCTAATTGAATACCTCAAGACTTTCATTGACTGTTAAAAGTCTATATTGAATACACTCAGACTTTTAAATTCCCTAGATTTCTTTAAAAGTTCCACTAATTCCATATACAATACACCCTCCCTAAATAGAAGTCCCTTAAAACTAAAGAAACTTGTCTGAAGTCTAATGATATCAATTACATTATGTAAAACTGAAACTTTCAATTATTTCTTCAAAAACAATGAGAAGAACAAAGATATGAATGGCAGTCTGATGATATCAATTACTTCTTTAAAAACAAAAAATTACAAAATAAATCATTGTTGTGGAGTTGAAGATTCCTGCAATTATGTCAATCATTCTTGTCATTGTACCACCTGGAAAATTCTTCCTGATTGTGAATGTTTATACCACCAGCACCTATAAATGACGAAATATGTGAATCAAATTAGAAAGTGAATCCAACCTAATTGTTAATCTAATCTGTCTCCTTCTTGTTGGTCACAATTTTTTCTAAGTTGAAAAGATATTTGAAGGTGCACTTGAGACTGATTAATTAAACTCCAACTTTGCAATCTTCTATATCATCTCAGATTCAAAGTAGTTTAGTGCAGTCATATATAGCAAGTGGATACATAAACAAATGAGGTCCCACCAACATTAAGATTAAGCAAAGTTGTTCCTATTCCAATTAAGCTTTGGTTTGGAAAAAACTAATGTTTATTTGGGTTGCTGGGATTCTGAAACTGGACTAAAGGTCTCCAATTTCAAAGTCTCCAGAAATCAGAGATACATAAAATTGAGAAACAAAAAGAAAAAAAAACTCAATCAAAACGCATTCAACTTCTTGTAATCAGTATTATCAATCAAAATCTTGGTGTACCTTTTCCAAAACAAACGCAAACCGATTGTCCTCTTCTCTTTCTACTCCAGTACCTGAACTTCTACAAAATTTGCAAATCACAGAAAACCAGTTTATTGTATACTAACCAGTTTATACCATTTGAATCATAAACAAAGTAAAGACACAAGGATATGAATAATTGAATATGAATCATCCAAACAATTGATTTCACATCTTGATTAGCCAGTGGAGAACTGTCTTCTTCATCAAGCGAGACCATCTCCTTGAGCTGGAGACGGAGGCGGCATCTATGCTGGAGAAGGAAGGCGGCATTGATGCTGGAGGAGGAGCCAGATTAGGGTTTTGGAATAGAATGGAGAAGTGGAGAGCGGCAGCTTGGTCGTCGTCGACGTGGACTTGGTCACTTGGACTAAGCTAAGCTACTAGGGCTGCTATGATTAAGAGTATAGGATATTAGGTCAAAGTTTGATGACCTAGACGGCTAGGTAAGGACCTTTAGTCTTGGACTTGGACTGATCACAGATCTGGGCAAAAAAGGGCCATTGGGCCTCAGACCTTAATTGGATTTATCAAGGACATACCCATTTTCTAAAACAAATGCAGATTTCTTATTTTCATTTCTATGTAATTGAAAATAATAAAAATAAGGGCCGGGTAGGGTCGGGCTTTTAGGGCCTGGCCGGGCTTGGCTTTAACTGGCTCAATCGGGCCGGCCCGTAGGGTAGGGCCGGGCTTCATTTGCATGACCCTTACCCTACCCTATTTGAGAAAGGGTCGGGCCGGCCCTTCCATTAGGGCGGGCCGGGCCGGCCGGGCTTAGGGCCCAAGGGCCATATGATGAGGCCTAGTTTGACCTCGTTGATTGAATTCGAAACGAGAATCAAATTGACTGAATTTTTTACAACTACCATAAAACATTACAATCTCTCCATCAAGCGGTTGGTTTCTCTAAATTCATTTTCTACTTCATGGTTGCTTTAGAATGAATCTCAACAATTTAAATGCAATGTACAAGTCATACAACTTTAGGAGGCAAATTGATATAGGCCAACGTCTTTGTAATTAAAATTGAAATTTTTATCTTATGTACACGCACATCCATCGATAGGATATTTACAGATGTGATGTGAAAAAATAAGCACGTTTCGCAGTCGTCAAGCCATCGGTCAACGAAGAAAATATATAAGCGACGACGGTTGACCAATTCGATCGGATTCAAAAATATGGTGAAATTGGCTAAATTTTTTACCACACTCATAATTTATTGTAATAATCTCATCCAACGGTCGGTTTTTCCATTTTGTTTGAATTGATAGGGGTTGCTCTTTGGAGTGCATGATATATAAATATAGGTTTATAAAAGTAATTAAGTTGGACCTAGTTGATTGAATTCGAAATGAGAACCAAATAGGCTGGATTTTTTACAGCCACCATAAAACAATACAATCTCTCTATCAAGCGGTTGGTTTCTCTAAATTCATTTTTCCACTTCATGGTTGATTTAGAGTGAACCTTAACAATTTAAATGCAACATATAAGTCATACAACTTTAGGAGGCAAATTGGTATACGTCAACATCTTTATAATTAAAATTGAAATTTTTATCTTATGTCCACGCATATTCATCGATGAAATATTTATAGATGTGATGTAGAAAAATAAGCACGTTTCACGGTTGTTACGCCATCAGTCAACCAAGAAGACATAGAAGTGACGACAGTTGACCAATTCGATCGGATTCGAAAATATGGTGAAATTGGCTAAATTTTTTACCACACTCATAATTTATTGTAATGATCACATCCAACGGTTAGTTTTTTTATTTTCTTTGAATTGATAGACGTTGCTCTTTAGAGTGTATGATATATAAATATAAGTTTATAAAAAAATTAGTATCTTTAAATATTTATTTGTAAATAAAGCTCGCAAGGCCAGGCCTAAAAAAGCCCTCAAGACCCAGCCCGCAAAAGCCCGCAAGGCCCGCTTTATATGGACAGGCTTGGATCCTTCAATTTACAACAAAGCCCGGCCCAGCCTAAGCCCGCTATGAATAGGCTGGGTCGGGCCCGGCCGGACCCGTTGATGAGGCCTAAATTAAAAATGCCAAACGTGCAGCACCATTTCCTTGGGCTTAACTAATCAATCAAATGATTGATTAATTAAACAACAACCTTTATATATATCTCCTTGCAATTTCAAGTGCATGCCCACAACTATGAATAATTGCATTCTTCTCCTTTTCTGACTTTGACCGTGGTTGACCGCATCAGTAATTTCATTTCTTTCTCGGAAATTCAATTTTGCTTCATTTTCGTGCCATTTTCTCTCGATTTCCCCAACTCCGCTTATTTTCTACAAAATAAATGAAAGTGGATTAATTACATATTAATTGACTTGAAGATTAGCTTAATTCTAGTATTTATAGTGAAATTACGCGCATAGAAATGCGTACAATCAGTACTCGATCTGGTTTCAGACCTGGGATCTGGGTACACGGTTTTTTGGTTGGAGGCGAGTTGTTGGGCGATGGCATGGATAGCAGAGTAGGGGTTGGATGCTAGGGCAGAGAAGTCGGCTGGGGCTGAAGGGCTCGCTAGGTTTGAGAGGTCCATGTGGGTCTGGACAACCATGGTGGATCATCGGTTGGTTTAAATTGGAACATCGAGATGGGAGGGGATTGTTCAGGAGGCTGGTGTTTCCATGGTAGTGGATTTTGGAATGGGATGGTCTAGGGATGATGCTCGATGTTGATGGATGTTGGTTTTCCGGCGAATGGTTTGAACTCAGGTGGTTGTATCCAATATGGTGGTGGTGGGTTATTCCTTGGCCACAAGGCTTGTGGTTAAACGTCAAATTTATCATCACCAAGAACCCAATTTGCATGGTGGCAATCTATGAGAAGCCCGACTCGACGTTTCGAGAAACAAATGGTGGCAGCTTGGTTTTTTGTTCATTCAGGGTTTTATTTTTTGGTTTTTGGCTAGGTGAAATAAGTCTCTACTCATTTGAGCTAGGGTTTAGGTGTCTTGGTCCTATCGGTGTGCCGATTTTCTGGTGTTATTTCCGAGAACTATGTGATTTAATTTTGGTGCCTTCTGGTTGTCAACGTGATGGTGAATTGCCCTTACACATGGTTTGGCTGTTTTGGAACACGGTGTGGAAGAGGGTTAAAAGGTTCATCTTGATGTTGGTGGCTAGTTTGTATCATGATATTCGGGATTATTTATGTTTCATTATAGCTACTAGCTTCCGGATATGGGCGTGAAGTTTGGTTAGGGGTTGAGCCCTTTTGGCTTATGGATATCATTAATAGTGACAGACCCGTGATTATGGATCTTGTTAGGAATATGTGGCATGGTGTTGAGACCACGATCGGTTATTCCATTGCGTTGTAATCTTTTCGGTGATTAATGAATTTTTCTTCTTCTAAAAAAAAAAAAAATGTAGTGGAGAATTGGTTGTACACGCAGTATGGGACACAACATGGAAGGGGGTTAGTTTCTTCTTAATGTTGTATATGAGGACATATCATAAATCTTGAGACAAATTGACTATTAATAGGCTGAAGGTAAGTGCAATATTGTGGTTAGAGTTCCAGCCTCTTTGGCTCATGAAATCTTTAACCATCTTAGCCTCTTTGACCACCAGTTTTTGGTTTAGTGTCCATATTTGCTACCTTAAGCGACTACATCTGAGACCATTAAAGCCCATTTTTGTTATATTGACATATGATTAGTTCATCTTCTACATTTATGACACGTTTACTTACTTGGAATGGAAAATAATCATGAATTGGAGACATGTGGAATGGGAGAAGAAAGGAATCAGTATTGATTCCAGAGGATTAATTCCTAAACCCATCTCTCCCATTCGTAATCAAATTTCTGAGTATTCAGGAATCGATTCTTGATAAGGAGGTGAGATCTACACTCATTCCGATTCTTTCATGTGTTAGTAAACGCATAAATTCTTTTATCCAGAATCATTCTGATTCCTTTATATGTTAGTAAACGTGCCAGAGCAATCTATAATTTATGTAGTCAATCATATCTTTACAACCATCTTTATAATATATGGTTTCATTTTAAATACACAAATTATACAATTAAAATGGAGCTAAGAATACCATGTTATATGAGCACGAATAATAAAGACATGCATTTTAATGTTTTTCATCACAAATCACCCCTCAAAGATTTTTCAGAATTTGAATTGATAATGTTCACTTTTTCTTTCCTGAGAGACCTTAGGGTTGGTAGCAACGTTGACTAGGTAATGGTGGCGCTTCATTCTCAACTAGCATGAACAAGTTTCCCTATTTCTCTGGTTTCCTTGAAGATGGCGGTGGGGGAGTGATTTATAGACACTCCTTCTTGACTCTCATAAGAGAGGTTTCTTGACTGCGACTGACTCTGGTTGGTGGTGGTCTTGTACCTTGGACTCAGAAGGGTGGCAGCGCACCCTTTTCTATTCTCCTCTTTAGTGTTGAAGACTGATGGCTTCGAGGGTGCCCCTCAGCTTCAAGATTGGATCGGGTTCGCCTTTTGGGAGGCTTCCATTCTCAGGTGGTGGTCGATGTGTTTACAATGAATAGTTTTGGGAGGTTGGGTTGGCTAAAGCGGAAACAGAGGCTTACTATATTAACAGGACCCGCCCCAAAACACCCTGAAATCCGAGGTGGCCTTGCGGGGCCTACTTGAAAGAAGGTTTTACCAAAAATTCGGCAGAACTTCCCCTAGAAGTAGGCAACCCAAAACCTGTAAGGACATATTTTCACTTCTAACAATTCACCCTTAATCTTCTAGAGCCACCCTGCTCACCGAAACACAACTCCACATCCACGTAAAAACCAAACCCAACACTCCCACAGTTCACTAAAATATTTAAATTTTAACATGATCCCAAGTACCTAAATATCACTCCCAAAATATAACAATGATCTCAATAGGTAATCAGAGCATTCTAGAAAAAAGAACCGAATTACATTACAAGTAGGTTAAGCTAGTAACATACACAAAATGGTAGCGATTCAAGGCTCAGACATATATTTACCCAAGTGTACAACAATAACTCAAGGGGTCCACAAACATACATGTATACATCATTAAATAAATCTCCGAAAATGACAATCATTATCTAGGCCTCCAATACATCCCCTCTCTCGTGGAGCCACCGCTACTTCTACAGCCACCAATACATCCCTTCTCTCCTAGTACCTCCATTTGAAGACCACTAGTTCATCCCCTCTCTCCTAGTGTCTTCTACTCAACTATATAGCTATCAGTACATCCCCTCTCTCCTGGTGCTACACTCCTATAAGACCATTAGTCCATCCCCGGCCCTCTCTCCTAGTGGCTCGAACAACATAAGTCACAATTCAACAAACAAACAAATATAACAATTCAGACAATAACTAACATCATCATAGTATCACCAAGAGCATATTCTCATAGTCAAACCAATTTTAGAATCCAACATACCATTCATCGGAGATAAATCATCGAAAGCTCAAAGTCAAAACAAATGGTAAAGTGAAATCTTTCCCGAAAGTCAACATCGAATTAAATCACACTTAAGTCTCCAAATTCATCATCAAAAGAAAATCACGAGGTAAATCAAAATTAAATTCCGAATCAAATCATGTGCTCAAATTATAATCCAAAATCGAAATTATAATATAAGATCCAATATCATTTTCCAAAATGTCAAAGAAACCATTTCACAAATATTTAATTCTGAATACTTAGAATCGCATGCATTTCATTTCACAATAAATGTCCACTCACCGTACGTACGTATGCAAGCATGCATGCATGCATGTATGTATGTATGTATAGCTAAATCCATCAAGTGTGGGTATCCTCGTCGAGCGATGGCTCTGCACGTCGTCCTAAACAAATGACAACTCGTAAACCACAATTTAAAATGCTTGACAATTGAAACAACTCAGAACGAAACTCGGAAACCCTTCGTAAATTAACATGCATCTCCATTTCTTCTCGGATTCATTCTAAACTCCACCACTAAGACCAATTCATTAATTTTTTTTTTAAAGAGGATCAAAAGATTTCACTTCTACCCCCATGGTGACTCGAACACATGACTTCGTACCACTAAGACCAATTCGTTAATTTAAAGGTTCTAGAACAGAACTGAGAGAAATCCGACGGTTGGATTTCCGTAAATCGATAATCAAAACTCCATACTTCGGAAAAATCACAATTGATACTAAACCTTTTTCCAAACTTTACTAGTTCCACAAGTTATAAGGAACGCAACCAGCCAATTTAGGAAGCCAGAATCGAAACCCCCCCAACCCCCCCCCCCCCCCCCCAAAAAGTGTGGGACCCACGCACCGCCGGCCAACCCTCAAACTGGGTATCAACACCTATGCCAAAATCTTCCTCTCATTAAACCCAACAAACTTCCACAACTACAAGAAAGTCCAATTTGAAGCCAAAAGTCTGAAATTTACCTCGAAAGCAAAGATGGGAAATTTGAGTGATTGGGGCTCCACACTTCAAATTGGACCAAGAGACTTTGAGAGATTGTTGTATGATCCAAGAGTTCAAAGAACCAATAAGAATCGTTGCCAGAGGTCGTCGGAAACTTAAGTTTCGACCAAAACCCGAGAACGATGGCGCTGCCTTCTTTTCTCTTCCTTGCTACACCTTCCACGGTTAGAATCGAGCTACCAAATCACCCTAGAATTAAATAGAACGGCGAGAGCTTTCCAACGGTACCTGTGGTGCAAAAATCCGTCACTGGATGGAGGAGAAATCGCCAGAAGAAGGTGACTGGGTCGGGGAGAGAGAGAGATGGAGGAGAGAGAAACTGACGGGTAAGTTTCCAAAAATGAAAACTTACCACAGTAACTCCTCCTTCTATAGAAAAATTACTATAAACAGTAACTTTAGTTTTCCAATCAGAATTTTCACATACGAACTCTGATTTAAGCACGCCATGTGTCCATGGACTCAGTTTAACGTCCTCTACAACTTCTGTGAAGAAAGTTTTCTCAAATTACGAACGAAACAAAAATCAACTTTTTAGTCCACTAAAAATATCAAACAAAGTAAAAAGTGAAAGTAATTGTCGTTTACCGTTCAAATGACTAGAAAACTGGTAAATTGAGGTACGGGATGTAACATATATGGTAGGCGATGCGGCAAGGCTGGGCTTTGACTGCATAGGACTGTCAGGTGGTCTCTCTTTACCAATGGTGGTGATGGCGGATCTAGTTTGCTATGGGTCAGATCCGATTGTGGGTCTTTTGGTTTGGTTTATTGCCCTCAGTGGTAATGGTGGTGTCAGTGGCGGTGCACATGACTGGTACTCCTGGTGTGTGGGGTTGCAGGATTTTCCTTCTAGTCCCGACGAAATGTGCGGTGGCGGCTTTGACTATAGGTGACTTCTCACCGAGGGTATACCTTAGTTGGGCTTTTTGGGTTTGAACTTGGCTATTATGGGTCCATAATGCCTTTAGAGCTTCATATTTTATTTTATTTTGGTCATTCTTCAATTTTTATGAAAAGATGATGGCCCCTTTTTGTTTTTTTGTTTTGTTTTTTTGAGTGAGGAGAATTGAAGATCGACAAGGAAAATAGACCTTCGTTATTTCATTTGATTCCTCTTCAGAGATCAAGTTTTCGTTATTTTGGGCTTAATCTTAAAAAGTGGGTGTGCTACGGTTTTACTATGTAGTGTACTATGTTTAAGGGTGTACTTGGCAATATATTATGTGTAACACTTTTTCTGACAACCCATATGAGTGTGTGGTTATTATAATACTTGTTAAATTGCATAATGTATGACTTTTTCAACTAAAAAAAAGAATCAAATATCACCCATTTTTGTTTCCATAATAATCCTAACCAAATTTAATTTTGAATTCCAACAACAATCTAGACTCTTCGTTTAGTGATATTTTTTTTTTCTGACTCGATTTTAGAAAAATCTTTCTTACCGGGCTAAACTAAGAAATGGTAAGCAAAAAAGAGGACATTACCGCTAAATCAGAAAACAAAAGGGGTCAGTCCACGTAATTACCGAGGGTCACAATCCATCAAAATTTAAAAATTACGTGCGAAAATTCTCTATTCAACACCTAACCAGAGCTACCAGTCAGTCCTTCACACACTTACATCATCTCCTTCCTCTAGAACGTTACACAGAGAGAGACAGAGAGACAGAGATGTCGTGCTTGTGCTCTTGCTGCAGCGCTTCCACTTGCGGCCTCTGCTCCTCCGTGGCCTCCGGGATTTCCAGCAAATCCGCGAGACTCGGGTACTGCGGCCTCTTCGGGCTTTCCTTGGTCGTCACTTGGATTCTTAGAGAAGTTGGAGCTCCTCTCTTGGAGAAAATCCCATGTGAGTCCAATTTCTCACCGACCCTTTTCGTTTTAGGAGCTGGTTTTAATTGGGTATGTAGTAGAATTGTTTAGTTGTTGAAGAAGATAGCAAATTCTGGATTTTTGGGTTGTTTGTATTGAGCTCCGAGCTTCATGAACTGGGTTTGATTTGTTTCGATTCGTTTTGGGATGCTTGTTGAAGTCTCTGTTATGATTATGGATCGTGCAATTGATATATCACTGTCTAAACATGATGAATGAAATGAAGATTATTGAAAAAAAAAAAATGAAAAAAAAAAAGGAATTTAGTGGTTGCATTATTATCGTTCATTATAAATTTGGCAATGTCAGAAATTCAGAATTGCATTTTGAGCTAGAATACTTTTTATGTGATTTTTGTTTCACCTTTCAAGATTGTTTGCCACTGTGTGATATGATTGTTTCTTATCGCTATTGGTATCGATAGGGATAAGCTCTTCCGAGACTCACACCAAGGCATGGTATCAAATACAAGCGGTTCTTCGGGTAAGCATGGGGAATTTCTTGTTTTTTGCGATACTTGCGCTTATAATGATTGGTGTGAAGGATCGAAATGACCGACGAGATGGCTGGCACCATGGTGGATGGATTGCCAAGATGGTCATCTGGCTTTTGCTTGTCATTCTCATGTTTTTTCTTCCAGACATTGTCATCACAATCTACGGTTAGTTTTCTCCTAAATAGGTCTGAGACATCAATAGTTTCTGCTTCTGTTATTTGACCTGGTGCCACGGAGAATGTGGTGATCCTACCTTGCTTTATTAGTGTGCTTAACATGTACTGAAGAAAGTAAATGATTTGTATGCTGTAGCAAATGAATCTTAAATTCTAATAGCATTAAAGTTTCCCTGGAAAGAATGTTCTTTGCAGGAAAAAGAATTGTTTTTTGATTGTGGAACATACATGGGGATTGTGGGGTTTTAGAATCCACCATTTACATGGTCACCTAGGAGTTCATTATTAATTGAATCTCAGAGTTGATAATTTTGATTGAAGTAAGGGAAAACTTATTTCGGCCAGTCCTGAATCTGATTCTCCCTGATGGTTGTTTCATCACTGGGAAAAGTACTGTTCTGTTCCCTGTGATTTTATGCTAAAGTGACTAGTTGATCTCTATTATATCTGAAGGGAAAATAAGTCTCTATTATATCTGAAGGGAAAACTTATTTCATGGCTTTATTTTTATTATAACAAATAAAGACTACGAATCTGGATGGTAGAGAAAATATCTCGTTAGTTGAGTGTAGCCACAAAGTTCTTTTATTAGAGGGGTTTTAGCACTTTCAGGCTAGGTTTAGACTTGGATAGTTGCATATGATATTCAGACTTGGATACTAGGTAATGGGCCAACACTTCAACATTATTCGGCCAGTCATGAATCCGATTCTCACTAGTGGTTGTTTTGTCACTGGGAAAATTACTGTTCTGTTGCCTGGTTTTATGCTAAAATCAATAGTTGATCTCTGTTATATCTGCATGCAGGAGATATATCAAAATTTGGGGCAGGCCTGTTTTTACTGGTTCAAGTGATTATCTTACTAGACTTTACTCACTCCTGGAATGATGCATGGGTGGAGAAAGATGAACAAAAATGGTGAGTTTAGTCCTGATATGTATCATTTCCTCCATCACTGGTTCAAATGAGTTTAACTGTATGTATTAATACATTTCAGGTATATCGCCTTGCTTGCTATATCAATTGGGTGCTATATTGCAGCATTTGTGTTCTTAGGCATTCTGTTCATTTGGTTCAATCCCTCTGGCAATGACTGTGGCCTTAATGTCTTCTTCATTGTCATGACCATGATTCTGGCATTTGCATTTGCAGTGATTGCATTACACCCAACGGTAAGGATAGAATGGTAACTTTCGTCAATTTGAAACTCATGCTTGATGTAACATGTCCATCTTTCCCCATATGTTAATCGATGAACCTATTCATGCATACTATGTAGATTGTGTATAAATTGAAACCCATGCTCTCTTGAAGGAATTAGGAATCATTACCATAGATTTCTGGTGTTAATCTAGTAAAGGACACTGATCACGTGGAGTGTTATGATTTTGGGCAACACAAAATGGCTCTGAATTGCTCTGGATAGGCTCATTAGCACTCTTACCTACATTTCTTGACAAGTTTATCTCCACTCTTTACTGAAGGAAATTGTCCTGGTACTTGGTTTTTGAGAAAACTCATCATATCTTATTCCATCATGTAGTACACAGTACTGCAAAGATTTTTATTGGTGAATTGTAGTGTTATATGATATGATCTTTGTTATTTGGAAAAATTGGGACTTGGTAGGTTTGTTCTATGGTGTTGGGTCATATACTAAGGGTTAACCCCCATCACTATTTTGCCTGTAAATTTCAAACAGGTGAATGGCAGCCTCCTTCCTGCTTCTGTTATATCAGTATATTGTGCTTATGTGTGCTACACGGCTCTTTCCTGTGAGCCTGTTGGCTATGCTTGCAATGGTCTTCACCACTCCAGCGCAGTCTCTTTTAGTACTACTCTTCTTGGGATGGTGACGACCATTCTTTCAGTTCTGTACTCTGCATTACGTGCTGGATCTTCAACAACTTTTCTGTCACCACCGTCTTCACCCAGGGCAGGTACTCAAAATAAACTTTTTTAGTCGTTTATGTTGCAATACATCAAAGTTACTCTCATTTGTAAGTTACATTTAAGTTCTTTGCAAACTCGTTCCAATTTGTGGCGCAGCTGAAAAGAAACCTCTTCTTGAGGGGAAAGAGTTGGAAGAAGGGAAAGAAAAGAATGAAAAAGAAGCACAACCTGTCAGCTATTCCTATACATTTTTCCACCTGATATTTGCCTTGGCTAGCATGTATTCAGCCATGCTTCTTTCGGGTTGGACCAACACATCAGAGAGCTCAGACCTTATAGACGTTGGCTGGACATCAGTTTGGGTGCGAATCTGCACAGAGTGGGTTACTGCTGGACTATATGTTTGGTCCCTTGTAGCTCCTTTACTTTTCCCAGACCGGGAATTCTAGATTCCTCCTTCACAGAATCTCGGTTGTTTTCCTGTGGATTACAAATTGGACTTGTAGTTATCTTATAGCTTTCTAGATAGTCATGGTTGGGAGTTTAAAGTATAGTTGAGCTCGGTGAAATTTCAATACGTTGTCTCCTGGTAGTCTCTAGTATGTAAGTGTTGCTTTTGTGTATATATGGAGCAAAAATTGCAATAAAAACTAAAATGAGGTCTCCAACTGAAATTTCTAGCTATGGGTGTGTTTGGTATGGCTGTGCTTTGAAGAAAAGCTGGCTTTTGCTTATTTTTGAAAATAAGTGGCTGAAAAGCAAAGCAGCTGAGTGTTTGGTAAACTGGCTTTTTATAAGTGCTGTAAGTGGCAAAAGCAGTGGCAAAATGTTTGGTAAACTCAAACTGGCTTGTGCTTTTTATTTGTGAAATGACCAATTTGGACATGAAAGAATTTTTGCTTAATTATATGGTTATATAATGTAGTTGCATTGCTCTTGTTTCTTTTTTTTTTTTCTTTTCCCTTTCCTGTGAAGAACTTGAACGATTAGTAACCTTTAAAATTTACATATAAAATCTTTGGTGGTTAACCACCTCCATTCCATTACCCGGGAAATGTAACATTTCTTATTTGATGCTATACATAACTAGCACAGAATACTTGTGCTTCTACATCAAGCTCAAACCAAGGATCAAAACTAAAAACTATAAAATAAAAGATCATCACGAGTCCAATAACATTGGTTTCCCACTTTGGAAACAAAGCTCAAAATTGGCAAAATCAGTATCATCTAGCTTCATTTCACCACATGACAAGTAAGACAACTTGAGCATCAATCAACTTCCATTGCTGATGTGATCTATACTCCATATAACGCTATGTGAAACCTACTCTAAAGTGATATACTTCAAGATCATAGCAGAGGTACAATGATCTCAACAACATGAACAATATCATTCAATAATTCACTTGAGCACTTATTGACAATTCACTTAAATTTCAGCATAGTAACATCTTATTGACAATTCTTTTCCACGAATCGCCTGCAATTGGTTCCTCCAATCCCCTGCATCCATTGCAGGATCTCCACCGTGAGGAGGACTCCCATCGTTGCTATCCATGAACCTTACCAAGCAACAAAATGTCAAACAAAACAATAGACATTCAATATCAAGTTGCTAAACTTTTCCCAACATAAGTTCATAAATTCAATTACGCAAAATCAAAGCCTGAAATTCACATGGAATCGAAAACCCAACAAAGTTCATGGACAAGCCAAGCAAGAAAATCACACACAAGTTGCTAACTTTGATGAATCATAGATGATTTTTTATTCTGAAAACTTATCCATTTGATCTAAACTTTAATGGATCATACACAAGTTGCTAACTTTGATGGAACATGGTGATTTTTTATTCTGAAAACATTCACACTAACACATTTTACTAATTTGATCTGCCACACGATATTGATTAAGTAGCTAGCTCTGAATACTATGATTCTTTCTTTATTTTACACAACTTACTAATTAACCCATGATGTTAAGAAGGGGTTGGTAAGTTGATTACAGTGGTCTTGATCTTGGTCATCATGTTGATGCTGTTGGTGATTCCCCGTGACCCAATTCCACTATATTTATATACCCTGTCATTTATCACAAAACTCTATGTTAATATATGATGCAATGCAAGCAAACTAGACTACTTTGCTGGGTGTAATTCTGAAGAGATAGCTCACCTGAAATAAAAAGTGATCTGGACCACGAGCAGGCGTAAACTGGGTGGAAGTCTAGAAACTGGAAACTGGGTATTCCAGATAAAACTTGCAGACAATTAAGAAAATGGATATGAACCATCAGCAATCATAAATCTTTGAAAAAAAACATTTGACAAGATAAAGCTACAAAAGACTCCGGCTTCCATCTCGTCAAATCCCACTTGTTCATCTATTCTCATTACAAAACAAAATTTAACCAAATTCTCAATTCTCAATTCTGAAAACAAAACTTGTTCATCTATTTCCAATTCTCCAATAAATATACAAACTTGTTCATCTATTCCCATCACAAAACAAAACCCAAAATTTTATCGAATCCAATCCACCCAAAATTTCAGGTTTTCGGGACAAAGAGAAATGAAATCAAACCCATGAAATCAAAATCACTAACAAAACCTCTTACCGAACTCAATGTGACCACCGGGGAGAACGAAGATGGAGGAACGACGTCTTAAGAGCACCGAGAGAGAGAGAGAGAGAGAGTTGACGGAGAAGACGGAGAGTTGAGGAAGAGAAGGGGCATCTAATTGGTAGGGGTGGAGGTTGGGTCGTGTAATTACACCAAATTCATAAGGGTACCCATTGGTATTTTGAAAAGTTCATTTATTCGCTACAGTGGCCGCACGGCTTTTAGAAGCCAGAAGCACCCTCCTGCCGGCTTCCGCTTTTCCTCTCAAAAAGCCAGGGCTTCCAATAAAAGCAGGCTGTTAGAGAGTTTACCAAACACTAAATTTGGCTTTGCTTATAAGCACGGGAGCAAAAAAGCCCCCCCAAACATAGCCTATGTTTGAAAGCTCTTTCTTCCTTGACGAGTACAAATTCTATACTATCATAGCGTGGAAGAAACTAGATAGTGATGGAGATGATATGGACCCAATGAGCATGACCCTTACAATTTATGGATTTGTATTTATTGCCTTTATCATGCAACTTAATATCCTGATTGAGTGGATCGAGTTCATTTCTGACATTGAACTTTGGTGGAAAAAGCATGGGCTAATTTAGTTGCACATGTATTGTCTAATGCGTAAAAGATCCAATCACAATTATATGCGTAAAAACAATGAGTCAACGATATATATCAAATCATTATTTTTCTGTTTTAAAAAATGAATTGATAATATATATTAAATTATTAATTTTTTGTTTCGAGATAAGTTAACATGTCAAGTTAACACTAACAAAGACATGGCAAGAAATTGGTCATTGCAAGCACATATCTGATTCACAAAATTTCCAACTTTTCTTTTCTCTATTCTTATTTCTTTCTTCTCTCTCTTTCTGAAAGAGGTAAGAGGCAGGGCCGGCCCTAAGGGCTGCCACTTGAGGTAGCCGCCTCAGGCCACCAGCTCCCGGGGGCCTCCGTAGTTTCTGTAAATATGTTAAAGATGGTATATATATTTTGTTTGCTTTTCCAAAGAATAAATGGCTTGTTGCTCCAACGGAGCTGAAATTAGTTTGAGTCCTTACCACCAAGGTTCAAATCCCGGCTTCCCATTCCTCTTGTCACTTTTTTTTTTTTTTATTCAATCTCTTTTAATTAAGTTAATTTTTTCTTGGACCCCGCCATCCCCCCGTTTTTTGTTCTTTTTCCTTTTCCATATAAACTTTTCCTCTTCTTTTTCCATATGACTAACTAGTTTAATTCAGAAATTTATGTAGGGAATAAAAATTCATATACTTTTGTTTTGTTATATTTCATATTTACTTTTATTCAAAATACATTATTTTTATTCAAAATACATGATTTTGTATTTCATATATATACATATATATAGGAGGCCACATTTTAATTCTTTGCCTCAGGCCATTAGAATCTCAGGACCGGCCCTGGTAAGAGGTGAGCAATGACTACCTAAAGCATCCATGCCTCCATGGTGCATTGCTTTAAAATTGTGGACCATGTAAATTGTTCTGCGATCAGATACTTCTTTCCTTTTCTTGGAAAACTGGCTTAGCCAAGAAATTGGTCGGTCCATCTGTTTGCCACACTGTAATTAGTATCACCAGTTTGGACTAGACAATGTAATTATGAAATTTCAGAGGATACATATGATCCCTAGGACCCTAGACAATAAGAAATGTGTGCATACAATTTAATTAAGCGCGCATCATTATTATGTGAAACCTCCCCTGTATGGCTGTATCTCTCGATATTGTTGGTGAGATTTCAAGTTTTAAATATTTTGTTCTCTAAGATTAAGAAGAACATAAAATAAATTATTATGTCAGATTTTTTTTTGGAAAAGTAATTTTATTGAATCAGATAATGATTACATCGTTTCGAATGACATCCCTTATAGATTCGGGAGCTAGAGTAAACCAAACTTGACCATCACTAGTTCTTGCTGCCTGGGTTGCTAAGGTATGTGCAACTACATTAGCTTCACGTCGAACACGAGTAACACTAAAACCCCGTTTGCCTTGCAGCAGTTGCTTGACTTCGTTAATCAATACATTCATAGTGGATAGATCTTGAGAAGGTGAGTTGATAGCTTTAACCAAAAGTGAGCAGTCACTTTCGAAAGTTACCTCTTCATGGTGCAGAGACTGGGCTAGGAGAATACCATCCCGGAGAGCCAGCAGTTCCGCGTGAAAAGGTGAAGTGAGTAGACCATAGGGCTTCATCTGTCCAGCTATGAAACTACCCCCATCATTACGCAGTGCACAACCTACTCCACCTCGTCTAGAGGAGGCTTGATATGCTCCGTCACAATTCATCTTGTACCTGCCTCAATCAGATTATTAGTATTTCTCTTCACAATATTGGTTAAGTCTTATTGTTGTGAATTTTTGTACAATTTATAGGCAACATGAGTTGACCAGTTTAAGAGGTCTGTTTGGTAAGAATGTGGATCCTTGTAGGCATGCAGTTAATGTTTCCGAAACTTTTGAGTGATCTATCAAATGAGGAAAGTACGAGTAGGAGGGATCACAACTATTGAATAAAGAATTTTGAAAAATTCTTACATACGGCAGCCGCACCACGTGGCCCTACGGCTACCCAATCAGAACCCACCAAAAATTTCTTTTAAAGTGAAATTCCCAAAATACCCCCTGCTAAGGGTCTGATTGGCCAGCCTGTACCACATGTTCCTTGCGTTTGCCGTACGCAAGACTTTCTCAAGAATTTCCAACGCTTAAGTCAGTCTGAATTCTGATTTTGGCATAATAATAGAATTAGAGCAAAGAATCATGCTTTTGTTTTTGGGAAATGAACTTTATAGGAGAAGCGTGTTGAGATTACTGGTCCCTCTTTTTCTAATGTGGCAAGTTACAATTTAGATAGGTTGTAGTTGTCCTCAACATTGTTTGATTTAGAGTTTCTTGTAGGAAAATATAGAAATGATCGTTGTGATTATTATCATTAGACTATTAATCACAATGGTATGGTTCCTGTAGTTTAGACATAACAAGGGGAACTCAAATCTCTGAATGAATGGTAATGGAATGGATTGAGGTTCCTTTTATGGACCTCAATAATTGTGCCTCTTGAGTGAAGAGATATAACTATTGATTAGTTATACATCTTCACCATAATAATCAGCATATATGTATCCTTTCAGTTCCATATTATTGTACCCTTTCAGGATACATGAATTTCCTTGTTCAAGTATGTCTTGATGCACAAATGTTATGGTAAATCTCCTCACAGATAACATACTTATTGTGAAGCCATCTAATCACATGATCACATTCCAACATATCTCCCATGATTTCCTTTGATATACGCCTAAGTGTGGTTTAAGGGATCATGGAATATCCTTGGGTAGCCATTGTTCGTAGTAATTTGAGAGCACCAAGGGTACGCGTTGGTTTGCTTCACTCTTTTATTAGTTCTACCCAAAACAATGTTCAACTTGCATGCATGAGTTAGCAGGCGATTCGAACCTGAGATCCACAAGTTTGAAAACAAGGGGAGAAGTCCCTAGATAACATCTTCCTAGTAACATGGTCATCTTAAGGCGATGTGTTTGTTACCGATGGCACATTTAGGGTTCCTTAATGAGATGCTTGATCAACAGATCAAGTTAGGTGGAGATTGATCATAATATTCAGGATAACACTTTCCGATCACCTTCAGTGATGTCGTCGTAAATCCACGCCGCACGAGCAGAAGAAGATCTGATCCACCCATGGTTCAATGCCAGTGACACCATGTACATAGATTTCAAACCAAATATTTGTCGCCGAAGTGATTGATGGCCTGGAAATATTAGTTGGAGAACGCGAGACGTTGTCTTCCTCTATAGTGGATGGGCCATTGTTGGTGGAGAACCAAAGCAAGAAATGGAAGCGATAGTCAAAGATAGACATCTTAATAGGGGAGATGGACGGAGGCTGAAGCCATCGCCGCCTCTTAGGTGAAAAAGAGGTCGACGACTAGGAAACCATAGTAGACACATTTTTATCTTCTTTAGTTTTCGGACCTTCAACAATGTTACTTAAAACTTAGCTAATGTTTGATTTGTTAATAAAAATATATTAGTAAACATATTAAATCATTATTTACATTTATGAGAAGACCTAGCCGTCTCTCTGCTAGGGTTTGAGAAACTTTTCCTTTACGGTGGCGGCTTCTCCGACTTCCTCTATTGCTTGCCAATGGAGGCCATGGTCGTTCTTTGGCTGTTTCTTCTCTCCTTCGTTGCTTTGAGTGGCGATGTTCCTGTGGTAGTTTTGTGTTTTAGTGGTGATGGTGGTGTCGGACTCGATGATTTTGCTTGGTGGGTCGACCGGATGCTGATTGGGTTGAGATGGAGGGCCATGTATGTGGTGCTGTCTCGATCAAACCCGAGTGACAGTGGCAAGGATTGGGTTTTTCGACCTGATCTCATTGAAAGTTCGCTGGCAAAGGATGGTTGGTGTGTAGTGATTTGCGTGACTGGGTCTGCAGCTCTCGACGGTGGTGCAATGGCTGGAGTTACTGATTGTTTTGTTTGGACCCGGACTCCTACGTTTTGCTCAAGTTGTAGTCCTTCAATGGCACTGGTGATGGTGGATGGCTCTCGCTCGTCGGAGGAGCCGCTCTGCTGGCGCCGGCATGGGGATAGAAGATGGGGTTGGCCATGCTACGGCGGCTAGACGGAGGAAGATGCTACACTCCCATCTATGGGCTGGGCCAGATTTTTGGCATTTTGGGCTGGCTCAAGGCCCGCTGGTCCTGGGTGGGCTATCCTTGCTCATCCCAAAGACTGGAATGGTTGGGCCTTTTGGGCTTTAAACTGGGTAGTGGGGCTCCCATTTGGGCTCTTGCTTTGGTCTACCTCTTTGGTGTGGGGCTAGCTAGATTGGGGCTCTAGGGCCCATAGTACTATTTAAATTTTGTTTGGGTCGCAAGTATCAATTCCTCTGAGGATTCATTTTACTATTTTGCTTCGGAGGTTTATGATCTTTGTTTGGAATAATGATGCATAATTTTCCTTAAAAGGTGGGTGTACTAGGGGTTTCCTGTGTCTTATTCTTGTTTTAGAATAGGTTTTTAGGGTTCCCTAAGGAACGATTCTTTTTGTCGACCCTATAGGGGTATTTCGTTTTTGTACTGCTTGCTGAATTAATATAATGGGCTGATCTCTTTCTGTCAACAAAAAAAAAAATTATTTATATTTATGATTTATAAAGAAGTACTTGATTTCATGTCACAATTACAATATATTAGCTATTGATATTACTATATTTCTTTCATTTGGTAATAAAAACAAGAATTTTAGTGATATTCTCTAAAATAAAGAAGGAGATAAAGAATATGTTGGAGTTGAAAGTTAAGAAAAACTTTTATATAATAAGTAAAAATACTATTTAAAAAATCTATTGGAGTTGCTCTATGCAAGTTAAGAGCATTCTTCATTGATAAGGCTGTATGTTTCTCAAAATTATATTTGAAATCTCATTTATGTGGTATATTTTTACCGCAATTAGTCAAATAAAAACATTTTTAGCAGACTCTTTATTTTGGCTCTTTAGCGATTTTGGAGAACATGTTTAGCTTTTTATCTATTTTAGCAATTGTAACAGACTCCTAAGTGGCTCTCTATTATAACTTTTAACTATCTCACTCTTAAATATAGAGAGCGAGATGAGGCTCTCTATAATTTAAGACATTTATTTTATGTAATTTATAAATAAATTTAAACTATCAAATCTTCATTTAAAAAATAATATAAATTTAAAACTAGCTAAAGTAGAGAGTACTAATGCAGACGTATTTCTAAAATGGCTAGCTAAAATGACTTTTTAGCTAATTTGGCTAAAATTTGACTCAAAAATGGCTAGCATTGCTAAAAATGCTCTAACGAAGAGAATTTGATTACTATTAGGCCTCGTTTGGTTCACGGAAGGGAAATCAATTCCCTTGTCTTTCCTATGGAGGTGGGAAATCAAAATTCCTGTCAGTTTTCCTTTCATGTGTTTGGTAAAGTAGGAAAAGTATTCAGGAAAGACCATTTGATTTCCTTTCCTGTGTTTGGTTGGTGAAGGAAAGGAAAGTAAAAATACGTCTAAGTTTCAATAATACCCTTGGATTTTGAAATAAAAACAACATTTGAATGTTGCGCATCAGTAGGCTTCCTGATGACTCATTTGGATGTGATTTGGTGCAAATATGTAAGGAAACCCTATGTATAAAAGAAAACAGAGCTGAATGTCTTTTACACCATTCATGGTAGCATAAATGTTTGGAAAGAGCAAGAATTATATATTAAGAAAACAATCAACACTAGGCAATTTGATATAAATATCACAAAGCAAACAAGATAGAAGAATCAAGACTGAATCAACTCATAGGCCTTTCGTACAGCAATTAACACAGTAGATGAACAAAAATATCACTTTTGTTAAGAACCCAAATAACATTGATTGATCAGCACAACTAATAACATTTTGGTACTTCTCAGAAACATAATGTTGCTAGTTAAAAGCACCAGTAATCTACAAGACTCCTTCATATCACAAAGCAAACATGTTTCTATAAACAAGGATCATATATATAATGCAACATGCATAAGAAATTAATATTAGTTCAGCTTTTTATCAGCATTCATAAAGAAACAAGAAGTTAATATACAAACTTAGATTCATAAGGCTTAACCAAAAGAGAGATTAGATTCATAATATTGCTTATAGTTTGGAAGTTTATTATTTTTAATTCCACTATTATAGGAGAATATTATGCAGAAAATAGTACAATATTAAGTTCAAAAAGTGGGATTATATTCACTTACAGCAAGTAAGGCACTTAAAAACTTAACTCTTTTACAAATCTTTCCATAGCACAACAAGTTAGGCAATCAATATTAGAATTAGGGTTATTATTGTCTAAAATTGCAGTCATAAATGCTGGGAAAGAAGAGGGGAAAATCATTCCCATGGGTCTTGAGTGGAAAGGGGGGAAATTTTCCCCTCTGTCAGGAAAGTGCTTCCAGATTTTGTGATTACCAAACAAAGGAAAGGAAAGACTTTCCTTTCCTGATGCCTCAAATCCATGAACCAAACATGGCCTTATAGTTTTGAAGATGCTCCCTCAAAAAAATATAGAGTCGTTACATGTTTGTTTTGGATGGATCCATCAGCCTCAATTCAAAAAATTTCGTTCATATTTCCCAAAATGTGCATTGGAAATCATTTTGATAACTTTTTGTATTTATTTTTGGCTCATGAAAGTCATGAAGTGCGTTGGAAATAAACTTTCGATCACGTTTCTCAAAACGTGATAATAACATCTCTAATGTGAGGTGCATGGGATTGACTCATGCCGACACGTTTTTGCAAATTTTGCTAGTAAACCACAAAGGCACTAACCCCTCCCTCTTACTACAAGAAGATCTTACATCACGTCTTAGATGATTGAGACTAGTACCAATCCTCCAATCACCGATTTTATTTTTTATTTTGGTCTGGATCCAATCACCTACTGACAAGTATAGAAGTAGTGTATTCCAAGGAAAAATAATAATAATAGGTATTTTACATGGTTTACGTAACAAGAGCTAAAGCAGGTGCCTTGCACTCTCTCCCGAAGGCGCGTGCTCCGTGTCTTGTTTCTCTCCCCAGTCGCTTTCATTTCCCCCGAAACGCCAAAACCCAAAACCACACCCCCCATTAAATTCCCAATTTAAATTTAATTTATTAAATTAAAAAAATCTAATTAATAAAATAAAATAAAATAAAATAAAAAAGAAGGAAGAGAAACCCCGGGGCTTCTGTTTTTCTCTAACATGCGCCTGACGCGCCCTCCTCCCCTATTCGCCACCACCATCATGCGCTCTTCCTCAGGCTCCTCCTCCTTCACCGCCACGTCATCCTCCTCTCCGTCCCCGAAACCCAAATCCTCAAACCCTAACCACCACTCCAATGGCGGCAGCAACCAGAATTGCACGCTCCTCTGCAAGCACTCGCCGTCGGCGACTCTGGACCTCCTAATCCTCATCCTCGTCCTCTTCTCCGGCACCTTCCTCATCACCTCCTACTTCTCCTACATCTTCAACTCCCTCTCCCTCCTCCTCTCCCACTCCGCCCCGCACCTCCAGTTCCTCCCGATCCCCTACCTCCTCGGCTTCCTCTTCTTCTTCGTCGCCGCCCTCCTCTTCGTCGAGTTCTGCTGCGGCGCCCGATCGCGCAAGTGCGACCGCCACGGCTGCAAGGGCTTGAAGAAGGCCATGGAATTCGATTTGCAGCTGCAGACGGAGGAGTGTGTCAAGACCGGGTCTAAGGAGATCGATAAGTTGCCCTGGAAGGGCGGGAGTGACTCCAATCCCGATTACGAGTGTCTCCGGTCCGAGCTCCGGAAGATGGCTCCGCACAATGGCCGTGCCGTCCTGCTCTTTCGGGCGCGGTGTGGGTGCCCCGTCGCCAAGCTTGAAGGCTGGGGTCCCAAGCGAGGCCGCCGGCATAAGAAGTGAGTTTTCCGATTTTTCGCCTATTTTTTTTTTCTTTTGTTTCTGGAATTGTTTTGTTTGTTAGGATTGACACAATTAGTAAATTGCATTGATTGATCTGGGTAATTATTTATCAATTTTGAGTTACTGGATGCTATTAATTGAGTTCCTCAATGCGGTATAGAGCTTGCTCAAATATATTTGAATAATATTGATCTCATTATTTGGAGGTGGATGGTTGCAGATTGTGCCCTCTGGTTTGTAGTTTATAGATATGATTTCTCTTGTATTGTATAAGTTTTTTAAGCAACCGTGTGATCTATAAGGGAGGAATAGAAGCATAATGTGACAACTAGTGAAATCCATATCGTACAAGTTGAAATCCAGGGGCTTTAGGCTTTGGTGGCAGAACTCATTTGTTCATTGGGGACTGCTAGCGCTATGCGTCTGAGTTAAACACTATGCTGACACATGTCTACTGAGAGCAGAATGATGTACTTGCAGTTTTTTTTTTTCTTGTCATTTCTGCTTCCCTTACTCTCTTTTGGAAAAATAGTTTCGTTTTCTTCTCTCCTCTCTGATGGATATAACCTTGAACCTAGAAATTGAAAATTTGAAGGGACACAAGGGTTATCATAAGCCCCATATAAGTTTTGTGATATGTTGTACCATCTTTGAGCTTTTGGTAAATTAGGATTTTTGTTATTTGTGAAAAGCCCTAAATCAGTTTTAGGTTATTCTAGTTTTTGGATGTTCTTGATTACTCTATCTCTGGACCCTGTTGGCCTTGAACATAGTTGTTTGCAAAGTCTGGAACAAAGGATTTAGGAGGAATCAAAATCTACAGATTGTTGGTGTGGTCATTATTTTCCCCCTAAATTCTTATGCTTTTCACTTAGAGAGAGAAAAGTATCGCCTAGGAATAGCCCAGCTAACATTCACCTCTGTAAATAGTTTAAACCATAGCCTCAGAGCAGTTGGGCAATGAAGAAAGACATGATCAGCAGATTGCTTGCTCCTTTTTTCACATAGTGCACCAGTTAGGAGATAGACAAGAACCCCATCTCTTCTTTGAATCTTGCAGCAGGTCTCATGCTTTCTGGTGGATTATATTTTGTAGTTTGATCCTTTCTTCATTCGTCCACCCTCTCAAACACAAACTACTGCACAAAATTCATCCTCTCAACCGTTATCTTTTTGTAGGTTGGTTTGTAGCTTTGGCGTAATTGAACTGGCATTTCCAAATAACTTAGGCTTGACTAATGCTGTGTTTGCTCACTGGTGCCTGAGTTGTCTGGGAGTTCAATGGGATGTAGTATGTATGTTATGCAATTCCCTTCTCTTTTCTTTTTTGAGGGAAAAATTATGCACGGATGATTTCAAAATAATATAAAGTAGGGCACTGTTAAGTTGATTTTTGTGTTCTAATGATTTTTGCCAAGTTCCTTTGTTTTGCTATTGGGCCTCTTAAGTGTATATTAACCTGTGTAATAGCTTGCACATGATTGTTACACGGAAAAAGTAATAGAGATGGCAAACAAGTTGAGATAGCGCTAGTGCGGTACAGAACAACTTTCAAACAGGTCTCAAACTACACGGCACAACATGTCTAATGTCTTTTTCCAGACATGACCTGTACACATACTTTGTGCCCAGCACAATATGCTTGAGTGGTTCCATGCATAAAATGAAGCATAGATGAGCTGGATTTAAATGATGACTACTCCATTGTAATGAGGAAGTTGTTTCAGGTTTGTTTGGTAGTCAACAAGTTAGGGGTCTTGGTGGAAAAATCATTCTATTAGAATTTGCAGAAGCTTGGGTACTGAGTCTATAAGTTTGAGGTATCTGAGAAGCATTAAAACACAGATTAAATTTGCAGTAGCTGCAGGACAGGGTTGATTATCCTAGAATTGGTATGGAAAGCCTTTTTATCAGAATCAGAAGAAGCTTGGGTGAACATCAATATTATTGTGGTCTTGTAGGTAACAAGTACATAATTTTAAGGATCTCTGGGCAATAAAATGCAGATGTGAACCTTGGTGGTAGCCACAGAACAAGGTAGATTATCATAGGATTGGAGAACATGTTATCGGGATTTAAAGGAGCTTGGATAAACATCAAGGCAATACTATGGTGGTGGTGTAGGTACTAAGTATGACCTGGTGTGCTAAACCTAAATGCATGACAGCTGCTATATAATTTTGGGAAGTAAAAGAAATGGACTTTCACAAGTGATTAAGATTGATACATATATATATGTGATGTTTCTCTATCAAAATTATGCTCCAACTTTGTATAAGACAATGTAATGATGCTTTCTCATGGCTTTTGTCTTTTAGGAAAAAAAAAAAATTGTTTGACTGTCGTAGTGTGCTGCCACATCCCATTTAAAGTATCCAGCTCCTGTAGTTCTAGATCTTTCTGGTCAATGATTTGTTTGAGCTAATACCATAAGAGGCTTTTGCTGAAGTATATTCTATTCTTGGAAGAGAGTAGTTTGGCTTTTTTCGACACCTTGCCTAGAATACAAAGTGTCAAATGGGATCAGAAGTACTGATGCATGCATTGAGAAGCAATAATATAATCTAGGGAGAACTAATCAGCTGTTTGGGTTCAATTTTTTATATTGTCATTCAGGCTCCAATGTATTGGTGGGCTGCATGTGTGGTTCCATTTCATTTTGTAACCTGCAAAGACTCCGGCAATTGCCTTGATGACTATATCCACTGATGTGGCTTTAAGGCTTTTAGTTTTACTATCTGGTCCTTCGTATGTGTTCTTCTTGATTTAACCTCATTACTTGCAGCTTGTGTTTAGTTGACTCAGTAGGTTTCAAGTGTATTCGCTTGGGTTGCATGATTATATACCTGGCAAACTTATTACTTTGTAGGCTGGTCTACTTTTTGTTTTGACAAATATATGGCTCCACTAAACCCTGAAACTGATATCAAACATTTACATACAACTGCATTTGTGCAAGCTATCTTAGTGGCATCTGCATTTCAAAGCTGGTACAACCATACGATTATAATTTGAACTCTCTGGTCTTGCAGGGCTCTGGCTAGTACGATTCCCAACGGAGGAGACAATCGCTGATTGTTCCGGATGCTTTCTTCATTGGAGTTTACATTACATGTTCTATCATTTACCTGTCAGATTATAATCTATAGACATTTTTTTCTTTATTTCTGGATGAACTCCATTCTCAATCGAAACAACCTTTTTCTTAATCATATATTTCTGCTGGCACACATATATGTCGGAAACAACCTTGTCTAGAGTCTAGACAAACATATTCTTGAGCGATTGTCTCATCTGTGTAAGGGTATAACAAACTGAATTAGAATAAACATATGAAATGTTAATTGGATATTTATTTCCGTTAAATCTAGTCACTTCAAGCTTCATGGAAAGAGGTAGTTAAGCAAATGGTTAGTGTGAGCGCTCATGACTTCAATTTCATTGTCAATTGTTTATGCTAATTGAACATTTTACAAATGAAATGCGTTAAGGAGTTGAATACGTGTATGCCAAAGGGTAAATTTCAATTTACCTCTTTCAGGTTTGCACGCTACATCATTTATATCTTGCACTATCAATTTTTTTGACTCGTCAAATTTAATCAATATCATGTAGTCGTTAGATTTTCTGCTAATTACTCCGTTTAAGTGTTGACACGCTACATCATTTATATCTTGCACTATCAATTTTTTTGACTCGTCAAATTTAATCAATATCATCTAGTCGTTAGATTTTCTGCTAATTACTCCGTTTAAGTGTTGACACGCTACATCATTTATATCTTGCACTATCAATTTTTTTGACTCGTCAAATTTAATCAATATCATCTAGTCGTTAGATTTTCTGCTAATTACTCCGTTTAAGTGTTGATGTATTTATAACATAGCATGAGTTTAAAGTCATCTTTCTAGCATTGCCCCCCACCCCAAACCCAGGGTTAGGATTCCTGCGAGTTTCATCATCAAACCAGAACCATGTCTTCAGTGGATGCCATTGCTGCATGGCTAGCTTCTTCCCTAGCTATTGCGCAAGGGAAACATCCATTTGATTTGCGATCATCTCAGGGGAAGGGGTTACAGCGACTTGAGGTTTTCTTGGTGGGAAAACTTCAATGTTTTGAAGTGCTTGGAGGGTGAACGGATAGTTCCGTTTTGAGGAAGCAGAGGGAGATTGGGTTCTGTTCTCTTTCTCTGACCCGGCTGATAGACTAGGGTTTGGCGTGGAGGGTCGTGGGGGGTTCAACAAAGCTCCGGTGGCATTGGTCGAGTATGATGGCGTCTGCGACATCACTTTTGTCCTGTTGAAGCTATCATCATATTGGATCGTATTGCAGGGTGTCCCTTTGACGTTTAGATCGGAACTCATCATGCATTTGATTGGCAGCACCACTGGGGAGTTCGAGGACTAGGATAGGCTGAAATTTTTATGCGGTGTTCTTAGAATACGGGTCGGGACTGAGTTCTCACAACCGTTGTTATTCAAGCAGAAATTTTGGACGGAAGACTCAGTGGAGTTGTTGGTGACTTTCCGGTACGAGGAAACTATTTAAAGCTCAATTACTCGAGCTATCCCTAAAACCCTGGCATCTTTTTTGCAACTGCTTTACTCCCTGCACGTTAGCCGTGGATATTGGAGGTGAATATTGGACTTGTTTCTAGCAATGCTAATTAATGTAGGTGCACAGGCTAAGAAGAAGCATGCATGGCAGGCTGGTGGCTAGTGTTAACAAGTTACCCTGCCGGTAAGAAGAAGGCTGGTAAACCAGAATCCAAGGACAGAAGAAAAAAACTAATAACGGTAATCTGCTTCAGCAGTTTGATACTACAGAAAGAGACCGCAGGTTAGAACTAAGGGAAAAGAGCTTGTTCTTGCTCAATTATTATTTCAGTATTGGTTCAAGCCTGTTTTGTGTACGGATAACTTCTAGGAGCTTTTCTAAGATGTTTCAAGTTTTTTTTTTTCTATACCACAAATGAGTGCCGGCAGGTGAGACTAGATGCCGATTTTTCATCAGAGAGCAAGGTTGTTGATAGACTCACAATTTCATACATTTTTATACCCTTAAATGTAGGATTCTAGGCTTAGTTCTTGTCATTCTTGAGTCATTTGCTTTGTGTTTGTGTTTTATAGGTTAAATTGGAGAAAAGAAAGATTTGGAGCTTAAAGTCAAACGCGGGATTGAAATGGTGCTTGCTATATTGAGCGTCCAGAATTGTCTCTGCTGAGCATCAATTTTGAGGATTAAACTGTATTTTCTCACAAGAATTAGCAAGTGAGCCGTATACCATTGGAAAGATATGGATGTTATCTTTCTGAAGAATTTTACGGAAGTGGATTTGCATTCTTCTGGAGGAAGTTATGATGATTTAAGTGAACCTAGTTCGGAAAAACGGATTCTGACGGATTTTGCATATCTTTTGGGAATCTGACTTGTGAGGCCCAAGTCCGCTGTTCTTAGCACTCAAATGGAATAAGATTGAACGTGCCTGGCATATTTGGAGTAATTTCTTGTGTTGACTATAATAACCTTGCGATTTCTTTGGAGAGAAGGAATCTATTCCAAGTTGGACTAGAAGACTTAAGAAGCCCAAGTCAAGTAGGAATGAAAAGAGACATACAACACATAAAACCTAGAACGTCTAGAGAAACAAGAGGTAGCATATTCCATAGAGAACAAGGAGAAGAGAAGCTCTCACCATCGTTGGACCCGAGTTCCTAAGTTTTTCCATTGTTTGTTTCTTGTTTTCTTTGATTCTAGTCATGCTTTTCATAATTATGGATTGCTAAATTTCTAAGCTAGGGCTGAGATGAAATCCCTAGTATGACTATTCTATTTGTTTAGTTGGTTTGCTATTGAATTTCTGGATTTCTATGTTAAACTCTTAATCACCACTTCAATAGAACTTTTATACAAAATCTTTGTTCGGGATCAATAAGACCTAGGTTTTGTTTATGAGTTATTTGGTTGGAGAACATGATGCTTGATCAATGGGTAGATGTTTTCTAGGGTGCCAAAAGACAATTCAATCTTGTGAATAAAGAATTGTGAATTAAGGATACAAGTGCTTGATCATAGTCTATATTCTTGTTTGCATGATTTCCTAGTTGTTTTGTGCTTAATGGAGTTGAACATGTTTGCTTGAACCTGATCATTAAGTGGAGTAAATTATAGTTTGACTACTTGAGTTCTTTACAAGATCAATAAGTTGGAATTCATAAGTTAGAAGAACTTTGGCATATGTCTGGGATCAATAAAGCTTATGTACGGAAATCTTTAGCATGAAATCAAGGGAATTCAATTGTTATCAACTAGAAAATAGGTTAGAAGTATTAGGTAGTGGATTCAATGCTTTAGCATCTTCATAATCTGTTCTTCAACTCTAAAGAATCTCATTGCTCATTCTTATCTTTAATTTTAGTTTTTCTTTCTTTAATTTTCTGTTTAAAACTCAATCACATCATAAAAATAAGTTTATTTCACTTAAGTATAGCACACTTGTCATAATAAAATTGTCTCGATCAGTCCTTGAGGGAATGACCTCGTGCTTGCACATCTATTCTACAACTGATTCGTGCACTTGTGAGTACTAATTAAAATTGACAACAGTTGTTCTTGCTTAGAATAGACTTGTTTGAAAGCGAGCGCCCCTTAGACTTGTATTGAGTGACATTTACTTAGGGAGGTTTACCGGATTTTCTTGCCAGAAATCTTAAGCATTTGGCAGACCTGACTGAAATAGATTAGTATCCATGACCGACTTGGATTGGATTAAAAATAGTTTGGATTGGAAAATCTCAATCTTACTCAGTGTTTGGAGCAACGGTATACAAGTTGGATTGGAAATTGGATCGATAGCTAAAATATCGCTGTTTTTTGAATCAGATATCACGTTTTTTCATTATGGAGCTCGACGACTTCCCACAAGCCTCCCATGGCACGTCGCCCACGCTGTCGAAGCTCGTCGGAAGGGAGAGCCTGTTCACGAGCACAAATACACTGCTGAACGACATCTCCAGCGAGGCTAGATAAGGTAAAGTGTTGGCGGTGCTTGGCGCGCGCGGTTTCGGCAAGTCGACTCTGATCGACGCCTTGGCCAATCGCATCGCCAAGGGAAGCCTGAAAGGAAAGGTCAGCCTCAACGACAAGGTCCTGGAGTTGCGGCTACTCAAAGTGATCTCAGCCTATGTCATGCAAGATGATCTGCTATTCCCGATGCTAACGGTGGAGGAGACGCTCATGTTCGCAGTCGAGTTCCGCCTCCCGCGGGTGCTTTCCAAATCCAAGAAGAAAATGGGGGTCTAGGCGCTGATCGACTAGCTAGGTCTCCGCAATGTCGCGAAAACCATCATCAACAACGAGGGACACCGCGGCGTCTCCTGCAGAGAGCACTGCCGCGTCTCGATCAGAATCGACATCGTCCACGACCAGATCATCCTCTTCCTCTAAGAGCTAACCTCCAGCCTCGACTACACTCATAAGTGGCTGACTTCTGATGGATGCGCTATGGATTGAAGGTTAGGGAGAGAGAAGCTCGTGGTGGGTGAATGGATAACTTAAATCTTACCTCTAAATATTTTTTGGCAATAAGGTATCTGAGGCTCCAAACACGTTGATCAATCAGATTGGATTTATCTTTTTCTATCAAGAGGAAAACAAACACGGCAGTAGACTAGCAATTTGACTATTGATTCTAATGATATCAATTTTCTATTAAAAAATATCAGTAACATGGCATGCTAAGTCAAATTGCAAGACACACTAACAAAATCATAAAAAATATAATGTTATACTAGTTACACAAAAATTAATGGTGCTTGTGCTTTCGTCAGCTTTGGTTGGAGATGAATCGACACGTGTGTTTGGTATTTGTTGATTTTTCACGAGCTTAATGAAGAATTTGGCAGATGATTTTCTTTGTTGACGATGGTTTATCAAAGGCTGCAAAGGTTTGATCTGGATCAGACTTGAACCACGAGCGTTGTCACGTTGTGAGTGTTCTTTAGCTTTGATAACAGATGAATTAGCACGTGTACTTGGTGCTTCTTGATTCTCCACGAGTTTGATGACTTCTGAGCTTATAGGTGATGTCCTTCTATTTGTCTGAAGTTGTTGAAGGAATTGGTTATTTGGCAGCTTGATGATTCTTCACAGGTTTGAGGACTTATGAGTTTTTGGATGCTTTACCTTGTTTCAAAATTTGAGAATAAATATTTATAGTGTCAATGTCTCTCTCAATTTGAAATGCATTGATGAGATAACATTAATTTCATTCCTTAATTATGTAACTAAATCAATCAATTTTAATTAATTGACATAATTATATTTGTTTATTAAGTAAAATCATAATTAATGCCTGACATCAATCAAAATATTTATAGTGTCAATGTCTCTCTCAATTTGAAATGCATTGATGAGACAACATTTATTTCATTCCTTAATTATGTAATTAAATCAATCAATTTTAACTAATTGATCTAATTATATTTGTTTATTAAGTAAAATCATAATTAATGCCTGACATCAATCAAAATATTCTTTTATTGTGTAATTAAATCAATCAATTTTAATTGACTGATTTAATTATATTTGTATAAGGAATATGTCGATCAATGATAATTTTATCTAATGCTTGATATCAATCAAATTCAATCTAAATGATATTTGCATTTAATGCTTAATTTGAATTGTGATCAACCAATTTAATTTGATTGATCCATCAAGCTAAGCATCAAGAGTATATATATCAATTAGCAATAAATTAACATCTCTACGTCACATACTCAATGAATCTTCTCGTATTACTCTCAGAGCATATTTAAATTGGTGACACATTAGTTACTTGTACCGTTCGTGAGACCCATGTGTCAACTAAGCTTGGTTACAATTTCAAGGATTGACCAAATCATTTAATGAATTTTATTTTCATTAAATTGATTATGTCTACGCGGGTAACTCAACAATTTTTGTCAACTTCAAGATGAAGATTAGTATACAATTATTCTGAAGAGATACAAAGGTTTCACTTTCAATAATGTTCAACATATCTTTCTAGAAGTAAATGGTGTAGCAAATAGAATGGCTCACTTTGCTAGTTACTCTTTTATTGAAACAGACATATATTAGGCAAAATTTTAAGAATGGTACATGAGATTTGGACCACTGAGAATTAAAGTTTTTATACTTTATAAAACTCAACAATGGTGATTGGGCTTCCAAACCTGACCCAACGTAAATACATGCTGTCAGTTTGTCCGTTACGGCCCAAGCAATTATGAATAATAAGAAGGGAAAATATGTATTTTCCCTCATAACCTTATCCGATACTTAAGGCCAGCTGTGGTCAGATTGGGTCAAAACCCTCGACTCCATTTGAAATCACACCTTTGTCTTCACCTTCTGGGTTAAAACAGAGAGAGCAGAGAATCAAGTCAGAGGGTAAATAGGAAAAGTGAGCCTTTGCTGAAGATTTGATTCTTGAATCCGATCCTTTTGGAAGAATGGCCAATTTCTGGAGGTATTTTAGGCTGGATCGGGATCCACCCAACTATGCAGGTATGGAAAACTTGTTCACTTTTAGGATATATTGTCTTTTGAGGGTTTTGTCTCCGTAAATGGGGGTTTTGAATGGGAAGTCCAAAGTTTCCATCTTTGTTTACTTTAGTCAAAGTGTCGTTGTCTAGGGTTTGGGGGATACTGTTTATAATCAATTCCTTTCCTTCTTTTTTATCTTGTCGCTTTCAGGTTATTTAAATCTCTATAAATAAAAAATGGCATAAAAAATAGTTTAAAATGGGAGAAATTGGTTGGGAAGTGAAAATTAATGAGATTAGGGTTTTAGATTTGGGATTGGTTTGCTTTGATTAGGGTTTCGGGGTTGTTGGGCTTTTGATGGTGGAGTAAATGAATACCAATTTTTTGATTCAGATTTATGATTGGACCCAAAATTTGTTGTTGAAGTACACCCATAAACCTTTAATGAAAACTAAAAGTGACATATGATGTTAATGACTTTTTATGTTGTTGGATTTTGTTGTGTTCTGTGTGGAAGCTAACATTCAATTATACTGAATGCAATTTGCAAGTACATCATGGTTCACAGTTGCCATTCACCATGGGGCCTGGTAGGTTCCATAGTAAATCAGGGATGAATAGGGTGTATAGGACTGTTGAACTAGTTGTGTGGGTGGATCGAGTTGACTCAGACTAGCTGCAGACAAGCTGCCTGTAACTGGCTTTAATTACTGGGCTTTTGATTTGGGCTACACTTCGGGCCCAATTAGCTATTGGTTTAGGATACCAGGTTTTGAGGAAGGGATTGACTACTTGCCAATTGTAACTGATGCTGACACTTTAGACATGGTGCAGTTTATTTTAGGGGGTATGAGGATTTTAGAGATCTATTTGGTGACTTGTGTTGGTAGGAGGCATTTCAGTGAGAGGGAATTGGAGAACTTTGATGAAGACCCTGACCACTTTTCTTATATTGGTCACTATATTGAGGATTTACCTCTAACAGATGAAGAAGATGTAGTTCCAGAAGAAGATGAGGTTGTTTTGGATAAGGTGTTTGGATTTGAAGGACGGGGCATTGCTGAACTAGTAGTGAGTGGATCATATAGACCAAGACAGTCTGATGGGCCCAGTAGTGGAACAAGGGGGCAATCAGGTATTGGGGCAAGTGGTCAATCAAGTAGGCAACTAGATAATGGGCCAAGTACTGGGTCAAGGAGGCAATCAGGTAATGGGCCAAGTACCGGGTCGATTAGGCAAGAAGGCATTTCAAGGAGAGGTGCAAGGATTGGGCCAGCTAATGGGTCAAGGAAGCAATCAGGAAATGGGCCAAGGAAAAAGTCAAGATCTGGTATTCATATTAGTGAGCCATCTGAAAGGCCTGCACAATCTGTTCCCACTTCAAATGTGACAGGCCCCAAAGGTAAAGGGAAAGAGAAATTGGTTGAAGAACCTGCAACGAAGAAAAAGGTTGGGAGACCTAAGAAGAGGCCATATAACACTTGAAGTGGAGGTGAGTGTAGCAGACCTGTCCCGGAAGAGGAGTTCAGTTCTGAAAGTGATGAGTCAGATGATCCTAGCTACGATAGAATCAGAGACAGTGATTATGAGTTGGATGCAGAGGATGATGAAGTATTGTTTGAGAAGAATGTTGATGGTGATAGGGACAAGGTACCAGAGTATGATGAAATGGGATTCGAGGGCAATACAAGTGAAGGTGATGGTACAGATTAATGGTTTTCAACGTTGCCATGAGTCTGACAGTGATGGCCAAGATATGAGGCCTTTTAGGGTGAAGGGAGATAGGAGATTCTCAGGTTGGCAAGAGTTCAATGAAAACACTGATATGAAGAAGTCAAGCTTTCAACTTGGGATGATCTTCTCCAACTCCAAAGTCTTCAAGCATGCAGTTAGGAAGCATGCAGTCCTTACCAAGAAGGAGCTGAGGTTTCCTAGAAGCACCAAACACCAGGTTTTGGTGAGATGTTTTACTTCGCCAAATTGCCCTTTTTGGCTTTATGTAAGCAGTCCTTCTAAGGATAACCCCACTCTCCAAATTAGGACATTCAGGCCTAGTCACACCCGCAGCTCAATTGCGAAGAGGGTTTACCATTGCCATGCTCCCTTTTTGGCAGAAGAATACAAGGACTGATTTATGGCGGATTCCAAGTGGTTAAGGGAGGGAATTCATAATGCTGTTAACAGGGACTTTGGCATGGAGATAGGGTAACAGCTCTGTTACAGAGCCAAGGCAATATCAACTAAGATGGCATAGGGCAGCTTTGAAGATCAGTACAATCTTCTAGAGTCCTTTGCTCATGAACTGAAGAAGAGGAACTCAGGTTCAAGTGTGTGGATCCAGACATAGATTGAAGGGGAAGTTTGTAGATTCAAGAGAATCTATATTTGCCTAGTTGCTCTAAGAGAAGGATGGCTTGCAGGTTGCAGGCCCATCATGGGCTTGGATGGCTGTCACCTGAAAGATGTTCATAAGGGACAGTTATTATCAGCTGTTGGAATTGATGGCAACAATGGGATGTTCCCCATTGCATGGGCCATTGTTGAGCAAGAAAGTAAAGACTCTTGGACCTTGTTTCTCACATTTCTAAGGGAAGACTAGTTCAAGCCATTATTGCTTTATATCAGATCAACAAAAGGGGCTGGAACAAGCAATCAAGGATCTATTTCCTGATGCAGAGTATCGACATTTTGTCAGACATTTACACAACAATTTCAAAGGTGATGGCCACACTGGATTAGAGTTGAAACAGAGGCTGTGAGCAGTAGCAAGAGCAACCATAATGAGTCAATACACAAAGGCAATGGAGCAGCTAAGGAAGGTTTCGAATATAGAACAAACAAACTTTGAAAAGCTAGACTAGCTAGCAAGCACAAGTTACCCTGCCTCCTATGCAACTTCTAACCAAGCACTCGAATGGTACGGTGAAAATCTTTTCTGGTAAAAGCTTATGAACATTTTGTATCATATGGAGCAAATCAATTAGAATTACAAAGAAATGAAGAAATTTACTACCGCGTGGAGTGTCAGCACACC
Source organism: Rosa chinensis (assembly GCF_002994745.2). Taxonomy (NCBI): domain Eukaryota; kingdom Viridiplantae; phylum Streptophyta; class Magnoliopsida; order Rosales; family Rosaceae; genus Rosa; species Rosa chinensis. The sequence goes on from NC_037091.1 coordinate 43,965,858, forward strand.
TCTGTTCACTAACTGAGAAGTTGAATGTACTAGGTGTCAAATACTGAGAGGCATAGCCTTGCGAATGTGGCCCATGCTATTAACAAGATCTTTGCGGGTGCATACAGGGAACATGTTAATGTTCTTGAGCCCTTTCAACCGCCATAGTACATACGGGAAACTAAGCTGATCGCGAGAAGTAAAACGAACCACCTCGTTGAACCAGAGGCACATAAACATATTAGTCAGTGGAGTATGCCCCCTCACGATAACAGATGCTTCCGCTAGAGCTGCACATGTCAACAATGCATTTAGAAACTGTTGGTTGTCAATTTAAATGTCTAAGGCAGCAAACTACGGGCAAGGACTATAACCCACTTCACAGATTGAACATATATGAACTGGAAGTGGAATGCTGTACGTGAAGGCCAGCAGATCGGCATCACATTATAGATGGGGGAAAGAATGTCAGAAACCAAAAATAAGAATAGAAGCAAGAATCAAAGCTTAAATAAATTGATTAAAAATATGAAAGTTGCAGTTATTTCCTCAAAATCCAGGACCAAGTGATCCTTTTATGAAAATTTCAGATAGGCTTATGCAATGTAGTCAAGATTTTAGAGTTGGTTCATTCATAAAGCATCATACATGTCCATATTTCGTTTATAGATGTAAGAATCTGCAATAACAAAAAGTAGCATACCTTTCTTTCCATTGAATCGCTTGTCTTCTGGCAAGCCATCACTCCGATATTGAGTCAACTGCACCTCAACTTCTTCAGGTTTGGCCTTGTTTTTCTTGACAACAGCCTTCGCCTCGTCATAAATGCTACTACGAGCTCCATGTTCTGAGATTGCAAGTACAGAATTTGTACGCCAGAGAAGAGCTTCGAGCACACCTAAAGGGTCCCTCCTAAATTGGGACTTCGAATCTACCCAAATGGAATACTTTGAATGAGGAAAAAGACGATGCGCCAACATCTAACACCAGCCAAAATATATTCAGTCTCAGAGACACCCATATTTTTATGAATTCAGCCAACACTTGAAATAGACACTCGAATATCTGATACTCAGATATTATATGGAATATTGTCAGCCTGTCATCTGCTTAACATACTTCTGAAATTGATGCGACTACATCAAACAGAACTACTACAGAAAATATATATAATATGCCAATAGCTCTAAGAAATCATGATAAACACATTGCCCGAAAGTAGAAGTTACAAAGAAAAGCATGATCAAGATACAATGCAAGTAGGACTTAATCAAATACAAAATGAATAATAAAATATTTGATGAATAAAGTGAGGGAAAAAACTTGTTACCTTTGGGATTTTTCCATTTAACCTTTGGTCCGCAAAAGGGAGATCTCTTACAACCACAATGCGCCATTTCCCAATAAATCCATCCTCACCAATTCTATGTTCAGCTGACTCTTGAGTACTCACAGTAACTTCATCCCAAAAAGCAACAAAGCAAACCTGCATAAATTAAGCACCACATTATAAGAATAGTGAACTTGTATAGCTCATAAGTGATGCATAAGGGAAAAGATAAAAACCTTCTGAAGGGATGCCTCTGACATTCCAATGGGTTGATAAAGATCATCTCCACCACCAAATGCACAAGTGGAGACTACAATGTCACAACTTTTCATGTAATTATTGTCTTCATTTGAGATCTTAAACCCACCACTTTCACTGTAGAAACCACAGTTTATAGTAACAGTTTCATTTACCTGTGAGTAACAAAAAATTCTAAGAATATGAACACTGCCTCTTCTACAACCACATAAAAAGATAAAACTACATTGACATCACATTCTAAGCAATAAGTTTGCTGTTGACTCTTGATCTTATAAATGATAATGATAAAATATTAAACTAGACGTGAAAATTAAGATAAAAGATGCAGCTTATAACCTTAAACATTTCACCTCTCTGATCTAGAGTTTGATTTCCAGTAAACAAATTAAATCTTGTTGCATCTGTGTGCTCTTGAGACAGGGTGTTGTACCGTCGTCCTAACAACGGAGCATCATTCTCAGTTGTGTATATCAATTTTTTAACAGGACTAGTGGAATCTTGGGGCACAGGAACTTCCAGATGCTCAAGTTGTTCAGGAGATAAGATTGGCAAGCAACCTAGAATAATTCACAAACTCATGTCACACATCAAACTTGTTTAACATTCCAATTTTTTTCTCCCAATTTTGAAGGGCTTCAATTATTTCACATTTCCCTCCAAATTATAGAAATCAAACAAACAACACCGAAAAACCAACTTACGTTGCGTGACGCCACGAACAACCTCAGTGATAGGATCAAGCCGATTCAAATAATTGTTCACCGCAGCGAGTTCTGAGTTATTGAGTTGTGGGGATTTCCAGCCGATAGTCCATGCCTCATACAGAAGCAAACCAATGGCTCCTAGAAAAATCACGAGGGCCCAGAAAAGGGGCCAGTACCTGACCAGATTCCTCACCACTCCGTTCTTGAATCGGTGGTGGTGTTTCTTGCGCTTCCGGCGAACTTGAACGCGCATCCGGCCGAGTTCGTCAGATTCTTCATCCGACACTGCGATTGATATGCTCTTGTTGTTCAACATTCACAGTGGCGTTGAATGCACAAATTGGATTGGAATTGAAACTCAAATTTGGGTGAACTAGGGTTTCTTGACATCCAAGTCTGACCCTCTTGTTCTACCGTTCTGCATGTGCTGACGAAATAGAAGACAGTTGTATCTTTTTTTCTATTTATTTATTTCTTCGAATTTGCTAAAATATTGATCAAGCACGGTTTTTGATGAGGCCATCTTAACTTCAATGGTTGTACTTGACAATGACACTATTATCATTTTGATTAAAAAAAAGATTTGCTAAAGGGCACGATTAATTAGAATTCAATAATTCTATTTATTGGAACTTCTTGTGGTCCAAATCGGACTAAGATTAAGCTTCCACAACCCTCGATCAAGCCTCATCTTCAAAATCTTTTCTCCCTACTGAGGTTTTGGGTTGAGGTTACACCAAATAGTTCTTCGAAGATTGATAGTAAAAACATGAGACGTCAAGAAAGTTGAAGGTATTTTCAAGAGAGAGGAAAGGACGGCTGGATTATATCAATTGTATTTTTTTGTTACTTACAGGAGAGAAAGTTGAGTAAAATCCGCTTCATGGTGTTCTGTGGCTCCAGAGGTGTAGTACGTACACCTAGCTTTGTGGAAATATGTCTGGGATGGCTGATCATGGTATATATATCCTGCACATATCTCAAAACTTCCATGTGTATGCTAAGCGATACCGTTTCTAATTAGAAGTGATATTGATCACGATTCTTCATACATAATAGTTTGGATATGCAATATATTGCTTCGATTATTCGATGAAGTTTTTCTTTTCGGAAAATTCTAAGGTGTTGGGCTGTTTGCTATACAGCCATTTTTTTGAATATTTTGGACCATTAGATTAATAATATATCCAATGACCTTGAATATTTAAAAAGTTGGTGACCTTTTTTTTTTGAGGTAAAAGAGGTCAGTCTTTATTGAGAATTTGGAAAATTACATATGATAACGTTCAGCTGCAATAGCAGCTAATAAGAAGGAAGGAGGAGAAAAATAAAAACATTCATGTACTAGAGAACTAGCATGTGCAGCCATTAGGTGTGCAACCATGTTGGCATCTCTTCTAGTGTGAGTAATCTGCAAATTGGGATTTGAAGCCAATATGGAGTTCAGATCCTCATAGATACGGCCCAGCAAGGAAGTATTAAGCCCTTCAGAGTTACATAGTTGTCGTTGCACCATCTCAGAATCAGTCTCTATTACAGCAGGTAACAAATTCTGATCTAAAGCAAACTCAATTGCCATCTTACATGCCAAAACCTTTGCATGTTCTGGCGAAATTAATCCAGAAAAAGGACGCCCACCACCAGCAACCATACTGCCATATTCATCACGAACCACAAACCCAACACTTCCCATTAGTGAGACATGGTGAAAAGAACCATCCACATTTATTTTCAACAAGCCAAATAAGGGAGCTTTCTATCGAGCAATTCTAGAACGACCACTCGCTTGAGTAATCGGTCTGGTATTATGAAATTGAAACTCATGCAATCTTGCAGTAGACTTAAGAAGCACATCAATAGCATGGCACCTTTTATTGTCCCAAACTCTGCTATTTCTCTCCTTCCAAATTCCCCACAATAGATAGATAAATTCCCCCAAATGCAGTAACGAAAGGTCATGGACACATAAACTTAACCAATGCAACAAATCACAAGATATTGCATAAGAACTTAAACATACTTGGGCCAACACTCCTTTACTTTGGAGAGCCTGCCTTGTAAAAGAGCAATCACGAGTAGGCCAACACTCCTTTACTTTGGAGAACCTGCCTTGTAAAAGAGCAATCACGAGTAATATGTAGTGTAGTCTCAACTGCACTATCACACAAAACACATACCTGTGACTCCAACACCACCCTTTTAGAAATGAGTCTTTCCATGGATGGGAGAATGTTATGGCACACTTTCCACATGTAAATCTTCGCCGAATTAGGAATCTTCACTTTCCATAATTTTTTCCAAAAATCAGTGTTACCTGATAGCTCAAAAGGTACACAAGAAGGAGAATGAGAGAAGGAGAACCTGTAAGCCGTTTTAACTGAATATTTTCCATCTCCTTCCAATTTCCAGACCAGTCTATCATCCACAAAGGTTGGTAACCTATTTACCCCTTAACCAAATCATTAGAAATTAATTATAGAATCTTTTTTCTCTAAAAAATAAAAAAGTAATGAGTCTTTTATTACTAATTAAGTGCATCATTAGTATTTTCCTTAATCGATTATAACTGAGGTCTACTTTGAGTAATTTGTCATTAAATCAAATAATTACTTATATGATGACAATATATTACCTTATAGATGTGGAAATTTAATCTAGATGTGGAAATTTAATTCTATTATGGTATTTATTCCACATATGATCATATTTATAAAAAAATATAAAAAAAGGAAGAAATGATGAAAATGTTGTAAAAAAATGTCCTCTTTTTGGTAATTACAAGGTCTAGGACCACATTTACACGTTTATGAATCATTTTATAAAATTAAAAATGAATGTGTTGTTTTGGGTGATAAATCTTCATATTTTAGACTAAATAAAGCATGTGTCCTCATTCATGTAATAGAGCTCTCAACTGTTTAATTGGGTGGTACATTGTGTAATGTTCCTCATTGAGAAAATAATTACATCACTGACAACGATTATTACGAATATAAGGATAAATGATCAAAAATATTGTAATAAATGTCCTGTTTGTGGTAATTACAAGGTCTAAGACAACATATACTACTTTATGAACTATTTTACAAAATTGACAACAAATGTGTTGTACAAGTGGTAAATCTTCATATTTCATACCAAATAGAGTATGTGTCCTCATTCACGTAATAGAGGTCTCGAATGTGTAATTGGGTGGTACCTTGTGTAATCTTTCTCATTAAGAAAATAATTACATTTTTGACAATGCTTATTACAAATATTATAAGGACAAATGATCAAAAATATTGTAATAAATGTCATGTTCGTGGTAATTACAAGGTCTAAGACAATATATACTAATTTATGAACTATTTTACGAAATTGACGAAAATGTGTTGTACAAGTGGTAAATCTTCGTATTTCATAACAAATAGAGCATGTGCCCTCATTCACGTAATATAGTTCTCAAATGTGTAATTGGGTTGTATCTTGTGTAATCTTTCTCATTGAGAATATAATTACATCTCTGACAACACTTATTACGAATATAAGGACAAATGATTAAAAATATTATAATAAATGTCCTGTTTGTGGTAATTACAAGGTCTAAGACAACATCTACGAATTTATGAACCGTTTTATAAAATTGACGACAAATGTGTTGTACAAGCGGTAACTCTTCATATTTATACCAAATAGAGCATGTGTCCTCATTCACGTAATATAGTTCTCGATTGTGTAATTGGGGTAAACATTTTGATATTTACTCCATTTAGGACAATATTTACATGTATATAGACAATATTACAAATTGATGACTATGTGTTGTTAAATTGGTAATATTTTTTTTTTTTAAATTGCCATGTGTCAAAATTTGAATGGATAACCTGATGACCAATTCATCAGGTTACCATTATATTAAATTGTTATATATTAAAAAAATAAAAATAAAAGGTATGGGATACGGGAGGGTATTGTAGCCTGTCTCCTTCTTTTCAGCGTCCGACGTTTTTTCTCCTCTTTTTTTTTTTTCCTTCGATCGTGTATGTCATGTTTCTCTAAATTTTTTTTTTCTTTTAGATTCGTTTATAATTTTATATTGAAATATGTAATAATGCCACATCATTATCCACATCACTTGGTGTTGTGTTGACATATCATTCAAACAACAAATCTAGACCATTGAACATTTTAAAATTTAATGGCTTACACGATGTGTCAAATTTTGTGTAAATTATGATGTCCATTGATCCAAACCCAAATATCGAAGGCTGAGATAACCTAATTGCACTGCTGGTATATAGAAAAATTTTGGATGAAATCTCGTGCTCAAAGAAATCATTGAAATGGAGCGATGTCTGATTCAGTGATTTTGATGGGATTGAACATATATACTAGCGAAACTGTAATTGCTGACTATCAAGAACGTTGGCGTGGAAGCAGGGACATTATCAACTGTGATGGACTTTGGTTCTCTTTGCTATAAGCCAGTTTCCATTCTTTTACGTACATTGTTAATTACTTCGATCATTCAATTCAGTAAAAGAATGTACGTGTTATTACCTAACTGAATGTTGTCTGCTTAATTTATGAAACATCTTCATTTTCACATCCATATATAGGGAGAAGATTGAAAAGATAAATCGAAAGATACAGACAAAATAAACAGGAACAGATCCAACACAACAAGGCGATCCATGATTATGGTCACAAGAACATAGATAAAGATAATGCATAAAGATTACAGGTCCACGAACACAGATAGGCCGGGACGATGCATGCATAAAAATAGATTAGGGTTACATGAACACAGAAGAAGCACGAACTATTATAGTTTATTCTTTGCGTCATTTTACGGGGTTGATCCACACGCTTCCCTCCCACATATCCTATTTGCGCAGTTATTTGAAATAGGATTTAGGGTCACCGCTCAAAGTCTTCCCTGTTAATCCTCTGGTCTCTTCCGGGCGCCTTCATGGTTTTCTTCTGCTATTCTGAAGAAGTTGAACCCGAAACGAGTTCAGCTATGCCCAAAGCCACAGCAGCTAGTTCCGCAATAGCGCCGGCAACAATGCTTCTTTTGAGAACCAAGAGTAACCGGACGACGCAGCACCATTCTCACCCTGTCCAGTCCAGAGCTTTCCCTGCTTTCATTAGCTCCCATTTCCGTCATCATCATTTTTTTTCCAAGTGAATCTAATTGATTTGGCAACTCACATGTACTCGGACAGTGCTTATATACAGATTCTGTAAGCTGTGGCAGACTGGCAGCGTTGGAACATCAGTTAACTACTACAAATAAAGTCTCCTCCACTTATTGGTCGGCGTTGCTTTGGCAAAGGGTAAAAGGAGTCACCGATTTCCCCCACTTTTCACCGATGGGGACCTCGGTTTCCCTTAGTTGGGAAGGTTTCAAGCAAATTAAAACACATGGCTAATGTCATATCCAAAGGTCTATATCTCTTTGGATTATGGATTTTACAATAACACATCGTTAAAAGATTCTGTCCGTACTCTCTATTCTCTATAAAGAATAATTGTCGTCTTCCTCACTCTTCTTATCAGCTTCAAGTCTCTGACTCTTCCTAAAAATCACATCAAATAAATGAACATATCTACCGCTAATAATTCAACCCCAACCTACTTATTGTCAAAAAAAAAAAAAAAACACCTGCTAACCACAAAACTTACCCTCATCATCTTCTGTAATTCTTGCCATCCGGTGGTTACAACGATCAACTAAATCATCACCCTTGTGGTTATATCAACCAAAGTGAGAAACTTGGTACAGGTGCTTTTTTTAATCTATTTTATTTTATTTTCGATGGCTGAGAATTATAACAATTAATTTTTCATGAATCAAACTAACTACATTTCATTTACGAATGAGACTTATGCCACTACATTTCATTATTTCAATATTATTAGGCTGATACGAGTGCTCTTATTTTTCTTAAATTTCGATGAAATTGGTGTTGTTTTCTTAAATTGAAACAATAAACCCTAATTAATGGGTGGGCGTTACTGAAAGGAAAAGTAATGATAGTGAATGATGAAGATGCTTATCCAACTCGTCCAAATTTCAGCTCAAATTAATACTCTCGTTTACCCTAGTAACAAGTTATAATTCCCTCATCCTATTGAACAGCAAAATGTAAATTTTCGGCTCAACTAATTTATTGAATTATAATATGCCATGATCCCCCTTTCCTACCCTCACAGCAACGACGCCGATGGCCTCTCTCTCTCTCTCTCTCTCTCTCTCGTAGACTTATCCTCCTCGTTCTTCTTGTCTCAACTGATCGCAACACCATCTCCCTCTCCTCCAATTCCTGCAACGTACACTCCCAAATTATAAAGATCTAACTCAATCAATCACAATTCACAAAACCTAAAAATCTAGAAACAAGATAAGAAAATTCGAGGGACTCACGAGGACGTCGAGATCGTCATGGATTGGGGAATCAAGGACGCCGGAGAAGTATGTGGATCAATGACGCATCAATAAAACTCCAGAAATTCTTCACATTTTTATGGGCTTAGAATCTCAAGCTGTACTTTCAGGATTTTCCTATCCAATTTTGTCCGACTGGTACAATCATGTCAGAATTTTAATATGGAACCAAATTCCCTGCTTGTAACCATAGAGATGGAAGCCGGGGCATTTCGATGAAATCCCATGCTCGACGAAATCACTGAAATGGAGCGATGTCTGATTCAGTGATTTTGATGGGATTGAACGCTAGCGAAACTGCAATTGGTGACTATCAAGAACGTTGGCATGGAAGCAGGGACATCATCAACTGTGATGGACTTTGGTTCTCTCTGTAATAAGCCAGTTAGACAGTTCCCATATTCTTTTACATTGTTAATTACTTCATTCAATTCAATACGTGTTTTTACCTAACTGAATGTTGTCTGCTTAATTTATGAAACATCTTCATTTTTACATCCAAAGAGAAGATTGAAAAGTTAACTCGAAAGATACAGACAACATAAACAGGAATAGATCCAACACAACAAGGCGATCCAAGATTATGCTCACAAGAACATAGATAAAGATAATGCATAAAGATTACAGGTACACGAACACATAGGGACAATGCATGCATTAAATTAGATTAGGGTTACATGAACACAGAAGAAGCACGAACTAGTACTAGTTTATTCTTTGCGTCCTTCTACAGGGTTGATCCACATGCTTCCATCCCACATATCCTATTTGCGTGCGCGCTTGTCTTGGAAATATTGTTTAGGGTCACGCTCAAAGTCGTCCCTGTAAATCCTCTCGTTTCCCCCGGGCGCCTTCATGGTTTTCCTCTGCTTTTCTGAAGAAGCTGAATCCAAAACCAGTTTAGCTGCGCCCAAAGCCACAGCAGCTAGTCCCGCAATGAACCAAGGGTTACCGGACGGTGCACCACCATTCTCACCCTGTCCAGAGCTTTTCCTGCTTTCATTAGCTCCCATTATTTTTCCTCAAGTGAATCCAATTTGATTTGGCAACTCACATGTACTCGGACGCTGCTTATATACCGATTCTGTAACCAGCTGTGGCAGCGTTGGATCACCGCTACAGAGTTGAGCAAAAGTCACCTCCACTTATTAGTCGGCTTTGCTTTGGCAAAAGCTAAAGGGCTTTTCTTTGGCAAAAGGAAGGAGTCACCTATAGTAAATTAAGGAGCACCTATAGTGACCTCGGATTCCCTTCCTAGCTAAGGTTTCAAGCAGATTAAAACACATGGCTATTTGTCATATCCAAAGGTCTATATTTCTTTGGATTATGGATTTTACAATAACATCTTTTCTCTACTCTTTATTGTCGTCTTCCTCACTTTTCTTACCAGCTCCAAGTCTCTAAGCCTAAGTTTCCATAAAAAAAATATGATTTTACACGTTGTGTCAAGCACTCAAGCTGTGTTGTCTTAATCATATTATGGATTTCTTTTTCTTTCCTTTTTTTTTTTTTTACTTTTCATTTCCCTTTTCTCATTTTCTTTTTTAATCTTCCTTTCTTCTTTTTTATACTTTTTTTTTTTACTTTCCTATTTTACTATACCCATTCATTTTCTTTAAGTTACTATGCAACGAACATAAGGACCCGGTCAAATTTTCACACTAGGTCTCTGAATTCTCAGGACCGGCCCTGTCTCTAACCATCTCCTCTTCTTTATCATATCAAATACATGGACATATCTACCACAAAAATTATCCTCATCATCTTCTTTAATTCTTGCCATCTCCCCAATGGTTACATCAACTAAATCAACACCCTTGTGATTACATCAACCAAAGTGAGAAATTTGGTACAGGTGCTCTTCTTTTGTTTTTTATTTTATTTCCAACAACTGAGAATTATAATAATTAATTTTTTGTGAATCAAACTTATGAAGGAGAGATGTATGCCACTAGATGTCAATACTATTGAACTGATAGGCGTGCTCTTGATTTTTTAAAATTTCAATGAAGTTGGTGCTGTTTTCTTAAAATTGAAACATTAAGACCTAATTAATGGGTGAGCGTTATAGAAAGGAAAATTAACGGTAGTGAAGGATTAAGATGCTTATCCAACAAAAAAAAATATAAGGAAAAAGACGGCACTGAAAAATCGGAAGAGTGCGCAAGAGAGAAAAAAGAAAAAGAAAAGAAAGTGTATACAGTGCACCAACATGCACTTGCATTAACAAGAATAGATGACTGTATAATATTAAACATAATTTTTGGTTATTCAAAAGGAATTGCCTATAAATATCAACGGCTCAGATATGCCAGAATTGCTAGTTCACTTACACAGGGCACTGTCGGTGCATAGAAGAATTTTTCAAAAAAAAAAAAAAGAGAAGAAGATGATTGGCAATAACAAATGAAAATGAAAACCAAATTTATCATAGACCATTAGATCTTACAATAGACTCATTTTAATCCGATTTAAACCTTAGTTTAGGTAAAAATCTAACTCAGGAGAGGATTCAGCCATTCATGTCCAAAATGAGTATTTAATCAATTTATCACCAATTGAGCAAATTGAGCTGAACATCTTCGCCATTATCTTAGTGACTAAGAGAAGTGCATTTCGTTCATGTGTTATTTGAAGATTTTACACTTTTGTAGCCTTGTAGGCTTGTAATCTCAAGCTGTACTTTCAGGATCCTGCTATCCAATTCAGCATGTCACAATTTTAATCTGGAACCAAATCCCTTATATAGCTTTATGTAGCGAAGTCTAGTACAGCGATTTCCATGGATGTGAACACGCTCCCAACTACGTTGGCATGGAAGCAGATACATCAACATGATGGGAGTTTGTTCTCTCTTTCAAGCCCAGTTTTCATTCTTTTACATTGTTACTTCAGTCAATTCAAGTAAACAGCATCAAGAATGGCATAACTGAATGTGTACGTTATCACCTAACTAAATCGGATATTTTTCGATAGTCTGCTTAATTTATGAAGCATTTTCATTTTCACATCCATAGATAGGTTGAAAAAGTTAAATTGAAAGACACAGAAACCATAGACAAGAACAGATCCAACACAGCAAGACGATCCAAGATTATGGTCACAAGAAACATGGATAAAGATGATGCATAAAGATTAGAGTTACACGAATACTGATAGGCCCGGGATAATGCATAAAGCTAGATTAGGGTTACATCAACACAGAAGAAGCACGAACTACTACAACTGAATGTGGGGTTGATCCACATGCCCACATTTCCTTGCGCAAGTCTTTGAAATAGGAAGCAGTGTCATGTTCAAAGTCGTCCCTGTAAATCCTCTGGTCTCTTCCGGGCGCCTTCATGATTTTCCTCTGCCCTCCTGAAGAAGTTGAACCCGAAAGGAGTCCCAAAGCTACAAAGTCCCGCAATACCGCCGGCAGCAACTGCTCCTTTGGACAACTCAGAGTCACCAGACGACGCAGCACCATTTTCAATTTCTTCGTCCTGTCGAGAGCTTTCCCTGCTTTCATTACCTCCCATTTCTTCCTTTCTGCTTTTTTTTTTTTTTTCGCAAGTGAATCCAATTGATTATGTGAAGGACTTGTACTCGGACGGTGGTGCTTATATACAGATTCTGTAACCTGTGGGGATTAATTAATGGCAGCGTTGGAGCACTTTCTAGCTTTGATCTTTTCGATTACCATGAAGTAAATGAATAATGGACTCCGTTCAACCACTTTCTTGATGAAAATATGAGGGGAGGGGGAGGAGTGCCTCCGCTACGACTTCCAATGTATGAGCTTTATTTCTATTTGAACTTTTTTTCTACGGTCAGTATGGCATTGTGAAATGAAGTTATCTTTCCTCATCAACGGTTAACATTGTAATTTTTGTTTAATTATATATAAATAGTGTAAATAAATATGATAACTTTATTCTCAATATTATAATTTTAATAGCATCCTTCATGATCCTCCTGCTTTAATCACTGAAGGATTGTTGGAGCTCCTAGAGCTAGGAGTTTCAATGCCCGGGCTAGTTTTTCTTTTTTTCGTTGTTTTCTGGGCTGTTTGCCCTTTTTGGAAAAAAAAAATTATAATTTTAATCGCAATTTTGATTCAAACAACTTCGTTTAGGGAAATTCTAGTGTAGTGGTGGATATCTCATACCCACATTTACAAAAGTGAGAACAAATTTTATTGTCAAAGTTGTAATTTGAGTCCTACTTTGTGTAATCTTAGTTCTAATAATGGTCTTATGACATTTTACAAGTTTTTGAACAAATTCGTTGTCAATGTTGTAATCTTAGTTCTTACGACATTTTTACAAGTTTTGAACAAATTTGTTGTTAATGTTGTAATTTTTTTTTTTTTTAAAGGGGTTTGAAACCCAACCTAACTGGGAGGCTCAGCCCCACGTCCGAATATTATTAATAGAAGAAGGATGATTGTACAACAAGGGGGACATATAACCTTCAACTCGAGTACTAGTACAAGAATCCTCATAGAGGACATCCTGGATAATCGTTGTAATTTTTATTTAACTATATGTAAATAGTGAAAATAAATATAGTAACTTTTATTCTCAATGTTGTAATTTTAATTCAAATACTTGTAAATTTTTGTTCAAATAATTGTAAATGAGGGTATCTCAGACCCACCAGTACACTAACTTTGTCTCCTTTGTTCAACCCTAGGGTCACTTGAATCGAGTCCATTGTTGTCTTGCTAAATGGGTTTTCTAAACCTCTGTACGCTTTGCTGCCCCAAATCCCCAACTGAACCCAATTCCCAATAAACTCCTTGTAGAGAGCCCTAGTGTTGACGGTAATCACAATATGGCAACTTATTCATGATCAGTAGTTCTTACAAAGAATTTCATGTATGTAAGACTTCTCTAAGATTTAGGAGGCCAAAAGAAGCAAAGCAAGAGTACGTACCAGTCCAGACGTACTCTTTTTTATATATACATGGTTACTGGTTACATATACATGTACGACCGCCGCCATATTAACAAAAGCAAGCCAGAGTTCTACGTACCAGTACTACACTGGTTTTTATTCATATACATCTATGTTACACATGGTACGTCATGTCCCTACTACTACTTGCTGTCAGCGTGGAGGCCTTGAAAATAGCCCTTAGGGTTACTCTCAAAGACGCCCCTGGATATTGTAGCATCTCTTCCGGGGGCCTTCATGGCTCCACCAGAACTGGCACCCGAGGACACTTGCCCTCCAGTTCTTCCTCCGCCACCGCCAGTTTTGGCACCTCCGCTGCCACCGCCTTTGGAACCTCCTGCTCCACTGCCACTTTTGGCACCTCCTCCGCCACTTTTGGCACCTCCTCCACTACCGCCACCCTTGGCACCTCCTCCACCACCTCCTTTGGCACCTCCCATATTGTAATTAAAACAAATGCACGTTCACCCACTTCTGTTTTGCTACTGCTTTGCTTTTACAGAGGACAATGCATGGTCGATATGGCTATATACTGCTGCATGCATGAGTCGGTCTCCAAACTTAATTAATTCATTAGTGTTGTCCAGGGCCTTCCATTAACCTTTTTCGTGTCAGTTGAATTTCTACCATAATCCTTTAGACTCGACTCGATGATAAACACGTAACCTGTCAAATTTAAATCTGTTACTGTACATGGTTCTTATCCCCTTCGGTATCGGCTTAGATCGAATACTTCGGATCGGACTGTTAGAGATATTGCTTCTTTACTCTCCTGGTTATATCTCCAAGTAATATAGACGTGTCGTTTGCATAGTTCCTCGTGTGGTTTAGATGATTAGCTAGTGCTGGTCCATCCATGCATTGGCGGTTCAGGAAATTCAGAGAGTTTTAACAGTCCTCAACTTTTTCTTGTTTTACCGTATAGAAATTCAATGGGTCTCCGATGTTAAATGATGGTTAATGACTTCAATTAATTTGTGAAAGAGTAGGAGGCATCGGTCCTTGGGTTTAAAATCTTCAAAGTTATGTGATATGGCACGGATTGTGGTTTAGGGTTCCAATCCCATTTGACTGACTCGTCCCCAAGTTTTTGACTTGGGATATCCCTATCAAAATACATCTTTTATTTGTAATCCCACGCTCAAATTGAACCATAGATTAGTTTCATCGTACGTGTATATGTGTACCACTGCATATAGCGACAATTCTTTCATAACTTTCATTGCGAATTCACATACCGTAGAAAAATAAAATTAAATATAAATATTAAAGGCTGAGATAACTTAATAGGTGTTGATTACTTGTACTATTGGTGCATAGAAGAATTTTCCTATTTTCAATATGTGATATTTTCCAAATAAAGTAGAATCAGCTTGTCAATTAATGGATGAAAAACTTGCTATTTTGAGTGATCGGTTAGATAGTTCGACTGATCGATACACAGGTGATTAAGAAAATGCAGATCGTTTTATTGATAAACTGGCTCTCACATCAGGAGATGAGATCTAGGTGCTTGTTCCTAGTTGGTATGGGGGATCTCCCAGGTAGCGTTGGATCCATCTCATGGGGCAAGTGCAGTTCTTCTATATTGCTGTCATTTGGTGAAGGCAACTCAAAAGTTTTTGTCAACTTGAGATGAAGACTAGTATACAATTTATTCTGAAATCATTTGACATTTCAATTGAATTTCAAGAGAGAAAAATAAATGTAAACAAATTAAACACAAGAAATTATGGCTGGCATTCGATTATCATTTCTACAGCTGCACCCATGAAATCAAGACCACCAATCCCCAGCAATTCCATAGCAAGCTCCGTCTCATTCCACTCATTCAGCTTCTTACTGATTATCTTCAAGACATGCACATCCACCTCCAACACCCAAGTTGGCATGCAAATCACCATCAAGCTTATGAATCCCAACAGATAAGCTCGCCAAGTGATCTCATCACAACGAAGTATTATCTGCCCTTTTAGTACAGTTACAATAAATTCCATGTGGGATCCAAGGATCTTCCGACGACGCTTGGATCCCCATGATGATGAGTCAACACCCCAAACGAAAGCTCCGCACAAGGATGCAAAATATGCAACCACATATCCTTTTAGCCATGCAACTTGTGGTGATTCTCCTTGACTGGAGCTGTGATCAGATACAAACCACGATGGTAAAAACTCTTCGAACAATGACTGCACCAGACCTAAGCCTCCGGATGACCATACTAAAGATGCTGCAAGGGAAGCCACAAGCTTACCCCGTGTCAGGTTTGAAGCCAGTTGAAAATGTCCCTGTATCCTCTTCATTTTCTTGCATTCCTCCACATTAAACCCGCTTCTTGTTATCTCTCCTACACATTCTATCAAGAGGGAAACAATCTCTTTGTTCAAGAAGAAGACGTCAGATAAATGTGGATAAACATGCATGTAAAGAATCCCAGGGGAAACAGGAGAAACACTGTCGTGAGCATGAGATACGATCCCATGGCCAAGAAGAGCTCCAATACCACCATTGTGTGAGAGAGGATTGGAATGCAGGCCAAGTATGGCAGTGAAGCAGCTTCTAAGAAGCTGCACAAAAGCCTGTTGGTTTTGGAGGAAGACAGTACGAGATGAAGAAAACACAAAGAATGCACTCCAACGCTTTGCTTTCTGGCTCCACAGTGAATACACAATTGGCATGCAAGGCCAGGGGCAACCTGCTGAGACGGAGGCCAATACCTGTGCAGGCAAATCCAGATACCGTATTGAATCTCTATCAGTTTTATATGCTATAGTCAGGCACAATAAGGCAGCCAGGGGCAATGGCAGTGTAGCTTGACCGCTTCCTGTGAGGACAAACCCTTCGTCATAATATATTGAAGAAATAGACTCTAGAACCAACTGATGATAAGAATTTTAATATCTATTTCTAGTATTATCTTCTTTAAATGGGAGTATAAGTTTATGCTCCTCAGTTGTTAACTTAAGTATGTACATCGATGTATGAACAAATGTTTTACAAACTTTTGACATTATTCACCATGCTTATTCACAAAATGTACAAACAAAAAAATAAATAAATAAATAAACAATGAGTAGAGACCTGAAGAAGCGCTTGAGACGTCAACAGCAGTGGCAGCTACAATTGTCTTTATCTTTTCCTCGACGAATGACAAATTTGCATCAGGGCAGGGCCAATCTGTTCCATTCATTGAAGCTGGTTTCCAAGTACCCCTGGTTACTTCAGCTGTCAAGTAGCTCACAATGGTTCCCAAAGATGCAGGAAGAAAATCAACCAAGACTTTGAGCCCTACAGAGATTAGGACAGATAGGCTTAGTAGTACTCTCTTTTTAGAATTTGCTGGCACATCAATTCACAAAAAGGAAGTTTTGTTGATGTTTTCACTTCCCAGGTACACACTCTCATGACTGCTTTCAAGTGGGTTCATTCCATTGAGTTATGGGAAATGAGATGACAGTACTACACTTACCCATAGCCAATTTGCGGGGAGAGAGTCTTCCATTGGCACAGGCAGTTAAAGCAGCATCAACCACATAGTGAAGAGCTGCCAGAATCTCCCAAGCAGGCAGTTTACCTAAGTAAATAGATTCATCTGCTTCTCTAAATGAACTGCAACTTCCAGAATTATTAGAATCTAAAGACTGTCTTCCTTGCTCCTTCTCTTTGAATATAAAGTTGAAAAGCTCATCAACATGGTGAGGAACATGAGTTCCGCGGGCAACTCCAGAGAGGGTTGAAGATATGCATGCGTTGTGCTGATTGTACCAGGCTTTCAATTTTGGAAATGAATCAATGTAGATGGGGTGTGCAGATGATGAGCTTGCAACTGATGATAATCTCCTTTTATTACAATCCTCAGGAGCATCTCCAGACGAAGTAAGGTGGGAGTTTCGTATTAGTAGAAGGTATTCAGGAGTAAGGTTGGATCCAACTGTTGGTATATCTGCTGGTCGAGCTCCAAAGCAACGATCAAACCTCCACAGTTTTAGAAAAAGAGTAAATCCATTAGAAAACACAGTATGAGCAGAAGTCTCATTTTCTGTTGTCTGACTGCCTGAGATACTGGGTACACATGACCCAAAAATCTCACAGATTGCCATTAATGAACATGCTAGTTGAGGAACCTGGCAAAGACAGTACAAAACCAAATGAAATTTCAATTGAATTATATTTTGATGCTATGCATAGTGTTCGCGCTGGTACTTGGAAATGGCAGACTTGCTGAAAGAAAAACAACAGCGGAATAGATGAAAGTGACATGTACCATGCCAAGTAGCGAGAAAATCTTGATACTATCAATGGTAGAGATCCCAGAAAGAAGTGCATTTAGCACTGAAGCATGACCTATGAGATGGCTGCCACTTTCAGAATGATTTGTAGAAGATGGAGGAGACAACAACCTAATAATAAAATGAGCAGTGTGTTCCTACATGAGATTCAGAGCTCAACTTAATCAGAATGACTAGAAAGATAGAATTCCAAAGTTACCAACTATTACCAAACACAATAAGATTAATTACCTGTACATTCCAACCTTGAGTGAGGGAGGCTCCACAAAGGATGGTAGCTGCTGATATCTTTTCATAATCTGATCCACTGACGGCTATCTCAAATATCTTCTCGAGCTCTGTTAAGCTTCCACCCAAACAATGAGCTTACATTCAATAGCTTACATAATGTCATCAATTCAGAAAAATACATAGAAGCTTGTAAGTGTTTTTCAGAAATTAGAACAGAAAAATGTATGATTTTAGTTAATATAACCCATGAGGAATAAGTTTGTACCTTGATGCAGGAGTTGAAATCAATGCCTTGGTCATTACTGGTGTAAGCGGTGCCCCCTGCATTAATGACGACCAACAAGGCACTTGGGAAGGTACATTAGAAGGTAATTCATTGATGCATCCTTTAACATAGCCTGGCCAGAAATATGCTGATGTGTCTAGTAGGTTTCTTGCTATACAAGCCTCAACAATCAGATGACGCATGTTTCCTGCTGAAACAAGGAGATGGAACAATGTTTAGGAGAGAATCACATGAGATTACAATAGAGTGCCGATTTTAAACTTCTGTAACTGAAAGCTCAACTTAAACCTAGAACTAGTTTTACTTACAGTAGTCTACAGATACATCGTCCATACTGATGCAATCCAAGTACGCACTTTCAACACTAGTCCCTGAAATAAAGAACATTGCTTTTGCAGCAGCGCGATTTGCTGCAGAAACTGCAGAACGAGGGGGAGCCAGGAGTCCTATAAAGTTTCCCAGCATTTGTAAGCTGGAGACTAAATCGTGGTGGGACTTTCCCGTACCCTTTTGTTTCTCCTGTTGATTGGCAAAACTATAGTCTGTCTTGTCTACTTTTGCACTTTCATCTTCATCAATAAGACTGGCAACCACGAGTGTAGTGATAGACAGCAACATGCTAATGCGCGAATCATGATGAGGCACAGGTGAATCGATAGGATTCCTCTCCTAAACAGGTTAATGGAAATAGAAAACAAAAGGCAATCAGCTAGATTTCTTGAAATGATATTGTAAGAGATCAACGAGGAAGCGATACTTCATTCAGTCAGAGTGAAAACAATTTTGACAGTAATTGAGTATAGCTCATTGCACCAAGAACTCAACCAACCAAAGCATGTATTTCCTTGCTGACTAAGTGACTATCAACTTAACAACAACCAAAAAAAAAAATGTGTTGAAGCAAAGAATATCACGGTCAAACAATAAGACTCTCTAACCCTTTGGACAAGACGAAGTGCTGCAATCCATAGGTACAAAAAGGTGTCATGCCAAGTGGCACAATTTATGGCTCGAAGAATCTTGATCAAACCTGAAGAGAGAAAAACTTTTATTTCTGTACATATACGTTGTGAATAATTGGTATATAACGATTAATCTGATATAATAACAGCTTTACCTGTGAGAATATCAATTAGACTCGTTGCATTAATGACCCTTGTAAGAGTCAAGGCATCTTCTAGTACCAGATCAAGTGGAAGCCATATGGTAGAGCGACCAGTTCCATGGCATAGTCCAACAGAAGAATCCCTAATCTCATGGCACTTTTGCACTGAACATGAACGCAGTTTGCATTTAGTTGAGTCTGTGCAAATATCAGAAGCCAGCTGCAGAAGTGCCTCAGGACTAGTAACTTTGGCATGTTTCAATGCTGATGAATCTTCTGCGAGCAGCTGTAATTGCTTTATAAAACCCTCCCAGTGTGTAGGCCTGACACAATGGCAGTGAATTTAATTTCAAGCAAACAGAATATCGAAGGTGTCTCATATTCTCATAGCCTCATGTTCTTTCACTTCTACTATATGACACAATAACCACACAATCCATAAAGTTTGAATAAGGATGTGTACATGTTTTGTTTTGCCAAGTTCAGAATCTTGGAAGTCAACTTGTTTTGCAGAAATTGTGTGATTAACTC
The DNA here is from genome assembly GCF_002994745.2 of Rosa chinensis. NCBI lineage: Eukaryota > Viridiplantae > Streptophyta > Magnoliopsida > Rosales > Rosaceae > Rosa > Rosa chinensis. The sequence continues at coordinate 43,985,948 of NC_037091.1, forward strand.
AATAGCCATCACAGTATTCCGACTCTGCAATCTCTCATAGCGTTCATTACCCTTCTCGTAACCATCTATCTCCATTTCTTGGGGTTTAATTACCCATCTAGACTTCTTTTCTGGGTCATCATGTTCCAGCAACCCCTCATCATCCAATGATGCATCAATCAACTGCCACACAGTTGAGAAGATGAACCCAACGACAATAGTCCCAGCATCACTAGTTTGAAGACCAAAAGTCTGGGACAAATCAAGGATATCATCTATTGATTTCATAACCCTGTATAACAAAGATAGGTCAAACAATGCAAAAGAAACAACCCCAATTAGACACGTGAAAAACCCCAGAAACTCACATTTGATAATTAGGCCAATTTATCTGAGATCTGAGTGAGAAAGCATGCCTCTTTAGGAGCTCCATGTAAAGTCTATAAGCTGCAGGCTGGAATCGTCGACTCGGAATAACCCTGTAAAACCAATCCATGCATGTTTATGCCCCATGAAAATGCAACCATATTCATCCAACAAAACGCGAATTGAAAATGGAAACAAAGACCTGGATGAAAGCAGTGCAAGAACAAGCATAGAGGGCACCATGTTGTATACCATGGCCTTTTCGAGAAACTTCCACAAAATGGGCACATTGTTTTCCCAACAAATGTATGAGACCATCACATTGGCGAGCTCCGTTGAGGGCAGGGACACCCCTGCCGAGCTCAAAATCGACGAGACTTCCACTGACCAGAGCAAAGGATCACTACCCTTTTCTTGAGCCTCCTTGGTTTCCTGTATGACATTATCCCAGAGGCTGCTTTGCTCGAAAAAAGCCATTTCTCAGTCACATTGGCGTGAGAGTGATTCTGAGAAACTGAGCAATGCAGACTAGGACTGCAACTTTGCGTTCTGTGCATGTACGTGTTTTAGGTGCTAAAACTTAGGGGTATGATCGGTCAACCATGGAGAAAGTCAAGATGGTGTAAGATTGCCACCTGTGTACAATCTTGTTGAGATTTAACTAATGGATTATTATTACATTTTTGGCAAAGAGCTAAAATTTTGTTAGATTGCAGTTTTGGACCTTGGGTTCATGTGCTTATAACAATGGATGTGATTTTCTAGTGGACATAGCAACTCTGAACCTTTCACTACAAAAATAAGTTACTTCTGGCAATGAGACTAATTTACACCAGATTTAACACATACATCTGCCGCCTGAAAAACAAATTGAAAATCGGGGTTGAGGGAAGGGAATTTACATCTCATTTTCAACTATGAGTTCGGCAGCTGCTCCCATTGTACCAACTCCACCAATCTCCAACAAGGCTATAGCAAGTTCTTCCTCATTCCATTTCCTTAGACCATTACTCAGTCTCTTCAATACTTGTACATCCATTTCTAGCATCCAATTTGGTGTGCAGCCTACCATTAGAGTTACGAAACCAGACACGTAGGCACGCCACGTTGCCGAATCACAACCAAGTGATATCTTCCCATCAAGTGCACTTGCAAGAAATTCCATGTGGGTGCCAAGGATTTTAGGCCGCCGTTTTGATGCTGCTGATGATGAATCAACTCCCCAAGCAAAGGCTCCACAAAGCACTGCAAAGTATGCAAGTGCATAGCCCCCAAGCATGGCTACCATTCCTTCTGACCCTTGTTTCTGCTCAGACCAGTGCATAGATATAAACCAAGAAGGCAAAGTTTCTTTGATCAATGACTGAACCAGACACAAGCCTCCTGTTAACCATACTAAAGACGCCCCAAGTGAAGCTGCTAGTTTCACCTGAGTCATTGCTGTAGCAAGTGAAACCTGTCCATATCTCATTCCATTTGTGGTCTTTGACTTGGGAAGCACACTACATGCTATCTCTCTTACAGAATGCATCAAGATGGTAACAATCTCTTCGGTCATGAAGACAATATCTGCTATTGACCGGTACACACGTAGATAAAGAATTCCTGGTGCAACAGGTGAAATTTCACCACAGAAATGGGATCCGAATCCATGGCCAAGAAGTGCTCCCACACCACCATTGCTTGAGGTTGGAGTGGCATCCAGGCCAAGTGTCGCAGTAAAGCAGCTTTTAAGAAGCTGAACCACTGACTGGCTGTTCTGCAGGAAAACGGTTCGAGATGCAGAGAAGACAAGGAAGTCACTCCATCGCTTCGCCTTTTGAGTCCACAGAGATGCCACAATTGGCATACAAGGCCATGGACAACCAGCTGCAAGGGACTCCAAGGTGGGGCCAGCCAAACTGAGGAAACGTTCTGATGCTCTGTCGATCTTGTATGTAATGGTAACACTTACAAAGGCAGCTAGAGGTAGTGGAAGTGTAGCTGGAGAGCTTGTCCCTGTAGAAGTCAAGACTCAGTCAAATATTCAAGGGAAGATAGATTTTTATTGTGGTTGTAATTAAGACTGAAAGTGCTTCAAAAAATAAAATTATAATAATGATAATACCTGCAGCAAGGCTAGGGATATCAACACCAGTAGCAGCTAGGATTTTCTTGATCTGTTCCTCAACATAGGATAGATTCACAGCCGGACTGGGCCAGTCAGTTCCATTCATAAAAACTGGTTTCCAAATTCCTCGAGTTACTTCAGCAGAAAAGTAGCTCACAATGGTCGCCAAACATGCAGGAAGAAAATCAGCTAAATCTTTAAGCCCTGAAATAGTGAAAACTCTTCATTTAATAATGGAGGTATAAGTTTGTAATGATTTTTTCTCTCTTAAAACTGAATGCCACAACTAGTATACAATTTCAGTTCTTGTATATTTACAGATTAAATGAAGACAACTTGAGTAAATCTTAAATAACCTGTTGCATAAAATTGATTGATAACGTTGTGGCCAATATAAACTGGATCATTCTTTCAGGATTAAGTTTATGAAAAATCACCACTTAGAAACTATTTCACATATCCCTTAGATGTGGCTATACACACACACACACACACACACAATTCAGCAACCCCAAGAAAATAACACAAGGTGACAAGGCTAACCTGTAGCCAGCTCACGAGGAGAAAGTCTTCCATGAGCACAGGCTGTTAGAGCAGCATCAACCACAAAGGGAACAGCTTCTAGGATATCCCAAGCAGGTAATTTAGGTCTTAGAGAGTTGTCTTCGTTTCCAGGTCCAGAAGAACTACCACTTGGAGAATTCACAGAAGTTCCAGACTGGTTTCCTCTACTGATCTTTTTGAACATCATGTTAAGAAGCTCATCAACAATCTGATGGACAGGGGTTCCATGCACAAGACCAGAGAGTGTTGAGGCTATACATGCTTGATGCTGCCGATACCAAACTTTTAGTTTTGGAAAAGAGTCTACAAATACAGGTTCTGGATATGATGAAGTTGCAACAGCAGACAATCTCCTTTTATTTCGATCCTGGTGAGCAGTTACAGAAGATACCAGGTAAGAGTTTCTTACTGACAGGAGGTACTCAGGTGTTAGTCGGGATGCAACTGTGGGTACATCTCCTACCCCATGCTCAAGAGGAGGATGATTAAACCTCCAGAGCTTCAGAAGGAGAGTGAATGCATTTGAAAACACAGCATGGGCAGAGATTTCTTCTCCTGTTGCTAGAGTCCAAGAGAAATTGGGAACACATGAACCAAACACCTCACAAATTGGCATCAACGAACATGCAAGTTGTGGGACCTGATAAGAAATTAAGGAAACTAAATTACATTAGTTTAAATCTGAGATGAAGGTCACCATGAAAATCCAACCTTCCCAGACCAAAAAACAGAGATAATTAATGAAAAAGGCTTCTGATTATGATGAGAGGGGAGTGTTTGCAACCTCTTCCGCTTAAAATACTTAAGCAGCTTGCAGAGGTGCAGGGGTGAAGAAGCTTTGAGATAGAGTAAGGTTTTAGTTAGCTTTATGGGCATCTGTTTCTGTTGCGTTATAAACTACAGTCGTTCTTCAATTCTGCCAGATTAAGGCAGCTGTAGTTTAAGGTTTTGATTGAATAGGGTGGTTTGTTCTTTAGGCAACCTACCTTTGATGCAGCTTTCTGGTTTTTCCTGTTGTTTTGCAGTTGTGAACATGTTGTCCATTTTTAATGTATCATTCTTTGTGATCAACAAAAATGGTTTATTTCCAAAAAAGGAAAATACATGAACAAAAGTTATCCCAGGTCATACACAGACCAAATTGAATTCAATTCAATTGAGATCAATAGTCAAAATGACACTGATTAGACCACTAAATGCAGGGATCTTTTCCCTATCTATTTGACCTCTATCCGACCAGCCTGCTTCAACTTTCCTGATGTTGGCAGCTAAGAAGCAGAGCTGGAAGAGACAAAAAAAAATATTTATGCTTGAATTACTAGGCCTGCTGCAGGGTTCCTTACTACCAGAGAGCATTGATTAAAATCTACAACATCATGTGTTATACTACATTTACACTTCAAATTTTCTTAGCTTTCCCCTTTCCTTAATGAAATTACTGATCTAAATCCAAAAGGAAAATCCAATCAAAAGCCAAATTGATATTTGAGACAGACGATTTACTAGCACTCTATGTTTAAAGTGAATTAACTACAATAATGGGTGCTCAATCACTAACTGTAGCTATAAGAAGTCCTAACAACCTTATTTCTTATCCTTCACTTTTGGTTAAGGGAAAGTTAAACATACCAAGCCATGTAAAGAGAAAATCTGAACACAGTCAACAGATGCTATTCCAATAATGAGGACGTTCAGCATTGGAGCATAACCTATCAAATGGCTATCACTCCCAGAATAATCAGCAGGAACCGGAGGAGACAATAATTGAATGATAAAATGAGCAGTATGCTCCTGCATAAAATGTGAACCATAAATTAATCAGAGAGTGATTGATTCAGAAAGCATGGCAAGATGCATTATGATCAAAACAACATGAAATGCAACAAAGCTACTGCCTTGTATTATTGTAGAAAAGGAATACAAGTTGTTAATCATTTTCTTCACCTGTATATTCCAACCCCTAAGCAGTGAGGCCCCACATAAAATGGTAGCAGCAGATATCTTCTCATCGTCTGATCCATTGATTGCAATTGCAAATACTTTCTCGATTTCTGCTAAGCTTCCATCAAATCCATGAGCTTAAATTCAGTAGCTTTACCTTTGGGTAAATTTACAAAAAAGAGCATCTGATATACCTGGCTTCAGGAAAGAAAAAGGAGTAACTGAAGACCAGGCCATAGGCAAAGAAGTTAAAAAGGTAATCTAAAGTCATATGTGCCTGCAAAGCTACCCTTTAATCTTTTATACACCAGATGACCAGAACCACCATAGATTATGATTCATAGTGCTAGTGACAAAAGATATAAGCATTTGTAGGCCACATTGTTTAAATTCTTAAAGTTGTATCCATCATAATAATGCATTATCCACAATTGGCTAACAAGTCGAGAAATTACTAATTGATTGGCCCTTCCGTAAAGTGGTAATATGCTTTAAGGATTCAAACATATACCATAAAAATACAAAACTCCCTATGCATTTATATTTGACAGAGGTAATATAGGAACAATAGCTTAAAGCCAGAGAAGCAGCAGAGACCATAACCTTTTCAGAAATGATTCACTATGATAGAACTCTAAAATTTGTGGAAATGAACTGGCTAAACTATCAAAGTTATAACAAATTCTATGTGTTAAGAGCTCATATACCTTGAAGCAGGAGTTGAAACCAAAGCATTAACCACGACCGGAGTAAGGGTAGCCACCAGCATAAATGTTGACCAGCCAGGCACTTGAGTTGGCACACCATGAGGTAACTGGTTTATACGTCCATTGACATAACCTGGCCAGGAATATGCAGATGTGTCCAGTAGATTTCTAGCAATGCAGGCCTCAACTATCAAATGGCGCATGTTTCCAGCTGTAAACAAGCGCATCAACCTAAGATAAGAACTCCAAACAGATATACAGACTGCACATAATAAAATACAACATCAAACTTGAAGCTGTGTATAAATGAGAGCTAGATATTTTACTCACAAAAGTTGATGGGCATTTCCTTCATACTGATGCACTCAAAGTATGCACTCCCAATACTGACACCTGAAAGAATCAGCATCGCTTTTGCAGCAGCCTGATTGGCAGCAGAAACAACAGATTGAGGAGGAGTCAGCAAACCCTGATAATCACCCAACACCTGTAAGCTGGAGACTAAATCATGGCGGCGGTTTCCTGGAAGCTCTTTTTCTTTCCAGCTGTTGATGGAACCACATTCTACTTCATTGGTTGGTAAAGTTTCCTCCTCAATCAGATTAGCCACCACAAGTGTTGTGATACACAACAGCATGCATAAGCGAGTGTCTAGGCGAGGCACAGGGCCCTCTATTGGGTCCCTTTCCTAAATAACATAAGAAACCATGACTAAGATTTTTGTTCCTGATATTGATCATCAAGAAAGAAGAGGATGATTGTTAAATCCATTCAAAGCAAATACAAACCCTTTGTACAAGGCGAAGAGCTGCTATCCAAAGACCTAAAAAGGTGTCATGCCAACTTGTGCCATTTATTGCTTGAAGGGTATTGATCAGACCTACAAAATGAAACCTCTTATTCTCACAGACAATGGTTTTTTTTTTTTTTTTTTTCAAATTCAAATTCAATTGTAATTTGAAATACTATTTTGAGCACAAGGATTAAAAAAAACTGTGTTTACCAGTAATATTTTCAACAGCACTTGTAGCGTCAACTTGATAACCATCCATTGCATCTTCTAATACAAGATCAAGAGGAAGCCACAAAGCAGAACGACTAGCCCCATTGCACAGACCAGAAGAAACCAGAGAACCAGAAGCCATAACTGCATGAAACTTTTGCAAAGAACTTGTTTTGTATTCTCGAGACAATACGAAGTGACTGCTTGAAGTCAACAGCATAAGAGCCTCTGGAGTAAGAGTTTTTGAATTTCTTATTGCTAATGAGTTTGATGCAAGCAACTGTAACCGCTGAATAAAACTTGTCCAATGTGCAGGCCTGGAAAAGTGGGGCAACATGTTAAGCATATCTTGCACAGTTTCAGAAGTATCAAGGACTTGCTGAAAAATGGGATCAAATGTAAAAACCCAATCTATTCTACTCACTCAAACTAAAAAGAACAAAATCTGTGGAAAGCAAAAAAACATTAGTTCATGTACATGTCAGCATTGTCTTAAGAGTATTTAAAATAATTTGAATAGTACAAAATCCCATCAATGCTTGAAAAATCAAATTAAACTAATCCAAACATCCAATCTAAGATGAATGGACAAAGATCGATAAGCAATCATTAGGGGGAACAGATACATACAAGTGTCGGCGAGCCAGGTAAAGAATTCTTGATGTTACTTTACTTTGAAGGAATTGCCCAATTATCTCAATAGCCATGACAGTATTTGCATCCTGCATTATCTCATTGTATTCCCTCCTCTTCTCATAATAACTACCATGGTAGTCTATCTCCATTTCTTGATGTTCAATTTCCCATCTGGACTTCTTTTCCAGGGTTCGGTTCAACAACCCTTCATCGTCTAATGATGCATCAAGCAATTGCCACACATTTGCAAATAAAAACTCGACCACAAGAACTCCAGGTTCACTCACTGGAAGACCAAATATTCCAGAAAGATGAAGAACAGAATCTATTGATTTCATGATCCTGCATGAAGAATAAAGATTTCAAATTCGAGATACAAGATAACTGTTATTGCTACTGTCGGTAAATGTCAGCTAAATCATTTCTTTACTAAAATCAGAACTTACATTTGATTATTTGGCCCATTTATCTGAGACTTAAGGGTAAAAATGTGTCTCTTAAGGAGTTCCATGTAAAGTCTATAAGCCACTGGCTGGGAACATCGACTTGGAATGACCCTGTAGAAAGAAAGGTGAACAATTTTTCATATAACCATTGGCCATAAAAGTAAGACCAGTAACTACTATGGTACGAGAGAGCTCTATTCATGTCAAAGATATGGCAAATCAGTTTACCAATTTCCTACAATGTAAAGGGATTTTGGAACAAGCAGTACTCCACAAGTTAAAGCCTAAAAACAGCTATAAGATACACTATGAACTTTCAATCAACCAAATGATGAGGGTTTGTATACACTAAAAGAAATTGAATAAAACATCAAATCATTCTGAATTGGTCCTCATCTGGACAGAGAACAATGAAAAACATGTCAACCCAGTACTCAACACATCATTTGAAAATGTGGAGGATAGGCAAGAAAAGTCAGAAAATTTATAGTTGAAAGAAAATTAGAAACCGCATTTATAGGGCATTCACTCCACTAGTCCACTGAGCATAACAGAACAATAAGGCCCCAGTTTGGCCAAAATTTCTTCCTCGTCGAAAATAACAACACAGCATGATTGAAATTCTGCTATCACTTTCATTTCATTCAGTTTCCAAGAAACCACAGCTCTGAAGAATCATCAAACACAAACACTAAAGACCCATTGAAACAAAAAGACAAATCAATCAAACAGTTGGTGTGGGATGTAAAAAAAAGAAGACATCTTTAAACAAATTCACCACCTCAACCCACCAAAAACACCAAAACCCAGAAGCCAGAATCTTCCAGCACCAATATTGAAATCAAAAGCACAAACCTTTTTGAAAGAAGAGCAAGAACAAGCATTGGAGGCACAATATTTAACATCAAGGCCTTCTCCAGAAACTTCCACATAATGGGCACATTATTTTCCCAGCAAATGTGGGAAACCAATACATTGGCTAGCTCCACTGAGGGCATAGACACTCCCCTTGATCCCAAGTTGGAGGACAACTGTATTACCCAAACCAGAGGATCACTACCCTTTTGTTGGGCCACTTTGGTTAACTCCACCACACTATCCCAGATACCAGACACCTCCATTTTTTAGCCAGTTTAGTTTCTGAGGTTGGTGGTGGTGGTGAGAGAGAGAGAGAGAGCACAAAAGTAGTTACTGTGAGGGAGAGGAGAAGAGGGAGGTTTTGTTTGTTTCTTTGTTTTTGGGTTGTGAAAACTTGGCATATAAATGGTCAGAAATTGGGAAAGTCAAACTGGGTGAGGGATAAAACTGGGTTTATGTGTTTTTCTTTCATGCATATAGATTATAGCATGTGTGCCATGTGGGAACAATTCTAATCAGATTCTCATTAGCATCTCCATTTATCATTTTGGCCCTGGGTTAATTGATTTCATCATCTAGAATGAGGCTTAAATTGACATTTGAACATTCTCCTTAAGATTGATTGGTACTTTGTTAATGTTAAAGACTTAGAGGCAAACTCATGTCCCACCCAAGGTAGGTATAAACAGATCTCAATGGATCCAAGCCAAACTGCTTAGAGCAAAAATGTAATTTCACTGTCCAAGGCCATATCTGGTCCACTAATCATCACCAATCCACAATGTCTTGCACCAGGAGATCCCTTATCAACTCATTTCATGGATAGAGTAGTAGAACAACCATAGTGGTTAGGGTTGGTGGGAGAAAAGGCCAGATGAGTGATCATATCCCCACTAGAGAATATAGAGTTGGTCCGCCAAAAAGTGACCATAGCTCATAATTAGCATTGTCACATAGAGATTGTGCTACTGCTTAGGCTTTAGGTATGGGAAGGATAAGTTGGTCCTTCCCTTCCCCCACTTTTCCATTCATGGAAAAGACTGGGAAGCTCTTGCTTTACTGTCACAATCCTAGTTACGGTGGACAGTAGAGGATGCATATATGAGTAGGTAAGAGCGCTGGTGCCCCTGTCATCTATCCTAGTCCTTAATTAGTTAGTTAGTCTCAACCAAAATCTTTACACAATTAATGTTGATTATATATTACGGCTATCTTCATGAACATAGGGACGTTATTGTTTACTTTTTGATAATTGGATCAACTGTCATCAACAACCAACTAGCAAGCGAAGAAAAAAACAAAAACAAAAAAACTTGTTTTACAATAGGATAGACAAATTAGGCCTCCCGCCTGTGTGAATCATGCTATCTGTTGTGTCCCTTGTACTGTTGTTCTGGCCTTTGTGCCTTATTGATTCATCCCTTCGACAAAAAAAAAAAAAAAGGATAGACAAATTAGACAATCTAGATGACGGGTCAATCACGGTGACTCAATGTTCATCTTTATTGCCTAACTTTAGCCTCTAAAAATCATCAAAACAGTTTACTCTGGAGAGTTACCATTTATAAGATGAAGACCGATTGAGTGCAAAGTTATGATGAAAGAAATTTGGAATGGAAGAGAATCTATCATGAGTGTTTAAAGTTGGCAACAGTCGATGAGAATAATTATGATAATTTTCATTTGTATTGATATTAGTCATATAAAGGTGTTGAGCTATGATTACAAGAGTTTATGATCCAATTAATGAGATTGCATTAGGATAGAGATATGACCTCTCAGAAGTAGGTTGGTAAAATGGTCTAGTCATCTCTGTAACCGCATCATGGGAGGTCCAAAGTTGTTATAATCTGATTTGAAGTTGGTAGTGGGATAGGAATATTGAGATAATAATTAACAAATCTATGGATATTTTAAGTTGTAATAAAACATCATGATACTGATTCCTAAACCTAATGACCTTTGTTTTGGAATCCAACAGAGAAAGCAATTATAATTCTCCTCAAGACCTCAAATATTGCTCCAGGTGTGACTCTCAAAAGAGGTTGCTCAACCACCCAAAACAAATGAAGGCTTTCAAGCCAAGCAAACATAATTGAAGCTGAGCAAATGGGCTGCAAGAGAAACCCTTATTAAAATGAAGAAAACATTATCTTCTAACCTAATTTGGTGCATCCTTTCAAAAAAAAAAAACCTAATTTGGTGCATGAGTGCTGATGGGGTACCTAAATGATTCATGGTACCAAACAATACACATCAGAAGCTGGGTAATTTTTTTTTTTTTTTTTAACTTCTTTAATTTTTTGTGAGGCATGGGGTGGGAGTCCGGAATATCCCAATAGCTTTTAGTACCGAACCCAGTGTCTTAGCTACCTCAACCAGGAAGCAGACATTAAACAAAGAGACAGAAAAGCTTTCTATTATAAGGGCTGCCCTGCCCTATAGAGCAAGTTGTTTTAGGTGTTCAATGTGCTTCAAAGTGAGTGCCTTTATTATATAGAGAAGGTAGTACAGTGACAGACACTAGTTGATCATTCCAAATTTCCAACGAGGAATGGTACATCCTACCCCTACTGGTGAGAAGTAGGAAGTTCCCAATTGGTCCCAGATAATATAAACCTACTCCAGCAAGAATTGAAACTCTGGACATGTGAACTATTAGATCGGACACTGTTTGTGGTGTGCTCATTCATTAAGCTAATTAAAACTCCGGAGCACGCCCATTTACAGATGAACAATACGGAAAAATAAAAGAGGAAATATGCTTTTGGACAGGCAACAATATATTCCATACATGAAAAAGTACCTACAGTAATACCAAGTAGTGGCGGATCCAAGATCTGAGCCTTGTCTAGGCTAATTAGAACAATTACTATTTTTTTTTTTTATTTGCATAAACCCAGACACTGTCACCAAAACTTTAAAAAATTCTCCAATCTGCATCACATAATGCACATCTTTAAATAAAAAATAATCACAACATAATCAGAAGCCAAAGAAAGCATCAAGAAATTCCAAAGCCCAACAAAAGCTTGACTGATTGAGCTGAAAAACTAGTCCCTGTTTGATGTTTCCGAACACCCACCAGAAATAGTGTACACAAACAAACCCAAAACCGATAACCCCCAACTCACCAAGCAAAACCAATAGTAAGAGCAGTCCCAACAATCCCAATCCTCAACTTATACACAAAAGCCCAACTCACAATTACATCCACCACTGGTAGCAAACAGAATCGGCAAGCTTCTCATTCTGCAATTTCTTCAAGAAAACCCCATTGGGAAAAAACAGAGCAAGAAGAAGAACAGAGATGTATCAAAAATTCAAAACAGGAGAGATCGATAGAGTTTCATACATTGTTTACGAGAAAGCGAAAGAAACATTTTTGCTTTGGAGATTCCTTGGTCTGCGTCGCAGACTGAGGCTACTGGACAACAAGGGGTGAGATTTTCCACAAGAAGGGAATTTGGGTGTGGATTGCTTGAGGCATTTCGCTTTCGAAGATAAGTAGTGTGAGGCTCCAACGAAAGAAAGATTGTTGTTTTGGAGTTTCCTTAGTCTGCATCGCAGATGGAGGCTACTGGACAACAAGGGGTGAGATTTTCCACAAGAAGGGAATTTGGGTGTGGATTGCTTATGTCACGCCCCTGATTTTTACACACATGAAAATCGATATATATAATCTCATAATTATACATGTGTGAATGTTCAGTCATCAATACAAATACCTGGAACATCTTTCCTTTATAACAAGTACATACTGATGCCCTGAAACCATCCGAGTTAATATACACTCGCTCCATAGAGTTATATATTAAACAAATTTACGAATTAAATTGCCATCACAACATAAAGCTTAAATGCTCCTCAGAGCTTACTACATAGCGGAAGTCATAACAATGGCAAAGCCAACAAAATTTGCTTCCTACCCGTTCAGCTGCTTGTAGCTACCTCAGCTTCAGCCACGATTTTCCTGACCTGCAGGATTAACTCCTACACCAAAAGAATGGTGCACCGGGTTTCCACACAACAAAACCCGGTAAGCTTATGAAAGCTCGTATGAGTAACTCATGAACATCAATCAACAACTCATACACATCAGCTAAAGGAAACCATGCAGCCATGATTCCTTCTAACACTCCATAACCTTTCCATCTAAAGGACGACATAAATCACCTCTGTGACAATGTTCTATTTGCTAACTTAACCATCAAGCAGCAAATCAAGTCTCATCTAGACAATAAAAGAAGAATACTCAAGGAATACTCCTTTAACTACATACTTATGAGTCTCCAGCAACCTCGACCGTCACTCCCATAATCTATAATGGCAGACAGACTATCGCTCTATTGAAATCGTAACCACTCATCCGACTACAGACGTGATTACCTATTTCCTGCCTTGGTCACCATCTGCGACCTGTCACCATCTGTGACATGTGGTTTCAGACCCCGTCTGGTCTCAAAATCAACATTTAGGTCACCATCTGTGCTCTATCACCATCTGTGACACATGATCTTCAGACCCCGTCTGGTCATGAAATCAAACGTCAAGGTCATCGTCTGCAACCTGTCACCATCTGTGCTCTGTCACCATCTGTGATATGTAATCTTCTTAGACCCTATCTGGTCTTAAAGCTAAACGTTAAATAAGTCGCAACCGACCTAAAAATGTTATAACATCTAGCTTCGACTTTCTTAACCCCTGCTCACCATCTGTGACTCTTGGTACAAGGACCAATACATTTAAAATGAGTCACGCTTGACTCAAAAATGTAACATCAAGCTCAATACTTTTCACACAATAGAAAACATCTTTTTCCACAATATTGTTTCCTGAAAAGTCACATTCAACAATAATATGAACATCATCATGCATATTATTATTCATCACAATCATCCACAATGATATATATATTTCACGTAAATATATATATACGTAGACATTCGCTCAGGAATGCCTACTAATACCAACTATAGTTTGCAGTTAAATGATTAACGCCGAAACAATAATAGTAATTCTGTTCATAAAGAACCTTGTGAGATTACTCACCTCGAACTCCTGCTGCGTCTTCAATAAAGCACAAAACCGCCAATTCACAAATAATCGTCCACTGTGCTTCGTCAAGTACCTATTCACATACGTTTCCAATTTAGTGACGATTCACATTTGATTTAAGTTCGAAACTCCCTGTTTTGAACTAAAACCCCCAAAGTGGCGCCAACCGAGGCAAAACCACATCCGAGACCTCCCAAAGTCTCCGGAATACGTCCACGATCGATGTGACCAAACCACAAGTCGATCGGACACTCGAATCCTCACGGATTGAATAAATCGATCGGTATGAAACTGTAAAAATCATAACAAATCCATTCGACCTCCAAAATTTGCATATTATATATTAAAACGCTCGTATCGACGAGTAGAAGACATATAATACCAGAAACAGTCCCATACATGGCCGGAACACTGCCGGAACGCAACCACAGGCGGTGGCGCACAGCCGCCGGCCAAAACTCAATATTTCACAAAACTCCCAACATCAAAAAGCTTCATCTAAGCATGCTTGTGAATTCTCATAACTGGATCGAAGTTAGAAAACAAGCTTAAGGGATCGAAAACTACCTCACAAGCTGTGAACAGTAATCACAACTGAGTTGAACCGATTTCCACGTAAATCGATCGAAACAAACACCATAGATCGACTCAGACGACCACCACGAAGCCAAAGAAGGAAACTTGAAGCCTTGACGTCGCCGGAACTGTGTTTTCCGGTCGGGTCTGAAAACACCAAGCTGCACCGCCTTGCTGCGCCGTGCACGGTGGTTATCGCCACAAGAGGATGCCACAGAGACGACCAGAAGGAGGAGACGAGTCGTTCTGTGCAGGTTTCACGGCTAGAAGTCGCCGGAGATCGCCGGAAAAGCTGGGTCGGATGGGCCGGGTTCGGGTCGGGTCAGTCTGAAAAATTTCGTTTCTGAAGGAGTCGACCGAGAGAGAAGAGAGAGAGAAGAAAGAGTTTCCGGAAAAGGAAAGGGAAAAATGAAAATAATTTCAGATTTTCCCTATTTATACTAAAATGGAAACTTCTTCCAATAGCCATAACTTCTTCATACGAACTCCGATTGACGCGTTCCGCATGTCCACGAACTCGTATCGACGCGCTCTACAATTTTTGTGAAGGAAGTTTTCCGAGAATCCCAACATATAAAAAGTCAAACTTCACACGACCCCCTAAACTGTGAAATTCAAATATTTATACGTACGAAAACCATTCCACTTCACATACAACCTACGAATAAAGCATACCAACAATTATTCGTACAACTGGTCCATTATTAATTACCAAAATTACATAACGAAAATCCAGGTCACCACAGCTTGAGGCATTTCGCTTTCGAGGATAAGTAGTGTGAGGCTTTTGTTGCTTTGGAGATTCCTTGGTCTGCGTCGCAGACTGAGGCTACTGGACAACAAGGGTGAGATTTTCCACAAGACGGGAATTTGGGTGTGGATTGCTTGAGGCATTTCGCTTTCGAAGATAAGTAGTGTAAGGCTCTTTGTTGGTTTGGAGATTCCTTGGTCTGCATCGCAGACTGAGGCTGCTGGACAATAAGGGGTGAGATTTTCCACAATAAGGGAATTTGGGTGTGGGTTGCTTGAGGCATTTCGCTTTCGAAGATAAGTAGTGTGAGGCTCTTGTTGCTTTGGAAATTCCTTGATCTGCGTCGCAGACTGAGGCTACTGGACAACAAGGGGTGAGATTTTCCATAAGAAGGGAATTTGGGTGTAGATTGCTTTAGGCATTTCGCTTTCGAAGATAAGTAGTGTGAGGCTCCATCGAAACGCACAACTCTGACCTACTGAGTAGTGTGCGGCTTTGAGCTGCTGTGGGAGACTGGGAATACATGCAACTTTTACAGATAATTTTTCTTATTCTTTGGGCTGGTATGGGCTAAAGATAGATATCAAGGACTAAAAAATCGAAAGTTTCGGCGATATTTCGTTGAAATTTTAGTTTTTTTGGGGTGTCGATATTTCCGTGACAATCCAAGTATATTTCGACGGATATTTTGGAAATTTCCCGAAATTTCCGGAAATATCGAGAAATTGATGATATTTTGCGAAATTTTTGGTAATTTCCATGACCATCCAAGTATATTTCCACCTGAAATTTTCGGAAATATCGAGAAATTGACGATATTTTTCGAAATTTTGGGTAATTTCCAGAACCTTCAGACTCTTCCCACCCTTTCTCACATCAGTCACATGCAACATCAACATCATGTGGCTGACATATAGTTGGCCAAAAATTCCAATAAAAAAAATCAACAAAGTCACCAAGGCTCAAACCTTGGTCACTTCATTGCTCTTTGAGCAAGAGCCTTAGCCAACTTTGCTGCACCTACACTTGTGTTATCATTGCAACATTCTAATATATTCATTTTGCCTACGAATATGAAAACTTAGATAAATATTCAATCAATAACTAATATAGAACAATCAATTACATTTTGAATTTTGTACCTCATAAGTCTTCTACGTGATTCTAAGTTACTCATGCAATTCAAGGTGTAATGTATGATATGTACAAAGAATGTATATAATATGTAATGGCCTAGTCTTCCATTGGATTTCCGGCCATAAAAAAAAAAAAAAAAAGATGTTGGCAATTCAGCATTTACTGTTTCATCTTAAATTATTACAAATTACTATATAACAATGTTTACCAAGGTTTTCTTTTCATATATAGTAGACAATTGATTAAATAAACATATCTAAAAGTTTTACTCAAAATTTCCATTATTTTTCTTGATTATTTACCAAAATCGATATATCCTTGATAATTCCGTCGAAATTTCTGTTTCCGGGACCATCGAAATTTCCTCGAAACTCTATATTTTAGTCCTTGATAGATATATATACTTAAGGGTTTTTGGCCTAAAATATTGTCTAGGCTTGAGCCCATATAGACTTCTAAATCCTTCCGCCCCTGATACCAAGTGTGAATATTGCACTCGGCAAGGCGGCAGGCATGAGCAGACAAGCTACTATCCGCATGATTTAGAACTCTGCATCCATACTCAATAATGCTAATAATCACAGCACACAAAAGCACCATTTTAATACACAATGATGCTATATAGATATTTTCCACAGCTCCACATTATGACAATAAAGCATAAATTATATATATCCAATTCTTTGTTGATGATGAGTCACTATAGGTAACAAGGAAATGAATAGCAGTAGATCTGAAGCTCTTGTCTTTTTGGCAAGTTGGTAACAGACTAAGACTGGTAACAAAATTTTGATTAGAATACGAGCAATCGCTACATTTCTAGGGGAAGCTGCAGCAAAAATTGGATGACTTAGAAGTCCTCATCCATGTTGAAGACGAAATTCTTTCCACCATCTTGGAGGCTCGACATAACAGATGCTTTTTGATAGTCCCCCACCCTTTTCTCAAAGAAATTTGTCTTCCCTCTGCATACCCAGACAAGAATATTTAAGATTTCAAAACCATTTGTGGTTCTGACTGTGTGTGAAGGGGAAACAGTGCCTTTTTAGATACTAGTAACCCAAATCCAGTCATTAGCAGCACCTAAATAAATAAACCCTCACAAATCCAGTAATACTCATGCTCACTTGCAAATAATCAATGAACATGTTCCTATAATAAAAAATGAAACAGTTACCAGAGTCACACAAATACTTACTGTAAAGAAATGAACTCCATCCAATCAAAAGGATTTTCCACATTGTACTTCTTCTCATAACCTAATGCAACCTGGATGGGAGAGCTATTATATTGGTACTGACATCTAACAATAAAATAATATAAAATAAAGAGTACACTGCAACTCCCCCACTATTTCCCTTGGAAGTGTGTGTGTGAGAGAGAGAGAGAGAGAGAGAGAGACCAAGAGTCGATCGGCAACAAATTTTATGTACTGGCTCATGAGAGCTGAGTTCATGCCAATCAATGCACATGGGAGGGCATCACAAACAAACTCGGTCTCAATTTCGACAGCTTCACGTATTATTCCATGAACTTTCTCCGGATTAAGTTGCTTCTGTAACAAACTGTAAGCAATAACAACAGACAGATTTTACTATTTGTTTATATAGAAGATTTCAAATTTGTTCCTATACTGCACCTTATAACTATCATGTTGGCCTAGCCTCACATGGAGAACACATAATTCGAGAACCATAAAAAAAGAGAATTACCTGTACAGAAGGCAAGCAAAATCACAGTGGAGGCCCTCATCTCTAGAAATAAGCTCATTTGAGAATGTCAAACCTGGCATTAGTCCCCTCTTTTTAAGCCAGAATATGGCACAGAAGCTGATAAATGAGAACCACAAATGAACATAAACAACATCAGAAGATGAAGAAAACAAAATAAGAGGTCATAAGACACTCATAACAGAGGCTGAACACATAAACACAAGCACATCAATAACAAGTTTTTCTGAAAGCAAAAGAAAGCGTGAGCCATTATTTATTAAAGAAGAGAAACTACCTTCCTGAGAAGAAGATTCCTTCAACACATGCGAAAGCAACAAGTCTCTCTGCAAACGAATTTGAACTGCACACAATAATAATTAATTCTTTTAAAGCAATAGTTACATTTCTTCTAACCAAACAGAGAAGTATAAACAAAAAAGAAACTTGATGACAGCAATGAGAGGGCTAGGACAGCTTTTAAATTTACAGAATGCAGCATCACATACTAAGTTAAAAGTTTAATGTGATAAGAACATGTGTTCACAATATAGAATGCAGAAGGAACTCTTACTTTGTTTGATACTAAACAACAGATGGTTATACCCAATTAGACATATATGTTGTCTGGTTTCCCCATGTATGCGCACAAATTTCTGCTTAAACAAGACATTTTCAACAAGTAACTAAATTTTGTCTGTCCCGCATAAATTCCCAATATAAACCCCAATAGAGGACGTTCAAGATACTAACATGTCATATTTGAGAGTTTGACATAAAAGAACCTCCTACACAACTCAAGGAAAACAAACCATTCTCTATTAAGGGAAAATTTCAGCATCAAGTTTTAGAAGTATGAAAGGATTTTATGCTAACATGTCAAAAACATGACTTTTACAAATTAGAGTTAATATACTACTGTACATGATTGCTCATATCATGCAAAAATGAGTCATTCAACAAATGTGAAGCAATAAAAACTCAAAGGCATGCTTTTTTGCTACACTAAGATTACAGAAGACTCTACTTAACAAAGGTACCTGTTTATCCAATGTAAAGCCCACTTGGCCTTCCTAGAGACACAAGGAATGTTTTCAATTGCATTGAACAATCTGTGCTTCTCCTTAGGATCCTTGATGTATGTCTCTAAAAGCAAGCTGTACATCTCTGATGGTAGATAATTTTCCCCAAGAACAAAAATAAAATACTTAGACAGGTGGTCCCAAGTATTATAAAAGGAGGATACCACAGATTTAAAGCTTTACCAGAATGAATATTCTCCATTGCAAGCTGAAATCCATAGAATGCCCGAGCCTGTGATGAATGAGAAACCTTGATGTTAGTTAGTCAATTAGGAGGAGAAAAAAGTTAGAAAAAAGTCTAATTAAGTATAAGCAGTTACTGCGGTAAAATAGGGAGAGGGAGACGAAGAAAGACAACAATGCAACCAATGCAACAGCATAGCCAACAAAGCACCTCTGGAATTTGAACATCATTTAGAAATCTTGCAGCCAAATTCTCCAAAACAATCCCATCTGATGCGGCAAAAAATGCCAGGACGTGGCTTATAAAGTGTTTCTCGGAGTCAGTCAGAGCCTCCCACTGCTGTACATCCTGGGAGAGATCAACCTCCTCAGCTGTAAGCCAATTGACATGTCATTAGAATAACTGCGTACGCAGAACACAATGAACAGTGACTTGCAGGTTCCTCCAATAAAAAGAACAAAGACCTGACTGGAATATAAGCCTTGTGGCTTATGCACAGATTCCAACTTATAATACATCCACAGATCCTAAAGACCAGATCTGCCTATCCGGAGTCCAAGAGCACATATTTTCTGTCATTGTTATTGCCTTGCTAGTGCTATTTACCACAGACACAAACCAGGGTTTCAAAATTGAGTAGCATTATTGTTTCTCTGTACACCTAGACACCTAGAATCATGAGGATTCAAAGAAATAGATGTGCACATCATTCACTGAGAGCACACATAGCATATTGCAGTTAATATTGCAACCCCAAATGGGTTAGTGCTCAAAGCATCATATTCCATTTGGTTGAATTCATTCCCTTCCCTTGTATTGTTCTGTAAACATATCACGTATACCGATTTTAAGACAAAGGAAAAGACTAAAAAATTCATTTCCCAAATCAGAAGATCTACTGAGAGACAAAACCAGATGCTATAATCTAAAGTAATGTTACGGGCCTCATTGAAGAAAAGGAAGAAACTGCTTTCATAATCAGAGAGTAACCATATCTTCCCAGCAATAAGTCACATAACCGCAAAACCAACTGAATTTTGAAACCAAATAAATAAAAATAAACAGACAAAGATTAAATAAACAAATAAATTAAATCATGCATCAATGAATCCCACTTAATTTCTTCTGTATTCCAATAAATTCAAGTGAAACACACCACCATTGTACATATACCCTCTGAATTCCAACTCCAAACAGAAATCCAAACCCCAACTTCAAACAAATACCAATCAAATTCAAGAAAACAAACAGATACCCACTTGAAAACCCACACACACAAACAAGAAAGCAACAAAATTGACATGAAAGGAAGAATCTTTCATCTTTGTTTTCAGTAAATGAACATGTACCAGTCCAGAAACTAGCCATAGCCTTCTTGTACATCTCCCAAAGTTGCTGATACCTAATGGGAAACATGCAGAATCTCTGGGTTTGCTCTGCTAAAATGGGCTCCTCTGCCTCCTCCTCCTCCTTGTCATCTCTGCCTGGTTCATTTCTGAGAGAACCCATTTCCACTGGCTTTGTGGGTTTCAGTGATGTTGGGTAGATAGAGAGAGAGAGAGAGATAAACCCTACAAAAAACCCCCACCAATATGACTAAAACTGTGAGAGAGAGAGAGAGAGAGAGAGTGATGGATAGCGTATCACACAAGGCCGGTCGCTTTCGTGATTTAAGGCTCGGTTTCTTTTATTTTTTCTCTTAATTTCTTGTTTGGTGGTTAATATTTTGGGGATCCCATCGGGTTTGTAAGTCGTAACGACGCCGTTTTAATGGCGGTTGTATTTGGCGGGTGGACATTTGTTCTCCTTTTTTTACCCCTTTGGCTATTTTCTTTTGGCAGTCTGGTCTTACCCTTTGGTTACCACTTAGACGGATGTACTCACCGTCAAGTGTGGTTACACTACTGTTCACCTGGTCAATTACTGTGTAGGAAAACTATGCTCAATCACCCTTAGATGTAAATTCAACAGTTAAAAACAAAACAACTCAATTTTACAAAAAATTCCTTCCACCAATGAATTGGATGTAAATAATTATTTCCATCATTAGATTTACATTCAAGGATAGTTGAGCATACTTTTCTTGATCAGTTACTGACTAGGTGAACATGCATTGTTAGGTGGTGAGCAAATTCATTCCTATGTATTGATTGTTAGACAAATTATCTGTAGTTTGTGCATTGTGATTTCTCTGTTATTTTTTCCACACTAGAGCTTATGATTTTTTATTCAAAGATTAGTTTATGCGATTCTAAGATATAGATGTTTCTTAACAATTTAGTTTATACCAAATCTTCTAATCATCTTCTTTTTGGTTTCTTATCGGTTTGGAATGGGTGTGCTTGATTTCTCAATCTCGTTTGTACCAAGAGTTCTCATCCTCACCATTCCCAACATGAAATTTCATGATGAATGAACCGAGGAAGGAGAAAAGCCATAAATTTTGAATTTAAATTCAATTGATCATTAAAGACATGAATTCAAAATCAATGACAATTAAAATTTTGAATTTGAAACATTTTAACATAATATCAATGAGTGATTATTATAATTGTCTCACACAAAAATATATTCTAGATATTCTAGAGCTATATTTATTTTACCTCCCTGAATTTTACCTTAAAAATCATTTGTGTCTTTGTGTCCCTATACTTCTGATATGATCACTTTGTGCCGGTATGCTCTCCAATGTAATCAATGATAGATAACCCTTGTTTAATCCATCAATTTCTTAATGAATTGTTAATGTGATGGGCCAATGTGAACTAGATTTTGGTCATATGTTAACAAAGAAATCCCCCATTTAGAGCATCTCAAACCATTTAGCTATAAGTCATTTTGACTTTGGCTTTTTGGTAGAGGGATCTCCAACCATGCTCTTGCTTTAGCTATTTTGACTCTTGAGTCATAACTGGAGTCATTTTGACTCAAGTTTGTAGAATGAAAGCCAAATTTCTTTGGCTGAAAAAATGGTGGGCCCCGCTGCATGTGCTGCAATGGTAGTTAATTAATTCTCGAAAATGATTAATTTATTAAATGACTTTGACTTTTGACTAAAGATGGTTGGAAATGCAAAAATTGAATGAATAGTAATGACATTAGGAGAGTCATATTTTACATATATAAAACCATGTTTTCTGACTTGGCTAGTTCATAAACTCCATTTCCAGTTTTAATACTCATTATATAACTAGATGGTAAACAAAGTGGAAGGAACTTCCTCATAGCTATAGCACGTACGGGACTAAAGGAGAGAAAAAGAATGTGAACTCCAAACTAAAACAAAGATAAATTTCATGAATTCTCGGTCACTACAATCAAAATGAGAGTTAAGATACATCAGTGTCAAAGGCTTCTCATTTAGATTTTAGAGCAAGGGACCAGATTTGTCCTCAACAATCCATATCCTTCAGGGATTTTCTCTGTAGTTTTGTAAATTTCATAAAATACGAATCATTAACAGAATCCAATGGTTGATCGAGGACTATGCCACATCATCTGGCATAACAATTTGGCTAACGGAACGTCAGTACCATGACTATCTCTTTTGCAATTAGTCTCTTCCTCCTCGTAAAACCTGCATGTAGATCGAAATGGAGCAACCCAAAATTCTCGACTGAATTGACTATATGAAATACAAAAACTACACAGAAAACAGATATTCACGACTAGAAATGGATTTGGCATGTATGAATTGTTCTGTTTCGGATTTTTGTGGTGTCTGTGAGGGAGAAGATGGGTTGCTGACTTGCGAACAAAACTTCGTTTGGGCCTTAATTGGGCCTCTTTGCCCTCTGTAATTGCTTGAGAATTCTCATTGTTATACTACTATTCGTTTCTAGAATTCAATGAAGTCACTGAATACATAATCAGAGTTCAGGAAGTTGTGAAACTTATACTTGTAGTGACAATGTGACATAAGACGTGACGTTTGTCATTTCAATCAGCTCTATATAAAACCTCGTCTCCCTCCCTCCACTTTTTACTACGATTTGCTTCTCACCGTCTCAAACAGTGTGAATATCACTGCCAGCTTCTTCTAAGATGTCAACTTCTTCAGCTTGCTTCGAGAACCTGCCACCAACACTAAGCTCAACATATGGAGAAGGAACTGTCCTACATTTTGGGGGCCTGAAGAGCTACGTCCCTGGCTCAACTGAATCTAAGCTTGCAGTCCTTCTAGTCTCCAATGTTGTTGGTACCAACCCATCAACGTTTTGCTTCATTCATCTTTCTTGCACAAAAATTTGATTGTTCTTCATTCTTTAGCTCCAATTAATCTTGAAAAATAATGCAGTGTGTTAATATCTGAAAATAAACATGCTGGATGGATTTAAGCCATTTGGGTTCAATACTAGTATTTTAATGCTGGTGTGCTTGTTTGTGTTATTCCTTGCAGGATATGAAAACCCAAACTTAAGGTACAGTCTCTTTTCTTCAATTATTCATAGTGATTGTTGTTTTCTTTTTTTTTCAATGGCATGAGTGATTCTACTTCAGTAATAAATAAAATGATCAATCTTTATCTGGAAATCTGAGAATAAGGTAAATGGTTGAATGATGTAGGTATATTTGATATCAAATTAAATGGCACTTCACTATTTTGTTCTATCTGTCTTCAATCTGCATAGAACTGCCTTTCATTAGATCACTCTTCTGAATCAAGATGGTCAGTTGGGGTCTTATTTTTCCTCCATTCAAATTTACAAGTTTGAGTTCAGTAATGCACCATGTCCATTACTTATTGCATATAATGAACTTCACATTGTCTTTTGGAAAAGGAAACTTGCGGATAAAGTTGCTACAGCTGGATTTTTTGTGGTGGTTCCTGATTTCTTTTATGGCGACCCTATGAATCTTGATAATCCTCAATTCGACCGTGAGGCATGGCATAAAGCCCATAGCGTGGTTAGTGTATATAACTGTACATATACAATCTTTGGTAAGTGGTAATTAGGAAATGGAATCAAGATGAATTAGTAGGGTAAACAATTAATTTCTCAGATTTTGAAGGCCAAACTGTCATGCCATTGTATAATTATGTACTTATTGTCTGCAAGTGAAGCAAGAATTAATAGAACAATTGTGCGTAACAACCTATTGAAAGATTCTCAATTTGGACAGTACAATCAAACATGATTCCTCCTAATTAATTACTAGAACTTCCGACTCACAGTCTCTTGACATATATAACATCACTGGCGGACCGAGGTAGGGGCAAGAGGGGGCTGACGCGTCCACTCAAATTTTGTTTGTTTATGTATTTAATTGATATAATATAATATTTTGTCTTCTCTTTATCACACATGCCCCCACTTAATCTAATACTTTAACAATTATATACATATATAATTGATAAAGTTGTAATGAATTGGAGTGAAACGTTAGCCAACTAAGAGAATGTGTAATTAAATAAAGAAAAAAACAGAAATGTTTAATGCTGAGAGAAACATAAAAGCATAATACCCCCAACATGACCTGATGACCACTTGATTAACCCAAGTTCCCATGTTTCACTATGCCCCCAAAAAAAAAAAAAAATTTCTATTTTTTCTACGCCCCCATAGAAAAAAAATGCTGGGTCCGCCACTGTATAACATGCTAGAGAAAATGCCCTGAACAATTGCATGGTGCGTGTCTAAAACTCTAAACTAGTTCTGTCTTTGGAACTGCTATAGGAAAAAGGATACGAGGATGCCAAGCCAGTGCTTGCCGCTCTAAAAAGTCAAGGTGTTTCTGCAATAGGAGCTGCAGGATTTTGCTGGGGAGGTAAACCCTTCAAAACTTGGGCCGAACTAGTTGTCAATAGAGAATCAAACTAACAAAAAGTGGGGCTTGCTCACTTTTTTTTTTTTTTTCAGGGAATGTAGTGGCCAAACTTGCAAAATCTGATGACATTAAGGCCGCTGTGATATTGCATCCTGGCCGGTTAGCAGATGAAGATGTACATGGTAAGCTTCATTCTCTTTCAATCTCGTGAATATATCTCTTTGTTGATTGTTACAATTTAACGTGCTTGTACAGAGGTTAAGGTTCATACTGCAATATTGGGAGCTGAGATTGACAAAAATTCACCCCCAGAACAATTGAAACAATTTGGGGATATTTTATCAGTAAAGTCAGAGGTAAGAATCCCTCAGCAAAACTACGCATTGCTTAATATATATCACATGTCTCTTTTATTCCAAGCCTAGATAACATTACGGAGATCCAATATTTGAAAATTGATAATAACAACCTGTGTATAATAACAAAAGCGCCAACATCCTATGATCTGAGGAAGTAAATAAACTGTCAGACTAGTTTCCTAAAGATGTTATCTTTCTACTTCAGACAACCATATAAGTTTAATTTTTGGGATTTAGATTTTAATTTATAAGTTTCCTTTGTTATTTTTTCAGTTTGATAGCTTTGTGAAAATATTTCCTGGAGTGGCTCATGGATGGACAATAAGCTACAATGCGGAGGATGAAACTGCAGTCAAGAGTGCCGAAGAGGCTCAATTGGACATGTTAAAATGGTTTACCAAGTATGTCAAGTAAGAAAACATGTAGGAAGTGAGCTTTGAAGCTCAACAATCCTTGGAACATGGTAAACTCTGCTTCTGCATGACAGAGTTTGAAATCGGAATGTAAACTCCCCCAAAAACAGTTTGACATTTGATGGCTGAGAATAAAATAGCATTCATATATATACTTTCTCCATACATATCTTATTGTATATGAAACGTTGAAATTGAGCTACTAGCAAATCCATGCCATGATTTTGCAATCGTTTGAAGGAACTTGTATCTTTCCTCAAAATATACTGCAGTGTTTGTACCAGTGAGAGTTTGAACCTAGGGTGTATCAACTCTCAGCCTTTTCTTTTCACTATTGAATTGCTCATGATTCAGGTTGCAAAGGAGGGTTTTTCTTTTGTTAGCATGAGGCCTAAGCTCGGAGAGACTTGGCTAAGGTTTCATCAGTTATATGCACTCCTTTTACAGAATAAGTAGTCACTTGCTAGTTATGAAAGAAATTCTAAATTTATGACGTGAGGGGTGTATACAATCGATCGGACATGAAACCTAGCTCTTACAGATTTTTATGATTAACCATCGAGCTCCCTAATACAGGTTTCCTAATGTTGCTGGGAACCCAATGCTCCTTTTAGTATATGATCATGTAGTTGTTAGAACTACTCTGACATTGGTTGTGGATGCAACCAACAAACAATATGAATAACATTTAGTATTATTATTGGAACACTTAGAGGCTAGGAGCTGTTATGTCAATCCACCCCTGAATTGATAAGCAGCCCCACTCCAAGCAAGATTGTGATTCAGGCTTGGAGAGGATGATAAAACCTGACATCAAGCACAAGAGGGTCCTGTTTAGTTCACTAGTAAACTGATGTTAATTCCTTTTATATTTTCTTTGGCCCCCATAATGTTTATACTTTATAGCCTTTTTTTACGGA
The DNA here is from genome assembly GCF_002994745.2 of Rosa chinensis. Lineage (NCBI taxonomy): Eukaryota > Viridiplantae > Streptophyta > Magnoliopsida > Rosales > Rosaceae > Rosa > Rosa chinensis. The sequence continues at coordinate 44,012,516 of NC_037091.1, forward strand.
GTTCTGTTCTGGAGTTGTTATTCATGTTTTTGTTAGAATCTGTCTTCAACTCCTTTGGATTTGATTTCAATACTTGGAAAAATCCATCTTTGCAGTTATATGATTATGATTTCTTATTAGCAACTCAATCGTTTTTCAAAGAGGGAAAAAGAAAAAGTGCTACTCTTCACATTCATTTGTTTCTGTTTCTGCAGAATGGTATATAATCACGAACAGAAAATAAGTTATATCATATTGATTGGGAACATTTTCTGGGAAATGATAATTTTTCTGGAATATATGAAGATCAGGTTTGTTTTGTTTCCTATAAGAGACCCTATAGAACCTATAATCATATTATGTCCAGGCAAAACATGTCATTTCAGTTTTGGCTTTATCCAGCTTCAGTTAACTATTACTATTACATTGACTTACCAAGTAGCTATGGAGTGGTCTAGTTGCTTACTAGAATCACTACTATGTGATTATATGCCATTCTGCTGATTGATTAACCGGAATATAGTTTGACTTGCAATTTTTATGCTTGTAGCTACAATGCTTTTGTGTGCGAGGTTGATCAGAGCCATTGCAATTGGTTCTTATAAAATTAGTTTCAGCACATTCTGTATATTCTCGTATAATACTACAATTTCTAAAAGGTTTTAATGAGTCGACTATGGAACGCAAATCCATGACTGCTCTAGGTACACTGTTAAGAACATGTCTAGCATGCAGTAATTCCAACTGAAGCCTATCATTTCCATGATCCCAAATTTGCGATCATAAAGGAAACATTTTCTCATAATCTGAATTGAAAATCAAACATTTTCAAATATCCTTCAAAAGGTTGATTTCCAAATGTTATAGTAGAGGTGAATGATCCAATCTTACAACAGGAGATGCAAAATTTGATTTATATATGATCCCTATAGCAAGAGAAAGTGGTCTCTGAAAAAATGACTAATGTGAATTGGTCTGAGCATTGTTGTCGTAACATTTTAATATTTTATTTATTATTGAAATTAAATTTGGGTGAATTTATTTTGTGTTTAAATTCAAAATTTATTTTGAATTTTATTTGTAACTCATGGTGTTTTATTTTGATTTATTTTGGGTTTTAATTCTTGTAACGTATGGCTTTTGGTTACTACCCTATTAATTGTAAGGAGTGTCCTAAGAGCCTATAAATAGCACCATTTGTTTGCATGCTTAGAAATACCAAACTTTCACTCGATTCAATTCACCCATCAACTTTCTTTCCAAAACCCCCCAAAGTGGCTTGTGTGTTTTTTGGCCAAAGAAAGGTGTTCTTTTGGTGGAGCTTTGGGTTCCTCCTATTTGTGCAGATTGGTGTGAGCCGTATAACTTGTTGTTGAGCTGTTGTAACTTGGAGGGAACAAGTCAAGAGATTTCTGGTGCACCGGCATTGTTTCGCAGAGGGCTTGAATCTCCTTAAGGAGAGCGAGATACCCGCGCCTCAGCCTATTGTCAACCAGTTTCTCATATAGAAATTATAATTTTATTGTAATTTCACCAACAATTTTAAGGAGATTCAAAAACGAAGATGGAGCGTGCACAAGAGAAACTGTTCGACAATATGGGAAATCTCAAAAAGATGAGTATAACTATTCTTTTTTATCTCTTGACTTATTTCTCATATAATTTTTATGATTATAATGACATTCTCACTGTTATGCAAAGAAATATTGAGAAGTTTTGTAGATTAACTTGGAAAGAGTTCCAAAAATCTATGCGTCACAAACAAATGGAGATTTCCTTGGAGACCTTGATCACTCACATCTGCTTTGAGGAGGAAGCAAGAGGTCAAGATGTTCTTATGCAAGATACAAACAATGACACCTCCAAGGTAAATTTAGTATCTTCCTACAATAATATGCCTAATGGTCATTTTCATAAAAATTCTTATATGCAGCCAAAGAAGAAAATATTAAAAAAAGTTGGTAAACCTCACCAACAGAATAATGGCAAACCAATTAAGTTATGTGAATAAGAACCAATATCCTCCTTCAGAAAATAAGCAATAATATACTTGTTGTTATGTTTGTGGCAAAAGTGGACATATTGCTTGAAATTGCATTTATCGAAAACGTGAGTCTGTTCCTCAATCTCACGTCACTGAAGAATCATATGTGGCAATGATAACCGATGTAAATATGGTTCAAAGTGTTGAAGGATGGTGGGCAGATTGTGGTGCTAGTAAGCGTATCTGCTATGATAAAGGTTGGTTCAAGAAATACACTATTTTTAAGGAGCCAAAAACAGTTATGCTTGGAGATTCACATACTACTCATGTGCTTGGAACTGGTGAGGTGGAGCTCAAATTTACTTCTGGTAGGGTATTAACTCTGAAAGATGTGTTGCATACAGGGTATGAGGAAAAAATTGATGTCTAATTATCTTCTTAATAAGGCTGGTTTTTTTTTTTTTTGAAAAATAATAAGGCTGGTTTTAAACAAACTATGGAATCTGACAAATATGTGATCACCAAAAAATGTGTATTTGTGGGCAAAGGTTATGCTTGTGATGACATGTTCAAATTGAATGTTGAGAATAATAATAAGGCATCCACTTCAGTTTATATGCTCTCTTCTTTGAATTTTTGACATGCATGTTTATGTCATATAAATAGTAGATATTTGGGAATTATGAGTAGCTTAGGTTTAATTCCTTCATTGCAAAAAGATTTTGACAAATGTGAGACTTGCAGTAAAGCAAAAATTACTAGAAGGCCTCACAAAAATGTTAAAAGGAATACCGAGCTATTGAAATTAATACATACAGACTTGTGTGAATTTGAGGGAATTTTAACTCATGGAGGTAACATGTATTTTACCACTTTTATTGATGATTGTTCTAAATATGCTTATGTCTATTTGTTGAAAAATAAAAGTGATGCTTTTGTTAAATTTAAAGAGTTATAGAGCGAAATGAAGCAATCCAAAATTATCGACTGAATTGACTCTATGAAATACAAAAACTACACAGAAAACAGATATTCACTACTAGAAATGGATTTGGCAACTATGATTTGTTCTGTTTCGGATTTTGTGGTGTCTGTGAGAGAGAAGATGGGTTGCTGACTTGCGAACAAATCTTCGTTTGGGCCTTAATTGGGCCTCTTTGCCCTCTGTCATTGCTTGAGAATTCTCACTGTTATACAATTCAATGAAGTCATTGAATACGTAATCAGAGTTCAGGAAGAAGTGACAATGTGACATAAGACGTGACGTTTGTCATTTCAATCAGCTCTCCATAAAACCTCGTCTCCCTCCCTCCACTTTTTACTACGATTTGCTTCTCACCGTCTCAAACAGTGTGAATATCACTGCTAGCTTCTTCTAAGATGTCAACTTCTTCAGCTGCAGAAGGAACTGTCCTTCATTTTGGGGGCCTGAAGAGCTACGTCACTGGCTCAACTGAATCTAAGCTTGCAGTCCTTCTAGTCTCCAATGTTGTTGGTACCAACCCGTCAACGTTTTTCTTCATTCATCCTTCTTGCACAAAAATTTGATTCTTCTTCATTCTTTAGCTCCAGTTAATCTTGAAAAATAATGCAGTGTGTTAATATCTGAAAACAAACATGCTGGATGGATTTAAGCCATTTGAGTTCATTACTGGTATTTTAATGCTGATGTGCTTGTGTGTTATTCCTTGCAGGATATGAATACCCAAACTTAAGGTACAGTCTCTTTTCTTCAATTATTCATAGTAATAAATAAAATGATCAATCTTTATCTCGAAATCTGAGAATAAGGTAAATGGTTGAATGATGTAGGTATATTTGATATCAAATTAAATGGCACTTCACTATTTTGTTCTATCTGTCTTCAATCTGCATAGAACTGCCTTTCATTAGATCACTCTTCTGAATCAAGATGGTCAGTTGGGGCCTTATTTTTCCTCCATTCAAATTTACAAGTTTGAGTTCAGTAATGCATCATGTCCAGTACTTATTGCATATAATGAACTTCACATTGTCTTTTGGAAAAGGAAACTTGCGGATAAAGTTGCTGCAGCTGGATTTTTTGTGGTGGTTCCTGATTTCTTTTATGGCGACCCTATGAATCTTGATAATCCTCAATTCGACCGTGAGGCATGGCATAAAGCCCATAGCGTGGTTAGTGTATATAACTGTACATTTACAATCTTTGGTAAGTGGTAATTAGGAAATGGAATCAAGATGAATTAGTAGGGTAAACAATTAATTTCTCAGATTTTGAAGGCCAAACTGTCATGCCATTGTATAATTATGTACTTATTGTCTGCAAGTGAAGCAAGAATTAATAGAACAATTGTGGGTAACAACCTATTGAAAGATTCTCAATTTGGACAGTACAATCAAACATGATTCCTCCTAATTAATTACTAGAACTTCCGACTCACAGTCTCTTGACATATATAACATGCTAGAGAAAATGTCCTGAACAATTGCATGGTGCGTGTGTCTAAAACTCTAAACTAGTTTTGTCTTTGGAACTGTTATAGGAAAAGGCATACGAGGATGCCAAACCAGTGCTTGCCGCTCTAAAAAGTCAAAGTGTTTCTGCAATAGGAGCTGCAGGATTTTGCTGGGGAGGTAAACACTTCAAAACTTGGGCCGAACTAGTTGTCAATAGAGAATCAAACTAACAAAAAGTGGGGCTTGCTCACATATTTTTTTTTTTTTCAGGTAATGTAGTGGCCAAACTTGCAAAATCTGATGACATTAAGGCCGCTGTGATATTGCACCCTGGCCGGTTAGCAGATGAAGATGTACATGGTAAGCTTCATTCTCTTTTAATCTCGTGAATATATCTCTTTGTTGATTGTTACAATTTAACGTGCTTGTACAGAGGTTAAGGTTCATACTGCAATATTGGGAGCTGAGATTGATAAATATGCCCCCCAGAACATTTGAAACAAATTGGGGAGATTTTATCAGTGAAGTCTGAGGTAAGAATCCCTCGGCAAAACTACACATTGCTTAATATATATCACATGTCTCTTTATTTCCAAGCCTAGATAACATTATGGAGATCCATTATTTGAAAATTGGTAATAACAACCTGTGTATAATAACAAAAGGGCCAACATCCTATGATCTGCGGAAGTAAATAAACTGTCAGACTAGTTTCCTAAAGATGTTATCTTACTACCGCAGACAATCATATAAGTTTGATTTTTGGGATTTAGATTTTAATTTATAAGTTCACTTTGTTATTTTTTCAGTTTGATAGCTTTGTGAAAATATTTCCTGGAGTGGTTCATGGATGGACAATAAGCTACAATGCGGAGGATGAATCTGCAGTCAAGCGTGCTGAAGAGGCTCAATTGGACATGTTAAATTGGTTTACCAAGTATGTCAAGTAAGAAAACATGTAGAAAGTGAGCTTTGAAGCTCAACAATCCTTGGAACATGCCAAACTCTTCTTCTGCATGATAGAGTTTGAAATTGAAATGTAAACGCCCCCAAAAACTGTTTGACATTTGATGGCTGAGAATAAAATAGCATTCATATACTTCCTCCATGCATATCTTATTATATATATATATATATATGAAACGTTGAAATTGAGCTACTAGCAAATCCATGCCATGATTTTGCAATCGTTTGAAGGAACTTGTATCTTACCCCAAAATATACTGCAGTGTTTGTACCAGTAAGAGTTTGAACCTAGGGTGTATCAACTCTCATCCTTTTCTTTTCACTATTGAATTGCTCATGATTCAGGTCGCAAAGGAGGGTTTTTCTTTTGTAAGTATGAGGCCTAAGCTCAGACAGACTTGGCTAAGGTTTCATCAGTTATTTGCACTCCTTCTACAGAATAAGTAGTCACTTGCTAGTTATGAAAGAAATTCTAAATTTATGACATGAGGGGTGTATACAATCGATCAGACATGAAACCTAGCTCTTACAGATTTTGATGATTAACCATCGAGCTCCCTAATACAGGTTTCCTAATGTTGCTGGGAACCCAATGCTCTTTTTAGTATATGATCATGTAGTTGTTAGAACTACTCTGACATTGGTTGTGGATGCAACCAACAAACAATATGAATAACATTTAGTATTATTATTGGAACACTTAGAGGCTAGGAGCTGTTGTGTCAATCCACCCCTGAATTGATAAGCCGCCCCACCCCAAGCAAGATTGTGGTTCAGGCTCGGAGAGGATGGCAAAACCTGACATCAAGCACAAGCTGGTCCTGTTTAGTTCACTAGTAAACTGATGTTAATTCCTTTTTTATTTTCTTTGGCCCCCATAATGTTTATAGCCCTTTTTTACGGAGTTCTGTTCTGGAGTTGTTATTCATGTTTTTGTTAGAATCTGTCTTCAACTCCTTTGGACCTGATTTCAATACTTGGAAAAATCCATCTTTGCAGTTATATGATTATGAGTTCTTATTAGCAACTCAATCGTTTTTCAAAGAGGAAAAAGAAAAATGTTACTCTACACATTTATTTGTTTCTGTTTCTGCAGAATGGTATATAATCACAATTAGAAAATAAGTTATATCATATTGATGGGGAACATTTTCTGGGAAATGATAATCTCTCTGGAATATATGAAGATCAGGTTTGTTTTGTTTCCTATAAGAGACCCTATCGAATCTATAATCATGTTATGTCCAGGCAAAACATATCATTTCAGTTTTGGCTTTATCCTGCTTCAGTTAACTATTACTATTACATTGACTTACCAAGTAGCTATGGAGTGGTCTATTTAGTTGCTTACTAGAATCACAACTATGTGATTATATACCATTCTGCAGATTGATTTTCCGGAAAATAGTTTGACTTGCAATTTTTATGCTTGTAGCTACAATGCTTTTGTGTGCGAGGTTGATCAGAGCCATTGCAATTAGTTCTTATAAAATTAGGCTCAGCACATTCTATATATTCTCGTATAATACTATAATTTCCAAAAGGTTTTAATGAGTCGACTATGGAACACAAATCCATGACTGCTCTAGGTACACTGTTAAGAACATGACTAGCATGCAGTAATTCCAACTGAAGCCTTTCATGTCCGTGATCCCAAATTTGCGAACATAAAGGAAACATTTTCTCATAATCTGAATTGGAAGATCATTCAAAAGGTTGATTTCCAAATGTTTTAGTAGAGGTGAATGATCCAATCTTACAAACAGGAGATGCAAACTTTGATTTATATATGAACCCTATAGCAAGAGAAAGTGGTCTCTGAAAAAATGACTAAAGTGAATTGGTCTGAGCATTGTTTTTGCTACTGAATTGGTCTTCTTTGTCCATATATAGTTCTCAGTTGTTGATCGGAAGTGGTACACTCGATCATTTTGCCCTTTATGTTGAGCTCCAAACTTTGCCTCAATAGTGTTGAGCTTGAACATATCTGGGTAAGATATGTCCATGCTCCATCTTTATTACTTAGACAAGAAGTAAACATGAATCTTCAACTCAATGTCCTACCAATCACAAAATGGAGTTGTGAAAGGGTTAAAGTTAGATAATCGATGAATAAGGCCATGACTGCCTCCTTTTGCGAGCTAATTGTTAATTGCGTGACTACTGTTGAGAATTTTTTTTTTTGGTTGACATGTATATCATTTGGTTAAGAGAAAAATTCAGTCACCATCCCCGCTGCCAAGGCCAATTTGATACCCGAACTCTCAAAAGTATCAATGGATCAATTTTGGCATCAACGTGATACTTCCGTCAAAAATCATTAACGGCTCCGTTTGTCTGCTGATGTGGCAAGCACGTGGGTCCCAAAAACAGGTTAAATGACCAATTTACCCTTTTCTTTTGTTAATTAATTTTTTTTTTTCAATATTACTTTCATTATTACTGCCGAAGCCGGCGACACCGATCGATCCAGTTTTCTTCAGGGATCCGATCCAGTTTTCTATTTTCCAGACTTTCAATCTCTCTCCCGATCCTAACCAAAAGTAGACTGTGGTCATATAAAATCATCATACATTCATGTCCATAACATTTGCTCAGCCTCATTCATATAGGTATCACGCTCCTCCTCTTCTTGTCCACCCTTACCAACTCCAGCTCTGCAACAGTAGAACATCTCACAAGAACTTGACTACTCTCAGCAACTACAAGTGGCTTCAGAAACTTAATCGAAGACTCGTTGGAAATCCTAAAGCTATAAAGCATGTTCCACGAGTCGTTGTCTTCATACCTTTCCATGACCCAAAAATCAACAGAACCAGAGGCAGCAAGACTTCCATAACGCCATAGACACAGACACCCTTCACTGCAAAAAACCGCAACATTGAAATTCACACTGTCATCTCCTTCAACCTTAGGAAACGGAAGCCGCAGTCTCCGAAACTCCTCCATCTCCAAATCAAAGACAACAATAGGATCCTCCTCGTCATCAAACTTGAGATTGTAGTCTTCAATTACCCAATGCAACTTCTCGTTTACAATAATGCCTTGACACCTCAATCACCCAATCCGGACGTCCATGCACTCCAATCCGGCGAGCACCAATCTCAGATTGCAAAAAGAAAAAGAAAAAGGAAAAATAACAACAACGACAACACCTCAAATCCCCCAGCGTAGCATCAGCGCAGAACAACACCTCTTGCCCACCGTTGGTCAGCATCATTGTCGACGGGGATGCTCGAACTTTATCTGGATTCACTTCTTTCCAGCGACCCAGCATTGTGTTTCTCCCCTTGCTTAATTACCTTTCACATCGAGCAATACATAATTGTGGCTACCTCTGCAAATCTATGCTCGAACTTGAACATGTTCTTTCGCCGGTCTTCTTTTTGGGAGAAACATCGTTCATCGGAAGTTGGAGCCCATTATAGGAGCCTAATAGCAAGACGTCGCAGTCGGGTCGGGTTAAAGGGGAGGCGAGCTTTACGACGAAGTACGGTCTCCGAAGGAAGACCATAAACTGCTAGCCAAGCCTGGCCCATCCCCACGACAGCCGTCGCCGCCGGACCACCAAGTGTTCTGCCCCGCCGATATCTCCAGACCGCTGCCGAACCGCCATCGCCGCGCCATGGGTAAGCGTTACATCTTCCAAATAGCACCCTCCCTAGATCGAATTCAAGGAATCTCACCTAGATCGGTTTCGATGGAGATTGAAAAGAGGAGTGTGCAGGTTAGGGTTTGGTTCATATGGGCCAATTCGAAGTGGGATTGAGCAAATTTAGAGGATCATCACGTCGGAGGATGAAGTCTGACATTGAATTGCCTCCCTCTCTGTCAGGTGATTTGGGGAAAATGGGAGTCGAGAGGAGCGTCCGAGCGTGTAGTGTAGATCCAGTTTTTTTTTTTTTTAATTAGTTAGTAGTGAAAGACCATTCTACCCTTGATAAAAATATCACATGGGACCCACGTGCTTGCCACGTCAGCAGACAAACGAAGCCGTTAGAGATTTTTGACGGAAGTATCACGTTGATGCCAAAATACATGGTTGGGTATCACATTGATACTTTTGAGAGTTCGGGTATCAAATTGGCCTTGGCAGCATAGTTTGGGGATGGTGACTGAATTTTTCTCTTTGGTTAATCACCACAGGTAGTCGAGTTGGTAAGAGCATCCAGGTATGGAACCCCCACACCCGGGTTCGAATCCCGCCGACACTAGTTGGAGTGAAATTCCAATATATTCTTTGTAGCTAGGGGGGAGGAAGCGTTTTGACATGATCTCCGGCACAGATTAATCTTTGAGCCTAGGAAGTTTATAAGAAACTGTGTGATCTCGATCAAAAAAAAAATGTATATCATTTGGTTCATTGCGTGCAACTAGAGTGCAAGATGCAAGAGAGTTCCTTGTATTTTGTTTTTGTTTACTCACTCTCATTCATAAAAGATCTCTCTTTGTTGATTGGTTTTAGGGTAAGCAATGACTAATTGAGGGTGGAGCAAGTTATTGACATGACCATTGGTAAATCATAGGTTTGATTCTCATTGAAATTTGTAAGGTTGGATGAGCTAAGGTTTTTTTTTTTTTTTTTGAAAGTTATGGACATGACCATTTGACGATTTGTTTGTGTAAAGAATATTGCGACATTAAATGATGAGAAGATGGACCCTTTTTTTTTTTTAGATTATGAGATGATTAGATCACTTATGAATTGTGTTGCTTTTGGAATTATGGAATATGACAATTATCTTCAGAGAAATTTAGTGCAACAATAGTATTTCTTCATTAAATTTCCGTCTACATAAGTAGCTTTCTTCATTAGTTTTGAATTCTTAAATTCAAATCCTCATGATTCAATTGTTACCCAAACACATGAATTTAGGATTTTAATTACTCAAAATTTAAATAATTTGAAATCTAAATCTAAATTCAATTTCCAAATGGGGCCTAATTAAGTTTATACCAAATCTTCTCATCTTCATTTGGTTTCTTATTAGTTGGAATGAATGTGTCTAAAGATTTCTCAATCTATTGCCAGAGAACTCACCATTCTCAACATGAAATCCCATGATTATGGAAAATACCCATAAATTTTGAATTTAAATTCAATTTGAAATCAATGACAAATAAAATTTTTGAATTTGAAACAACTTTATATCAAAATTAACAAAAATTTGACCATATATAGTTTGTCACTAATGAGTTATTACTATCGTATTGGTTACCAAATTTCGATTCTAACTAACTTCAATGTACCGAGTTATAAGACAAATACACCGAGTATATTTTGATAATTCTGAAAGTTTGTTCTCTCTCTTCAAAGTTTCCTCCCAAAACCCTAGCTCGTCTTCCTGTGTACTCAAACGGCGCTCGTCCGGTGGTGGCCTAGCATCTATGTTGGCCTTGGTCACATGATGTCAAGGCTGCTACTGGACCAGCCTCAAAGGCTTGTTGATAGTTGTTCTCAGTTTGTCTCTTTGCATGCTTGGAGTTTGACGGCATCACTGCCGGATCTTAGTCTGTTGGGCGCTGTGGCATGTGGGATTAGCAGCGACATGGTGGGTCGAGGGGCAACGCACAGGTGATGCCTTTGATGGAGGCGTAGGCAACAGAGTTGTTTGGTGGTGACTTGGTGCGGTGGAGATCGATCGATCCTGGTGGGTCAGGTCTTCTCCTGTTAGGTTCGCTGAGGGCTCCAGTTGATAGTGTTAGGTGATGATGGTGGTGTTCCTCGTAGCGGCGGCGGGGCTATTGTGTTAGACAGTTGGCGGTTTGGCACAGTGTGATAGGGGTTGGATTAGGTTGCTTGCTGTTAGGCTTGGGCTAAGGCAAACTGTGGGCTATTGGGTTGTGGCCTCTATTTTTAGTTTTTAATTTTTGTTTTAGCTAAATAATTCCATATTGTTTTAGGGCCCTATGCTTGTTAGGTTAGGTTACTTAATGAGCCCTAACGAGTGTGATTTGTTTGTTTATTCGCTATGTTTTTTCCATAATTTATAGGCTCGCTTTTAAGTGAGCGATAAATTCTAATATAGTTGGTCTATCCTATGTATCACCATAGTTTCACTACGACACCATGTTATGTCCACTGTAAGGAAGCGGATGGATATGTAATAGCCTTCATGACATGAGTTTTATCAATGTAATTACCATTATTTCAACAAAAAAAAAAAAGACAAATATACCGAGTTAGTGACTCGGTGTGGCTACACAAGCTTGATTCTCACTAACTCTAAAAAGACTAGCTTTCTTCACACAAATAAAGCTTGCATGATGGATGAGCTGTAAGCTTATACATTAGTTGGTCGATTTTCTATTAGTTCTACGAGCCTTGATTTGACAATTGCATGAGTAGTAAGGCTTCGGGTAGGCGGGTAGCTCGATTTCAAAGTTAAATGCAAACGATATATTTTTAATGACTAAGTTACTAGTGGAGGTGTTAACGTGGTTAAGAACTTAAGATTAGGGTTAATCATCTTGCCAAGATAAGATTAGGGTTCACTGCTTAATTATATTCAACTTTAGAGTTTCCAACCAAAAGAAAAATGCAATTTTTTTTTTTTGTCTTTTTCGTAGAAAAAGCATAAACATATAAAATTATACTTCTAGTGACCTAAGACGTGACGTTACGTTTGTCATGTCACTCGTCACTCTTAACCTCTTGTATTCGACAGTTTCATCAAGGCTTGAGGGCAGTCGCACCGCCCTTTCTTCAAAAAAAAAAAAAACGTGACGTTTGTCATGTCACTCGTCACTCTTAACCTCGTCTCCCTCCCTCCACTGTACACTACAACCTGCTTCTCACCTTCTCAAACAGTGTGAATATGAATATCACTGCTAGCTTCTTCTAAGATGTCAACTTCTGCTGCTTGCTTCGAGAACCCACCAACACTAGGATCAACATATGGACAAGGAACTGTCCTAGAATTGGGGGCCTGAAGACTTATGTTACTGGCTCAACTGAATCTAAGCTTGCAGTCCTTCTAGTCTCCGATGTTTTTGGTACCAACTCGTCAATGTTTTTCTCCATCAATCTTTGTTGCACAATTTGATTTTGATACTTCTTCATTCGTTAGCTCCAATTTGGAAAAATATTGCAGTGTGTTTCCAAAATAAACATGCTGGGTGGATTTAAGCCATTTGGGGTTCAATACTGGTTTGTTACTGCTGATGTGTAAACTTAATGAGCAAACCAAGATCATTTCACAATATGCATAAACACAACCAAATGATCAATACAATATGAACTAGAACACAACAAGAGGAGATGCATCACCTACTTCATGAACAACAACCATTTCTTCAAAAGTAGAAGTAGCAAAACAGCTATTCAACACGAGTAATCCGAGCTTCAAAACTTCAAGCAGCCACACGCAAGAAATCTTCTACTCAACTATGTGTTTTACTCCTCTCTATGGGGCAGGACTGAATATATTTGTCACACAGTGAATAGGGACTTCAAGCACCTATATATATATAAGTTAGATAGGTCTTCCCATAAAAGAATCCTATTCAAGCCAATGAGTTATCTGTAGAGATGCTATAGTTATCATATCATAAACAATAGATGTTTATCTTTATCAAAATGGATTATTAACCAAAGAGTGACATACCTAAACTCATTTGGTAACTAGATAGATAATTCATATATTTCATATTTATTGTAACAAGTTTAATCAGTTTGTTATTTACTTAATGTAGATAATATTAGGTCCAAATAATATTTTACAATCTTCCCCTTGGATCAATATTGTCTACATAACAACTGAACCAAAACTCATTCCAAAAAACAGCCAAAATGTGCATTGAAATATATGGTTTCTCAAAATCCATTCAGTTCTGTGAAGAACGCAATAGCTAAAATAGAACTTGGAAATAAACATGCTTATGTAAACATACTTGTTCCAAATCACCAATAATAACCTCTGGATCTCACATAAACTACAAAAGTGATATGATGAAATCAAGTGGTAAAGTATGTCATTTTGCAGTAAACACTTGATCATAGTCCAACTAAAAATTTTGAATATCAAAATCATAATGCAAACATTATTTACTTAAGTACCAGTGGATTACATGTTTGCCTCTTACTGAATAGATGGTTATAACTTTTGTTTCTGGAAATTTGACCGATGGGTACTTCGGAATCACCATTGAACCCCTCAACGATCTCTCAATCTGGCGGTTGGAGTTTGCTTCTGGTGGCTCTGTTCTTCAGGGCGCCGCGGCGGCGCTACTGGTTCTTCATCGTTGACTGCAACTGTGTTGGCTAACCAAGATCGTGGGCTTGCCTAGTTTATGTAACGTCCCGAACCTTAGCTGTTCACTCATTCACTAGTTATTGGACAATAAACGACAATCGCTCACGTTTTACTTAATTTTTGGTACTATTAGAGGCCCGAATAGTTGGCTTGTTGTTCGGGTCAAAATTTGAGAAAGTTTTCTTCATGAAAGTTGTAGAGGACGTTAAACAGAGTTCGAGGACATGTGGCACGCTAAAATCGGACTTGTAACAAAGAAGTTATAAGGGTTTTAAGTTAGTGGCAGTTTTATAATTTTGTGGAATTCATGTCTATAAATAAAAATCTGGACTTTCCATTTCGGGAAGGCCCCGAAAATTTCGAGCTTTCTTCCTCTCTCGCCGACGTAACTTTCCGGCGTCACCGCCGCATCGTCCGGCCACCTATGGCCATGAAATTGGTGTCAATCTCTTCGTCTTGAAACAAGATTTCTATCCATATATGCCTTGCACCATATCATTCACCATAGACGACGAATCGAAGCCAACAAGTTCACTGTAGCAGCTCGGGTTTCTGGAAAATTTTCCAGATTCCGGCCATCTCCGGCGGCATTTCTGGGCTTGATCGATGCGCCTCGAGACGTGGATGATATCCCTCCAAGATTTTTTCCACAAATCGAAGTGAAATTGACGAATCGAAGGTTTGAATTTCTTGAGCACTATTCAAATTGGGTACCCACTGTGCATTTGATGTTTTCAGCAGTTCTAGGTGTTTTCTGGTTTGATGGTAGTTGAGAAAAATGTTTAGAATGATGAGAAGATGGTGCTGCCGGATTTTGGTGGCCATCGGAGGTGGTGGCCGGCGGCGCGTGGAAATGACTCGTGGCGGTGCATAGAACAGTGATTTAGCTTCTGTTTTTAGCTGGTTAAATCCTATAGTCGATGTAGAATATATATATATATATGTGTGTGTGTGTGTGTGAGTTAGGTGAAGATTGGAGAAGTTTTGAATCGATTATGAATTTTTAAAAGGTTAGAATTTTGATTATCGATTTATGAGAATCCGACAGTCGGATATCTCTTGGTTCTGCCTCGGAACCTTTAAATTAATGAATTGGTATTAGAGGTAAAATTTGGGTTGAATCAGAGAAGAAACGAAAATGTTGAATTATGAGCATATGACGTGGGAATGAGGGAATCGTGTTTAATTTCCGGATAGTTATTCACGAATTATAATTGTGTACATGGCGACGTACCAAGTTACTACTCGACGAGGGAAACTGTTTACATGGTCGCTAAACAGTACTGTGAGTGAATATTTGTTTTTAAATTAATTATGCATGCAGTATTATTATTATTTTCCAATTGAGATTTAAATTATGAGCCTTGATTTATTGAGATTTATTTATGAATTACGAGATTAGTATTGAAATTCCTTCTCGAGGGCTTTTAGTAGATTTTTGAGATAGTTATTTATGAGTTATTGAGTTGGGAAATGATTTTCAGGAAGTGATTGATTAAGAAAATATTGTGAGAATTATTAATTTCAAATATCGATTTTTATGATGATATGCAAGTACGAATGATTTAGCAAATATTTGAGCATGATTGAATTATCAAGATTTCTTGAGTTTTGAGCTCCGAATTTATCAGTTTTGAAGCTATATTGAGAGATTTCTTTCCGAATGCATTTATTGATTTATCGAGTATTTGACTTATGCTTTCGAGGATTTATTGAGGTATTGAGTTATCGAGATATTCTTAAGTTATGCTTTCGGTGAATTATTGATGATTCATTGGATTAATATCGAGTTTCTTTTTAGAAGCAATTATTTGAAAGTGGTTGATTCCAGTTTATTGAGGAGGTAAATAAGTTAGCGCATGCATGCATTACCTGGTCGGCAGTCCCCTCCAGGTAAGTCTGGTCGGCAGTCCCCTCCAGACAATATTCTGGTTAGCGGTCCCCTCTAGAATATTTCGGTCGGCAGTCCTCTCCGATGCGCCATCTAGTCGGCAGTCTCCTCTAAATGACATGAGGTAGTTAGTCGGCAGTCCCCTCTAACTACCTATGGTTAGTCGGCAGTTCCCTCTAACCATCACCTCCTCGTCCGGTCGGTAGTCCCCTCCGATGCGTCACTGGTCGGCAGTCCCCTCCATGTGGCATGAGATGACTAATCGGCAGTCCCCTTTAGTCATCGTCTATTTTGAGATATATTTTGAGATATGAGTGATTTAACGAGATGTTTGAAATATCATTATGTATTTGAGGAATTTGAGATTTTAAAGAGATTTCGAGATGATCGACATTACATAATAGAGATTTCAGTAAAGATGATGATTAAGAGTGTTTTCAAGATTTTTACTACATATGAGGTTTTAGAGAATAATTTGGGAAAGCATTAAGTTTCACTTGTTCATTCGAAATTATTTATTTTTCGTCCACTCACTCTAACAATTTTCAAATGTTTTTCCCCTGGGCCCTTAGGTTTCAAATGTCCAGTTTGCAGGCCAGTTTAGCTTGAGGTCGAGCGTACATGGAGTTGAGGCATAGCTGACATAGCTTCCGCATTATAAAAATATCGGTCCTTTATCTTGTATTCCATCGTCTTGTACGCCTGTGCATTAGATTGCTCTGATAACTCATGGGATTAATATTCTTAAGTTCAAAATTGTTTTGTGAAATGGGAGAGGTTGTGATTTAGAGAGCAAGGTGGCTCCAGAAGATTAAGGGTGGATTATTTTAGAAGTGTAAATGTCTTTCTACAGGTTTTGGGTAGTCCACTTTTAGAGGAAGTTCCGCCAAATTTTTGGTTGAATTTCTTCTAAGGTGGGCCCTGTAGGGCCACTTTGGATTTCAAGGTGAAATCCGGGGCGGATCCTGTCATTAGGCCCACTATGTTTGTTTCCTTCTTGTTTCGTTTAGGCCTTTATTGTCTACTTATGTTTTCATCTGGAAGGCCTAGTTGTCTTGCTTGTGTAATAGTTTCTCTTGTTTAATATATCAATTCTTGTTGATTGCCAAAAAAAATAAAAAAAAGTTACTAGTGGAGGTGTTAAGGTGGTTAAGAACTTAAGATTAGGATTAATTATCTCCTGGGTCTTTGCCCAAAAGCACCAAAATGAGCCAAACTTTTCCCATTTACCCCAACAACAAATTTTTATTCTCACTAACTCAATTTAGAGTACAATCACAAATATACCCTCAATCTAATTAAACAACTTCATTTTATGCCATTCTCTCACCTCTCTCTCCAGCACATCACGATTCTCTCTCTCTCTCTCTCTCTCTCTCTCTCTCTCTCTCTCTCTCTCTCTCTCTCTCCATAATCACATACAGATCATCGGCCACCTTCACCGGAGAAAGTTTTACGGTGACATGGAGATCTATTCTTCGTGGACGGCGACTAATTCAACCGCGGAGGCGACGCAGAAGACCCATGGCTCTACACTGTTCGACGACGTCTGATTTGAACCGGATGATTTGTAGAACTGTAGCAGGGATCTGTCCAACTCGCGACATCGTTGAGGAGGTCATCACCTGCTTCGATGAGATCGATCTCCACCGCTCGACCCGAAGACCCGATCTGGTGAGGGCCTCAGCTCCGTTTTGTAGAACCACCAGCCGCCGTCATTTCAGGCTCTGGCTCCAGCGAGTTTGGATTTGTTTAAGTGATCGGCCAAATCGAATTCGATTCAAGCCTTGTCTCCAATTTGATCATTTCAGTGCCAGAGGAGGAGTCGTGGACGAACGTCCGGTGCTTTAGAAGGTGAGGCCGAAACGAAGAGTATGGTTTTCGATAGACTGGGGGATTTGGTGCAGCAAGAAGAGAGGGTTCCGATCAATCGGGGAAGAAGAAGATTGGGTGCCCAGATCATTCTCTGGGTTCCCACAGATCAGATCAGATTTTTTGTTTTTTAATGAAAGGAAAGGAAAAAAAAAGTTTTAAATGTCTATTGGGGGGCAATAGACAGCTATTAGAGCGCAATAGACGTTTTGAATTGATGTAATCTCCTTGTTTTTTTTTTTTTAGTTATCAAAGTTGTATTTGTCTAAATTTAGGGAGATTAGTTTCCATTTTGGCGACTGAAAGTCCTATTGAGGGGCAATAGACGTCTATTGGGGAGCAATACATGGCTGATAGTCGTCTATTGGGGGGCAATAGACATCTATTAGGGGCAATAGATGTCTATTAGGGGCAACAGACTTCTATTGAGCACCCAATAGACGACTATTAGGGGCAATAGACTTCTATTGAGGGGCAATATACCTCTATTGCCCCTCTATTAGGGGGCAATAGATGTCTATTGGGGGCAAAAAAATATTTCCGGTGAGATTTTCAGCAAATTTAGGTGAGTGGCAGCCAGTGATCGGTGACATGAATCTGGTGAAAGTTAGCCAGAATCCGGCTGCCGGTAACCGGAATTCGGGGAAAGTTAGTTGGATTTGGATGGCCGGTGATCGGACTTCGGTGAAGTCTTTATGGTTTCTCTCTCTTCCATTCTCTCTCTCTCTCTTTCTCTCACTCTCTAAGTAACAAATGGGTGAGAGTAAAATGGTATTAAAAAAATTAAAAAAACAAAAAAGAAATCTTAATGGAGTATTAGAGAAAACATCCTTAGAGTGTTTTGAGTAAGAGGGAATTAAAAAAACTTAACGGGGTAAGTAAGAAAAAAAATCACTAAAAATAGGATAAATAGACAAAAACCCTCATCATATAGTCAACTTCAGAGTTTCTGACCCAAAGAATTTTTTCTTTTGTCGCAGAAACTTGTATCTAGTGACCTAAGCCGTGACGTTTGTCATGTCACTCTTAAGTCTTAACCTCCGTCTCCCTCCCTCCACTGTACACTACAACCTGCATCTCATGTTCTCAAACAGTGTGAATATCACTGCTAACTTCTTCTAAGATGTCAACTTCTGCAGCTTGCTTCGAGAACCCACCAACACTAAGCTCAACATACGGAAAAGGAACTGTCCTAGAATTTGGGGGCATGAAGACTTACGTTACTGGCTCAACTGAATCTAAGCTTGCAGTCCTTCTAGTCTCCGATGTTTTTGGTACCAACCCGTCAACGTTTTTCTCCATCAATCTTTGTTGCACAATTTGATTTTTATACTTCTTCATTCTTTAGCTCCAATTTGGAAAAATATTGTAGTGTGTTTCCAAAATAAACATGCTGGGTGGATTTAAGCCATTTGGAGTTCAATATATATTGGTGTGTTACTGCTGATGTGGTTGTTTGTGTTATTCCTTGCAGGATATGAAAACCCAAAGGGTCTATGACCACTAGCACCAAAATGGGTTAATTTTAGCCCATTTACACCACCAACAGAATTCTATTCCCACTAACCCAACTACAGATTCAAAAGACGATTCTACCCTCAAAAAATTAAAAAACTACAAATGGCACACCAACTCGCTCTCGCTCTCTCTCTCTCTCTGCACATCAAAAACGTGAACCTAAACTCGCCTGACTGCTGGTGCCTTCTTCTGCAGGCGGACGACAGGGAGCAACGGAGGACTGCCGGAGAAGACCAAAGATAGGCACGCGACGGTAGAGATCAAGACGTCGTCACCTGGATCTAAAGCCATCGTCGCGTATCACGGTCAAATCTTTTGCGCCGGTTTGAATTGGTACCAGTCACCGGAGGCGTCATCGCTATCGAGGATGCGGAGCTTGCCGGCGAGTTTGGGGAAGGGGTTGGTCGGATCTGACGGCAATCCCGAACGGCAGACTCGATATGAGGCCACCGTCGCCGGAGTTTTCCACAGGTGGACCAATTACGACATTCAACTTTGGTCACCGTCTCCCTCCATGAACACTCTCTGGCGCACCGGCGGCTTCCTCACCAATAGTCATAGCCCTAAGAAGTTCAGGTCTCGCCGGAAGAAGATCGTCTTCGGACCGACTCAGCCGCCGGACTGCCTCGTGGTTTTCGACTCCGAGAGGAAGTCGTCAGTGATTCTCGAGGCGCATAGGTTGCAGGTTCCGATTGTTTCGCTTGTGGACTCGGACATGCCTATCGAGTACTACAACAAGATCACGTATCCGATTCCGTGTAATTCCTCGGTGCAATTTGTGTACCTGTTCTGCAATTTGATCACCAAGACGTTCATGCTTCAGCAGAAGAAAAGCGGCGCCGATTCTGCCGAAATTGAGACTAGGTGTGTTGGTGTTTTTGGTGCGCACCAGGTGTTTGATGTTTTGATTGAGTGAGATTGATGTGTGTGTTTTTGTTGCAGTGAGCGAGTGGGGGTTATAGAGGAGGCTAAGAGCACAAAGAAGGATGAGGTGCTTATGGTTCAATCAATTAAAGGATGAGATCCTTTAATTTAGTCATGTCTTAATTCAATCAATCTTGTGCTATAGGTCTATTGGGGGGCAATAGACGTCTATTGGGGGGCAATAAACGTCTATTGGGAGGCAATAGACGTTTTGAATTAATGTAATCTCCTCTTTTTTTTCTTTAATCAAAGTTATATTTGTGTAATTTTAGAAAAATTAGTTTTCATTTCAGTAATCGAAACGTCTATTGGGGGGCAATATATGTTTTGAATTGATGTAATCTGCTCGTTTTTTTCTTTAATCAAAGTTTTATTTGTGTAGTTTTAGGAAGATTAATTACCATTTCGGTAATCTAAACGTCTATTGGGGGCAATAGACGTCTACTGGGGGGCAATACATGGCTGATAGTCGTCTATTGGGGGCCAATAGACGTCTATTGGGGGAAAAAAAACTTTCCGGTGAGATTTTCAGCAAGTTCCGGTGGGCGGCAGCCGGTGACCAGAATCCGGCGGCCGTTGACCGGATTCCGGCGAAAGTTGGCCGGATTCCGGCGGCCGGTGACGAGTTCCGGCGAAGTCTCCTATGGTTTCTCTCTCTTCCATTTTCTCTATCTCTCTCTCTAAGTAACAAAGGGGTGAGGGGTAAAATGGTATTAAAAAAAAATCTTAATGGGGTATTAGGGAAGACTCCCTTAGAGTGTATTGGGTAAGAGAGAATTAAAAAACTTAATGGGGTAAGTGGGAAAAAAAATCCCTAGAAATGGGGTAAATGGACAAAACCCCAAACCCAAATATAAGGTACGGTTCTCTTTTCTTCAATTGTACATCGTGATTCTTCCTTTTTACTATTCAATGGCATGAGTGTTTCTACTTTAAATAAAATGACCAATCTTTCTCTGGAAATCTGAGAATAAGGTAAATGATTGAATGATGCAAGTAAGCTCTTTTTGAGAAATTTGGTATCAATATGGTCATTTGGGGTCTTATTTGTCCTCCGTCCAAATTTATCATACAACTTTGAGTTCAGTAATGCACTGTATCCATTACTTATTACATGAAAATGAACTTCACATTGTCTTTTGGAGAAGGAAACTTGCGGATAAAGTTGCTGCAGCTGGATTTTTCGTGGTGGTTCCCGATTTCTTTTATGGCGACCCTGTGAATTTTGATAATCCTCAATTCGACCGAGAGTCCTGGTTAATAGCTCACAGCAAGGTTAGTGACTTTCTAGAAAGGAGTATATATGTACAATCTTTTGGAATTGGTAATTAGGAACTAGAATCAAGATGTATTAGGAGGGGAAACATAGATTTTCCCCGATTTTGAAGGCCAAATACAGTTATGTACTGAATTTCTGTAAGTGAAGCAAGAATAGAACAATTGGGGGTAACAACCTATTGAAAGATTCTCAATTTGGACCGAACAATCAAACATGTTTCCACCTAATTACTGGAACTTTCGATTAACAGTCTCATGACATATAACATGCTAGAGAAAATGTCCTGAACAATGCATAATGCTTATGTCTAAAACTCTAAATTAGTTGTCTTTTGAACTGCTAAAGGAAAAAGGATACGAGGATTCCAAATCAGTCCTTGCAGCATTAAAGAGTCAAGGTGTTTCTGCAATAGGAGCTGCAGGATTTTGCTGGGGAGGTAAACCCTTTAAAACCTGGGATGCATTAGTTGTCAATAAAGAAGCAAACTAACAAGAAGTGGGGCTCTCTCTCTCTCTCTCTCTGTTTTTTTTGTTTTTTGTTTTTTTTTTTTTTTCAGGGGTTGTAGTGGCAAAACTTGCAAAATCTGATGACATTAAGGCTGCTGTGATATTGCATCCTGGCCGGTTAGCAGATGAAGATATACATGGTAAGTTTAATGTTTTTGTTTTTGTTTTTTTTAATCTCGTGAATATATCTCTTTGTTGATTGTTACAATTTAACATGCTTGTACAGAGGTTAAGGTTCATACTGCAATATTGGGAGCTGAGATTGACAAAACTTCACCACCAGAACAATTGAAACAATTTGAGGAGATTTTATCAGTGAAGTCTGAGGTAAGAATCCCTCAGCAAAACTACTCATTGCTTAATATACTTATCACATGTATCTGTTGTTCCAAGCCTAGATAATATTACGGAGATTCAATGTTTGAAAATTAGTAACAATAACCTGTGTATAATAACAAAAGGGACTTATCTCCACCAACATCCAGAGATCCAAGATTCCAAGGAAGTAAATAAACTGTCAAACTAGTTTTCTAAAGATTTTATCCTTTTACCTCAGACAACCATAAAAGTTAGGTTTTTCAATTTTGATTTTGATATAAAAGACTCACTTTTAATATTTTCAGTTTGATAGCTTTGTGAAAATATTTCCTGGAGTGGCTCATGGATGGACAATGAGGTACAATGCAGAGGATGAATCTGCAGTCAAGAGTGCTGAAGAGGCTCATTTGGACATGTTAAATTGGTTTACCAAGTATGTCAAGTAAGAAAACATGTAGGAAGTGAGCTTTGAAGCTCAACAATCCTTGGGACATGGAAAACTCTGCTTCTTCATGATAGAGTACGAAATTGGAATGAAAGCGCCCCCAAAAACCGTTTGACATTTGATGGCTGAGAATAAAATAGCATTCATATACTTTCTCCATGCATATCTTGTTGTATGAAACGTTGTCATTGAGCTACGAGCAAATCCATCCCATGATTTTGCGATCGTTTAAAGGAACTTGTATCTTACCTCAAAATATACAGCACTGTTTGTACCAGTGAGAGTTTGAACCTAGGATGTATCAACTCTTCATCCGTTTCTTTTTATTATTGAATTGCTCATTCAGGTTGAAAAAGAGGGTTTTTCTTTCGTTCATATGGGGCCTAAACTCGGAGAGACTTGGCTAAAATTTCATCAGTTATATGCACTCCTTTTACAGAATTAGCAGTCACCTGCTAGTTATGAAAGGAATTCTAAATTTATGACATGAGGGGTCTATACAACCGATGAGACATGAAACCTAGCTTTTACAGATTTTAATGATGAACCATCGAGCTCTTTCATAGTATTAGGTTACAGGTTTCCTAATGTTGCTGGGAACCCAAAGCTCTTTTTAGTATATGGTGGTTTACTTATTAGAATACTCTTTGACAATATGAATAAGGTTTAGTTTAATTACTGGAGCACTTATAGGAACAGTTGTGTCAATCCGTCCCGGATTGAAAAGTAGCCCCGCCCTGAGCAAGATTGTGGTTCAGGATTGGAGAGGATGGCAAAACAGCAACTCTTTTGGTCTAAAAATCAGTGAGACTTTTCAAAGAACCAGTGTGTTAAAATCCATTTTGAATTTTTCTCGGGTCACAAATGAGAATGACATTTAAAAACACCGCAAACTCATACTAATTGGTGCAACAAAAAGAGGACAACTGGACATGCACGTACCACAATATTCTCGTATAGAATTGACACACTATCAATCAAGCATCAACCTTTAATGAAATTCCACTAAATCTAGAGCAATCTTTAATATAAATATTATGATCAAACTCAGTATGACGTTAGTGATGAGGCAGTTACTTTTTCTCCCACCATCTTTTCCAAATTGCCGACTTTGGAGTTTGTGGTCAGTCAATATCAGACAAATAAGCACCTTATATATATGTGTGTTGTTGGTACCGGTGCCAGTACCTCATTGTCAGTAGTGTTGTTTGTGATCAGAGAAAGACAGAAGAAATGTCAGGCCCTCAGTGCTGCTCGAACCCACCGACCCTGAACCCAACCAGTGGATCCGGCCACATTGAGAAGCTTGGTGGTCTCGACTCCTATCTCACTGGCTCCCCTGACTCCAAGCTTGCCATTGTTCTTGTCTCCGACGTTTTTGGTACGCACGGCACCCACCACTTCAAAGTGACAACATCTAATCTTTTTCCATTTGGTTTAGTACTCTGCTTTTGTTCACTATCTTATTTGAGTTATGTTGCTGATAGTGAAATTGATGGTCTTTGTGTGCTTTTGTCTCTTTGGTTTGGTGGGTTGCTCTGTATATGAAAGAATCAATATATAGAACATTTACATTTTGTTTTGTTTTTTTTTTTGGGAAATTCAATGAATCTAGCCTTAGTCTACTATATATCTCTGTTTCCCCAGTTCTTTCTTCTTTCTTGTTGCTGTTTTTGTTTTCCTTGATTGGTTACATTTGGGAATTTGAAATTGGCAATGGAAGATGTAGTGGTGTCAGTGTAAAATAACTGATAATTTGATCCTTCAAACTCTCTGTGGCTTTAGTGTAATTGCTTTGCTCTGATATTTACCACTTTTTAATATTGCATGTTGATTTGCCTTGCAGGGTATGATGCTCCAAACTTGAGGTATGACTTATTCTCATAACTTCATCCCTACAGCTAATGTAGATTCTTTGATATAGTGCGATACATAAGTAATCTGGTCCGCTTTTTCTTGAACTTGAACATTTTTATGTCGTGCATCTTCTAATATCAAGTCTGGGCCATCGAACATTTGCTGGTTAAAGTTGATGACTTGGTAGACACTTTGAAAAATTTACCCAAAGAGTACTCTTTCAGGAAAAATGAATAGGATATAATAGTTCTATTTGCTATATAATTGTCGAGTTACTTTTTGTTATGGCTTTTCTGAATCCTTAGAAAATCACCACTATGTTGGGTGTGCCCACTCTATAGTAAAGGCTAGCTCCCATTCCAACATCAAATTTTTCTTCAAGAACAGTTGTATCATTCACCGAATCACTGTACAGTTTGCAATCTTGCTACATCTTTTTTGTTATAACTAATGGCGCCTGGCCTTCTTTTTTGTAGGAAGCTCGCAGACAAAGTTGCAGCTGCTGGCTTCTTTGTTGTGGTCCCTGACTTCTTTTATGGAGACCCTTATGTACCTCCAGCTGATGGATCCTGGGACTCTCTACCTACTTGGCTGAAAGGTCATGGACCGGTAAAGTTCTTGTATTTTGATACGGATGCATAAGTCTGTTTATTTATAATTTCTGTGATATCACAAGTATTCATGTGGGATTATTGAATTTACATGGAAGTTTCAGATATTTACTGGACTCTCATGTTGGGCTGTTTGAAGTTGATGTTTGTGGATTAGCTTAGTAATCCTATCAATGTTTTTGTTTGTAAACGTTATATGGTTCTTAACTGCTGGGTTGTTTCTGCCAATTGTGACAATGGTTCAAATTTGAGGACTTGATAATTGTGGTGTTTTAAAAGTTGAGATACTATTGCAGTTGTCAATATGGTTATAATTGATTATCTTTCAAACTGGTGCTTTGTATTTATAGGAGAAGGGATTTGAAGATGTTAAACTAGTTATTGGAGCTCTAAAAAGTAAAGGCGTCTCTGCAATCGGTACTGCAGGCTTCTGTTGGGGAGGTGAGTTTACATTTTCCTTTCCTTTCCTTTAAGGTGGGATGTACAAATCAGTTTTGGATTAAACAAAATTTTTTCATACATTAGACCGGATTTTTTAGGGGGCTCGCATTAGGACAATATTTTACTTCACAATCTCAATACAGTAGTTGTCTCAGTTTCATTGAATTGTTTTGTCCTGTTCTCAGCCAAGGTTGTAGTTGAACTTGCAAAGGGTGACTTTATCCAAGCTGCTGTTCTGGCTCATCCTTCTTTAGTCACTGTGGATGATATCAAGGGTAAGAGTTATCTATTCTATAATCAAGAAATATCTGCCTAATCAGTATATCTTCATCATAGAGGAAGAGAAGAGTTGTGCATTTCCAATTCTTGCAAAAAAAAAAAAAAAGAATAAAGATAACTAATCTCTGTTTCTTGATTTATTCCTGGAACTACTTTCAGCTGTTAAGGTTCCAATATCTATACTTGGAGCTGAGATTGATCAGGTGTCTCCGCCTGAAGTCGTGAAACAATTTGAAGAGGCTTTGGCTGCAAAGTCTGAGGTAAAATATCCTTTCATCAAATTATAACACCAGGACCTGACAGGAAAGAGGCACTACAGTGGTATCCGGTAGTCATTGCAATTCTAGGGTTTGAAATTACTGTTGGTTTTATGGAATTACAGATCAAAAGTCATGTGAAGATATTCCCAAAAGTGTCGCATGGATGGACTGTGAGGTATGATGTTTCAGACAAAGAAGCTGTGAAGCCCGCTGAGGAGGCTCATAATGATTTGTTGGAGTGGTTTGTCAGCCATGTCAAGTGAATGGCATCATCATTGTAGCAATATTAGTTATATTGTCACTTTAAGATGAGGACAGTGTGGATCTTATGGTTTAAATAAGGACTAGACTTTTTATGTAGCAATAATTGTTTGTAAATTTAATGCAATGTTTGAACTTTAGTATCTTTTTCTGTCATCTAAGATTAGAACAGTGTGCTAGCTTAGAGCTTATATTTCTGAAAAAGGGTGTAGCTGATGGAATAGTAGCTGCTACATCCATGGGAATAGGTTATGATGATGAGAGTACAAAACAAATCCACACACGCAAACTCCTCCTCTGTACACCCACAGACCACCTGCATCTTTAGGAAATGAAAGTAAACGTTTTAAGAAAAGTCAAAACAACTTTACCAGGATCGATATAAATTGTTACTTAAAATCACCCTGATCCCATTTCCTCAGGATTATAAATGTACTGAATGACCATCCCCCAAAAAGTGCAACGGACTTGAATAATATTGATGATGGAATTTGAAGGATTACCAAAATCAGGTGCGGGTTGAGGAGAGTATCATCTTTCGATGGCCGCCTCTTCCTGTATGCTCTCTGCCTCTCTCCACACTGGAGAGTTCTTGTTATATGGGTACGGGGGCCTGCATTTTATGACATGGAACTTGAATGTTATAAGGTAAGTGAAATTGCTGTCAATATCGATATTGACTAGTTATGACGACAGCATAGTACCGTTAAGTTGAGAAACGAGAATGAAAACAAGTGAAAATTATTTTACCCGGAATATTGGATCAGTGTTTATTTGTTATTCATTATGAGATCTTAGTCCCCTTCCACTGGTTACTAAGCTTCATACTCATGGTGGTTTCTTGTGCGCATGGTATGGGAAATTAAAGCTTGTTTAACTGGTATTAGCTAGCTAGCATGATTATTGTATTATCGACTGGTTTGTCTTTGTACAATTTTGAAAGAATAATACTAGTGGATTGCCATTTCTATACTTGGAGCTGAGATTGATCAAATGTACATCTCCGCATGAGTCGTGAAACAATTTGCATGATGAGATGTTTTGAAGAATATTTGATTGGACGAAGAAGCTATGAAGCCTTCTGAAACTTCTGGAGCTGTTCTTGAACCGTTGCAAGCGAAATTGTCACTTGAGAAACAGTACCGTGTGGATCTTATGGTTAAATAACTTATTGACCAAAAAAAAAAAAAAAAAGCCCTTAACTTTTATAGCAATATTTATACATTTTCAAAATTCTGTTCCTTGGATTAATGCATTGTTTGAATTTCAGTATCTTTTCTGTCATTTAAGTTGAGAAACTTCAGTATATATATCTCTGAATGGTGATAGTATGCGCTTCATCCATGACAATGGACTAGTGGAGCGAGCATATTGTTATTTTATATGCATGGTGTTTGGTAAATGGTAGAATTCTAGATACTGGACAAGCACATTACCACAATATTCTCATTATGGTCAGTTTGTGAAGATATTCCCAAAAGTGTCGCATGGATGGACTGTGAGGTATGATGTTTCAGACGAAGAAGCTGTGAAGCCCGCTGAGGAGGCTCACAAAGACTTGTTGGAGTGGTTTGTGAACCATGTCAAGTGAATGGTATCATCACTGTAGGCCTGTAGCATTATGTATTGTCACTTCAAGATGAGAACTGTGTGGGTCTTATGGTTTAAATAAGGGCTAGACTTTTTATGTAGCAATATTTGTTTGTAAATTTGTTCCTTGGATTAATCAATGTATGAACTTGAGTATCTTTTCCTGTGATTTAAGATGAGAACAGAGTGGAAGCTTAGTAGCTTATATTTCTTTAAAAACAGGGTGGAGCTAATGAAATAGTAGCTGTTGCATCCATGAGATTAAGTTATGATGATGAGAGCAGAGAATAAATCCACAGAGGCAAACTCTTCTGTACACCCAGAGGCACCTGCATCTTTAGGAAATGGAACTAAAAGTTATAAGAAAAGTGAATTTACTTTACCAGGATCGATATTAATTGGCTAGGTTTTTACTTTTAATTTATTTTGTATTTTATTTTAGTTAAAATCACCCACTTCCCCGCTTCCTCAAGATTACTGAATGGTCTCCCCCAAAAAGTGCAATACTTGAAGTAAATGGCCTGTATTTAGTGATGAGGAGGGTGATGAATAATATTGTGATTATGGCGTTATGGATTTTGAAGGATTACCAAAATCAGGAGTGGGTTAAGCGGAGTATCAACTTTCCTGATCAATGTAGCCAGTTGGGATGGCCTCTTCCTGCATGCTCTATCCACACTGGAGAGCTCTTGTTATATGGGTACGGATGCCCGCATTTTTATGGCATGAAAGTAGAAAGTTTAAAGTTATAAGTTAATTGCTTTATCAGAATCGATATTGACTAGTTATGATGAAAGCATAGTACCATTGAGTTGAGAATCAGAATGAAGGCAAGTGAATTATTTTACCGGATAAGTGTTTACTTGCTATTCATTATTTTAGTCCCCTTCCACTGGTTATTAAGCTTCGTAGTTTTGGTGGTTTTACTGTGCGCATGGTATGGGAAATTTAAGCTTGTTTTACTGGCATTAGCTAGCTATGGTAGTAACATGCTAGAGAAAATGTCCTGAACAATGCATGGTGCTTATGTCTAAAACTCTAAACTATTTGAACTGCTAAAGGAAAAAGGATACGAGGATGCCAAACCAGTCCTTGCTGCTTTAAAGAGTCATGGTGTTTCTGCAAAGGGAGCTGCAGGATTTTGCTGGGGAGGTAAACCCTTTAAAACTTGGACGCACTAGTTGTCAATAGAGAAGCAAACTAACAAGAAGTGGGGCTTGATCTCCCTCTTTTTTTTCTTTCTGTTTAAGGAAAAAGAGATTCGAGAGAAATTGTAGAGAGAATTGTATCATATTATTGAGAATAGGAGCCCTATATATAGGGATTACAAAGTACTAGTTCTAATGTTACAAGGAATACCAATCCGTGTAGGATTGGAAAATCTAGAACCTTCTCTCCTATTACTTCTCCTAGTTTGATAAGGCACACTAAATCGATATTCCTTCAACACTCCCCCTTGTGCCGCTCAAACTTGGTGGTGACGCTTCATTCGTTGCCTCGTTAAAAACCTTGCCAGGTAACAAAAACCCTGTGGGATAAAAATAACCCTGGTCGAAGGACAAAAAGAGCACAACACGTCCTTCACTCTTCGAGATCGCACATGTAGACATCATAACTCCCCCTGATGTCGATATCTCCCCCTGATTGCTATAATCGTGGGAGTTCGGATAACTTTCTCAATCCGATGCTCTTCACATGTTTCTCGAAGGTGGATTTAGGTAACGACTTAGTGAATAAGTCCGCTACATTATCCTCTGATCGGATTTGATTCACTTCAATCTTTAGAAGTGATTGTTGTTGCTGATTATAAAAGAACTTAGGCGATATATGCTTGGTGTTGTCGCCCTTGATGAAACCTAACTTCATTTGTTCAATACAAGCTGCATTATCCTCATAAATGCATGTAGGTTCATCTGTGGTAGACTTCAAACCACAACTTCCTTGAATATGTCTAATTATAGACCTTAGCCATATACATTCACGAACGGCTTCATGTAGAGCAATAATCTCTGCATGATTTGAGGAAGTAGCAACAAGGGTCTGTTTTGTAGACCTCCAAGATATCGCAGTGCTTCCCATGGTAAAGACATAATCAGTTTGGGAGCGACCTTTGTGAGGGTCAGAGAGGTACCCTGCATCAGCAAAACCCATCAAGACATCATTGTCGTTTTGATGGAGGGAGATAGGAGAACGCCGGCCACCATGAGCGGTGGCGGCGCCGGCGGAGGCAACATGGCCGGCGGCCATTCCATGGACGGGGGCGTTCTGCCTTTTGGGGTCCAATCCCAATTTTCCGTCATTCCTTTTCTCTCTGTAGGGATAGAATAGGCCCATATCAATCGTACCTCTTAGGTATCGAAAGATTGTCTTTATACCAATCCAATGGCGGCGTGTTGGCGCAGAGCTATGTCGAGCTAACAAGTTCACTGCGA
This sequence comes from Rosa chinensis, assembly GCF_002994745.2. Classification (NCBI taxonomy): domain Eukaryota; kingdom Viridiplantae; phylum Streptophyta; class Magnoliopsida; order Rosales; family Rosaceae; genus Rosa; species Rosa chinensis. Next base: position 44,042,620 of record NC_037091.1, read on the forward strand.
ATGAGATATCCGGTCTTGTGCATTGAGCTAAGTACAATAATGCGCCTATTGCACTCAAATAGGGCACCTCGGCCTCTAATGGTTCTTCGTCCTCATCCCTTGGACGAAACGGATCTTTTCCGGGCTCAAGACTACGGCCGATCATGGGAGTACTCGTAGGCTTTGCTTTATCTTCATTAAAGCGCCTTAGGATTTTCTGAGTATATGCAGACTGATGGATCAAGATTCCATCACTACGGTGCTCGAGTTCTAAACCGAGACAAAACCGTGTTTTCCCAAGATCTTTCATCTCAAATTCGGATTTCAAGTATTTAGCAGTTTCCTTCAACTCATCTAGAGTTCCAATTAGGTTCATGTCATCGACATAAACTGCTACGATTGCAAATCCGGAACTTGTTCTTTTAATGAACACGCATGGGCATATTTCATTATTAATATATCCCTTCCCAATCAAGTAGTCACTTAGACGGTTATACCACATCCGTCCGGATTGTTTTAATCCATATAGTGAGCGTTTTAATCTTATTGAAAACGCGCTCCGTGGTTTAGAGCCACTTGATATGGGTAATTGAAGTCCATCTGGAACCTTCATATATATCTCTGAATCTAGATCCCCATAGAGATATGCAGTAACCACATCCATAAGCTGCATGTCAAGTTTTTCGGAAACTACCAAACTGACAAGGTAGCGGAACGTTATCACGTCCATTACGGGAGAATATGTCTCCTCGTAGTCGATTCCAGGGCGTTGTGAGAAACCTTGCGCCACAAGGCGGGCTTTGTATCTTACAACCTCATTTTTCTCATTACGCTTTCTAACAAAGACCCATTTATGGCCAACAGGCTTTACATTTGGGGGTGTCTGCGTTACAGGCCCAAATACCTGTCTCTTTGTTAGTGAATCCAATTCAACCTGGATCGCATCTTTCCATTTAGGCCAATCCGCTCTTCGTTGACATTCTTCAACAGAGCGAGGTTCGATATCATCATATTCTATAATCCCTTTCGCAATATGATATGCAAATGCATCATCAATCGCCATAGAATTTCTATCCATCATCTCATGTACACTAGTGTAATTTATGGAGATCTCTCTATTCTCTGGAGTTGGTTCTGACATTGGAGCGTCCCCCAATGATGTCTCTTGGACATAACCATAATCCGGAATATTCTCATGAGATGGATTATTTATATCGATGATTAATGGATTATTTTGTGCCAAACTCGCTTTCTTTCTTGGGCGAGAATCCATCGAACCTATGGGCCTCCCACGCTTCCTGGCGGGAGCCGTGGGCCTAGCCATAATGTCACCATCATTAAGAGATGGGACGTTGGTGCCATGCTCATGCATTCTTGAGTTGGCGTCATGTCCTCTACTTTTAGGGACATCAATCCTTGCAGGCACGTTTACAGCAGGTATGTGTGATCTCGTCACTTTAGCGATATCAGAAAACGCATCAGGCATCGATTCTGCTACGTTCTGAAGATCGAGAATTCTCCGCACTTCAATTTCGGACTGTGCGGTTCGGGGATCAAGATGAGACAGAGTGGGGACAGACCACGACAATTCCTGTCGTTCCTGTTGAACATTTATGTTCCTATCTCCCCCTAACGACGGGAAGACTGTCTCATCGAAGTGACAATCCGCAAATCTTGCGGTAAAGAGATCGCCTGTCAAGGGTTCTAAATAGCGGACAATGGTTGGAGAATCATATCCAACATAAATGCCTAATCGTCGTTGAGAACCCATTTTGGTGCGCTGTGGCAGCGCAATAGGCACATAAACTGCACACCCAAATATGCGTAAGTGTGAGACATTAGGCTCATACCCAGTCACCATCTGGGACGCAGAAAAGGGTTGAGTGGCAGTGGGCCTCAGACGAAGAAGCACAGCTGCATGCAATATTGCATAGTCCCAAGCAGAAATAGGGAGATTGGTGCTCATTACCAATGCCCTAGCGACCATTTGTAGTCGTTTAATGGCGGCTTCTGCGAGACCATTTTGGGTGTGAACATGAGGAACTAGATGTTCAACTTCTATCCCAATGGACATGCAATAATCATCAAAAGTCTTTGATGTAAACTCCCTCCCCAGCATTGTCTAACCTTATAGACTTAATAGGATGATCAGGGTGGTGAGCCCTTAACTTAATTATTTGTGCTAGGAGTTTAGCAAATGCAGCGTTCCTTGTGGACAATAGCATGACATGTGACCAGCGTGTCGATGCATCAACCAACACCATAAAATATCTAAATGGTCCGCATGGTGGTTGAATAGGTCTACAAATATCACCGTGGATTCTTCGCAAGAATGGTATATTTTCTTTAGTGTCCTTTGCATAGGATGGTCTCAATCCTAATTTTGCTAAAGAGCAGGCTTTGCAGAACGAATGATGGGGTTTAGAGACAACCAATGAGGATTTTGGTTTAGCCATGAAGTCACAATTGACTTTAGAAGTAGAAGGAGGAGTCAAACAATGATCCATGGCGTCAATGCCATGTTGTTGCCGTAGGGGGTAGACGGCGCCGGCCCTAAGTGGCCGGTCTTGCACAGTCTTGGCACCGTGAGGCGCAGGTGCATCTCCTCGAACCAATTTTTGGTTTTTACTTCTCTTCGTTCTGAAGAATGGATGTCCGTGTGAAGTCTTTAATATACGGATCATCATATCACGACCTAGGTGTCCCAGACGGTCATGCCAAAGCCTATATGTGTCAGAATCCCATAAATCATCTCTCATAACATGATTGGATTCAATTATGTGAATAGTGGTTGCATACAACCCACTAGATCGACACATAAGTTTCTCTAATACTCGTTTATGTCCGTAGTCATTAGAGGTGATGCAAAGGAACTCTTGTCCATTCTCACAATGTGTTTCCACATGAAAACCATTGGCTCTTATATCTTTGAAATAATAAAGTTCGAAAAACATGTCTACGACATGAGATAAAATAAATCGATACTTTATTAATAATATCCAATGATTACATCAAAGTTTCGTGACCATAATCTAATCCAAAGAAAAATCAAACATTAGACAAATTGTAGTCACTCAATTCGTTCGGTAATTCCAATTAAATATGACCAGTGAAGTAGAGAGAGATGTCGGTGGAGCAAAGCTCTCTTAAGTACCACTAATCTCAATTACTTTCCTAGACATCATACTTAATTGAGTACGCCTAGAGGAAAAGAGATAATCCAATAAGTCATTTTATTGATTAAGGCATAATTACCATTACATAATTCTTGGAAATTAAAAGACAATTCTAAATAAAAATCTGCGGCATTCTATCTTCATCGCCAGATTTAAAGTCTTTTATAGCTCGATGTATTACCATTGATCAGGTACTCCATAAAATATCATGAAGAGGATGCTCTCTTGATTGAGGTGTATTGACACAATACATATGGTCCCTAGAACCAATGGCGTTGGAATAGTGCAATCATGGCCAAAAATGGCGCCATGGTGTCCAACCCTATACCCTCAACGTCATGACTCCTATGGTCATGTTAGGGTTTTCTCAATCAATTTGTTATTTTGTGTTTTTCCACAAGCATGCATAAATAATATGATGCAGAGAGCCTCCGAACAATATTTCATAACTCTTTCAAAGTTATAGTGAAGCAGATATTATTCCATCGTGCTTTTATGTTCGGAAAGTTGTGAATGTTACTAAAACGTTCACTAGGCGCAACCCAAAGGTTGTTAGCGCTATCCTCATTCATGTACTCAAACTGGAGGGCCATCTTCATGTGGCGCTTCATCAGGGTAAATGCCCTGGAATTTTCTATCTCAGTTTGTGAGTCTTGAGCGGTTCCTTTAGAACAGGGCTCTTGGATTGTAGGCAAATAAATATCCCGTGCCCGTTGAATCCAATGGAGTAAAATCGAGCTCGTTCAAGTCTTACATCCTGAAAGGAAAGCAAGAACGTATTAGTTTCGGAGTCAATGCTTCCACGAAAACTAATATAAGATTTCTGAGCCTTAATGCTACCAAGAAATCGATTTCCAAGAATATTTGGATTAGACCGAAACAATGATGTTTAAATGGTCAAAATCTACGCTCACGAACGCTCTTAGTCCGTAGCTTACGAACGCTCTTAGTTCGTTAAATCGATGCTTACGGACGCTCTTAGTCCGAAGTCTTACGAACGCTCTTAGTTCGTTAATTGCGTGAATCCCCACGATTCCGCTTTTCAAAAATCGAACCCACGTTATAAGAAAGGTGGGATGTAGAAGAAGGGAGGTTTTTAAGTCCCCGAGAAAAGATGAAATATTTAAATTTCGAATTATAGGAACTTCAAAACTTACTCTTTTGAATACTTACTTGTTGAAAATTCGGAGCAGATTCTGTTCTGAACAGCTTGTACTTCGATTGGTGTACAGATCTCAATATAACTCCGATAAGGCTGAAATTCGGAGGTTAGATGGAAGAGACAGAGACGAACAACTTTGATGAAGAAAGTTTTTCGATCTGAGCTTCCGAACTAGACGTTTCGAGGCTTGAAAGAAGACGGATGTGCACAGGAACGGGAAAAAGATGCAGTGGGTGTGCGTTGGCTTGTTTGCGCAGCAGGGATGCTTCGGTGGTAGCAGGCTGGAACGCAGGGCTGCAGGGAGGGGGCAGCAGGGGCTGCTGTGCAAGGTTGCAAGCGCACGGGCGTTCAGGCTGCAGCGAAGGTTCGGCTAGCTTGGGCTAGGGGCTGCTTTGTGAATGAGTTTTGGTTTTCTGTTTTGTGGTTAGAGTCGTGCTGATAACGTGTTTAAGGAAAAAGAGATTCGAGAGAAATTGTAGAGAGAATTGTATCATATTATTGAGAATAGGAGCCCTATATATAGGGATTACAAAGTACTAGTTCTAATGTTACAAGGAATACCAATCCGTGTAGGATTGGAAAATCTAGAACCTTCTCTCCTATTACTTCTCCTAGTTTGATAAGGCACACTAAATCGATATTCCTTCAACACTTTCTTTTTTTTCTTTTTTTTCAGGGGTTGTAGTGGCAAAACTTGCAAAATCTGATGACATTAAGGCTGCTGTGATATTGCATCCTGGCCGGTTAGCAGATGAAGATATACATGGTAAGTTTCATGTTTTTTATTTTTTAATCTCATGAATATATTCATGTTTTTTTTTTTTAATCTCATGAATATATCTCTTTGTTGATTGTTACAATTTAACATGCTTGTAGAGGTCAAGGTTCATACTGCAATATTGGGAGCTGAGATTGACAAAACTTCACCCCCAGAACAGTTGAAACAATTTGGGGTGATTTTATCAGTAAGGTCTGAGGTAAGAATCCCTCAGCAAAACTACTCATTGCTTAATATACATATCACATGTATCTGTTGTTCCAAGCCTAGATAATATTATGGAGATTCAATATTTGAAAATTGGTGATAACAACAAACAACCTGTGTATAATAACAAAAGGGACTTGCCTCCACCAACATCCAGAGATCCAAGATTCTAAGGAAGTAAATAAACTGTCAGACTAGTTTTCTAAAGATTTTATCCTTTTACCTCAGACAGTGAGACAACCATAAAGTTAAGTTTTTCAATTTTGATTTTGATATAAAAGATTCACTTTGTAATATTTTCAGTTTGATAGCTTTGTGAAAATATTTCCTGGAGTGGCTCATGGATGGACAATGAGGTACAATGCGGAGGATGAATCTGCAGTCAAGAGTGCTGAAGAGGCTCATTTGGACATGTTAAATTGGTTTACCAAGTATGTCAAGTGAGAAAACATGTAGGAAGTGAGCTTTGAAGCTCAACAATCCTTGGGACATGGCAAACTCTGCTTCTTCATGATGGAGTACGAAATTGGAATGTAAGCTCCCCTAAAAACAGTCTGACATTTGATGGCTGAGAATAAAATAGCATTCATATACTTTCTCCATGTATATCCTATTGTATGAAACGTTGAAATTGAGCTACTAGCAAATCCATCCCAATGATTTTGCAATCGTTTGATGGAACTTGTGTCTTACCTCAAAATATACAGCACTGTTTGTACCAGTGAGAGTTTGAACCTAGGATGTATCAACTCTTCATCCTTTTCTTTTCATTATTGAGTTGCTCATCATTCAGGTTAAAAAAGAGGGTTTTTATTTAGTTCATATGAGGCCTAAACTCGGAGAGACTTGGCTATATATGCTCTCCTTTTACAGAATTAGCAGTCACCTGCAAGTTATGAAAGGAATTATCAATTTATGACATGAGGGGTCTATACAACCGATGAGACTTGAGACCTAGCTTTTACAGATTTTAATGATATCAACCTTCTAGCTCTTTCATAGCATTAGATTACAGGTTTCCTAATGTTGCTGGGAACCTGGGCAAGATTGTGGATCAGGATCGGAGAGGATGGCAAAACCGCAAATCTTTTGGTCCAAAAAGCAGTGAGATTTTTCAAAGAACCAGTGTGTTAAAATCCATTTTGAATTTCTCTCACGTCACAAATGAGAATGACATCTAAAAACACCGTAAACTCATACTAACTAGTTGTTACACCCGCGCATTGCTGCGGGGTTGTTTTTTTTTCTCGTCTCTTCCACTGCTTTTGTTTAGAACATTATTCACCCTAACGGTGCGTTTGGATGAGAAAATTATAAAATCCGTAGGAATTTATAAATGATGGAATCTTTAACTCCATCAATCTAAAATTCCATTAATTGCAATTTCTATTGTTTGGTTGCATCTATTTAGAATTTGAAATGTGTAATAAATTAAGAAAGTTTAAAACAAACAAAAAGATAAAATAGAAAAAAATCTTGTTTTGGAAATAAAAATTGAATACTGCAAAGGAATTCGTAAATGACACCTATTTTGGTGGAAATTGAAGTGAGGAATTTAAATTACGAATTCCTTCGTTTTTTTCCACAGAGAAATTTAAAATTTCCAATCTGATAATGCCAAACGAGGGAATTGACTTTTAGGAATTATGAAATTCTCACTTTTAATTAAATTCCATCATTTTTTCTCTCATCCAAACACACTCTTAAGTTTCAAAAAAAAAAAAAAAAAGAGGTAAGAAAAGTAAGTACTCCATTTTTTTGTATATAAAAGAAACAAACTACAGTTGAAGAGAGGGACACCCACCTTACTTCTTATGAAAGAAAAATTATAATTAACATGAAACTGAAAATGAAAGAGCACAAAACAAAGTGCAAATACAACTTAGAAAAATGCTCTGAAAACCCAAGTAAAAATCCAAAATGGAAGGAAGCAAATGAAACTGGGAAAAATAAGTAACAACCATAAGCACCTTAAATAACTAAACCAACAGAGGACAAATATATACATAGACATAGACAATTAAGAGAAACAACACAAAGTCTTTACATTAGTGAGAGAACTAAGAGATCCGGCCAGAGCGCGTGTGCAGTGCTTGCTCGGTGTATAGAAAGTTAATATCAATCTTTTGTGTATAAAGAAAATTAAAAATAAATCTTGGTCTTTGTTTCACAGCGAATATCCAATTGCTGCACTCGTAGAAAGAAATGACCAGCTGCTGCGCTACCCAAACACCAAGGTAAACAATGACAATCTGGTTCAAGCACATCATCAATAGAATGGTCCTCGGAAACAACCAAGGTGCACTGTCCCATTTTCTAATTCTGCCAAAGACAGTAGAATGGATACCGGCAAGCAGATTAAGATTACATCATGGTCTGTCTGCTTGCTAATTGCAGTCTAGAAAAGCCAATGGTTCTTTTTGGGACTTCTTGTGGAAAAATCTGTAAATAAATTAGTAAAAGAATGAGTACTATTTCCAAACTGTCGGGCAAAAATATAAAAAAAATGTAAATAAGATATTCGAGTAATAGCAGTTTAGTTCATCACCTGCAGTAGCATATAGTGAGTTGTAATGCACTTCGCTCCAAAAGCTCAGCCAAAGCTCTGAAAAACAACACAAAAGGGTGGTCAAGTTTTGAAGAAAAAACAAAAGAACCCTCACTGACTTTTACTTGGAAGTTCTACTATAGCAATATAACACAAAGGTTGAACAGAAACTGACACATGTTATGCGTTATGCATTCTCTTTCAAGTTTCAATGCAGCTTGACGTTAAGATGCAGTAAGCAAATGAGATATACCTTGTTCTAGGATTCCTGTCTTTAGGAAGGATCTCAATGTAGCAATTCAGTATCCCGAAGAGAGGTGATTAAACAAATTTTGGCTCCAAACTACATGGTGCTAGAAGCCAATCATTCTGGAAATATCATTAGAGCGAGAATAATAAAACCATCAATGAATAAACAAAAATAATCAACAGATACCAAGACATTATGTTTTATGAATCTGTACTTCATTCTAATTAGAACTACAGGTTGACTATTAAATCATAACTATAAACATATGAAACAAAGATCAACTTGGATCGTGATTTCTGCAGAATGATCTTATATTATTCGATGGAAAGCAGACAACAAAGAAGTGCATTTCAGGCCTGTGTATGAAATCAAAACCTGAAACTAAGTGAGGTTTTGCAGTGCAGACCAAGTATTTATGATCAGTGATGCTAATTAATTAATTGTGGTCCACCATTTCCCCGCTTCTTATGATTACAATACAATTCACTTCTCATCTAGATGCAAGGGAACAATTACATGGAACATAAGATCATCCAAATCATGCCTTCACAAATAAATGGTTCAAGTCACGAAGAAAGTAGGCATCTTCACAAAATGACCACAAAACACAATAAAAAAGGGAAATTGCTTCTTGATAGTCCCACACAATACAAACCCTTCTGTCCCTTCGAATGGTTTGGAGAACTTGGTCTTGGAATCCCATCTTCTTTCAAAAGATAATCATCTGCCTAGTAAAAATAAATAAATAAATAAATCAATATGAATTGAGGCCAAAAAACAACTGCACTTTGTTTAATGTAATTGATTAGTATAATCACCTTGAGCCACAAACTTGTTGATGTCTTGAATCCGGTGCAGAAAACGATGGACTCAAACTGGTATGACTTCCCCTTTTTGAGTTCCACATCGCTTCCTCTTATGCTGCCTATTTCTGCGGGTAAAACCTGCATGGATAAAAAAAAAAAAAAAGCATTGCAAGTTGTTGTTTTAGACTTCTATTTAGTTATCTTGTTAATACAAACTCAAAACAAAAACCAAAAAATGACAATAAAACCGAAAAATGACGTATGAGGCAGAGGATCATGTTTTGTTTACCTTAATCTCGTCGGACTTGATCTTACTACAGGCGCCGACATCAATGGCCGGATACTTGTCGTACTTGATATTCATAAGAAAGGGCCCCCTTTTAGCCTGGCTATCCTGTACTTGGGTCAGGCGTCCATAAACGAACTTGCTAAGCAAAACCATCAAAAAATCCACTCTGCTAAATGAAAGATATCTTAACAAAACCAAGGCCAAGTAAACCATCCTTCTTGACAAAAAATGAACCTGCATATCACATCATTTCATACAATGTTAAAGCTAAATCTTATATTTAACCACAAAATATCATACATGATAACTAAAGGTAAGTCAGATTTTGACTACCTTACCGAGCTTTGAACAATGATTGAAGTCTTTGCACCATCGTTTGCCAGATCCAAAGAAATTTCCATGCCGGAATTCCCAGGGCCAATCTCGATTTAATGCACCTTCCGATCCTCAGATAGGTAAACCTAATTCAATCTCACAGATAGGAATCACAGAGTGTTCAGTTTACACTGATATTCAATTGCTGAAGCATAGAATCATCTAAATGTTCATAGGGAGTCCTAACATTAACAACACCAATGGCATTCACAAACCAAAATCAAGAACTCAATTATTTCAATACTGAATCAAAATTGAAACTGAAATCTCAATCATACTTGATTCTAGAAACTTAAAGTCTTACCGACCGTTCACTGTTCTCGAAGTTGTAGCTTGTAGCTTCTGAGCTTTCTTCAAAAATTGATTGAAATTGGAAAGCTGCATATAGTTCAGAGCGACCGAGTAAGAGAAAGGAAAGGAAAACAATAGGGCGCCAACCGAACAAGGATTTTATATCTAGGGCAGTTGGCAAGGCCGATGAGTAAATTATTACAAAAGAAGGACAAAATTGTAATTTTACTCATCGGCTCGGCTCGACCTGCAACTGTTACTAAGCCGATAAATGAACAATGAATCACACACCCTCCTTTAATATATAGTATAATATAATATAATTGGTGCCACAAATTAAAAGAGGCCAACAGACAAGCACATTGCCACAATATTCTTGTATAGAATTGTCACACTACCGAGCATCAACCTTTAATAAAAGGGTCTTTTCCCGTATACCTAAAAAACGCCTGTATTTTTTCCAACTGCCCAAAATTTTTGTATTACACTATTGCTGATAGACAAAGACTAAAAGAGATAGTGTTTCTGAAAAAATGTCTTTTGTATCCTATGTTGACCCTTGGTTTTAACAATATTATTCGACCAAAAAACTTTGTCCTAGACGACAAAAATTCAAACAAGACTAGCCTTCAACATGCCCAAGTTTTTCACCTAACGGCCTCCTGCCTAACGATTACTTTAACAGGCGGAATCACTGCTGCTTGGTCTAATTTTTGGTTCTAAGACTGATTTTTTCAGAAGAAAAATACTATTAGGACTTTTGGATTTCTATAGGATGCATGCATTTAGAAACATGAATGCCAACGATGATTACAATAACAACTATTATTATGAAAATTTAATGCCAACTATATTAGTTGAAGAAGTGGGTGAGCAACCATCTGAATTTATTTATTCAAATATACATACATGCTAAACATTCAGAGCCTCATTCTCAGGTAAACAGCAAAAGGCTGTTTAGCTATCCATAAGAATGTGATCAGGTACTTACTTGATAAGAACTCACTGCTTCACACTTTAGACAAGAAAGGAAGCACACTGCTATACTAGTTGAGAGAAGACTCTTCTACTCAAATATGTTTTTCGACTCTAGAACTGATATGGAAATTTTCGAATGCCTTCTAAGAGAAGCTAAAGCTCCTTATATAGGGAGCGGAACTCAAATTACAATTGAAAACATTAAAATGTACAGGACAACTCCGTGACCTTTCAGCTTTTCTGAGTGCTCCTGATGATAGAGGTCGGTTGGGAAAAGCAGAAAAGTAGTTGGTGAAACGTCTCTTTCTTGACTTTTTTGCAAAAGCAAAAGTAGCTTTTAGAAAAGTCTAAAGGTCTACAGTTGCAAGTTTGGTGCTGATTCTTTACCTGTAGCTTCACATGTTCTCATCTGTTTCAGAATTGTGGCCAAAGACAAAGGAGTTGTTGTCTGCCTGGGCCACGCGAGTTGTTGTTGCATTGTCCTCGACGTCTGTATCAACATACATTTTGTGGTGGTTGTCATTTTCAAGCTTTTCCACCCAGCGCATGCATGCCATCGTCGAGTCTATCTCTTTTCTGGTTAGAGATAAGAATAGGTCACTGCTGACTACGTCAGGATGATCGTAAGCAATGATAATTATTTTTTCTCCTGCTGCCAGGAAGGTATTGCTGATATCTTCAGAGATTATCTTCTTCATGTATTCCAGGGCCATGGCCTTCATCCAGGGAATACTTGAATTTGGTTGACCATTGTACCCAACACAGGCTGGTTGAAGATATTTCCTTGGGATGATTCTCACATAATGATATGGAGAAATATATTCAACTTCACCGTTTGCCTTCTGGATCCATTCTGGAGGAGTGGACCTGAACTTCAGACGAAGCATACAGTCATTCTTTCTGATGTTCTTGACTGTGTTGACAATAATTGGTGGCAAACCTTTCAGATCATCATTAGTTTTGGTCCACAAATTATGGACAAAACCATTTTCAACAAGCCAAAGCTTGTGTTTCTGAGGATGTTCACTCTGAACATTAACTAAGTATCTTCCAACGTAAGGTCCTGACACAATAAAGAGAGTTGGAGGAACTAGTTCTTCTGGATTATGCCTTCCTATCAGACTATGGAATTCATGCCAGTCTGATTCATTGAGTGCTATGATAGGGACCCTAGCACTTTCTGGATTTTCAAGGAAGTGAATTTTCTCTTTTCTTACAGCACTCTGCTGCATGTGGATTTCTTCAGTTTGTGGTCTGGCATTCTCATAAAGTTCTTCAGCTAAAGCAAAGAGTGCCGGGAACATTAGACCACTGCTTCTTTCCTGGAAGGCAAACAAGAGGTTATCCAGGATTGCCTTCTGGTGATAAGCCAGTCTCCTGCCAGTTCTGAACACAGGAGTATCAAAAGTTCTTAATTCATAATTAAAAACATTTATAACTCCACTTGGAGTTGGTCTGCTTTTTGGCAAAGCAGCAGCCATCAACGGTCTTGATGTGTCTTTACCGTCTGCCGTTTGAGACGGGCTAGCCAATCCTTTACCCTGGGATTGATCAGTTGAGGCTAAGCCTTTTGAGCTTAGCGGAAACCTTTTAAGGATTTTTTCCTTGGTTTCTCTTGGATCCTCTTCAGGTTCCTGTTCTTTCCCAGTCCTTCTGCTTCTGGGATTACGACCTTCGTCGTCTTCTCTTTGGCTGAACATTGCCATTTCTCTGGTCAATGCGTTTGGAAGATAGTTCTTATTTCCTGCAATTAATTCAACAGTATAATCATATTGGTTAAGAAATAATTGCCAGTTAGCTAATCTTCCTCTATCAGCAGCTTTATCAAGTTTAAAGTTTTTGAAATTCTTTACTCTAGCACAATCGGTGCGGACAGTAAAGGGTTTTCCAAGATAAGCTGGAGAATTTAAAATTGTTTTCTTGACAGCCAAGATTTCTTTTTCCCCTGTGGGATAATTCAGTTCTGCAGGGCTGAACTTGCCACTACAAAATTTGCAGATCTTTTCAATGTTAGTTCCAGGCGCTCTCGCCAGAACCACACCGGACCAGTAATTATCACTCACATCTGTCTGGAGGATAATTTCATCATTCTCTTCTGGTTGTTGAAGAGGAGGGAGGTTTTTGCAGAGATTTTTTATCTGCTTCACGATCTTTTCATCATCTTCAGTGAAGTTCCATTTTCTTTTGGAACTTGTCTTAAGAGATAACATTGCTGTTAACCCTAAGATTTTAGGGATGAAATCTCTCCCATAATTTATGACACCAAGGAATCTCTCTAAACTCTTAGCATCAGGAATTCTGTCTGGAAACTGCCAGATTTTTTCAAGAATATGAGGTTGGAGTTTTATCACTTCATTCTTGATGTTTATTCCTAGGAAATCAACTTCATCGAGGATAAAGAAGATCTTCTTTTCACCTAGGATAATTCCGTGCTGAACTATCAGCTTTACTACCTCATGGAGGTGTTTCATATGTTCTTCTCTATTTTTGGAGAAGACCAAAATGTCATCTATGTAGACGACGCAGAACTCCGCAACATGTTTGAAGATGTTGTCCATCTTTCTCTGGAAGATTGAGGGAGCTTGCTTTAGACCAAAAGGCATTACCAACCATTCATAATGACCTTGTGGTGTTCTAAATGCAGTGAGAGGAATGCTCTCAGGATGCATCTTGACTTGCCAGAAACCCGACTTTGCATCGAATTTCGAAAAGACTTTGGCTCCTCTGAGCTGGTTAATCAATACTCTTACTTGAGCAATTTGATAACCGTCTTTGACAGTCTTCTTATTGACATCTCTGTAGTCAATCACCATTCTAGCTTTTCCTCGTAGTTTTTCTGCATGATTTCTCACGTAGAATGCTTGGGCATGATGAGGGCTAGTGGAAGGTTGAATTAATCTCTTGTTCAGGAGATCTTCAATATCATTTATGAATTCTTTTTGATCTTCCTCTTTGTACTGAGGAATGGCTTTGACATGACAGATGGCATTCATGTCATGCAATCTCAATTCACAGACCACTGGGTCTTTTTCCCAAAACTTCTGAGGATTTGTATCCACATTCTGCTCGAATAGTTTCTTGAGTTTTTCAAGAGTGGGAATTTGCTGAGACTCAAGCTTGTTCTGAAAGTGCTTGAGGTTATGCTCATGGATGAAACTAGCTTCTTCATCTTCACTAGTTGTTTCTTCTTCTTCTTCTTCTTCAGAAGATTCTTCAACAAGTAATTCTTCTTGTTGCTTGATTTGGAGTATGGGTTCGAATTTAGGTTTGTAGGGGGTAAGATCACCACTATTCTGTTGTGATCTCTGATACTGAGTAGTAAAACCATGACCTACTACACTTTTTGCTTGTGTGAGTCGGTCTGCCCAGAACACCCGTTCTCCTTGTCTGAAGCCTATTGCTTCTTCATCCTGAATGAATCGTTGTTGGAGAATAAAATCATTTCCCAACAAGAAATCAGATCCTTGGCCTTCAGATTGGCAAACATTCTGGATGATAAATGTTCCTCCACCAATGGTGATATGAACATTTTTTGCTACTTTCTTCATGGTGAGATGGCTTCCATCAAATGTAACACCAGTAGCGGACTTCTTCTTATCTTCTTTCCAGAGTTCATCTGGAATTGCAAATCTCTTTGCAACAGTAAATCCCGATCCATTATCTACAAAGGCATGTAGGTGATATTTTTTGTGATCAGGGAATTTTAGTCCAATCTCTATGTAGTTGCTGTATCTACTGGTAGAGACGACCTTCGATTGTTGAAGCTCATTTTCCTGAGCTTGTTCCTTTGGAATGAATGGTTTACATTCTTCTGGAACAATTTCTGGTGTTTCAACCAGTTCTATATCTTCATCGATTTTTTCTTCACCGATGATTTCTTCCTTTATTTCAGAGGAAGATGGTTCCATGGTTTCCTGGAATAGAGTTTCAACTTCTTTCACTTTTTTCTCAGCGAAATACTCTTCATATTCTTGTTCAACCAATTGGCTTACAAGGCCATTCTTGGTTTTCCTTCTTGCTTCAGCTACGAAGCATTCTTTGTGATAAGTCTTCTTAGACTTTTCACAAAACATTGGGAGACCATTCTTTTCGTGACATAAGCAGTAGTCACAAACGAATGTACCAGGGTTCACCTGATAAGAAGACATGAAAGTTTCTGTCTTGCTTTCTTCCCAGTTTTTGATTCTCAAAACATTCATTTGTCTGGATTCGAAGTACTCTACTTCAGAATCTATCTCAGACTCAGATGATGAATCTTCTTCTTCAGACCAGGCAGAGTAAACTGACCTGTTGTCTTCTTCATCATCAGAATAGGCTATTTCGTAGCCTTTTATGTTTGCTACTTCTACTATTTGCTCATATTCTTCAAAGAGAGCTTTAGTAGATCTTTTACCCTTTTCCGGGCATTCATTGGCATAGTGCCCTTCAGCTTTACATAACCAACATCTGCAAGCTTTCTTGCTTGGTTGTTTATGCTGATAAGTATTCTTCTTTTTCTTGAAGAATTTCTTTTTTGGATCTTCATCCTGTTGTTTCTTGTAATTGGAACTTCTCTTGAATTTCCAATCATTCTTCTGATTACTCTTTTTGAATTTTTTAGAGTAATATTTTTCTTTCTTCTTCTTTCTGTGGAATTTGGATTCATGACATCTCCAGTTTGTGGGCATATCCAGTATTCCATAGCAGAAATTCTCAACTCCTTTGAGTTGCTTCTTAGCCATCTTAGCTCTAAGATTGGCTTTGCATTGCTCCTTCAGTAATTGCCGGATTCTGTCGGCAATCCCTCCAACTGAAAATCTTTCAATTGGTTTCTCAGCTATGCTTTCTCTCACAGCTGTTCTCCATGGTTCAGGGAGCTTTCTGTGCAACAGATTAACTAGATCAGTATTCTGTAGTTCACCAATTGTACAGTAATATTCTTGAAACTCATTCAAGTATTCTTCGAAATATCTCATGTCACAGATTTTGAGAGCATAGATATTCGACTTCGCCGTTTCTTTGGCTTTCTCACTCAGATTTGAGAGATCTCCACAGAACTGATCATACAGGGGTACTGCAAAATCATACGGAGACTTTGAATTTTTTATCTCTTCAAGCCAGTCTCTTCCTCTGGCAGTTTCTTTGAAAGATAGGTAGTACTTTTTTGCCACTCTAGTAAGAGTAGTTTCATAGTACACCTGCAAATCTGGTGCTTCAAATTTGCCAAGGGTAAGTGCAGAAGCCATCATCAGGCTATCTACCCATTGGTCAATGGTTTTTCTTCTGTCTAGACTCTTGTCTAGATTTAACCAGATGCCATAGTTCGTGATCGGAACTCTAGGCAGATTGTCCTCTGGGACAAATTTTTGGGAATTTCTTTCCCCTTTTTTACCCGTGGGGGCTTTCTGTAATGGGAGTTTTACTTTCCCTTTTTCTCTGCTAATGAAAGTTTTGGAGCTCTCTCCATCTTCCATTTCAAGATCTTGATAAGGAAAGACTTTTCTCGTCTTTCTGATTTTGAATTCTTTCATCTCTTCGATTAGTTTTTCTAATCGTTCAGGACTTTCACAATTCTCAGCTTCTTCATAAAGATCATAGAGCCTCTTAGCTCTGAGCATGTTGACTGGTCTGTTTAGATCAGCTTCCAGATCTTCTTCTGATATTGGTTTTTCAATAGTGGGTTTTGTACCACTGACACTAGCTTCTCTAGTGCTGTAGCTTCTTCTCAGAAGATTCCTGTTTATCCTGAGATTCTCAGGACCGACATCATTTTTTCTGTGATTGTCAAAATTTAGACTGATTTCTCCAGTCTTTCTACTTTCGTAGATTTTAGCTTTTGCACTTTCTGCTGGTAGCTTCGGACCGGATAATTTCCATTCAATAGGAAAAGTTACTTCATTCCAAGAAACCTTGTGAATCTGTTGTGAATGGTTCTTCTGGCTGGTGAGGAACCCAGTAGTGAGACCAGGGATGTTGGAAATCCGTGTCTTCGGCTCTACTGTGGTGCTCATCAATTTATAGTATATTCGGTATACTATCGCCAATTCTTGCATATCATTTTTCATTGATATTCCATCTGTCTTGACTCTCAGTCGGAGACAATGGGATGCATCCTTCAGGCTGGTTGAGAAGTTGGGGAAGCAGTTGAAATATGCCACTTGATTGCACAGTGATGCTTCTAGAGTCCCCAGCAAACTAGCTTGAAAGTCTGTCAGTCTGTTGTCTTGCAGGACACATAGGACTGAGCAGTTGATGCCTTCTCTTGCCAAAAGCTTTATGCCGACTTGGACTGCTCCAATATGCATAAATTGATACTTCTTCGCTTGTGCTCTGGCAACTTCAGCTGGAGTGATCATCAAGAGATCTGTCTCTCCTGCTGTTGAGGGAGTTGTGAATTCAAGTAATTTGAAATGATGGCTGTCCATCAGGTCAAATGTTCCCCTTTTGTAGATCTGTTTGAAATCTAGCTTTGGAATTGAGGCGTTTTTTTACCTCATGCTCGATTTCATTGTATTCAAATTCTTCGGAATTTAGGAGTTGTACTCCTTTCTTTTTCCCGAAGATGCTCATCATCTTGACATCTCGAGTATCTTCCGACTTTTCATACCGAATACTAGTAGAACTAGTTGATGGTTTCAGAAAAATCATGTTTGGAACAAGATTTGTATCTGGTTTTTCTAATGGTTTGAACCCATTAGCTTTCTTTTTTACTGTAGGCACTTTCTTGTCCTTCAGTATATTTTTCATAGATTTCAGCGTTTTTTGCTGTTCATTGATTTTTCTGCTAACACTCGTTAGCTTTTCTTCTTCCGTTTTTGGAAGTTCCTTGATATAATCCAGTTTGTTTTCCAATCTTTCCAATTGGTGGATTATAGCAGGTAGCTTTTCTAGATGATTTTGACATCTAGATACTTCTAGTAACAGTTTCTGATATTTCTCATCAGAAGATTTCAGTAGAGAATTTATTTTCTCTAATAACAATTCTGACATTGTCCCCATTAAGGAGGGGTTCTCCTTGAGCTATTTTACAAGCTCTGATACCAGTGATGTGCGGATCTAACCAATGCTCAAATAATCAAGAGGTTTTTGTTCCTCTTCCAGAACATATAAAAGATTATCAATATCTTGTTCTACTTTATAGATTCTGGTTTGAAGTCTATAGATGATATCCTAGTAGTTGGGAGATTCTCTGTTAAGATTATCTCTATAGGCTTTCAATTTTCTCAATTTTTCTTTTTCTTTTTGCAATTCTTTGCTAGTATTTTTGCAGTTAGCAATCAACTCAAGTCTGTCAACGATCGAAATTATGAATAGTAATGCGTACTGTTTACCTTTGAATCTGAGGATGACTGTTAACTCTGCATATATATTCAAACAAAACTCTGATGGGCCCACCACGTTTCTAAAACTTTTATAAAAAAATGGAATAGACAGCAACTTAAATGAAAGAGACAACAACAATGCATATGCAAATTCTGACTCTGACATACAACGACTTCAAAGAAAAATGGATAGAAAATGCAAGGAGGGGTACTAATGGTAGTGTTTTCGACAAGACGGGTAGATAGGAAGAAAAGAGAGAAAAGGTTGTGTGGAGAGGAAGAAAATAAATACACTGGGGTGTATGAGAAGTATTCTTCTGGATTTGGGGTGTATGAGCATTAACCCTTAATAAAATTCCACTAAATCTAGAGCAATCTTTAATAGGGGAGTGCAAATTTACACTCCCCTTTTTTTAAACCACACACCCTTTTTCTCTTTTGTGCATTAAATTTTCCAAATTGCCCTTACTGTTTTCTTATATTTTCATCTTCACTAAATGAGTTTCACAAAACAATAAGAGCTTCTCTCTGTCTTCCTATAAGTCAAGAAAACCAAACGTGGCCACCAAATTTCTCTCCATGTCCAACCCCGATCATCACTTGTTCAATCCCAAATCAAAACTCTGTCCAGCCAACCAATCAGATCAGTCCAGCTCGGCAATGCTCTGGTTCGCGCTACCAAGTCTGGTCCTAACTGGCTAGACCACCTCCGGTCCAACAAGGGCTTCCCAGCCTGCGATAAGCTTGAACTCGACTCCTTCCTTAGCCGAAACCCCAACTCCTCCTCAACAAACCAGAGTCCCAATGCCTAGTCAATTGAGTCAATTCGACTGGTCTCAAATCAACCCGAATCTTCCAATCCGACCCTAGATGACAGAAAAGGAGCTGGGCCTGATGAATGCCGCCATCTTCGAGTTGTTCTTTATCGATGGCTTCGAAGAAAGCTTCGAACTTTCCAGCAAAAGAATCCTTAGAAAACAAACCGACCCTTGAGTTTGTGTCACCTATACTATCCACTCCAATAGCAAAGACAAGAGCTTGAGGAGCACCAGAAATGACATGCACGACCGTACCACAATCCCTTCCTTGATTTGGACAACAACAAGGAATTGAATGAGGTGGAAGAGTTGGAAGACAAAGGGGAGAGAAAGCTGAAAGAGTGTTCAAAAAATGAAGTGACTATGATCAACACGAGTTGCGAGGTTTGGAAGACAGATTAGGCATGTTTAGGAGGAAGAGTGTGTGGAAAGTGAGGGAGAAGTAGAGCAAGTTGAAGGAGCTTTGGGAGGAATAAGAGGAAAGTGGCCAATGGTGAGGAAGGTGATGATGGCATTGAGGATTTGAGGAGAAGAGGAAAGTGGTCAGTGCTAGTGCTAAAGCTCCTCCTCCGTATTTAAATCATTCTCATTCGGATCCACTTCACCTTCTTCACCTTCATATTCTTCATATATGCCCTCTAATGGAGCCTTCACATTCCACTCAACAAAACCAGAAACAGGGTACCAAAGAAAAGAAAAGATAAAAATAGAGAGATGAAAGACTAATAAGGGGTATTTTTGGAATAAACAGCAGAGGGTGTGTGGTTTACAAAAAGGGGAGTGCAAATTTCACTCCCCTTAATATAAATATTAGGGCTGGGTTCGGTTCAATACCGGAGCTGCAGGCCTAAAACCAGCTACCATACTGAACTAGTTTGGTACACAAAATATTCTCCCATTACCAGCCACAGAAGTCAGTATACCAACATATCGGTATACCGAGAGGCTCAGTTGGTATCGGTTGGTTGGGCCTCCAACCAAGTTTTTAACAAGAGTGAAGAGTTGAAGAATCACCAAGCTTTGAGCTTGCAGAATCAACGAGCGGGAGAGAGAGAGAGAGAGAGAGAGAGAGAGAGAGAGAGAGAGAGAGAGAGAGAGAGAGAGAGAGAGAGAGAGAGAGAGAGAGAGAGAGAGAGAGAGAGAGAGAGAGAGAGAGAGAGAGAGGAGAGACGACGTTTCTTTGAAGAGTTGGAGAGGCTCAGAGAAGAGAGAAGAAGAAGAGAGAGTCCAGAAAGAAGAAAGAAGAATGAGGAAAGAAGAAGAAAGAATAATAAAAAACTAAAAAGAGAAAGAAAGAAGAAGAGACAGTGCAGAAAGAACAAGAGAGAAAAATAAAAAACTAAAAAAATATGAGTAATTAATTACTTATACATGAGTTCGGTATGGTACGGTATACTATGTATATATGAAAATTGAAACCATTACCGTACCGTGTATGTGGAATCTGTACGGTTGTACCGTACCAAGAGTTCTGTTACCGACAGTATCGGTTACCAACTTCTTTGGTTCGGTTCAGATTCGGTCGGTTGGTTGGTTTGTCTCGGCTGAAAATGTCAGCCCTAATAAATATTATGATCAAACTCAATGTGACGTTAGTGATGATGCAAATTACATATTGCCAAGGTACTTCTTCTCCTACCTTCTTTTTCAAATTGCCGACTTTGGACTTTCTCAAAAAAAAAAATTGCCGACTTTGGAGTTTGTGGTCAGCCAATCCCAAACAAATAAGCACCTTTAGGTGATGTTTGTTACATGGGATTGGATGGGCTTAATTATCTAATATAACAAGAATTATCCCTTGTTTGGCGTGACCCAGGACTCATTTAAATGAGACTCTAAAGTCCCAAAAACAGAGTCAACCCCTTCTTCCAGAGTGACACCAAAACTCATCGGACTGTGGAAGCCTCCTTCTTCGCTTCAACCTCGGCTCGTCATTCTCACCTCTTTACTTGCAATTCATCTCCGTCTGAGCGTTTCGATCTTTTGGGTTTTCAATTTCTTGTCATCAATTCCTTATTTCTTATCATCGTCTGGGTTTTTGGTTCTTCGATGGTGCTCTCTCTCTCTCTCTCTCTGCGATTTCATGGAGGTATCAATGCTTTGTGGGTTTCCAGCAAAGGACGAGTTGCTGAACACTAGAAATTGACCTTCGGTTGGGAGTTTGTCGCTGAGATTGTTATCGGGTAGATCAAGAGTTGTGAGACTGGCCGTCTTGCGAATTTGAGTAGGAATTGGAATGGTTAGATGGTTTCAAGAGAAATTGAGAATGCCTAGAACGTTCAACTTTGCAATTCCCTTCGGAATTTTCACAATCAAGTTGTTTCTACTAAGATCAACAGAAGTTAGGAAGGAGCAGTGAGAGAGAAAAATTCACGGCAGCTACTTGGAGGCCATCATTCGGGGACACTGTGCTGGTCTGGTCCTTAGTCCTGCCATGAATCGTTGAGTTTTGGGAGGTCTGGGAAAGACCCAATTGATATTTGGTTGTTGGCTGCAAGAATTGAAGAGTTTGAGATAGAACCAATTCAATTCCAGGTATGGGAGAGGGTTTTTGCAATTTGTGTTTGATTTTCTTGTTTTTGCTTCATTTATGAGATTCAGAATTGTTT
Organism: Rosa chinensis; assembly: GCF_002994745.2. Lineage (NCBI taxonomy): Eukaryota > Viridiplantae > Streptophyta > Magnoliopsida > Rosales > Rosaceae > Rosa > Rosa chinensis. The sequence goes on from NC_037091.1 coordinate 44,064,187, forward strand.
TGTGAATTCTGAGGATTGTGCATATGATTCATGGCTTGCTTCTATTGTTGACACAGACCCAATTTTGTTGTGAATTGTGAGAATTGTGCATATGATTCATGGATGATTGTGCATATGATTCATTAGTTGCTTTTGTGTTCTTTCTTGCTGCTCCTTAGTCCTAGACAGTGCCAAACATGATTCATGGCTTACTATAGCATAACCCAAGTTAAAGGAGTCCAGGACTCTTGTAGAAATTAAGGTCGAGAGTGATAGTCCTGTAAAACAAACACCCCCTTATATATTTATTATTGGTATCAGTGCCCCTCCTAGGTCGTTGACTCGTTTGTCTCACCAGCCCTAATAAATATCAGTGTTCTAAAAACGGCTGCCCAGGCCGCCTAGGCGTTGGGCAGCAGCAGACCGAGGCGAGTAAGGGCTGATCGGTGGACTTAGGCAGGGAGGAATTAGGAGTCTGTCTGGGCTGCCTGGGCGTCCGTCTGGGCGGTCTTGCCAATTAGGTGGTTTTTTTTGTTTTGTTTTGTTTTGTGAGACATAAACTCCAAAACAACCATATTTGATCCCCAAACCATTCAATCCCCAAAACTGCAAATAGATCGTATTCGCTCTCCCCACTGCGCCTCTGCTCCATGTCTCCACTGGAGCTCCTCCCGAGCCACTGCAACTCCCATTGAGCCACCGCAGCTTCCCCCCAAATCAAGATCTTGAAATCTGAGAAGTGGGAACTAAAACCTTGGTTTTGTAGAGTTATTCATGAGGTGATTGAATAATGAAAAAGAAGAAAAATTGATGAAGAAAAATATGAGAGACGGTGGAGGGTGGTGGAGTGGTGGCTATGGGTTTTACGCAAGAGAGGAAGAAAATTTCAAGAGAGAGAGAGTGGGTGGCGGGCCTGTATTTTGTCGAGAGAGAGAGAAGATAGATGGGCAAGTGGATGTATAATTAAGAAGCATAATTGAATATGTTAGGAGGCGTGTTTTCCACTCTTCCATGTTTCCTATATGGCTTCCTATATTAATTATATAAATATTCAACCAATCAAAGAAGAATGAAGACAAAGAGGGAGAGGGGAGGAGAGCACGAGAAACAAAGATGACTTTTTTTTTATTATTTGTCTTTCATGGTTCTGTTTTTGAAGTCCCCACTTCCCTACGTTTTCCCTTTTAATATTTGTGGGCACCATAATCTTGAAATAAAATATAGTTTTATAAAATATCTTATTATTATTTTTATAAGTTATAATATTATTCATTTTAAAGTTTTATATACATACTCTTATATATATTTTTATATGATATAAAAATAAATAAAAATTAAAAAATATAAAACCACCTAGGCGCCTCCTAGGCACCCGTCTGCGCGCTTTTCTCCAGCCCACCGCTCTACTAGCGCCTAGCGATTTTTCAAACCTTGATAAATATTATGATCAAACTCAATGTGACGTTAGTGATGATGCAAATTATATATTGCCAAGATACTTTTTCTCCTCCCTTCTTTTTAAAATTGCCGAGTTTGGACTTTCTCAAAAAAAAAAATTGCCGCCTTTGGAGTTTGTGGTCAGCCAATCGCAAACATATAAGTACCTTTATATATTTATCGTCGGTACCAGTGCCCCTCCTACGTCGTTGACTCAGTGTTGTTTGTGATCAGAGAAAGACAGAAGAAATGTCAGGCCCTCAGTGCTGCTCGAACCCACCGACCCTGAACCCAACCAGTGGATCCGGCCATGTTGAGAAGCTTGGTGGTCTCGACTCGTATCTCACTGGCTCTCCTGACTCCAAGCTTGCCATTGTTCTTCTCTCCGACATTTTTGGTACGCACGGCACCCACCACTTCAAAGTGACAAAATCTAATCTTTTTCCATTTGGTTTAGTACTCTGTTTTTGTTCACTATCTTATTTGGGTTATGTTGCTGATAGTGAAATTGATGGTCTCTGTGTGCTGTTGTCTCTTTGGTTTGGTGGGTTGCTCTGTATATGTCTGTTTGACTGATGAAAGAATCAATATATAGAACATTTACATTTTGTTTTTTTTTGTTTTTGTTTTTGTTTTTTTTTTAAATCAATGAATCTAGCCTTGGTACTTTGGTAGTGTTGAATTTTGGCCATGAAATGGGTCTTTGCAACTGCTCTGTGACATTAAGCTGTATGTTTGCTTCCTTTATATGCGGTTTGCTTGTTTCCTTAGTCTACTGTATATCTCTGTTTCCCCAGTTTTCTCTTCTTCTTTTGTTGAAGTTTTCGTTTTCCTTGATTGGTTACATTTGGGAATTTGAAGGATGTAGTTCAAACTTTCTTTGTCTACTGTGTAATTGCTTTGCTGATATTTACCATTTTTTAATATTGCATGTTGATTTGCCTTGCAGGGTATGATGCTCCAAACTTGAGGTATGACTTATTCTCATAACTTTATCCCTATAGCTAATGTACATTCTGTGATATAGTTGATAGATAAGTTATCTGGTCCGCTTTTTCTTGAACTTGAACATTTTTTTGTCGTGCATCTTCTAATATCAAGTCTGGGTCATCGAACATTTGCTGGTTAAAGTTGATGACTTGGTAGACACTTTGAAAAAATTACTCAAACAGTGTTCTTTCAGGAAAAATGAATAGGATATAATAGTTCTATATGTTGAAACTTAGTTACAGCCATTAGTCTGAGATTGTCTACTTGCTATACTATTTTCAAGTTACTTTTTGTTATGGCTTCTCCCGATCCTTAGAAAATCACCACTATGTTGAGTGTGCCCACTCTATACTAAAGGCTAGCTCCCATTCCAACATCAAATTTTTCTTCAAGAACAGTTGTATTAATCACCGAATCACCATACAGTTTGCAATCTTGCTACGTCTTTTTTGTTATAACTGATGGAGCCTGGCCTTCTTTTCTGTAGGAAGCTCGCAGACAAAGTTGCAGCTGCTGGCTTCTTTGTTGTGGTCCCTGACTTCTTTTATGGAGACCCTTATGTACTTGCAGCTGATGGATCCTTTGACTCTCTACCTACTTGGCTGAAAGGTCATGGACCGGTAAAGTTCTTGTATTTTGATACGATGCATAAGTTTGTTTATTTAAAATTTCAGTGATATCACAAGTATTCATGTGGGATTAGTGAATTTACATACAAGTTTCAGATACTTACTGGGACTCTCATGTTGGGCTGTTTGAAGTTGATGTTTGTGGATTAGCTTGGTAATCCTATTAATGTTTTTGTTTGTAAACGTTATATAGTTCTTAACTGCTGGGTTGTTTCGGCCAATTGTGACAATGGTTCAAATTTGAGGACTTGATAATTGTGGTGTTTTAAAAATTGAGACACCATTGGAGTTGTCAACTATGGTTATAATTGATTAGCTTTCAAACTGGTGTTCTGTATTTATAGGAGAAGGGATTTGAAGATGTTAAATTAGTTATTGAAGCTCTAAAAAGTAAAGGCGTCTCTGCAATCGGTGCTGCAGGCTTATGTTGGGGAGGTGAGTTTACATTTTTCTTTCTTTTCATTTAAGATGGGATATACTTAGTTTTGGATTAAACAAAATGTTCTCATATATTAGACAGGATTTTTTAGGGGGCTCGCATTAAGACAGTGTTTTACTTCACAATCTTAATACAGTAGTTCAACCAATATGGCAAATATTCTTTTTATTTCATTGAATTGTTTTGTCCTGTTCTCAGCCAAGGTTGTAGTTGAACTTGCAAAGGGTGACTTTATCCAAGCTGCTGTTCTGGCTCATCCTGCTTGGGTCACTGTGGATGATATCAAGGGTAAGAGTTATCTATTCAATAATCAAGAAATATCTACCTAATCAGTGTATCTTCATCATAGAAGAAGAGAAGAGTTGTGCTGTTCCAATTCTTGCAAAAGAAAAGAATAGAGATAACTAATCTCTGTTTCTTGATTTATTTCTGGAACTACTTTCAGCTGTTAAGGTTCCAATATCTATACTTGGAGCTGAGATTGATCACCTGTCTCCGCCTGAACTCGTAAAACAATTTGAAGAGGCTTTGGCTGCAAAGTCTGAGGTAAAATATCCTTTCATCAAAGTTATAACACCAGGACCTGACAGGAAAGAGGCACTACTGTGGTATCCGGTAGTTATTGCAATTCTAGAGTTTGAAATGACTCTTGGTTTTATGGAATTACAGATCAAAAGTCATGTGAAGATATTCCCAAAAGTGTCGCATGGATGGACTGTGAGGTATGATGTTTCAAACGAAGAAGCTGTGAAGCCCGCTGAGGAATCTCATAATGATTTGTTGGAGTGGTTTGTCTGCCATGTCAAGTGAATGGTATCATCATTGTAGCAATATTAGTTATATTGTCACTTTAAGATGAGGACAGTGTGGATCTTATGGTTTAAATAAGGACTAGACTGTTTATGTAGCAATAATGGTCTGTAACAATAATGGTTTGTAACTTTGTTCCTTGGATTAATGCAATGTTTGAACTTGAGTATCTTTTTCTGTCATCTAAGATTAGAACAGTGTGCTAGCTTAGAGCTTATATTTCTGAAAAAGGGTGGAGCTGATGGAATAGTAGCTGCTACATCAGTGGCGGACGCAGGAATATATATCTCTGGGGGCAAGGTGGAATAGACTCATTTATTAAAATATTTGCACCAAATGGGAAGCAGAGGAGTGCAATCAAAGAAACAGAATTTAATAGATTATGATGCTCAGCCCTTCAACTTGGAAAAATAATGTTCAATAGTACAAAAGGTTTAACAAAAAAGAGAGCTTGCAGGAGGAAGATTAGCCAAATCAATTTCTACATGAATCTGTTTTGATCTTTCACTCTCTATGAGGGGTCATGATAACTCGTCTAATGCTCGTTTAAAGAATCTCTCTATCTTTAATCTTTCACAGCTGCAATTTTAATAGAAAAGAGTAATTTAATTTAATCAACAAAGTCATCGATTTGGAAAGTAGACTAGAAGATGAAGAACTAACCTTCAAGATCATCAATCCAAGACTGAGTTGCAGAAGGGCAGAGATTGCATGAAGACTCAAAGAGTCGAAGTCGGACTCAATCGAAGAAAGTCTGGAAGTATTGAGTTTGTTGTTTGGGGAATGGAGATTCTCAGTGGAACAAAAAGAATGGGAAATGGGGTCGTATGGGTCTCTGGGAAAGGCAAGCTGCACGCCTTCAGCCTTTACATATATTTAATTATATATGATGATAGTGCTTTGGTGAAACAGAACAGCACCATACGTCCATGCATTTATCCCTCACAGTCCCTTAAAACAGTCCCTTAGGTGAGCAAGCCTATATATATATATATATATATATATAAACATAGCTGACATAAAATATAAAAAAAAGGATCTCAGTTGCCAAATGTCAAAAGCTGACGGGGGCAGTAGCCCCCACTCGTCCCTATGTGCGTTCGCCGCCTACATCCATGGGACTATGTTATGATGATGAGAGCTCAGAACAAATCCACACAGGCAAACTCCTCCTCTGTACCCCCAGAGACCACCTGCATCTTTAGGACATGAAACTAAACGTTATAAGAAAACTCAAAATAACTTTATCAGGATCGATATAAATTGTTAGTTAAAAACTTAAAATCACCCTGATCCCATTTTCTCAGGATTATAAATGTACTGAATGGTCTCCCCGAGAAGTTCTTGCGTGGGGCAGCGGGCAGCCGCACGGACGCGTGGTGCAGCTGTCCAATCACTATCCAGCAGGGAGATGTTTTAGATATTTTACTTTAAAAAGCAGGGACAATTTTGAAAAGGGGGAAAATTTTCTGGTTTTTTATTAGAGGGTCACACCGCCACGTGGTGCGGCGGCCTCTATGCAAGAATTTCTCTGGTCTCCCCCCAAGAAAGTGCAATACTTGAAGAATTTAGTGATGAGAAGTGGATGAATTATATTGGGATTATGGGGTTATGGAATTTGAAGGATTACCAAAATCAGGTGTGGGTTGAGGAGAGTATCATCTTTCCTGATCAATCTAGCTAGCATGATTATTGTGTTATTGACCGGTTTGTCTTTGTATAATTTTGAAAGAATAATACTAATGGATTGCCGTTTCTTTATATACTTGGAGCTGAGATTAATCAAATGTACATCTCCGCATGAGTATTGAAACAATTTGCATGATGAAATGTTTTTAAGAATATTTGATTGGACGAAGAAGCTATGAAGTCTTCTGAAACTTCTGGGAAATTGTCACTTGAGAAACAGTACTGTGTGGATCTTTTGGTTAAATAAGCCCTTAACTTCTATAGCAATATTTGTAAGTTTTCAAAATTCTGTTCCTTGGATTAATGCATTGTTTGAATTTCAGTATCTTTTCTGTCATTTAAGTTGAGAAACTTCAGTATATATATCTCTGAATGGTGATAGTATGCACTTCTTCCATGAGAATGGACTAATGGAGCGAGCATATTGTTATTTTATATGCATGGTGTTTGGTAAATGGTAGAATTCTAGATACTGGACAAGCACATTACAACAATATTCTCGTATGGTCATAGTAACACTACCAAGCATCAACCTTTAATTAAATTCCATCAAATCTGGAGCAATCTACAGTAATAATATTATGATCAATATCAATATGACATATGACGCTAGAGATGATGCAAATATGTTGCGACAAATGCACCAAGTACTTTTGCTCCCACCTTCTTTCCCAAGTCGTCGATCTCGTGGTTAACCAGTCTTATATATTTATAATTTATTGTTGGTAGTTTGGTACCAGTCCCCCTCCTAGGTCACAATAGTGTAACATGTGATCACATGTTAATCACTCTCGTGGTTAACCAGTCTTATATATTTATAATTTATTGTTGGTAGCTTGTTGTCAGTAGTGTTCTTTGTGATCAGAGAAAGACAGAAGAAATGTCAGGCCCTCAGTGCTTCTCAATTTGGATAGTACAATCAATCACGATTCCACCTATTTACTAGAACTTCCGACTCACAGTCTCTTGACAGATATCACATGCTAGAGAAAATGTCCTGAACAATTGCGTGGTGCGTGTGTCTAAAACTCTAAACTAGTTTTGTCTTTGGAACTGCTATAGGAAAAAGGATATGAGGATGCCAAATCAGTGCTTGCTGCTCTAAAGAGTCAAGGTGTTTCTGCAATAGGAGCTGCAGGATTTTGCTGGGGAGGTAAACCCTTCATTACTAACATGAAGTGGGGCTTGCTCACATTTTTTTTTTCAGGGAATGTAGTGGCCAAACTTGCAAAATCTGATGACATTAAGGCCCTGTGATATTGCGTCCTGGCCGGTTAGCAGATGAAGATATACATGGTTTGTTTCATTCTCTTTTAATCTCGTGAAATCTCTTTGTGTTGTAAATGATATGGCTATTCATGCAATAGGTATTGCTTGATGCATGCCATTACTATTGATTGGCGATTGATATGCTTCTAATTAGCGATTGACACATTCGTAATTGTATGAGTGATTGATGTTTTACCTTTTGTACACAAGATGTAGCCCTATATAAGACTCCTCATAGTGAGATGAATATGACACACACTCCATTTCTCTGCGTCTAAACTCTCTCTCTCTCTAATTATTTTATGTTTGTTTTACAACACGTTATCAGCACGAAGCTCTAACCAAAGCTCTAGCCAAGAAAACCCCCCCCCCCTGCTGCAGCCTGTTTGCACGCCCTGAAACCTTTTGATCAGGACCTCAGATCAAAAACTTTCCTTCATCAAAGTTGTTCGTCTCTGCCTCTTCTATTTGCCCTCCAAATTTCAGCCCTATTGGAGTCGTTTTGAGACCTGTACACCATTTAAAGTGGGAGCTGTTCAGAAGAGAATCTGCTCCATGTTCACGACTAGCTCTAAGATTTGGATCGAATAGCTTTGAGATTCGGGTTCCTACCAAAAGGCGAATAGCTCTTGGATTGGCTGAGAAGACAACCTTCTCAGTTCTGCACACATAAGCTGAAGATTCATCCGTTCTTCATCAAGTAATGTTTTCCAAAACCTAATTTTATATTCATGCTTCTTGCTTATTGAGCCTATTGATTGAACATGAAAAATCCTCCATGATGCATGAACACTAAATTCTGATTATTTTATTTAGAATAAATATACATGTTCATGTTTTGGATTGTTTGATTGGAAAAGAAAAAAAAATTACAATACTTGGCTGTAGCTATTTCTAGCACTTGGTCGTAGCACCAATTCACAACTAGAGAGTATCAATCAATTATGCAAAAATAAATTTTGCTATTTCTGGGATTCGAACCCAGCCACAATACCAACCCAGCATGTTTGTCCACTGTGCCATTATGGCCAATTGGTAATTATCACCACCATTTAATATTAATACTGCCATAAGCAGATTCAACTCCATATAATTGGTGATTGATCAATTGATTCAACCTGTGATTTGATTGATGTTATCCAAAGCAATTACCATAGTAATTTATGCTCATTACCACAATCACTTCATTATCACATTGAGACAATTCTGAATTATTACGTGAATTATGATAGAAGAATTATGGGCATAAATTTTGGTTACACTAATTTGAATTATGCCATTATAATTCTTTATGCTAGAAGCATTATGGGCTAAATTATTACATGATTATTACATAAACATTGTGCCAGAAGCATTTTGCCCAAATTTATTACCTATACGAAATGCCAGAAGCATTAATGGGATTTGAACCCATTTCCTTAGGTATATAACCGCTGCATTAATTTATTTATGTTACTATTTAAATAACATTTGTTGAATTTGGTTATGTTATAATTGTGAATATTAATAGAGGTTGAGTCAGAAGCTCAAATCAAGCCCAAAGTCATAGCAACAAATTCGAGCCAGAAGCTCAGGCCCAAGTTGCAAACTACATGTTACCATGACAAAAGTTATGAATCTTCTCAGACTAGGCTCATCCAGTTGGATGCGATGTCTAGGAAAGGTTCAGATGAGGCCGTGTACTTAAGCGAGCCTCGCTCCACCTAAACCTCATCTTTCCTTACCTGGTCGTATTCAATTGGAATTACCGAAAGGGTTGAGTAATAACTTTTCATTCCTTGGTAGACTAGCCTGAGCCCAGCAGGCCCACTCTCCCTCTGCAGGACCTAGCAGCCCAGCAGGCCTCACATACTCTTTGACCAGCACATGAAAGCCTAGGTCACGAGCCCGCAGACTAAGCTCGATAGGCTTCACTATCAAGCCCACTCCTTCTTTGGTCCAGCAGAATCAAAATAAAAGGAAAAATAATTTCATATTGTAAATACATTCACCATATCTAATATGTGTAATTAATTGCCAGAAGCATTTATTCACATAATTGTGTGATAATTAATCTGTTATATTACTAGCATGCAATTATTATCTCAATCGATTTGTGATTTTCATTTAGCCAATTTGTGAGATATTATTACAATTTGCTCTATTCAGTATCATTTTGTTACTTGCTAAATTTTCGCATTAGAATATATGTGTAGAAAATGCAGGTATCTGATGAACCAGTAGTTCATACATAAATCGAACTTGTAGTTTCGATAATGCCATTTAAGAAACTTGAAGTTTCCTTCATAAATTCACCACACATGATAAAACCAGTAGATTTTACATGTCTAATCCACATGCTATAGAACCTGAAGTTCTCATTACTTGCTTATGGAGGATATTACCCAAAGCACTAATATTATTTGTTCATTTCCTGTAAGAAATGTCAAATCTCAACATGTTTGACTTTGTTGCTTTGGAGGTCTCCAGAAGAAACTATCTAAAGTGAACTCAAGATGTGAAAATTCATCTGATTGCAAAGAAGATGAGATCAACAATCAATGCTAACAATGTCGTCATTGAGGCTTTTAATATGAGTGCCATAATTTTCAGAGGAAACATATGGAGAAAACACTCCAAGTTGAGTATCCGATGAAGAGGATACACAGACTCTTTGGGTCGCTCTAGAAGAGCACTTTCACCATCAAATGACCATTTTCTTGCTTGAAGTAAGACATGATTGGCAGAACGAAATTAGCCCATATGACCGTCTGCCACTTGGCCAAAGCCCAAGAGGCCATATAATCAGGCTCCACGTGGCCAAGGCCCACGTGGTAGGAACCATGATGCCATAACTCAGCAAGCCCGAGTTGAAAGGAACACTGGTCCGGCCCGCTGCCACCAGAATCAGCATGATCTTTGTTATCAATGTGGAGGAATTGACTGCTGGTCCCGCACCTGTTGTGCGATAGCCTAAGCAGTAGATGAGTATTACGCCGGTCGCGGAACTCGAAATACCAACTTTATTAAATGGTCATTTTCTATTGATTCCACACTAGAGATCATGGATTTTCAGGCAGTTATTGAACATACCGAATACCGAGGATTAGAACTCGAAGACATGGGTATAATTGGCCCCTTGTGCCATATCTATTTCATCTTAATGAATGAAACATCTTCGGATTTTGGTGATTTATGTTTTCAATTATTTTGGATTATAGAAATGTGGTTATGTTCGAATATATTTAATTCAATAAACTTATTCATACATGTGATCCATTGAATTAAATTTATGAATAGGCATGTCTTGTGGGGAAGTTTGTTGTCTGGTTAAAAGTGCTATTACGCACACCATACTCCCATATCGGAGATATTTTTCAAACTTATTGTCTATTCATACCTCTGTGACAACCGTATCAGGGCAATCCAACCTGATAGAGGGCTATGGCAAAACCCACAGTATGTTGTCAAATGGTACTGAACCTACCATTAATGAGGCCTAATAATCTCCACGTTCCAGAAGAACGTTATTGAGTGTTAAGGATATTCGAACCAACAGTTACCACGTTGAAACCATTGAGAAGCGTACAATGGAATATCTTTGCATAACCTCCGAGTGTGCGGCCAGAAGCGTACAATGGAGAAATTGAAATCTGTTAGCTAGAAGCTAACTAATTCAAGCAACTACTTGCTATGGCATGACCTTTTGGGACACCCAGGTCAAAGTATGATGCACCGTATCCTCAATTCATCGTAGGTGCACCCCCTTCTGAATAAGGGTCTTGTATATAATGACACGCTATGCCATACTAGACCATCATATGCAAAGACTAGTACATACACCACCATTTTTCTGCACAGAATGCAAGGGAAATTTGTGGACATATCCAACCACCATGTGGACCAGTTAAATATTGATGGTTTTGGTTGATGTATCGACAAAGTGATCACATGTTACACTATTGTCCACAAGAAAACGCTGCTTTTGCTAAACTCTCACCCAGATCATGAAATTGAGGGTTCACCACTCGGATTATCCCATAAAGTCTATAAGACTTGATAATACCGGAGAGTTTACATCGAAGTCTTTCGATGATTATTGCATATCCCTTGGGATTGATGCTGAACATATAGTTCCCTATGTTCACACCCAAGATGGTCTCGCAAATAGAATCTTGGTAATGCGCACCAAGCTCCTAGTTTTTGTGTGGGGCTATGCAATCTTGCATGCAGCTATGTTGGTCCCGTTGAGGCCCACTGCTACCCAACCTTACTCCGCGTTACAGTTGGTGACTGGGTACGAACCTGATGTTTCGCACTTACGCGCATTTGGGAATGCAGTCCTCGTGCCAATTGTGTCGTCACAACGTACAAAATTGGGTCCTCAACAAATGATGGGCATACATGTCGATTATGAATCCCATCCATTATGTGCTCTTTAGAGCCCTTGACAGGCGATCTCTTTACCGCTAGATTTGCGGATTGTCACTTTGATGAGACAGTCTTCCCGCCGTTAGGGGGAGATAAGAATGTTACCGTTCCTGATGAACGACGTGAATTGACGTGGAATGTCCCCACTATGTCTCATCTTGATCCCCGAACCGCACAATGTGATAATGAAGTGCGGAGAATTCTAGATCTACAGAGTGTAGCCCAAAATATGCCAGACGCTTTCTCTGATCTAGCTAAAGTGACAAGATCACATATACCTGCTGCAAATGTGCCTGCAAGGATAGATGTCCCTGTAGGACACGTTGCCCCAGATGGACGAGGTACAACCATGGCGGCTAACCAGTAATATGTCCCTGCCCAGAAGTGAGGTAGACCATTAGGTTCGAAGAATTCTTATCCCCAGAAGAGGGTAAACTTGGCACAAACGAATCCTCTTAATATCGCAATCTCAAACCGATCCATCTCATGAGATAAATCCGGATTATGGGTCTGTCCTAGAAGAGACGATGTTGGGGGACGCTCCAACATTTGAACCCACTCCCGAGAATAGAGAAATCTCGGTAAATTTAGTGAGATTTGGAATTGGAATGAGAACATCATCGATGATATATATTAGTATTTGTGGTGGCCACCGAAACTATAATATGCGATGACCTCGAACCTTGCTTTGTTGATCAAATTCAACGAAGAGACGACTGGCCAAAAAGGAAATAAGCAATCCAGGTCGAATTAGATTCCTTGATAAAGAGAAAGGTGTTTGGACCTGTTGTTCCTACACCTCCCCATGTTAAACCGGTAGAATTTAAATGGGTATTTGTAAGGAAGCGTAATGAGAAAAACGAGATTGTGATACATAAGACTCGTCTAGTGGCGCAATAATTTTCTCAACGCCCTGTGATTGATTACGAGGAGGCGTATTCTCCCGTAATGGACGTCATAATGTTCCACTACCTTTTCAGTTTGGTAGTTTCCGAAAAACTGAATATGCAGCTTATGAATGTGGTCACAGCTTATCTCTATGGGGATCACGATACAGAGATATACATAAAAGTTCCAGAAGGACTTAATATACCCGATGCAAATAGTTCTAGACCACGGAACACGCTCTTCATTAGTTTTGAGGCGTTCACTTTATGGATTGAAACAATCTAGACGGAAGTGGTATAACCGTCTAAGTGAATATTTAATCGGGATGGGATATGTGTATAATAAACTATGCCCATGCGTGTTTATTAAGGAAACAAGTTCCTAGTTTGGAATTGTGGTGGTCTATGTCAATGACATGAATTTGATCGATACTCCTGAAGAGATCAAGGAAACCGCAAAGCACCTGAAGTTGGAATTTGAGATGAAAGGCCTTGGGAGAACAAATTATTGTCTCGACCTGGAGCCCGAGCACAGTGCAGATGAAATTTTGGTCCATCAACCAAATTACATCCAGAAGATGTTAAGATGCTTTAATGAGGATAAAAGCAAGCACACCCATGGTCGTCTGAAGTCTAGAAAGAACCGTATCGTCTTGCAGATGATAACGAAGAGATATTGGTGCCAGAAGTCTCATATCTAAGTGCAATAGGCGCATTATTGTACTTGGCTCAATGCCCTAGATAGGACATCTCATTCGATGTGAACTTGTTAGCTAGATATAGCTCTGCGCCAACACGCCGCCACCTGAATGGCATAAAAGACATTTTTCGCTATCTTAGAAGTAAGGCGGATATGGGCTTATTCTATCCCTACGCATCAAGGAATGGATCAAACCCCCTTGATCCTCAGAATGATGCTTGCCTTGTTGGATATGCTGATATAGACTATCTACCAAACCCGCACAAGGCACGTTCCCAAATTGGTTATGTCTTTACCATTGGGAATACTGCAATTTCTTAGAGGTCTACAAAATAGACACTTGTTGCTACCTCTTCGAATCATGATGAGATACTAGCTCTTCACAAAGCAGTATGTGAATGTACATGGCTAAGAGCCGTTACAAACCATGTTCGAAGCACATGTGGACTGCATTCCACCACTGATGAACCAACCATTATCTACGAGGATAATGCTGCTTACATAGAGTAGATAAAGATGAGTTTCATCAAAGGAGACAACACCAAACATATTGTATCGAAATTCTCCTTCAATTAGCAACAACAGGAGCATCAGAAGATTGAAGTTAAGCATATTTGATTTGAAGACAATCATGCAGACCTCTTTACCAAGTCACTACCAAAGTACACATTCCAGAAGCATGTTCAAGATATTGGTCTACGTAAACTATCTGAATTACTTAACATGTAATTTTCAGGGGGAGTCGAAATCAGGGGGAGTATCTTGAAGCATACCCACTTGACCATCGTGTACTCTTTTTGTCCTTCGTCCAGGGTTATTTTGTCCCACTGGGTTTTGTTACCTGGCAAGGTTTTAACGAGGCACATCTTTAGCATGGTCACCCCACTTATACTACATCCTGAAGATGCTTTGATTCGACATATACATGCATTTGCTCATCTTTTCCCTTCGACCACGGGTTTCTCCCACTGGGTTTACCGGGCAAGGTTTTGGTGTAGCAACTCTAATGCATCCCTCTCGTAGACATACTACCTACTTATGGTGTTGATAAGAAGACTTCACCTATCTCTAAAGCTGTGATACTGCTACTCCACACTCAAGCGCGTTGTGCTCTTTTTCTCCTTCGACCAAGATTGTTTTTTTTTTTTTCCCACAGGGTTTTTATTACTTGGCAAGGTTTTTGACGAGGCAACTTAGAAGCGCATAGCAGAACCAACACTATTGACATAGAATATCCAAGGGGGAGTGTTGTAAATGATATGGCTATTCATGCAATAGGTATTGCTTGATGCATGCCATTACTATTGATTGGCGATTGATATGCTTCTAATTAGCGATTGACACATTCGTAATTGTATGAGTGATTGATGTTTTACCTTTTGTACACAAGATGTAGCCCTATATAAGACTCCTCATAGTGAGATGAATATGACACACACTCCATTTCTCTGCGTCTAAACTCTCTCTCTCTCAAATTATTTTATGTTTGTTTTACAACACTTTGTTGATTGTTACAATTTAACATGCCTGCCCAGAGGTTAAGGTTCATACTGCAATATTGGGAGCTGAGATTGACAAAACTTCACCCCCAGAACAATTGAAACAATTTGGGGAGATTTTATCAGTGAAGTCTGAGGTAAGAATCCCTCAGCAAAACTACTCATTGCTTAATATACATATCACATGTATCTGTTGTTCCAAGCCTAGATAATATTACGGAGATTCAATATTTGAAAATTGGTAATAACAACCTGTGTATAATAACAAAAGGGACTCATCTCCACCGACATCCAGAGATCCAAGATTCCGAGGAAGTAAATAAACTGTCAGACTAGTTTTCTAAAGATTTTATCCTCTTACCTCAAACAACCATAAAAGTTAGCTTTTTCAATTTTGATTTTGATATAATTAAAAGATTCACTTTGTAATATTATCAGTTTGATAGCTTTGTGAAAATATTTCCTGGAGTGGCTCATGGATGGACAATGAGGTACAATGCAGAGGATGAATCTGCAGTCAAGAGTACTGAAGAGGCTCATTTGGACATGTTAAATTGGTTTACCAAGTATGTCAAGTGAGAAAACATGTAGGAAGTGAGCTTTGAAGCTCAACAATCCTTGGGACATGGAAACCTCCGCTTCTTCAAGATAGAGTACGAAATTGGAATGTAAGCGCCCCCAAAAACAGTTTGACATTTGATGGCTGAGAATAAAATAGCATTCATATACTTTCTCCTTGCATTTCTTGTTGTAAGAAACGTTCAAATTGAGCTACGAGCAAATCCATCCCATGATTTTGCGATCGTTTAAAGGAACTTGTATCTTACCTCAAAATCTCTTTGTTGATTGTTACAATTTAACATGCTTGTACAGAGGTTAAGGTTCATACTGCAATATTGGGAGCTGAGATTGACAAAAATTCACCCCCAGAACAATTGAAACAATTTGGGGAGATTTTATCAGTAAAGTCTGAGGTAAGAATCCCTCAGCAAAACTACGCATTGCTTAATATATATCACATGTCTCTTTTATTCCAAGCCTAGATAACATTACGGAGCTCCAATATTTGAAAATTGATAATAACAACCTGTGTATAATAACAAAAGCGCCAACATCCTATGATCTGAGGAAGTAAATAAACTGTCAGACTAGTTTCCTAAAGATATTATCTTTCTACTTCAGACAACCATATAAGTTTAATTTTTGGGATTTAGATTTTAATTTATAGGGTTTTTGTCCATTTACCCTAATTTTAGAGGTGGGAGTCCACTTACCCCATGAAGTTTTTTTAATTCTCACTTACACAAAACACTCTAAAGACTTATTTCCTTTTACACAAAAGTTCCATTTTTACATCTTTTTATTGACATTTTTGCCCTTTTCTTAACTACCCAGCGTCCCACCCATTAAACCCGTGTGTTTCAAAATTTCGAGCGAACGAAGAGAGAGAACCGCGATAGAGAGAGAAGCTCTGGTTGACGCGAAAGAGAGAGAAGCTCTGGTTCGCGCGATAGAGAGAGAGAACGAAGAGAGAGAAGCTTGCATGGAGAGAGAAAGAAGCAGTGTGGCTCTATATTTCAACTCTGCTTCAGCTCGGTTTGAACGGTTTCTTCGATTTCAATTCCGTTTCTTCGATTTTTTTTTTGGATCCATGTTTGCTATTCACCTGCATTGAATCTGAGTTTGTTTTCCTACGCGGTTTGTTATTTCCGAATGATTGCGCTAAGATTTGTCTGTGTTTCGTTAACTCTATTTTTTGTTTCTTTTTCAAAAAGCATGAATTTCATCTTTGATTTGGTTCGATTTGCTATTTTCATGCTTATAAATTTGTTGTGCTAAGTTAGATCTTTTTCGTTGTGCTAAGTTTGTGTGGTTCTGTTTTAGAACAGTTCGATCCGTTTCGGTATTTGTGAAGTGTCTATTGGCCCCCAATAGACCCATATTGGGGGACAATAGATGGTTTACAGAGCTGTTTTTTTTTCTTTTTTGATACGCTTAGTTTTTAATGAATCTCAAAAATAGTTGTTTATAGTAACTTTTTTCTGTTCTGTGAAGTTATTTTAGTGTTCCAGACTCCTCTATTGGGAGGTAATATGTGTCTATTGGGGCCCAATAGTGGTTTGATTTTGTTTTGTTTTTTGTTTTTTATACAGGAATATGGATGGTTCTTTGGCTGTTAAGTGCACTCATACTGGACAAATTTTCATGTTTTGTATTAATCAATATATGAGCTATGCTCATTTGTTTGAATACATTTGTGAACGGTTCAGTTGTTTTGCAACTGATGGTATTGAGCTTCATTATTCTCTTCATGGATGGTCTATTTTTTTTCTTCGCAATGATGATGATTTCCAGATGCTGTTTAGCGGTGCCAAGATTTACAAGTTGGATTGTGTTGATATTACGGTGTTGAAGAACAATGGAAGTTGCAGCAAAAATGCTTCTGTTTCATTTGAAGATAGCTGCTCCGGTATTGTGGATGAAGATGATTACCTCACTAAGGCATTTAGGACTGAAGTTCAAAAGTCTTACTTGTCGAATGAGTGGGCTAGTTACATTCAATGTGTAGGGCAGAAATTTCTTGGCGGTTCCCCCGAGTTTCGAGAGAAGCTCAGAAAATATGCTGTTGAAGTTGAGTTCAGCTTTGTGTTTATTAGAAATGATTGGGATAGAATTCATGCGGTTTGTTCCAATTGAGGAACCGAAGGATGTGATTGGAATGTCCGTGGTTATGTATCCCCTGCAAATGGATGCTTTATAATTGGTGATTTGAACAATGTGCACTCTTGCAAAGGTGTTCTTCGGAAGCAAAAACATGAGCTTTTGGGATCGAAAATTGTCAAGACATTTATTGAAGAGGACATTAGCTATAACTTATCATTGAAGCCAAGGGAAATTATCAGCAAGTTCAAGTCAGCTTATGGGTTTGATATATCGTACAAGGTTGCTTGGAAAGCAAAGCAGAAGGCTAGGGAAATGATTTATGGTTCTGAGGCTGATTCGCTTAACAAGTTAACATGGTATAGGGATGCTGTATTTGAGACTAACCCGGGATCTTCGTTTGTTTTGGAAGTTGATCCATCGAGCAATAGGTTTCAGAGGCTTTTTCTAGCTTATGCAGGCTATGTTAAAGGCTTTGAATTCTGTCTTCCCGCACTACTACAATAAGTTAATCAGACGACGGAGATTTGGAGTTGTGTGATGACCAGCCTCACTGTGGTCTAAACGAGTGTTGTGTGATTGAAAAATCACACAACGGTGATTCCACCGTTGTGCAATATCCATTTCCTCAACAGATAATTATTTCTGTTGTGCGAATTCTGCGCAGGCATGTGCCTGGCATGGCATGCGCGGAGATGCTTCGGCATTGACATGGCCATTCAGACAACAAAAGAAGAAATTAGCTGTTGTCTGAGATTCATAACACACAACAGTTATAAATTATTTTTGTTGTCTGAGATGTATAAGACACAACAGCTATAATTATTTATTTGTTGTCTGAGATAAGTAACACACAACCACAATGAAATGATATCTGTTGTCTGTTGATTCATTCAGACAACAGGGATAGTTATATTTATGTTGTGTGTTATGAATCTCACACAACAGAATTTTATTATTTTCTGATGTTGGTTGTTAGTTCACAGTACAAACTATATTTGGTTAACTGTGGTGTGAATATTGTAATCAAATTGGCTAACATCGAGTAACTGTTGTAGGAGAAGCCTTAATTTTGAACTCTTTTGCAGTCATACAACACATTGTTTTGTATTGTGTTGTATGACTGAAACTTAGACAACAAGAAGAATATTTACAGAAATAATGCTCTATATATTACAATATAAACGATACTATAATCCATATAATTCAAGTATCATTATTCAAACATCTATACATTCAAGTAACTAGATAATGTACCAAGCAAGAGCATTCCTAGCTAGTTAATACATGAATCAAGATCATTCATATTCCCGATGGCTCCTAGCCTTCAGCTGCCTTTGGCTTCAATATAACCTGGAAGGACCTGCTCCAATTGCTTTATACTTTTTGCAGATATAGGATCATCAGGAAGGAGATCAACTTCCTTCATTGCACACAAGGCCCTAATTTCTTTGCAATATATTTAGAAGAAGTATTCAGTAGAAGAACAGCAGACCTCAATCTGCGAATAGAAATAATCTCAGCAAATAACCTGATGATCTCCTAAGCTGCCATCATATTCTCGTCTCTAATAACATGCTCTACCTTAAGTACATATACCAAATAATTACTAACCAAAAACTAAGAACTTGTTCTCGATACTGTGCAAGTAAATTAGCCCCAATGAAAAAAGAGAAATTACCCGAATCCGAGCTGTAGCTTCCTGGCCAGTCTCAAGAAGCTTGGAAATGTCACAGCGCATATTAGGAAGAGACTTTCTTTGTGGCAATGTCAAATAACTCCAAAACTCATGTCATTAGACACCAAACTTAACCAATTAGTTAACACTTCAAAAGCTTTAACAGATTATAAATAAGCCAAAGTAAAACCAACAAGAAAAAATGAAAACAGAGAAGTATAACAAAGTCACTCACAGTAGTAAAACAATAAAATATGCTAAGCAACTTGAAAAGAAACCCCCCTTCTTCCCCCTTCTTTTCTTCCGTCTTCATTCCTTCCTCTTTCTCTCTCCCTCTTCTTTTTTGTTTTTGTTTTTTTTTATCTAATCCCTCCGCCTCTTCTTTCTCCAGTACTCCCCTTCTTTTTCTTTCTTAACCTTTCACCCCTCCTCTTTTTTGTCGGCAACCATCAGCCCACCTTATCTCTTAAGGTAACAAAATAATAAAAGTAATAATAAAACAAAACTAGTCACTTGAATAGCACAAAATGGGTACTAAGCATTGGTAAACATACTATTGAACTGAACTGGTTTTGATTTACCTAGGAAATACTTGGTCATGACATCAGGGGTAACAATCTCGCGCTCATCAATATCACCAGGTCATAGTAATGTACACAGGCCAGAATGGCATAGTTCATAGTTGGATTCGATCCAACTTATGGCTGGACGACAGGACCAGGTACCACGGGGCAGTTGGTTGGTATAAAACCCATGCTTGCCACTGGTGGCACTGCCGGAGAGGTGGCGGCTATGGGCTTTGTAAAAGATGGTGAGAATACTTTTGCTCATGGGTTGAGCTTAAATTCCTAAAAGAACACCAAAACCGAAGAAAATATATCAACTTGATTATGTAAGTTAGGAAACAAAACATCAACTTCTAAAAGTTATTTATACGATAATTGATACTAGAATAATTGGAATCACCAAGCAGTAAGGTTTCCTTAGTATTAGGTGACTAAATCTATAGTCTCTTATAATGCAATTACAGAAGATTTTAACATAGGTATTTTTATATTAGTTAATTAGTATTAGTGCCCAGGTGCATAAATTAGCTGGTAAAGACAGATAACTAATTGATTCTCGTTTAAGAAGACAATATGATGATCAGTGAAATCACTGAATAACTCAAGTTGACTCAAGCATGGGTATTTCAATAATAAGTTCTACCTCGCTGGAGAGTAAATCGGAGCAATTATGAAGACAGTGTTACCTGAAGAACAGTGAGTGTTAAGGCCACCATTGGGTACTAAGATCTCTAAATGACCCGTCAAAGGCTTCACTACTTTCTGGAGAAGCTCATGCTGTTCCTTCAAGCTCTCATGCTATATGTCAAACACCTCCCGCACATTCTTTGCCTGTGTCAATAAAAGTATTAAATACCTTTTCCTTTCTACCTTATTACTTTCAGTTAAACAAACTATTACAAGTTGTCAAGCAAACATTTCCAAGATCATAAAACTGTTCACAGAGCTTATAGCTAATTTCTAGCATTACAGGAAGCAAAGGCTTGCACCTGCCCAGCGTTTAACATTCAAGTCCCAAACCAAATCCCTAAGCAACCATACCTTTAAGTTATGATCCTCTTCAATGCTCTCTTCCAACCGAGCAAGTACGTCCACCAAACGCAATCAATAGATACCTAACAAATTTCATTCAGTCAAATAACAAGTATAAGTGATAAGCAGGTACAAATCTCTATTTATATAACTATACATTAGCTTCATGTCTCAATTAATTTTTCCTAAAGAAAAGCAATGGAACCTGATATATCGATACTAATTATAGGTCCATGATCCTCTTAAATACACTCAGAGCAATCAATTGTTAAACCAAAATATTCAACAGGAATTATGCCTAGTAACCCCTTTAACCTTGATGCATCTTTACATATATGTGTGTGTGTGTGTGTATATATATATATATATTATATAGATATATTTTCTTAAAGTAATAAAAAAAAGAAAAAGGAATGGCTGCCTCACGCCAAATCTTTGAAAAAGCTACTGGGGCACCTACTTGATTGGAAAATAACAAAAACCAGCAATTTTTAAAGGAGCAATTCAAGCACTTGTTAGAAAAGTAAAAAAGGAAATGGAGAAGGTGGGGTGAGGTGCGCTATCTATCTCATGTTACAGGAGGGAAGGATTTTCTTCAATTGCGAAAGCCTGATGGAGAAAGAGATGAGATGTTCCTCATAGAGCTATCACCAGCTAGTCCTTAAGTTGCAAAGAGATTCAGCAAAAATGAAATTGAAGGAAGAATATGGCATGGTTCATTTTCATAACTTCTCCAACTTCAGAAATTTCAATTGGCATGATGCATTTAGTAGGATATTAAAGGTGAGTCTCCCTATAAATAAGCAATTGGCCCTGAAAGAAATCAGAGGTCGACAGATTGAAAGATGTTTAAAACCTGTCCCACATACATCAGGAGTCTCCCTATAAATAAGCAATCTAGTTTATGGACACAGTAGGCATCTAGCAAAGAGAACAACCACCATTTGTGGCTAAAGACCAGCTACCCAGGAAAAGCAATACCCGCCTCATCTAAAAGTACAATCTTATCAATTAATGGTTAGTACCTGAAAGTGGGTATAGTGAGATCGGAGGAATTGATAATCTGACCATGCTCTGAGGTCCCAATCAAATGATCATAGCCACCCTGTCACTAAGATAACAGAAGTTGGTAAGGAAGGTCATATCCGAACGATTAGAGAGACAACAGAATATATAAGGCAAAGAGAGGCATAGAGTCAATGTATGGATACCTCGTATGGACATTCAATCATTACCGAAGTGATATTGGAAGCATAGTGCACTTTGTACCCCCAATACATCCCTGCTTCTTCCCTTGGCTTGGATGATGATACAACCTGCCGTGATATATCTAGATAAATGCCATAGGAAAAAGAAACCATTACGTATCTAAGATTCATACTAAAAGATGAAAAGAAACCTTAACTAACTGTTAAGAAAGGAATCACTATAGTTAAAAGAATTCAGAACAAAACATTCATTACCAGTATCCAAATTCCAACTGTCTCCCATAGCCACTGTAACTCTTGTTCCAGGATCAAGTACTTGATCAACGACGACATTCTGCATATTGTCAACAAAATCAATTAATTGCTAACTCCCGGGATTTAAGAAAAGTATCAGGCAATAACTCGTGAAAGACTAGCAAAACCAGACAATGAGAATACCTTACTCAAGCCCACATCAACTAACGTCCAAACACCGTCTGGAGATCTTTCCTTTAGTGTGACACCTATGCATTAATGGCAAATATCAAAACTTGTCCAATGTTCTAAACAGAAAACACAAACAAGCCACCAAAACTAAACATTAGCAGTACAAACTCCAAACCATCTCATTTCTCAGTTGGTTCTAGTTCAATATCTTCAACATAAGCAAGTTAAACAATTGCTTATCTTGCGATAAACTAATAAAACCAATAACCATAGCACAACCGTACGAGAAACAAAACTAGTCACTTGAATAGCACAAAATGGGTACTAAGCATTGGTAAACATACTACTGAACTGAACTGGTTTTGGTTTACCTATGAAATACTTGGTCATGACATCAGGAGTAACAACCTCGCGCTCATCAATATCACCAGGTCGAGAAGCCTTGAATTGGAGGTGGGTTTGGATAAGTGAAGAGCGAGCCCCAATTCGAACCCTAATCTCTCGCTGGAGAGCAAGAACAACCGGTGAATTAGGGTTTCAAGGATAAAGAGTAAATCGGAGTAGAGGATTTGGGTAATCGAATTTGCACTACACAATGATATAACTTCTATTCATCAATTTCACCGATCCCAAACCTCTACTCAAATCCATTGAAAATCAAGCACGAAATCGAATCATAAATAGAAGACAGAGAGAGAGAGAGACCAGAGCGATGGAGGAGTCGAGGGGGTTCTGCTGTGCAGAGAGCGTAGAAGATGTCGTCTTGCCACTGAGTCGACTCATTGATGTCGTCCCACCAGCACAGCACGAATGCCGCGACCTCCATCGGCGCCGAGGTCTGAGAGAGAGGGAGGACCTAAAGGGTTCAAGAATTGAGAGAGGACTGAGAGAGAGAAGGTCGAGAGGGTTGAGAGCTTTTGTTTTATTTTCTCTATATTTAGGTCGATATGTGGCTAGGTCTAGGGATTGTCGGGCTTGGTGGGAGTAATTAGGGGGAAGTAAAGGAATAAGAGTGTGGTTGTCGGGCTTCAATGAAGTTGTTTGGTGGGAAACTTCAATTTGTCTCAAGTTTCTCCCACAACAGATGAAAATGACCGTTGTGTGAGAGTGTGATGAAAAAGCAGGCTGGGAGGGAAAATTTGCCGCCTGTGCCTGCATATGTTTCATCAAATTGAAATTTTACCGCGCTATGCAACTTGTTGAGTTGCTTCCATGCTCAGACAACAGAACTATGACAATCTGTTGTACAAATTTGTTAATCTTACACTTGGTGTACCTAGAGGATTTCCAAAAGTTCGTACAACATTTCTTATACAACAGATATCAAAAAAACTGTTGTGTGGATAGTTCAAATTGAGCTCCTTTTGGGAGGGAATTATGTGCTCATTTCCCTCCATTTAGGGCTCACATTCACACAACAGAAACTTCTTAACTGAGTTGTGCAATATCTTCCTAAAAAAAAAAATTTTCAGTTTGCTTACATTCACACAACAGAAACATATTTGTACCGTTGTATGATAGAGTTCATGTTAACACACAACAACAAATTTTAGATCTGTTGTGTGATGAGTGTTGTGTGTTTCGATTTTTGTAGTAGTGCCGTCTTGTTTGTCGATGGGACTTTTGGGAAGAGTGTCTACAAGGGGCAGATACTTTGTGCAACTGGAAAGAATGGAAATCATGGTACTTTTCTCATTTCTAAGATCTTTTATTTGTATGTTTGTTGAAAATGTGGAGCGGCACGCTCCCGTTGGCGGTGCAGCGCCACACTGCAATCATGTATTGGCCCCCAATAGACATATATTGCCCCCCAATACACGTTTATTTTCTTATGATTTCTTTCTCCTTTCTATTTTTTTTATGTTTATTATTGTTTTTTGATTCTTTTTTGTTGAAAATGTGGAGCGGTACGCTCCCGTTGGCGGTGTAGCGCCACGCTGCTATCATGTATTGCCTCCCAATAGACATGTATTGGCCCCCAATAGACTTACTTTTTTTTTTTTTTTTTTTTTTTTTTTTTTTTTTCTTTTCTGTTTGTAGGTTTCTTTCCTCTTGCAATGTGTGTCTGTGATTCTGAGACTGATGCTAATTGGTCCTTTTTCTTCCAACACTTGAAGAGCTTGCTGGAACCTCAAGGTAGATTAATTACATTTATTAGTGATTGTGGTGTTGGACTGTTGAGTGCTTTCGACAAGATATTTCCTGGTAATCCTCATCTTTTATGTTACAAGCACTTGGTGCATAACCTTATGACTAAATACAACGGTAAAGGGTCTTCTGTTTTGAAAGATGATGTTAAAAAGAAGTTTTTTGAGTTGGCATATTCGTGCACTGAAAAGGAATATCGTTTTCATTTAAGAGAGTACGTTGAGAGAAGTTGGTGGTGCTGATATTACAGATTCATTTCTTGCTGATTTGCCTCTTCAAAATTGGTGCCGCGCATTTTTCCCTGGATGCCGTTATGGAATTATGGCTAATAGTGTAGCTAAATCTTTTAATGCTTGGTTTGCTGTTGAGCGTGAGATGCCAATATACACTATGCTTGATCAGACTCAGATTAGGGTGATGCAGATGATGGGTGAGAGGAGAGACGAGGCTCAACTTTGGACCTCGCGACTGACTCCTGTTATGGAGGGTCGTTTTAAAGAAGGTATGGAGAAAGCTTGCCTTTTCAATGTGCATTACTCCCATACAAATGTTTATGAAGTGAGATCAAAGTATTCTTATGTTGTGGACCTTGGAACTCTTTCTTGCTCGTGTAAAAAATGGGCGATTAACTGCTTTCCTTGCTGCCATGGTCTTGCTACAATTCAAGCTGCCTCATTGGATGTTTATGCTTTTATAGATAAGCATTTTCATGTTGATTATTGCCAGAAGTGCTATGATTTTCCAATTTATCCAATTTCCAACGTTGATATGGCTTTTTCGGAATCTGCTAGCAGTGGCTTCATACTTCCTCCAAATGCAAAGAGGCCTCCTGGGAGGCCTAGGCTCAAGAGGTTCAAGTTTAGAGGAGAGTGTGAAAAGAAACTCATTCGTTGCAGCCGATGTGGCAAAATGGGACAGCATAACAAGAAGACCTGCACTGACCCTATTTGAATGTAAATTTGTCAATTGTTTTAGCATTCTGACTGGTTGTATTGGGGGGCAGTACTAGGCTACTGGGGGGCAATAGATGATTTTATCCAGGGTTAGTTTAACATTTTTTGCTGTCAAAGATTATTGAGATTGATTGGTCCTTCAATTTTATTGCTGACTGATAAATTGATTAAGTCTTTCAAGAACTTGTATTGAGATTTTTTCCGGTTGCTCTATCCATTTTTATTTCATTTTAACTTTTTGTTATTTCATTTTAGCATGTCTGTTTCTGAGTTGCAAGTTTTTCCAATGGGTTGTGAAAGCTAACTGACCCTACAAACGTCTATTGGGGGGCAATAGACATCTATTGGCCCCCAATAGAACCTGAGTTTTGGAGGGTTGAAGTTCAACAAGTGTGGAATTTTTACACTTGCATATTTGCAATGTAGTTTGATGTCCTACTATTTTATTTCTGACCCTCTATACAAGTTTTATTGGGGACCAATAGATGTCTATTGGGCCCCAATAGAACCTGGTTTCTGAGGGCTAAATGCACAGGTATGTAATATGGGCCTGTATTTTAAATATTGACCTGTGTGATATGCTAAACAGTAGAAACTGGAAACAAATTCTTTCAACTTAACAGAAAATATATTGAAAAGCTTTCAAATCATCCCAAAGTAGTATTAATATTCCAAAATTTACATTTTCTAGCTTTGTGCGTTTCCTACAGTAAGTGCAGCTTCTTGATGATATCTTTCAACACTCCAACCACATTCCTCCATTGCAAACCTCTCAAGAATTGTTTTCCTCATGTCATCGGCTTTCTTCTTGTTCGGTGCCACACCGTGAACTATGCTTTCCATGAAATAGAGCATAAAAGGCCCACAGTCCCCCCTGTAAATCATGAATTAAACTTAGTGATCCTCAACAAAGTACTTATTGCCCCCCAATAGGCATGTATTGGCCCCCAATAGACTGAAAACTTGGCTAAAAATGTAATAATTAAATTGTCATTTTTCACATCATAAACAAATATTAAATCATTTTGAAGCACTTACGATGAGGTTTTCTGCTGAGGGCAGTTGAAGTCTTCTACAAGCTCGTAGTCCTGTTCGCCGATATGATTATCCAAGATCCACCTTCTGACCTCTTTCTCTCTTTCGGTCATTTCTTCAACCTCAGTGATAAATTCTCCTTGAGCGTCCTCACCTTTACACTTTTCTCTTGTGTTGTCTTGATCCTGGCTGTCAGTGTCAAATTTTCTGGCTGTCATGTTCACATCACGGATGAACCTCCTTATGTGCTTTACCTGTTTGATACAGATATATGAAGCATCAATAGACATTCTAAATTTCACCATTTTGAAAAATAAACACATTGTTTTGATATTATTACGTACCACCCAGTTTGCGTTGGTGTAGTGGTGGTTATCTTTTGTCCATTCCTTCTTTGGAGGCAGCATAGAGTTCATGTGAACAAAGCATTTTTTCTCATTGTCGATGATAAGCAGTGTGTAGTGCTGGCTGTAGCAATGGTGGATCGGGATGAGCACCTTGAGGTAGCTGAAGTTACTCCACAGTTGTTCAATTAGAAATAACTCTATTTCAATCTCATGGCCTTTGAAGTCGTCTTTCAAAAGGCTCTTTCCTTCTTTCTTGAAGTCTGCCAGTTTCTTTTCATGTTGAATAGTGTAGTACTATACAGGAAATAGACACATATTAAATCATTCAATTGTTATAGACACGCTGCTATTTTTGTTTCATTACTTACCACTGCTTCAATGTCCAGCAATCCAATCTGAGTCTTCTTTTCTTTCAGTTCATTATGTAATATTTCAGTGTAAGCCTTGATCACCTGCAATCGTTTAATTTGTTAGTATTATATATGTGAAGTTCAACACCTATATTGCCCCCAGATAGGCACCTATTGGGGCCCAATAGACGACTATTGGGGGGCAATAGGTGACTATTGGGGGCCAAAACAAACAAAAATTTAAAACTTACACTAATATCCACATCTTCCTCTTGGATGATAATCTTCATGTCTCTCCTTGTTACCCCTATTATGCCATTTCTACTTGTCCAGTAGGTATATCTGCATAAACAGAAATATGTGTAGTTATTACGAGTCTATAACGCATTAATATTCAAATTCTAATAGTTATGCTATGCACTTACAAATTGTCATCGACCATCTCAAAGAATTTCTGGTAGTGTCTTGCGACTTCAGGCTTTAATGTTTTCCATGTGTACTCTCGCAATTCACATTTTTAATTTGGATTGGTTGCTGCACTTGTTTCCCTTTCTGCAGGTTTGTTGCCAGCTTCTGTTCGGCTTTCTTTCTCTGCTTTGGCTGTTCTTGTGGAGCAGTCTTTCTTTTCTTTCTGTAAGTCTTCAAGATCTCCGGAGTGTGATACTCAAAATCCTCATCCTTAGTTGTTGCCTTTCTCTTGTTTTGTTTCACGTTCCTCTCAATAGAATGCATGGCAACCTTTTCTTTCTCTTTCATGTCTTCTGTCTTTGTGGCAGTTTCTTTCTTCTCTGGTTCTGCCATTTCTGCCGAATTAGCTGCTTCGAGAATTGTCGAGACAATTATATCTATTTTTTCTGCTTCTACAGCATTTAGTATCTCCTCCTCATTTAGTATTTCCTCTTCTGATTTCTTGAAAGATAGAGGAACTGCGTTAACTGGATCACCCCCTTGGTTCTTCATTGACTGGTGTTTGAGGTTGATATTCAGCTTGGCTTCTATCATCTTCATACCCTGTTCCATCTTCTTGCTCCGTTGATGCCAGCACCATCTGAAGTTGATTAGCTCTCTGATCACTACTTTCCTCATCAGGTTTCTTCCCATTTGCCTTTGCCAACAATTTGTTCAGAGCTCTGATGTGGTTTTTGTGCGCTCTGTTTTCTTGCATCACTTCAGTCACTTTCTTCTCCATAGACAAAATCTTGTCATCAGCAACCATAATCTTTTCCCAAAGCACCTTAATATGGTTTGTCAAGTTTTCATTTGCTTGTAAGATAGTCTTCATTTTCTCTTCCATTTTCTTTTTGTGACCTTCGTCTTCAATCACTGTATTCATCTCCTTTAGGAGAACTCTCATGTTCCCAGTAACCCTAATGTTCTCTTCTTTCTCTTCCTGACTCGCTTGTGGAACCTGCAACCAATAAAACAACAAAAAAGTCAAAAAAAAATTTACCAATATTGGGGGCAATAGACGTCTATTAGGGGCCAGTAGACACTTTACAAAACCTGTATTGGGGTGCAATAGATATCTATTGCCCCCCAATAGAGACATTATAAACCCAGTATTAGTGTGCCAAGACAGGTCTACTGCCCCGCAATAGACAATTTGTAAAATTCCAATGTACCTGCTAACTTACCCAGTTGGTGAAAGTTGGTGTTTCCTGCTCCTCTTCCATATCCAATAACTTGACGAAGTTATGTTCCAACCACGACCCTTCTCTTATTAACTCCTCCGGCCAGTCTGGATTCTGGTGGAGCTTCTGCAGGTTGAACAGCTCCTTTATTGACCACCTCACAAATTGCGGGTTTTCATTCTCCATTCCTTGAATCCAGTTTCTGATCTTTGTCTTCTCCAAGAACCAGTACTGTAAAATAAACCATTTTTGTTAGTAAATGAACAACAGACACCCAATTATACTGTGTTGGGGGGCAATAGACATCTATTGCCCCCTTAATACTCAAGAAAATGATGTATTGTACTTACATATATGAGAAGGAGGCAGCCAGAAAGAGTTGACGGATGATCTTTTCGATACCTCTGAAGCCCATCCATCAGAAATCTAGTACCATCTTTGCCCAATTGAAGCTGTTTATGTTGTCTAGGTCTTCACAAGCGTTGATGAGGTCCCATGTTAAGGTTGTAGATGTCTTGCTGAAGAGGAATGCGTTGAAGAGGTACATGATAATCAGTGCCGCAATTATCTTGGGATTAGCCTTCTTCTTCTTGATGAGCTCCTTGCCAAGTGCCTTTTCCAGATCAGGTTTGATTGCTGTTTCTTTCCTCATATTGACGTCAAATATCGAAGATGCTTTCCGTTCCTCCTTGAGCACCTTCTTGCTTAGATCCCATTTAATATCAGTTGTTGGCAGGTCAAACAATTCACTTATGTCTTCCAAAGTTATTTCCATTTCTGTTTCCCCAAATACAAACTTGGCTTTTTTAACATCAAAGTACTTCAGTATAATCTCCAAGTCGGCCTCATGTTTGTGTAGCTGAGTTTCAGTGAGCTTCTTCTAGAAAAATGGCCGGATCATCCCCCAAAATACAGTAGTACTCAAAATATCCCAAGCCTCTTTTGGGATTTTGTCTCTGTATGTGTCAATCAATCTCCAGAAAGCACTTAGAGGGCATTTCTGTTGCCTGCACTCGATCTTTGCATTTTCTTTTGTATCTTCTTTCTTCTTCCTTCCCCCTTTCTTTGGCTTTTTCTCTTTTGTCTTTGACTTTTCCATTTTAATCTTCTTTTTCGTTGTCTGTTCATCCTTGTCATAGTCAGACTGTTGTCTTTTCTTACTCCTTTGACTTCTTGTCTGGACATAGAACCTTTGTGTCGTTTCTCTGTCATCATCATCTTCTTCTTCTTCTTCTTCTCCTTCTCCTTCTCCTCCTCCTTCTTCTTCTTCTACTACTTCTTCATCTGTTTCTTCTTCTACTTCTTCTTCTGTTTCCGCCTGTCACGGGCGGAACTAGTAAAGGGTCTGCAGGGGTTCAGACCCCCCCCCCCCCCCCCCCCCCCAAATCAATTGAACATAACAACTAATTAATACATTAATTATGTATAATTATATATAAGTTTATATGTTTTAGCAAATCGGACCCCCCCCCCTTTGTTTGCACAGTATTTAATGTAGTGATACTATTTATCTCTCATTATTATTATTTTGGTCAAAAAGAGAGATGAGAGCATTTACCTCTCATTAATTATTTACTAAAATTCATAAGAATTCATTTATTAGGATTCAATCAAATATAAGGATTTTTTTTTTTTTAATTTTCTATTGTTCAACACTTAAACTTATTGCGGTTTACGGTTAATTTTTTAGTTTTGAAGTTTCATTAGATCATGGTAAGGATCGAACAATAACGTTTGTAAAGAGATTGCTTGCTATAGTTGAAGTCTAAAGAAAAATGTTGTGAAGTTTTTTTGTTTCATTTTTAGTTATATGTTTAACTATGTCCCGACCCCCCCAAGTTACAAATCCTGGTTCCGCCCCTGCCGCCTGTTCTTCTGTTTCTTCATCTTCAGTAGAAGTTTCTTCTTCTCTTCTAGATTTCTTCTTATTCTTTAATTCTGTCAGCCTTTGCTGAAGTGTTTTCCGTTTTGTTTCTTCCTTATCTTCTTCAGAGCTGGAACTGACTTGTGGTCGCTTGGTTCTTGCCATTCTGTTCATAAACAAAAAAATAAAAAATCATTAATAATGATCAACACCTCAACTATTGAACTTCAGTAAACATCTATTGCCTCCCAAGCTTCTATTGTCCGAATAAACATGTCTATTGGGACAATATACATGTATTGGCCCCCAATAGACATCTACTGCACATAACAGAAGCTTCTATTGTCCGAATAAACATGTCTATTGGGACAATATACATGTATTGGCCCCCAATAGACATCTACTTCCCCACAACAGAAGTTTTTGTTGTGGGCCAATACATGCCTATCGGGCATCTACTTCCCCACAACATAAGCTTTTGTTGTGATCCAATACATGCCTATCGGGGGCCAAATACATGCCTATTGGGGGCATATACATGTATATTGTCCCAATAGACATGTCCATTATGCAATATACATGTATTGGGGGGAAATAGACATGTATTGGCCCCCAATAGCCATTTACTTCACCACAACATGAATTTGTAACAGATTTGAAACCGAAACCCTAGATTTTTCAGATTTTGAAACATGAAAAATCCTATTCTTGTCATTTACCCACTCGATTAACCAAACCTAGGCTACGAACAAGTTCAATCTCACAGAAAGGAAAAGAATATGAAACGGAAAAGAGATTTTCACTCACTTTCTATCAATATAGACGCCGGAGAATGTTGAAGCACCGCCGGAGTTGGTCTAGATAGCAGAGTTGGTGGAGGAACTGAGAATCGAGAGCGAGATTCGGAAACCCAGAATCAAGAGGGAGAGGGAGAACGAGAGCAAGATGAAGAAACGAAATTTTTTTGAAACTGAAAATGGAAACAGAACTGCCTTAATGAGTTAGTGGGTTAGTGGGTAAAATGGTCTTTTTCATGCATGTTTGGGTTAGTGGGAACAGTTTTCTTTTGCTGGTGTAAGTGGGCTAAAATTGCCCAATATTGGGGCTGATGGTCACGGACCCATTCCATAATCCCACAGGAAACTTGTGATATCACTGAAATTATAAATAAACAAACTTATACATTCGTATATCAAAATACTATACCGGTCCATGACCTTTCAGCCATGTAGGTAGACCGCCATGGGATCCATCAGCTGGAGGTACATAAGGGTCTCCATAAAAGAAGTTAGGGACCACAACAAAGAAGCCAGCAGCTGCAACTTTGTCTTCGAGCTTCCTAAAAAAAAGAAGGCCAGGCGCCATTAGTTATAACAAAAAAGATGTAGCAAGATTGCAAACTGTACAGTGATTCGGTGAATAATAATACAACTGTTCTTGAAGAAAAATTTGATGTTGGAATGGCAGCTAGCCTTTACTATAGAGTGGGCACACTCAACATAGTGGTGATTTTCTAAGGATTCAGAACAAAAAGTAACTCGACAATTATATAGCAAATAGCCAAATAGAACTATTATATCCTATTCATTTTTCCTGAAAGAGTACTCTTTGAGTAAATTTTTCAAAGTGTCTACCAAGTCATCAACTTTAACCAGCAAATGTTCAATGGCCCAGACTTGATATTAGAAGATGCACGACATAAAAATGTTCAAATTCAAGAAAAAGCGGACCAGATAAGTTATGTATCACACTATATCAAAGAAGCTACATTAGCTGTAGGGATAAAGTTATGAGAATAAGTCATACCTCAAGTTTGGAGCCTCATACCCTGCAAGGCAAATCACCATGCAATATTAAAAAGTTGTAAATATCAGAGCAAAGCAATTACACAGAAGCCACAGAGAGTTTGAAGGATCAAATTATCAGCTATTTTACACTGACACCACTACATCCTCCATTGCCAATTTCAAATTCCCAAATGTAACCAATCAAGGAAAACAAAAACAGCAACAAGAAAGAAGAAAGAACTGGGAAACAGAGATATATAACAGACTAAAGAAACAAGCAAACCACATATAAAGGCAGCAAACATACTGCTTTAATGTCACAGAGCAGTTGCAAAACCCATTTCATGCCCAAAATTCAACACTACCAAAGTACTAAGGCTAGATTCATTGAATTTCCAAAAAAAAACAGAAACAACAAAACAAAATGTAAAAGTGTAATATTGAAAGTCTCATCAGTCAAACAGACATATACAGACTACAGAGCAACCCACCAAACCAGAGAGGCAAAAGCACACAAAGACCATCAATTTCACTATAAGCAACATAACCCAAATAAGATAGTGAACAAAAGCAGAGTACTGAACCAAATGGAAAAAGATTAGATTTTGTCACTTTGAAGTGGTGGGTGCCGTGCGTACCATAAATGTCGGAGACAAGAACAATGGCAAGCTTGGAGTTAGGAGAGCCAGTGAGATAGGAGTCGAGACCACCAAGCTTCTCAACGTGGCCGAATCCACTGGTTGGGTTCAGGGTCGGTGGGTTCGAGCAGCACTGAGGGCCTGGCATTATTTCTTCTGTCTTTCTCACAAACAACACTACTGACAACGAGCTAGGAGGGGAACTGGTACCACCCCCGTTTGCTCATTCTTACTACCAACTACCAATGTGGGACTGGCTGACCAAAAATTCCAAAGTCGCCAATTTGGAAAAGTACGGTGGGAGAAGAAGTACCTTGGCAGTATGTATTTGCATCATCACTAACATCATATTGAGTTTGATCATAATATTTATAATAATATTGATTATTATTATAGATTGCTCAAGATTTAGTGGAATTTCATTTAAGGTTGATGCTTGATAGTGTGACAATTCTATACGAGAATATTGTGGTATGTGCTTGTCCAGAGAGAAATTCAAAATGGATTTTCACACACTGGTTCTTTGAAAAGTCTCACTGATTTTTAGACCAAAAGATTTGCTGTTTTACCATCCTCTTCAATCCTGAACCCCAATCTTGTTCAGGGCGGGGCTACTTTTTAATCCAGGGACGGATTGACACAACAGTTCCCATAAGTGTTCCAGTAATTAAACTAAACCTTATTCATATTGTCAAAGAGTATTCTAACAAGTAAACCACCATATACTAAAAAGAGCTTTGGGTTCCCAGCAACATTAGGAAACCTGTAACCTAATACTATGAAAAAGCTCGACGGTTCATCATTAAAATTTGTAAAAGCTAGGTTTCATGTCTCATCGGTTGTATAGACCCCTCAAGTCATAAATTTAGAATTCCTTTCATAACTAGCAGGTGACTGCTAATTCTGTAAAAGGAGTGCATATAACTGATGAAACTTTAGCCAAGTCTCTCCGAGTTTAGGCCTCATATGAACGAAAGTAAAACCCTCCTTCAACCTGAATGAGCAATTCAATAATAAAAAGAAAAGGATGAAGAGTTGATACATCCTAGGTTCAAACTCTCACTGGTACAAACAGATGTATATTTTGAGGTAAGATACAAGTTCCTTCAAACGATTGCAAAATCATGGCATGGATTTGCTAGTAGCTCAATTTCAACGTTTCATACAACAAGATATGCATGGAGAAAGTATATATATGAATGCTATTTTATTCTCAGCCATCAAATGTCAAACGGTTTTTGGGGGCGTATGCATTCCAATTTTGTACTCTATCATGAAGAAGCGGAGTTTGCCATGTCCCAAGGATTGTTGAGCTTCAAAGCTCACGTCCTACATGTTTTCTCACTTGACATACTTGGTAAACCAATTTAACATGTCCAAATGAGCCTCTTCAGCACTCTTGACTGCAGATTCATCCTCTGCATTATACCTCATTGTCCATCCATAAGCCACTCCAGGAAATATTTTCACAAAGCTATCAAACTGAAAATATTACAAAGTGAATCTTTTATATCAAAATCAAAATTGAAAAACCTAACTTTTATGGTTGTCTGATGTAAAAGGATAAAATCTTTAGAAAACTAGTCTGACAGTTTATTTACTTCCTCGGAATCTTGGATCTCTGGATGTTGGTGGAGATAAGTCCCTTTTGTTATTATACACGTACAGGTTGTTGTTACCAATTTTCAAATATCGAATCTCCGTAATATTGCTTGGAACTACAGATATATGTGATATATATATATATATATATATATATATATATCAAGCAATGAGTAGTTTTGCCGAGGGATTCTTACCTCAGACTTTACTAATAAAATCTCCCCAAATTGTTTCAATTGTTCTGGGGGTGAAGTTTTGTCAATCTCAGCTCCCAATACTGCAGTATGAACCTTAACCTCTGTACAAGCATGTTAAATTGTAACAATCAACAAAGAGATATATTCACGAGATTGAAAAAAAAAAAAAAAAAAAAACTACCATGTATATCTTCATCTGCTAACCGGCCAGGATGCAATATCACAGCAGCCTTAATGTCATCAGATTTTGCAAGTTTTGCCACTACAACCCCTGAAAAAAAAAAAAAAAAAGAGTTCAACTCCCACTTCTTGTTAGTTTGTTTCTTTATTGCGTCCCAAGTTTAAAGGGTTTACCTCCCCAGCAAAATCCTACAGCACCTATTGCAGAAACACCTTGACTCTTCAGTTTGATAGCTTTGTGAAAATATTTCCTGGAGTGGCTCATGGATGGACAATAAGCTACAATCCGGAGGATGAATCTGTAGTCAAGAGTGCCGAAGAGGCTCAATTGGACATGTTAAATTGGTTTACCAATTATGTCAAGTAAGAAAACATGTAGGAAGTGAGCTTTGAAGCTCAACAATCCTTGGAACATTGCAAACTCTGCTTCTGCATGATAGAGTTTGAAATTGGAATGTAAACGCCCCCAAAAACAGTTTGACATTTGATGGCTGAGAATAAAATAGCATTCATATACTTTCTCCATGCATAACTTATTGTATATGAAACGTTGAAATTGAGCTACTAGCAAATCCATGCCATGATTTTGCAATCGTTTGAAGGAACTTGTATCTTACCCCAAAATATACTGCAGTGTTTGTACCAGTGAGAGTTTGAACCTAGGGTGTATCAACTCTCATCCTTTTCTTTTCACTATTGAATTGCTCATGATTCAGGTTGCAAAGGAGGGTTTTTCTTTTGTTAGTATGAGGCCTAAGCTCGGAGAGACTTGGCTACGGTTTCATCAGTTATATGCACTCCTTTTACAGAATAAGTAGTCACTTGCTTGTTATGAAAGAAATTCTAAATTTATGACATGAGGGGTGTATACAACCGATCAGACATGAAACCTAGCTTGTACATATTTTGATGATTAACCATTGAGCTCCCTAATACAGGTTTCCTAATGTTGCTGGGAACCCAATGCTCTTTTTAGTATATGATGGTTTACATGTAGTTGTTAGAACTACTCTGACATTGTTTGTGGATGCAACCAACGAACAATATGAATAACGTTTAGTTTTATTATTGGAACACTTACAGGAGCTGTTGTGTCAATCCACCCCTGAATTGATAAGCAGCACCACCGCAAGCAAGATTGTGGTTCAGGCTCGGAGAGGGTGGCAAAACCTGACATGAAGCACAAGCAGGTCCTGTTTAGATCGCTAGTAAACTGATGTTAATTCCTTTTTCATTTTCTTTGGCCCCCATAATGTTTATAGTGTTGTACGGGAATTGTAATTGTGTTTATTATTGATAATAGGAGCCCTTCATATAGGGAGTTACAAGGTACACAATAGGTAATAGAATCCGAATACAATTGAATACCTAGAACACTTTCCTATTACAACTCTAAACCCTAGTTTGTAGAGGCACACATTATGTCGACATCCTTCAACACTCCCCCTTGTGGCCGCTCAAACTTGGTGATGACGCTTAGATTGTTGCCTCGTTAAAAACTTTGCCAGTAACAAAAACCCTGTGGGACAAAAATAACCCTGGTCGAAGGACAAAAAGAGCACAACACGTCATTCACTCTTCGAGATCGAACATGTAGACATCATGCCTCCCCCTGATGTCAATATCTCTCCCTGATTGCTACAATCATGGGAGTTCGGATAACTTTCTCAATCCAATGCTCTTCACATGTTTCTCGAAGGTGGATTTTGGTAACGACTTAGTAAATAAGTCCACTACATTATCCTCTGATCGGATTTGGTTCACTTCAATATTTAGAAGTGCTTGTTGTCATTTTGATGGAGGGGAGGAGGAGCACAGAAGGTGGCATTTTGCCTTGTGGGGTCTGATCCCACACTTCCGTCATTTCTTTTCTCTCTGTAGGGATAGAACAAGCTCATAACAATCGTACCTCTCAAATATCGAAAGATTGTCTTTATACCAATCTAATGGCGTTGCATTGGCGTGGGGCTATATCTAGCCAACAAGTTCATGATAATTGAGATGTCCGGTCTTGTATTGTGCTAAGTACAATAATGCGCCTATTGTACATAAGTAAGCACTTCTGCTATTAACACGTCTTCGTCATCATCCCTGGGACGAAACGGATCCCTTTTAGGGCCAAGACTACGGACGACCATGGTGCATCTTTGACTTTATCAAAAAGGCCTAAGCATCTATTGACTGTGTTCTCCCAATGTCCTTCCTCTCAAACTCGGATTTCAGGTGTTCAGCGGTTTCCCTTAACTCTCAAGGGTTCCAATTATGTTTATCAACATAAACCGCGAAAATTGCAAATCCGGAACTTGTCATAGAAACGCGTGGGCATAGTTCATCATATCCCTTCCCAATCAAGTAGCCATTTTAGTGAGCATTTCAACCTCGTTGCAAATACGCTTTGTGGTCTAAAGCCACTTGACTTGGGTAAATGAAGTCCACAAGAACCTTCATTATATTCCGTATCTAGATCCCCATAGAGATACGTAGTGACCACATTCGTAAGCTGCATGTTCAGTTATTTGGAAACTACCAAACTGACAAGGTAGTGGAGTGCAATGACATCCATTACGAGAGAATATGTCTTCTCGTAATCGATTCCAGGGCGTTGTGAAAAACCTTGCACCATAAGGCGAGATTACCATCTCTTTTTCTCATCACGCTATCTAACGAAGACCTATTAATGTCAATAGGTTTTATGTTAGGAGGTGTTGGCATCTCAGGCCCAAAATCCTTCCTCTTCGTTAGTGAATCCAATTCAACCTGGATCGCATCTTTCCATTTAGGCCAATTTTCTCTACGTTGGCATTCTTCAACGGAGTAAGGTTCGATGTCATTGGTCTCAACAATTCCACGTCCTCATGTACACTAGTGTAGTTCGTAGAGATCTCTATATTCTCAGGAATTGGTTCTAACATTGAGGAGTCCCTCAACGATGTCTCTTGGACATAACCACAATCCAAAATATTCTCATGAGACGGATTTTGAGTATCAATGATCAATGGATCAAGTTGTGCCAAACTCGCTCTCTTCTTAGGGCGAGAATCCATCGAACCTATGGGTCTCCTAGTCTCTCTAGCGGAACCCATGGCCTATGACGCCATTATGCCACCTTTGTGGCATCACCATACCACCATCCATGGTAGTGGTGCAGTACCCATCTTCTCTGGGTGGCACCATGTCCTCTTGTAGGGACATCAATTCTTGCAGACATGTTTGCAGCAGGTATATGTGATCTCGTCACTTTTAGGGGATCAAGATGAGACATAGTGGGGACAGATCACGACAATTCCTGTCATTCTTGTTGAACATCGACGTTCGAATCTCCCCCTAACGACGGGAAGACTGTCTCATCAAAGTGACAATTCGCAAATCCAGCGAAATAGAGATCGCCTGTCATGGGTTTTACGTAGCGGACTTATAGTTGGAGGCCTATGTCCAACTCAAATATATATATGCATTCATTGCAATGACTCATGTTCGTGTGCTGTGGCGGCGCAATTGGCACATAAACCGCACACTCAAATATGCATAAGTACAAGATATTTAGACTCGAACCCAGTCACTAGCTGTAACGCAAATAAAAGTTGAGTGGATGCTATGACTCGTAGACGAATGAGCATAGCTACATGCGATATTGCATAACCCAAGCGGAAATATTGGTGCGCATTACCAAATTCCGGGCTACCATCGTAGTCTTTTAATGGTGGCTTTTTCGCCAGACCAATTGGGTGTGTACATGGGAATGTGATACTTGATATCAATACCCAATGATATGCAATAGTCATTGAAAATTTTCGATGTAAGCTCTCTAGCATTATCAAGTCAAATTGACTGAATGTGATGATCTGGGTAGTGAGCCCGTAGCGATATGTTATGTGCTAGGAGTGTAGTATAAGCAGCATTACGAGTGGATAATGGCACAACACGTGACCAGCGTGTTTGCGTATCAACCAACACCATAAAACATCTATACGGTCCGCAAGTTGGTTGATCAAATCCACAGAATTCCCTTAGATTCTTTGTAAGAATGGAATTATTTCCTCAATCTCCTTTGCATAGGATGGTCTCAATCCTAAATAACAGGCTTTACAGAACGAAACATGGGCCTTATAATCAACCAATGAAGGTTTTGGTTAAGCCACAATGTCACAATGGACTTGAGAAGTAGGGAGAGGAGTTGAATAAGGGTTTATGGTGTCAATACCATATATTTGCCACAAGAGGTAGGCGGCGCCGGCCATGTGTGGCCGGTCTGTGCACAATCATGGCGCCATGAGGAGCATGTGCAGCTCCTCGAACCAATTCTTGGTTCGTACTTTTCTTCGTTCTGAAAATGGATGTCCGTGTAAAGTCTTTAATACACGGATCATCATGCCCAAGCCTATATGTTTCAGAATCCCATAAGTCGTCTCTCATGACATGGTTGGATTCAATAACTCGAATAGTGGTTGCATACAACCCACTAGAGCGACACATAAGTTTCTCTAATACTCGTTTATGTTCGTAGTCATTAGTGGTGATGCAAAGGAACTCTATCCATTCTCATAATGTGTTTCCACATGAAAACCATTGGCTCTTATAACAAAGTCCGAATTAAGGTATGTCCAAGACATTAAGTAAAAGAATTGACACTTTATTAATAGCCAATGATTACATCAAAGTTTCCAAAATCTAATCCAAAATAAAATCAAACTAGGACACATTGTAGTCACTCTATCCGTTTGGTAACTCCAATCAAATATGACCAGGAAAGTAGAGAGAGATGTTGGTGGAGCGAGGCTCTCTTAAGTACCAATAATCTTAATGACTTTCCTAGACATCACATTTTATTGGGTCCGCCACATAAGAAAGAGTTAATACAATTGTCATTTATTGACTAAGGCATATTGCCATTACAAAAGTTCTTGGAAAAATAAAAAGGACTATTCTAATCAAAGTCTGCGGCATCCTTGTGCACTTCATCTTCAGCTTTGAAGTCCTCTATGGTGAGATTGACATCTCCACCATCTTCTTCTTCTTCTGCAAGGTACACTTCTTGCTCCCTCAGGTCCCTATATGCCCTGTATCTTGCAGCTAGTTGCTCGCTTGCCTTGCATTGCTTGAACCAATGCTCAATTGATCCACATCGATGACACACATCATTGTAGTTACCTCCCTTTAATTGAGGTGCACGTTGTACACGTTGCGGGCGTTCCCTAGGAGGGTTGGTGCCACCACCACGGCTAGGGACACCACGACCCCCTCTCCCACGTGTGGCATTACCACCACGTGTATCCGCACCAAACTTGTGGTTTCCTTCCGGGTTAGGGTGGTTATATGGGCTCATATGTCCCTCATTCTTAGGGTACCGCTCTTTGCGCCCTCCTTTGGGTGCATTATAATTCGCCTCATGAATGCTCTTAGTTCCAATGGGCCTTGAATTATAATTCCTCACCAGTATGTTATCATGTTTCTCAGCTACAGATATAACATTGATAAGCTGATGAAACCTTGTGATTCGTCTAGCATTGACTTCAGTACGGTATTGCTTTGATACCACAATGGCTGAAATAGGGAAGGTGGAGAGAGTTTTCTCAATTAGCTCTTGCTCTGTGACAGGTTGTCCACAAAACCTCAACATGGACTGTATGCGAAGAGCTTTTGAATTATATTCAGCTACAGACTTGAAATCAGCAAAGCTCACATTGTTCCATTGAACCTTCAAGTCAGGGAGGAGGGAATCTTGGACATTGCCAAAGCGCTCTTCTAGTGCTACCCATAGCTCTCTTGCATTCTTGATCGACATATACTCCAATCTGAGTGCTTTGTCCATATGACGTCGCATCAAGATGACTGCTTGAGCATGCTTTGTAGGTGTTCGGACTAACACAAGATCCGGGTTAGGTGCCTGGATTATGGGTAATATTCCCTTTGAAGTGAGATGGTTCTAATATCAGTTACCCAGCTATGGTAATCCGAGCCTGTTGAGTCAAGCATGGGAAAGTCGAGTCTAGGTTCATTCGACATCCTGAAAATAAGAAGAGAAGATATATTAGTTTCGGAGCTAAACTTCCACAAAGACTAAAATAATGAGATTTCTGAGCTATGCTACCAAGAAATCAATTTCCAAGAATCTCTTTTGGATTAGACCAAACAACGATGTTTTAATATGGTCACAATTTGATGCTTACGGATGCTCTTAGTCCAAGCATTATGAACACTCTTAGTTCATACGAACGCTCTTAGTTCGTTTCATACGAACACTCTTAGTTCATACGAACACTCTTAGTTCGTTAAGTGTGAATCCCCACAATTCCGCTTTGTTAAATACTCAAAACCATTTGGCAACATATATTCCAATATTCTGCAGAAAATAAAAGGAATTTAAATACACAAAAGCAGCAACTTTAATTACAAAAACTTACGTGATGATTTTGGCCTTGAGAACACGCGCGTGTTGATGCAGGCGTGTTAGGATTGCAGATGTTGTTTCAATCCTAAGTTAGGATTGCAGTGGTTGTTCAATCCTAAGCAGACGTACGTGTTAGGATTGCAGATGTTGTTTCAATCCTAAGTTAGGATTGCAGTGGTTGTTCAATCCTAAGTCAGGGACGCCTATGTGTTAGGATTGCAGATGCTGTTTCAATCCTAGTTAGGATTGCAGTGGTTGTTCAATCCTAAGTTAGGGACGTAGGCAGCAGAGATGCAAGGGGCAGCAGCAGCAAGCAGGGACGCAGCAGTAAGGGTTTTCGGTGGCAGCAGGAGGCGGCAGGGGCTGCAGACTTTCGACAGGGGCAGCAGGGAGGCTATAAGGGTTGCAGACTTGCAGCAGGAGCAGCAGGGATGCAGCAGGGGCTGCAGATTTGAGGCAAGAGCAGCAGGGATGCAGTGGGGACTTGCGGCAGTAGGCTAGGGCAGCAGGTTGCGGTAGGAGGCTGCGGCTAGGGTTGGAAAAAATTGCGGTAGGAAGCTGTGGTGGTTTTAGGTGTTTTCGGCTAGGGTTAGAGGCTGCAGCAGTTTTAGGGTTTTTTCTTTTTCTTTTGGGCTAGGGTTAGAACTCGTGCTGATAACGTGTTGTAGGAGAATTGTAATTATGTTTATTATTGATAATAGGAGCCCTTCATATAGGGAGTTACAAGGTACACAATAGGTAATAGAATCCGAATACAATTGAATACCTAGAACACTTTCCTATTACAACTCTAAACCCTAGTTTGTAGAGGCACACATAATGTCGACATCCTTCAACATATAGCCCTTTTTTACGGAGTTGTGTTATGGAGTTGTTATTCATGCATGTTTTTGTTAGAATCTGTCTTCAACTCCTTTGGACCTGATTTCAATACTTGGAAAAATCCATCTTTGCAGTTATATGATTATGAGTTCTTATTAGCAACTCAATCGTTTTTCAAAGAGGGAAAAAGAAAATGTGTTACACTACACATTCATTTGTTTCTGTTTCTGCAGAATGGTATATAATCACAATTAGAAAATAAGTTATATCATATTGATGGGGAACATTTTCTGGGAAATGATAATTTTTCTGGAATATATGAAGATCAGGTTTGTTTTGTTTCCTATAAGAGACCCTATAGAACCTATAATCATATTATGTCCACGCAAAACATATCATTTCGGTTTTGGCTTTATCCTGCTTCAGTTAACTATTACTATTACATTGACTTACCAAGTATTTATGGAGTGGTCTATTTAGTTGCTTACTAGAATCACTACTATGTGATTATATACCATTCTGCAGATTGATTTACCAGAAAATAATTTGACTTGAAATTTTTATGCTTGTAGCTACAATGCTTTTGTGTGCGAGGTTGATCAGAGCCATTGCAATTAGTTCTTATAAAATTAGGTTCAGCACATTCTGTATATTCTCGTATAATTTCCAAAAGGTTTTAATGAGTCGACTATGGAACGCAAATCCATGACTGCTCTAGGTACACTGTTAAGAACATGACTAGCATGTAGTAATTCCAATTGAAGCCTATCATTTCCATGATCCAAAATTTGCGAACATAAAGGAAACATTTTCTCATAATCTGAATTGGAAGATCCTTCAAAAGGTTGATTTCCAAATGTTTTAGCAGAGGTGAATGATCCAATCTTACAAACAGGAGATGCAAAATTTGATTTATATATGAACCCTATAGCAAGAGAAAGTGGTCTCTGAAAAAATGACTAAAGTGAATTGGTCTGAGCATTGTTTTTGCTACTGAATTGGTCTTCTTTGTCCATAGTTCTCAGTTGTTGATCGGAAGTGGCACACTCATTTTGTCCTCTATGTTGAGCTCCAAACTTTGTCTCATTAGTGTTGAGCTTGAACATATCTGGATAAGATATGTCCATGCTCCATCTTTATTACGTAGACAAGAAGTAAGAGAATTTTTATTGAGACCTCCAAATTTTCTCATTTGACCTCCCTTCAATTTTTTCTCCCCAAACTATCAAAATTACCCTTCAATTTTTCTTTTCTTAAAAATAATAAAAAAAAGAACAAAGGGTAACATAACCCTGCCACCATCGCTTGCTCCAACTTAAAACTTTTCCAATACAATTGTATGCTCAACACGTTGCCACTGGTGGATGCAAGTAAGGCCTAGTGAGGGCCACCGCACCCAGTGGATTTTTTATTTCTGCTATATAAGCTTCACAGCCTTGAGAAATTCTTAGGTGGGGGTTTCCCCACCACGTGGCTTTAGGGCCACCCAATCAAAAGAAATGA
Organism: Rosa chinensis; assembly: GCF_002994745.2. Lineage (NCBI taxonomy): Eukaryota > Viridiplantae > Streptophyta > Magnoliopsida > Rosales > Rosaceae > Rosa > Rosa chinensis. The sequence continues at coordinate 44,107,941 of NC_037091.1, forward strand.
AATTTTCCATCTTTTTAGAAACTGCTCCTACTCCTTAAAGTGCAATACCCAAAACACCTCGCTGGGCAGTGATTGGTCCTCTACAGCCTTTGCATTTCGGTACTGATTTGGAGTTCCAATCACATCATTGCCCCTACTCTACAGTAATAGTGAAGACCTCTGTATTGAAAAGTCTGTAGGCTCAATCAAAGCTTTAAAAGAGATGCTTTATGGCTCATATATATTAAACAAAGAAGTAGAATCTTTCTTTCTCCATAGATAATAATTACCGATGAATAAGGCCATGACTGCCTCCTTTTTCGAGCTAATTGTTAATTGTGTGACTATTGGTTGTCATGTATATCATTTGGTTAACCACCACAGGTGGTCGAGTTGGTAAAAGCCTTCAGGTGTAGAACCCCCACACCTGGATTCAAATCCTGCCGATGCTGATTGAAGTTAAATTCCAATATATTCTTGGTGGCTAGAGGGGAGGAAGCGTTTTGACATGATCCTCGGCACATATTAGTCTCTGGACCTATGAAGTCTATGAGAAACCGTGTGATCTAGATAAAAAAAATAAAAATAAATGTGTTTGCCTCCAAAACCAGTCTGGGTGCAAACTGTCCATTTTGAGTGTGTAGGCATGCCAGCACCGTGGGGTACAGTCGTCGGAGAATCCCTTGACCTGACTTCTTCTCAAACGCTGTGGACGAGGAGAGCACCAACCTCGTCACAAGGTTCTTTTCTCTGCCTTCCAGAAAAGGACTTCTTGCCTTACAGATAAGGGCTTTGGTTGTGATCTCTTGCGTTCACCGAATCGATACTTAGTGTTGTAGACTAAGTAGAGCAATCACTAGGAAGTTGGGAGAAAGCACAGGGTTTGCTAAAGCGTGACTTTAGCTTCGCTGGGTTGCGAGGGCTTTACCCTTGCTTCTCTGGTTTGCAACTAGCTTGCAGGTAAGTTTGCTCCGTAGAGGCTTTGGTAATCTGTTTGATTAATTGAAGAGTTGTGTCTTTTTCGTCCTTGAAACCTGGTATTTATACCTTAGGGTTTCTACTGTTCCTTGCCATAGAAGGATTATTTATTGATGTTTCCTATTCAATCTCCGCTATCTGATTCCAATAAGGGCTCATTTTCCTTATGGACCTCGGAATGGGTGAAGCTGTAACCTAAACCCAAGTAGGCTTATTTTTGGGCAGCAGGTATCGGCCCGCTATGCTAAATCCCCTAAAGGGATCTTGCCAAAAATAGTTTTTGGCTCAAACATTGCCCCCAGGCCCCGAGATCAGGCCCGCGAAAATGTAACTGATTAAAGGGGACTTAGACGACACACCTGATGACCAAAACGAGGCCATAAATGAAGGTCGTGTCCATTCACTTTGCAAAATGTCTTTTCATCGTATCGTTTCCTTCACAAAATCTCTTATTTAAACCTACAGCCACTTCAAACTTGTTAAATCAGAAACCCTTCTAGTCTCCTAAACCCAAAAACCACATATTCCTCACAGAAACCCAAAAATGGCTCCCCCAAAGAAGATGATCATCGATCAGGAGGAAGAACTCAACGAGAAGGTCGCTCATACCTGGGGAACCAGCATCGGTGCCCGCTGTTTCATCCATACCAATGTCCAGAGACCTCTACTTCTCAGACTCTCAAATCACCATGTCGGACTGGGTCCAGCGCCGTGAGATTCCATTCCAGACGATGCCCTTGCCCTCTACGGCCTACCCATCCGTCGGCCCATTTCGGTCCTCCGAAGGACCCCTGGAGATTTCACAAGCTGGGGCGCAAATCCACACAGAGCCAAAATAGGGTACTGGCCCACCACCATCCCCGCGGCTGAGCTCTCCAGGTATCGCGAGGCACGATCGAGAGATCTGGCTCGCTGGAACGCGACAAGTATTACCCACACCATTGATCTATGTTTTCACCTTCCGCGCGGTGGCAATCGTTCACCGCTAGCAGCCTTCCTTTGTTTCTGGAACACCGCTACCAACACCTTTGATTTTCGATTCGGCCAAGTGAGTATCACATTGCTAGATATTCTCACCCTCACCGATCTACCCATCGACGGCGAACCCTACGTGCATGGCCAATTCGACTCTGTCAGCTTCACTTCAACAATGGCTCAAACTGGTCGCGGCTCTAACCCACGGTGGATGGCCTATTACCGTAAAGAGCACAACGGGACTGGCGGGATTGCATTCCTAGAGTATTGGCTCTGCAAATTCATCTTTTGCACCTCTACTAACAAGCCCACTGGTCCTTGGACTTTCCTAGCCATAGCCCTCTATAATGACCGCCGTGTAGGGCTCAGACAGCCAGTACTAGGCGCTCTCTACCATACTCTATACCAAGCCACCATACACCCTTTCGAGACTGGCATTTCTGGCCCTTTTTCTATCCTTGACTTTTGGATTCAAACCTATTTCCCGCAGTTCCGCCTGGACGACATCCCGCCGCTTCCACCGGTTGACAAGCTTTTGGGTCAATGGCTCAGCCGCGAAGCAAGGTACATATCCCCACCTTACTCGAGTGTTTCACATATTTGTATGTCCTGCATGAAATGCCCTACTGCGACTTAGTACTTAGTAGAAGATTTCCGCCTCTACTTGAACATGGGTTCCGTCCTGGGAACCCCAACTATAGTGATCGTGCGCGCTTGGCCTTTCGCCGCGCGATCTCCTGCTCAGACATCAAGCTCGTTGCTGATGAACTCAGTTATGTGCTTTATGCCCCCAACCACTTTGCTCATCAACTCAGTCTGATCCAGTTAGTACCATTCCCCCTCTATGATGCTTGGAACTACAACACTTCTTGGCGCATAATTGGCCCCACAACCGGGCCTCTGCCAGCCCAAAGCATGCTCGCGCTGGTCGACCTTCCTAACTGGGCCAACAAACTAGATCCCGTCGATGGGGCCGCTGAGGACTATGAGCGATGGTGGTCAGCAGTTTCTGTTAACTGCTGGAGGCAAAAGGAAAACGAGCTCTTCGCGACCATCTTTCAAGATCTAAGGTATCCCTATGAAGCTGATACTGAGTTGCTTGCTCACTTCCCTGAAGATGGAGCACGTTCCCCAGTACCCGAGCAGGCTCCATGACCCGCGCGAACCCCGTGTCCTGTTCAAGCCGGAATTGTTATTCGCGAGCCCTCTCACGAGGTAATTCCCTTAGCATGTTCTCCATTTCCCTCTTCTGCTTCACTCTTTAATCTTCTCAACTTGAACTCCATTGCAGCAACAAAGTATGCCGCCTTCCGACAGTCAAGCAGTTGCTGTTCCCCCGGCCACAGGCCAGGCTGTGAAGCAAAAAGCAATAGCGGCGGAGCCTGAAATCGAAGACTCCTCTGATGATGAAGATCCGCAATTGGTAAGGAGCTCCTCTTGGAGCCTAATGTCTCGACATTCTCTTTCTAAGCCTAATTTGACTCCTTCTATCTTAACAGATTGCCGCCGCTCTGGCTCGAAAGCGCAGTCGCGCTGACCCCCGAACTGATCCGTGGGAAAAAGATGAGCCACTCGCTGATCGCCTAGTAATACATACTCACAGCAAGCATTGAAACTTTTCATTTCACAATTATGTCTGAAAATATAACGCTCCTCACTTGCAGGTTCGTCACAGGTCCTCAAGGCAAGTTGGGGAAGGATCATCCACTGCTGGCAGAGGAGAAGCCTCTTCACAAGCCCGAGCACCGCCTGATTCAACCAACCCTCCTTATTCAATCAATACCGCAAGTAATTCGCAGCTGGCCCTAGTGCCCTTGCAGATTCTAGATGATAGCTCTCCTGAGGCTGAGGAAAGAGTGCCACTTCCAGACACCTCTCGCGAGCAACCAACCGCGACACTCATCTCAGAAGTAGCGCCTAATTCGGTTCCAGACACTGCTGAGGTTACCCCGGAACAAATGGCAACAGTGACTCTTCGTGAGCCATCTGCTGAATAGGTACATTTCCTTGTAACCATCTCTCCTTTGACTCCCGTCTTAATCTTTCTACATTCTAACGCTTCCTTCTAGGGTCAAAACGTTGCTCCAAATGAGGAAGTGTCTGTCGCTGCCGAGGAGGTAGTTGTGGAGAACCCCGCTGGACCGAATGGGGAAAACATAGCTGACCAGGAATGTGCCCCCCATGCACTTGAAGCAAGGGAAGTGATGAACCCAGAGCCAGATCCGGAGGCAGTCCCTATCGCGGAACCTCTTGAAGCTCCTGTCAATGTTCCTGTCCCTTAACAAGCCTCGCTGTCAAGATTAGAGCGATTGGCACGTGTGCTTGAAGTGACTCCCCCTGGAGTAGTAGATGATGCTAGAGAAGGCCTTCGCCGCCTTTTGGGCCCTGATATTCTAACACCTGGCGCACCCACGCGCTCTAGAATATCTTCGAGTACTTTGCCGCGAGGGTGCCATTATTAAAGCCTAGTTCCGCGGTATAGATAAGTTGCTGGAGGATCTTCCTAGATGGTTCAATGAAAAAATGGCCGTGACGACCCAGGACAGGCAAGCCCAGGTACAGTATCAGGCCCTCGCCCAACAGACGGACTCCTCGCGTGACTTCTTGGGTGAAAGAGCCATCCTCATTAGGGACTTGAGGCTCGCGCAGAATCATCTTCGGTCCCAAATTCAAGACCTTCAGGCCCAACTAACCGCCGTGACGGCCAGGCTTGCCCATGAGGAGCCTCTACTGGAGTAGCCCTTAGCCACCTATGAGACATTATCTCAAAATATGGCCCAGGCCCGCGCAGCAGCCCAACAAGTAGAATTGGCCGCTGCTGATGCCAGCTTTCGTTTTGATGAACATTTCCTCCGCCTAACCTATGCAGGCCGAGGCCTTTAGGCCTCTAGTGTTAGGCCCATTATTTTGTATGAACAATATTATTATTAATATTAATATTTAGCCCACTTGCTGGCCCAAACATTTCTTTACTTTTGTAAAAAATTAAGCACTTAATTCCACCTTATCTGTTCATTAAACCGTTTCAAAAAGATAATCTCGAAAAGGGACGGTTACCTTGAAGACCGTTTCGTCTCCCATGCGTCTTCAATTCTCCTTCATTTCCGAGATCATAGCATTCAATTCTTATTTATGGCGTTGAATCTACTTCAATCGTCCATCAAAGGGCTAAGGCCACTGAGGCTGGCCCTATAAATACCTGTACTTGGTAGAAGTGAGAATGCACGCAACCATGGCTTATCCAGAAATAACTTTGCAAGCCCTACTTCTTTTCCTTCTCTCTTTGAAATCTTCCCCTCATAATCTCGCTCTCAGCCTCTAGATCTTAGGCTTTATGGCTTAATCTCAAGTCCTGGGTAGGCCTTCTGGCCAAATCTCAGGTCCAGCCGCGTGTCTTTGGCCTCAGAAAGTTTGGATGGGATTTACCGGTTTCAGTTAGGCTAAAGAACACGCGGCGCTCCTAACGCGGGATACCACCTTCTGGGGAGTTCTTCTCCTTAGGTCCCCTTGTGAGAAGCAAACCAAAGAAGGGTGGGAGTCCACCCAAGGCCGAACACTCTTCTTCGGTGCCCTACCTCAGGGGTTTAACGAACAGACTTCTATTTTTCCCCTGAGAGAGTTGAAGCAACTGGGCTGCGCTCTCCTCATGATGACCACCTTCATCCCGGAGGATAACCACCTGGAAGGGTTGCGATGGATTATTTCCTTCCCTCTCCTTGCAGTACAAATGATAGCAGCTGTATCTCAGATCTGAGGAGGGTGAAGAGAGCAAGAGGAAGAGTGACCATCTCACTGCCCCTCCCAGCAGAAAATCTAAAAACTCTTAGAAGATCTGAAGTGTAATGTTTCAGCCACTTTTGGCTTTGTAGTCTTGCAAATGTAACCTTCGCGAATGTACTTGTATTGCTTTTGGTTGCAAAGCCACTTTATGAATACAAACCTATTTCTTTCGCTACTTTTTCTATAATATAGTAAGGCCTCTAGTATAGGCCATGTTAAACGTGCTCAAACTCTTAACACTTATTGTCAAAAGAATTGAAGAATTTCTCAAATAAATCTCTCAAATTTAAATGTAAAATTTTTGAAAAAATTAAATCAGAGAAAACAAGGCCGCGAATACAAGTCCTGAAGGCATAGACTGTTGCCCCCCTAGTCTTACTAGGTGAAGTGAATACATGAAAATGGGGCCACTGAAGAGGCCTAAGTGTAGGGGTGGACGTGAACACAGGAAGACTATGTTTGCCCTCCTGTCCTAGGAACAGGTGAATCTGGGGGATCTTCAAATTCCCAGACACTTAGGTAATATTTCTTCAGGAACCTGCCATTGATCGGGTTGCGATGGAATTCGCCGTCCAAATCCTTAAGGTGAAATGCCCCGCGATTGAGAATTCGGTGAATCACAAAAGGTCCTTCCCAGCGCGGAGTCCATTTACCGCGGCTGGTCAACTTTTCGCCAAACGACAATACCGCCTTCCAAACCAACTCACCTTCTTTGTAACTGCGTCTGCGCGTCCTCTTATCATAGGTGCGAGCGATGTGTTGCTTTTCCATCACTAAGCAGTCCAAAGACTCTAAGCGTTTCTCACTAAGATCCTCATGCTCCTGCCACATAGCCTAGACATAGTCCTCACCAATCAAATGGTGTTGATCCTGCACGCGTAGGGATTGAACATTGATCTCCAAAGGTAGAACCGCATCATGACCAAACATTAAAGCATAGGGCGTGGTGGTAGTAGGGTTCCGCTAGGAAGTGCGATAGGCCCATAGTGTCTCGTACAGTGTTTCGTGCCATTGACGCGGATTCTTGACAAGCATTTTCTTCAATAGAGTAATGATAATCTCATTACTGGCCTCCGCTTGACCGTTGGATTGAGCGTAATAGGGTGTGCTGTGGATAAACTGGATGCCAATTCATCGACGAGCTTCTCTACGGCACCGCCCATGAATGCTGCCCCCTGTCAGACACCAACACCTCAGGGATGCCAAACCTGCATATAATATTGTGAAAGATGCACTGGCAAATGGTGGGGCCGGAGGCCTCCTTCAAAGGCTCAGCTTCCACCCATTTCGTGAAGAAGTCAGTAGCGATGATGATGAACTTATGCTGGAGAGAAGAATGAGGGTGAATCATTCCAATCAAGTCCAACGCCCAGCCTCGCGCAGGCCAAGGTTTAATAATAGGCTGCAAGGGGATATTAGGAACGTGCTGGACTGGTCCATGTGCTTGGCAATCTTGGCACCTTTCGCGAACGCGATACAGTCCTTCAAAATATTAGGCCAATAATTCCCATGCCTCCGGATTAACCAACGCATCTTTGGACCCGCCTGATGAGCTTCACAAACACTTGCATGTGCCTCGTGCATTAATCGCTTTGCTTCACAGCCATACACACACCGGAAATCTATGCCATCCCTACCACGTCGTCGCAGTTCGTCACCTCTGAGGAAGTAATTCAGTGCAAGAAAATGGATCTTCCTATCATCAGTGGGATCCGGCTGCTGGTGGTAAGCGATCAAAGGGATACACCAATCCACGTCCACAGGATCTAAAACCACAACTGTTGGTTCTTCTAGCGGGTTAGGCCGCGCTAGCCACGAAGGTAGCGTGCGTCGCTCAACCTTTAGAATTCGCTCGCGAACCCCATATTTCAAGGTAATGCCTGTAGCCAGCTGAGCGAGTTCATTGGCAGCAAAGTTGCGCTTGCGAGGAATATGTTCTAAGTCCACGTCATCAAATTAGACCAAAAGCTCAAGAGCGCGCTTCAGATAGGGGGCGAGTAAATAGCTGACGCACCTGAACTTCTCGCGAAGCTGGTTGACCACGAGCAAAGAGTCACCGCGTACCTGGATGTCTCTGACTCCTAGTTCCAGCAACACTTCTAGGCCTATAATGAAGGCCTCATATTCTGCTTAGTTATTGGTACACCAGAACTCTAATTGGAAAGAGTAGGAAAAACGATCGCTGGCCGAGTTTTCCAAAATGACTCCTGCCCCTGCCAATGTATCAGTTCGCGAGCCATCGAAATATAGTACCTAGGGTTGTAGTGAGATAGTGGCTTGATATAGCGCGGCGTACTCTGGTAAACATGCCAAGTCCGGGCTATCTAAAGTTGTGGCGCGACCTCTAAATCTCTAACTGCGGGGACATCCAGCATATGGTGATGTGCCAGAAAGTCCGCGATGGCCTGCCCCTTTACTGCTTTCTGTGGGACATACTGTAGCGAGAATTCTGATAAGGCGAGCACCCACTTGCCAATACGACCTCTTAGGATAGGTTGTTGATTACGCGCATTTTTATGTGCGTAATTACGTTCTAAACACTAGAATTAAGCTAATCTCCAAAGTAATAATTATGTTATTAATCTATTTTTATTTATATAGTAGAAAATAAGTGGAGTTGTGGATTTCGGAAGAAGTTGTGCAAAATTGGAACAGAATGGGGTTTTCGAAAAAAAGACAAAAAGTCAACTGATTGACCATCGGGTCAACCAAGTCAACTTGATCCAATAGCAAGAAGTCTGAGACCCAAGACCAAAGAAGCACACAAGTGAAGACCCAAGCCCATTTGTATTACATCATTGTATTCAAATTTCAAATTCAAAATTGATGTAATAACAATAATAATTAGTGGACCACACACCTCACACACATCACACATGTGGATGAAGATATTTATTTGTGTTCACACTAGGCACACACTCACTTACACTTTTGCTCTCCTATTTTCTTGATATTTTCCAAAATGTTTTCTACACTTCTAATTCTCTACATTTTTATTAGGTTGTTTTAGTCTTTTTATTTTACCTATTTTCTACTTGTTTTTGAGCCCTTGGATCTAGGGTACGAGTCCAAACTTGACCCTAGAACCCAAAGGGGTATTTATATACCTTTGCACACACATTGCACAAGCTTAAGACCCATTTTTGTACACCCTAGGCCTTTTGGCCGAATTTAGAGACCTCTCCTCCATTTTCTATCTTCTCTCTTATACTCTCTCTCCTCCATTTTTAAATCTCTTATCGTTTTCTCTCAAAATTGGAAGGAGCAATTAAGGGGCTTTCACTTCACATCATCAAGGCTTCATCACCATAGGGGATTTTGGCTTTGGTAAAGAGTGGGGGCTTAATATCAAGTTGGGTTCATGTTTGCCTATAGCAAATTGTGAGTTTAATTTGTGTTCCCTCTCTCCTCTATCATTTCTCTTAATTTCTTATGTATTGGATGATGTATTTGAGTATGGGTAGTGAGTAGTTCAATTTTGGGAGTTAGGGTTGTGAAGCCCTAACTCATCGTGTATAAATGTTGATGCTTTAATTTTAATAAATGCAATTTCCATTGTGTATGCTTTAAATCCGAATTTATTGGTCCTTAGAAGCATGTTGCTAGGCTTTGTCACCCTTTGAAATTATGTTGTGGGCAATTGTGATGAGTAGATTGATAAACTGATAACTTATTGGTCTTATGGCATCTAGGATTTAAGTGTGGTGACCATTAGCTAGCTTAATTATAGCTAAGCTTACTTGGGTCTCTATTATCTTGCTCTCTAGGCCTCTAATTTTGGATATTGCGGCCTTAACCGGCATAATGCCCAAAGTAGAGAGTTGATTGTGGCCTTAACCGGCATAGTCAATACACCGAAAGGATAATTGGTTTAGTAGCCTTAACCGGTGCTAGATACGGGACTCGACACATATAGGAAATGCATGCATTTGTGAAATTGGCATCGATGTTTATAAGATAGTTAGTGTGAATTACACGACACTCCCATGTTCCCATTAATTTGAAAATCCAAATTTAATTTCTTGCTTGATAATTAGTTGTTTGCATTTATTTTAGTTTGCATTTAATTTAGTTAATGCTTAATTCAAAACTCCCAACCAAAATTCTACCTTCCATTGTGCATAACTCATTTGGGCTACAAGTTAGTGGCTTTGATTAGGTTTAGTGTGAGCTAAGCCGAGCATTGTCGAGGCTTGGTGCCTTGTGAATATTATTTTATTTTTATTTTCATTGTATGCTTTTAAGTTATTCTAGCGTCAATTACCTCGGTTAGATCCAACACCTAATCCACGAGGTACGATAACTAAGGTCCAAATACTTCCCTTATTTGACAATGATTCGTACGCTTGCGAGAGTATATGATTCAAGTCAGTTGTGATAGCATATACTTGACTAGATCGGTTTGAGCAATGATGCAAGTAGTAAAGGACAACATGTAATGCCGCAACTTGCATGCTAAGAAGTATAATGTAAGACACAGCTTTTCCATTGGAGTGTACCTTGTTTCGCAATCTGTGAGTGTCCTACTGAGGTAAAAGATGGCATGCTCTACGCCCTCTTCATCGTCCTGAGCGAGTAGGCTGCCAATGGAAGCCTCAGCTGCTGAAATATACAACTTTAATGGAAATCCAGCTCTGGGAGGAACAAGCACTGGCGGGCTCGCCAGATAGGCCTTGATTTTGTTGAAAGCCTCTTGATGTTTAGGTTCCCTCACAAACTCATTTTGTCCCTACAATTTCAGCAGTGGGGAAAAGGGCTGGATTTTACCTGCAGAGTTAGAGATGAATCGCCGTAAGAAGTTGATCTTACCCAGCAGCCGCTGCAACTCTTTCTTCGTTCACGGGGGAGAGGTGTACATAACCGCGTTTGCCTTATCCTCAGGGACCTCAATGCCCCTTTGAGGGACAATGAATCCTAGGAAATCGCCTACCTGAACCCTAAAGACGCACTTAGCGGGGTTCATCTTGAGCTTGTGTAATCGCATGCGCTCGAAGAACTTTATGAGATCTGTGATATGATCCCCTCGCTTCCTAGATTTCACGACCACGTCATCAGTGTAAACATCTAAGATCTTCCCTAGTATATCATGGAAGATCAGGTTCATGGCCCTCTAATACGTGGCCCCAGCATTTTTCAGTCCAAAAGGCATGACCACATATTCAAAAACGCCCGCGAATCCCGGACAACTGAATGCGGTCTTGTGTCTATCCTCCTCCGCGACTGGAATCTGGTGGTACCCTACGGTTCCGTCCATGAAGGATAACAACTCTTGTCCTGCTACTGCGTCTAACAACATATCCGCGACCGGCATGGGGTAGATGTCTTTAGGTGTGGCCATATCAAGATCTCTATAATCCACGCAGACCCTCATCTTGCCATTCTTCTTGCGAACAGGCACTATATTAGATAACCACTGATTGTACTTGGCCATCCCGATAATGCTTGACTTCCTCTTTGACCAGAACTTGGGTCTTAGAGTTCATTCTTCGCGGCTCTTGCCCTCTTGTCAGGCAGCTGGTGGCATACCAAGTCCGGTGATAGGCCTGGCATATCTTCATATCTTTCCGCGAAACAATCCTTGTATTCCAGCAATAAGTCGATGAGCCTCTGTTTCTCGTTAGGCTCTAAGTAAGCGCTGATAGCCACTTCCATAGGCTCATCAGTTGTTCCCAGATTGACCTTTTTATTAGGGTCCCTGACCTTCAGAGGTGTATCGTCTAAAGCTGCTGGAGCAAGCTGAATCTCTTCTTCTTCCTCTTCCTGATCATTGAACTCTTCATTAACAATCTCTAAGGTCGCGATTCGATCATAGGCTTCTTTTTCCACCAAGTACGAGGATAGCATTTCGTACAAAGAATGGAAGGCCTCTCTCCCTTCCTCTAGAAGGTCGTAATCCATTAATTACTGAAAGTATTGGGCACAACATGGCTGGCCCTTTCCAGGTCCTCTTTGAGAGCGTGAGCCCCCATTGTGCCAATTCAGAGGCAGTCACCCCCATGGGGCGGCCCTTATTATCGATGCCACTGACTTGTAATGGAGTGATTGACTCCAAGTAGTGCCTGGCATCTACATAATTCATAGAAACAGGGAACGGATGGGGATCAGCCTTGTCAGTAACCCTGTTCCACATAATCAATTCTTGGTGGAGAGTAGATGGACCACAATAGCTCTGGTGAATCCAGTTTCGTCCTAGAATGGCGCTATAGGTTGCGTAGCAGTCTTTCATAAAGAAAGCATAAACCCCCTCTGCAGGGCCGACTTTGATACTTAGGAACAGTAGGCCCAATGTCTTCGTTACAGTCCCCGCGAAATTCTTAAGCGTGAGGGACGTAGACTGGATTTTCTCTTTCTTGATTCCAAGCAGCTGCATGGTTCTTGTAGTAACGACATTAACCGCAGCTCCGGTATCGACCATTATCTTGCTAACCTTGGTGCCGCCGATTTCTGCCGTGATATACAGAGGCCGCATGTGTTGGACCATAGCGGGTGTTGGTCTTGCAAAGCTCATGAAGAACTCTTCATCGCTGGCATCTTCAGTATCAAGTTCACTGCCTCTTCTACACGTGTTGTTGCCGTTGAGGTAATCTGCAGAGGGTGATCATTCCCTTCCTCGGTTTCTGTACACTCCTGTGCGGCGACTGGTAGAGCATATCTCGCGGGGAGTACATAAACCATGTTGTAGGAGGTGTCAACCACTTCTGTATCATCCATGTCGTCTTTAAGGTTAAGCTTGGGTTTATCAACCGGTATGTCAGTGTTGAACTGCCTAGCCACTAGCGCTACCAACGATTCGTCCGCGAGGGGCGGCTTTTGTTCTTGTCTTGGTGGGTCCGACTCTGGTTTATCTTCTGGGACCTGCTTAGAGGGCGCAACCACTAGGCTTTGAACTTTCTTAGGTTTCCACTGCAAGGTATCTGAAGGCTTGTCTTTGCCCCCCAGTCTTTCAAAGACTGAAGATTTGGTCCCAGGTTCCTCGCGAACCAACCTGGGCCTGATGCATGGTCGCCTAGTGGGCGAGCTTTCCTTCCTAGCTGGAGGTGGTGTCCTTTCTTTAGTGATCCTGCATAAAACACTGGGCTTAGAAGCCCCTGACTCCGAACTTACCTGCTTCTGAAGGTTACGGGGAGCCACCAAAGGCTTAGCCGCTAGCGCCTCCATCTCCTTCTGATATTGTTCAGGAGATTTGACCAGTTGTGAAGGCTTGATCAATCCCTGATCCAGAGCCTCTAGTGTTCGCTTGGCCTCTCCAAACCTGCGCTGCAGCTTCCTCTTCTTGGAAAGACTGATCTCTACTGCCTTCCCCTTCTCCCTGGTGTACCACTCGCCCTCCTTGATGGAAGAGGTTGAAGAAGGTGGAATGTATGGCTTGGTCAAGATATTTTTGTGTTTATCCCTAGCCTTTCCCTCTTGGCTTTGTTCAGCCGCGGCCGCTCTCAATTTCTTGAACAAGTTGGAATCTTTTAGGGATGGTGGTGATTCTGTCTTGTCCCTTGCTCTTGGGCTAAAGGGCTGATAATTTTGTGATGGCGAAGCCCACTTGATTGGTAGGAAAGACCCAAAACGAAATGTATGTTTGACCTCCTCATGGGGCACTTGGATGCCACATTCCTCCTTGCATCGCGAGCATAAGACCACTGGTGAAGCCTCGCTGACAGGTCCGGCCTTCTTCTTTGCTGGGACCTCGTCCTTGTCTTCTTCTAGACCCTTCATAGTCAGATCCAGGGTTGGTTTCCTCTGGTTCTTCTTGGTCCAATTCACATCGACCATATTGGTCCAATTCAGGTCTCCTAGTGCTGCCGCGGTCGCCAGAGCTTCCACCTGCAAACTGCCATTATTGAGCCATACCTAAATCTGATTCTTCAGCTTCACACAGTCAGCTATGTTATGGTTCCATAAATTGTGGAATTTGCAATACTTTTTCCCTTTCAGCTGATCTGGTCGAGGGAATGGTCCAAAATCTGTCTTCACCATCTTCGCGGCTATCATCTCATCTAAAATCTCATGTGCCTTATGGGCATCATATGTGTATGTCGCGAACTCAGGTTTGGTGAAGGCTACAGATTTGAGCTTGACAGGCTCCTTGGATATTTTCAACTGCTTGAGGGCTAAGAACTTCCTTCCTGTCAGCTCAAACATGGAGACATCATTCTCCTCTTCATCATCTTCATCCTGGAAAACTTCTTCACCTTGATAATAAGGATCATATGTAGTCGGCTGATAACTCAAGGCAGCCACTGTACGGTGTTTTCCAGGCACGTAGGTACCCTTGGACGCATTTTTTCTAGCGTCGGTTTCTCTGAGGAGATGCTCAAAGCTCCCCACCTCCGTGATCAGCTCTCCCATTGACTGGATCATGTTGCCATGTTGCTTATTTCGCTGGCGTGGCCCCAAGCCCTTGATCGCCAACTTGACTAGTTCTTTCTCAGGCAGTACCATACTCAGTTTGGCCTTCTAAATCTGAAAGTGTTGAAGATAAGCAACAGCGGACTCAGTGGGCTGTTGGGCCATCTGAGTGAGAGAAGCCAAATCAACCTTAGGTTCAATAGCCCCGAAAGTTTCTCGGAAGATCTTTTCCATTGTTGGCCAATCCAATACTGATCCTGGTCGGAGCTTAGAAAACCATCTAAAAGCAGCTCTAGAAAGAAAAGTGCCAAAGATCCTGCACTTGAGTATGTCATCATTCTGATACTGGCCGCATTGCACCCTAAACCTGGCCAGATGAGTCGCCGCATTCTCAGTATCCTCTCCTGAAAAAGTAGAAAATATAATATTCTTGTAGCCTCTGGGAAAAGGTCCGAGCATTATATGCGGTGGGAAAGGCTCTTCATAAACCCCATCAAGGTGGGCCCTGGGGTTAGCCAATCTGATCATCTCCTCTACCTCTTAGCGTCTCACATATTATGGACCGGGAGGAGGAGGTATCGCCACAGTCTGGCGAGCAGTTTGCAGGGGTATAGCTTGGCTAGCAGTTGTTGTTCCTTCCTTCAGACGGATAGTCCAGGGGATAGCGGATTGCTAAAGAGTCACTGCTCGTGTGGGCACATCTTTTCCCAATGCCATTATCTTGATTGGATTGCCTGCCTGGTGAATACCATAATAATTTCCTGGAAGCTCTTGGTATATATTTTCTGCCCCATCGCTGTCGTATTGAGTAAACGCAACAGTATCAGCCGGAGCACCCTCACCGATTTTCAGAGTCTTACTCTTCTACGCTGTCGGAGGTGTAGACTTCTCTTTGCCATCAATTACCAGAGCTTTTTCCTTGTTTTTAGTTGACGAAGCGGCAGCGGTTGTAGATGGTGTAACGGTGCTAATGTTAGCCTTTTCGCGACCATTAGGTGGTATGTATTTACCAGTGTCTAAGGGTTGACCAAGCGAACCAAGGATGGCATTAGGGTCTCCTAAAGTCTTATTCAGCACTTCTTTAGCCTGGTTCAACTCAGCTCTCTGCATGGCGACCTGGGTCGCAAGGTTGGAACCATCTTTGCGCATGGCCGCGATATTGATTGCAGTATCCTTCTTTGTGTGTTAACGGTGTTAACAGCACTCAGAAGTTCCTGGTATTATGCAAGGTTGTTGTCAGCAATCTTATCGGCATGCACTTTGGCCTCATCAGCAAGGTGTCGAGCATGCTCTTTGGCCTTCTGGGCATTCCGCTTCATTCGCTGATCAAAATTGTGCAGACATTGTTCCGTCCTCGCGATTGAAGCAGCCAACTGTCTTCTATAATTGTCACTGTTAACCGTAAGAATGCGGAGTCACTCATCAATGCTAGCATTCTCTGGGATGATGAGGGTTTCGAAATCGCTTGCTTCAGTTGTCTGGCCAGCCGCGGAGGCCACAGTAGCCGCGGGAGCATTGACCACTTCGCTCATCGAGATAGTAGCCGAACTTTCTCCCTCAGTAGCGGGCAGCTGTTTTTCTCCCTATTCAGTTGACATGTCAGATGATCGTAGATTGAGTGAGAACTTTTGAGTCACCTGTTCTTCGGAAAGACCATGATAGTCTACACGAGAGTGCGACCTGTAACTGGAGGTCCGGTGGTTTGGGTAGTTAACGTAACCCTTTTGGTAAGGGTTTGCGCCTGACTTCCTAATGGTTGCAATCACGATGAAATGCTATGCTGGATGTCCCACTAGGCATGCCAAAATGTTTGGCTCCAAAACCAGTCTGGGTGCTAACTGTCTTTTTTGAGTGCGCAGGTGCCAACACCGTGGGGTGCAGTCGTTGGAGAATCTCTTGACCTGACTTCTTCTCAAACGCTGTGGACAAGGAGAGCACCAACCTGGTCACAAGGTTCTTTTCTTTGCCTTCCGGAAAAGGACTTCTTGCCTTACAGATAAGGGCTTTGGTTGTAATCTCTTGCGTTCACCAAATCGATACTTAGTGTTGTAGACTAAGTAGAGCAATCACTAGGAAGTTGGGAGAAAGCACAGGGTTTGCTAAAGCGTGACTTTAGCTTCACAGGGTTGCGAGGGCGTTACCCTTGCTTCGCTGGTTTGCAACTAGGTTGCAGGTAGGTTTGCTCCGGAGAGGGTTTGATAATCTATTTGATTGATTGAAGAGTTGTGTCTTTTTCGTCCTTGAAACCTGGTATTTATACCTTAGGGTTTCAACTATTCCTTGCCATAGAAGGATTATTGTTTGAAGTTTCCTATTCAATCTCCGCTACCTGATTCCAATAAGGGCTTGTTTTCCTTATGGATCTCAGAATGGGTGAAGCTTTAACCCAAACCCAAGTAGGCTTATTTTTGGGCCGCAGGTATCGGCTCGCTATGCTAAATCCCCTAAAGGGATCTTGCCAAAAATACTTTTGGGCTCAAACAAAATGTACATTATTTGGTTCATTACTTGCCTTATTGCGTGTAACTAGAGTGCAAGATGCAACCCCTTCAAAAAAAGAGTGCAAGATGCAAGAGAGTTCCCTGTATTTTGTTTTTGCTTATTCACTCTCATTTGTAAAAGATCTCTCTTTGTTGATTATTTTTAGGGTAAGCATTGACTAATTGAGGGTGGAGCAAGTTATGGGCATCACCATTTGATGATTTGTTTATGTAAATAATATTGAGATTTTTTATTTTATTTTTGAGAATATAAGATGAGATGATTCACTTATGAATTGTGTTGCTTTTGGAATTATGGAATATGACAATTATCTTTAGAGAAATTTAGTGCTACAGTAGTATTTCTTCATTAAATTTCCATATACATAAGTAGCTTTCTTCATTAGTTTTGAATTCTTAAATTCAAATCCTCATGATTCAATTGTTACTCAAACACATGAATTTAAGATTTTAATTACTCAAAATTTAAATGATTTGAAATCAAAATCCAAATTCAATTTCCAAACGGGGCCTAATTAAGTTCATACCAAATCTTCTCATCTTCATTTGGTTTCTTATACGTTGGAATGAGTGTGTCTAAAGATTTCTCAATCTATTGCCAGAGAACTCACCATTCTCAACGTGAAATCCCATGATGAATGAACTGATTATGGAAAATACCCATTAATTTTGAATTTAAATTCAATTGATCATTAAAGACATGAATTTGAAATCAATGACAATTAAATTTTTTGAATTTGAAACAACTTTATATCAAAATTAACAAAAATTTGACCATATATAGTTTGTCACTAATGAGTTATTACTGTCATATTAGTTACAAAATTTCGAGTCTAACTAACTTCAATGTACTGAGTTATAAGACAGATAAAAACTTAAAACGATCAGTGGTTGGTGACTCAATGTGGCTACACAAGTTTGATTCTCACTAACTCTAAAGAGACTAGCTTTCTTCACCCAAGCGGAGTTTGCATGCATCATGGATGAGCTGTAAGCTTATACATTAGTTGGCCGATTTTCAAAGTAAAATGGAAACGATATCTTTTTAACGACCAAGTTACTAGTGGAGGTGTTAACGTGGTTAAGAATTTAAGATTATGGTTAATTATCTTGCCAAAAGAAGATTAGGGTTAACCACTTAATTATATTCAACTTCGGAGTCACCGACCAAAAGAAAAATATGTTGTAGAGAAACTGAAATTGAGAGGAATTTTCTGTGTATTCTCATTGATAATAGGGGTCTCTTTATATAGAGGATTACAATGCATAGAATCTCAATCATACACGGACAGTAATCGTACATTGAATAGGAATCTAGATCCTTCTAAGTTAACCCTATTACCATTAGAGCAAGTAACCTAGGGTTTGGGCCAAACACAAATTAGGGTTTACTTGAACACTCCCCCTGGGTTGCCCAAACGCGGTGCTTCTCTCGTTGCCTCGTTAAAAACCTTGCCGAGTAACAAAAACCCAGTGGGACACAAATAACCTCGGTTGAAAGGGAAAAAGAGCACAACACACCCTTCACGATTCGAGACGAACATGTAGACATCTCCCCCTGATGTCTACGCCTCCCCCTGATGACTACGATCATGGGAGTTCAGATAATTTCCGCAAGCCAATTCTTGCCACATGTTTCTCGAACGTGGATTTAGGCAATGACTTAGTAAACAAGTCTGCCACATTGTCCTCAGATCGAACCTGGTTCACTTTGATCTTGAGGAGTTTCTATTGTTGCTGATTGTAGAAGAGTTTAGGCGATATGTGCTTGGTGTTGTCGCCTTTGATGTAGCCTTGCTTCATTTGTTCAATGCAAGTAGCATTATCCTCATAACTGCTTGTTGGCTCATCTGTGGTAGACTTCAGACCACAATTACTTCGAACATGCGTAACTATGGACCTAAGCCATATACATTCACGAACTGCTTCGTGAAGAGCAATAATCTCTGCATGATTCGAAGAGGTAGCGACTAAGGTTTTCATTGTAGACCTCCAAGATATCGCGGTCTTTCCCATGGTGAAAACATAACCAATTTGGGAGCGACCTTTGTATGGGTCAGAGAGATACCAAGCATCAGCAAAACCTTCCAAAACACTTATATCGTTTTGGGATGGGGAGAGGGAACGTAGTCCACCATATGTGGCGTCCCTGACACTAGATGGGTCTGAATCCATCTTCTCTCTGTAGGGATAGAACAAGCCCATATCAATCGTACCACTTAGGTATCGAAAGATATCTTTAACACCAGTCCAATGGAGTCATGTTGGCGCAGAGCTATATCTAGCTAATAAGTTCACAGCGAATGAGATATCCAGTCTTATGCATTGTGCTAAGTACAATAATGCGCCTATTGCACTTAGGTAGGGCACTTCTGCCTCCAGCACTTCTTCATCGTCATCTTTTGGACGGAATGGATCCTTCTTTGGATCAAGACTAGGGACGATCATTGGGGTGCTTGAAGGCTTAATCTTATCAGTGTTAAAAGCCTAAGCATCTTTTGGGTATAAGCTGATTGATGAATTAGGATACCATCTCTACGGTGCTCAAGTTATAAACTGAGGCAAAATCGTGTTTTCCCAAGATCTTTCATCTCAAACTCGAATTTCAAATGTTCAGCTGTTTCCCTTAACTCTTTAAGGGTGCCAATTATGTTCATGTCATCGACATAAACCGCTACTATTGCAAATCCGGAACTTGTCCTTTTTATGAACACACATGGGCATAGTTCATTGTTGACATATCCCTTTCCAATCAAGTAATCACTTAGACGGTTATACCACATCCGTCCAGATTGTTTCAATCCATATAGTGAGCGTTTCAATCTAATTGCAAACGCGCTCCGTGGTTTGGAGCCACTTGATTTGGGTAGTTGAATTCCATTTGGAACTTTCATGTATATTTCCATATCTATATCCCTATATAGATACGCTGTAACCACATCCATAAGCTGCATGTTCAGTTTTTCAGAAACTACCAAACTGATAAGGTAGCGGAACGTTATGACGTCCATTAGGGGAGAATAGGTCTCCTCGTAGTCTATTCCAGGACGTTGTGAGAAGCCTTGCGCCACAAGGCGAGCTTTGTACCTTACAATCTCGTTTTTCTCATTACGCTTTCTAACGAACACCCATTTGTGACCAACTGGTTTGGTGTTGGGCGGTATTGGTACAACATTGCCAAATACCTTTCTTTTTGCTAGAGAATCAAGTTCTGCCTGGATCGCATCTTTCCATTTTGGCCAGTCAGCTTTACGTTGGCATTCATCAACGGAGTGTGGTTCGATGTCATCGGTCTCAATAATCTCACACGCCACTGAATACGCGAATACATCATCAATGATGATGGAGTTTCTTTCTCACGTCCCATGTACACTAGTGTAATTAACAGAGATCTCTACGTTCTCAGGGATAGGTTCTGACATTGAGGTGTCCCCCAATGATGTCTTTTGGACATAACCATAATCCGGAACATTCTCATGGGACGGATTTTGAGTATCGATGATCAAAGGATTTGTTTATGCCTCATTCGCTCTCTTTCTAGGGGGAGTATCCTTCGAATCAATCTGTCTACTGCACTTCCTTGCGGGACCTGCGGCCATAGGATCCACATCATTGCCATGCTGGGCAATGGCGCCATCTCCTGGTGTCACAGGAGTGGCGTCATGTCCATTATTTGGGACATCAATCCTTGCAGGCACGTTTGCAGCAGGTATGTGTGATCTAGTCACTTTGGCAACATCAGAAAACCCATCAGGCAGAGTGTCTGCTACGTTCTAGAGCTCGATTATTCTTCGCACTTAAGTTCGGACAGTGCGGTATGGGGATTGAGGTGAGATATAGTGGGGATAGACCACGACAATTCCTGTCGTTCCTGTTGAACATATGTGTTCTTATCTCCCCCTAACGACTGGAAGACTGTCTCATCAAAGTGACAATCCGCAAATCTAGTGGTAAAAAGATCGCCTGTCAAGGGTTCAAGATAGCGAACGATGGTTGGAGATTCATATCCAACGTAAATGCCTATTCATCTTTGTGGACCCATCTTAGTACGCTGTGGCGGCATAATAGGCACATAAATGCACACCCAAAAATGCGTAAGTGCGAGATATCAGGCTCGTACCCAGTCACTAGCTGTAACGCAGAGTAAGATTGGGTTGCAGTGGTTCATAGACGAATTAGCGTCGCTGCATACAATATTGCATATCCCCAAGTAGAAACAGGGAGATTGGTGCGCATAACCAATGTCCGTGCTATCATCTGTAGTCATTTGATAGCAGCTTCTGCGAGACCATTTTGGGTATGAACATGGGGAACTGGATGCTCTACATCAATCCCTAGTGACATGCAATAGTCATCGAACGTTTTCGATGTAAACTCCCCAGCATTATCAAGTCGAATCGACTTAATAGGATGATCAGGGTAGTGAGCCCGTAGACGGATAATCTGGGCGAGGAGTTTAGCATAAGCAGCATTTCGAGTGGACAACAGCACGACATGTGACCAGCTTGTCGATGCATCAAACAATACCATAAAGTATTTAAAGGGTCCGCATGATGGTTGAATTGGTCCACAAATATCCCCTTGGATTCTCTGTAAGAACGGAATTAGTATTTTAGGATCCTTTGGGTAGAACGGTCTCGGTCCTAATTTCCCAAAGGAACAGGCTTTGCAAAATGAGCGAGGGGCCTTAAAAGCAACCAATGAGGATTTTGGTTGGGCCTGAGCGTCCGTAGCGCTATTAGAAGCAAAATGCGTGACTACATCTCCCATCATGGCATTAGGGCCATGGAAATTAGTGTGTGTGGCGTCATGGCCACGAGGAGAGGCAACCATGGCTTCATGCTCATGGTTGGCGCCATTGATGGCGTCATCACATGGGACTTGGACAGCCCTATGGCGCCCCAAGACGGCTGCAGCGCCGGAAGCTGCAATTGTTGCGGTCTTGCTAAGTCCAGGAATCAATTTTCGATTCTTGCTTCTTCTCACTCTGAAGAATGGATGTCTGTGTGAAGTCTTTAGTATACGGAGCATCATGTCACAACCAGGGTGTCTTAGTCGGTCATGCCAAAGCCAATATGTGTCTGAATCCAAGAGATCTTCTCTTATGACATTATTGGATTCAATTGGTCGAATTGTAGTGACATAAAGTCCACTAGATTGACACATAAGCTTCTCTAAGATGCGCTTTCATCCGCAATCATTAGAGGTCATGCAAAGGAAATCTTTTCCGTTCTCATTATGCGTTTCCGCATGGAATCCGTTGGCTCTTATATCTTTAAAACTCAATAAGGTTCGATTTGCCTTAGGAGCGTAGAGAGCTTCAGTGACTTTAATCAAGGTGCCATTTGGCAATAGGAATTGGGCCATTCCATGTCCTTGAACTAAACCTGATAGCCCAGCCATCATAGTCACAGAGGAATATGTAGGCAACATCTCTAAGAATAATTACCTATGTCGTAGAATGGTGTGCGTAGTCGCACTATATATCCGCAAGACATTGTAGTTCATCCATTCCTAAAAGAAAAGCTCATAATTAAAAAGGAGTCATAAAGAAAAGCACTCAACTTTTATTAATAAGCCAAACGGAATTACATCATCGTTTCTTTAACAAAAAAGAATCAAATCCAATAAACTAGCTAATGCAAAACAATGGTAGTCGTCTAACTCCTTTTGGTAATTTCAATACGAATGTGACCAGGTGAGTAGAGAGATGTCGGTGGAGCAAAGCTCACTTAAGTACCACTTATCTCAAAACCTTCCTAGACATCACACTTACATTGAGTACGCCTTTATGAAGAAAGACTAGTACCATTAGCATTTACTATAATAATATGGCAATTGCCTACATCTCTTGGAAAATAAAAAGACTTAATCAAAATCGCCAGTTTCTGGGTCTTGATTCTTGTAGTCTTCCACCCTTAGATCGAGATTGCCATCTTGATCTTCTTGTTCCATGTAATTTGCCTCCCTTGCTTCACGATACATCTTGTATGCGTTTGCAACGTTCTGGGATGCTTTACATGCCCTTGCCCAATGTCCAGGTAGCTCACATCTGAGATAAGCATCATTATGGTCAGGTTCCCTTGATCGAGGCGCTTTAGGAGTGCTATGAGAACGGTTATTGCCTTTGGTGGCGTCACCACCATAACCGGAGGCTTGGCCTCTCTCTCTCTTCACAAGTTTACCTCCATGGTTCCGTGCACGCCTATCTTGGCTGTTTCCCTCCTCTTTAGGGCGAGAATATGGACCAGGACGTCCAGAATTATCCCTACTCTTAGGGTTTCGCTCCTTACGTCCTCCCTTGGAGGAGCGACTATAATTAGACTCCGGATTTGACTTGGTTCCCACAGGTCTAGAGTTATAGTTCTTCACAAGTATGTTGTCGTGCTTTTTAGCTACGTTCATGGCACCAATTAGCTCATGAAATCTTGTGATGCGTCTAGCATTGACATCAATCCGATAGTTCTTGGCTATCATCAATGCAGAGACGGGGAAGGTGGAGAGAGTCTTCTCGATCAACATCGTATCAGTGATTTTCTGTCCACAGAATTCCATCATAGACTTGATACGAAGTGCTTCAGAATTGTAGTCAAGTACAAACTTGAAATCACATAAGCGGAGGCTATGCCATCTCACTTCTAAGTCTGGAAGCAGGGAATCACGGACGTGGCCAAAACGCTGCTCGAGTTCTACCCATAGTTTTCTTGGGTCTTCCACATTGAGGTACTCATTTTGGAGTGCGTCATTCATGTGCCTTGTCATGAGAATGATGGCTTTAGCTTCATTCGCCTCTCTCTTAGCTCTATTTACTTCAAAAGCAGCAGCTTGTTGAGGAGTAAGCACGTCCTGACTTGGCTCTTGGATCGTAGTCAGGATCCCATCAGCCTTAAGATGCTGGCGCACATCACGGACCCACTTGTGGTATCCTGTGCCTGTTGTCTCTAGTGGAGCGAAGCCCAACTTGTTCAGGTTACTCATCCTGAAAAACAACAAGAAAATAGGGTTAGTTTCGAAGCGAAAAAGGGCTACCACGAAAAACTATAAAATTTCTGAGCGTAGTCACTTCCAAGAAATTAGGGATTTTCTGAGCGTAGTCGCTTCCAAGAAATCCGATTCCAAGAGGGGTTTTGGATTAGATCGAAACAATGATGTATGTGGTCGATCATTTTCTTCTCAACAAACTCTAAGTTTGAAGGACTCTACAAGCTCCAAGCTTAGAGTGAGCACGAACCCCCACAGTTCGGCTTTTTGGTCTCCCCTATGAAGAAGAAAGGGGGGTAGAAGAAGGGATGTTAGAAGTCCCCAATAAAAAGAAGAGAAAGTAATAAAAACTTTAAAAAAAATGGAACTTTTAGAAAAGTTTACCTGGAAAAATTGCCGGAAATCTTGACCGGAAAAGTTGGTAGGAAAAATGTCGCCGGAAAAGTCGCAGGAAAGTGGCCGAAAAAAGGTTGACCTGTCGTTGACCGGTGTTGACCTCAGGTGCTGACGTGGCGCTCTGACGCTGACGTCAAAGGGCTGACTGGATGTTGACGTGGCAGGCTAACGTCAGTGGGCCGCGTTGCTTGGCTTTTGGGCTGCGCTGTGCTTCTGGGCTTCTGGGTTGGGCTTACAGAGACAGGACAGGGAGAGGATCTGCAGGCTGAAGGTGAGGCGCACTTCTGGTGAGCGGTTCAGGGACTTTTTGGCCGGTTCCGGTGGTTAAATTTCTGGTTCCGGGTGTCTGGAATTGTGATGACCTGGTTTTCTGTTATTTAAATTTGGTATTTAATAATGGACCAGTTGTACGAATATTTGTTATTGTGCTTTATTCGTAGGTTGTATGTGGAGTGGAATGGTTTTCGTACGTATAAATATTTGAATTTCACAGTTTAGGGGGTCGTGTGAAGTTTGACTTTTTATATGTTGGGATTCTCGGAAAACTTCCTTTACAAAAGTTGTAGAGCGCGTCGATACGAGTTCGTGGACATGCGGAACGCGTAAATCGGAGTTCGTATGAGGAAGTTATGGCTATCGGAAGAAGTTTCCGTTTTAGTATAAATATGGAAAATCAGAAATTAAATTCATTATTTCCCTTTCCTTTTCCGGAAATAATTCTCTCTCTCTCTCTTCTCTCTCGTCCGCTCCTTCAGAAACGAAATTTTCCTTCTGACCCGACCCGGACCCGGTATTCCGACCCAGTCGGAACTCGCATCTCCGGCGACCTCTTCCGGTGAAACCAACCCAGAACGATTCGCCTCCTTGCTCCTGTCGTCTCTGTGGTGGTCTCTTACGACGATTCTCCGTCTCGGTGGCAGTTAAAGGCGGCACAGATTGAAGAAATCGGACCCGGCCGGAAATCCTTATTCCGACGTCAGCAAGGCTTCGAGTTTTCTTGGTTGGGCTCAGAGCAGCCTCGCCGATCGATCCTTGGTGGTTATTTGGATCGATTCACGTGAAACTTCGATCAACTCAGTTGGGATCACTGTTCACGGCTTGTGAGGTAGTTTTCGATCCCTTAGGCTTGTTTTCTGACTTCGATCCAGTTATGAAAGTTCACAAGCATGCTTAGATGAAGCTTTTTGATGTTGGGAGTTTTGTGAAATATTGAGTTTTGGCCAGCGGCGTTCCGGCGGTGTTCCGGCCATGTATAGGACTGTTTGTGGTATTATATATGTTCTAGTCGTTGATACGAGCATTTCGATATATAATATGCAAATTTTGGAGTTCGTATGAAATTGTTATGATTTTTACAGTTTCATACCGATCGATTTATTCGATCCATGAGGATTCGAGCGTCCGATCGACTTGTGGTTTGGTCACATCGATCATGGGCGTATTCCGGAGACCTTGGGAGGTCTCGGATGTGGTTTTTCCTCGATTGGCGCCACTTTGAGGGTTTTAGTTCAAAACAAAGGGTTTCGAACTTAAATCAAATGTAAATCGTCACTAAATTGGAAACGTATGTGAATAGGTACTTGACGAAGTACAGTGGACGATTATTTGTGAATTGGTGGCTTTGTGTTTTGTTGAAGACGCAGCAGGAGTTTCGAGGTGAGTAAATCTCACAAGGATCTTTATGAACAGAAGTACTATTATTGTTTTGGCGTTAATTAATTAACTGCAAATTATAGTTGGTATTAGTAGGCATTCCTGAGCGAATGACTACATATATATATTTAGATGAAATATATATATCCTTGTGGATGATTGTGATGAATAATAATATGCATGATGGTGTTCATATTATTGTTGAATGGGACTTTTCAGGAAATAATATTATAGAAAAAGATGTTTTCTATTGTTTGGAAAGTATTGAGCTTGATGTTACATTTTGAGTCAAGCGTGACTCATTTTAGATGTATTGGTTTTTATATCAAGGGTCACAGATGGTGAGCAGGGATTAGGAAAGCCGAAACTAGATGTTTGTAAAGTTTTTAGGTCGGATGCGACTTACTTAACATTGACCTTAAGACCAGATAGGGTCTAAGAAGATCTTAAGTCACAGATGGTGATAGATCATAGATAGTGACAGGTTGCAGACGGTGACCTTGATGGTTGATTTCATGACCAGATGGGGTCTGAAAATCATGAGTCACAGATGGTGATAGATGGTGATCAATGGTTGAGCTGAGACCAGATGGGGTCTAAAGATCATACGTCACAGATGGTGACAGGTTGCAGATGGCTACCTTGATGTTGATTTCATGACCAGACGGAGTCTGAAATCATATGTCACAGATGGTGATAGATCGCAGATGGTGATCAAGGCAGGAAATAGGTAATCACGTCCTTGGTAGGACGAGTGGTTACAATTTCAATAGAATTCTAGTTTATCTGCCATGATAGCTTATGGGAGTAACGGTCGAGGTTGCTTGAGACTCATAGGTATGCAGCTTAAAGGAGAGTTCCGACGGCATTCTCCTTTAATTGTCTAGATGAGACTTGAATTGCTACTTGATGGTTAAGTTAGCAAATAGAGCATGGTCATAGCGGTGACTCATGTTGTCCTTTCTTTGGAAAGGATATGGAATGTTAGAAGGAATCATGGCTGCATGTTTCCTTAAGTAGATTGATGTGAATTGTTGATTGATGTTCATGAGTTACTCATACGAGCTTTCATAAGCTTACCGGGTTTTGTTGTGTGGAAACCCGGTGCACCATTCTTTTGGTGTAGGGGTTAATCCTGCAGGTCAGGAAAATCGTGGCTGAAGCTGAAGTAGCTACAGGCAGCTGAACGGGTAGGAAGCAAATTTTGTTGGCTTTGCCATTGTTATGACTTCCGCTATGTAGTAAGCTCTGAGGAGCATTTACGCTTTATTTTGTGATGACAATTTAATTCGTAAATTTGTGTAATATATAACTCTATGGAGCGAGTGTATATTAACTCGGATGGTTTCAGGGCATCAGTATTTACTCGTTATAAGGAAAGATGTTCCAGGTATTTGTATTGATGACTGAACATTCACGCATGTATAATTATGGGATTATATATATCGATTTTCATGTGTGTAAAATCAGGGGCGTGACAGGAATGGAGACTATGCAGGTGGTGGAGTATGGCTGCAGGTGGTGGTGAGGACATCTTCGAACCGGGCAGAGAGCTTTTTGGTATTTCCGACGGCCGGTTCGGGTATTTTCCGACCGGTTATGAAGGTGGCATCGTCGGTTCTGGCTTCCTAAAATTTGGATCTTCAAGGTGGGCGGCGGTGGTATCTGGAATTTGAAGGCTACGAATTTAGGGCTTCAGGGTTAGGGCTTCGTGCTGATAACGTGTTGTAGAGAAACTGAAATTGAGAGGAATTTTCTGTGTATTCTCATTGATAATAGGGGCCTCTTTATATAGAGGATTACAATGCATAGAATCTCAATCATACAAGGAAAGTAATCGTACATTGAATAGGAATCTAGATCCTTCTAATTTAACCCTATTACCACTAGAGCAAGTAACCTAGGGTTTGGGCCAAACACAAATTAGGGTTTACTTGAACAAAATACAATTTTTTTTTCTTGTTTTTAGGAAAAGCAGAAACTTACAGTTCTAGTGACCTCAAACATGACCTTTTTCATGTCACTCAGCTCTCTATAAAACGTCGTCTCCCTCCCTCCACTTTTCACTACAATTTGTTTCTCACCTTCTCAAACAGTGTGAATATCACTGCCAGTTTCTTCTAAGATGTCAACTTCTGCGGCTTGCTTCGAGAACCCACCAACACTAAGCTCAACATACGGACAAGGAACTGTCCTAGAATTTGGGGGCCTGAAGAACTACGTTACTGGCTCAACTGAATCTAAACTTGCAGTCCTTCTAGTCTCCGATGTTTTTGGTACCAACCCATAAACATTTTTCTGCATAAATCTTTGTTGCACAAGTTGATTTTGATACTTCTTTCATTCTTTAGCTCCAATTTGGAAAAATATTGCAATGTGTTCCTGAAAATAAACATGCTGGGTGGATTTAAGCCATTTGGGGTTCAATACTGGTGTGTTACTGCTGATGTGGTTGTTTGTGTTATTCCTTGCAGGATATGAAAACCCAAATTTAAGGTACGGTTCTCTTTTCTTCAATTGTACATAGTGATTCTTCCTTTTTACTATTCAATGGCATGAGTATTTCTACTTTAAATAAAATGACCAATCTTTCTCTAGAAATCTGAGAATGAGGTAAATGATTGAATGATGCAAGTATGTTCTTTTTGAGAAATTTGGTATCAAGATGGTCATTTGGGATCTTATTTGTCGTCAATCCAAATTTACCATACAACTTTGAGTTCAGTAATGCACTATATCCATTACTGATTACATGAAAATGAACTTCACATTGTCTTTTGGAAAAGGAAACTTGCGGATAAACTTGATGCAGCTAGATTTTTCGTGGTGGTTCCCGATTTCTTTTATGGCGACCCTGTGAATCTTGATAATCCTCAATTCGACCGAGAGTCCTGGTTTAAAGCTCACAGCAAGGTTAGTTATTTTCTAGAAAGGAGTATATATGTACAATCTTTGGAATTGGTAATTAGGAACTAGAATCAAGATGAATTAGGAGGGGAAACATAGTTT
Source organism: Rosa chinensis (assembly GCF_002994745.2). Lineage (NCBI taxonomy): Eukaryota > Viridiplantae > Streptophyta > Magnoliopsida > Rosales > Rosaceae > Rosa > Rosa chinensis. The sequence continues at coordinate 44,136,536 of NC_037091.1, forward strand.
TTCGAGAAAATTTTGCGAACAGTACATCAACTTAAAGCCACTATGCATTTCTGTAGACAAAGTTACAAATTTTAAACTTTAGTACACAAACTTGTAATCTCGACCAATTATGTGTACATGCCGTGAATCACGCCATTAGTTAGTGTGCCACCTGGCATAATTTGAAGGGTAATTTGGTCTCTTCAGATTTTACTCTGGGCACCCCTCTCTCTTACGCTGGGCACCCAGATCATGGCCATTGCTTCCTCAGCTGCAGATGTAGCAACCATCCTTTTCTTCTCGAGTTCTGCACATGCCTCATTCCCCCGCCGGCGCATAATCTTTACCAATATCCTCAAAGACAAGGTATTTGATCTGGATATCTCAAAAAGTCTTCAACTTTTAGTGGTGGATTGAGTAAATCTTCAAATCACATCATCATCAAGGTCTTTGATCTGGAAATCTCAGAAAGTCTTCAACTTTTGAGTTTAATTGTTGGTTCAAGATTTGGTTCTGTGAAAGCTCTTTGATTTTCTTAAGTTTGCAAAGCTAGATAGTAGTATAATGTAATTGAGGTTGAAGCATTAGGAAGACTGAAAAGTTACAACAAGAGCTGGTTGAGAAATTGGACGCACTGAGAAATTGGGGGCAGAGCATGGCCGAAGCTATTGGAGCTGAAGAGTAAAGGGGACTTCAGAAAACTGTCGGAGGTGAGCTTCTCGGTGACCGGCGACCGAATTTGCGGCGGCAGCGGCGGTGGTTGTTGTTCCGATAGGTCTAGGTCTTATCCCTGAAAGAAATTGAGAAGGAAAAATTAGAGAGAAAGATGGAAACTTTGTGTGGTTTTTGGAAAAAGGAAGGGTTGAATCGAATTGGATACCTGTTTGATCCACTTGATTGCGTTTTCGTCGAGGCCTTCTATGAACATTTTGCGATTTGGAAGAGAATGGGGTTTTGGGTTTTTGAGGGTTTGAGATTGAAGAAGGATTTTGGTTAATTTGGTCTGAAAGATTTGAAAGAGTGAAGAGAAAAAGTGATAGGATTAGTGGAGGAGAGAGAGAGAGAGAGAAACAGAGAGGTGAGGAAGAAGAAGAAGAAGAAGAAGAGAGCGTAGGTTTCTGGTTAAGGGTTGGGTTGGGTTGGGTTCATCTTTTCTAGGTAAAATTCTTATTCTACCTATTATAATATAGATAATGGCATATGGACTGACGGAGTGATTAACGTCGTGTACCATTCTTTAGTAGGGGACAAACGTTCGGGTACTAAAGTATATAATTTGTAACTTTGTGTACAGAAATGCATAGTGGCCTTAAGTTGATGTACTGTTCTCAAAATTTTCCCTAGTTTTTCCCAGATTTTGAAGGCCAAATACAATTATGTACTGAATTTCTGTAAGTGAAGCAAGAATAGAACAATTGGGTGTAACAACATATTGAAAGATTCTCAATTTGGACTGAACAATCAAACATGTTTCCACCTAATTACTGGAACTTTCGATTCACAGTCTCGTGACATATAACATGCTAGAGAAAATGTCTTGAACAATACATAGTGCTTATGTCTAAAACTCTAAACTAGTATGTTGTCTTTGGAACTGCTAAAGGAAAAAGGATACGAGGATGCCTAACCAGTCCTTGCTGCTTTAAAGTGTCAAGGTGTTTCTGCAATAGGAGCTGCAGGATTTTGCTGGGGAGGTAAACCCTTTAAAACTTGGGATGCACTAGTTGTCAATAGAGAAGCAAACTAACAAGGAGTGGTTGATCTCTCTCTTTTTTTCTTTTTTTTTTCAGGGGTTGTAGTCGCAAAACTTGCAAAATCTGATGACATTAAGGCTGCTGTGATATTGCATCCTGGCCGGTTAGCAGATGAAGATATACATGATAAGTTTCATGTTTTTTGTTTTTGTTTTTTTTTTTTAATTTCGTGAATCTCTTTGTTGATTGTTACAATTGAACATGCTTGTACAGAGGTTAAGATTCATACTGCAATATTGGGAGCTGAGATTGACAAAACTTCACCCCCGGAACAATTGAAACAATTTGGGGAGATTTTATCAGTAAAGTCTGAGGTAAGAATCCCTCAGCAAAACTACTCATTGCTTAATATACATATCACATGTATCTGTTGTTCCAAGCCTAGATAATATTACGGAGAATCAATATTTGAAAATTGGTAACAACAACCTGTGTATAATAACAAAAGGGACTTATCTCCACCAACATCCATAGATCCAAGATTTCGAGGAAGTAAATAAACTGTCAGACTAGTTTTCTAAAGATTTTATCCTTTTACCTCAGACAACCATAAAAGTTAGGTTTTTCAATTTTGATTTTGATATAAAAGATTCACTTTGTAATATTTTCAGTTTGATAGCTTTGTGAAAATATTTCCTGGAGTGGCTCATGGATGGACAATGAGGTACAATGCAGAGGATGAATCTGCAGTCAAGAGTGCTGAAGAGGCTCATTTGGACATGTTAAATTGGTTTACCAAGTATGTCAAGTGAGAAAACATATAGGAAGTGAGCATTGAAGCTCAACAATCCTTGGGACTGATGGGGGGACGGGTCCTAAAACATAGGCCTAAAACTAATAGCACACGTCACCAGAAATAAGAAGAACACAACTCATTATAGACAACTGAAAAGCGGCTATATTTTCATTATAATGTCAGAAAAAACTCCCCTACAAAGATGACAAACTCTTGCTTAAATAGCATAAGAGTCAAATCAAAATAAGGAAAAGTAATAAATAGAAAGTTACAAAATGAATATCACATCTATCCAATTAATAATAAAAATACAGCTAAATCTATGCAATTACAAATAAATATATTAGAAAGAAATCAATACTAATTTGCTGCCGAGTTTTTCTATTGGAACCTCTAAATTTACTCACTTGACCTCTATGCTTTCTACACCTCTTATCAAATTTTCAAATACTAAATTTACTCATTAAACTTGACTAAAGTTCCTCAAATAACCTCACTCATATAATTAATTTACAAACAAACTAAAATCTTTATAATAAAAAACTTAGTCATTTCAATGATTTAATTAATCTATAAATCTTAATTACATCTCCATTCCTTAATCAGACAACATAAATCTCTTATCCAATAAAAAAAAAATCAAACACAAGGTATTGAGTTTTAAAAATTAATAAAAATAAAATAACATGAACTATTATGTGATTTTTTTTTTATTTACTTTTTCTTTTTTAGCTGTTCAAAAAAAAAAAGATTATTAATTTTTTCTTAATGTTTCTCTATTTTCTATACCTCATGATTAATTATTTAAATATTTTTTTATTTATTTTTATTTGCTAGCTCTTTTTTTTCTTCTTCTTCTTTTTACAAATATAATAGATAGATTTAGGTTTAGGGTATAATACAATTTATTTTGTTCTCCCTGACCAATATGCATTCAATATGCATATCATACATTTTTATCTTAATCATAGTTTTATTTCTTAATATATATATATATATATATGAATATTTTAATGAGTATGTAGTGAAATTGGAAAATGAAAATAGATAGGGAAAATAATAAAGAATGCAATCTAATATTATTGAATTGGAAAGTCTAGAGAAAATAAATATAACCATTTTTTTGGTATAATTATTGTCCATAATAGTCATTTTATAGTAGGTTATATATGTCATTTAATAATTCATAATAGAGTGAGGTCAAGTGAGCAGATTTGAAGGTCTCAATAGAAACTCTTTGCTGCCATGTTTATTGTTGCCTTGATTTTGGCTGATATTAAAGTCACTCAGTTGATCCCTATATGCTCCTGCATCAGACTCCCCTGGTTGGAAAGAATTCATCCTCGAATTCAAGCCACAAATTAGAGAGAATCCTAGCAAAATCATCCATTACATCCAAATCATGGTCAATCGTTTAGCCTGCAATTGGAATCGTCCATTCCAAATAAATAAATATTTAGAATACCTTCCTAATCTTGACTTGAGAGATTTGGTTTTTGCCAACTCAAAACTTTTACCACCATTTTTTTATCTGATTGACAATATCAACTAATATCTTGGGAATGTGGAAATTGAAAACATTAAACCCAACAAAATCGACGGATCTGTGAACATTTATTTTGTAGGTAATGCCTCCAAAACTCACACTTGTAGTACTCTCATCCAAGATTGAATCCGGCTCATGCCTAGTTCTTGGAAGTCCAAGACTGAAACCCACGTTGGCATCACCAATATGACCATGGTTTCAGTTCATATCATCAATCCTCTCACCCACATCAATTTTGTCAATACCCATATATGGGTATAGGTCTTCCACTTCAATTGATGGTACAGTAGCTTCATCGACTTGTATAATTGGATCAATTCCTTGCATGTGCATAGTAATATTTCCTACTGCTAGCTCAGACCCTTTATCAATAGTATTGCTACCATGTTCGTCAATATTACCTTCAACGTCCAAACAATTTCCATCACAAATCTGATCATCACAATTGCCACTGCACGCCTCACAAAAACAATTATAAATTGGTGGTAAACTAAAATCCACAACTCCATCTTTATTTTCTTTTTCCAAACTTTTATCAACTGAAAAATTAAAGATAGTATTTGAACCTTCATAGTCGAAACTAACCGGTTCCACCTTTTCGTCCGACTCACAACAGTGATGAAAAGGGCCAACGTCTCCCTCCCCGTCAAAACCCACACCGTCTTGGCAAGAGGTTTCGATGCAAGTGACACGCTGATAAACGTCTCTCTCCCCGTCGTAACTCTTACCTCCTAGGTGTCGAGTTTCGATGCGATTGATACGTTCTGCAGGTTGTTGAATCATCATCTTGATTTCCTCCATGTCGTTGCTATAACGACCCTCCATTCGAGAACCTCCCCGATCAAGCTTGCTTCGAGTCATGGAATCTACCACGCTCTCACCAGAGCTCTGATACCAAATTGATGGGGGACGGGTCCTAAAACATAGGCCTAAAACTAATAGCACACGTCACCAGAAATAAGAAGAACACAACTCATTATAGACAACTGAAAAGCGGCTATATTTTCATTATAATGTCAGAAAAAACTCCACTACAAAGATGACAAACTCTTGCTTAAATAGCTTAAGAGTCAAATCAAAATAAGGAAAAGTAATAAATAGAAAGTTACAAAATGAATATCACATCTATCCAATTAATAATAAAAATACCGCTAAATCTATGCAATTACAAATAAATATATTAGAAAGAAATCAATACTAATTTGCTGCCACGTTTATTGTTGCCTTGATTTTGGCTGATATTAAAGTCACTCAATTGATCCCTATATGCTCCTGCATCAGGGACATGGCAAACTCTGCTTCTTCATGACGAAATTGGAATGTAAGCGCCCCCAAAAACCGTTTGACATTTGATGGCTTAGAATAAAATAGCATTCATATACTTTCTCCATGCATATCTTGTTGTATGAAACCTTGAAATTGAGCTACAAGCAAATCCATCCCATGATTTTGCAATCGTTTGAAGGAACTTGTATCTTACCTCAAAATATATAGCACTGTTTGTAGTTTTGTACCAGTGAGAGTTTGAACCAAGGATGTGTCAACTCTTCATCCTTTTCTTTTCGTTTTTGAATTGCTTATTTAGGTTGAAAAAGAGGGTTTTTCTTTCGTTCATATGGGGCCTAAACTCGGAGAGACTTGGCTAAAGTTTCATCAGTTATATGCATTCCTTTTACAGAATTAGCAGTCACCTGCTAGTTATGAAAGGAATTCTAAATTTATGACATGAGGGGTCTATACATCCGATGAGGCATGAAACCTAGCTTTTACAGATTTTAATGATGAACCATCGAGCTCTTTCATAGTATTAGGTTACAGGTTTCCTAATGTTGCTGGGAACCCAAAGCTCTTTTTAGTATATGGTGGTTTACTTATTAGAATACTCTTTGACAATATGAATAAGGTTTAGTTTAATTACTGGAGCACTTGTAGTAATTGTTGTGTCAATCCATCCCGGATTGAAAAGTAGCCCCGCCCTGAGCAAGATTGTGGTTCAGGATTGGAGAGGATGGCAAAACAGCAAATCTTTTGGTCTAAAAATCAGTGAGACTTTTCAAAGAACTAGTGTGTTAAAATCCATTTTGAATTTCTCTCGGGTCACAAATGAGAATGACATCTAAAAACACCGCAAACTCATTCTAATTGGTGCAACAAAAAGAGGACAACTGGACAAGCACATTACCACAATATTCTCGTATAGAATTGTCACACTATCAAGCATCAGCCTTTAATATAAAGATTATGATCAAACTCAATATGACGTTAGTGATGATGCAAATACATATTGCTAAGGTACTTTTTCTCCCCCTTCTTTTCCAAATTGCCGACTTTGGAGTTTGTGGTCAGCCAATCCCAAACAAATGAGCATCTTATATACATGTGTGTGTTGTTCGTACCAGTGCCCCTCCTAGCTCGTGATCAGAGAAAGACAGAAGAAATGTCAGGCCCTCAGTGCTGCTCAAACCCACCGACCCTGAACACAAACAAAGACCCTCCGGCCATGTTGAGAAGCTTGGTGGTCTCGCCTCCTATCTCACAGGCTCTCCTGACTCCAAGCTTGCCATTGTTCTTGTCTCTGACGTTTTTGGTACGCGCGGCACCCACCACTTCAAAATCTAATCTTTCCTTCATTTGGTTTAGTATTCTGCTTTTTATGTTCACTATTTGATATGGGTTATGTTCTTTACAGTGAAACTGATGGTCTTTGTGTGCTTTTACATCTTTGGTTTGGTGGGTTGTGATTTTCAGATTGTGTATTGTAGTGGGTTGCTCTGTATGTCTGTTTGACTGATGAAAGAATCAATATTGATTCTTTCATTAGTCAAAGTCAATTAATCTAGCCTTGGTACTTTGGTAGTGTTGAATTTTGGCCATGAAATGGGTATTTGCAACTGCTCTGTGACGTTAAAGCTTTATGTTTTGCTGCCTGTATATGCTCTTGTTTCCTTAGTGGCTTAGTCCACTATATATCTCTGTTTCCGGCCTCAGTTCTTTCTTCTTTTTTGTTGCTGTTTTCGGTTTCCTTGATTGGTTACATTTGGGAATTTGAAATTGGCAATGGAGGATGTAGGTCAAACTTTCTTTGTCTACTGTCCAATTGCTTTGCTCTGATATTTTTCCACTTTTTAATATTGCATGTTGATTTGCCTTGCAGGGTATGATGCTCCAAACTTGAGGTATGACTAATTCTCATAACTTTATCGCTGCAGTGGCGGACGCAGAAATTTTTGTTAGTGGGGGCAAAAACAAAGGTTGAACAAACAAATATAAAATACTACAATGAATGAAATATAATTTTTCAATCTTTCGATATTGATAATAGTTTTAATGAATTCATATTCTAACTTCCTAATAGATAAAATGACTTTAAAAACCACCAGGCAAGAGCGATCCAATCTTCTTGTATAAAAACCAAGCAATATAAAAGATGTTTCAAAACCTTATTACAATTTAATGTTAATAATCATCATGTAGTTCTTAAAAAAAAAAAAAGTCAAAATTGATTAATTATGAAATCATGCACCTGTGAAACTCTTATAAATTAGAAATATAAAATCAAGAAGAGAAAGACTTGCAGACTTTTTTTTTTGGTAAGCAAGTTAAGGGAAAAATTACCCCTTAACTCAAAGTTTTATTGAAAAAAAAAAAAAAGAACAATAGAGAAAGAGGCACGAGGCCAAAATCTTTCTCACAAACAAAATACAAAGTAAAGAACTAAAAACTATGTTAAAAATAACTCGAATAAAGGCTAATTCACAGCTCAAAATAAGCTTCAAGCAACTTGAATTATTAGAAGAGGCATCTGCTATATTTCCCAGTAGGGGTCATCATGGGCAGGGCTAGGGCCGGCCCTACCCTAAATTTTAGGGCTTAGGGTCGAGCCGGGCCGGGCCTAGTCAAAGTCAACAAAATTTAGGGTCGGGCCGGGGCTTAAATATGCTAACCCTTACCCGCCCTAAAAACCCGATCTATTAGGGCCGAAAGGGCCGGGTCGGGTCGACCTTCTGAATATGGCCAAATAGGGCCGAAAAGGGCCTTATTTTGTTTAATAAAAAAAAACTTACATTATTTTTTTTTCCTCAAAATGTGGCTCAATGGTTATATAGGTAATATATATAAGACATTGTTTTTAGTTGATCATATTTAATATGTGTGTGTGTGTGTGTATAGGAATTAACTTATAACATTTATTAATATTAGTTAAGGTGGTTATATTCAATTAACTATCTCTTTAAATCTCCTAATATTAATTGTTATGTAACAAAGAAAATAAAAACTAAAGAAAACAAAGCTTAAGAAATCAATTACAAAGGAAGAAATAAATTGCATATTATAGAAAAAAGAGAAACATAATTAAAAAAGAGAAAATTATTAGGGCTTATTCGGGCGGGCCTAAAGGACCGGACCGAGCTTAGCCCTAAAGGGCTCAAACGGGCCGGGCCGGGTTTCATTCTCACAGCCCATACCCTACCCTATTTTAAAAAGGGGTCGGGTCGGCCCGCCCTAATGCAAGGGCCGGGTCGGGCTTAGGGCAGGTTTAGGGCCTAAGGGCCAAATGATGACCCCTATTTCCCAGTAATAGAAGATAGAACATCAGCCTTGTGCCTCCACATGTCTCATAGTCCCACAAAGAAAACTCAAATGCATGAGTTTTTTATTGTAGTCCTGCAGCTGCAGACTTTTGAGACCCACCAAGGGAATGTATGCATACAAAGCCAGAAGCTTTCATACATTTACACGTGTAGTTTCCTTAGTTTAATTGTTGTGACTTGTAAGGCAGCAGATTACTCAATAGTTATGGGGCAGCAGCAGCATATTCCTCTTCCTCTGGGGGCAAAAACCGATGAACATAACATATATATGAAGCTGCTGAGCAAATGCAAATAATCCACTGGGGGCAGTAGCCCCCACTCGTCCCTATGTGTGTCCGCCCCTGACTACAGCTAATGTATTTTCTTTATTATAGTGTGATAGATAAGTTATTTGGTCTGCTTTGTCTTGAACTTGAACTTTTTTACGTTGTGAATCTTCTAATAACAAGTCTGAGCCATCGAACATTTGCTGGTTAAAGTTGATGACTTGGTAGTCACTTTGAAAAATTTACTTCTAGACTACTCTTTCAGGAAAAATGAATAGATTATATTCTATATGTTGAAACTTTGTTACAGCCATTAGTTTGAGATTTCTATTTGCTATACAATTGTCGAGTTACTTTCTGTTATGGCTTTTCCCAATCCTGTGAAAATCACCACTATGTTGACTGTGCCCACAGTATAGTAAGGCTAGCTCCCATTCCAACATCAAAATTTTCAAGCATAGTTGTATTAAGTATCATTCACTGAATCACTGTACAGTTTGCAATCCTGCTACATCTTTTTTGTTATTAACTAATGGTGCCTGGCCTTCTTTTTTATAGGAAGCTCACAGACAAAGTTGCAGCTGCTGGCTTCTTTGTTGTGGTCCCTGACTTCTTTTATGGAAACCCTTATGTACCTCCAGCTGATGGATCCCATGGCGGTATACCTACATGGCTGAAGGGTCATGGACCGGTAAAGTTCTTCTATTTTGATACGGATAAATATGTTTGTTTATTTATAATTTCAGTGATATCACAAGTATTCTTGTGGGATTATTGAATTTACATAGAAAGGTCTGATACTTATTGGGACTCTAATGTTGGGCTGTTTGAAGTTAATGTTTGTGGATTAACTTGGTAATCCTATTAATGTGTTTTTTTTTAAATGTTATTTGGTTCTTAACAGCTGGGTTGCTTCCGCCAATTGTGACAATGGTTCAAATTTGAGGACTTGATGTGGTGTTTTAAAAGTTCAGACACTTTTGCAGTTGTCAACTATGGTTATAATCGATTAATTTTCAAACTGGTGCTTTGTATTTATAGGAGAAGGGATTTGAAGATGTTAAAGTAGTTATTGAAGCTCTAAAAAGTAAAGGTGTTTCTGCAATCGGTGCTGCAGGCTTCTGTTGGGGAGGTGAGTTTTCATTTTCCTTTCCTTTCATTTAAGGTGGGATGTACCAACTAGTTTTGGATTAAACAAATTTTTCTCTTATTAGACAGGATTTTTTAGGGGGCTCGCATTTAGACAGTATTTTACTTCACAATCTCTATACAGTAGTTCAACCAATATGGCAAATATTGTTCACTTTCATTCAGTTGTGTTGTCCTGTTCTCAGCCAAGGTTGTAGTTGAACTTGCAAAGGGTGACTTTATCCAAGCTGCGGTTCTGGCTCATCCTTCATTTGTCACTGTGGATGATATCAAGGGTAAGAGTTCTGTATTCAATAATCAAGAAATATCTGTCTGATCAGTATAATCTTCATCAAAGAGGAAGAGAAAAGATGTGATATTCCAATTCTTGCAAAAGAAAATAATAAAGATAACTAATCTGTGTTTCTTGATTAATTCCTGGAACTACTTCCAGCTGTTAAGGTTCCAATATCTATACTTGGAGCTGAGATTGATCGGTCATCTCCGCCTGAACTCGTGAAACAATTTGAAGAGGCTTTGACTGCAAAGTCTGAGGTAAAATATCCTTTCATCAAAGTTATAACACCAAGACCTGATAGGAAAGAGGCACTACCGTGGTATCCAGTAGTTATTGCAATTCTAGAGTTTGAAATGACTGTTGGTATCAAAAGTCACGTGAAGATATTCCCAAAAGTGTCGCATGGATGGACTGTGAGGTATGATGTTTCAGACAAAGAAGCTGTGAAGCCCGCAGAGGAGGCTCATAAAGATTTGTTGGAGTGGTTTGTGAGCCATGTCAAGTGAATGGTATCATCATTGTAGCAAGTTATATTGTCACTTTAAGATGAGAACAGTGTGGATCTTATGGTTTAAATAAGGACTAGACTTTTTATGTGTCAATAATTGTTTGTAAATTTGTTCCTTGGATTAATGCAATGTTTGAACTTGAGTATCTTTTTCTGTCATCTAAGATTAGAACAGTGTGCTAGCTTAGAGCTTATATTTCTGAAATATTTCTGAAAAAGGGTGTAGCTGATGGAATAGTAGCTGCTACATCCATGGGCATAGGTTATGATGATGAAAGCACAAAACAAATCCACACAGGCAAACTCCTCCTCTGTACACCCACAGACCACCTGCATCTTTAGGAAATGAAACTACGTTATAAGAAAAGTCGAAACAACTTTACCAGGATCGATATGAATTGTTTGTTAAAATCACCCTGTGATCCCATTTCCTCAGGATTATAAATGTACTGTATGGTCTCCCCCAAAAAGTGCAATACTTGAAGACTTGAATAATATTGATGATGGAATTTGAAGGATTACCAAAATCAGGTGTGGGTTGAGGAGAGTATCATCTTTCCTGATCAATTTAGCCGGTTGGGATGGCCGCCTCTTCCTGTATGCTCTTTGCCTCTCTCCACACTGGAGAGTTCTTGTTATATGGGTACGGGGGCCTGCATTTTATGACATGGAACTTGAATGTCATAAGGTAAGTGAAATTGCTGTCAATATCGATATTGACTAGTTATGATGACAGCATAGTACCGTTAAGTTGAGAATGAAGGCAAGTGAAAATTATTTTACTCGGAATATTGGATCAGTGTTTATTTTCTATTCATTATGAGATCTTAGTCCCCCCTTCAACTGGTTACTAAGCTTCATACTTATGGTGGTTTCTTGTGCACATGGTATGGGAAATTAAAGCTTGTTTCACTGGCATTAGCTAGCTAGCTCTTTGTACAATTTTGAAAGAATAATACTAATGGATTGCCATTTCTATACTTGGAGCTGAGATTAATCAAATGTACATCTCCGCTTGAGTCGTGAAACAATTTGCATGGTGAGATGTTTTGAAGAATATTTGATTGGACGAAGAAGCTATGAAGCCTTCTGAAACTTCTGGAGCTGTTCTTGAACCATTGCAAGGGATATTGTCACTTGAGAAACAGTACCGTGTGGATCTTATGGTTAAATAAGCCCTTAACTTTTACAGCAATATTTGTACGTTTTCAAAATTTTGTTCCTTGGATTAATGCATTGTTTGAATTTCAGTAATTTTTTGTCATTAAGTTGAGAAACTTCAGTGTGTGTATATATATTTTGAATCAAAGAAATTACTTATCATTAATCGATGGCTCAAGTGAGTTGTTTACAATCATTCTCAAGTACATCCAATATGTCTTCAATATATATCTCTGAATCGTATGGTCATAGTAACAGTAACACTACCAAGCATCAACCTTTAATGAAATTCCATCAAATCTGGAGCAATCTACAATAATAACAGGGTGCGTCTATAAGTCTATTGTCACCTTATCATTTTCTTTGTTCACTTTACTTGCTCAGTACACCCTACATTTTAATACCAATTATTAAATTTACTTATTAAACCCATTTCTCTTTCCAAAATTATCCTTATATGACATATATAATTAAAAAGATTTTTTTTTTAATAAAAATCTCTCATTTAATTTATACTAATAAAAAATAGAATATATTAAAGTGTCCTAATAAAATTTGTAACGCCCCGTACCTCAATTTACCAGTTCACTAGTCATTTGGACGGTAAACGACAACTAATTTCACTTGTTACTTTGTTTCGATACTTTTAGTGGCCCTAAAAGTTGACTTTTTGTTCGGGTCAAAATTTGAGAAAATTTCCTTCATAAAAGTTGTAGGAGACGTTAAACCGAGCGCGTGCATATGTGGTACGTAAAAATCGGAGTTCGTATGCCAAAGTTATGAGTATTTTCGTGTGAGGGGTATTTTGGTCTTTTCATCACACCTTAATTATAAGGGGCTGATCAGCCCCATTTCCAGCCATTCTCTCCATCCCGTAACAGAAACCAGAAAGAAAAGAGAGAGAGAGAAAGAAAGAAAGAAAGAGATCTTCCGGCGCCGATTCCGGCAATTTCCAGCAGCAAAAATGGTATAAATCTCTTCCTTACCTCATGGGTTTTCTTTTAAGTATAATATTGCATAGATTTATTGGAGGATTTTTGAGATTGAAATCCGGGCACTATTCACAAATTAGGGTTTACTGTTTTCTTAATTGTTGAGGTAGTTCTAGTTGTTTTCTGAACTTGTGTAGTTGAGAAAAATGCTAGGGGGGTTGAGATGAAGCTGCTGCCAAAATTTGGTGACCATCGGAGAAGTTGACCGCCGAGTGAACAGTGCGGTGCGTGAACAGTGGTGACATTTAAACAGAATTTAAATTCTATTTTTAGCGAGTTAAATCCTATATTTTTGTAGAGGTTGAATATGTGAATTTGGTTGGAATTGGAGAAGTTTTAATCGATTATGAATTTCTAGAATTTAGAATTCCATTATCGATTTACGAGAATCCGACCGTCGGATATCTCTTGGTTCTGCCTTGGAACCTTTAAGATAACGAATTGGTATTAGAGGTAAAAGTTGGGATGAATCCGAGAAGAAGTGAAGAGATGATTTATGAGGATTTAATTTTGGGAATCGTATTTAATTGTTCAATAGTTATTCACGAAAAATAATTGTGTACAAGGCGACATACCGAACTCTTGCTCGATGAAGGAACTTGTATGCGTGATCACCTGAATAGTACTGTGAGTGGACCTTTGCTTTTAAATAAGGATGCATGCAATTGTTTTTCCCGCATTAATTATTTAGTTATTTAATTCCATGTGATTATATTTTGTTTTCAGAAAATTATTATTAATTTGTCTTGTTTTGATTTGGGAACTGAAGTAGTGACTTAAATTATTGTTTTAATTTATCGAGCATATTAAACGGATTTTAATATTTTATTACTATGTCAATGGGATTTTTGAATTAAAGTTTATTATGTTCGATTTGGAGAATATGATTATTATATGGTTTCTAGCGATTCGTTTTCCGAGGAATTTTCGAAATTAAATATATATTTTTTTATCGCCGACTTTGGATTTCAGGAAGATTTTCGAGATGAGTTTTCGATGGAGTTGGATTTCTCATTTATTTATTGACTTTCGGTTTTGGCATTGGGAATGCCTAATTAATGATTTTTGGATTTGGTTTGTTTCTTGGAGTTTTTGAGAGATTTTTGGAATTGGGATTTGCTTATACTAATTTTCGGTTTTGGTTACGGATTTGAGAATATTTTGGCGTGCGGGGTCACGTCATTGGAATATATATTTTTCTCGTGAGAGATTGGGGAAGGCTTTCGGATTTTATGGATTTTGAATGTTTTCCTCACCATACTCGGGTCATTCGATTAGGTCTCCTCCTCACTTACTTTGTGTTTGTGAGTGGCAGTCGAGGTGATTTATTCTCCTCCTCACGTGAGTGGTAGTCGAGGTTATTAGTCTCCTCCTCACACAATCTATGTGTGGGTGGTAGTCGAGGTTAGGGGTTCCTTTACCCGTATGGTGACATCCCTTCCCCATATCCTTTTATTTGCTACTTGACTAGCGGGGCTAGTCCGATTCTTTTAGCCAGCGGGGATTGGTATGTTTTCACGAGACTCCGAGTTTTAAAGACATACGTTTTATAAACGTTGCATACATCGAAGTTTTACGAATTTAAATTCGTGGGGAAGTAATACAATTCCTTTTCTTTTAATTTATTTATTTAGTCGTTTATTTTTGTCCACTCACTCTAACATGTTTTTCAATTACTTTCCCCTGGGCCCTTCGGTTTCAAATGCCCAATTTGCAGGTGAATTTAGTTGAGGTCGGGCGTACATTGGAGTTGAGGCATAGTCAACATGGCTTCTGCATTTTTATTTGATTTAGGTTTTCCTTGATTACCCTTGCTGTTAGAATTGCTCTGATTACCTGAGGAAATTAATGTTATTTAAGTTGTGATCTGTGTTATGTGATTTTTGGTTGATGTTGTAATTTGGGGAGCAGGGTGGCTCCAGGAGAATAAGGATGAATAATTTAGAAGTGTAAATGTTTTCCTACAGGTTTTGGGTAGCCTACTTTTAGAGGAAGTTCCGCCAAATTTTTGGTATAATTTCTTCTAAGGTGGGCCCCGCAGGGCCACTTCGGATTTCGGGGTGAAATCTGAGGTGGGTCCTGTCAAAATTACAATCTGATTTACTTCCATATTTTTTAATTTTTTCTTTCAGTTTCAATTTGTCTATATCAATCCATGTCAAAAGATTCGCAATTTAACAACTATGAGTAATGAATAAGAGATTTTTTTTTTTTGGTGTGTTTTAAGTTTTTACTTTTGGTGTTCACAAAATGATTGCAAAGATTTAGATGAAACGCTAATGATTTTATGAATTGAATAACGAATTAATGATGAGACGAAAAAAAAAGATTAAAAAAAAAAGTAATAAATTCAAATTTGGGTGGAGAAGATGAAGATTAATGTTATCAAATGAGAAATTAAACAGCCTTTGTATTCAAATTGGTTATGTATTTAGTTTTCCTTACAAATTTAAATTTTAGAAAATTAGTGTACTAATTAGTCATTTTACACTTGGGTAATATAATCTTTTAATAATTTATATGTTTGTAATGTGAATTAAAAAAATAATAAGGTGACAATAGCTACACCCTAATAATAATATTACGATCAGTATCAATTTGACATATGACGTTAGAGATGATGCAAATATATGCTGCGACAACTACACGTCTACACTTTTACACCACGTACTTTTTGCTCCCACCTTCTTTTCTAAGTTGTCGACCTTGTGGTTAAAACCAGTCTCCTAAATATACCGTTGGTACTCCCCCTCCTGGCTTGTTGTCACTAGTGTTGTTTGTGATCAGAGAGAGAAAGAAGAAATGTCAGGCCCTCAGTGCTGCTCGAACCCACCGACCCTGAACCCAACCAGTGGATCCGGCCACGTTGAGAAGCTTGGTGGTCTCGACTCCTATCTCACTGGCTCTCCTGACTCCAAGCTTGCCATTGTTCTTGTCTCTGACGTTTATGGTAAGCACGGCACCCACCACTTCAAAATCTAATCTTTCCTTCATTTGGTTTAGTATTCTGCCTTTTATGTTCACTGTTTGATATGGGTCATGTTCTTTTCAGTGAAACTGATGGTCTTTGTGTGCATTTGCATCTTTGGTTTGGTGGGTTGTGAGTTTCAGTTTTGTGTATTTTAGTGGGTTACTCTGTATATGTCTGTTTGACTGGTGAAGTCTTTCATCAGTCAAAGTCAATTAAATGTAGCCTTGGTACTTTGGTAGTGTTGAATTTTGGCAACAAAAGGGGTATTTGCAACCGCTCTGTGACGTTAAAGCTTTATGTTTTGCTGCCTGGCCTGTATATGTTCTTGTTTCCTTAGTGGCTTAGTCTACTATATATCTCTGTTTCCCCAGTTCTTTCTTCTTTTCTGTTGCTGTTTTCGTTTTCCTTGATTGGTTACATTTGGGAATTTGAAATTGGCAATGGAGGATTTAGGTCAAACTTTCTTTGTCTACTGTCTAATTGCTTTGTTCTGATGTTTTCCACTTTTTAATATTACATGTTGATTTTCCTTGCAGGGTATAATGCTCCAAACTTGAGGTATGACTGATTCTCTTAACGTTATCACTACAGCTAATGTATTTTCTTTGATATAGTGTGATAGATAAGTTATCTGGTCTTCCTTTTCTTGAACCTGAACATTTTTATGTCGTGCATCTTCTGATATCAAGTCTTGGCCATTGAACATTTGCTTTTTAAAGTTGATGATTTGGTAAAATTTACTGAAAGAGTGTTCTACATGTTGAAACTTTGTTACAGCCATTAGTCTGAGATTGTCTATGTGCTATACAATTGTCAAGTTACTTTCTGTTATGGCTTTTCCCAATCTTTTGAAAATCATTATTATGCTGAGTGTGCCCATACTATCATAAGGCTCCCATTGCAACATCAAATTTTTCTTCAAGAACAGTTGTATTAAGAATTATTCACCGAATCTCTGTACAGTTTGCAATCTACTACATCGTTTTTGTTATTAACTAATGGTGCCTGGCCTTCTTTTTTACAGGAAGCTCGCAGACAAAGTTGCAGCTGCTGGCTTCTTTGTTGTGGTCCCTGACTTCTTTTATGGAGACCCTTATGTACCTCCAGCTGATGGATCCCATGGGGGTCTACCTACATGGCTGAAAAGTCATGAAGCGGTACAGTATTTGATATACGGATGTATAAGTTTGTTTATTTATAATTTCTGTGATATCACAAGTATTCCTGTGGGATTATGGAATTTGCATAGAAAGTTCAGATACTTATTGGGACTCTCATGTTAGGCTGTTTGAAGTTGATGTTTGTGGATTAGCTTGGCAATCCTATTGATGTTTTATTTGTATTTTTTTCAAAACGTTATTTGGTTCTTAAATGCTGGGTTGTTTCCACCAATTGTGACAATGGTTCAAATTTGAGGACTTGATGTGGTGTTTTAAAAGTTGGGAGACTATTGCAGTTGTCAGCTATGGTTATAATTGATTAGCTTCCAAACTGGTGTTTTGTATTTATAGGAGAAGGGAT
The DNA here is from genome assembly GCF_002994745.2 of Rosa chinensis. Taxonomy (NCBI): domain Eukaryota; kingdom Viridiplantae; phylum Streptophyta; class Magnoliopsida; order Rosales; family Rosaceae; genus Rosa; species Rosa chinensis. The sequence continues at coordinate 44,153,988 of NC_037091.1, forward strand.
TTGAAGATGCTAAAGTAGTTATTGAAGCTCTAAAAAGTAGAGGGGTTTCTGCAATCGGTGCTGCAGGCTTCTGTTGGGGAGGTGAATTTACATTTTCCTTTCCTCTTATTTAAGGTGCCAATTAGTTTTGGATTAAACAAATTTTTCTCTTATTAGACAGGATTTATTAGGGGGCTGGCATTTAGACAGTCTTTTACTTCACAATCTCTATACAGTAGTTCAACCAGTAAGGCAGATATTGTTTCAGTTTCATTGAATTGTTTTGTCCTGTTCTCAGCCAAGGTTGTAGTTGAACTTGCAAAGGGTGATTTTATCCAAGCTGCTGTTCTGGCTCATCCTTCTTTTGTCACTGTGGATGATATCAAGGGTAAGAGTTCTCTATTCAATAATCAAGAAATATCTGCCTAATCAGTATAATCTTCATCAAAGAGGAAGAGAAGAGATGTGATATTCCAATTCCTGCAAAAGAAAATAATAAAGATAACTAATCTGTGTTTCTTGATTAATTCCTGGAACTACTTTCAGCTGTTAAGGTTCCAATATCTATACTTGGAGCTGAGATTGATCGGATGTCTCCACCTGAAGTTGTGAAACAATTTGAAGAGGCGTTGACTGCAAAGTATGAGGTAAGAAAATCCTTTCATCAGAATCATAACACCAAGACCTGATAGGAAAGATGCACTACTTGCAATTCTAGAGTTTAAAATGACAGTTGGTTTTATGGAATCACAGATCAAAAGTCATGTGAAGATATTCCCAAAAGTGTCGCATGGATGGACTGTGAGGTATGATGTTTCAGACGAAGAAGCTGTGAAGCCCGCTGAGGAGGCTCACAAAGACATGTTGGAGTGGTTCACGAACCATGTCAAGTGAATGGTATCATCTCTGTAGCACTATATATTGTCACTTTAAGATGAGAACAGTGTGGGTCTTATGATTTAAATAAGGGCTAGACTTTTTATGTAGCAATACTTGTTTGTAAATTTGTTCCTTGGATTAATGCAATGTTTGAACTTTGAGTATCTTTTTCTGTAATTTTAGAACAGAACAGAATGGAAGCTTAGTAGCTTATATTTCTTTGAAAAAGGGTGGGGCTGATGAAATATTAGCTGCTGTATCCATGAGATTAAGTTATGATGATGAGAGCAGAGAACAAATCCAGAGAGGCAAACTGCTCCTCTGTACACCCGCCTGCATCTTTAGGAAATGAAGCTAAAAGTTATAAGAAAAGTGAATTTACTTTTATCAGGATCGATATTAATTGGTTAGGTTTTTTTATTTGATTTTTATTTTAGTTAAAATCACCTTACGGCCTTATCCCACTTCCCCACTCCCTCAAGATTACTGAATGGTCTCCCCCAAAAAGTGCAATACTTGAAGTAAATGGCTTGTATTTAGTGATGAGGAGGGTGATGAATAATATTGTGATTATGGATTTTGAAGTATTTACCAAAATCAGGAGTGGGTTAAGGAGAGTGTCATCTTTCCTGATCAAATGTAGCCAGTTGACACGGCCTCTTCCTGCGTGCTTTTTCCACACTGGAGAGGTCTTGTTATATGGGTACGGACACCTGCCTTCTTATGGCATGAAAGTTGAAAGTTATAAGTAAATTCTTTATCAGAACCGATATTGACTAGTTATGATGAAAGCATGGTACTATTGAGATAGCATCAGAATGAAGGCAAGCGAATTATTTTACCGGAAAAGTGTTTATTTGCTATTCATAATGAGATTTTAGTCCCCTTTCACTGGTTATTAAGCTTCGTAGTTTTGGTGGTTTTACTGTGCGCATGGTATGGGAAATTAAAGCTTGTTTCACTGGCATTAGATAGCTATTGTATTATCGACCGATTTGTCTCTGTACAACTTTGAAACAATAAAATACTAATGGGTTGCCCATTTCTGTACTTGGAGCTGAGATTGATCGGATGTACATTTCCACCTGAGTCGTGAAACAATTTGCATAATGAGATGTTTTGAAGAATATTTGATTGGACGAAGAAGCTATGAAGGCTTCTGAAACTTCTGGAGCTGTTCTTGAACCATTGCAAGGGATAATTGTCTTTTGAGAAACAGTACTGTGTGGATCTTATGGTTAAATAAGCTCTTAACTTTTATAGCAATATTTGTACGTTTTCAAAATTATATTCCTTCGATTACTGCATTGATTGAATTTCAGTATGTATATCTCTGAATGGTGATATTATGCGCTTCATTCATGAGAATGGAGTCAATGGACTAATGGAGCGAGCATATTGTTTTTTTATATGCACGGTGTTTGGTAAATGGTAGAATTCTCAACTCTGTTTTTATTGTAGGTTCCACTTCTGCTAAGAATAAATTTTTTGTTATTTATGGATTTGACATTCTATGATTATTTTCTTAAACAGCAAACGAATCCACATCAATCAATTGATAATGGAATTTTTTCTTAAAACTAGCTCGGATGATATTGGTTCTTGAAGATGTCAAACAGGCAATATTAAATTGCACGATGAACATCTTAAACTCCTTATAAAAAAAGAGAATAGAAAATAGAAATGAGGCTTGCCCTCAAAAGTCTGCCATGACGTCTGAGGTGATGCACATTCATATTGACTAAACACAGGTCTGACCAAAATAGAATTCCCAAATGTTGCTGGAAGCTGTCTACTTTTCCAACAGTACTGCAAGCAGATCCCAGGTCAAACCTTTAGTTTTTCCTATAAATAGAGAAACGGAGTCTGTGTTTGCTCACTTTCTGATTCAGACATACAGAAAGAATGTCAGGCCCTGCGTGCTGCTCAAACCCTCCAGCCCTTAACCCAGCAAGTGGTTCCGGCCATGTTGAAAAGCTTGCTGGTCTGGACTCCTATGTCACTGGCTCTCCTGACTCCAAGCTTGCCGTTCTTCTCATTGCTGACATTTTTGGTACTCCCCTAAGTCCCTAACATATCAAATCTCTCTTTCTTTCTTTCCTTTTGATTTGGGTTGCTTTCCTTGTGTGTATTTGATTTGTGTTAGTTGTTTTGGTTTAAAGGGTACTGGCTTTTAGGGTTGATGGGTACTCTGTGTAGGTTTGATGGACTACTAATTTGAGTACTTGTTTGATGAGATCAGCTTTTGACATTTACCCTTTTGCTTTGCCATGCAGGCTATGAAGCTCCACTCTTGAGGTATGACTTATTCTCTTATCTGTTTTTCTTCAGTGAATTTCTTTGTTTTGCTTATAGTGTGATAAATAACTTCTCCGAATTGATATTTCCTGAATTTGAACCTTGCTGATTGAATTTGAACACTTGCTGGTTAAATTTGAATACTTGCTCATTAAATAGTTGACAACCATTACTCCATTAGTTTCAGATTGTTCAACAGATATAGCAACTGTCAAGTTCCTGCTTGTATAGTCGTTTTCCTGATGAAAATCAGCATCGGTTTTTTGTTTCAAAACTTAATTGAAATATAATGAGAATAGTTCATCCTTTTTTATCTTTGGACATCAGTCAATTGTGTTGACTCTAAACTGTAATGTTCATCCTTCTAGCTTTGAACATAGAAGATTTTTATTTCTTCTTCAAAATATCATTATCTAATGTGTTATTCAACTGTATGATTATGTGGTTTGCGTGTCTTCATAGTTTTATATACCGTTTAACTAATGCCACCTGGGCGCCTTCTGTTTAAAGGAAGCTCGCAGACAAAGTTGCAGCTGCTGGGTTCTTTGTTGTGGTACCTGATTTCTTTTATGGAGATGCTTTTCCTGGTGATGCCGGACCAGTTGGAAACTCTTCTGCTCTACCTATTTGGTTAAAGACACATTTACCGGTTGGTTCTTTTATTTTGATGCAGAAGTGCAGAACCATACATTCTTCTGTTTGTTTATTATCAAAGAGCTTTTGCAAGTATCTCCTGAGCTTCCGGAACTTAAATGAAATGTTCAGATACTAATTTTAAGATTCTCATTATGGGATGTTTTGAAGTTGAAAAATTGTGTGGATTCAGCTTGGCAGCCCCACTGTCACCAGTGTTTTACTGTATATGGTTTTTAACTGAGGCTGTTTCAACTCCTTATGACTATTTCTAAATATGAGGCTTTGTTATGTTAGTGTCTATGAAATTGCTATAACCAATTGTTGATCATTCAAACATTGTAAAAAAAAAAAATTTAGCTACTGAAATCATTTGTGTATTGATAGATCAAGGCATCTGAAGCTGCAAAACCATTACTTGAAGCCTTAAAGAGTAAAGGTGTTTCTGCAATTGGGGCTGTAGGCTTCTGTTGGGGAGGTGAGTTCTTCTTTTGTTTTGTTTTTGTTTTCTTGTAACTTCTATCACCAATCTGACATATGATATATCATATCAGTACATTGACATTGAATTATATGTTCTGTTCTCAGCCAAGGCTGCGGTTGAACTTGCAAAGTATGATGACCTTCTCCATGCTGCTGTCTTGTGCCATCCTTCATTCGTCACTGTGGACGATTTCAAGGGTAAGATTTCTGCATTAGTTATTCAAGAAATTTGTAACTAGTTAGAGTAATCCTTAATAACATATACTAGTGGAAGTGAGAAAATGAGGTACTGCAATCCTTAATTTGCATAAACAGAGACAATAGTAACACTGTCTTGGTTTATTCACTTAATGATATATTGCTGGATCTACTTTCAGCGGTTAAGGTTCCCATTTCTGTACTTGGAGCTGAGATTGATCCGATTTCGCCACCTGACGTCGTGAAACAATTTGAAGAGGTTTTAACTGCAAGACCTGAGGTAGGATTATCTTTCATCAAAACAAATCTTCAATAACATTAATGCATTCATGGATTTCAATCATGGCCATTCCCTGGTCCTTGTGATTGACTGTCATGGGTTATAGGCAAAACATAACCTTCAGAGAACTGGCTTGTAAGGGCCTTGTGCTCAAGAGGTTGTCCTTGGTCAGATGAAAATGCTTGGCTCCTTTAGACTAGGGTTTCAATAGACTTAAAATGATTGTTCTTGCTGTAACAGATCAAAAGCCATGTGAAGATATTCCCAAAAGTGCAACATGGGTGGACCGTGAGGTACAACGCTGAAGATGAGGCTGCTGTTAAGTGTGCTGAGGAGGCTCATCAAGACATACTGGATTGGTTCTTTAGCCATGTCAAATGAATCGTATCATCACTCAAGTTCTGTTTTATTGTCACTTATGATGGGGATGGGATCAATATCTGTACCCTATCTTATCGAATGCTTTTTGTTTTATGATGATTCAATAATGGATGTAGTAATGGATGTAGTACTGCTCAGACTGGTATGTAAATCTTTTTATGTACCAATATGTGTGTACATTGCTTATGTAAAGGTTTACAGTGAGTATTGAATGATGCTTGTAAAACTCCTAGAACTGATGTTTCCTGAGATGGTAAGACTTCAACTTATGCTCATTTAAGTTTGGTGATGCAGGTTGGTCTGTGGGGGTTATTGGTCAAAGTAGATTATCAATAAGGTAGTTTTTCTTTACTGCAATACAGAAATGAAGTAATGAAATAAAAAGGGTTAAATACTGTTTACTCCCTGAACTTTCAGGGAAAAAACAGTTTAGTCATTCTCTTTTTAATTTCACACGTTTACTCCCTCATCTCTCAATTTTAGACCAATAGGTCTATTCCATTACTCTCCGTTCAAAAACTTCGTTAAATTGCTGACGTGGCAGTCATTCCGCAGCGAAATGTCTATTATACCCTCACTTTTTTTTTTTCCTTAATTTATTAATTTTTCTCTTTTTTCTTTAATTTTTAATGTTTCTCTTTTTTATTTTCTTTTCTCTCTTTTTTGTCTTCTGCTTATCCATTTCTCTTCCTTCGTTCTCTCTCTTCTCCTCCACCTCCATCTTCATCACGAGCTCTATTGTTCAGAGCCTCCATAAGAGAATGCCCGCAAACCAGGGCGCCCTACCTGTCTCCCAGGCCTCCGGCCTCGACCAGGCTTCGGGTCTCCGGCGAAGGCTCTCATCCCTCTTCCTCAAGTTCCAGCCCATCTCCTCCCCGGCCACCACCTGGGCCCTGCAGCGGTCCAAGTCGGTCTCCTCCAAGGGCGAGTACGCCGCCATTAAGAGATGGTGGGACTGGGGATGAACTTAGGTCCTCTCCAGAAAGCCCATCTTCGCTCAGGATCTGGAGATGAACGAAGAGGAGACAAGATTCTTGGCTTTGACAACAGAGGCAGCTGGCGACAAGTCTTCTTCAAGGTCTAGGCCGAGCTTCGGAAGATCATGAGCTCCAACAACCTCACCACTCCTCCTCAAACTTATAGGCCGCTGGCGAAAAGGATTCAGGAGCCCAAAACACCACAGCCTCCGTAATTCAAATTTGGAATTGGAATCATACAAATGGGTCCTCTGAATCTTCACCCGAAAATCCATTTCTTGATCCAAATTGTTGTTTGATTCTTTTGTGGTTGATTTGGGGATTTAGGGTTTCAATTCGGGTTCTTTTGGATTGGGTCTCAATTTGAGTTTAGGGTAATGGTGTTTCTCGGAGAGCCTGCAATACTAGTGGAGGAGAAATTGGTCTGCAGAAGTGGAAATCATGATGGAGGCTCTGAACGATGTAGCTCGTGATGAAGATGGAGGTGGAGGAGAAGAGAGAGAATGAAGGAAGGGAAATGGATAAGCAGAAGATAAAAAAGAGAGAAAAGAAACTTAAAAAGAGAAAAATTAAAAATTAAAGAAAAAAGAGAAAAATTAATAAATTAAGGGAAAAAAAAGGAAATGAGGGTATAATAGACATTTCGCTGCGGAATGACTGCCACGTTAGCAATTTAACAGAGTTTTTGAACGGAGAGTAACGGAATGGACCTATTGGTCTAAAATTGAGAAATGAGGGAGTAAACGTGTGAAATTAAAAAGGGAGGGACTGAACTGTTTTTTCCCTGAAAGTTCAGGGAGTAAACAGTATTTAACCCAAATAAAAACATAACAAAAACATACAACTCAAGCTACTGGGCCATCCAACCAGAACTTGTTGATGTTATAAAAGTTCTGATTTTGGGCTTTACAGTGCTTGGATCAGAATATGGTGGCTAAGGCCACCTCTAACCCACTTGGACAAAGTGCTAATGGGGCAATTTTTAGCCTAATTCAACTCCAACCCAAGTTAAGAGCTAAAGTGCTAAATATTAGGGCTATAGGTGAGTTTAAAAGGCTAAATACGTCAGCAACAGTTAGTTGCTGAAGTCAGCTAGCCGTTGGGTTTTTTTTTTTTTTTTTTTAAATAGCCGTTGGTTTTTTTTTTTTTTAACTTTTACACTATAAATGCATATCACTTCAACATTCTTTTTCACATCTTCCTTCTACTTCCTCATATATATCTCTCTATTCTAAATCTTTCATTTTCTCCCTATTCTTAATCTCTCATTTATTTTACTTTTATCGAAAATGGCTAGTTCATCAAAAAAAAGTGTGAATTGGTCACCGTTGGAAGATGAAGCACTCACCGTTGCTTTCGTGAAAGTATCCCAAAATTCCGTCAACGGTACAAGTCAATCAGAAGATGGTCTTTGGGTCTTTGTGTTCCTTTTTAAATACTTTTGTCATGAATAAAATAAATATTAAAAATATTATTCCATTTCGAATTCAACTTTATTTCATTTTGAAATCAGCTTTATTCCATTTTGAAATTAGTTTTATTCCATTTCAAAATCAGCTAAAGATATTTTTAATTATCTTAAAAAAAAATACAACCGAAAAAATATTTTTTATCATAAAAATGATTTCAATTACTATAAGTCAATTGACTTTAAAAAATAAGAACATATATATAACATATCTAAAATGTTAAAATTGTTTAAGTAAATCCAAGTTGTGTGTGGCCCAAACTCTAGGTTACTTGACCTAGTGGTAATAGGGTTTTATAGAGAGAATCTCGAAGAATATCTTAGAGATATCCATTCATTGTATGATTACCTTTCCTTGTACAATTCAGATTCTATGCATTGTAATCCTCTATATAAAGAGACCCCTATTATTATCAATGAGAACACACAACAATTTTCTCTCAATTTCTGATTCCCTAAAACACGTTATCAGCACGAAGCCCTAACCCTGAAACAAATAGCCAAATCCTGATTCAAGAAGCTAAAAACCTTGAATCCGAATACAAAACCTTGAAGCCTTTTCTGCCTCCACCTCACACGTTGAAGCACTCGATCCCAGGATTCCAGAACCAGCGGCGCCACCCGAAGAACCGGCCGGAAACCTACCGAACCGGCCACCGGAAGCTCTATACAACTCGTAGCAAATATTCCACCGGTTCAGCATCTTCCGGATGTGATGCCCCGGAAATTCGTAATTATTTTCCGAGGATTTTCCGGAATTAATTTTATAACTATTGGACGGTTTCGTGGCTCGTGGATGGAGCGGAAGTGTTTCGGGCGAATAATTAATTGAAGAATATGGTATTAGGGGGTTGCCAAAGGTTGACTTTTTATTCGTAGGGATTCTCCGAAAACTTCCTTCACGAAAGTTGTAGAGCGCGTCGATACGAGTTCGTGGACATGTGGAACGCGAGAATCGGAATTCGTATGAGGAAGTTATGGCCATTGGAAGGAATTTCCATTTTTGTATAAATAGAAGTTTCCCAAGTTGGAAACTTGCTATTTTTCATTATTTCCGTTTCCGGAAATCCCTTCTCTCTCTCTTCTCTCTCGTTCGCACCTTCAGATTCGAAATTATCCGACTGACCCGACCCGGACCCGGTCGATCCGACCCGACTTTTCCGGCGGACTGCGGCTGTCTCCGGCGACGAAACTTTCCAGATAGCATCGTCTCCTCCGTCTGGTCGTCCCTCTGGTGTCCTCTAGCGCCGATTCTCCTCCACAGCGGCGCTACAAGGCGGTGCAGGTTGGTGTTTTCGGACCCGGCCGGAAAACACAACTCCGACGTCGGCAAGGCTTTGAGTTTCCTTAGTTGAGTTCAGAACAAGCTCGCCGATCGATCCTTGGTGGTTGTTTGGATCGATTCACGTGAAACTTCGATCAACTCAGTTGGGATCACTGTTCACGGCTTGTGAGGTAGTTTTCGATCCCTTAGGCTTGTTTTCTGACTTCGATCCTGTTATGAAAGTTCACAAGCATGCTTAGATGAAGCTTTTTGATGTTGGGAGTTTTGTGAAATAATGAGTTTTTGGCCGGCGGCGGTGCACCACCGTCTGTGGCGGTGTTCCGGCGGTGTTCCGGCCACTTAAGGAATTGGTTTTGGTATTATATATGTTCTACTCGTTGATACGAGCGTTTCGATATATAATATGCAAATTTTGGAGTTCGTATGGAATTGTTATGATTTTTGCAGTTTCATACCGATCGATTTATTCGATCCTTGAGGATTTGAGCGTCCGATCGACTTGTGGTTTGGTCACATCGATCGTGGACGTATTCCGAGGACTTTGGGAGGTCTCGGATGTGGTTTTGCCTCGATTGGCGCCACTTTGGGGGATTTTAGTTCAAAACAGGGGTTTCGGACTTAAAATTGGTTATGAATCGTTACTGATTTGAGATCATTGGTGAATAGGTGCTTCTAGAAGGTGAATTGGACGAGTTGTTGGTGATAGTGTACTAGTTCGGTTCTGTATAGAAGACGCAGCGGGATTCTGAGGTGAGTAATCTCACGAAGTTCATATCACGAACGGGTTGACCCTATTTCTTTGAGAGTTATTTAGTTAACTGCAAACTATGGATGGTGTTAGTGACATTTCTGAGTAGATGACTATGTGTGTGTATATATATATTATGGGATGTATATATATGCATACGTATTCATGTATTAGTTGTGGATTTGTGGAACAATATGCATGAGTGATGCTTTTTATTGTTTTGGGTTGTGGCTTTTGGAAAACAATTGGTGGGAAATGGTATTTCTATTGTTTTGAAAAGTGTTTGAGGATTTGAGAGTCACAGGTTGTGATTTCTCCTTTTGAATTGATTTAACATGTTGATCTGACGACCGGTGGTCTGAGGATTTGAGAGTCACAGGTTGTGATTTCTCCTTTTGAATTGATTTAACGTTTTGATCTGACGACCGGTGGTCGGAGGATTTGAGAGTCACAGGTTGTGATTTCTCCTTTTGATTTGATTTGACGTTTTGATCTGAGGGTCAGGTCGGCCTAAGGATCCGGGGTTGCAGGTTGCATCCTCATGGCAATATTATATCGTAAGATTGAACCTTGGCCGGGTGACAGGTTACGATTCAGTTAGAGCTCTAGTCTGTCTGCCATCGTACTTTAAGGATCTAAGTAGGTTACTTAAGACTCCTGGGTACATGTTTTGTCCAGGTTGGACCGATTTGTTGTTTTGTCCAGGTTGGACCGATTTGTTGTTTTATCTAGGTTGGATCGATTTATCATATTCTACTTGTTAGGTTAACAATGGGTATGATTTATTTGTGTTGATGTTTTGTCCAGGTTGGACCTATTTGCCGTTCTGTCCAGGTTGGACCTAATTATTGTTTTATCCAGGTTGGATCGATTTATCATATTTGAATTGTTAGGTTAACGATTTATATGATTTTGTCACGGTGTGACTTTCGTTGTTTCTTTTGGGAAAAGAGTATTGTTTTTGGAAGCATGGTATGTTTTCCTTATTCGCGAGTTGAAAGGTTTTCCTCGTTTTTGGCGTGAGTTGTGCATGTGTGGTTTGAGTTACTCATACGGGCTTGCAAAAGCTTACCGGGTTTGTTGTGTGGCAACCCGGTGCACCATTCCAACGGTGTAGGGGTTAATCCTGCAGGTTAGGATAATCGCGCTGAAGCTGAGGTAGCGCCTTTGCAGCTTTACGGTAGGAAGCCAATTTTGTGACTTTACCGTTATAAGGACTTCCGTTGTATAGTTACTCTGAGTAGCCTTTACGTTTTATTTTGTTGTTGACAATTTAATTCGTAAGCTTGTGTAATATATAACTCTTTGGAGCGAGTGTATATTAACTTTGGGGGTTCAGGGCATCAATATGTGTGTAAGTTAAGGGAAAAAGATTTCAGGTATTTCGTATTGATGACTGGACGTTCACGCATATATAATTATGAGGTTATATATATCGATTTTCATGTGTGTAAAATCAGGGGCGTGACACCGGATCTCCAATTTCCACAAAATTTTGGTACCAAAAGCCTCTTGATCTGAAGATTCAGAAACCGGAATAAAAAGTCCAAAAACTGGCCGGCTAATCATCCAGCAGAAAAACCGGCAGAAAAGAAAAGAAAAAGAAAAGAAAAAGAAAAGAAGAAGAAAGAAGCAGCCCAACCCAAAAGGAAGAAGTCAAAGCCCAAAGGCCCACTGACAAGGCCCACCGCCACGTCAGCTTCCAAGACCCACTGCCACGTCAGCATCAGACCCCACTACCACGTCAGCTCTAAGGGACCCACTACCGCGTCAGCATCAGGACCCCACTACCACGTCAGCAGCGGACCTAGAGCCACGTCAGCGACGGTCAGTGACCGGTCAACGCCAGTTGATCGATTCGGGTCAACTTTCAGGCGACTTTTCTGGCCACTTTCCTGCCAACTTTTTCGGCGACTTATTTCGAGGTATTTTTTTTTCTAAAAGTTCCCTTTTTAAAAGTTTTTACATTTAATTTCTCTTTTTTTTTTTCAGGGACTTGCAACCTCCCTTCTTCTACCGCCCTTTATTCATCATAGGGGAGACCAAATTAAGCCGAACTGTGGGGGTTCGTGCTCACTCCAAACTTAGAGCTTGTTGAGATCTCCAAACTTAGAGTTTGTAGAGAATTTATGATCGACCACTTACGTTATTGTTTCGATCTAATCCAATATCTCTTGGAATCGAATTTCTTGGAAGCGACTACGCTCGGAAATTCCTAATTTCTTGGAAGCGATTACGCTCAGAAATTTTATATGTTTTCGTGGTAGCCTATTTTGCTCTGAAACTAACCCTAATTTCTTGTTCTCTTTCAGGATGAGTAACCTGAACAAATTGGACTTTACTCCATTGGGAACAACTGGCTTTGGATATCACAGGTGGGTTCGTGATGTCCGCCAGCATCTCAAGGCTGATGGAATCCTGGATATAATTCTCGAGCCTAACCAGGACGTGCTAACTGTTGAGCAAGCTCCAGCTTTAGAAGCAAATAGACCAGCCTTAGAGGCAAATAAGGGGAAAGCCATCATCCTAATGACTCGTCATATGGATGATTCGCTCCAGTACAAGTGTATGAATGAAGAAGACCCCAGAAGACTGTGGGTCTCACTCGAAGAAAGATTTGGCAACATCCCTGACTCCCTGCTTCCTGACCTAGAAGTGAGGTGGCATAGCCTTCGTTTATGTGATTTCAAGTCAGTTCTTGACTACAACTCGGAAGTACTTCGCATTAAATCCTTAATGGAATTCTGTGGTAAAGAGGTCACAGATTCGATGTTGATTGAGAAGACTCTCTCTCTACCTTCCCCGTCTCTGCATTGATGGTTGCTAAGAAATATCGAATCGATGTTGCTGCAAGACGGATCACAAGGTTTCATAAGCTCATTGGAGCTATGAATGTCGCTGAAAAGCATGACAATATCCTTGTGAAGAACTATAATTCAAGATCCGTACAAATAGAGCATATTCTGGAATCCAATTATAGTCGCGCCCCTAAGAGAAGGCGCCAAGAGCGAAACCCTAACCTTAGGGATACTTCTGGATGTTCTGGTCTATATAATAGCTCTACTTGGGAAGGTAACCGCCAAAATAGGCGAACACTGAACTGAAGAGGTCAATGTAGAAAGAGAGAAGGAGGCAACGCCTCTGGCCATGTTGGTGGCACCACCAGCACTAAGAGCCATCTAAATGAATCTTTCAAAGCGCCTCAATTAATGGAGTTTGAGCAAAGAGATGTATGTTCTCGATGTGGAGTGTCTAATCATTGGGCACACATTTGTAGAGCTCGTGAAGAAATTGTCACCGCCTACAAAGCATATTGTGAAGCAAGAGAAGCTCACTATGTGGAATAAGTAGATCAAGAAGATGATCTAGAGTGAAGGGTTGAAGACTACAAATCTGGCTGGGATCAATAGATCACTAATTCTGTTTAAGTCTTTATTTTTCCAAGAGATATGTAATAGGCAATTGCCATATATTTTTGTAGTACATGCCAATGGTTTAGTTTTTCTTCAAAGTAGGCTCACCCAAAGTAAGTGTGATGTCTAGGAAGGTTATGAGATTAGTGGTACTTAAGCGAGCCTTGCTCCACTGACATCTCTCTACTCACCTGGTCACATTTATTTTGGAATTACCGAAAGAAGTTAGACGACTACCATTGTTTTGCATTTGCTATCATTTTGGATTAGATTTTCTTTGGTCAAAGAGACAATGATGTAACTCCGTTGGCTTATGAATAAAATTTCGAGTTCTTCTCATGATGACTCAATTTTGATTCTGAGCATATTACTTTTGTGACTATGATGGCTGGGTAGAGGTGGTAAACGGGCCGGCCCGGCCCAGCCCAGCCCATTTTAAGCGGGCCTAGTCGTGCTTCGTGCCGTGCTTGGGCCGACCCATTTATTATCGTGCCGGGCTTGTGCCGGCTCATTTACTTAAACATTAAGCCCGACCCGGCCCATGGCCCGAGCTCATATCGTGCCGGGCTGTGCTCGTGCCGGGTCAATAACGGGCGTGCTCGTGCCTACCCACTATAAAGCACGATTTTAAAATCTTAATTTGAACAAATAAAAATTAATTTTATTTAACTATTTAGAAAATTAAAATAAATTAAGTTCTACAACGTTTTTCTTAATCTTAGTTTTTTAAGATTAGATTTCTAATAATTTTTTATATTCCACTATAAGAAAGAAAAAAAAAACTCAAAATATATTGTTTTTAGTATATTATTGTGAGATTAATCTTTATTAATATAATGAAGATTTAGTATCTATTATTCTTTCCTTCATTCTATAGTTGTATTATTATGAGATTAGTCTTTATTAATAAACATATATTTAATATTTAGAAAAAATACTTATGTCAAAACAAGGATATAATTTTTTGTTTCATTATTTTGACAATATAAAAGAAAGCATTGGTGGAATTGTCATGAGATTTTAAATAAAAATGTCTCATATTCAAATCTTATTATTGTAGTTTTTTAATATTTTTAAAAACAAAATGAAATTTTGTGTTTGTAACGGGCCGGCCCACAATATGTCGTGCTCGGGCCGGGCCGGGCCAATGGGCCAATATTCTTAGGCCCAGCCCGACCCGTTATTCTAACGTGCTCGGGTCGTGCCTGGCCACTAACGGGCTTGGGCTGTGCCGGGCCGCTTTTAAGCGTGCCGTGCTCGTGCTTAGTGGCCCGTTTGCCACCTCTATGGCTGGGTCATCAATATTAATTCAAGGACATGGAATAGCCCAAGTTCCACCAGCCAAATGGCACCTTGATTACTGTTGCAAAAACTCTCTATGCTCTGAGGGTAAATCGCACCTATGAATTGCCAATGGATTCCATGCGAAAACGCATGTAGAGAACGGAAATGAGTTCCTTTGCAATACCTCTAATGATTGCGAATAAAAGCACATCTTAGAGAAGTTTATGTGTCTCTCTAGTGGACTTTATGTCACTATTCAAGTTATTAAATCCAATAAAGTTATGAGAGAAGATCTCTTGGATTTAGATACATATTGGCTTTGTCACGACAGGATAGGTCATCCTAGTCATGATATGATGATCCGTCTACTAAAGACTTCACATGGACATCTTTTCTATCGAGCGAAATGAAGCATGAATCAAAAGTTGATCTCTGGACTAAGTGTGACCGACGCTGCTGCCTAGGGCATCGCCTCCGTCCACCACCAGCCTAAGGCTGGCACAGTCCCTATCCATGACACCATGGATAGCGTCCATCATGGTGATGGCGCCCTAGGTGATGTTGCAATCACCAACTTGCTTCAAATAGTGTTTGAGACGCTCAGGTCTAACCAAAAATTCTCATTGGTTGCTTCTAAAGCCTCTCGCTCGTTTTACAAAGCCTGTTCCTTAGGGAAATTAGGACTGAGACCGTCCTATGCAAAGGATATAAAAATACTCTTTCTATTCTTACATAGAATCCATAGGGATTCTATGGACTATTTCAACCAACTTGCGGACGTTTAAATATCTAATGATGTTGGTTAACACTCAAGCACGCTGGTCACGTGTTGTGCCATTGTTCACCTGTAACAGCTGCTTATTCTACGCTCCTAGCACATACCATATAACAACGAGCTCACTCCCCGGATCATCCTATTCGGTCAATTGGACTTGACGATGCTAGAGAGTTTACATCGAAGACTTTCAATGGTTATTGTATTAGGACTAATGTTGGACATTATATTCCTGTGAACACACCCAAATGGTCTCGCGGAAATGACTACGATGGTAGCTCGGACATTGGTAATGCGCACCAATTTCCATATATCTTCTTAGGGTGATGCAATATCGCATGCAACTATGCTAATTAGTCTACGATCTACCACCACTCAACCTACCTTTGCGTTACAGCTAGTGACTGGGTACAAGTATCGTACTTACGCACATTTGAGTGAGTCATTTATGTTCCAATTATGACAGGTCCTTATAGACGAATGGGTAACGACGTTGGACTTGAGACTCCAACAATCGCCCGCCACTTAATGCTCTTGCATGGCGATCTCCTTACTGCTAGATTTGCTGATGTCACTTTGATGAGACATTTTTCCCGTCGTTAGGGGGAAATAAGAACACAGATGTTCAGCAGGAATAACAGGAATTGTCGTGGCCTGTCCCTACTATGTCTCATCTTGATCCCTGTTAAAGTGATGAGATCACACAAATATGCTGCAAACATGCCTGCAAGGAAGTACGTCCATACGAGAGGAAGTAGTGCCACCCTACACGGAGGTAGGCATGGCGCCAATACCAAAGAGAGTGGCACTCTGGCGATATAGGCCATGGCCCCAGCTAGGATGCGTGGGAGGCCCGTGAGTTCGAAGGATACTTTGGCACATTCCAATCCTTTGAGACTCAAAATCCGTCTCATGAGAATCTTCCGGGTTATGGTTATCGTTGGGGGACGCCTCAACGTCAGAACCTATTCCTGAGAATATAGAGCTCTATGAAAATTACACTAGTGTACATGAGAAGTGGGATATAAACTCCATCATAATTGATGTTGTAGTCGCGCATTTCGTTGCACATGAGTTTGTTGAGTTCGATGATATCGAACCACGCTTCATTGATGAATGAATGCCAACGTAGAGAGATTTGGCCTAAATGGAAAGATGCGATCCAGGTTAAGATACATTCTCTAACGAAGAGGAAGGTTTTCGAGCTAGTGATGCCAACACCTCCTAACATAAAACCTATTGACTAATGGGTATTTGTTAGAAAGCGTAATGAGAAAAAGATATGGCAATCTCGCCTTATGGTGCAAGGCTTCTCACAAAACGCCCTGGAATCAACTACGATGAGACATATTCACTCGTAATGGATGTCATTGCACTTCACTACCCTGTCAGTTTGGTAATTTCCGAATAACTAAATATGCAGCTTACAAATGTGGTCACTACGTATCTCTATAGGGATCTAGATACGGAATATACATGAAGGTTCATGGTGAACTTCATCTACCCAAGTCAAGTGGCTCTAGACCACGGAACGCATTTACAATAAGATTGAAACGCTCACTAAAGTGACTACTTGATTGGGAAGGGATATGCCCACGCGTTTCTATAACAAGTTTCGGATTTCATCGCGGTTCATGTTGGACATGATCTTCATTAGAAGCCCTTAAAGAGTTAAGGGAAACCGCTGAACATTTCAAATCCGACTTTGAGATGAAGGATTTTGGGAGAACACGATTATGTCTCAGGTTGGAACTTGAGCATCGTGTCAATAGATGCTTAGGCATTTTGACAAGGTCAAACCTTCAAGCACCCTCCTGATCGTCCGTAGTCTTGATCGTGAAAAGGATCCTCTTTGTCGAAAGGATGATGACGAAAATGTGCTAGAGGTTGAAGTGCCTTACTTAGTACAATAGGCGCATTATTGTACTTAGCTCAATGCACAAGACCAGACATCTAATTTACAGTGAACTTGTTAGCTAAGGTATAGCTCTGCGCCAACGCAACGCCATTTGATTGGTGTAAAAGATATCTTTCGGTACTTGAGATGTACGATTGATATGAGCTCGTTCTATCCCTACAGAGAGATGATGGATTCAGACCCATCACACACCAGGAACGCCGCCAACACTAGCCTGCGTCTACTATCCCCATCCTAAAATGACATAAGTGTTTTGGAAGGTTTTGCTGATGTTGGGTATCTTTCTGACCCATACAATGGTCATTCTCAAACTAGTTAAGTGTTCACCATGGGAAAAGACAGTGATATCTTGGTGGTCTACATAACAGACCTTAGTCGCTATATCTTCGAATAATGCAGAGATTCTTGCTCTTCACGAAATGGTTTGTGAATGTATATGGATTGGATCCATAATCACGCATGTTCGAACAATTGTGGTTTGAAGTCTACCACAGATGAGCCTACGGGCATTTAGGATAATGCTGCTTGCTTTGAACAAATGAAGCAAATGCTACATCAAAAGCAACAACACCAAGTATAATCAGCAATAACAAACTCTCCTCAAGATCAAAGTGAACTAGGTTTGATCTGAGGACATTATGGCAGACTTGCTCACTAAGTCATTGCCTAAATTCCACTTTCGAGAAACATGTTGGTAGCATCGTTTGCGGAAGTTATCCGAACTCCAATGACCGTATTCGTCAGGGGAAGATGCAGACATCAGGGGGAGGTGTCTACATGTATGGTCTCAAAATGTGAAGGGTGTGTTGTGCTCTTTTTCCCCTTCGACCGAGGTTATTTTTGTCCCACTGGGTTTTTGTTACTCGGCAAGGTTTTTAATGAGGCAACGAGAGGAGCACCACATTTAGGCGACACAAGGGGGAGTGTTTAAGTAAATCCAAATTGTGTCTGGCCCAAACTCTAGGTTACTTGACCTAGTGGTAATAGGGTTTTATAGAGAGAATCTCGGAGAATATCTTAGAGATATCCATTCATTGTGTGATTACCTTTCTTTGTACAATTCAGATTCTATGCATTGTAATCCTCTATATAAAGAGGCCCATATTATCAATGAGAACACACATCAGTTTTCTCTAATTTCTGATTCCCTAAAACAAAAATATATTTTAGGGCTATAATTTAGTCTTGACGGGTTGGAGACGGTTGATGTCAGATCAATGAATAGTACAGAATTCAGGGCTAAAATTTAGCCTCAGGGCTATTTTTAGCCCTTTCGGTTGGAGATGGCCTAAGAGGTTTATCACGGCACCAAATGTGGGTGAAAACAGTGTGGTGAATTACTTATGATAAATTAGCATGCTATCACATTGAAAAAGATGATTATTAAACAGTGTGGTGAATTACTTATGATAAATTAGTATATATAAAAGATGATTATTGAAAAAGAAATTAACAAAATGATGAATCTTCTATGAAATCTCACTGAAAAATGACTGTAATATCACTCTAATATCAAATTCAACATTAATCTGTCTCAGTTCACTTATATCTATATTAGAGGGACAAGTAATGCTATGGTTAGACGTTTCATGCTAATTATGTGGATAACTCACTTATATCATATCCATATACACCAACAAAGAAAGATCCCACCAGCAAATCTTGCGGAGGCTGGGGAGTTGTAGTCATTCATCTAGCTGTTGATTTGTTTTTCACTTCGGCTTCCATCTTGCTTTTGTTTAGTTTAACATCGACAGTGTCATGCACCGTTTGCTTCCCTATAGACATGTCTAAGTGAAACGAATTGAAATCTTGCTATTAATACCTGCAATCATTCAAAATAACACTCACCTCAGACAAATCTTCATCTTCCCGTGTCAAGGCATGTAGTACTATAAAACTAGCTCCTTCAAATTCCACTTCGCTCCATTGCTCATGTACGGCTATAAGTAATCCAGCTAGACACGCGACTTTTTCTGGAGGAGTTGGAAATAAATGATTGTCCCAATCTAGAGTCAATCCGAATCACACAAGGCATCGTATATCTTCGTTAATTGAAGATCTACAATTGTAAGGGATTATCAAGCCTAGAGGTTGGGTTCGATTATTACACCTCTCTTCAAGAGTTGCTCATACGTCATTGCCTTAATGTGATGACAATTCCAATCGCAAAGGGCATGCTTCTCTCCAGATATTGATTATCTTAGTGTGTTCGAGAGTATCAAGCCTAGGAAGTGGGCTCAACTACTACACCTCTCTTTAGGAGTTGTATATAAGTTATACACTTATTTATTATATTTATTTATTACATTTTTCTCTATCCTATTTTTACATCCTATATATATATAGTTATTATCACAAATGGTATATGAAGTTATCCTTTATCTTCTCGATGGTATCTAAACTTCAATTAATCACAACCAGTAATCGAACTTTCTAATCTCATTTCAAATTGTACCTATCACTAGCTTCCATTAATGTTCCGTTAAAAGCTGATATGTGCAGACCACATGACCTATATTCAAGAATAGCTTGACGAAAATACCCATTTAAATAATTTTGTTTACTAGATATTTTGATCAATTAAACTTTTTTTTTTTTGGACAAACTATAAAACATTTAAAGCCAGAAACTTATCAAAACTTTCGTAAGTCTTTTTTTCCTTTTATTCATATTTTTAATTGAAGTTGAAAGCTTTTCTTTTTGATAGTCTCATTTTTTATAGCCACAATATAAGTGAAAATAAGTGATATTATAAAAAAATAAAAAATAAAAAGTAACTTTACAAATTTATCCTTGAAAAATGAATCATATGTCAGTTTTTAACAAAACATTAACGGAGTTAGTGAAAGGTACTATTTGAAATGAAATCGAAAAGTTCAGGTACTAGTTGTGAATAAAATTGAAGCTCCGGTACCATCGATAAAATAGAAGGTAAGTTCAGATACTATTTGTGATAATAACCCATATATAAGCTCTCACACACACACATATAAAATAAAACCTAATCACCACTAGGAGTAAAATATTTATTATATTTAGGAAAATTTTATTAACGCATCCCCAAATTCTTAATACACACCTCTCAAAATTTTATGCTAACTTTTCCCCAAATTTTTC
This sequence comes from Rosa chinensis, assembly GCF_002994745.2. Classification (NCBI taxonomy): domain Eukaryota; kingdom Viridiplantae; phylum Streptophyta; class Magnoliopsida; order Rosales; family Rosaceae; genus Rosa; species Rosa chinensis. Next base: position 44,174,107 of record NC_037091.1, read on the forward strand.
TCTTTTACCCTCCATCTCTTTTCTAGTTTTCTCCTCTTAATTTCTTCTCTCTACCGGTCTGCCGTCTCTACCTCGACCATATCTTCTCTCTCCAACATTCTCTATTTGTACTACAACCAGCACCACCTAAATCACATATATTAATTAGTAAATTAGCATATGCAGTGATCAATCATTGCAATCGAAAACAAAAGATGGATAGTGATTCGAATTGTGCATAATTGTTTTTTATTGTTTCCTTTCCGCTCTTATGCGCATAATAGTTATGGGTGGCATATGAGGTAAAATCTCTAAGCTGTGATGTATTTGGATTGGTTTGGGAGACACATATGCAAATCTCAAAGAAATACTTTGAATAATTTGGTCGTCTTTCAGCATCTTGCTGTCGAACAAGTGAACATAGAAGTTAATATTTTTTCTTGAATAAGTTGGAAAGTGGGGCTAATAAAGGAATTTGAAAATTGACAAAAATGTGGGATGTGTATTAGCAATTTGGGATTTGCAAATAAAATTACTCTTATATTTATAGGATAAACAAAAGTCTATATACATTATATGCAACTACACAATTACCCCAAGGTTAAAGAAAAGTAAATCTCTCATTTTTGTCAACCATTCCAACTTTATTAATTTTACTTATAGTGTTGAACATCTTTTGAGCATCTTCATCAAACTAAGAAACTAAAATATATAGTTATATGTTTAATAAACTTTCTCCAGCAATATTAGTTATTTCAAATATTTTCTCACATAATAAATTGTCGTCTCAATAAATGCAAAGAAATAGGAGATGGAAATAAAATATGTAAAATTCATAGCTAAATGCAGCTACTCATTTACCAAAAGTTATATTTAATTTTCATTTAAGTACTTTGTTAGAGATGTTATTAGCTTATTTTTATAGTTCTTATTGTATTGATACCAATGTAGTAGAAGAATCTGCTACTACAAGGGATTTTGGAGGAGAAGACAAGTAAGGCTTTGGTGGCATCTACAAGAACTCAACACTCTCTTCCAACATTTCTATGACTCGTTTCATGGATGGTCGGTTTGAAGGGTCGGTTTGTATGCACTACAAGCTCACGATTATCATCTTCCTTGCTCTGACTTTGTCCTCCTCATTCATGATGCTCTGCAGGCCAAGTTCTAGATCCAATTCAAGAAACATGTAAATCCAGTGTGAAAATTATATCTCACTTGTATCTTCAACTTCAACAATGATGTTCTTTATTCTCCCAACAGTCTCTGAGAGTATCATTCCATAACTATACATGTTAATGTTAGAAGTACAGGAAAACAATGGTCAATGTTGGTTGTTGCCCATCTAAATGTTTTTCTTAGAGCTATTGTGAGCTATATATGCTAGTTGCATATAGCTGGACAGTTTTCTTTAAGCTTCTGATTGTATCTTTAAGGCATTCATGTATACATAAGTTAAGTGAACTTGTATAAGTTGTGCTATAGATAAAGTTTTAATGCTTATCTGGTCTTTAGTTGTAAGGTGCCTAAATAAAGCAACAATATGTTTAATATTTGGGAATATTAAGCCCGGTTTTTGAAATAAATATTAAAAGGCAACAATAAGAAAACACAGCCAGCCATTGGAACCTCATTCCAAGAGAAAAATGATTTCACGGAAAGATGCAAATTTTTTTGAAGGGATTAGGCTGTGTTAGATATAATTGAAACCTTGACCAACTCCAACAATCAAAAAAATATCCCTTCAATGATGGGTATTGTAGGATTGGGAGGCCTAGGTAAAACAACTTTGGCTCGCTCAGTTACCAAGCAACTGAAAGAAGGTGAAATGAAAAAGTACTTTGATACAATGCTTTGGGTGTACGTATCTAATACTTTTCATGTCAATTCAATTTTACGTCGAATGCTGGAATCATGTGATGCTACGGGGACAAATTTTTAAAGTCGGGAAGCATTGATTGGAAGCCTCCAGTAGAAGTTGGAACAGAAAAGGTATTTTCTTGTACTTGATGACGTTTGAAATGAGGATGCTAATAAGTGGAATGATTTGAAGATTTGTTTGTTGCAACTAAATTCTACCAAAGGAAGCTCTATGATTGTCACCACCCGTAGATCCAATGTTACATCAATCATGGAAGCACTTCTTAGGTGGAATTTAGAAACTTTATCGGATGATGAATGTTGGTCCATATTGAAGGATAGAGCATTTGCAAATCCTAATGCTTTGATAGCTTCAAAACCATATGAAATAAGAAGGGACATAGCCAAAAAGTGTGCTGGTTTTCCATTGGTAGCGAAGGTACGATATTTTCACATTAATTATTATTTGTTTTAATGTGTAGATGAACTATTTGATATGTATATAGTTAGTATAGATGATATATATAGTCAGTGTAGATGATATGTATAGATAAAGTACAAGTAAAGTTTGAAACTCATATAACTGTATGTTTTGCAAAGCTTGATGAGTTCTAGGAAGGGAGCTTTTAATAATTAATATACACCCAATTTTTCTAAGATGTAATGGATAAAACCCAAATTTTTTTTATTTTTTTCAATATACACCCAAAATATGTCAACTAGAACAAATATTATGTCTTATCTTTTCTAAATTTACACAAATTGCCACAACTCAAATATAACATCAACATAATAAATGAGTATAATTAACCTATGCTTTTAAATACCTTGATTATGGGTTTCTATTGTATGCAAAATAATTTAGGCAAAATAGCTAAATTACCCCCTAATTTTTCCGATAGCTGCCAGTTTACCCGTTGACATTTCAATTTTGATTTTTCACACCCTAACTTTTCTAACTCTTGCTTATTCACACCCTACCATTAACTTTTAGATTTTCCATCTAATTTTTCAGTTAACTTGCTGGGCGTTTTCGTCTTTCCAATTGTCACCCAAAAAACAAAAAAAAAACTAAACAAACCAATTGTTCAAGAATATCAATACGTACAAATGAGGGTAATTTGGCGGCTATGGAAAAAGTTAGGGGGTAATCTGGCAGCTATGAGAAAAGTTAGGGGGTACAAATGTATCATTTGTACGTATTGATATTCTTGAACAATTGGTTTGTTTAGTTTTTTTGTTTTTTGGGTGACAATTGGAAAGACGAAAACGTCGAGCAAGTTAATGGAAAAATTAGATAGAAAATCTAAAAGTTAACAGTAGGGTGTGAATAGGCAAGAGTTAGAAAATTTAGGGTGTGAAAAATCAAAATTGAAATGTCAGCGGGTAATTTGGCTGTTTTGCCAATATTTTACTATATTAATTAATTTTAGTATTACTATGAATTCTTATTGTGAGAATCATAGAATTTTGATATATTTTTTTATGAAAAGATTAGGTGAAAGAGAATTTATTCAACTTTTTTTTTTTTGGCATTACGGACCTTCTATTCAAGATATGTGTGTGTGTGTGTGTATTATTTTTTGTAGTTTTCTACTTACATACCTGTGAGAATCGTACGTGTGTATTTGATTCTCTTAAATTATATTTTCTAGTTACCTTATTGCATATATGTAATATGTATATATGTTGTCTATTTTTTCTATATGTATAAGCTAAAATCCTAAAAATAAGGTATGTAGGTTATTTCAAACTACAACCTAAAAGTTTTGTATAAATAACATACCTGAAATATTTCTAGTTAATTGTGAGCGTCCCGGTCAGACCGGGTAAAAGATCTTTAATGGTTTCCCTTAGCTTAGATAGGTAGTTTGGATTTTATGGCTGGATTATATAAGTTTTTGTAGACTCTAGTATTTGATTGTTGATATAATGAATTCAAATTCTAATTCAAAAAAAAAAAAGTTAGTCCGTAAATTTATATCTCTTACTTTAAATCTCGACTTATTTATGCCTACAATATAAGAAAACTAACTCCTAAATTTATATCTCTTTCTTAAGTGCATATCTCGATTATAGTATTAAAAGATCATTGATCTATAAAGGTATATCTCTTACTTAAGTATGTATCTCTTACTTTTTTTTTTTGAAAGAAATGTGGATTTCATTAAAATGCATGCCAGGATGGTCATTACATATCTTTCTACTGTCTTCAACTAGACAGATCAAGAAGTTGTAGTAGGAGAACTACTGTGATACATAGAAGATAAATCATCTATATTCGAACTAATCGCTTACTTTTTAAAAGTGAGTCTATGAACTATGGAGAATTGTAAGACATAGTATATAGGCCCCTAACACACCTGCCTTTATTTTCCCTTACCCTCCAAGCTAGAGCTAGTGGGTTTACTTGAGTACAGGAAAAAAAAAAAAGATCTACCTATAATAGAACAAGGTTAATTCCTAAATTTATATCTCTTACTTAGTTTATACATATATTTTAGCTAGAATGTTTTGATGCACTTTTTTCTTACCTTCCAGTTAGGTTGATTTTGCATCTCTATTTACTAATTTTATAATACTAATAATATTTTAAATTATTATAGGTTCATCATGGGTTCAAAATTTAAATTGAAAAAGTAAATGCTTAAACGCAATTAATTTGTGTTTATATTTAACTCAAAGGGTAAAATGGGCATGAACATATAATGAAAAAAGTCAATGGATCTAGATTGATGATAAAATTACCTATGGACTGCATACAATATGAGGGAATAAAATTGGACCTAGCTATATCCAAAAATCTCTTTAAAAAAAAAAAGTCACATTAGGTGGTGGGGAGTTCCTCAAGCATTGGGAGGACAATTTCTCCACTCCAAGAAATATCCAAACCAGTGCTTAAGGCGTATTGGGCTAAATTATGAAAAACTTTATTTGCTTTTCTACACACATAGTGAAAAAGCAACCTTGCAAGGAAGATAAAGAGTAAGATATGTCATCTTTAACCTTCCAAGCTTTGAAGTATCATCACCATCTACCTGAATTGCTTGAGCAAATTCCAGGCAATCCGATTTGAAAACTACTAGAGCTAAGTGAAACTGCTCAACCGAATGACAAGCCAAATGACTTGCAAAGTTTTTGTGGGTGTGGTCAACTACCACTAAACCTGCAATTAAGGTAATTAATTACGCAGTTAGTGTGGCGATAAATGTCGGTCATAAAAGCGGCGATTATTACGGCTTTAACTGCAATAATAACTACGCGCAATGATTACAACAGTGAATGCGCGATGAATGACCGTCGTAAATGTGTCATGATTAACCGTCGTTAATACAGCAATGATTATCATCATAGTGAGAAATAAATGCGTCCATAAAAGCTGGAATAACGGCAGCTTGTCCCCCAAGTCAGTCATTGCCTTTATAAAGGTGGCCAGACATCAAGGTGATCCACCCCATTCCGACTCTTTCTACTCCACTCGACTAAGAAATGTACTGACTTATGCATCAAAGGACTTCATGCAGGTACCCCCATCCTCTTTGTGATAACGGTCAAACTTCTGAGTCAACGCTCTAATGAAGCTTCTCGATTGTTCTCGGTCAGCTCTCGCTCTAATCTGCATTCATTGGTGAGTCAAAATTATCTTCAGAATTTTTCGTCACCAACAAGTGGCACTGTATGTGGGAAACACTTTTTCCTAAAAAGTGATGGCGGGAGCTGCACCTCAAGACATCTCATTTTTGTCACTAAGGATTGGGACTGATGGAATATAAACCCTGAACGGAGGTGGTTTGAATCTAGTTGGGGATCTAAAATTCATCTGGAGCAATAGAGAAGGTATGATGATATCATGACTTTGTCTTGACAAAAAGATCAATATTACTCGACAAAAATCAGGTGAGAATAAAATTATTTTGTGATTTTTTATGCATGTTGATTTTCCCATTCAAGAGACCGTCGAAATTCTTTTTGTTGCATTCCTCTCATGAATAATGTTGTCAAGACTGGTTTCTTGAGTAGGTTTGATTCGTATGAGTTGGTTCCTCAAGTAGGACAATTTCCTTAAAGCTTCGAGACTGGTTCCTCCTTGAGTAGGACAGTTGCATTTGATTCGTAGGAGCTAGTTCCTCGAGTAGAACAATTGCGTTTAATTCATAGGGGTTGGTTCCTTGAGAAGGACAGTTGGGTTTAGTTCGTATCAGTTGGTTCCTCGAGTAGGACAGTTGCGTTTGATTTGTAGGAGCTGGTTCCTCGAGTACGACATTTCCCTTTAAGCTTTGAGACTGGTTCCTCGGGTAGGACAGTTACGTTTGATTCATATGAGTTGGTTCCTCAAGTAGTGCAGTCATAGGGCTTGGTTCATCTCATATGGTTCAATTACTCGCTGTTAATATCGCTGAATGTCTTTGTTTTATATATGGTTGAATGTATTTATTCCTGGTAGGGACATGTGAATATTACACATTTAATTGCCTAATTCTCCTAACAAATTCGTGATGAGTAACTCGAGTGTGACAGGTTGTTAAAACTAATAGCTTTCCCTTCCCGTGCCCGTATTTGAGTACACACGGCAAGGGAATAAGGGGGCATTGTGGGAGTAGTCAACCATTTTTGACATGCAATTATGACAAATAGTCGGCTATGAGTGCGGAAATAAATACGGAAATAATTGCAGTAATAAGTGTAGAATTGATGACACCCATTAATGTAATATTGATTGCGGCTATTAGTGTAATACCTTGAAAAATTCGTTATTAATTTCTAATGGTTTCCGGGAATTAATTAAGTGTTCGTTTGAGCTATTTTGTGGTTCGAAGGTGGAGTGAATAGCATTTCGAACAATTATTCGCTCGGAATGCTTCGTCTCAAGAGTTGACTTTTTATACTTTTGGATTCTGTGAAAACTTCCTTCACAAAAGTTGCAGAGCGTGTCGATACGAGTTCGTGGACATGTGGAACGCGAAAATCGGTGTTCGTATGAAGAAGTTATGGCCATTGGAAAAAGTTTCCTTTTTGGTATATATGAGATTTTTCCGAAAAATCAGAGTTTCCATTTTGGGAAACTTTTCTCTCTCTCCGGTCCCGACCCCCGTTTCTCCCTCTCTCCTTCGCAGGCTTGGTTCTCCCTCCTCCGGCCACCATAAGACACGATTCAAAGTGGGTTCTCTTCGCCTCAATCCCCTCTTGAGGTCTGTGGAAGAATTGGAGCATGAAACGAGCTGTGGAGGGCGATGCAAGGCCGAGAAGTTTGGCGGCGGAGCTGCGTCGGACCCAGATGTGAACTTTCGATTCCGGCCATCATAGCCGATGTTTCTTGAGGGCTTTTGGAGCCCAGAGGACGTAGATGCTTCTCCCAAGGTGGCTTGCAACAATTCAACCTGTGGAGCTCGAATTTGGAAGATTGGGAATCTAGGGTTCATCAGTTTTCAAAACTTGCGAGGTAAATTCCGGCCAAATGGCTTTGATTCAGCCTTTTTGCTAGTTGTGAAAGTTTCAATTGGAGTTGAGATGAAAAACTTTGGTGTTGGAAGTTTTGCCAAATTCCGACTTTGGGTTGGTGGCTGTGCTGCCACTGTGGTGGTGTTTTCCGGTGGTTTCCGGCCACCTCAGCGATGGTTTCTGTTCCTGATTTCGATCTACTCGTCGATACGAGCATTTCGATATACAATACATAATTTTGGAGATCGTATGAGCATGTTAGGGTTTTTGTGATTTCGATAGTTTCGATTATCGATCCGTGAGGATTCGGCCGTTCGATCGACTTGTAGTTTTGTTTTATTGATCGTAGAAGTGTTCCGGAGACTTTAGGTGGTCTTGGATCGTCGTATAATTGTGTTTTGTGAATTGTGTGATTTGTGTTGTATTGAATGTGACATTGATATGATTAGGTGATTAACGGAATTGTGTGAACGGAGTATGGATGATTTTGTGGTTGTCTTGGTTTGTGTGAAGACGCAGCATGATTTGGAGGTGAGTAAATCTCACGAGGTTCATTTATGAACGGAGTTACTTTATTTTCCGAAGTAATGGTTAAATTGTGAATTGTTTTTCATAAATAAATATTTGTTTTAAAATTATATGAACTTGATCGTCAACGGTAGAAAGGAATTTTCTCTTGGGATGGATTCCCAAGGAGATAATTGGGAGGCATGTAGGAGTGGTCAACTACCATTAAACCTACAATTAAGGCAATTAATTCCGTAGTTAGTATGGCGATAAATGTAGGTCATAAAAGCGGCGATTATTACCAATTTAATTACGATAATAATTACATGCAATGATTACGACTATAAATGCGCGATGAGTGACCGTCATAAATGTGTCATGATTAACCGTCGTTAATGCAGCAATGATTATCATCATAAGCGAGTAAATAAAAGAGTCCATAAAAGCTGGAATAACGGTGGCTTTTCCCCTAAGTAAATCATCACCTATATAAAGACGGCCCGACGTCAAGGTAATCCACCCCATTCCAACTCTTTCTACTCCACTCGTCTAAGAAATGTATTGACTTAGGCATCAAAGGATTTTCTGCAGGTACCCCCTCTTATTTGAGCCGACAGTCAAACTTCAGAGTCAACACTTCAAGGAAGCTTCTCGATTGTTTCTAGTGAGCTCTCGCTCCGGTCCGTATTTATTGGTGAGTCAAAATCCTCTTCGGAATTTTTCGTCACTAACAATTGTCAAGTTAATTTAATTTACTGAAAAAGAAAATAACATAAAGTTAGATCAAAAGGTTTTTGTACTGTATGTCATGTAAATTAGTTTGATGCAGAGATAAACTAACTCTATGCATTAGTAGACTAGCTAGCTTGGGGTTTTTGTACTGTATGTCATGCAAATTAGTTTGATGCAGAGATAAACTAACTCTATGCATTAGTAGACTAGCTAGCGTAAGCTAATCTCGAATTTGTCTACTAATTTGGTAGCGTGCTTTCTTATATCCGAATCATGTAGTGAAAAACGAAAAAAGGATAAGACAAGAACTTTCTTAGATCGGAATCATGTAGTGGCATTAGTAGACTAGCTAGCTTGGGGTTTTTGTACTGTATATCATGCAAATTAGTTTGATGCAGAGAAACTAACTCTATGCATTAGTAGACTAGCTAGCTAGCTTAAGCTAATCTCGAATTTGTCTACTAATTCGTTAGCGTGCTTTCTTATATCCGAATCATGTAGTGAAAAAAAAAAAAAAAGACAAAAACATAAAGCGCTAGAAGGAGGGCTTGAACCTCCGACCTTGTGGTTAACAGCCACACGCTCTAACCAACTGAGCTATTCCAGCATTTCTGGCAGAAGTTGAAGTCGATATCTAATTTGACACGCATGTAATGCAGATGTGCAGCCTGTCCACTTGTTGAAACCAAAACGATCAACAGCAAGCTTTCTTACTCAACTCGAACTCGAACCATTTCAATCGTGACCTCTGGTTTCCTCTGATGCTCATATCTCTGAGACCCAAATCCATCACCAGCCTTCCACACCTTTCTGCCGCTTCACCTCTCAAATGGGTCTCCACAGCCACCACCCAAAACCCAGAGGACCATCTGCGTCTCTTCTTCAAATCGAGGACGAACCAAACCCACATCGACTACGAGCGCCAATTGGTCTCTGTTCTAAAATCTTGCGCAACCCTTTCGGCCCTCTTGCAAGGCCAGCAACTCCATTCCCTTGTTCTCAAGTCCGGTCTCGACTCCAACACTTTCATCAACAACAGTTTGATTAGCATGTACGCCAAATGCGGCTCCATTTCCTGCGCCGAATCGTTGTTCGGCTCTTGCTCTGAGCCGGACCCGGTTTCCTGTAACATTATGGTTGCTGGGTATGTGAAATCTGGTGACTTGGACAATGCCCGCCAGGTGTTTGATAAAATGCCTGAGAGAGGTTGTGTCTCGTATACTACTATGATAATGGGTCTTTCTAGAAATGGGTTTTGGAGGGAAGCTGTTGCCGTTTTTAGGGATATGAGGAATGCCGGTGTGTTGCCGAATGAGCTGACAATGGGGACTGTGATCTCGACGTTTTCGCATTTGGGTGGGATTTGGAACTGTAGAATGCTTCATGGTTTGGTGGTTAAGTTGCAGCTTGATGGAATGGTGCTTGTTTCGACGAATTTGGTGAAGGTGTATTGTGCTTGTAAGAGTGTGTGGGAAGCGAGAAGTTTGTTTGATGAGATGCCCGAAAGGAATATAGTTTCGTGGAATGTCATGTTAAATGGGTACTCTAAGGCTGGACTCGTGCATTTGGCCAGAGAGTTGTTTGAGAGGATTGATATGAAAGACGTGGTTTCGTGGGGTACAATGATTGATGGGTATGTGCAAGTGGAGTGCTTGAATGAAGCTTTGATGATGTATCGTGCAATGCTGCGTGCCGGGTTGGGACCGAATGATGTTATGCTTGTTGACTTAATTTCAGTGTGTGGGAGGTTGGAGGCGATTCGTGAAGGTCGGCAGTTTCATGGGAGAATTGTCAAGGAGGGTTTTGACTGTTATGATTTCATACAGGCAACGATCATAAATTTTTATGCAGGTTGTGGGGAAATGATTGCTGCTCGTCTTCAGTTTGAAAAGGGCATCAAGGAGCATGTAGCATCTTGGAATGCTCTCATTGCAGGGTACATAAGAAATCAAATGATTGACCAAGCAAGTCTATTGTTTGATGAGATGCCTGAAAGGGATGTTTTTTCATGGAGTTCCATGATTTCTGGTTACACACAGACTGAGCAATCTAAATTGGCTCTGGAACTTTTCCAAAGAATGGTATCTAGTGGGATACAACCAAATGAAATAACAATGGTAAGCGTTTTGTCTGCAATCACTGATTTAGGCACATTGAAAGAAGGAATATGGGCTCATGAATACATATGTGAAAATTCTATTCCTCTGAATGACAATTTGAGTGCAGCTATCATTGATATGTATGCCAAATGTGGGAGTATCAATACTGCCTTAAAGGTGTTCTATCAAATCCAAGACAAAACCTCTTCTGTCTCACCATGGAATGCCATTATATGTGGGTTGGCGCTGCACGGACATGCAGCAATGTCTCTTGAAATATTTTCAGACTTGCAAAGGCGTGATATCAAACTCAATTCAATAACATTCATCGGAGTCCTAAGTGCTTGTTGCCATTCTGGTTTGGTGGAGGCCGGGGAGAGGTATTTTAAGAGCATGAAGAATGTATACCACATTCAACCAAACATCAAGCATTATGGTTGTATGGTGGATCTCCTGGGTAGAGCTGGCCGAGTAGAAGATGCTGAGAAAATGATAAGAAGCATGCCCATGAAGGCTGATGTTGTGATATGGGGCACATTATTGGCCGCATGTACAACACATGGGAATCTAGAAATAGGAGAAATGGCTGAAAAGAATCTGAAACTGTTGGATCCATCTCATGGGGCAAGTACAGTTCTCATGTCCAACCTACTTGCAGATGCAGGGAAGTGGGAGGAAGCCTCTTTGGAAAGGCGAGTAATGCAGAGCCTAAGACTAACGAGATCACCAGGGCACAGTGATGTTGTTTGGTAAGGGTAACTTAAATATTGAGATTGGTTTCTAAGAATCCTCCTAGGATATATGCTTAAGCTGGCAAGAAAAACCAACTTCTGTGGATGGAAGGAACCGAATTTTTCATCCTGTCAGATTACCTCCGAAGTCTAAGACAAGATATATTCCAAGGTAGGTGATCGATTTAGCAACTCTTCAGCACATCAGGGAAGGTTGCTTAACTTTGGTCCAGAGATCACCAGTTGCAAATGGCTTGAATTTCTCTGTTTTCCTCTTTCAAGCTCCGTTGAAGGTAGCTTCCAAGCTTAAAGCATCAACTTTCAATATTTGTAGATTCACTTTTTTTTCTTTGTTCCATTACACTGTTGTATACATAATAACGCATTTGAACTTTTTATATGAAGTTTGGGATCATGCTTAGTTCTTCTGTTTATGGCTAAGCAACTTAACTTTGGTCTTTTAGGGTATTTGATTATATTGCGTGAGAACCTTTGCACTGATTGTTTGATTAAATGGATCTGTAAATCTCTCTTTTCTTATGCTTGTTTGAATTGGGATTCAAGAACAAAATCAGATACTCCTTCGTTTATTTTCAGGTTCTTGGTAATTTAACCATAATCAAATTGTTTTATCATGGTTTGTATCCTTAAGGCTTGCTTTTGTACTGTGGTGTCTTTTTTTGTTTCATTTGAAATGTTTCTTGGGTTTGTTAGTGTGATTCAACGACTATCAGATTGTTTTTTCATTTCTGGTAGATTGCAGAGTGGCATTTGATAATCCTATTGTGAAACATTCACAAGGTAATTTTTTTTATGACATAAGAAATGACTGAAAAATATAAAAAGGTGGTGCAGAAGTTTCTTTTCAATCTTTTGCAAGTGAAAATAACAATTATCAGATTGAGAATGAAAATCTTGGAATGACTATAGAGCTTAGAAGTGGGAATGGGTCCAACAGATGCAGATATGCACACTCAATGTGGTATCCAGGTTCCCCGCAAAAGTTATGTACTAATCACTTTAGGGTTCCAGTGTAGAAGCAAGGAACATACGGTGGTGAACTCATGATTTTAACTGAATTTTTAATGTAATGCATGACTAATTTTTTCTGCAATAGTGAATTATGCGCACAGAAATCTCCAAACTTTTCGTATCTCATTTTCTTTTATTCTTTTGCTTTATTTTACAGGAAGCTGACCAGGGACAAGAGAGATGGAAAGAGTTCAATAAATTGATGTTGTCAGTGAGCCTCTAAACATTGACAAGCATATGAATATTCCTATGTGGGTGGTTGGGGGTGGGGGGGGGGGGGGGGAGAGTACTGCAAAGTTGTTTTGGCCGATAGCTATTCCAAGAACTAATCCATGAATTTGTTGGGTAAGTTTGATAATCACACTGCTCATGGTTTTCCTATTCCATAAACTTAGTCTACTGTATGGTATATGCCTGTCCACCGCATATTTCTTTTAGATTAGCAAGTAAACATGTTTGCATGATTCTTAAAGTTCTTGGGTTTTGATAACTAATTTAAGATGATATAGACATGATTAAACAGTATGTGATTGTTTATTTGTTCCCTTATTGCTTGCTGTGATACAGTAGTCTAAGTATTTTGTTTTAGTGCTAATTCTTTCTAGGGTTTTGTTACTGCTATTCAATGTTCTGTAGCTGATTTTATATTGGTGGAGTTGAATTTACATTGAGATAACCCTTCTGAAAGAATGTACAGGCTGGTTGCTAGGTAAACTGTACAACATAAAAAGGTAGAATCAAAATAAATGGCACCATATTTTGTTCACTCACGAGTAAATTCCAAATCATGGTTATGTGATGAAACCCAAGAACAAATTTCAAAATAAGTGGCACTATCTTCTTTTCAGTTCTCTAGGTTTGTTTCCGACTTACAGGTTTAGGATGAAAATCAGTTTTACAAGTGGAAACACATGCACTGAATACTATTTAGTGTTCCTGTGAATGTTCGGCAAGTGAATGCAGAAAAAATTCATTGTTCGAAACATTAACAAGTATTCAATGTTTGCACTGATCAGTGAATGAAAGGTAGCTTGGAGAGACTCTGGGTATTATAATTTCTTGTGAGTTGCGATGAACCACCACTTGAACATTAACAAGTAAACTGGTCTTTAATTCAATGTTTGCACTGATCAGTGCATGAAAGATAGTTTGGAGAAATTCTGGGTATTATAATTTCCTGTGAGTTGCCTTACTGAAATTGTAGTTATGCCAGTAGCCATCTCATTCATTTGTAGTGGCTTTGGAACAATGACAAAAGTTTACCTGCGAAAGAAAAAGGTACTTGCCAGGAACACAGTGGTCGGTTGTAACTTACGTGCTCCGAAATTTGACTGTTTACAGTATTGTAGGAGCATTTCATGGATTCTATTTCAATTCATTTTCAATTATTTGTCTCATTTCATCTTTTGTTACTTAATATTAGTAGAGATACCAATTATTACAATTCACTTCCAATAATTTGTCTTATTTCATCTTTTTATTAATGCTCATACAGATACCTATTTCCTTGTGTGGTTGCTTCCCTGATTCCAATTGTTCGTGGGGGTTGGACTGGCATCGGTCACTGAGACCTCGTTTAACTGGTGAGATTCAAGTCATATATATCATCAATGCCCACAGAAAAAATAGACAAGAAACCACAGCATATAGAATTGATTGATGAATAAAGTTAAGATTTGATATATTGTTGTATTGCTTTGTATGTGAATACAGATTCTGGAGGGCTATGGCTTTTTTCTTCTGCACTGGAGTGCTCCATCACATGTAATTCTCATAAGCATTAACTGTATTCAAATTCTCTCTTACCTCATTCCATAGTGAATTGCATTGGTAATTTGATGTGACTTCACTTGCAAGGTCTTGCATGCCAAATCATAATGCAAAGAGCTGATAGTATTGTGAAAGTGCATGACATGAATGACATGAAAATTCAGTCAATGCGCCTATTGCAGCCTATTCTAATTTGTTCCAGTTCTTTGGCGCAGTTGATTCCGGGAAGAATAAGAGAGCCTGGGAGCAGTTATTAGAATTGAGATGGGTGCTTTTGCAACACCAGTTATAAGGTCCTTTTCTCCTTTGACAACAGAGTTTGATCGTGAAAGCAGGTATTCGATTAGCTCTTGAAGCTGGAATTCTCCCCCTTGAAGTAGAGCCTGATAGTATGAAGGCTGGTAGCTTGGTAACCTCTAACGACTTGTGTTGGGAGAAGAAAGGGGTAATAGTGGAGGATATTAAATGCTGTTGAACTGTGGTGCACGGTGCACCCAAGGTCTGCTTCTAACCGAGGGAATGCAACAAAGTATTTTAAGGAATGTATTGATTTCTTTTGTATTGAAATTGGGTGGAAAGTATTTCAACAAAGTTTGAGTTGCTTTAAATTCTACCGTTAGATGTAGATCTAAGAGTGGTTGAGCATACTGCTGAGTAGGGGACACCACTGCTTACTGCTTCAGGATTTATGGTCTTCCTCAAGAGCTATTGAGCAAATGCATGTTAGATCACAGGAGCGAGCAGAGAAGAGAAGGATCGCTCACAGAGTATGGGGACTTTGGGGAGAATTTGGAGTGATGAAGTACAAAGGTCCTCAAGTTCTAGAGCTTCCTAGAAGCCTTAGAATGTGACACTAGTAAAGCTAAAATCCCCATTTACTCCTTGCTGACTAAATTTCATGAAATACTGTAATTCAACGATAAATTTAAATATTAGTTAAATTTGTTATAACCTTTAGCTTCGGATTGTCTATCAGTTGTAGCAAACTAGCAACTATCAAGTTCCCTTACCTTTTACAATGGCATTGCCTGATGCTTCAGGAGATATCTGATCACTTGTACTGTATTTAAATTTAACTAATATTTAAATTTATCGTTGAAGTACAGTATTTAAATTTAGAGGAAAACTCTAACAAAGTTGTGGTCTGCTTCCCAAGTTCAACTTCAACTACAACCTTTGGCTCAGAAAAGTAGAACCAATGATTCAACTAATGTGAGCTGCTAAGACATTAATTCCACAGTAAACCAATAATTCAAGAGGACTAATAAACAAATATCTAGAGGAAAACTCTAACAAAGTAACAGAGATAATAGAAAAGAAAACACAGACTGGCCTTCCCAACAGAGGCTTTACTTTTAAAAGATTCAGCACTAGTTTCATATCTTGAAATCCCTTCTCACACAAATACAAGCACAAGAGTTGAGAAGCTAAAGGTCCTGACCATACAGTACAAGTGATCAGATATCTCCTGAAGCATCAGGCAATGCCATTGTAAAAGGTAAGGGAACTTGATAGTTGCTAGTTTGCTACAACTGATAAGATTTCTCTTTTATATGTTCAACCAATAATTGCTAGGATTGTAGCACCTAAACTCAGTGACTTGACGTAACATCTTTCACCGAAATAGTCTTAAATCATAGCAGTGTGCTGATCAATCATTTTGATCATTCAGTATATATTGCTCTCATGGAATCACAAATTGAAAGCAATGTCAAATTATTTCCCAGAGTCAAAATGAATGGACCGCGAGCTACAATGATGAAAACAAAGCAGCTGTGAAGCTGCCGATTGAGGAGACTCATCAAGACTTTCTGGAATGGTTCTTGAACCATGTCATTTGAGTGAATGGTACCATCACTGAAGAACTGTTTTATTGTCAATTTGTCATTTTGGAAGATGACTGTAGTTTGGAGTGTGGATTTACCAACTGCTCTTGCATGAGTACCAAATTTATTCATCTATATTTGTGTGATTGATAGAGCTATAGCTTCAATAAAAATGTGTTAATAGAGTATAATCAGTAACTCAAAATCTGCACTATTCTATCAATTCAGTAGGAACATTCACTGGCCAATTTCCTTTCCAAGCTACTAGGGGCGGCTCTTGAGTTTTTAATTCTTTATGGACGTCAAAGAACTGATTTTCATATATAATTAATGACACCTGAAATTTTGATATATCTATATTTTAAATATGAACCTGCTCAGGAAATGGTCCACCTTTCAAGCTATATCATCGTCTACCATCCAATTTCTTGATACTAGGTGCTTGTCTAGTCTCCTAGCTTGTTAAATAGTGATAAACATAGTGTCTTTGACTTTGTGCACTGAAGAAAGGAAGAAAGGAAAAAAAAAAAATAATAATGCCAGGGCCTATGGGTGAAAAATTTTGATAATAATTTTAGTAACTCAATAATTAAGAATATTTTCTTGTCTAGAAGGAAATATTTTGTTAAGATGGAGACATCCAATTGAGGCGGGAATATCTGGTCGGGGTGGAAATATCATGTTGAGGCGGAAATATCTTATTGAGGTGGAAATATCCGGTCGAGATGGGAATATCTAGTCGATGAGGAAATAACTTGTCAAAGAGGATCTCGATAGGATAGAACCCTTCAAGGAGGATTCGAGTGAGGAGTGTTAAACAGCGACAAGCGTGGCCCGTGGCCCACCATTATACCGATACTGTCCCAACTTAACCACCCGTTAGGTGTTGGGTTTTAATCACAAAAGGCTTCGGTACAATTGGGTGAGAAGTTATATTTTATTTGTCACTTTTCCAATGTAGGATCTTTCCTCTCCAACACGCCCCCTCACGTGCAACCTAACTCTAGGTCTGCACGTGAAATTAATTAATCCAATTTCCACATTGGAAATTGGGACACAAGTCTCATATCGGAGACTTGGTCAATATGATCCAAGGCCCACATTGGACACTTGGTAATTTCGATGGCAATACAAGGAACCCCAATTTGGGCTCATGATACGTGCCTACGTGGAGACGCAATTGGAGAAGGACCCGCTCTGATACCATGTTAAACAGCGACAAGCGTGGCCCGTGACCCACCATTATACTGATACTGTCCCAACTTAACCACCTGTTAGGTGTTGGGTTTTAATCACAAAAGGCCTCGGTACAATTGGGTGAGATCCACCCACTTATAAGTTATATTTTATTTGTCACTTTTCCAATGTGGGATATTTCCTCTCTAACAAGGAGAGATTTGCTCGAGGTAAGACCCAAGTGAGATACAGTCCCTTTGAGATACAATCCATTCGAGGCACAATCCTTTTGAAGAAGAATCCTATTCCTGCTTATGAGAACATAGTAATGGCGAAGGTAATAGTCGAAATAGGGAAAGCCAATTGCTAAGAAAAAGGTAGAACCATAAATACTATCTGAAATAGTGAAGGGTGCCATTTTTCAGATAAGCCGGCACACCCCTTGCTTGCTGTTTGTATGTGGTAAGGTCTGGTCAACTGCCTGGCCAAATGGGTCCGAATAAGGCAGAATTGGTCAGCAGGACAGTAGGTTATTAGCTCATTCAAATCCGAAGCAAGCGGAAACACTTTCCCACGTTGTCCAAAGAGTGGCGTCATGGGTCCACTCATGCATGACTTACAGACCAAGCACATTATGTGCACTAGTCGGGATATTTGCTAGAGCTAGCATATAAATACTTGGCGGAGTAAAGATATGAGGTAAGCAATTAACCCCATCTACACTCACTTCAACTCAAACCAGTACAGACTTAGTCATCGGAATGCCTTTTGCAGGGACACCCTCCATTTTCAAGCCCAACTTACACAAAATCAAACATCCATTCGAGGCACAATCCTTTTGAAGAAGAATCCTATTCCTGCTTATGAGAACATAGTAATGGCGAAGGTAATAGTCGAAATAGGGAAAGCCAATTGCTAAGAAAAAGGTAGAACCATAAATACTATCTGAAATAGTGAAGGGTGCCATTTTTCAGATAAGCCGGCACACCCCTTGCTTGCTGTTTGTATGTGGTAAGGTCTGGTCAACTGCCTGGCCAAATGGGTCCGAATAAGGCAGAATTGGTCAGCAGGACAGTAGGTTATTAGCTCATTCAAATCCGAAGCAAGCGGAAACACTTTCCCACGTTGTCCAAAGAGTGGCGTCATGGGTCCACTCATGCATGACTTACAGACCAAGCACATTATGTGCACTAGTCGGGATATTTGCTAGAGCTAGCATATAAATACTTGGCGGAGTAAAGATATGAGGTAAGCAATTAACCCCATCTACACTCACTTCAACTCAAACCAGTACAGACTTAGTCATCGGAATGCCTTTTGCAGGGACACCCTCCATTTTCAAGCCCAACTTACACAAAATCAAACATCATAGGTTGTTGACCAGTTTCTCAACCACTAAACTTTCATTCCTGCTCCAGTCAGAAGAAGTGGGTGTGGAAATCTTAAAATCTTCTACAGAATTTTTCCGCACCAACAGTTGACGTCGTATGTGAGAATCTCGTTTTTCCAAAAAACTAACATAGTGAGAGTGGAAGGTCTCAATCTAGATCAACCCGACGAGACTGGATCGGGTGGATTGCAAAATGATTAGAATGCGAGCAATCTTGAAAAGATGAAGAAGATGGAGAAAGAACTCGCTCAGCTGCGAAAAAAAAAGATGAGCTGTGAGAAGCTCAAAAACAGAAGCGGAAGGAAAGTGAACAAGAACCAATTGAAAATTCAAGCGATGAAAAAAAAGAAGAGGAGGGCGTCAAGAAATCTAATCGTGGAGATGCCAAAAATTCAGTAGGAGGAAGTCCAAGATCTGCTTCGGGGAATGACCAAAAGAAAAATAAGAGAGTCAAAGATGAGAGATGGATGTCTCAGAGATCAGAAAATGTTGAGAGAAGTATGAAATTAATGCTAGTCCCGGAGAATTGCGGCGGCCGCAGAGGCTGCGCAACCAGTCACCGGTGTTAAGCGTCGTGCTGATAAGGAACTGCTAACATATGCCAAGAGGATAAAGCAGGTTGTGCCTCCACCTTTGTTCAGTTGGATTTTGATCTATCTTTGGCTCTTATCTCACAGGTTGGAGGCACAGTGGTCTCACCGGCAAAGAAGCGTCGATTGGGTAGGCCCCTGGACAGTAAGAATAAGCCAAAAGTGGCAGGAGCTATGGTTCTAATGAAGGTTGGGAAGCTTCCTAAGAAGACTAGGAAGGGAAAGCTGAAATTTCGTGTTGAGGTGTCGGAGCAGCTGGTAGTTGCTTCCGGGGGATTTCCTCTGCGTAGGGAGGTCCCAGAAGCGTTAAGAATAAATTGGGTTGGAACTTGGCTTGGTCTGGTTACCTACTCGATAGTGTCATATATTACTTGGTTACTTGATGTTAGGTTGCTATCAAAGGTATCTTTACATAGAGTTCTAGTCGTAGGGCTCTTAGCAATAGCTCAATTCTGACGGGCCTTTCATAGGATGGGTTATTGTGTAATGTTTTACCTTTCTCTACTTTATTAATGAATTGATACCCCTTCTTAAAAAGGAAGGAAAATATGTGTGTGTGTGTATCATAGAGAAATTCTTTTTTTTTTTTTTTTTTTTTTTTTTTTGTGGTGGTTCTAGTTAGACCTCCAAATTTAATATTTGGACTTTTATCTTTTATCTTTTATCTTCTTTAGAATTTCCTTATATTACCTATATAATTTTATAATTTACCTAAAATTAACATGGCTCCATCATTTAGTACAAAAATACATTCAAAATAATCTGATTTAAAATTTTCTTATAATTCATTGAATATTTTCGTGAAATTATTACCAATTAAGATCCGAGATAAGGATGACAATGGGGAGGGTAGGGTAAGGGGATTAAATTATCTTCCCCATACCCGACTTCATTCCTCATCCCCTTACCCGCCCCAATCTCCATAGTAAGATATTGAGGATTCCCCGTCCCCGTCCCCATTGGGGATTAGGTCATTGTACCCGCCTAATCCCCATTAACAATATTACTAATTTATTATATAAAAATGCATACAAATAATTATGAATTGTAAAATATGAAGTTAAAATCAAACATCAAAATAAAATAAATTTCTTATTTCAATCAAGGAAAATTGACATGTTGATAAAGATTTTTTATTAAATAATCTTTCTTTTTTTTAACATATTTATTAATAGAATTTACATAGGCTGATGCTATTCACACACCTTTTTTTTCTATTCACACACCCCTTTTAATTTTCTATTACTTTAATTCAATATTTTTTTATAAATTACCCTAACTACCCTCCCTTGTAAATCTGTTTCTTTTTCTTTTTTCTTTTTTCTATTTGGCAATTCAATCATGAATCAAACATCATTATATAATAAATCATAAGGCCATCAATTTTACCTATAAATGAAGGAAAAATAATATGTTTAGGCTGTTCATAATCATAAGGCCATCATTATTAGGCCATTGTAAAGTTCTATAGTTGCTCAATGAATTCAAATACACCGAATAATTTCAGATAGAATCTTACCAATAATAATGGATTCAAAAGGGCTCGAATGATCATTGAACTCATTTTTTTTCCCCATGTCTCCATTGCAAATCAAATGTAAAATGTTTCTCAAAAAATGGGTCTAAAGTTTCTTGTTCTATCATGATTAAACTTCAAAGCATCATATTAAAGAGATAGAATAACTATGGTAGAGAAATTTTTGTTGAAAAAGAAAAGAGGGAATCAAAAAGAGTTTTGAAGTCCTCTGTGTCTGTGGGAAAATAAGGGTTTAGGATTTGAGGATGATTGACTTGTCAAATAGAAAAAAAGAAAAGAAACATAATTATGAGGAATGGTAGTTAGGGTAATTTTTAAAAGAAAATTGAATCAAAGTAATAGAAAAATAGAGGGGGTGTGTGAATAGAGAAAAATGGTGTGTGAATAGCACCACCCTTTACATATTGACAAAAAGATGAAGTTTACATAAATATTTATTTATAAATAATATCAAAAATATATATAATAAATAATATATATATATATATATTATTTCAGATAATTCTTATTGGGTGTGTATGGAGATGGGGATCAAAATACCATCCCCGCCCCGTACCCGATTTCAGAATCTTTGAATATAGAAAATTACACACAAGTGTCACTTTGAGACTTTAATTAGCCATAAGGCCACCTAGTATTTTTTGTACAAATAAGGCCACTTCCACCTTCAATTTATTTTTGTCTTGACTATTTTGCCCCTCTACAAACAAAACAAACAGTCTCTCTCTCTCTCTCTAAATGAGATTCCAGTCGACGAAGAAGCTGAAATCGGATTTTGCTCTCTCTCTCTCTCTCTCTCTCTCTCTCTCTCTCTCTCTCTCTCTCTCTCTCTCTCTCTCTCTCTCTCTCTCTCTCTCTCCCCGACGAGCTTGTTTGCTTCTCGCCACCGAATAACCTCTCTGACGTCTGAAGCTCTCCCTCGGCGGCAACTGACTATTGCGCAGTGAAGCTCAGCGCTGGCCGGACGATGTCGACGGAGAGAGAAGCCTTGTTGCAGATCGGAGCGAAACGAGACGGCATCGTTTCACCATCTCCTCTTCTTTCTTCCGCGTTTTCTCCGATCTCGACGCCGATTCAAAGCAGATCTGATCGGAGCGAAACAAGACAGGATCGTTTCACCATCTCCTTATCTTTCTTCCGCGTTTTCTCCGATCTCAACGCCGATTCAAAGCAGATCTGACAGGACCTTTACCGTTGTTCGATCAATACATGTAGCCGGACAAAATTCACCCCTACAGGTCAAAATTTGAAAATTTCTATCTATTAATTACACATTGCGTTGTCAATTGTTTCTGTGTTTTTCGATCTACATGCATATGTCATTTTGGATTTTGCTGAATTGTATCCAATTCCAGATTTATGAGCTCAAATTGATGCTTGTACAACTTGAAATTTAGTCTGTAGCGCACTTAGGCTTCATTTGAATTTGAATTATTTGGAGCTGTTGATCAGGCATGTACTGTAGCTTAGCTTAAGCATTTTTGGTTAGGGTTTTGGATTATTACACATTATTGCATTTTTCACATGATTGTGAATTTCATGAGTTCAAAAGGTTTTTCTTGATTGAAATTGGGTCGGACAAGAGAGGGTTATGTGTTTGAATTGCAACTAAATGTTGACATTCTGTTAAAGGCTCTTAATTTACTGCTACATAGATGTAGATATGTTTGCTGTAAAATCTCGAGGCAGAGCTGTTGTTTGCTATGATATGGTAATGCTTTGGTGGATAATTCTTGTAGGATTTGTGCATGGACTTGTTCAGCGGCGGTGGAAGTTAGTACTGTTGGCTGGTACAACAAGTCTTGATGGTTTGCTCAGTTGGAAGTGGGAGGATGGCAGTGATGGCAAGGGATCTTGCAGGTGGGAGTGTGTCACATAGCCTTACAGGTACAATGAGAAATTTTGAGGCATCTTGGGAGGCATGTAGTGTTGTGCATTATGTCGAGTGAGATGAGTCAAGTGTGCTTGGTAAGAATTGCTCGCTCTCTGTTTTGAGTGGCTTGCTTTTCAACACTGTGGTAGTAGCTTTCTATGACTATGTCAGTATCTTTTCAAGCTGATGTCAGTAGCTTTTCAGTTTACATTTTGATTGATTACAAATCAGTAACTTTCTATAACTGTTATAATGGCTTTGCAACATAGTGATAGTGGCTTTTTATGTCTATGTTAGTATCTTTTAAAACTGATGTCAGTAGCTTTTCTGTTTGCATTTTGATTGATTTCAAGTTGTCTTTTGTCAATAGCTTATCAAATTGGAAAATCAGGATTTAGTATTAAATTCAGTTTTCTTTTAGTTGTGATTTCGTATCTGTAGCATTTCTTGTTTGTGATTTGTGTTACACTATCAACATGGATAATCAATTGGTTTTGTTGCAATTAGTATCTATGTCAGTAGTTTTTTATTACCGATCCAGTAGCTTTCTACATATGTCATAGTAGCTTTCTATATCTATGTTAGTATATTTTAGATTGCTTGTTTTTGATTATATAGTTGATAAAGATTGCTTGTTTTGTTGTATTTTTGTTTTTGCAGAATTCTTCCCATTTGCATTTGCAGCAGCAGATTCCAAAAATCATGTGAATTTGGGTAGTGAAGCCTCCATTGACCAAAATATCATGCGGCATTATGGCCAACCAAAAAATGTTGAAATGAAGTCCGATGCTAAAGGTGGCAAAATAATGCCCAGTGTGGTAGAGCGTGACAAAAAGAAACATCAACGGTGGTCATCTTAAAAATAACAGTAGCATTACAACATTGACAGTAGCTTTATACAACTATTGTATTAGATTTTCACAACTATGGTAGTGGCTTTTTACAACTATGGACGTAGCTTTTCATAGTTATATCATTGTTGATCCCTGCATACTTTTTGTATCATTGAATATGTTTTCTTATCTCAAATTCTCAATTGCAATGGCATTTTTGTTCTGTGTTGTAATAGTTTTTGTTCTGCTTAGTTATTTCTTTTAGAGTTGATGAGAGTAGCTTTTGGTCATGCTGAGAGTAGTTTTCTACTGTTGGTGACAGTAACGTTTGTTACTGATGAGAGTAGTTTTTTGTGTTGGTGACAATAGCTTTAGTTGGTGGGGATAGTAGCTTTTGGTTTTGGGGAGCTTAATTTTTTTTTGTGATAGTAGCTTTTGTTGCTGGTGACAGTAGTTTTGTGACCTCGCCGGAGGTTGTCGAAAATCTCGCCAGAGTAGCTTTTGTTGCTAGCGACAGTAGCTTTTGTGACCTCGCCGGAGCTTGCCGGAAATCTCACAAGAGTAGCTTTTATTGCTAGCGACAGTAGCTTTTTGTGTTAGTGACAGTACCTTTTGTGGTCGCGCGGAGTTCGCCGAAAGTTGGCCGGAGACCCGCCGGAGTTGGGTGGAGGTCGACCGGAGACCCGTCGGAGTTGGCCGGAACCTCGCCGGAGAGGAGAGAGAGGATGATTGTTGACTTTTTGCTCTAGTGGCATTTATGTAAATATGTTAGTTTTTATATCCAAAATTTAACACCCTTTTTAATCTAGTGGCCTTATGAGGGAAAAAAATAATTGGTGGCCTTATGGCTAAAACAACATTCAAATATGCACTTATATGTAATTAACCCATTTGAATACTGGGGATCCCCATTCCGTTACCCGATTTCACCCGAATTTCTCCCCGATAGGATTGAATACCCGATGGGGATTTTTGCCATCCCTAATCCGTGATCAACTCATTTTAATTAGATTTAATCGATATATATATATATATATATATATATAATCAAATTAACAACTCAGATACAGCAACTAGCCAAAGTCTTTAGTCGATATATATTATTTATTTGATAATCAAAGTCTTTTTTTTTTTTTTTTTTGGAAAATGGAAAGTTCATTAAACTAGCGATTGAAACCGCTCAAGAGGGCATCCCAATGGGGAGCATACAAAGGCCAAAGCTTGAACCAAAGTCTTTTCTATAACCATCCATATTGCAAAACAAACAAACAAAAACTATGATTTGGATTAACAAAAAATATTTGTAATTGTCTACTTGTTCGGCCCCTCCAAGAATCACTTTCTGATTTCGCCGCTAAAAGTACACAAAAAATGGAGGCAGCTTCCTTATAAAATTCTTCGTTGTTGAATTGTTAGAGATTAGAAAGAAAGAAAAAATTGAAAATACAAATTTTAATTGTTCAGTGGTATTTTGGTAAAATTAAGGAGGTGTACTTAGCTTTTTAAGTATTAAAAAAAGTGAATTGGAGGTTTAATAAGTAGGAGAGGTCCAAAAATCAAATTTGGAGATCCAACTAGAACCACTTTTTTTTTCCTACCAGATTATTGCTGTTTGGATGCAATATTCTTTTTTTTTTTGGGTCAAATAAACTCATTCATTAGCTGAAACCCATATTACAAAGGTAATACAGAGAAAGTAGGAGTCCTAGTCCCAAAGACCCAATAGACAAACTCATAACTAAACTAGAACTAACTGACAAGCCGAGACCCAAAAGCCCAAAATACCAGAAATCCTAGATCTAAAACCAAAGTCTTCGCTGCAACACAAGCTGGCCGCCGTGAGTACCACCATGACCAGATGAGCTCCGACAGAAGCTTGACTTCCAGAGGCCAAATAACTCTCCACCATCATTCTCCACAACAAAATTGCATGCACAGGAAGAAACAAGAGAAACAAAGAACTTAGTAAAGGTAGTCGTGGAGGTGGAGACCACCAAGCATCACAACACTACTGGTCCGGCGATGTCCACAAACTTCGATGGCTTGCCGGTACTGCTGCAATCATCAGTGTGAAGTTAAGTGAACAGATCCCTGTCGAGACTCCAAGGGTTGAACGTGAAGATGGGGTTGTGGAAAAAGAGAAAAGTTGGATGAAGATGAGAGGGTGAGGTGTCTAAGATGGAGGAGGATGAGAGGTTTGAGAACAAATCTGGAAATCTGATGAGAAATTGGGCAAGCACAAGGAGAGATAAAATGGAAAAGAGACATGAAAAGATTTAAAACTGAGACCAAAGCTCAGAAAACCTCATCACAAAAGGGTGGAGACGCACCACAGAGGGTGGAAAACTGAAGGGGCGTTGCCGACTCTCAAATAGGCCATCATGATATTCTTTTCTATTTTTAATTTCGTATTATCAGGCAGTGACCGCTGTGTTGGCCTATTACCCTGATGCAATGCTCTCTGTTTCTTTTTATTAAGCACCACTTAATGGGAACATTTACCTACTTTGAACAATCTAAAGCCTAGTGAAACAATATAATAACTACTAGTCTTTTTTGAGCTTTTCCATTATTGACTTTATCAACCTACATTAGTGCTAATAATATTTATTGACTGGTATATGTTTATTTTACGCTTTGCAATTCCCCCTAGTTGCAATGGAAATTATTGCAATTTTTTTTTTCCGACTAATCAAACTGATTTTCTTTAACAATTGATTTATGTGCAGAAAGTAAAAGCTACTTATGTTGGGGTTGAACTTATTGATTTAATATGCGGAGACCTTCGCTGGTGCTTGGATTTTAGAGATTTTGATTCCCCTGCCCTTATTTCCGTTTCCGACGCTTTCGAGGAGAAATGAATTGAAGCCTCGAAGGTGGTTATATTATGTCTATATGGAAGAAAATCACAAACTTTTCAAGCTGCTTATGGAACGACAAATTCTGCCATCATTGCTAATTTGGTATATATGGCTGACTTTGTAATGTTCAATTTCTGACTATGTTACACGTTTATGTAAATGTTCATTTTCTTAAGAGTAATTTCTATGTAGGGGTGCCATCAGGCCAAAACGTTTGTTTTTATCCTGTTGGATTTTTTAAAATTGCTTCTTGGATCGGCACTTATGTTATTATACCTTTTTTTTTCTTTTCTTTTTTTTGAAATGGAGCTGGTGCGGCTGCCTTCAAGCCTTGATTAATGAAATTGCATAATACAAGGGAGGAACGTAGAGCCTGAACCCCATATTACAATAAGCATAAAGGGAACATCCTGAAATAATATCAAAACTCTCCACAAAATCTATGTATTCCAACAAACATCATTTAGCAAAGAGTGCACGAATGACTACTCCATTTGCTTTGACATAGCGGTGACATACCGGAAAGATAACTCTATAACGAAGAAGCATCATTACAAATAGCACAGTTTTCCCACTATGTTGCCGCACAAAAAAAAAGTCCAGCGGCACTCAATTTCATCCTGCCACTAGGAGGTTGCGTCTATTTGATCAAGTAAATAGCTCGCCGCCTCGCTACGCCAGACAAGGTACACTGAGTGTGCATGCCGAGATCAATCTCACGTCGACATGCCCGAAAGTGGTAGGGACTTTTTACCGGCATAAAGTCACGTCGTACTAAAAGTAAAAAACATTAAAACATAACATAAAGAAAGTTTGGGCCCAGAGCCAAAGCCTAGGCCCAACAACCACCAAGCCCAAGCGCAAAATGAAGACTGCAGATGGCACCACACCACCCTATCGCTGAAAACCTGCTTGCCGCCCTACCACCGGCAGCATCTCCACCGCAAAGGCATTGAACATCACCTGCATCCCCATCACGCCAACTGCTGCCCCTCCCAACCACCCCTCTCCTCATATCGAAATCAAGTAGCCCAAACCCGATCTGGAACTTCCGATCCTATCTGAGCAAAGCAGATCCTAATCCCGCTGGTAGACGCTCGTCACTGCCAGGCGATCCCATATCCCACGACACCAACTCAGACCACCTAATAGACCGTCCACCGCCATCCAACCACCGATGCACCATCCCGACAACACCTCAAATCGATCTGGACAAAGAAGCCACCATTCCACAATCTTTATTGCGACTGGACTTACACCAAGGCCATCGACCACCGGACACTAGGTCCCCTCGGGCCGGTCCGACAACTCTGTCGCGAAGGCTTGTCGTCGAACAAGGCATAATTCCTGACCGAATCTACCAAGCGAAGCTGAACGCTCTAGGTCAAAACCCCTCTCTATTTTTTGTATGTGTTTTATAGGGATTAATGTTTGAGATTCGTTATTATACATTTTATGCAGACTAAAAACAACAAAATCTATGGTCGGGTTGTCAACAACTATGGAAACTTCTCACTCTCTCACTAAAGCATTGGTATACTTTGAATATTTTAGTTTGTGTTGGTAATAATCATGTCTTTGTAAAAGTAAAATGGGAAAATTAGTCTACTCATTTCATTAGATAGTCCATTTATATAGGGTGAGGATTACAATGGTAATAGCAATTACAATAATGACAATAATGGATGATTGAGTTGTAACCGCTAATTCCCTAATTCACTCTTCATCAGTTACTTTGACGAAGACACATAACGTGTTTTTCCTTTAACACTCCCCCTTGTGCCAAGTCAAAGACGAAATGGTGCATGAATTATTGCCTCACTAGAAACCTTGCTAAGTAACAACAAAAACCCTGTGGGAAAAATACACCATGGTCGAAGGAAAAGAGCACAACGCACCTATTACATTTGATGATGACATGTGTGTGTTGGACCCCCCCTGAAGTCTACACCTCCCCCTGATCCTTACATCAGTCAAGGGAGCTTGGAAAGTCTTCGCATTCCTATGTTTTTCACATGTTTCTCAAATATGGCCTTAGGCAATGATTTAGTAAACAAATCTGCTAAATTCTTCTCAGACCTTACTTGATTCAAGTAGATTCACTTGAATCTTGAGGAGAGCCTGTTGTTACTTACTGTAGAAAAAAATTGGCGATATGTGTTTTGTATTATCACCTTTGATATATCCTAGCTTCATCTGTTTGATGCAAGCTGCGTTAACTTCATAAATACTAGTAGGCTCTTCAGTGGTAGAACTCAAACCACTAGTCCCTCGAATATGTGTAATGATAGCCCTTAACCATATACACTCACGAACCGCCTCATGTAGAGCAATTATCTCAGAGTGGTTCGATGAGGTAGCCACAAAGGTTTGCTTGGTTGATCTCCAAAGATTGGTAAATACATAATCAATTTGAGAATGACCTTTATGTGAGTCCGAGAGGTACCCAGCATCAGCAAAACCAACCAAAACATTATTTGGGGTTTTGGTGTAGTGGGTGGCACTTTTGCCATCAACATTTCCTTTAGGGATTGCAGTGCCATCTGCGATCCCTCTTGTCTCTCTGTAGGGAAAGAACAGTTTCAAGTTAATGGTTCTTTTTAGGTATCGTAAAATGTTCTTGATACCATTCTAGTGACGCTACATTGGCGCTGAGCTAAATCTAGCTAACAAGTTCACTAAGAATGCAATGTCTGGTTAAGTGCACTGGGCTAAGTACAATAATGCGCATATTGCACTTAGATAGGGAATTTCAGCTCCCAACACCTCTTCGTCATCTTCCTTTAGACGAAATGGATCTTTCCTTGCATCCAAACATTGACCAATCATGGGAGTGCTAGCAGGATGCGTTTTGTCCATGTTAAATCACCTGAGCATCTTTTGGACATACACAGACTTATGGATTAGTATTCCACAAACTTGGTGTTCTAGTTCAAGGCCTAGACAGAATCGAGTTTTCTCCAAGATCCTTCATCACAAATTCGGATTTCAAGTAGCTCGCGGTTTCTCTTATTTCATCAAAAGTACCTATTATGTTCATATCATCGATATATACAGCTACAATTGCAAATCTGGAACTTGTTTTCTTTATGAATACGCAGGGGCATAATTCATCGTTCTTATATCTCTTCTCAATTAAGTAGTCACTTAGATGGGTATACCACATCCACCCGAATTGTTTCAATCCATAAAGTAAGCGTTTCAACCTAATTGCAAACTATTATGTCCTGGATCTCAAGTTACAGTTTTACTGGTCTTTCGGAAGGTAAACGAGAGTTATTTTTTATTTTCGACTCTGTTTTGACCTTATAACGGGTCCTAAAAGATGACTTTTTGTTCGGATCAAAATTTGAGAAAATTTACTTCATGAAAGTCGTAAAGGACGTTAAACCGAACACGTGCATATATGGTACGCTAAAATCAGAGTTCGTATGCGAAAGTTATGGTCAAAATACTAAAGTTACTGTTCATGATAAATTCTATAAATATATCGAGTTACTGTAGTAAGTTTCCATTTCAAAAACTTACCGAGCTCTCTCTCTCTCTCTCTCGCGACCCCAATCCCGACCTCTTCACCTTCTTCAAGCCATATCTCCTCCATTCGGCGATAGATTTTGATGAATTAGGTACCATTGGAAAGCTCTCTTCCTCCTCTTCGATTCTATGTGGTTTTGTAATTTATTTTGGACTATGGAAAGTGCAGCAACAAGAAGAAGTCACTGCAGCGTCATGCTCTACGGGTTTTTATGGTTTTTCCGTCAATTCGTCGCCATCTGGCCACCAATTGGCTTGCCACAGGACTTTTTGGAACCGTCTATTCCTCCTCCACACATCCATAGTTGTGGGTCGTCGTGATTTGACCAGAGAAGAGAGAATTTGAGCCGAGAGAGTTATTGTAGCAATCAGGGTTTTTCACCGATTTCTTCCAAATCCGGCCATCTCCGGCAACAAAACAAGGTTCTTTAGAAGCGCCTTGGAGTATACTTGAATCCTTCCAAGTTTCACAACCCAGATCGAAGCGTGGACGGAGAAATCACGTCGGGAAATTTTCTGCACTATTCCCCGTCGGGTTTTTCCGGTTTGCTTGGTTTCCGGCCACTTCTAAGTACTTTCTGACTTTGTCACAATTGAAAAAGTTGTTGAAAATGTTGAGATGATGTTCTACATGAAATTTGGTGGCCGGAGGTGGCCCACGCGCCGCCACTGTGAGTGACGCGTGGAGGCGAGTATAGCAGTGATTTAATGTCTGTTTTTAGCTAGATTAATTCCTTGTGAGTTGTAGAACTCGTATATGTGATTTTGTTGGAAATTGGAGAAGTTTTGGTTCGATTATAATTTTTCTGAAATTTAGTATTTTGGTTATCGATTTACGAGAATCCGACCGTCGGATTTCTCTCGAATTTGCCATAGAATTTGTAAATCGACGAACCAATATTATTGGTGAAGTTTGGGTGGAATCCGATGTGAATTGAAAGAGTTTATTTTAAAGGACATGTTTAGAATTTCGATTTCTATTTATCATAAATTAAGTCTCGGTTCTTGAGAAACAATTATTTATTATATTGATTGTTCAGGACGACAGATAATGAGAGTTGAGGAAAAAATAATTGGACGGTCGTCGTAACCGAAATCTGTGACTCTGTGAGTGAACTTTTTTTTTAAATAATGATGCATGTAATTATTTTCCTCGGATAATGTTTTATTAAATTATGGCATTATTTTATTCAGCATGAACTAAATTTTGAGATTTTATTTATTTGATTTATTGTTGAATTTACATTATAAACTTTGGTTATAAATTGTTTGACTTGGATTTTGGATTTATGATTTCAAATAATTTTTTTATGAATTCATTTCTGAGATTATTTTTGGAATTATATGCAATCTTTTTGTTCGACGATTTAGAACTTTGATTCGATATTTAAAATTGGAATTTCGATGAAATGTTATCCGTATATTATTTCTCTCTATGGATTTACGGATTTGAGAAGACGTTTTTGGCATGTGGGACACGTTGATGATATATTTGTTTTACTGTGAGAATTTGGGGAAGCTTTATGTATTTATGGATTTACTGGATTTCAAATTTTTTTCTTGTGCCATACTTTGGGGTGATTTTAATTTGTCAAGCTAGCATTGAGTCCGCCTTTGTGGCAACGTGATTGGATCACGAAAAAAGGCGGACAGGCGTGGCGTTGGTTATTTTCCTTGTGATAGTAATGCTGAAGCCCAGTATCCTAATTGCTACACTTAGTGGCGTGTGGGTATAAAATGGGAGTATGGGAGTACTTTAGCCTGGGAGGCTATCACCCGAGCCTGAGAGACTCACTTATATGGCCACCGTCTTCCCCTATTCTATATTTTGTTATTTTAGGCTAGCGGGGCTAGTCAGCTTGACTTTTTTTTTAAGTTTAATCATATTTTCGGCATGCATCGCGTTTTATTTTAATTTAAATTGTGGGAAAGTATAAATTATTGAAATTTTCGTATGCTATGATATTTAGTTTTGTCCACTCACTCTAACGTGTTTTTCAATTACTTTCCCCTGGACCCTTCGGTTTCAAATGCCCAATTTGTGGGCGGATTAGTTGAGGTCGAGCGTACATGGAGTTGAGGCATAGTTGTCACTGCTTCTGCATTGTAGGGTCTATAGATCCTTTATTCGCTTTATTTTTATTGTAGAATTGCTCTGATAACCTATGGGATTATTACTATTAAGATGAGATTTGTTTAATGTGAAAATGGAGTTGTTGGTAATCGGGGAGCAGGATGGCTCCAGGAGTATAAAGATGGTTGCTTAGAAGTGTGGTTTACTTCTTTTCAGGTTAGGGTTGTCTAACTTTAGGGAAAGTTTTGCTGAATTTTCTCAAAAAATGGACCCCGTAAGGCCATCTCGGGTTTCAGGGTGAAATTCTGGGGCGGGTCCTGTAACAAACGCACTCCGTGGTTTAAAGTCACTTGACTTAGGTAATGTAAGGCCATCAGACACTTTCATATATATCTCTGAATCAAGATCCCCATAGACATATTCAGTAACCACATCCATGAGCTGCATTTCCAGTCCTTTGGAAACTACCAGGCTAACTAAGTAGTGAAATGTTATAACGTCCATTACGGGAGAGTATGTCTCCTCGTAGTCAATTTTAGGGCGTTGTGAGAAACCATGCGCCACAAGGCGAGGCTTGAACCTCAGGACTTCATTCTTCTCATTACGCTTTCTGACAAAGACCCATTTATGTCCTACACTTGGTGATGTTAGCACTATCGAACTAAATCCCTGTCTCTTTGCCAGGGAATCTAGTTCTGCCTGTATTACTTCTTTCCATTTAGGCCAATCTACTCTTTGTTGACATTTTTCAATAGAGCATGGTTCGATATCATCATGCTCTATGATTTCTTAAGCAACAGTGTAAGCGAGTGTTATAGGGCTTGTACAATCTTCCCGTATAGGGAGCTTAAAACATTGAACTTTGTAGATTTATTCCACATAAATTCACGTTGTTATAATAGTGTTTTCTCCCACTAACGGTGGGAAACTATCTAATTTAACCATTCACAAAATGTGCGATAAAAAATATTGGATTTATGATATCCATTGGGGTATGGCGAGCCCAAACCAAATTTTGATGTCAAAAAAGATAAAAAAATTTAGATTTTTTCTCAAAATTAAAATGAGACATGGTGAATAGATATCAGACACCAATTCATATCATTTTGCATAAACGATATTTCTCCCCTAATGACTGGAGAATTGTCATATTAAAGTGACAACTCACAAATATGCAATAAATTATAATTTCCTTTTTAGGAAGGTTTGCAATTATTGTTGTATTACACAATTGTGCAAAGTATGTAGATAAGTCTATATGACATAGTACATAAAATAATGACACATTGGTCAAACCAAAATCATTTTTATTTGGCTTAATGAAAATTTTAGTTCATGATATAGTACACAGTAATATACTTGTAGTTGATTAATACAACTTAATTTAGGTAAAAATTTCATCACCAAATATATGCAATGGTATTCCACATAGATAACATAATACAAGCTCACCTGGAGCTATCAATCAAGATCTGCAGCTTTTGAGATGATTGCTACCTTAGGTTTCTGAAGCATCAATTGTGAAAAGTTATCAACAATTGCAATGGATCATGTCTATAGTTGCATTATGTGCAAGACAAATACATTTGTCATTATGTTTATCATGAACATTCATAGTTCAATTTGAATTATTGATGAACACATTGTTTATATTATTGTTTAACAATTAAAAAAAAAATTCTAAAATGATATACTCGAATTTCGAGTTTGGGACAGTGGTCCACATGGGTATAAGCATATACTCCATTGATAATACAATGGAAGATCATAGCCTCATCAAATTTCATATTGTACTCAAAGCATTGGGCTCGAGTCTTCACAATTAGAACAAGTAGAGTGAATAGAGGTTCACATGTACTCATAAAGAGAAGAGACAAAACCTGACATAAATGGAGATCAAGAAACAAAAGGTTTCGATCTATTTTGATTGTATAACAATTAGTGGAGGAATTTTTTTTCATGTAATTGAATCAAGAAAAATAGAGATTTTGACCTCTTATGATTACAAAATTCACAACCACAGGTAAATATGTAGTTTTTTGTTTTTATCAAATAAGAACTTCATTAATAAAAACGAAGATTACAATGAGAATGGGAAATAAAAGTTTCAACCGAAACTTTTCCCACTTAAGATGTCACGGTGGACGTCTATACAATGAAAATGTAAATATGTAGTTAGTATTTCAATTATATGTGTGACAAAATGACAAACATAGTTGTAATATATAAATATGTTGCTAATACTATAGATAATTAAAGCAACAAGTACGTAGTCAATGTGTACATCGCTCAAAACATATACTATAAGTATAATTAAAGCTGAGAGATGTAATCATGGCAGATAGCAAATATCAATGTACAAATATGATTTGTTTTAGGGAAGAAAATAAATATTAATTATGCATGTTCATTGATATACTATTGTGATAAAATAATCATATGCATTAAAAATATGTCAGGCCATTATGATCACATCAAATAAATAACCATGATAAGTACCAAATAATGGTAATAAAATGCGTTATTAATAACAATAACTACCATATATATCAGTAATAAAAATGGTAATGGAACGAGTTATTAATAACAATAACTACCAAATAATGGTAATAGAAATGGTGACATTCACATTATCATGATATTTGCAACAAATACCCATTACTAAAGAGAAATTTTAAATACACACCCTAAACTACTTAATACACATCCCTATTATTTTATATTTCAAATCAGATTTCATAGGTAGATTAAATGACCAAAATAGACATCTATATATTAGAAGAAAAATAAGAATAATCATATCTTCCTTATATTATTCTATAATTATAAACACAATGAACATCTATAAATGGCATCCTCATTTAAAACAAGAATAAAGTTAGAAACCATCTAATTTAAATTTTCCTTAAATAAATTGTAATTAAATGGGGTGAGAGACCATATAATTTAGAATTTCAAAATCACTTAATGCCATTGTTTTAAAAATATATATCGCTGTACTTCCACTTTTTAGTTGATTTTGTTTTTTCCTAAAAGTTATGATTAGTCAATTTATTATCTAATATAAAACATCACATGTATAAAACTTTGTAATTGTTAATTTGTTTGACCATCCAATGACAACTTCGTAGTTTTGCCATTGTGGAGAAACTACTGATACAATTTTGGTTGAATGTTCAACTCAAAATTTTATACTTGATCAATAGGGTATTTCTGTGTTTGGTGAATGAGAACTCAAATAATACAAAACCTATTTCTAAGTATCTATTTGAAGGGAACAATAATAAATCTTTATGGATTTCCCAATAACTAACACAAGTAATTAATATGGT
This sequence comes from Rosa chinensis, assembly GCF_002994745.2. Classification (NCBI taxonomy): domain Eukaryota; kingdom Viridiplantae; phylum Streptophyta; class Magnoliopsida; order Rosales; family Rosaceae; genus Rosa; species Rosa chinensis. The sequence goes on from NC_037091.1 coordinate 44,209,282, forward strand.
CAATTATATATACTAATCAACTTAAATAGTAGCCTTAATGTAGTTAAATAATAGTGTATTTCATGATTTTTTTAGTTTAAGGATATTTTAGGTAATTTGGGTTGTGTATTTAGTAAAATATTAGAATGAGAAATTAAATGGTAGGTGTATTGAGTAAGGAGTGTGTATTAAGTAATTAGGGGTGTGTATTTAAAACTTCTCATTACTAAATCAGTTACGTAATAATTAAAATAAAAGTAATTTAAACGTAATAAAAGTGATTAAACAGAACAAAATAATGAAATGAAATTACATTTAATCGGTGTCAAAACATAGGCTTAAAATGACTAAACAAACAAAGAGAAATAGAAAAATGCCTAAACATAGACTTAAAATTAATTGGTGTCAAGAACACCGCCTTTGATCATGTTACCAACATGTTTTCTATTATCCACAAAGAAAATCGTCAATTTTGAGTGGGGTGATTGACGTCCATTGGCACAGATTAATCCCAAGGGATTTAATTGATCAATAAAACTGATTTCGGCTTTCTTGCCTTTGAGAGAGGGCTTGGTGAAGTGCCACTAAATGTTTGGGCATGCGCCAAATGCGCAAAAAATGATTACCGTAGCCACATCTACAGCCATGTGAGGATTCATAAGTATTAGAAATGTATGTGCTATGAAAAATCAGAGGAAATTCATATACAAAACAGAGGTTTCGAAGTGTTCATAAATATGAACAATGGATCCCATAGGGAAAATACGAGAAAAATATTCTTGTGATGTCAATAGAACCATAGACTACTTAGTCAGCGGATTTGAGTCTTGATTATTGGAACATGTAGTTCTCAATGTCGTATATAAAAACGTAAAATTCAACAATTACAATATAGATACGTACAAATATATGTAAATTGTATGATCGCATAAAAAAAAATTGATGTTCATCTAGGAGAGAAAAAAAAACTCATAGTAGAAGGCTTGCGGATCATCATGGACTTCAAAAAAGAAGAAGAAAAAGGAAAAAAAAATAATAAGAGCAAATGCATGCTGATAACATGTTATAAACTAGAGAAAAAGCGAGAAATAAAATATAGAAACAGAATATATGAGGAGGTAGAAGTGTGTCTTATTCATTCTCATGAATCCCTTTATATATGAGTTGAGTGTACATCATGAGGACATTAAATATGAGAATTCATGTGGACGGCCACATATTTATAATATTTACAACAAATTGATATATTTTAGTCAATATTAATACTTAAAACCTAATTTTGAATATATTAAAAATATTGTTTCCTACAAAGTATTGGTAAAGGGTCAACATCATGTAGATAGCGACAACTAGGATGAGACACAGACCTAGTGTTTAGTTTAAGATTTAAAGCCTTTTGTAGTTTTGTCCCAATCTCTCTGTCTCTTTCGTTTACACCTTCACGGGTTCAAATCTAATAGTTTTGTCCCAATTTCTCCGTCTCTTATCTCATCTTCAGGGCCGGTCTTGAGGTTTTTGATGCCCCGGGCAAAAAAAAATTTGGTGCCTAACTACCCATATATATATATATATATATTCATATGTAAAACAGTACAACTTTAAACGATAAACATTCGAGCACAGAACAATAAAACTAGGATTGCGATGTAGCAATTGTAAAGACGTATGCATCAACATATCAACCTGCAACTTCTGACTTCCAATTAATGCATCTAAAGATGCTATGTTTGTAGAGAAAGAGAGCAAAAAAAAAAAAAAAAATTCCATTGTAGGGGAAAAAAAAGTCGATCTTCTAGTGTTCAGTATAGATTGAACCTGTAATTAACTGATTAAGGATGTTGAAAGCTGCAAATTGAACATCAGCGATGACAGTATAGTCGAGATTTTGATATTACAGGCATAAAAATTTATAATAGTTGTTAGAATAATCAACAAATACCACAAAATGCCAGTAATAGAACTTATAATGTCCAAAATTTCAACGAATTTAAAAATTGAAGAACACCCACCATAAAAAATAAAAAAATTTAAAGAACACCCAATTTAACTATACCTATTTTGATCGATCTCTATTGCAGCCTGAATCGATGGAATGCCAAAAATTGTGTCTGATTACCGTAGAAGAAGAGAAAAATATAGGAGAGAAAGATTGAGAGGAAGTGACAGATGATGAAAATAAATTGCTTGATTGAATAACCATTGAAACCCCAATATTTCAAGAGAAATTTGTTTGTTTTTAAAGTTTTAGAGAGAGTTAAGAGACTCTTGAAATTCGTCTGCTATAATTGTGTGTACAATTCTCAAAGTGAGGAGAAGAGAAAACCATTTCGAAGTGAGGAGAGGAGAAGAGAAGACACTGCGTTTGGGAACAAAACAATTTTTTTTTTTTGTTTACCGTCGACATATACTATATATAATTTATATATATATATATATAACCTTATTTAAAAAAAAATTTGTGCCCCCCTCTCACTTGGGCCCTGGGCCGTCGCCAAGCCCGCCCTTGGGCAAGGCCGGCCCTGCTCATCTTAATTAATTATTGACAAGAGGTTACTTCAGCCGAAAAAAAATAAAAACAAAAAAGGGGCATAGGTTCAAGTCTTTTGTAGTTTTGTCCCAATTTCTTTCTCTTATCTCATCTTAATCAATTATTGTCATGTGTTAGCGTTAAACTATGAGCATAGGTTCAAGTCTTTTGTAGTTTTGTCCCAATTTCAAATTTCTCTGTTCTCGTCTTAATAAATTATTGACATGTGTTATGTCACCTAAAGATAGGTTAAACAATTAAAATCTTTGTTTAGCCTAATAAATAAAAACAAAAAAAATAAAAAATTGTTGTAGAATAAAGGAGAGTGAAAATAATAATAATAATTGAGATCACACGGTATCCTCTAAGATTTTTTAAGTTCAATGATGATAGGTATTAGGGGATCATGGAGATGGATCAAATATCAAACCATATGGATAGTTTGCATACTTCTCTATTTTCAATCTATGAAATAGTTTATCAATGATATCACAAAGAAACCTGTGGTCTTTCGACTTCAAGTAATCGTCCAAAGAACCCACATGATAATTATATATATATGGGCATGAGAGGCAAAAGAATCTGAAAACTGAAATGGATTAAGCCCTTTAGATCTACAACTGTTATGATTCTTCCACCATGAGCAAAAGGTGAAGAAGAAAGAGCAGACCAGATGTTATGCATAAGTGCTTTATAGGTTGAAAACTCTAAAATTCTAAAATTCAAAATTTATACAACTATGTTTGTATCATTGTATGGTCTTGTAGATGCGGGACTCCAAATGGATCTCATATGGTCTCCGGAGGGAGAGGATGGAGACGCAGAGGCAATTTTTTTTATTGCGAAAGACTAAAATAAACAGAAAGGCTAATGGAGATATTTGGTGTCAAGTTGTCTTAGGAGCCATCGAATGTGTCACACATTATTCACTCACAATTAGTCAAGGACTCTCATCCTGTGTGATTGCTATTTCCCCATTGAGATTGAGATTCAGGGTGAGAGACTCTTGCCATCTGAAGACCAAAGAAAGATGTTTATCCTCTCTGTTCTTACTCCCGTTGCTGGAGGAGTAGTGAATAAGGTGGCTTTACTTGCTACTGATCAATTGAGACTCGAAATCATCTGCTGTTTCCGCAAAGAGCTAAATAATCTCAAAGAATCCTCAACTCTAATTGCAAATATAATCCAGGATGCTGCTCATGAACCTGAAGATGGGGATATGCGGGCAAGGGCCGAGTGGATGAAGAGGCTTATAAGCGTAGCTTATAATGCAGAAGATATCCTAGATAAATGTCAATATGAAGTTTATCGGATGGTCATAAAGGAGACAAGCCTCGATAAGAAGATATTCGGCTTCTTCTGCAACAATCCTCTAGTATTTCGTCTCAAGATGGCACGCAAGATTTACAAAATCAACACATCCTTGGAGGATCTCAACAAGCAAGCAGCTGGCGTGGGACTCGTCAGATCAAATGGAGGTGCAGCAGCCAGTCAAGGCATGCAGGACAGGGAAACAACCTCATTCTTTGAGAAAAATGAATTCACCTTCAAAGATGCAATCATTGTTGGAAGGGCTCAGGTTGTGTCAGATATAATTGCAACCTTGACTAACTCCAACAATCAAGAAAATATTCTTTCGGTGATGGCCATTGTGGGATTGGGAGGCCTAGGTAAAACAACTTTGGCTCGCTTAATTACCAAGCAACTAAAAGAAGGAGAAATGGGAAAGTACTTTGATACAACACTCTGGGTGTACGTATCTAATACTTTTGATGTCAATTCAATTTTACGTCGAATGCTAGAGTCATGTGACGCGACGGGGGCAAATCTTTCAAGTCGGGAAGCATTGATTGAAAGCCTCCACGGTAAGTTGAAAGACAAAAGGTATTTTCTTGTACTTGATGATGTTTGGAATGAGGATGCTAATAATTGGAATGATTTCAAGAGTTGTTTGTTGCAACTAAATTCTGCCAAAGGAAGCTCTGTGATTGTCACCACCCGTAGATCCAATGTTGCATCAATCATGGAAACACTTCCTAGGTGGAATTTAGAAACTTTATCGGATGATGAATGTTGGTCCATATTGAAGGATAGAGCATTTGCAGATCCTAATGCTCCCATAGCTTCAGAACTAGAGGAAATCGGAAGGGTCGACATTGCCAAAAAGTGTGCTGGTCTTCCATTGGCGGCAAAGGTACGGTTATCTTCGATCACCTAGCTTATTGAATATTTAATGTGTAGATGAACTATTTGATATGTATAGATTAATTTGTGCTAAAATTTGAAACTCAAATAACTATAGGTTTTGGGAAGCTTGATGCGTTCTAAGAACAGTATGGAGGAATGGTTGTCAATTCTAGAAAGTCAAATATGGCAGTTATCATCCGACAATGAGGATAGCAGGATCATGTCAGTTTTGAAGTTGAGTTTTGACAAATTGTCAACACCACTGAAACAATGTTTTGCATATTGCTCCATGTTCAAGAGAGGTTACTCAATTGAAAGGGATAAGTTGATCCAACTATGGATGGCTCAAGGTTTTCTCCATCCTTCTCATGGTCCCCAAACCAAGCAAGAGATTGAAATGGAGGATATAGGCAATAAGTATTTTGAGACTCTACTAGAGAACTCCTTGTTTCAAGATGCTACAGAGTATGAGGATGACTGTGGTGTTATCACCACCAGATGCAAGATGCATGATCTTGTGCATGATCTTGCAAACGAAGTATCCAAGTGTGAGAGCTTGACACCAGACTTCCCTCATGAGAAGGATGATCCTGATATACTTATTCGACATGTTGCATGGATTCATACTCCGATGCTTGAAGAAATGTCAAAAGGAAGTATTTCAAAACTACGATCACTCTTTTCAAATGGCCCTATCTCTAATACCATTTTTCCAAAGTTTAGAGTTTTACGTGTCTTAAGTTTTTGCCAGACTGAGAATCAAGAGGTGCTGAGTGACTTGGGGTATTCAGAGAGCGACTTGGGGTATTCAGATCTTTCCGATAGAAAAATTGAAGCACTCCCAAAGTCTATTGGCAAGTTGAAGCACTTGAGGTATTTAGATCTTTCCGATATAAAAATTGAAGCACTCCCAAAGTCTATTGGCAAGCTCTATAACCTCCAAACATTGAGATTACCGTGGTTGCTCGAAAAGTGTCCAAAGGAGATTCTAAATTTGATCAACCTGAGGCATTTTGACTTTGGTGAGGAATTGAAATTTGAGGCTGGGATTTTGGGGCGGTTAACTAATCTCCGAGCATTGCCTTTCTTTAATGTGGCTGAGGAGAGAGGTCCTGCAATTAAGGAGTTGGGTGGGTTGAACCAATTGAGAGGCCACTTAATTATTCTGAAGCTAGAACATGTAAGGGATGGAGAAGAAGCAAACAAGGCTTGCTTAGTGCAGAAGAGTCACTTACGGGAGCTAACATTTAAATGGACATACGGGAGGTTTCCTGAGGAAAATGAGATGGATGTACTAGATGGCTTGGAACCTCATGGTAACTTGCAAAGCTTGAAGATTGAAAATTTCATGGGTGCTAGATTTCCGTCATGGATAACGAGTCTCCAAAATTTGAAGCAGATTCGATTAGAGCACTGCGACAATTGTGAAGAAGTCCCAACACTCGGCCACCTGCCTAATCTAAGATCTCTTGAGATTAAATGGATGAAAAAGCTGAAACGTGTGGGAGTTGAGTTTTATGGTTATAGTGATACTAGCACAACTTTATTTCCAGCTCTAAAAACACTATCCATCTATGAGTGCCATGAGCTCATTGAATGGATGGAAGCACCGAGGATATCAGCTGAAGGAGAGGTCGTGGTATTTCCTTGCCTCGAAGAGTTGAGCATATATAATTGTGACAGCCTAGAGTCGATTCGGATCACACGGGGCATCGCATGTCTCTGTGAATTGAACATCTCTAGTTGTAAGGGATTATCAAGCCTGGAGGTTGGGCTTGATCACTGCACCTCTCTCCAGGCATTGACTATAGATCATTGCCCTAATCTGATGTCCATTCCAACAGCAGAGGGCATTCCATCTCTCCAGATGTTGCGGATTTGGGATTGTGAGGGATTATCAAGCCTAGGAAGTGGGCTCAACTACTGCACCTCTCTTCAGGAATTAGAGATAAGGGATTGTGATAATCTAACATCAATTCCAATCACACAGGGTATCGCATGTCTCTGTGAATTGAACATATCTAGTTGTAAGGGATTATCAAGCCTGGAGGTTGGGCTTGATCACTGCACCTCTCTCCAGGTGTTGACTATAGATCATTGCCCTAATCTGATGTCCATTCCAACAGCAGAGGGCATGCCATCTCTCCAGATGTTGCGGATCTGGGATTGTGAGGGATTATCAAGCATAGGAAGTGGGCTCAACTACTGCACCTCTCTTCAGGAATTAGATGTACGCCATTGTCACAATCTGACATCAATTCCAATCACACAGGGCATCACATCTCTCCAGAGGTTGAGGATTATTCGTTGTCAAAGATTATTAAGCCTACCGAATGGGCTCCAATTCTGCACCTCTCTTCATGTGTTGGAGATAATTGATTGCCCTAATCTGGTTTCAATTCCAACCGCACAGGGCATACCGTCTCTCTGGACATTGAATCTCGTAGCGTGTAATGGATTATCAAGCCTAGGAAGTGGGCTCAACTACTGCACCTCTCTTCAGGAATTGAAGATTGAAGATTGTCTCAATCTAACATCAATTCCAATCACACAGGGCATCACATCTCTATGGAGCTTGAGGATTGCTAATTGTCGGAGATTATTAAGCCTACCGAGTGGGCTCCAATTCTGCACCTCTCTTCAGGAATTGGAGCTACGGGAATGTCCTATTCTAACATCAATTCCAACCGCACAGGGTATGTCGTCTCTCCGTAAATTGATTATCAAATGGTGTAGGGCATCGTCAAGCCTAGGAAGTGGGCTCAACTACTGCACCTCTCTTCAGGAATTGCAGATAACGGATTGTCACAATCTAACATTAATTCCAATCACACAGGGCATCACATCTCTCCGGATCGTGAGGATTGCTGGTTGTCAGAGATTATTAAGCCTACCGAGTGGGCTCCAATTCTGCGCCTCTCTTCAGGATTTGGAAATAGCTGATTGCTCTAGTCTAGTATCTATGTCAGTATCATATGTGTGCGACCACCCGGACTCAACGAATCAACTGGAGCAAGTCTTTACAGGTGTTGTTGAGTATTTGTCTATAAAGGAGGATTGCCCTAGTGTAGAATCTATTCCACCTAATCTCCGTCAGTCGTTGATATGTCATTGTGGCAAATTAAAATATGTGCCCACAGGAGGATTTCACCGCCTCACTCGTTTGAAGACGCTCACAATTGGTCCCTTCTGGGAGGAGCTGGGCGCCTTCCCTGATTTTCAGCTTCCACCTAATTCACAACTTGAAGAGTTAAGGTTGGTGGGGTGGCCTAAGCTCAAGTCTCTGCCCCAACAAATTCAGCACTCTACTTTTTTAAAAACTCTCCGGATAGGACAGTTTATGGGACTAGAGGCTCTTCCTGAGTGGTTGGGAAATCTTACATCTCTTGAGACTCTACATATCTGGAGGTGTGAGAATCTCAAGTATCTACCTACGGAAAATGCTATGAAAAGCCTCACCAAATTGAAGGATCTCTCCATTTTCGGATGTCCCCTGCTCGAAGAAAGATGCACCAAGGAAACTGGCCCAGAATGGCCCAAGATTTCTCACATCCTAGATCTTCGGTGTAATTTTTTTGACCAAATCAATCTGTTTTCATTTTATTTTCTTTTTTCCTACAAATTTATTTCTTATTATGTCTCATTTTTCATCTTTCTTAACTCAGTGCGATGAAGCTACGGAATGCCCCTTAATGAACTAGAATGTCTGTTCATGTTACAAGGTTAATCAATTCCCAATTGCCAGAAATTTATCCCTAAAGATGGGTAAGCTTTTCAAAGCACCACCTTTTCTTCTATCCTCACATTTCTTTTTTCACTTTAACCAGCAATGCATTATCCAATCCTACTTTTTCCTTTTGGCATAAATTATATCGTAGCAGGCTCTATCATACGTGATGGGAATATCAAATGATGCTGAATAGGTGATGATCTAGTCCCAATAGTTCAATCACCCTTGTACGGCTTGTCTGCTGTGTTTCATTGAAGACAAGGTGACCATTATAATGGAAAAATATACTTCAATCATTTCAATCTAATCATATCATATTTGCTCCCTCATGGAGATTAGGCATACTATTAGAAATCATTTTAGTCTGTTATAAACTTAAAATTTTAACATCTTTTCCATGAAATGCTGTGCTGGTTTGGATGCCCTGTTCCATTCTTTAAGGAAGACTTGCAATGATATAAAAATATAGCCATACCCTGTTTGATTAATAGTCAACTCCTTAATTGCCATTTGCATTTTCATTCCCTGCTGATTTAATATTAAGTAACTTTCCTATACAAATTTACAAGGATTGGATTTCTTTGAGCTGCCTACAGAGTTATCTGAAACCAGTGGTGCAGTGACTTGGTAAAGAAGTTCCCACAACATTGTTTTCTTCTTATGTTTATGACACATAATGAACTGGGAATTTATTGATGCAACCCTACTAGGATGATTGCTTAATTACTTTGCTTCACTTTATTCATAAGTTGTATAGTCATTGTAACCTGTTATACTTTCTTTGTCTAAGGTGTTAATCAGGACCAGCTATGAGAATGAGAAGTTGTAAATTATCCACCTAAAGTGGAAGCTATGCAAACAAAAGATGAGGACAGCTGACATGAGTGGCTGACTTCTAATATTCCAAAGGTAGATTGTAAGTATCTTTCTCAAATGAGTAATTTGTGTATGTTCTTGTTCCCTGTATTTCATCTAGTTTTGTAACTTATTGGTTATCCTCATTTCTTGTGTCCCATTATTTCTTTTCCTTTGTAAGTACTAGTTTTTGTGATGGGGAAGTTCATCCTCTAGTATAACCAAGAAGACATTGATAAGGATGTACATTATTGTTCTTATTTTGGGTTGAGGGAGAGATGTTCAATGGCAATACTTGTTAGTAAAGTACCTGCCAGACAACTTCAAACCCTCATTCATTTGTGGTTGTCAGACAATTGTGATCCCTCCAACAATGATGTGAAGATTTACTTACTGCTGAATCTAGCAGAAACCTCACCATATTACTGCAACTAGAAATTATTGGTTTTCACCGTCTATGTGAAGTTACGCTGAGGTGTCCCAATTGTGAGATTACTTGTATCCAATAATCCGGATGGAGGGCAAAGTTAACATTAAGATCCTAGATGCTCAGATCTTTGTTTAAAATCAACTGTAAACTCTCGAGATACCTTTCACCTCCACATTGTAAACTATCCACAGATTTTTTTCATTCGCGACTATTCAGTATAGTGTGTCATTGCTTTGTTGTGGAAAAGCTGTTTGAAGTATTTAATAAAAGAAGTAAACTTGTTATCCTTCTCTGTTTCTTTTCCTCAGCACTGACGAATCATCTTTTTGAAATCAGGTCTGCATTGAAGCTATGAGAGACCTTCTTAAACTAGCACAGTGGGATATTCATGGGGTTCAAGTTCCAGGGGAAGCATGTGCCTTGAGTGTTTAAAATTTCAGTTGTGCATGATTACTTCCATTGATGTTCTAAGTTAAACCAGTTCCTAAAATCATTGTAAGCTTTTCAAACCCTACCTCTTCTTCCCTCCTGGTGTTCCTCTTTTATTTGATTCACCAGTTTTCAAATGCATTGTACTCTGCTCTATACGCTATTTACTTCAGCTTTTCCCGGGCTGGCTTTATAATTGTTTTTTCAGCATTTGTAATTTCTCACCAGGCCCCTGTCCTGCTCAAATGGAAGAACAGCTTAACTTGACATGGTCCAAACAAAGTTCCGGTACTTCAGTTCTCCATCTTACGCATAGATTCATTTTATTGAATGTTATGCTGTCTCATGTTCTGTTTTATTCCTTTTATTTTCCCTCTTTTGATGGGTTTTTCTTTTTCTTCTCTCTTAGTAGTCAAGTGTTTCATAAACTTTCAAGTATCAAGCATCTTGTATACTAAACTTAGCAAAATAGAATGTAAATCAGTTACCTTTTATTAGTTTCAACTATTCTCTGTATTTCCAATCTCTGCAATCATCTGCTTCCCAGGGCCGGCCTTGCCCAAGGGCGGGCTTGGCGACGGCCCAGGGCCCAAGTGAGAGGGGGGCACAAATTTTTTTTTTAAATAAGGTTATATATATATATATAAATTATATATAGTATATGTCGACGGTAAACAAAAAAAAAAAAAAAATTGTTTTGTTCCCAAACGCAGTGTCTTCTCTTCTCCTCTCCTCACTTCGAAATGGTTTTCTCTTCTCCTCACTTTGAGAATTGTACACACAATTATAGCAGACGAATTTCAAGAGTCTCTTAACTCTCTCTAAAACTTTAAAAACAAACAAATTTCTCTTGAAATATTGGGGTTTCAATGGTTATTCAATCAAGCAATTTATTTTCATCATCTGTCACTTCCTCTCAATCTTTCTCTCCTATATTTTTCTCTTCTTCTACGGTAATCAGACACAATTTTTGGCATTCCATCGATTCAGGCTGCAATAGAGATCGATCAAAATAGGTATAGTTAAATTGGGTGTTCTTTAAATTTTTTTTATTTTTTATGGTGGGTGTTCTTCAATTTTTAAATTCGTTGAAATTTTGGACATTATAAGTTCTATTACTGGCATTTTGTGGTATTTGTTGATTATTCTAACAACTATTATAAATTTTTATGCCTGTAATATCAAAATCTCGACTATACTGTCATCGCTGATGTTCAATTTGCAGCTTTCAACATCCTTAATCAGTTAATTACAGGTTCAATCTATACTGAACACTAGAAGATCGACTTTTTTTTTCCCCTACAATGGAATTTTTTTTTTTTTTTTGCTCTCTTTCTCTACAAACATAGCATCTTTAGATGCATTAATTGGAAGTCAGAAGTTGCAGGTTGATATGTTGATGCATACGTCTTTACAATTGCTACATCGCAATCCTAGTTTTATTGTTCTGTGCTCGAATGTTTATCGTTTAAAGTTGTACTGTTTTACATATGAATATATATATATATATATATGGGTAGTTAGGCACCAAATTTTTTTTTGCCCGGGGCATCAAAAACCTCAAGACCGGCCCTGCTGCTTCCTAGTAACACTTTGTGGTACAATAATGATTCACCTTTACATAATGATAGCATTCATTTATCTGAGGTAAAACCCTGGATAAGTTTTTCCTTTGCGAAACCATTTCTTTTTTGTTGATTTAGTGCTTTCTTCTATGTGATTTGGATAAACTTATTGATCAATTTGTTCTAGTGGGTTTTGGGAATTACATTTTTTTTTTCCTAATGTCCGCTCTGACTCCTATCTTCTCTTACTCAGATTGTCCCAAGGATTAAGGAATTGGAGTACCCAAATCGTGATCTCAAGTGGCTGCTCACTACTAGAAATTTCCCCAATAGGGACTAACCAGTAGCCACCATAATCGATCGGTGTCATTTTGAAACAGTTTCACACCATTATAAAACTTCAGTGACTTGTTTTGCTCATGCCACTGTACATCAGTGTGTAATGGGCTTTAACACCGACATAAGTGCCAATTTTGGTAGTTTTATCATTTAAAAGATAATATTGAACCCAATAATATGTTATAAATATTCTTAAAAAATTAGATTCAGACTTTAAAAGATGTGCAGGCTTTACTTTATCATAAGAAAATAATAGTGATCGAATAAAAAGCTAATAATTGAGCTCCCAACCACTCATACCTATAAGCTCGGTTCTCACACTCATTTACTCAATTTTGAGTTATGAAAATTGAAACCAAAAGCTTATCTCTTTCTCTTCCTTGTTCCACCAACCACTCATACCAATTCTGTCACTTCCTCTTCCTCCCAAAATCACTAAGGCTTAGTTTGGGATTGCTGTGCTGTGAGAAGAAACACTTCCGAACTTGTTGTGAGAGGAAACACTTCCGAACTTGCTGTGAGAAGAAACACTTCCGAACTTGCTGTGAGAGGAAGCACTTTCGAACTTGCTGTGAGAAGAAGCAGCTAAGTGTTTGGTAAACTGTTTTTAAAAGTGTTGTGAGAGCGAAAAGCAATTTCTGAGTGTTTGGTAAGTTGCAAGGCAAAAGTGCTTTGGCTGGGTATAATTACCAAAATAGTCATGAATCCTGCAAATACTTCTAAAATACATGATTTTGTTTTTGAATTTTGTACCCGTACCAGATTAAAAGTTTTCTCATGTATTGTCTTGTACACTCGTTCAAAATTTCCAACTAAACAATAATTTGATGTATTCATTATAATTTGTGCAATTGTATTTCTTAACACCGTCACTCATTTTCCTGGACCAACTCATTCATATGCATTCTCTTCACTTGATTTATATGTCATGTTACGAAGGGCAAATATTGAAAGGTCTTCATCATAGGTAATTAATAATCTGCAAATAAGGTTCTACAAGAACATCTTAAACAGAACATGGTCATTACGACATGCTAACCCTAGTAACCATTAGTCCATAACCTCAGCGGAGGTAGGCAATATCAAAGAAGCATAGCTAATTGAATGGAAATATTTCACCACTTACAACTTGATAGGCAATTAATACCAAAGATGCAGAGTTGAATGGAAATGTTTCACCACTCACAACTTGATAGACATTCAAGTTCTAATATGTGTTTGCAAAGGCAACTGGTTCTAAAAGATCTAGACTATGAGCACATTACACGCTGACCATAGCCCCCTCAAAACACCAATTCGAATCATCTGACAGTCATACAACTCTGCCAACTATCAAAAACTAAATTTGAACTGATACTGCACTTAAGTATTTTCCTTACTTTAAATACCTAAATCCTAACAACTGCAATCTAAAAGTTCAGAAACAATAATGTACACGAATATAATGAAGTAAACCAGTAGCATAATAGAATGTGACTAATACATAAGGCTAGAGCTCAAGGTCTGCCTAAGTGCACTGTTATCAAAAGCATGGTAGCCAATCAATGATAAAAAGTAGACTTAAAAGACAAGGTAAACAAATGCATTACATTCAGTATGCAATTCAATTTCAATTTCCATGATAAAAAGTAGACTTAAAAGACAAGGTAAACAAATGCATTACATTCAGTATGCAATTCAATTTCAATTTCCATCCAAATACCAAGACAGATGCAATTCAATTCCCATCAAAACTGGCAAAACTGATGCCAATTTTCAAAACAGATGCAATAAAAATATACAATACAATTCAATTTCAATCAGTAACTAACGTCCAAAACAACTTCATCTGATTAAGATCATCTCCATAACTCATCCAATACCAGAAGACCGAAATAATCTTGCAGTCCTCGCTTGTGACTTTAAATGTGATGGGCTTCCATCAACCACAAAGACTGGAAATGCTCCAAACTGCACAAACACTGAACAACTATTACTCTTGGACTTATCTACACTAAGCAAGAAAACAGCATTGTTCAAATCAAAATATTGAACTTGAGACAAAAAAATTCACCAAAGTATACATAAACTTTACACTCCTGAGATTGCTCAACTATATATTAAACATAGATTTCTCCCAGTAAGGGGAAAGAACTAGACTTTACACTCATTGCTACTAAAAACACTATTGAGTTTCAGTTGAAGTTTCCCCTCCAGATTCCTTAAACCATTAAAACAAGAAAACCCAACCAAAATTCATATACTTCCCATTTCCTTTCAATCAAACATACCCTTTACATAAATGATCCAAAGAAATTAGAAAACCGATCTTCCAAGCATAAATGATCCAAAAATTACATGAGAAGAAAGAAATCATCCAAAAATTACAAATTACACATAAAACTGAAGAAGAATGATCCATCCTGCCATCTAGCTTTTAATTTTGCACCTGGATCTAGAGGATGAGAGGCATACCTTTGACGATATGGGTGAGCCACCTATTGTTACAAAAAACATTGGGCTTTGGGTTTAGATTTAGGTTTCAAGGCATTAGCATCAAACTCATAATCTAACACAGAGTTGTCCATGGCCACCACGTAATTCAAATTGGCCACCCCTCCCTTCTTCCCACCATCGCTGCTCTTACCCACACAAAAGCCTCCTCTTTTTCTTTTCCAAATTTCAGCTCCAGCCACTTTCCCGACCTTAATCTTCGGAGAAGTAACACAAAGAATCGATTTTGGGAGCAGGGCATTGGTGTTGGTGGCCGTCTGCAGAGCAAATCGAGGTGGATGGAGGAGGCATAGGCTGGAGAGGTGGGAAAGAAGCCTTCAGGGAACTAGATCTGAACGGAATTCAAGGCGTCGACGAAGCGGGAAGAGGAAGAGGTGGAGGCGCTATAGATGAAGCCTTCGAGATCTTTGCTGGGGGTTTTCCAGAGGGAGGTGTGCGAGAGATTGAGAAGGATGTCAATTTGAGAAAAGCCTGAGGACAATTCGGAGAGTTGATCAAATTTCATTTAATCCTCCACGTCCTGACTTTTATTCCCGCAGAAGTTGAAATCAAAAGCTACGAATTGTAGCTTCTCCATTTCAGAGGTTGGGAGAAGTGCTTCGGATCAAAAGCTGTTTCTTGACAGTTTACCAAACAGCCCAAATATTTCTAGAAGCGCTTTTGATCTCAAAAGCAGTTTCAAAAGCATTCCCAAACTAAGCCAAATTCGTTTCTCTGGAGCCATCCATCCTTCACCAATAGCAGATTCTCTGGCCCAGATTCATTAGAGTATTTGAATCTAGGGTTGCGGTAAAGGTTATTTGTCTATCATTTGACTCAGTGTTTGAATTTGTATTTGGGGATCTTAGGAGTAGGATCGATAAACTGATTTTAGGATTCAATTGGGTTTAGGATTTTTCTTTTCTGATCTGATCTGATCTTTTGATTTTAGGGTTAAGAGTTCCTCTTTTTACTCAATCTCATTATACACCCTTTCTCTTTACATTTCAGTAAGGGGATGTTTACTTTGGAGACAAAGGTGGGCTGATCTACGTGCATTTGCCAACTCTGGTAGAGACCAATGTTGGTCAGATTGCAAACGGAACCTGCTTTTGAATTGTTTCATGGGTATGGCTGTTTTCTTCTATTTAGATTTGTACGTTTTCGTTCAATGGGTTTTGCCTTACTTACTGTATTTATCTTTTACCTCACTTGTATCTACTAGGTATTATTATCTTTTAATTTGTTTAGATTAACAATTCTTTTCATGCTCTTTTGCAAATAATTATTTTGGGGTTAAACAATTTCTTGGGCTTATGAAAAATATGAATTAGTTTTTTTTCCCCATAAAATTAGGATTTGTATATGAATATAGGGGTTCTCTTTTGAAAATTTTGTCTAAATATTTTTATGAATGGCAGGCAAAGACGTTCTTGTGCTGGCCACACCTACCTATGAGTTTGGCAGGAGTTTAGCTTGCATGGAAGGTATTTTCCTGTTAAGTTAATATGCTTGTATTATGTGATCGTTTAATTGGAAATATGAATGCTCATTGGAGTCTGTAATAGAGTGACATGTAAATGTGTTTTGGTGGATTCATATACAAAAGGTAAGGAAAGATCTATGCACTTAGTGCTTCGTGAATAGTGTGTGTCTACTATGTTTCTAAACTTTCTCTGATTTTTCTTAATCGAAACTGTGATTGATTTTGAATTCGGGATCTCAGTTGACAGCTAGCACTCATCTGCTTTGGTTTCATTCTAATTGTTTTATTCTGGTTTTGAAGCCTTGGATGACTCTTTCTGTCTTCTCTACTTATCATTTTCTCACCAATTCCACCTTTAAGTAAGAAGCTTTAGTTTATTAGCAACTTGACTTACATCTATGTTTTAGTTTCTGTATTTTGTAGACTTGTTGGACACTATTCTGTATAAATTTCTTGTTTGCATGTATTGGCTGTATAGGATTTGAAAGCACATGTTAGTGCAATTCATTTGATAATTGAGGCTCTCCAGATGATGCATTTATTTGGTGTTGAGAACAGAGATACTTTAACTCACAATGCCACAGGGGTAAGTTTATTTTCATTACTTTATAAGCTTTCTATTCTTTCTATTACCCTACTTACTGCCTTGTATTTGAGCATTATGCGCATAAAACTACTGGGAACAATGATAAAAAATGAAACTAGAGAATAGAAGCCTGATAACAACTCCAAAACTATGTTGAAGTGTGAAATGGCAAGAGTGTGGGAACAGAGATATTTTAACTCAATGCCACGGGTAATCCTATTTTCATTGCTTGATGAGCTTTCTGTTCTTTCATTACTTAATCAGTTGGCACATTTACTCATTAGACAGTGCCTGCATTTCATATTTGTCTGGTTGAGGATGCTCAAGGCCATGAAGCACCAATACAGGGGGTTGTTGATTCAATAGCTGGGCCGTCTTGTATACAATATAATGACTAGGCTACAATATTTGCCTTTTGGTATGTGGTGAATTTTTTTTTTCACGTAATACAAGTTGATAAAAATGTCATTAGACTGTAATGAACCTAAAGTTTTGGATAATTGTAAATGTCAACAGAAACAAAGGGAGATGGAACCAGATTGCATAGAAAAGTTGCCGGAGGTAGCAGATGCAACATGGAGAGGAACATGAAGATATTTAAGTTTTGTGATGTTGTATTTTATTTAAAATTGTATATGAATTGTACAATACATTTTAGAAATACGTGGTTGTAGCTAGACCAAATTGTTATTTTTTTATATATATACTCCCAATTTTGCCACTGATGTTGGTGCCATTGAGAATACACACTGATTCAGTAACAGTGGGAAAGAAAAAGGTATCTTGCTGCATTGGGTTTTGGGATGCCACTGATGCTTTATCAGTGTGGATTGCCCCAATAGCATCTGCTATAGAGGGGACTGATTCCGCATTAGTGGCTGCATAGTGGCTAATGGCATAAGCCACTGTTATTAGTGTGCTTTGTCCCAATAGGAACTAATTCAAATCAGTGTGCAATGGGGAAATTTCTAGTAGTGGCTGTTTGTTTGGCTCTCGCAAAGGCTGGTAACTTTGCCCGATATTGAGAACAAACTCCATCTGCATCTTGGATAAGCCATTCAGTCAAGCATGCATGGTTTCTAGGAAACAAGCCTTCTATTGTCTGCGAGCTATATGAAGAACCTCCTGTCAGATTTCGCATTTCTGTGCTCTCTTGGTGTTTCCATGAAAGCTTAACAAATGGAGCAACAAACAAGTCCCGGAGGACCTGGTCAATTTGGTACCACGGGCTTGTTTATGAGTTACTCATACATGTTGTGGAGCTTATTGTGAGCTTCTCGGCAGTTCTTTTACTTTCAAGTATCAAGCCATATATTTGGAGATTTGAGCAATTATCTGTGGCTTGGCATCAGTTGTGGTAGTCTAAAATATTCTTATGTTCTTCGAGTGTCAGTCTCTTGGTTGAAAGTTTTCATGGAGAGAACTGGGAGATCAAATGTTTGTGAGCTTTGGGTGTAAATGGGGTTCTCTGTTGAGAAGGGTTGTGAGAAAGAACGAGATTACTTAACAAAGAACATCTTAGTGTATTATTGCCGTGGAAGTAGTCCAAATTGGGGTGAGCCACATTAAAATTTACCTCTTTGTTGATTGTTGTGTTGTTCTTTATGATTCTAGATTTTTCTCTCCATAAGATGGGTGCGATCTTGCGCTAGGAATATGAATTGGCGAAATTCCAAGTATACAAATAATCGAAGATTCCCTTCCGTATTCTGGGATCTGATCTGGGCAGCGTGGTGGTCGAAACAAGGTTCGTTGCCTGCTGTAGGGACGGGGTTGAGGTAGTGATGGTGGCGGCGGTCTGACGGAGGCGGTGGTGCAGCAGTGGTGGTGGCACGTTGCTAGTGGCTACTTGCAGGGTTTGGGCAGGGGTTGTCTCTTGGGCAGCGACCGGTCTTGATGTAGGACGAGAATGGGCCTGGTTTAGGCGGAAAATTAGAATAATAAAGAAGCGGCGTGGAATCAAGAAGAGTGATTGGAAAATAGGTAATTCAAGTATAATGAGGTTACTAGCCGCTGCAATATCCAAGAAAATTTGGTTTTGGACTTTTCGGGATACTCGAGCAAAAAATCAGGTCTTAATTGCAAAGCAGATTGGGATTAACTTTTGGCCAGAATGTCCGTTTGAGACGCATGATACCTTTTCAGAATAGGAACGACGAGATCTTCAAGACTCACTTTAGTGAGCCCTAACGGATTTTGGCCGAAATATGTCGTTTTAATCATCCGATTCGGGATTTAATATTTTAGGCTAGTCTTACATTTGTTTTAGAATTCTTTTATTTTAGGTTTTTAGTTTCCTTTTAATTTGGAGTCTTTAGAATTTCTTGTTAGACTATGATTTAGGGTTTGGATGCCTATATAAGCACCATTATACTTTGTACTAGATCAGTTTATCATATCAAATTAATAAAAATTAGAGATTTTTCTCTCTTTCTCTGGTGGATTCCAGAATTATGTCTGTTAGGGTTTATCGCTTGTAAACCCAGGTTACTTCCGATTGCGTCAGGTCTTCTCCTCTGGTGGTTGATTGGGCTTGGATCTTGTTTGGATTTTGCTGTTTTTTATTTTTATTTTATTTTACGTTGTTTTTTTACTTCAATTCTGTAATTTTATGGCATAGTAGTGGGCTTTGCCCCAGATTTTTAGGCCTAGCGAAGTGGTGAATTCCTTCCTCTATCAAGAAGTTGAAACCTCGTGCAGGAAGGCACTCACTCCTTAATAACAAAAAAAAAATCACATTTTAGGAGGCTTGAGTGATGCCTTGCAATAGGCTTTACTAATACTAAATGAGGAAATTTATTCAGTAGCTTTGACGTAGTCATGATGGCGACAGCTAAATTGGAGTATGGGAGTTCTGTTTTCTATTTTGCTATGTACTCTATAAGTTTTCTATGTTTTATAAGCGAACAAGCATATGTAAGTGTAACGTTATGTGTGTGAGAGTTATATATACGGATCATGGCAGGTCTCTTTTTATAATGTTGCCACTGAAAAATAAAGTTATAGTTTCCACTAAAAAAAAAAAACACAACTAATCTTCCATCTTTTGGATTTGAACGTTTTGCCTTTTCTTTAACAATTTTTTCTATCGACCATATGGCAAATAGACCAAATACATATATTTGCTATGCCGCTCGAAAGCTGCTCCCAAAACAAAACCTTAATGCTGCTATTTGTCCCCTGCTCTCCTTCATGGCTTCCGTCGACGAAGTTACTGCTACCTTTACTGCTTCTCTCGCTCTGTTGGGATCAGATGTGGTTGATATCTCCCATATGGATGGAGGGAGAACTCAACGTGGAACATAGGCCTTCTTGCTTGCTCATCCCCTGACGATGAAGAAAATCGATGCTCTTGAACTGTAACGCCATTTCTGGCGTATATGGGTTCTTGACTGCGGCTTTAAGGTGCAGAACAGGAAACCAGATCGATTTGTGTTCACTTTTGACTTGTGCCGAGACTGGAACAAAGTCCTCAAGGGGGGATCGTGGTATTTCAATCGATCACTGGTTGTGATGCCGGGCTACGACGGCCTCTCCCCGCTGCAGTCAGTGCAGATGGAGGCTCTGTTTTTTTGGGTTCGTATCAGTAATATCCCGCATGTATTGGAGGACAAGAAGATGATCAGGAACATCGCTTCCATTGCTGGTACATACCTGGATATCGATCAAAAGTTGCTAGACTCCACTAGTAAGATTCGTGTGTATGTCAGTCATGAAATCTCGAAGCCTTTCTTCCCCAGTAAAACCCTAAAGCTTGCTCAGGGGTGTTCTTGAAGAAATCTCGTTCTATTATGAGAACCTAATTGGCAAATGTCGGAAATGCAACCTAATCTATCATGCACAGGGGCCTTTCTTCCCCAGGAACACCATAAAGCTTGCTGTCACGCCCTGACTCGAGCTAATTTTGTAATCTCGAGTTAAGGTGTGAATCACATCTTAATTATAGAACTAATATTTTTATAACCAAAATTTGACAAAAAAATAAATAAATCGTGAACTAAAACTAGATAACAAGATCTCAAAATTCCAGCGGAAGCATATATTACATAGTCTATATCACATAGTACACTAGTACTCATTCTTTATTCCAAACAAGCATAAAGGAAACACAAGTTTCACAACCCATTTGACATACATATCAGAACTTCTTGCTCTAGCATCTTGATTCTATAACTGCAAAATCTGTTAAGGGGTGAGCTCAACCAGCGGCTCAGTAGGGACATAAAACTTCCTCATGGATAATTGACCAAAGATAATACCATCATATATTTCAATTATAACATGCATATCAAACAATGATGCAATCCAACTCTATCTATATACCCGTTAATTCATATACCAGAATACGCAAGCCTACACGTCCCATACCGTGTACTTTACAGTTTTGCAACTGTGACTTGAATATCCAAACATATAAATTAATCCCCTGACTCAATCAAATCCCCTAAAACCCCTTTTCCTAGTCATCTTGTCTGAAACATTGATCTCCAAGCCCAAATCACCCAAATATATTGACAATTATACCGTCGATATTCTAAACCTAAATGTGCACACGGGCTAGCCTGAGCTTGATCCCTACAATGTTCAAACTCAGCTACACAAAAGATAATTCCCACAACACCAAATAACCATAATTTTCACCCAACTCCTTTACAGTCAATGAATAGCAACCACTATGAAAACATGCACTACAACGATCAGCGTACATTTAATACATATAATTCAAATATCATCAAATAAATCATTCAAAATAATATTAACCAGAATAATATAAACACGAAGCACATAAAATCAATATCCAATATAAAAAGTTTCGCCAAGATCCCCTACCTTATTTCCGATAATCGTGGACAATACAAAATAAAATCAAGCCTCTTAGGTCGTCAAAAATAATTTCTTCAAATTAGACTTTTCTTTCCACTAATAGAAAGAGCTAGTCAAGACGAATCCGTAGGTGAAAACGGATCCTAAATTGGACTTATGGTTTAAAAGATATGATAAAAACAAGTTCTAGAGAGATAAAATGATAGAGAGAGAAAACTCTCCGAAAATTATGGAGGAACCATGATCTGGTTGGGTCCTGTTTATAGGCCTGATGGAACCAACGTAGTAGGTAAATTTTATGGTTTTGGTTCATGAATGAATGACACATGTCAAGGCATCTCTAACATTTCAACACATGGGTGCCATGTGTCTTGATCTGGTTGTTCTTTCCATCCTTATTAAACACCTGATATACCTATTCCCACTTGCAACACGTAGGGCTGCTGTCCTTGGTCATCATTATTTGCCACATGTTAAACACCTGATATACCTATTCCCACTTGCAACACGTAGGGCTGCTGTCCTTGGTCACCAAGTAATGCATAGCAACTAATAGTGACGCGCCATGTGTCCAATCTTAATTAGTTTCTCCAAATTTCAAAAAATCATCAAAAATAGCTCGGGAATCCGAAAAATGCTGCGAACTCGTGGATACCTCTACTTTCCACTTCCAACCTTAAAAATAAAATTTGACCAATTTCAAAATTCACATAATTTTTTAAGAACTTTAAAATTAGTAAAATCGAAAAAATTTCTCAATAATAACTTTCGACTTTAAAAAATTATAAATTTAAAATTTGGGTTGTCACACTTGCTCAGGGTGTTGTTGAAGAAATCTCGTTCTATTATGAGAACCTAATTGGTAAATGTCGGAAATGCAACCTAATCTATCATGTACAAGTGGTGTGTCAAGCAGTCTTGCCAGTGAAGAATATGGACAATGCGGAGGCGCATTAATGAGTTTTGCTGAGAACATATTTGAGAATGGCACATTCAAATTCAAGGGGCTTCAGACGCCTATTTTGCCTTCTATTGCACGTAACCTTTTTGGGTTTGCTGAGAGCAACAAACCACGCAAACGGGTGGTGATCAAGAGATCAGGGCCTGAGGGTAGTTCCACTAGCAGGAGGCTCCCGCCATGCTTTGATCCCATTTGATGAAGCTACAAAGGAATTGAAGAGAAGTACACTGGGGTCTCCCTACTCTTCTCCAAAGAAGCCGAGGTTCTTGTTCAACATGAACATGGATGCTCTAGCCAAGGAAACAGTGACAAAGAAGGTCAAAGTCCCTGAGTTTTCCACGAATTTTACAACTAAATCGCTTGGCTTAGTTGAGACTCCAGGATGCATGCTTGTCCCCATGGAAGTAATGATGCCAAAGGAGATCAACGATGGTGAGGAAAGTGCACCGGTGCTGTGAAGAAGAAGAGAGGATGCCCATTGGGATCAAAGAATAAATCCTCCTCTAAGTCTAAGAGAGTTCCTGCTGAGGAAGTATTGAGTATGCTCAACTCTGGAAAGCCTCCTTGCCCTAGCTCTAAGGGCAAGGAAAAGATTTAATTTCTTTTACCTATCTTGGCCTATTTGCTATGTTTTTCTTTATAGTTAGAATAGGCTTACTTTAATAAGTGAGCATGAGTTTGTTAAATGAATGAACCTAGTCTATGTATCAAGCTGCATCACAACTTCTTGTCTATTTGTAGATGGTAGCGGAGGGATATGTAATGGTCATTCTGTCCTTACCTTTTTATGAATGATATGTCTTTGAGACACCCTATTTAGAAAGAAAAAAAAAAACCAAATACGTACATACATACATACATAGGGAGGATCTATGTCTTAAAGTAAGGATGTTTTTATTTTTAAGATGTATTTTAATAATCACAACCACTCAATCTTTAATTAGTTACCTACACACATATGAATCTTACAAAAAATTAACCAAATCGGAAATCGTTTAACCATTTGATTAACACAATGCTCGTTTATCTAACGGACTACATTTGTTTACATAATTTTGAGTTACCAAATGATTATGGATTTGGTTGATTTTTTGTAGACACAATTATTGCATATGAATCTAAAGAATCAACAGTTGAAATCATTGAATTATGTCATATACTAGTATAAATTGTAAAAATCCTCAAATTCTTAAAGTAAGGGTATCCTCTCTTAATCCTTCCTCATATATGTGTGTGTGTGTATCAAGTGAAATAAATCACAATTGATCAAGTGAAATCATTCTGAATGTGGTTATATTTATCATCAATTTTGCTTGCCTCAACAATTGTGCATGTTTTTTTTTTTTTAATCCGAATAGCCCTAGAGCCATGCACTCAGATGCAATCTTGGTAATTTGCTTCAATGTATGAACAGACAGGCAGCAAGGCAATTGGAATTTTTTAAGGGAATAACCTGGTCTCGATTCAAGTGGTGTTGATGCTGATTGAGTTCAGCATAGATCATATTGATCTTTTTGTGCCTATTACCTTGGTTATGGATCTTACCCACACTCTCTTTTACTCAGTTGTGCCAATTACCTAAGCGCTCTCTTTTATAGCAAAAGAAGAGGCTGAGCGTTGAGTGACAAGACTCTGTTTTTTGACTTTTTTCTATTAGCAAATTTACCAAACAAATCATCATGTAAAGGTTACAAATAGGGACAGATCCAATAGGTATAGACAAAACTACAACATAAACACAATGGGTCCAAATTGGAAGCCCAACAAACATCACGGAATTTTTATGTTTTTTTTTTTTTTGATGAATCCTCGAAAAAAAAAACGAGGAAAAAATTATTGAAGACAGAAAAAGATTACAAGCTCGCAGTAAGTACTATGGCACGATCAAAATTGCATTTGAGAGATTCAATGCCGGTAGTTTTCCCACTCCACCTTTAGTTTCCAAGGTACCAAGTGGGGAACGAAGAAAATTAAGAACAATAGTTGAGTCAACCTCCACCAAATATGCTTCCAATCTCTTAACCAAGCCAATTCAATTGTTTTGACGGCTGCCATAATCTCTACAGCCACTGAACTTGGAATACCGAGCTTAGAACAAAAAGCACCTATAACAATGCCTTTATAATCCCTATAAACACCACCATAGCCAGCAAGATTAAAGACACTCTTTCAAGCACCATCAATATTTATTTTATACAACCATATGGAGGAGCAAGCCAATTAATAACCTCACTTATATGCGGATGAGCACGAAGTGGTTTACATGAGACCCCAAATCTCTTGATAATACAAAACTCTTGGCATGTATTAAACATAGTGCCCGTTGCCAATCGACCCAGAGTATTGATACTACCACTAATTAAGCGGCAAACTTGAGGAGTTGCAGAAAGATAACCATCATACCTGGCCTTGTTTCCAGATTGCCAAATAAACCAAAGAGCGGAACAAATCCTGCAATCCATAACTCCCGCAGCTGTTGACTTCGCCCAGCCACAAGGCACAAATTTAACAAGGCCAGAATAGATTTAGGAATTAAAGAAATATCAAACTTGTCACACATAAATTCCCAGACTAATGCAGCAAGGGGGCAATAAAGAAAAATATGCTTAATAGATTCACCATTTGCTCGACAAAGAACACAATAGGATGCCAATAAAATTGCACGCTTTTGAAGATAGTCCTCCGAAAGAATTCTACCACGCAAAGTTTTCCAAGTCAAAAGAGACATCCAGGGAAGAACATGCTTCGACCATATTACTTTACTCCAAGATAAGTGGGAGAAATGAGGACGTAAGAATTGAAATTTCATACGAATAATCGAAATGAGCATTGTCCTTAATCATGTCTCATATCGCTATACCAATCTATAATTTATGAACATGGTTAGTGACTATGCCAATCTACTCATACATAATATTTATGGACATGATATCAAAGTTTTGAAGGTACTCTTATATCTCATTCTTCTTTATCAAAGAATTTGTCCAATGTACATCTCAAAAAATAAGAACAATTCCATCACTAGCCTATATTTGCCCTGAAGAGCAAAATGGGAACCAAGTTAGGCCGGGATTAGGCAGAGTAATTTAGGGCTCGTTTACTTACTTGGAAGGAAAGGGAATGATTACGGGGTAAAAACATTCATGCGTTTACTAACACATAAAGGAATCGGAATGATTCCGGGTAAAAGAATTCCTGCGTTTACTAACACATGAAGGAATCAGAATGGATGTAGGTCCCACCTCCTTATCAGGAATCGATTCCTGAATACTCAGGAATTCGATTACGAAGGGGGAGATGAGTTTAGGAATCATTCCTCCGTAATCAATACCGATTCCTTTCTTCTCTCATTCCACTTTGTTTGGCTCCATTTTTGTTGCAGCTAGTCAACAGTCTCTTTTCTGCGTGGGCGTGCCAGAACCGTTCGGGTGCGGTCGTCGGGGGTGTCCCTTGACCTGACTTCTTTCAAGAGATTGTAGATGAGGAGAGCACCAACCTCGTCGCGGGATTCTTTGTGCCTCGTGGCGAGGACTTTTGCTGAGCTTCTTGAAAATCACAATCGATACTCGATGTTGTAGATCGAGCAGAGCGAGAACCACTGGGAAGTGAGGAGAACTTGCTAAAGCGTGACTTTAGCTTGGCTGGTTTGCTAGGGCGTTACCCTTGCTTGGCTGGGTCTGTAACCGTTGTGGTCGCGGCACTACCATCAGCTCCCAAGGAGACTAGGACCGAAATACGTTGACAGAGGGTTTGGTGGCACTGAAAGTCGGCTTCTGAGAAGACTAGGACTAGGAGTGTGATCACCGGTAAGAGAAAGAGAAGGAGAGGAGTTGCTCTTAGAGAGGTTGCTCTAGAGAGAACTTAGATCATCTTAGAGATGTTTGTTGTGAAGGTGTTGGTGTGTTGTTGTCCTGTTTTTGCCTCTATATATAGGCTTCCAAGCAACACTATTTGGCCTTTAAACAAATCATAATGGAGCACTTAATGGGAACATGATGGAGCACTTATGAGATTATGGAATTGTTAGGTTCAAGCACTTAAACACTAATGGAATGTTAGGTTTAAGCACTTAAAACACTAATGGAATGTTAGGTTTAAGCACTTACTGTTCCAATTTTTCTGCAGCTATATCTCCACCAAGAACTCAAAATGGGCCTTCGACTTCTTCATATCAAATGATCCATAATTAGTGTAGATCATTGTGGCAAATTGTCAGAGCTTTCTTCCATGTGGTTGGGCCGGAAATGCTGCTGGACCTCTTACAGGACCAGTTTTCCAGTTTTGCTTCTGCAGAAAATTGGACTAATTGTTTGAAGGCCTTCTACTCAAAACTAGCTCTGGTATTCTTCATAAGAAATGATCCTTGGGCTTTCTAGATTTAATATGGAAAGTTTTAGCTCATTTCAATTTCATTTGGTTAGTCTGCCACCCCTCCTTCCTTGTTTAGCTCCGTTTCTCCTAGCCGAAGTAGGAAAATGTGCTAAAGTTGACTTTTCATGCTTCCATGCTTCCATAGTAGGCTTTATTTAGCCTCTAAATATATATTTCGAGCTTGTCGACAATATATAGCTTGAGCCACTGATATTGGCTCAATTTCTCCAAGACACGCCTTGTCAGGCCAAAATGCTCATTTTTGGTTCAAACATTGCCCCCCAGACCTCGAAGTCAAAAGGTCTTCGTCTTGACTGAAGAGGTCTTGAATCAGCACTGCTCTTATAATGTTGTTGCTCCAAAGCCACTTGTATTGGCTTGACTGTTTCCATATAGGCCTCTAAATAGGCCATAAAGCTTGAATGCCACAATCTGGATTGCCTTTGTCATGAACTGACGCTTTCTTTGCCAACTTTATTGCCCCTATGTATCTGATGTCTGGTATGTAGTGAATTGACGAAACTTGGGCAGGTTGTAGGAGATCAGAACTTTAGCGTGCCCCTCATGCGAAGGAAACTGCTTTTGATCGCGAATGAGGATCCTTCTCTTCCTTGGTGGTTGCTTCGCCATGTGTATAGCAACAAGTATCTGCCTTGTTCGCTGGCTCTCTGTTGATTTTCTCAAATGTAGGGGTTGGAGCCGCTTTCCTGGCTTGATCAAGGCCTATAGTACTTAGCGACATAAGATGCAAAATAGCAAACTGTTTGCTGTCATTTAATCCTTCGCGAGTCTTATGCCGAAGAGGATGATTGGATCATGGCTATCGACATCATGATGTGTGACCAAGTGAAACCAACATACTTGCTGCAACTTTAGCATCTAAAAACCGCATCGGTTTTAATCATGTTTTAATTAAAAAACATCAGGCCACTATGCTGGCCATGCTGTGGTAAGAAAAGGTTGAATATCCTCACTGTCGCCTTAGATGCGATCCTCAAAATGGAATAATGATTCATTAATTATCAACCAGGGCCACTCACTGGCCCAACTAATAAATTAATCTCCAAAATATCTGAGCTATAAATCAAGGTGTAATGGAGAAGTATCTTCACTGTCGCCTTAGATGCGATTCTCAAGATGGAATAATGATTCATTAATTATCAACTAGGGCCACTTACTGGCCCAACTAATAAATTAATCTCCAAAAATATCTGAGCTATAAATCAAGGTGTAATGCAGAAGTAATCCTTGTGACCTAGAAATGGCATCCAAGAAACCATTCGTTATCGATCAGGCAGATGAAATCACTGAGAATGCCGCATTCAAATGGCGGACTAACATGAGTATTCGATGTAGACGTCAGACCGGAGAAGAGAGAAGTTGACTGATGGGCTTTGGTGGCGGTGATAGTCAAGCGAGTCTGAGTCCCATACCTCGCGATTGTTTGCCGGATGATGCTATGGCCTATTATGGGCTTCCCATCCGCCGTCCCATAGCGGCTCTTCGGCAGGTGCCTGGTGATTTTAGCAATTGGGGACCAAGGAGGAAAGTGGGCTTCTGGCCTACCGTCGCTCCCGAGGAAAAGGTTTGGTATCAGGAGGTCCGAGCGAGAGATTTGGCCCGATGGGATGCGGTGGGTATCACCCAAACCATCGATCTATGCTTCTGTCTTCCCCATAATACTAGCCCTGCACCGCTAGCCGCCGCTCTTTGCTTCTGGAACACCTCTAGCAATACATTCGATTTCCGGTTTGGGCAAATAAGCATAACTTTGCTGGATGTTCTTACCATCACGGGGTTGCCCATTGATTTTGACCCCTATGTGCATGGTCAGTTTGATGGCATTCAATTTCCTTTGAGAATGAATATGGCTGGTCGGGGACATCACAGCAAATCCTACTCATTTTGGCGCAACTGTTACTGCACCCAGCGTGACCATACAGGAGGTATCGCATTCCTGGAATTCTGGCTTTGCAAATTTATCTTTTTCACTTCTTCCAACAAACCTACTGGGCCCTGGAATTCTCTAGCCACTGCTCTCTACAATGGTATTTGCGTTGGCCTTGGGCAACCTATATTGGGTGCGTTATATCGCTCCCTTTATAGGGCCGTAATGCACCCCTTCGATACCGACATTAGTGGCCCTTTCTGGATTCTTGCCTTTTGGCTGCAGATTTATTTCCCTCGCTTCCATCGCGATGATATTCCAAAGGAACCTCCAGTCGATTCCCTTTTGGGGAACTGGCTTTGCCGCAATGTAAGGTATCGAGCTCCTCCCTACTCCGAGTGTTTTATTTACTTGTATTTGCTGGGAGAGATGCCGGACCCAAAAATAGTCCTTTCTAGGCGTTTCCCTCCTCCCCTTGATGATGGCTTTCTGCCCTGTGGACGGGATCATAGTGAAAGAGCCCTCCTGGCCTTTCGTCGCTCCATCTCCTGCTTGGATATTCGTCTTGCCACTGATCGCGTAAGTTACGAGCTCTACGCCCCTAACCACTTTGCTCGCCAATTTGGGTTGGCCCAGTTGGTACCCTGGCCTCTGGTTGATTCTGCCAATTACTACACTTCTTGGCGGAGATTAGCCCCGCCTGGGTCTGCCCCATTTCAGAGTCAGTTTACTTTGATAGTGATTCCCCCTTGGGTTAGAGCGCTATACCCCCTCAACGATGTCGACGATGATTATGCTGATTGGTGGAAAGAAGTGTCCATGAACTGTTGGGACCTGCCACATAACGAACTCTTCGTCCTGATCTTTCGTGGCATGAGTAGCCCTGGTCCGGAGGACCTCGAGATTCTTGAGCGCTTCTCCAAACCTGCAGCATAACCCCCGCGACCTATTCTACCTTCTCGCTCATTGCGTCCAGGGATACAAATCCACGAGCCTAGGGCAACAGTAGGTTTTTGTCTTTCTTCACCATTCCATTTCCTTGTGTTGATTTTCCCGCTCTTATTCCTGAGTGTGTTTTGCAGCAAACTACCCGGAGCAGGACAGCCTCTGTTCAGGCCGGGAAACAAAAGGAAATAGTAGAGGAGACTTCTGAGGGAGAGTCTTCGCATGATGAAGATCCCGCTGAGGTAATTTGGTTAAGAACGATCCCAAACTTGTATATTTGGTGCTTCCCCCCCTTTTGAGTTATGACTCTTTTCTCGTACAGGCCACTGCTGTCCTTGCTTGCAAACGCGATCGAGCTCAATTCGTCGAAGAGAGTTTTGAAGATGATGAACCTCTGGGAATGCGACTGGTAAACTCCGGCCCCGTCTTATCCTATTTAAATTTAAAATCTGGGCAGGATTTTCACTATGTATCTTTTGACAGGTCCGTCAAAGGACCACTGATCCATCTCACCTGAGCGAGGCTGGACCCTCAGCCACTGCAGAAGAGCCAATTCTCTCGTTAGTTCAAACATCAACTAACCCTGTGGCACCTCTCCCTTCTCCCACTACAGAGCATCTGCAAGGTCCTACCATTCTAATAACGATCTCTGATGACGACTCCTCGGAGGATGAAAGCGTGGAAAGCTACTCTGAGACTTCTGCCGCATATGAGGAACTGATGACGACAGAGATTCTCGCGGCATTAGGGGTTCAGAGGTGAATGAGGCGGGGCCTCTTCCTCTTGGGCACCACGTACCAGATATTGACCCGACAACTAGAGAGGTAAGCCAATGTTTGGCCAATACTTTCCATTTCCCTTTAGATCCAACCCTGCTCTCTGACATTTCTGAACTTGACCAGGATTCTGTTTGTACCGAGGAGGTGGCTGCAAACTCTGCTGGTCTTATCGGCGGGACAGTCGCCCCAGAGATGGAAAATGATACTAACGGTGGTGGTGCCCCCCAAGTCTCGCAAACAAATGAGACAACCGTCGAAGCTGAGGGCTCTGTGCTTGAATCTGCTCCACTTGCCCATGGTGAGCCGCGAATTGAGTTTCTAGATTCCCCTAAGGCTGAAGGGACAGACCAACCTGTTGAAGATGAAGAAACTGAGGAAGCTGTCCACCCTTTTGCATTGGTGGTTCATGATCCTGTAGCGCCTCTGCCGCTTCCTCCTCCTACCAGATTCGAGAGATTGATGAGGGTGTTGGAGGTAACTCCTCCTTCTGCTGTGGATGAGGCTAAGATGGTGCTTCGCGAACATCTGGGTCCTCAGGTATTGGAGACTGACATTCTCCTGCGAGTCTTGGAAGCCCTAAGGTATCTTTGCCAGGAGAAGGTATTGACCCTGCAGCAATTTAGTGCTATTGACAATCTGCTGAATGAACTTGGTAGGGCTCGCCGCCATCAATCAGCAGCGAACGCCCAGGCTCACGACGCTTGAGAGGCTTTGAATAACCTTTCCCGAGAAACGGACATCCCCCGTGGTATTTTAAATGAGCGAGCCATCCGCCTGCGGGAACTACAAATCCAAAGGTCTGACTTCAAACTTCAGATCGAGGACCTCCAAGCCCATTTAGGCTTTGTTGAGAATGCGATTATTGCAGAAGAAGCTCAACTCAATGAGCCTTTGGCTGCTTCTGAAGAAATGGGCCTCAACCTGGCCCGTATCAGAGATCGGGCCACTCAGGCCGAAGCTGGTGCCATTGCAGCGAAACGCCACGTGGAGGAACTTTGTTTGAAATTGAGCTTTGCGGGCCAATCTTTGTAGGCCCCCTCATAAACCGATTGGTCTCCTCAAATGCCAATAATCTCTTCTTTTAATAGCTAACTCCTCAAAAACCGCTCCTCACATGCTACTAGTCCCTTTTTTTCCCGAGATTTGGAATCACTAATCTCGATTTACTGACATCGGTTTGACTCTTTAACCATCCATCCAAGGGTGGGGATTTTCCTGAAGTCCCTTTAAATAGTTGTATTTTGGGCAAGGAATACTCACAACAAATTTTCTGAAACATTCAAGAAATGGCCTTTCAGTCCTTACTTCTCTTTCTCCTTCTTCACAAATCTTTCCCTCATGAAATGACCTTTAGCCTCTAAATTTTAGGCTTTATGGCGTAATCTTAAGCCTAGGTTAGGCCTTATGGCGTAATCTTAGGCAACCCTTTGTTTCGCCTTACTGGAATCTTGCAACAACAATGCCAGGCTTCAGATTAGTTTAGAAACACGAGGGGGCTCCGAGTGTGAGATCCACGATTATGTGAGATCATCTTTATTAGGATCCCCCACTTGGAGCAAATCGGGGAAGGGAGGGAAGCCAAATTGAGGTTCGTCTTTCCTCCTCTGTTTCCTTCCTTCTGGACTCGGCCCGTGTTGTGCCCTCCAGATGGAAGGAGCTTTGGTTCTCACCTTTTTCTCCCCCTTTCTCTTCTTGATAGAATCTTGGAGGGATGAGAAGGGATGGACTCTTTGAAGGAATGGGTTCAAGCTACAGAATGGCTACTCCTATACTTCACGTCCAACTAATGGTGGTTACCAAGGCTAGAGGGGATGCAGAGACTCAAGCTGATATTCGGTTCCTTCACTCTCTACCCCTCCTTTAGATAATGCCGCGGCTCAACCCGACGTTGGATTCCATAGCTGCTTCCAATTGAGGGGGCTTGGAGGCTCCATTTTCTTTTACTGGAGTCTCCCCTTCTCATGGATACTGGCGTTGGCCAAGCCTATGTTGTATTCCTCTGCCGTTTCCATGTAAAGGGGGCGCGGGGGCTCCGTTACTCCTCTTTTTCCTTCCCTGAAGTCTGTCCTCCTTGAGATAATGGCGCGGCTCAACCCGACGTTGGATTCCATAGCTGCTTCCACTTGAGAAAAGATTCAGAAGATATCCGAAGATTCCTATTTTGTATTCTAGCCACTTTTGGCTTTGTAATGAATATACTGCTTTTGGCCACACAGCCACTTTATGAATACAATAATATTTTCTTATCCTGATATTCCAATATCCGTGAGAAGCCAATAATTGTTTCTCGCAAAGCCTCAAATATAGGCCCCCATAGTTGTATATTGAAAATAATATGAACTTTTTAAAATATGTTCTGCGTCAAATCGAGCCTCGCGACGAGGGTTTTGAGAAAATATTTATCTTTTGGATCCACTTGCTGGCCCCAACTCAATTCGCCTTAATTAGTTGTTGAAAACTCCACCGTGAGAAGATAATATTGAAAATGGAACAGTTACATCCTCGAAAACCGTTCGGTTCCCTCAAGCTCCAATAATTCCTTCTTTTCCGAAATTTAGGGCAACTTTAATCACGCTTTACTGACACTTGACTCTTCTCTTTGACCGTCCATCCAAGGGTGGACATTTGCATGCCTATATCTTCCTCCACATTATAAACCCAAATTTCCAATCCCAAAATCATTTCATCAACAGCAATCTTTCTTAATTACTTATCATCATCACTCTTCCATTCTCACATTCTCTCAATCCATCATCAATGGAACCACAAAACCGGCATCTAACCGAGGATGGAGGAAGCAACAAAGCAGCCGAGAGTAGTCCTAACATGCATTGCAAGCAGAGTAATACCAGGTGGCTTCCTACTATAGATCAGATAACAATCCTCAAAGAGCTTTACGATGACAAAGGAGTTAAGTCCCCCACTGTAGAGCAAGTTCAGAGGATCACTCTCCAGCTAAAATGGTACGGACAGATCGAGAACAAGAACGTCTTTTATTGGTTCCAGAATCAAAGGGCTTGGGAGAAGCTGAAAAAGAAAAAGCTCACTTCGGATGTTCAAGTGCCCAAGCAAAGATCAGGGCTTGTTGGTGGATCCATTAATCTCAATTTTGGGTCAACTAGTTCTGCTGATGTTGGTGGATCCATCATGGAACAACGAGGAGAAGATCACCAGGAGATTAAAACCCTTCCACTATTTCCCATGCACGGTGAGGACATCTTTGGCAACATGAAGACTACTTCCGACGGAGGTGGTGGTCACGGTGGTGGCTCTTACATTTCCCTTGAGCTCAGCCTTTCCTGCGAGGGCAAAGCTGGAAAAAGTTTCCGGAGCCGCTGACTCGGCTTAGTAGCTTCGCGAGTGTAGGGACACTTAGAATTGCCCCTTAAGAGTTGTATTAATAATTTTTTATTTATTTTTTATTTTTTATTAGCCATAATTGTTAAGCTAAATGGGCTTAGTATTGTATAGTGTTGCCCCCTAGTGTTGCTAGGCATAGCGAAGAAATGATTATGGGCCTCAAAAACAGGCCTTCATGAATGGGCTTTGCGAGTGTGGGAACACTAGAATTTCCCACAAAGGCTTATGCGAAGAAACTGGCTAATAAATGAATCCTTCAGTGTTTTGACTCCTCAGTAATTTTGGGATCGCACTCTTTTTTTTTTTTTAATAAGTAGCTGAATTCAATAAGACAATGTGAATCAAGGTTTAGACATGCGGCCCAAGTATAGTCGCCTAGACACAAATTTTCTTTCAAATCCTTTGGGCAACCTTACTAAAATGGCCAGGTGGGGGAGGACGAACAAAAGAGGCAGAATCCATTTTGGCATGAGCTACTCCTACATAGTGGTTGAGACCCATTTGCACGCACTTCTGGATTCAAGAACCTGTCATGAACGTTGTCCCCTTTCTAGACACCATTTCACATAGGCTATACTTACTAAGATGAGAAAGGTCATAAGTGTGAAGACAGTTCAACAAGTGTTAATAAAAGCCGCCCTTAACCTTAAGGGACCTGAACTAGGCACCAATAAGGAGTTTAGGCCATTATTAACAAAAGAGACTTCACCTATTCCGTTATGATTCACAACCCCTTACGACCACTTGCTGGTCTAAATTCTCCATATCAAGAGCTTTAAAGGACTTGTACTCCTGCATATTTTGCGGGCGTCGAATTCCTTCGTATGCGCATAGGCCTTAACTCGACATCAAAGTCAAATGGCCTCCAAATATATATTAGAAATTAGGTTCAAGCCACAGCTAGGCCAGACACACTACCTTCGCATCTAGCGATGCACAATCTTAGAACTCTTTTTGTATTTTTTTTTATTTTTTATTTTTTATTTTTTTTTTAACGAAAAGAAAGATGCAAACTGAAAATTAACAGAAAATTAGAAGCAAAGAAAGAAGCTAGCAGCACCTTGTTTGGCTAACTTCTAGAAGACCACGGGGGAGGCCATCTATACTTCATTCCAAGCTCCGATGTATCAAAATTTGTAGGGTAAAAATCCCTCCTGTGAGAGCTTGTAGGAAAAGAACAAAGATACTTCTCGTTGAAGAATTTGGAGGAATTTGGCTCGTGAGAGGGGTATTCTTGCCCCCCAAATATCTTTGTTGGTTGACGAGGCATGATCTTCAATTGCACTTTTGGAGATGAAGATGTTCCAAGATCGGCTTTGTCGCCAACTAACATATCATAGAACATGTTGTCTTTCGAATAAGCCACGAATTGGCTTTTGCATTTGACCACTTGCTGGTCTGAATTTTCCACATCAAGAGCTTCACTTGCTGGATAATTGTAAACAAGAGTTAACTTGTATTGATGATACTCAAATTTACAGTCACGAAGGACAAATTGGCCACTAGAATAATTATTCTGGACATTCTTACAACGTGGGTTGTAGATGTGCCCTCCACATATATCAAAGCCACCGCCTGGCCTTGAAGCATACTTGAAGAACTTCAAGTTGGCTTTATTAATAAAGCCACAAATTGGCTTCTCAAGATAACAACTTAATTTATAATTAAGTTGGCCATGGTTTTGATCATCTTTCCCATGACGTCCAGTACCATGGCCAAGGCTAAATTGATAATTAAGTGGGCCATGCCTTAATTGGTCCTCTGCATGATCATGATCATGATTACGTCCAGCAACAGAGTCACAATTAAATTGATTATGCATCTGCTTCTGTTGATCTAGGGAATCAACATGGGCTGCATCTTGCCCCCCATGCATCCGATCAGTAGCCACGTATTTGGCTTGATCAGTGGAGTAATCAGCTATCTGTTCAGAGACAATTTTCTTATCAGAAGAACAATCTTGTTGATCCTCTTCTCCATAAGTAGCCTCTATGTAAGGCTGTGATTCACCAGTGAGGCCATTAGGTTGATTGCCACCTATAGGTAAGTCAGTCTTAGAAACAACCTCTTCGCGTGCAGGTTTTTGACGTTCCAATTCGCCTTGCTGCGAATTAGCCAAGCTGGAACCTTCCTCGCGTAAGGTTGTGAACTCAGATGTGATGTTCGCAGCATGTTGAGTGGTCTGTTTGTCGCTGCTCAAGAAAGGCTTATGGAATTGTTCTCTAGCTTCTCGAGCGTTCTGCTCAATTTGTTGTTCCCAATCGCGAAACCTCTGCTCTGTTTTTGCGATCAAACTGGCCATGTCCCTGGCTCGCTTTTCTTTATGCCTCTCGATGTTGGCCATGATGATTGCGAGCAATTCCTCAATGCTTGCCTCCTCTGGGATGGGAATAGGCATAAACTCATCATTAATGGCAGTACCGCCAGTGGTGGCAACATTGACCATCTATTCACTTTAGGAATTTCTTTTGGTAAAGATTTTCCCCTAGCATCTCAATGATGGCGAACAAATGCAAAAAGACTCTAGTGTAGTCCCACTGGGCGTGCCAAAATGTTTGGCTCCAGTTTTGTTGCAGCTAGTCAACAGTCTCTTTTCTGCGTGGGCGTGCCAGCACCGTTCGGGTGCTGTCGTCGGGGGTGTCCCTTGACTTGACTTCTTTCAAGAGATTGTAGACGAGGAGAGCACCAACCTCGTCGCGGGATTCTTTGTGCCTCGTGGCGAGGACTTTTGCTGAGCTTCTTGAAAATCACAATCGATACTCGATGTTGTAGATCGAGCAGAGCGAGAACCACTGGGAAGTGAGGAGAACTTGCTAAAGCGTGACTTTAGCTTGGCTGGTTTGCTAGGGCGTTACCCTTGCTTGGCTGGGTCTGTAACCGTTGTGGTCGCGGCACTACCGTCGGCTCCCGAGGATACTGGGACCGAAGTACGTTGACAGAGGGTTTGGTGGCACTGAAAGTCGGCTTCTGAGAAGACTAGGACTAGGAGTGTGATCACCGGTAAGAGAAAGAGAAGGAGAGGAGTTGCTCTAGAGAGAACTTAGATCATCTTAGAGATGTTTGTTGTGAATGTGTTGGTGTGTTGTTGTCCTGTTTTTGCCTCTATATATAGGCTTCCAAGCAACACTATTTGGCCTTTAAATAGATCATAATGGAGCACTTAATGGGATCATGATGGAGCACTTATGAGATTATGGAATTGTTAGGTTCAAGCACTTAAACACTAATGGAATGTTAGGTTTAAGCACTTAAAACACTAATGGAATGTTAGGTTTAAGCACTTACTGCTCCAACTTTGCTGCAGCTATATCTCCACCAAGAACTCAAAATGGGCCTTCGACTTCTTCATATAAAATGATCCATAATGAGTGTAGATCATTGTGGCAAATTTTTAGAGCTTTCTTCCATGTGGTTGGGCCGGAAATGCTGCTGGACCTCTTACAGGTCCAGTTTTCCAGTTTTGCTTCTGCAGAAAATTGGACTGATTGTTTGAAGGCCTTCCACTCAAAACTAGCTCTGGTATTCTTCATAAGAAATGATCCTTGGGATTTCTAGATTCAATCTGAAAAGTTTTAGCTCATTTCGATTTCATTTGATTAGTCTGCCGCCCCTCCTTCCTTGTTTAGCTCGGTTTCTCCTAGCCGAAGTAGGAAAATGTGCTAAAGTTGACTTTTCATGCTTCCATGCTTCCATAGTAGGCTTTATTTAGCCTCTAAATATATATTTCGAGCTTGTTGACAATATATAGCTTGAGCCACTGATATTGGCTCAATTTCTCCAAGATACGCCTTGTCAGGCCAAAATGCTCATTTTTGGTTCAAACACACTTGTCTCCGATTCATGATTATTTTCCATTCCAAGTAAGTAAACGTGCCATTAATATAAACTTTAAAAATAATTGAACTAATTTTAGGATATCATAGAATTTAAACATAGTTTAACATTTAATTAGTTACATATGAGTTATTTATCTTCTTCAAAAAATAAATCTATTTTTTTTATAAGAGAAAAGGAGTTTTCGTTTTTATAAAAATAAGAGAAAAGAAGTTACAATAAAGTTCCTCTTTTACAACCTACACCTAAGCTGTCAAGTAATGCTTATTACAAGCAGACAAAAGAAGAGAATTCTTCAGATACTTGCAGGGGGATGATGCATGTCATGTATCAACAATTGCATCGGCTAGGAAATTATACTCCCCTTTTCCAGTTGGACGTATTCTTTGAGCAAAAACAAAATCCTCCATGTTGGGTTTACTCCCCGACTGGTTTCGTTTTGGTCGATTAAAGGCTATCTCGACATCTCGAAGATATATTGAACAAAATGTTAATGATTTATACGAGATATGAGCCTCAGCAATAGACCCTTCTGGTCGTTCTTTATTGCGCACATATTTTTTATATATTCTCAACAACCTATGAATTAAAAATAATTACTTAGTTTATGAATGCACACTAAAAGAATATAAATAAGTTCAAACAAAATAATATACATTACCTCTCAATTGGATACATCCAACGATATCTTATTGGACTAGCAAGTTTAGCTTCGTGTGGCAAGTGACGGCTGAATGAACCATTATGTCAAACAATGATGGAGGAAAAATTTATCAATAAGCTTCGATGAATCTAGCTATTCTTCTCCATCTTATAGATATTTACAAAAATTACATATTGTAGCAAATAGAGAAGTAAACAAAATAAATATAAGTTGAATAGGATTAGAATCATAATCCAATAAGGAATAGAGAACCTTTTTTTTTTTTTTTTGAGTTGAAAAGGTCATCCATTATGCAATTCAGCAAGCAGTACAATGATGACTTGCCCGTAAAGGCAGTCAGAAAAAGCCATCACACAGAGTACACATCAAAATACACTCCCACTCGAGCATACAACTACGCACACCCCTATCACACCCACCTTTTAGGATTAAGCGCAAATACAAGAGAAGAAACTACCCCAAGAAAACATAAAGTACCCAAGAAGCAGTTCTTTCTCTTGTCGATCTTTCTCACTCAAGCAGAACTAATAACATTGGACGAGGTAGTCACATCCTCAACCAAATAAGAACCAGCAATCTCCACCTTATGAAAGCCCGATATGAAAATAAGACTGACAATAAAAACTGAAAACCTAGGATCCAAAAGAATCCACCCCAGGCCCAACAACTTGTGTGGAACCCAACCACTCTTCTCCCATGAAACCCTAGCATCAAAGCAGTCGTCCCACTCATCGGGAACACCATTAGCACTGCCGCTACCGCCACAGCCATTACTGCCGCTGCAAACGACCGATAGCTTCAAGACCGCCGACGCTGCTTCGACCATCACCGATCCCATCGCTCCCAGCCAATCGTCCAGACCAGCCACCACATCGCCACCATCCTCCGTAACCCGGACAGCATTGACGAACAGTACCAAAACCAGATCCAATCCACCCGGTTTGAACGACATGGGAAGATCAGGAAACAGCCAAAAGGCTCGCTCTCATTCCTTCCACCATCAACGAGCAGCCCAGAAAAAGCCACATCGCTGCTAGACTCGAAACCATGCTGCACCACTGTTGCAACCGCCATCAGAGCACCACCACCGAGCTAGAGATCCCCCCGGCGATAAGGCAAAGGTGCCTCCGGGCACCAGAAGATGACCATATGCAACAAACGCAGAGACTCGATGAAGCCGAAGCCCACAGCCTTCCCTGGAAGAGCGATCAGAGAGAAGAGAAAATCCCACGTTTCCGATTGTAGGTTTACCGCCGGCACTAGCGTTAGATAGCTGCTAGCGGACATTCTCTCGTGAGAGAGTCAGAGAGAGAGACATAATTCTAAGACCCAAAAAAAGGAATAGAGAACCTAATCAAACCAATCTAAGTAATATAATTCAAGTAGGAAAGAAATATTTCAACTGGACAAGAAAGTACAAACAATAGCAAAAAATTCACAAAGAGGGGATTTCTCTTCACCCAGAGTTCCCTTGAGGGGATTACTCTTCACCCATGTTCGTATTGAAGAGATTTCTCCTCACATAGATTCACTTTGAGGGAATTTCGCGTTACTCAAATCAACTTTGAGACGTTTCACCTCACCTAGATTCACCTTGAGAGGATTTCGCCTCACCCAAATTAACCTTGAAAGGTTGCATCTCACCTAGATTCACCTTGAGGGGATTTTGCCTCACCCAAATCAACCTTGAGAGGTTGCATCTCACCTAGATCCACCTTGAGGGGATTTTGCCTCACCCAAATCAACCTTGAGAGGTTTCACCTCACCTAGATTCACCTTAAGAGGATTTCGCCTCACCTAAATCTGCCTTGAGAGATTTCACCACATAAACTCCATATTCCATTATGTATGTTCTCTATGAATAATCGAGTAAATTTTTGATTTTTTTTTTTGTTTCTCACATTTTATCGAAATATATCTCAAATATCTAATATATCGGAGAAATTTTGTAGAAACGGTAGAAGGTAAAATATTTTTCCCCTATGATATATCAATAGGTTGTGAGAAAGTTCAATTTGTCACATAATCATTAAGTGACAACGGGTATAAGTTGTCGTCTAATTGGGCTTTTGTGAGAAAATTAAAGTTGTTACATAAAAACGTACTAACCGACGACTCGTACAAATTGTCTTTTAATTGGTTTTCAACAAGGGAGTTCAAGTTGTCACACAAACATTAAGTGACAACCTGTAGAAGTCGTCACACAAACATTAAGTGACAACGGGTATAAGTTGTTGTCTAATTGGGTTTTTGTGAGAAAATTAAAGTTGTCACATAAACACTAACCGACGACTCGTACAAATAGTCGTTTAATTGGTTTTCAACGAGGGAGTTCAAGTTGTCACACAAACATTAAGTGACAATCTTTAGAAGTCGTCACATAATTAGTCTTCTGCAATAAAATTAAATTTGTCACATAAATATTAACTAACAACTGATAGAAGTCGTCACCTACTTGTTTTTTAGCGAGGAATTTCAAGTTGTCCCATAAACATTAAGCGACAACCCGTTGAGATCGTCGCCTATTTGGCCATTTGTTAGAAAATTAAAATTGTTACATAAACATTAACCGACACTCGTAGAAGTCGTTGCTTAATTGGGTTTCAGTGTGGAAGTTCAAGTTGTCACATAATCATCAAGCGACGACCTGTAAAAGTTGTCACCTAATCAGGCTTTTGCGAGAAAATTAAAGTTGTCACATAAACATTAACTAACCGCTAGTAGAAGTCGTCGCCTAATTAGTTTTTGGACTAATTTCAGTTTACCCCCCTGAGGTTAGGGGTCGTCATCATGTTAGTCTCTCGAGTTTCAATTTAATCAGTAACACCCTTGTACTCT
The DNA here is from genome assembly GCF_002994745.2 of Rosa chinensis. NCBI lineage: Eukaryota > Viridiplantae > Streptophyta > Magnoliopsida > Rosales > Rosaceae > Rosa > Rosa chinensis. The sequence continues at coordinate 44,250,331 of NC_037091.1, forward strand.
CCAAATTCATCAGCCGTGTCCAATTTCTACTATTCCGTCCAATTTGGACCGTTAAGTCTGACTTTTGAGGGCTAAATGGTCATTTCAAGACCAAAAATTTTTTTTTTTTTTTTTTCATTTTTTATTTTCTTGTTTTTTTTTCCCTTTTTCTTTGCTTATTATTATTATTATTTTTTTTTTATAATTTTGTCTTCAACGTATACACCACAAGTTATAATAGGTTTATAAAAAAAAAAAAAAAAAACTCTAAGTGGTCAAAAATCCGCTCGCTGGTCTACGATATTTGTGATATATCTCCGATAAAGCAAAGAATTTTAGGATATATCTGTAAAATATAATAGGTTTATAAAGTGAAGAATTTTAGGATATATCCCCAATAAAGTGAAGAAATATCTATAAAATATGATTAAAAAAATAAATACATATATTTCTTCACTTTATTGGGGATATATCCTAAAATTCTTCGCTTTATCGGAGATGTTCCACAAATATCGTAGACCAGCGAGCGAAGAATTTTAGGATATATCCCCAATAAAGTGAAGAAATATATGTATTTATTTTTTTAATCATATTTTACAAATATTTCTTCACTTTATTGGGGATATATCCTATTATTCTTCACTTTATAAACCTATTATATTTTATAGATATATTTTACAAATATATCCTAAAATTTTTCGCTTTATCGGAGATATATCACAAATATCGTAGACCAGCGAGCGACTTTTTAACTACCTAGCGAAAAAATTTAGGATATATTTGTAAAATATATCTATAAAATATAATAGGTTTATAAAGTGAAGAATAATAGGATATATCCCCAATAAAGTGAAGAAATATTTGTAAAATATGATTAAAAAAATAAATACATATATTTCTTCACTTTATTGGGGATATATCCTAAAATTCTTCGCTCGCTGGTCTACGATATTTGTGGAACATCTCCGATAAAGCGAAGAATTTTAGGATATATCCCCAATAAAGTGAAGAAATATATGTATTTATTTTTTAATCATATTTTATAGATATTTCTTCACTTTATTGGGGATATATCCTAAAATTCTTCACTTTATAAACCTATTATATTTTACAGATATATCCTAAAATTCTTTGTTTTATCGGAGATATATCACAAATATCGTAGACCAGCGAGCATCTTTTTGACCACCTAGAGTTTTTTTTTTTTTTTATAAACCTATTATAACTTGTGGTGTATAGGTTGAAGACAAAATTATAAAATAATAATAATAATAATAATAATAATAATAATAATAATAATAATAATAAGCGAAGAAAAAGAAAAAAAAATGGAAAAAAAAAAATTTAAATGAAAAAAAAAAAATTTTGATTTTTTTTTTTTTGGTCTTGAAATGACCATTTTAACCCTCAAAAGTCAGACTTAACGGTCCAAATTGAATGGAATAGTAGAAATTGGACACGGCTGATGAATTTGAAGAGTACAAGGGTGTTACTGATTAAATTGAAACTCGAGGGACTAACATGATGACGACCCCTAACCTCAGGGGGGTAAACTGAAATTAGTCCTTAGTTTTTAGTGAGGAAGTTCAAGTTGTAACATAAACAGTAAGCAACAACCCGTTAAAATTGTCACCCAATTGATTTTCAACGAGGAAATTAAGGTTACCACATAAACAATGTGAGTTGTCGCTAAATCAGTCTTCGGCGATAGAAATCTAGTTGTCATAGAAAAATTAAACGATAATTTTCAGAAATTGTCGCATAGTTAATTTTTTGTGAGAAAATTAAAGTTGTCACACAAACATTAACTGACAATTGGTACAAATTGTCACCTAATTGACATTTTGCAAGGAATTAGGTGTCGCATAATGTCAAATGGGCAACAACTGTCAATTTGTCGCAAATACCAAGTTTTGCGACGCTTTTTAAGTTGTCACAATGAAATTCCTCGCTTTTGCTATTTTCTCTTGTAGTGCCTCTTGATATATCTAAGGTTAAAGCTTTGAAGCTGAGGTGATGTCTTTAAAGATGGCTTTGAGTCGCCAAGGTGGATGATTGGTTCCATGGAAGCTATCTACCAATAGTTTTGAATCTCCTTTAACTTCCAGATGAGAATAGCCATGAATTATTGCAGCATGAAGACCAGCCCCAAGGGCAAGAGTTTATGACATTAAAACATCATTGAATTCTTGTTCGTTATCTCCAAGAACAAAAGAAGCAAACAACATTGATGGGGCTTTTTGTGTGGATGATGGTTTTGGAGGTATTGGTGTAGTAGTCAGAGATCATGAGGGTAGGGGGATTGCGGCCATGGCTAGACCCTTTTTACATGCACACTCAGCCCTTAGTATGGACTATGGAGGCAGAGGCGTGTAGAGCTGGTCTTCTCCTTTTTCTTCTTGATACTCACCAAGGTTGGGCAGACATAGATATTGACAGCGATTCGGCTCTTTTGATTGCTGCACTTAGAAGTGAGGAGGAGAATCTTTTGGAGGTAAGTAGAATTTTAGTTGATTGTAGAGTACTTTTCTTCTTTTCAATCAGTTAGAATTCAACATACCTACCGGGAAGCAAATGGTGTTGCAAATAAGCTTGCACACTTTGCTAGTATTTTTGCTATTGATGATGTTTGGTTAGATGAAACTTCTGTTATTATTCAGGATGTTCTTTATGAGGATTATTGTCACTGTTTTCTTGTAGCTCGGGGTTCACGTTTTATGTCCCTCCGTCCCAATGCAAAATTATACTATCAATAAAATACATGAAATCGGGCGTGGGACTGAGCCTCCCAGCTAGGCTGAGTTCCAAACCACTTAAAAAAAAAAACAATCTAATTTGTAATTCCTTTCCTTATAAGGAAAAAAAAAATTAAGAAAAACAGAAATTGTAAGAATAAAATAAAGAAAATATGACTGGAGGTGATTTGTTTTTCAAGTGGTGCCAGGAAATGGACAGTTGGACGCAAAAGCTTTTGCCCATCATGTTGGAGTTGCCACACTCCCGCGAAGGACGTGGGAAACACGCTTGGTAAGGGTAACTTAATATTCATGGACAGAACTGGGGGGATCAAATGTTTGAGCTTTGGGTGTAACTGGCCGGGATTCTCTGTTGGGAAGGGTTGTGAGAAAGTACGAGATTACTTTAACAAATAACATGTTTGTGTATGAATATTGCTGTTGAAGAAGCCTAACATCTTCCTCTAGAATGCGCCCCTTGCGCTTGAAGACAGAAGATCAGTACTTCTCTTCCGTCGTGCTGGCGTGTCCTCATGATGCAGTCGTCGGACGGGATTACCTCACTTACGATGGCGAGAGATATGGCTTTAGGGAGTAGTTTGGTGGAGGAGATTGCGGTGGCTGGAGGTCTCGTGTACATTCTCGGTGGCCAGGCTGCTCCAAGTTTTTGTGGCGCGCGGGCACACACATATATAGGGGCTAGTGAAATACATCATAAACTGATCCAGTGAATCAATTCTGAATGTGGTTCTATTTATCATCAATTTTGCCCTGCCTCAACTATTTTGAGTTTTGTACATTGTACCTAATAATGAATAATCTGCATTTTTAATTTTTTTTTTTTTTATCGGAATTGCACTCGGATATACGATATACCTAGGCACTCTGTATGAAACTTGTGCGTTGCTATTGGCCCGTCCCTTTTCAAAACAGGGCGGGAATTCTCTACATTGAAATCGATTCAATTTTGGTGTAATTAAGAGACTTTAAGTCACTAACTACAATTTATGAACCATTTCAATCGTGACCTCTGTTCTAAAATCTTGCGCAACAGTTTGATTAGCATGTATGCCAAATGCGGCTCCATTTCCGGCGCCGAATCGTTGTTCCGCTTGTTCTGAGCCGGACCCGGTTTCCTGTAATATCATGGTTGCTGGGTATGTGAAATCTGTTGACTTGGACAATGCACGCCAGATGTTTGATAAAATGCCTATGAGAGGTTGTGTCTCGTATACTACTATGATAATGGGTCTTTCTAGAAATGGGTTTTGGAGGGAAGCTGTTGAGGCTTTTAGGGATATGAGGAATGCCGGTGTGATGCCGAATCAGCTGATATCAAACTCAATTCAATAACATTCATCGGAGCCCTAAGTGCTTGTTGCCATTCTGGTTTGGTGGAGGCCGGAGAGAGGTATTTTAAGAGCATTATGGTTGAAAAGAATGTATACCACATTCAACCAAACATTAAGGATTATGGTTGTATGGTGGATCTCCTGGGTAGAGCACATTATTGGCCGCAAGTACAACACAAGGGAATCTAGAAATAGGAGAAATGGCTGAAAAGAATTTGAAACTGTTGGATCCATCTCATGGGGCAAGTACGGTTCTCATGTCCAACCTACTTGCAGATGCAGGGAAATGGGAGGAAGCCTCTTTGGAAAGGCGAGTAATGCAGAGCCTAAGACTAACGAGATCACCAGGGCACAGTGATGTTGTTCAGTAAGGGTAACTTAAATATCGAGTTTGGTTTCTAAGAATCCTGCTAGGAGATATGCTTAAGCTGGCAAGAAAAACCAACTTCGGTGGATGGAAGGAACCGAATTTTTCATCCTGTCAGATTACCTCCAAAGTCTAAGACAAGATATATTCCAAGGTAGGTGATCGATTTAGCAACTCTTATGCACATCAAGGAAGGTTGCTTAACTTTGGTCCAGAGATCATCTGTGGGAATGGGTCCACAGATGCAGATATGCACACTCAATGTGGTATCCAGGTTCTCCGCAAAAGTTATGTACTAATCACTTTAGGGTAGTGTAGAAGCAAGCACATATGGTGGTGAACTCATGATTTCAACTGAATTCTTCATGTAATGCGTGACTAATTTTTTCTTCAATAGTGAATTATACACACAGTAATCTCCAAACTTTTCGTATCTCATTTTCCTTTATTGTTTTGCTTTATTTTACAGGAAGCTGACCAGGGACAAGAGAGATGGAAAGAGTTAAATAAACTGATGTTGTCAGTGAGCCTCTAAACGTTGGCAGGCATATGAATATCCCTAAGTGGGTACGGGGGAGTACTGCAAAGTTATTTTGGCTGATAGCTATTTCAAGAACTAATCCATGAGTTTGTAGGGTAAGTTTGATAATCACACTGCTCATGGTTTTCCTATTCCATAAACTTAGTCTACTGTATGGTATATGCTTGTCCACATATTTCTTTTAGATTAGCAAGTAAACATATTTTGCATGATTTTTAAAGTTCTTTAGGTTTCGATAGCTAATTTCAGATGATATAAACATGATTAAATAGTATGTAATTGTTTGTATGTTCCCTTATTGCTTGCTGTGATACAGTAGTCTAAGTATTTTGGTTTTAGTGCTAATTCTTTCTAGGGTTTTGTTACTGCTATTCAATGTTCTGTAGCTGATTTTATATTGATGGAGTTGAATTTACATTGTGACAACCGTTCTGATAGAATGTACAGGCTGGTTGCTAGGTAAACTGTACAACATAAAAAGGTAGAATCAAAATAAGTCACCATATTTTGTTCACTCACATGAGTATATTCCAAATCATGGTTATGTGATGAAACCCAAGAACAAATTTCATAATAAGTGGCAATATCTTCTTTTCAGTTCTCTAGGCTTGTTTCCGACTTATAGGTTTAGGATGAAAATCTGTTTTACAAGTGGAAACACATGCACTGAATACTATTTAATGTTCCTGTGAATGTTCGGCAATTGAATGCAGAAACAATTCAATGTCGGAAACAGTAACAAGTAAACTGGTCTTTAATTCAATGTTTGCACTGATCAGTGCATGAAAGGTAGCTTGGAGAAACTCTGGGTATTATAATTTCTTGTGAGTTGCGTTGAACCACCACTTGAACATTAACAAGTAAACTGGTCTTTAATTCAATGTTTGCACTGATCAGTGCATGAAAGGTAACTTGGATAAATTCTGGGTATTATAATTTCCTTTGAGTTGCCTTACTGAAATTGTATTTATGCCAGTAGCCATCTCATTCATTTGTAGTGGCTTTTGACACACTTGTGATCTTTGGAACAACGACAAAAGTTTACCGGCGAAAGAAAAATGTCCGTGCCAGGAACACAGTGCTTGGCTGTAACTTACATGCTCCGAAATTTGAATGATTACAGTATTATAGTAGCATTTCATGGATTCTAGTTCAATTCATCTTCAATTATTTGCCTCATTTCATCTTTTGTTACTTAATATTAGTAGAGATACCAATTATTTCAATTCATTTCCAATAATTTGTCTTATTTCATCTTTTTCTTAATGCTTATACAGATACCTACTCCCTTGTGTGGTTGCTTCCCTAATTCCAATTGTTGGTGGGGGTGGGACTGGCATCGGTCTCATATATATCATTAATGCCCACAGAAAAAATAGACAAGAAACCACAGCATATAGAATTGATCGATGAATGAAGGTAAGATTTGATATATTATTGTATTGCTTTGTATGTGAATACAGATTCTGGAGGGCTATGGCTTTTTTTCTTCTGCACTGGAGTGCTCCTACTTGAACTGCATCATCACATCCCCAAAAGAGGAGTTGGAATTTTTCTTCACATGTAATTCTCATAAGCATTAACTGTATTCAAATTCTCTCTTACCTCATTCCATAGTAAATTGCATTGGTAGTTTGATGTGACGTCACTTGCAAGGTCTTGCATGCCAATTCAACAATTTTGGTATCATAATGCAAAGAGCTGATTGTATTGCAATTACTTAAACAATGCTACTTTTTATTTAATTTTTTATTTATTGTAAACTGATGTTTCTGCACATTGTGAAAGTGCATGACATGAATGACTTTAAAATATAGTCAATGCGCCTATTGCAGCCTATTCTAATTTGTTCCAGTCCTTTGGTGCAGTTGATTCTGGGAAGAACAAGAGAGCCTGGGAGCAGTTATTAGAATTGAGATGGGTGCTTTTGCAACACCAGTTATAAGGTCTTTTTCCTTTGACAACAGAGTTTGATCGCTAAAGCAGGTATTCGATTAGCCCTTGAAGTTGGAATTCTACCCCTTGAAGTAGAGCCTGATAGTATGAAGGCTGGTAGCTTGGTAACCTCTAATGACTTGTGTTGGGAGAAGATAGGGGTAATTGTGGACGATATTAAATGCTGTTGAACTGTGGTGCACCCAAGGTCTGCTTCCAACCGAGGGAATGCAGCAAAGTATTTCAAGGAATGTATTGATTTCTTTTGTATTGAAATTGGGTGGAAAGAATTTCAACAAAGTTTGAGTTGCTTTAAATTCTACCGTTAGATGTAGATCTAAGAGTGGTTGAGCATAATTTCTTTGCTCATTTACTGATTAGGGCAACACCACTGCTGAGTAGGGGAACACCACTTCTTTACTGCTTTAGGGTTTATGGTCTTCCTCAAGATCTATTGAGCAAATGCATGTTAGATCACAGGAGCGAGCAGAGAAGAGAAGGTGGCTAGCTGTATGGGGACTTTGGGGAGAATTTGGAGTGATTATATACAAAGGCCCTCAAGTTCTAGAGCTTCCTAGAGGAACAAGGTGGCTAGCCCTACTCCTTGCTAAAATCCCCATTTACTCCTTGCTAAATTTCATGAAATACTGTACTTCAACGATAAAAATTTAAATATTAGTTAAATTTGTTATAACCTTTAGCTTCAGATTGTCTATCAGTTGTAACAACTATCAAGTTCCCTTACCTTTTGCAATGGCATTGCCTGATTCTTCAGAAGCTATCTGATCGCTTGTATTGTATGGTCAGGACCTTTAGCTTCTCAATTCTTGTGCTTGTATTTGTATGAGAAGGGATTTCAAGATATGAAACTAGTGCTGAATCTTTTAAAAGTAAAGCCTCTGTTGGGGAGGCCAGTCCATGTTTTCTTTTTTACTATCTCTGTTACTTTGTTAGAGCTTTCCTCTAGATATTTGTTTATTAGTCCTCTTGAATTGCTCGTTTACTGTGGAATTAATGTCTTAGCAGCTCACATTAATTGAATCATTGGTTCAACTCTTCTGAAATTTTGATATATATGAACCTGCTCAGGAAATCCCCTTCAAGCTACTATCAACATGTGCCATCCAATTTCTTGATGATACTCATGCTAGGTGCTTGACTAGTCTCCTAGCTTGTTAAGTAGTGATAAATTTCTTGTCTATAAGAATGTGGGTCTGTGGGAAAAATTTTGAAAATAATTTTTTTGTCTATAAGGATTTTTTTTATTTTTTTTTAAAGGAGTTTGGAACCCAGCCAAGCTGAGAGACTCATCTCTATGCGTGACTATACTAGAAATAGAATTATGCATCAAAGGGGGGCATAAAACCTTGACCTCAAGCCTCAGTACACATGAATTCTCAAAGAGTACATCCTAAATAATAGCAGGAGACTTATCTAACCATACATCATTTAATTGATTAAAACTAACAAGATGGGGCAAGTCTATAAGGATATTTCTTGTCTAGAAGGATATCATCTTGTTAAGGTGGAGATATCTAGTCGATGCAAAAATATCTGGTTGAGGTGGAAGTATCCGGTAGAGGCAGGAATATCTAATCGAGGAGGAAATAATTTGTAGGGGAGGAAGATCTCGAGAGAAGGGAACCCTTCAAAGAGGATTCGAGGGAGGAAAGATTTGCTCGAGGAAAAATCTGAGTGAAGTTCAACCCCTTTGAGATACAATCCATTTGAGGCATAATCCTTTTGAAGAAGAATCCTCCCAAGGTGGATGGAACAAGGCAGAATGGGTCAGCATGTTATTAGATCATTCGAGTCCGAAGCAAGCGGAAACACTTTCCCACGTTGCCCAAAGAGTGGCGTCATGAGTCCATTCATGCTTGACTTGCAGACAAGCACACCACTACAAGCATTGGTCGGGATATTCGCTCAAGCTAGCATATAAATACTTGGTGGAGTAAATATTTGAGGTAAGCAATCAACCCCATGTCCCCATCTATAGTCACTTCAACTCAAACTATTACTGACTTAGAAATCAGAGTGTCTTTTGCAGGTACTCCCTCCATTTTCAAGCTCGACTTGCCAGACGCAAAATCAAACATCATTAGTTGCTGATCAATTTCTCAACTGCAAACATTTCATTCTTGCTCTAGTTAGAAGAAATGGGTAAGGAAATCTATTACATAATTTTTTCGCACCAACAGTTGGCGTTGTCTGTGGGAATCTCGTTTTCCTAAAAAACTAACATGGTGGGAGTGAAGGTCTCAATCTGGATTCACCAGACAAGACAGGATCTGGTGGATGGCAAAACGATTAGAATGCAAACATTTTAAAAAAGATGAAGAAGATCGAGGAGAAACTCGGTCAGTTGCGAAAAAAATTGGAGCTCCGAAAAGCCCATAAACCGAAGCGGAAGGAAAGTGAAGATCCACACCGACCAAGAGTCAAAGATAAGAGCTGGATGTCTTAGATAGAGAAAATATTGAGAAAAGCATGGAATGCTAGTCCTCGAAAATTGACCACGTCACTTGGTAAGCAATTTTGGTACACAATTTTGAGATTTATAGATTTATTTATTTATTTATTTATTCAGTACCATTTTTTATTGCAAATACTCAAATAAACGGAAAAGATTAATGGAGGTGGATGCTGATGTGTCACGCGTTATTCAACAACAACAAGTCAAGTCAAATGACTCTTGTCATAAAAAAAGTCGTGGACTCTGGGCCTCTGTGACTATTGTTCACCATTGTGAATCTCAAATTGAGATTGAGATTCAGAGTGAGAGAGACTCTTGCTTCTAAAGACCACGGAAAGATGCCTGTACTCTCTGTCCTTACTCCCGTTGCCGGAGGAGTAATGAGCAAGGTGGCTTTACTTGCTACAGATCAGTTGAGACTCGATATCATCTGGGGGTTTCGCAAAGAGATAAAAAAGCTCAAAGAAACTTCAACTCTGATTGGAAATATAATCCATGATGCCGCTGATGATGAAGCTGAAGATCGGAAACCGCTGGCAAGGGCCGAGTGGATGAAGAGGCTTATAAGCGTAGCTTATAATGCAGAAGATATTCTGGATGAAGTACAATATGAAGTTCATCGCATCATTATAAAGGAGACAAGCCTCGATAAGAAGGTACTCGGCTTCTTCTGCAACAATCCTGTTGTATTTCGTCTCAAGATGGCACGCAAGATTTACAACATCAACACATCCTTGGAGGATCTCAACAACCAAGCAGCTGGCGTGGGACTTGTCAGATCAAATGGAGGGGCAGCAGGCAGTCAAGGTATGCAGGACAGGGAAACAACTTCATTCTTTGAGAAAAATGAATTCACCTTCAAAGATGCAATCACTGTTGGAAGGGATCAGGTTGTGTCAGATATAATTACAACCTTGTCCAACTCCAACAATCAAGAAAATATTCTTTCGGTGATGGCCATTGTGGGATTGGGAGGCCTAGGTAAAACAACTTTGGCTCGCTTAATTACCAAGCAACTGAAAGAAGGTGAAATGGAAAAGCACTTTGATACAACGCTCTGGGTGTACGTATCTAATAGTTTTCATGTCAATTCAATTTTACATCGAATGATGCAATCATGTGGCGTGACAGGAATAGACTCTTCAAATCGGCAAGCATTGATGGAAAGCCTCCAGCAAAAGTTGGAACAGAAAAGGTATTTTCTTGTACTTGATGACGTCTGGAATGAGGATGCTAATAAGTGGAATGATTTGAAGAGTTGTTTGTTGCAACTAAATTCTGCCAAAGGAAGCTCTGTGATTGTCACCACCCGTAGATCCAATGTTGCATCAATCATGGAAACACTTCCTAGGTGGAATTTAGAAACTTTATCGGATGATGAATGTTGGTCCATATTGAAGGATAGAGCATTTGTAGATCCTAATGCTCCCATAGCTTCAGAACTAGAGGAAATTGGAAGGGACATTGCGAAAAAGTGTGTTGGTCTTCCATTGGCAGCAAAGGTACGGTATCTTCGATCACCTAGCTCATTGATTATTTAATGTGTAGAAGAACTATTTGATATATAGAGATTAAGTTATGCTAAAATTTGAAACTTAAATAACTATAGGTTTTGGGAAGCTTGATGCGTTCTAAGAACAGTATGAAGGAATGGTTGTCAATTCTAGAAAGTCAGATATGGCAGTTATCATCCGACAATGAGGATAACAGGATCATGTCAGTTTTGAAGTTGAGTTTTGACAATTTGAAATCACCACTGAAGCAATGTTTTGCATATTGCTCCATCTTCGAGAGAGGTTCCTCAATTGAAAGTGATAGCTTGATCCAACTATGGATGGCTCAAGGTTTTCTCCATCCTTCTTATGGTCACCTAACCAAGCAAGAGATTGAAATGGAGGATATAGGCAATAAGTATTTTGAGACTCTACTAGAGAACTCCTTGTTTCAAGATGCTACACAGTATGAGGATGACTGTGGTGTTATCATCACCCGATGCAAGATGCATGATCTTGTGCATGATCTTGCAAACGAAGTATCGATATGTGATAGCTTGACGCCAGACTTCACTCATGAGAAGGATGATCGTGATATAATTATTCGACGTGTTGCACGGATTCCTACTGCAACGCTAGAAGAAATGTCAAAAAGAAGTATTTCAAGACTGCAATCACTCTTTTTTATTGGCCCTGTCTCTAATACCATTTTCCAAAAGCTTACAACTTTACATGTCTTAAGTTTATCTAGTTATGAGATTAAGAAGTTGCCAAATTTACTTGGCAAGCTGAAGCACTTGAGGTATCTAGATCTTTCCGGTACAAAAATTGAAGCACTTCCAAAATCTATTGGCAAGCTCTATAACCTCCAAACATTGAGATTACCGCGGTATCTCATAGAGTGTCCAAAGGAGGTTCAACATTTGATCAATTTAAGGCATCTTTATTGTGGTCTTAAGGGAACGAAATTTAAGGCTGGGGTTTTGGAGCGGTTAACTAATCTCCGAAGATTGTCTTCCTTTAATGTGGGTAAGAAGAGAGGTCCTGCAATTAAGGAGCTGGGTGGGTTGAACCAATTGAGAGGCCACTTAATTATTTGGAACCTTGAACATGTAAGGGGTGGAAAAGAAGCAAAGAAGGCTCGCTTAGTGCAGAAGAGTCACTTAAGCAAGTTGACATTTGGATGGACATACAAATACGATTGGCTACCTAATGAAAAGCAGACGGATGTACTAGATGGCTTGGAACCTCATGGTAACTTGCAAAGCTTGAACATTGAGAATTTCATGGGTGCTAGATTTCCGTCATGGATAACGAGTCTCCAAAATTTGAAGCAGATTCGATTAGTCAACTGCAACAATTGTGAAGAAGTCCCAACACTCAGCCATCTACCTAATCTAACATCTCTTGAGATTGACTGGATGGTAAAGCTGAAACGTGTGGGAGCTGAGTTTTATGGTTTTAGTGACACTAGCACGACTTTATTTCCAGCTCTGAAAACACTATCTATCTATGAGTGCGAAGAGCTCATTGAATGGATGGAAGCACCGAGGATATCAGCTGAAGGAGAAGTCGTGAAGGTATTTCCTTGCCTCGAAGAGTTGAGGATAGAGTGGTGTCTCAGCCTAGAGTCGATTCGGATCACACAAGGCATCGCATCTCTCCGTCAATTGAACATCTTGTGGTGTAAGGGATTATCAAGCCTAGAGGTTGGGCTCGATTACTGCACCTCTCTTCAGGAATTGAACATCTTCAATTGCGGTAATCTGACGACAATTCCAACCGCACGAGGCATGCCGTCTCTCCGGAAATTGAGGATTAATAGGTGTGGGGGATTGTCAAGCCTAGGAAGTGGACTCAACTACTGCACCTCTCTTCAGGAATTGAAGCTATGGAGATGTGATAATCTAACATCAATTCCAATCACACAGGGCATCACATCTCTCCAGCGCTTGACGATTGGTTCTTGTCAGAGATTATTAAGCCTACCGAGTGGGCTCCAATTCTGCACCTCTCTTGAGGATCTGGTTATAAGGGATTGCTCTAGTCTAGTATCGATTTCAGTATCATATGTGAAGTGCGACCACCCGGACTCAACGAATCAACCGGAGGAAATTTCTCAAGGTGTTGATGCTTATTTGTCTTTACAGGAGGAGGATTGCCATACTGTAGAATCTATTCCACCTAATCTTCGTCACTTGTTGATATGCCATTGTGGGAAATTCAAATTTGTGCCCACACGGGGATTCCACGGCCTCACTCGTTTGAAGAAGCTGACAATTGGTGCGTTCTGGGAGGAGCTGGACGCCTTCCCTGATTTTCAGCTTCCACCTAATTCACAACTTGAACGGTTAGAGTTGAGGGGGTGGCCTAAGCTCAAGTCTCAGCTACCTCAACAAATTCAGCACTTGACTTGTTTAAAAGAACTCTGGATAAGTGATTTTAAGGGACTAGAGGCTCTTCCTGAGTGGTTGGGAAATCTTACATCTCTTAAGGCTCTGAGAATCGTGGGTTGTGAGAATCTCGAGTATCTGCCTAGACTAAATGCTATGAAAAGCCTCACCAAATTGGAGTGGCTCCAGATTACAGAATGTCCCCTGCTCCAGGAAAGATGCACCAAGGAGACTGGCCCAGATTGGCCCAAGATTTCTCACATCCCAGCCGTTCACCGTAATTTTTTTTACCAAATCAATCTGTTTTTTTTCTTTTTCTTTTTTCCTACAAATTTCTTTTTTCTTTTTCTTTTTTCCTACAAATTTCTTTCTTACTATGTCTCATTTTTCATCTTTCTTGACTCAGTTCACAATTAAAGATGCGCAATGCCTGCCTGACAAAACTACAAAGTTTGGCCCTCCTTTTAAGAAGAAATGTATTATCAATTGATCCCATTCAAGTTACAAGATTAATCAACTCCCAATTGCGAGAGATTTAGCCAGATTTCCAATGCATTAACTAATTGTTGGCATAAATTATATCACAGCAGGCTCTTATCATATTTAATGGGAAGATCAGATGATGCTGAGTAGGTGAAGATCTAGTCACAGTAGTTCAATCACCTTTCTCATGCCATGTACGGGTTATCTGCTATGTTCCATTGAAGATGAGGTGACCATGATACCGGAGAAATATACTTTAATCATTTCAAATGAATCATCTTATAACTGCTCTCACATGGATGATATAGATACTATTAGAAATCAGTTTAGTATGTCATCATCTTAGAATTTAACATTTTTTCAATGTGTTGGTTTGGATGCCATGTTCCTTTCTTTAAGGAAGACTTGCAATGAAATAAAAACATATCACTACACTTTGATTAACAGTTAATTCCTCGATTACATTTGCAATTATCATTCCTTGCTGATTTAATATTACGTAACTTTTGTTTCTACAAATTTACTTAAACCAAATTTATCTTAAACCAGTGATTGCAGCCAGATTTATCTTAAACCAGTGATGCAATGACTTGCTAAAGAAGTTTCCCCATCATTGTTTTCTTCATTCGTTTATGAAACTTAATGAAATTGGCATTTATTGATGCAAGCCTACTAGGATGATATCTTATTACTTTCCTTAAATTTGTATTCATAAGTTCTATTGTCATTGAAACCTTTTATACTTTATTTCTGTCAGGTATAGCATCAACTATATGAATGAGAAGCATTCCACTTAAGTGGAAGTTATGCAATCAATATATGCACTGAGGACAGCCGACATGAGTGGCTGACATCTTATATTCCAAAGTTACTGTGTGATTTGCTATTTGTTCTTGTACCCTCTATCACTTTTATCTAGTTATTTAACTTATCAGTTATCCTCACGTTATGCGTCCTATTATTATTATTTTTTCCATCATAAGTACTGGTTTTTGTGATGGAGAAGTTCATTCTCTAGTATAACCAAAAAGACATTGATAAGGATGAACGTCTTGTTTTTATTTTGGGTTGAGGGAGAGATGTTCAATGGCAAGTATTGTTCGTAAAGTATCTGCCAGATAACTTCAGACCCTCATTGACTTGCGGTTGTCAGACAATCGTGATCTCTCCAACAATGATGTGAAAAATTACTTGATGCTGAATCTAGCAGGGACCTCACCAATTACTGCATCTGGAAATTCTTGGTTTTCACCATCGATCTATGTGAAGCTATGCTAAGGGTTCCCAATTGTCAGATTATTTTGTATTCCGATAATCTGGATAAATGCCAAAGTTAACTTTCATATCCTAGATGCTCAGATCTTTGTTTAAAATTAATTAATTACTACACCAATTTTGTTATCAGACAACGGCAGAAAACCGTTGTGTGATTTGAAGCCCCACCGTTGTAGAGTGAGTCGTTGTCTAATGAAAAATCAAACAACGGTGGAACACAGTTGTGTGATAAACACACAGACAACAGGTATGTGTTATAACTGTTGTGTGATAGCTCGGCAGATGACAAGCGCGTAGCTGTGCAGCAGTTGAGGGGCGTCTTCAGACAACAGTGCCAGTTTGCAACCGTTGTATGTTAAGCATGTCAGTTTTGTCTGTTGTCTGATTGCTCTTCAAACTTCAGTTCTTAGACTATATCTATTGTGTGATTAACTTTAGGACAACAGAGTTCAATTGCTTCCGTTGTGTGATTAACTTGTAGGACAACAGAGTTCAATTAATTATGTTGTGTGATTAGCTTTTAAGACAACAGAGTTCAATTAATTCTGTTGTCTGAGTATTAATCAGAAGACACTGATTCGTTAAAAACCGATGTGTGATATATTGATTACAATGTGTTTTTCTCCCATTTTTGGTCATTCAGACAACAGGCAGTGATCATTAGCTTTGGTCTGTTGTGTGATCATTTGAACATTCCATTCCTGAATTAGATTGTGCATTCATTTGGTCTATTTACGAAATGAACAGTACTCTATCAAATACAAACATTGCAAACCATCAAATGATTCATATAACCATTACTTTAAACTTCAAAAGCAAAAGGGATGCATTTCCCAATCATTGAAACCAACATTTTACACAAGAAAAGCATTCTAGTGCATGCCCATCTACTTGGGACATCAAAAAACTGATACACATATATTGTTCCAAAATATGCCACACATGGTGCATGACAATGTACACTATGCCAAAAAAGCTATCAGACAACAGAGTTCAGACAACAGAATAGTCATTTTCTGTCGTCTGAGTGTTTCAGACTAAACTCAGACGACACATAAATTAAATGTGTTGTCTGAATATAATGAGAAACCATACTTGTTTCATTTTGAAGATATGGTCAGACTCAGACGACACTTAAGTGTCGTCTGAAAAAATGAAAATTTTCTTAGCAAAACGTTTAGATTTCCCTCCAACAAGAATAAGTCTTTTCCCTCCTAAATTCCCAAACCCTATCGATGACTAGTGAATGTAAAACTATTCAGACAACAGAGCTAAGAAATTCTGTTGTTTGAATAAGGTGACTTTGACTTTTTTAATTTGAAGTCTGTTTTTACATAACACAAAACCTAGCAGCTTCGTTTTACCTCTCCGTCTAAACTCTCTTACCAACAGAAACTCTATACCTCTCAAAAATCGTCCATCTCTCAAATCAAATCTAATTTCTGAAACCCAGTCCTCTCTCACCCAGATTTCTCTCCTATTCTCCTTGACGAATCGATGACGGGCAGCGATACATCTCTGCTCCCCCATCGCTGACCTCGCCAACTCGATTAGAGACTTGGAGTTCTCCCGACTCGGCAACCTGCAAGAGTGCAAGGCTAGAACCAGCAACCCATCTCCGGCCTCCGATCTGGGCCTCCAGCCTTTCAAGCCCCACTGGCCACCGACTCCAGTCTTTCAATCCCCACCAGCAACCCATCTCCGCGGCTCCACCTCCAGGTATCTCACCATCTCTCTCCCTCTCCGTTTTCTTCTCCTCCTCTATGACGGCCGAAGGGTCCTTCAGTGTTCAATACTTTGCTTTGCTCTTCGCAACAGAGGAAAAACAAATTGGTTTCCTGATATTCTATCAGTGTTATGCTCTCCTGACCTAATTTCGTTCTATCAACCCAGATAGAAGGTTGAGGAGTCAATATATAACTCCAAAATCAGGACTATAGAAGATGCAGACTTTCAGGTACTATTATCTCCCTAATTATTGGTGGGTACTCAGATTTATAGGTTCATGGTTGGGGATTACACTGTTTATTTTTCATGGGGTACTCTTGGTTTTAACAGATAATTGCTTCTTTGAATCCTCTTATAGCTGGAGGATAGATCTGGGTCTCGAACAAGCACGTCATGTTCAAGCCAAAGGTATAGAATTCCTATCGATATAGCTTCACCTAATACATTCCTTTATCAACATCAAGTTCTCATTTTTTCTTTTGAATAGTCCAGGTTATCAATTTTTGCCTTTAATCATTTGGTTCCCTTGTCTGAGCTACTAAAAGAGATGTAGTGGTTATTGTCTAACAATCCAGGTTATCAATTTTTACCTCTTTCAAAGAAATTCATTTTCATTATCAAGCCAAGGAAGTCATTAACCTCGCATTGTCTTTCAAACATTTGTTACTTCTGAGATTCGAATTGATAGGCATTATTTGAAATGTGAGGCAAATGATCTCCTTGGTGAAGTTAAAATGCTTGAGAACATCATAGATGTGTTTGGCCTTACATGCACACCACCTATTTGATGAAAGTTCCAGGTGACTGAAAAGAAGTGCAAGTTTAATTTATAATAGTTGTTTTGTAGTATATACCATTGGCTACCATATCAGTCAGATCATTTATTTTATTTATTGCTCCATTTTCAGTCGTAGCTCTTCAAAATCTTTACAAGACCCTGAACTAACTTCCCCTTTGATCTTATGTAGTAAACTTAATGGTCTAAATCTCTATGGGTATATTACTGCTGAGATCTATTATCTCTACAGTTTGAAGCAACTGTAAGTGGTTCTACTGTTTTTTTTTCAACTTACTATAGTTGTGTAAGCATGCTTGTCGCTACATCTCTTCATCTTTCTTCTTCAAGGGATATTAGTTCTAATAGCATTGGTGGTGAAATTCCATGTCTTACCCCCCAATGCGACTCATATGTAAGTAATATGCCTCTTGTGTCTGCATAATTGTTTGGACAACATAATGCAATTATGTGGATTCTTCGTCCTACTTCTAGATACCCATATGATGTAAATATCATCTCAAAGTTGCTATGTCAAGGAGTAGAGAGAAATAGATTGAAATCCTTCTGGAACGAATGTGTTTTCCCTTTAGTTGCAAAATGATTCTCAGCAAGGGAATTTTTCTTGTACTGAATCTAAATTGGAAGTAAAGGGAGGTGGCTTATTGACATTAATGGGTTTTAAAAAGTTGTTTGTAGCCTACTTAACAACCAACTCTTTCTATCATTAAAGTCAATACTTGTATTTCAAGTCTCTGTGTTGCTCTTTCTTTTCAGCTAACTAGCATGCTGGATGTGTTCCTGTAAAATGTGTTAGTATGTCCTACTCTCTGCTCTCTAGATCAGTAATCCTACCTTGTCCCAAAAAAAAAAAACTAGTGTCCTTAATTTTCTGCTACATATATTCAAAGCTTGCTGTACTTAATTTCATAAACTATCTATAGCCTGCATTGTGCATAAGTGAAAATACCTGAGACTATGAAAAACTTGCGTTTCTAATTTCAATGATGTTCAGCAAAGTTGATGTAACATTCATGTTTGATTTTTCACTTCATGCAGAACTTACAGCAATCTCTTTTGTAATGGTGGAAGCAACAGTTTGTATTAGACAGGTCAGAAGCCAATATGATATTATTGAAAACTAACTTACACTTTAATTTTCTGCAAAAAGTAATACCGCTTTACTACAATCGTACAAAATATTACTTTGGAGTTTTGTTGTGGGTGTGGGTTTGATTCTTAAAATTAGAGATGCACTCTCATTATAATGTATCTGTCAGCTCACCTTGCATCATGTAATTACCATCAGATATCAACTATCTTTAAAATATGTGTACTTGAAGATTTTGTACTAGCTACCTGTTTTTACTATACTTTACCTGCTTTTTTAGTCCTTTGTTTCTACAGTTTAAACAACACAATATTGAAACAAATAATCGGATCTGCAAAAAATTGTTCAGATCATTGAAACATAGCATGATTCATCTTATGTGCTGAATTTCCATACTTGGATTTTCAGCTGTTTGTTTTTCTGGGATACTAATGCGGGGTAGTACTATGTATTTATAATCTAAAATCTACGTTTTATATTTCAGTTCTACTGTTAGCCCCTATAGATATAATGACTAATGGGTTGGTGAAAGTGAATGATGACCATAACCAATCCAGCCAACTAGGTCTGCATAATATGTTATACTTGAAAATAATCCAATCTTCAACCTACTATAATCTTCAATCATTGTCACTCTATTTCACCACTATACCTATATGTCATCCATTATTCTGTTCATGTTTTTGTTTTGTTCCAAAAATAAAATCACTCTATAGGTTGATTCTAGAACAAATGCAGAATATGTCAAACACAGAATAGTTTGAATGATTGAAATATAGAGATTAAATCACTATCAACAGGACCAGCATCATTACGACCTTCCATACTAAAGCATAGTATCAATTACTATCTACGAATTGATAACCAACTGAAAATACATCACAGTACATGCTGCATTCTAGGTATATTAACACCAGCTTTTATTATGATGCAGCATTTTAGGTATCTGATGCAGCCTGCCCCTCCTTCAGTTAATTTGATTATGATGCAGCCCAATTCAAGTTTTTATGACAGGCATAAAAGATACTCTTCAGGTTAGATATGTTTAAAGTCCATGACACTTCACTGCATACATTTAAAAAAGTTTAAACAGATAGAAGTGCCCATTTGAGTTCTTTGTCTAATCAAAAGTAAAACTTGGTGTGTTTTATATCGTTGGTTCCTATGCTTAATCACTCTACATTTTTTTATGTTACAGAGAAATTGATTCCCTTCTTCAAAACAACCAAAATCTAAGGAAATGCTTGAATATTTTGACATAGCTGTTTATTGTCACCGAATTCTGCAGCGGGTCCAAGTTATCAGGAGAAGAGGCAGAGAATAGAAAGGTATAATTCAATTTGTGCAATGATATAATTACTGTTTCTTATTGCAGTAGTATATACTTGACAATATTTCTGTAAACGCATACGCCAAGACACAGAATGAAAACATGCATATATTTAATAAAAGTTTAAAAATAGTTTGTGTACAGCTCTCTGATCAGGAACTATTTATCTTCCTTACATGAGAATTTAACTAAAATACATGCAACAGGTGAGCTGAAAGTAGAGCTGAAAGTTTATACGTATTTTATAGTATTAAGTATCTTAGCATGAAAATTATCCTGCTTTTATCTTCTTTCAGAAGCACATTCTGATTCAATGCTTGAGAGTCAATCTATAACTGGCAGAGGGGCTCAAATGTCCGTGGATTGAGATGTTCAATCCTTTCGGTAATCATAATTTGATGTTTTTTTTTGTTTTGTTTTTGTTTTGATGTTTGTCTTTCAGAGGTTTTGTAGCAGCCTGGAATGTAGGGGGAAAACCTCCCCATAGTGGCCTTAATCTAGAAGATTTTCTTCAAGGTAATAATCCACAGGCATATATGTCTTGGGGTATGGTTTCTCTTCTTATTTTTCGTCTTCTCCTGATATTCTTCAGGTTAATAATCCGCCTTTTCCTAATTCCTTTCGAATTAGTTATCCTCTTCCCATTTGATTTTGATTTGTTTTCTTCCTATATCAGTTATCCCCTTCCCATTTGATTTTGATTTTGTTTCTCTTCTTACTGTCAGTTATCCTCTTCCCATTTGATTTTGATTTGTTTTCTTTTATATGGAGTATACCTTTTTCTTTTTTTGGTATTTGGTTTGACTAGACACATGGTTCAGTTTATGTGCACCAACTAGATGGACTTTTTTTTTTTGGTCTGAACTTGGTTGTCATGGTATAAGAAAATATTTTGGTCTTTAAATATTAGTTTGATGGAGAAAATTGTAGCTTCATTGTGCTAGCTAACACTGGATCATTTCTCTAAAGAGATTATTTACCATCTTTAACTGTTCTTTAAATTTGGAACAATCAAAGGTTTTGAAAAGATTGCAGCATTAGCTTTACCATTACAGATTTGAAAAAAGATATTAACGGAATTACACATTATATAAATCTCAGGTCTTTTGAAAAACAATACAATGAGATATGATAGATTTGAAAAAACAAGGTCAGGCAGTCCAAAATCCTTGGTTTTCTGTGAACCAAATTGTAGTTTTGTCAATGGAGCATTCTCACTATGACAGTATTTTCACTTTAGTAGTGATTCATTAGTTGCGATACAAGCTTCCAAAATGGATTTCAACGAATAAACTATTCACTTACTATATAACCATCTTATTCTGCAGCTGTATTACCTTAAGCTTAGCACAGAGTGGCAGTGGTGTGGTTTCTTCGCTGTTGGTTTTCTTGCAATTAAATCAGGTGAATAGACTATTTGTTATTTAAGTTTAACAAAATCAAATTCATTACTTTCTTCAATTTCTTATGTTAATAAAGAAGTCCAGTTTTTGATAACACCATTTTCTGTAACTCATTGAGATGCTTCACAATATGTTTACACATTGCTACGGTGATATAAATAAGAATACTCTGGTTATATCGTGTATATGTTGTCATTTTTATCTACTCATTCATCAGTGTCCTCATCACTGTTGCCCTTCTTTTTTATGCATCTTTATCTATTATAAATTTCATTCATTATTTTCTATGTAGTTTGAGCTTGAAGACCGTCTATACTGAACAAGTTGGGCAGATGTTTGGAGAGTTAAACATTGTGCTCTGAGGTAAATATAATCAGTTAAAGGCTTCGAGGAATCAGATGAAATGGAAGTACTTTCTAGAGCAATTCAATCACGAACAGTTTGTCTCTTCACAAAAATACTATTGCAATTGATGTAATATAGGTATTTTATCAGTTTGATCGATAATAAAGTCATTTTCAATTATATCTTTCATTGTTGTAAATTATTACCAACAACAAATCCCGCAGCAAAGCGCGGGTATCATTGCTCGTGTATTTAAGGACATGGTTTCAATGTCCTTAAATCATGTTTTTGTAGTAGTGATTTTTATCTAATAATGATGCATATTATTGTTTATAAATATAGGAAGGAGTAAAGCGTAAAATTGTGAAGAAGAGAAATAGAGACATATATGATGATGATGATCATTACCTCCTAATATCTACAGTATAAATGCATGTTATCTTCATTAATTTGGGTATTGAGTTGAACATTTTAATGTTAGTTGTCATTGGATGTTGACGGTTGTGAACCCCGGTGAAGAAGTGGTGCACTTCATGGATCCATTAAAGAGGCGACTCATCTCCGGTGAATGGAAAACTATTGTGGATGAGTAAGTGGCTTCTACATTCAGTTTGGTTCAATGTTAAATTGGTTGTTATACTTGCATTTTGCTGGAATTATTTCTATCTAAATGTTACTTTGTAAGTTGTTCAGTTTCTGGCTGATTGTTGTTCTCGTCATGTTGTTTCAGTTCCATCAGAATATACAATGCACAGAAAAATAGGAAAGGCAGAAAAATAGTTCAATGGAAAAATTGTGCAGTACGAGTTGCAAACCAGCTAACTATATGCTAGTTGATTTTACTTCAACAAATGTTCTTTTTATTCCATAGCATCAGCCAAGTATTCAATAATTTTATGATGTTTCAGGGCATTCCGGAGCAATTGGGCGATAAAACTTGTGGACTGTGGACTATGCATTACATGAAAGACACAGCGGAGGACAAAAATCAACAGTGGAGTGCTAAGGTAGGTATATATATATATATATATATATATATATAAATATCAACTCCTTCCAATTCTGATTAATGTTGTGAAACATATCCATTCACATTAACTTGTATTTTTTTTTTTATACTTGCAGTGGGAAAGGAAAGCAAATCACTTCTACACACAAAAAGACATTGATCAGGTCCGGGCCGAGTGGGCAAAGTATGTCAGCCAATTTCAACAAAGCTAGTGTGTCGAGAAGATTCTAATTTTGGACATGCATCATCTATAACCCATATTAACTAGTTATGCAGTTGGTCTAAGTATCTATTTTTGGCCTGTAAGTACAGTTTAATTATGATCAGTAGCTAGTATGAGATATCAGTGGTTTTTGGGTTACATTTGTTGATCATGCCAACTGCTATGGGTTATTGAACTGATGTTTATTAAGTTTAGCTCCATGATGGATGTATGTATATATAGCTGCAGGAACAGATTGATCAAATATTGGTATTTTTGTGAATGGATTTCATATTTGATGAATGCATTGTGTTGTTCCCAGATTTACATGATTATGGCACAACAGGGATACGTGTATGACATCTGGAATAGAAAGCAACAACAAAATGATGTTGTTGGACGCATCAAAGAACAACAGAAACAAGAAAAAATGTGTTCATATTTGGACACTTAAACAAAATGAAACAACATTTAACTGTTGCTCAAATTAGCTTCAAGCAACAAATAATTGTCCTGTATGTGCTCTTCAACCTTTATTTAACTATTGTAGAGTATAAACCACAACAATAGATAAATGTAACCTTAACAACTTTTAAACCACACTTAATTGTAATTCCAAGTTATATGCCACAACAGATAACTATTACTATAAGTTAATAAAAACCACAGACAACTGTTATTTGTATTCCCTTTAAACGTCATTTAACTGTCATCTGTGACTAAACTCAAACGGTAAATAAATATAGTATTAACTAAGTTCAATGTACACTTATCTGTGACTATAATGCATATAAAACAACATATAAGTGTTATCTTAGGTGACTAAAGACGATAGATAATTGTATTCTAAACAGAATACGAATGACAGTTAACTGTTATTGAACTGGAATAAAACAACATTTAACTGTTATTATAAGTCCATTCAGACCACAGAAATTATAAGGAACTGTTATTTGTTTCTAAATCACACCACATTTATCTGTCGTTTGAATTCACTAGCCTCATGTCTCGATTTCATCAGACAACAGAAGACCTAACAAATTTATGTCGTCTGATAAATAAGACGACAGAGGAAATCTGTCGTCTGATGCCCCAAGAGACGGCACCGTACTAGACAACAGAAATTTTTTTAATCAGACGACAGATATCCTCTGTCGTCTGATTGCTTTTCTGGCATAGTGGTACCAGCAGAGATGCACAAAAAAGATGCTTTCCTTATCTAAAATGTACCAGCAACAAGTGTGCTACTTCATGACTCATGCACATATGTGTTGACAACAAACTTCCCCCACTCATTTCGCACTTGATCAATATCTGCCTGGGTGTATTGGCTACTGCCTCTCCTCTCCCACTGAAATCAGTTAATTATATCAAAAGGATCAGTTAATCATTTTGGTGAATTGAGGCATAGATATAATAACACACTTAATAGAAATTGAGTCAAGTGACTATATATATAGCTATATATGTTGATACCTTGGAAGGAAACAATGACATGTCTTTATCCTCAATGATATCTCTCATGTATCGCATGATAAAGTACCCGCACTCCTTGTTGTTAGGTTGGGGAGGAATGCCCTAAACACAAGCAAATGAATGAACAAGTGAAAACTTGGCATGGAAAACTGTTTTTTGAAAACCACAAGTGGTGAAACTTACAGCCAAATTTTTCCAATGGACTGAACTCCGACTTTGCTTATTTTTTTCAGAAATATACATACGCATAGCACTACACCAAAACAACAATATGATCAATGATGTACCATAATGCAAGGGAGGCAAACAAGTGTATTAAACAGATTTCATAAAATTGAGGCATTTCGATCAATATGTAAACGAGGGACTTACGTATCCACGATAGACATCCAATCTCCTGTGGGTAAGCATCTTTTCAGCGGGTCCATAAAATAGGCAGTTCCTTTCTCCGGATCAACAAGTGTCAACACCCAATGATCACTACATGTATACAAAATGTCATATATCTTGAACACTAATTTGTTATATATGTTCAGACACAGTAGATATGCAAGTTTGCAAACATTCATTAACTTACCCTGAGTTATATGGCAGCATGAACATCTGACCTGGTTTAGCAGTTACAAGCCTATCTTTGATGTGTTGGGCCTTGACAGTTCCATTCCCACACCCCACAGCACCAATAAGTGAAGGGTCAACAAACGCAACCATGTCCAGCATTTTATAAGCCTTCAACTTATCATAGAGGTACCTAATAACAAACATTTGCACCAACTCATTGGGTTTCAGCAACATACTCCTTATCAAGGCATTATGGACAAAGCATATATATATATATATATATATATATTTATATAATATCAGTTCAAGGACTTTTTCTACCTCTGATACACAGCAATGCAAGTTCCAGTTACTTCCCTCATGCTTGCAAGTCGCCTAACATCTTTTCCCAATATAAATGTCTTGCGAGAATATCCAAACACTTCAGGCTCCATGTAGAAGTTGATTGTATTCCCATCTTTGAATGCATCCTCACCCCACAAACATAACATCTTCAGTGAAGCTGGCAACGATGGTGCCAATTTGGCCAAGCCAAATTCAATCTCCGAGTCCTCTTCCCCTATCTCTTTCCTTTTCTTCTTCTTATCAGCTTTATCCTTGGTAGGTTTCTAGAATAAGAAAATAAATGTAAGGTACAAATCATAAATATAAGCTGCATATCTACAATTAAGTGAATTTCTATAAACAAATGAATGTTATCAAAGTAGCTACAGGTTGAATTATACACAGTTCTTACCTTGACTGTAGATTTTATGACTAGGTGTTTAGGCCATGTGACCCAACTCCCCATAGCCTGCTTCACTGTTTCAATTTCATCTTTCACAGGAAATGGCACTTTTGCTTTCTCCTTAAGCGCGGCATAGATGGAAACACGCACATTACCATCCCCTAGTGGAGTGCCATGAACGAGTTGGGAAGGATCCTCGTACTCCATAACAGTGGCATAAGCAACAATATGTTCAACAGAACCTATTGCCAACTTGCAATCAACCTCAGCTACGTTTGACTAAAAAATGGACCAAAAAATAAGATTTATAGTTGTTCCCTATATATATTCGAAATAGTAATAGATTTAAATGTAGTCCACAAGCATACTCATAAGCAACTCATAAGCATTCTATGAGTAACAACATGCTCCAAGCTTCAGACAGTTTCAGAAAACTGGTAACTTGAAAGAAAAATTCACCAACAATTATTCTTTCAATGATTTGAAGCACAACTTTCCAGATTTCAAGTAGACATGCAAAGCTACTATTTTCCAGAGTTTCATGCTATTCACAGTTCAAATGAATTGTCAAACAAGAATCTAAAGTGACAAAAACGCTGAATAAAACAGAAATCCTGAAATAGTGCAGTTTGATCAAAATAGCATAAGTATTTCATTTTAACTTTGTTTTTCACGAAACCAAGTTCAAAATGATCATTGAAGAGTCTCCTTTAAGCTGTCAAAAACTGAGAGTAAAGCTACAAGTAAGGTTTTTCAAAAATCATGAAATGCCCCACTAGTTCAGCTTGGGTGTCAAACACATGTATGCAGTAATCGAACTTTGATCTTTTTCCAGTTCATTATTGGCTTTAAGTAAAACCAAATTACCTTTAATGTAGGTTGACGCATCGTCAAATCCACATATTCTGCCCCTTCCTCATTCTCCGGCTCCTTGATATCTATCATATTGATATTTTCTTCAACAGCCTCATTGACCTCCTCACGGTTGACAACTACTTTCTCAAGCAACTTGAGAAACTCATTCCCTTTCTTGCACCCAGGACTTTTTTCCAACCTGCCTTCCTTAACAACCTTTGTCCCTTTCCTTTTACACATGATGGTTTTGTTTTCCATTTCTTCAAAAACGCTAAGAATTTTAGCTCCATCCACATTGTTCACTACTTCTTCCAACGGACCTTTATCCGTTTCTTGAGCAATCTCATTAGCTGTCATTGAGCAGCTTCCATGGCTAGATACAGGTGGGTGAATAGTTGCAGCCTCTTTTCCATTTATCTTTGCTTCAAGTTCAGCAAACTTGGCCGCCCGCATAGCCCGCTCATCTGCAACAATTTTTTCCCTCGCTTCCTTGATTATCTCCTCCCTTGCCTCCTCTAGTATCTTCTCCCTTGCCTCCTCTACTATCTTCTCTTTCTCCTCTGACAATATTTTCTGCACACTAAGTCTGGCAGTAGCTTCTATGCTCTCCTTTCTACGTTTAGGGAGGTGGAAGTAAGTAGAGGGAGTGACAAAACCTCCTACTCCCCGCACTCTTCCCCCATGCTCCGGAGTCCCTAACGCTAATGTTAAGACATCATTACTTCCTTCAGCACTTAGCTCTCCACTGTCAAGCTTTCTTTTCAAGTTTGTTTGACAGTTTAGATTAGGAAATATCATCACATATCATCTAAACAAACCTTATACATACAAAAATAGTCCAATAAATATATGGACTTACTATCTTTTCAGCGGTCTTTGCTGACTCCTCATCCTTGAAACTGCCATCCTTTGTCTGTCGTCCTCTTATCCACAAAGTGGGCCTATCAACTTCTCCATCACTCATTCCATCAGCCTACAAAATAGGATAGTTAATGCATACATTACAACTAGGAACCCCACATAAGTAAGGTAGAAAACAGTTTCACTAACCAACTCAGCCTCCAACCCTGCATATCCTTTACAGGACATTCTATGAGGATACTTATTCTTGCTGCGCCTCTCTTGTTGCTCACGATGCTTTTCCTGCAAAATAGGGGTACTAATTAGTTAAATGAGTATTCGATATTTACATAACAGCATTTTATATGACTATAACTAAATGATTGAAATACAAGTGCATTTATACCAAGAATGAGGGCTTTGTCCGCATTTTGACAAATTCTGTCCAATGATCAGCATTGATGAAAGGATAATCATCTGGAGGATATTGCAAGGCTTCAGGATCATCCAAATAGGGGATAACGTACTTGGAAGTAAGTAGACACTTGAATTGCCTCCACTTTCTTGCAGCAGATTCCAAAACCAATTTTTTATGCTCAGGACCAATCAAAAATGGAATCTGTGCACATTTCATTGCTAACTATCAGTTCAAGTTCAGAAACTACTGAAAAATGAAAACAATGAACACTATCATACCAACCTAACTAACTACACCTTCAATTCTAAATAAAACAGATAAGGAACTTAATCACCTGAACACGTTGCCAGATTTTGTTCTTCTCTTCAAGAGTTACGGCTTTCCAATTTTCCCTTATTACCGGTACCTTCCTTCTTGTCAACACACCAATGTAGCTTTGTATTTGCTTAGCCACCTTCCCACAAGGGGTCCCTTTTCTGTTAAATAAAACAACCTTCTTGCATTTACGACTCTTGCGGTTTGTAATGCGTGACATAGTCACCGCATGCCGCTTCAGCAACTTTAGGCCCCCAGTTGATTCAGGTTCTTTCTTTTTTGACTTTCCCTTTTTTGAATGAGATCCATCGGAAAATGATGATGATGTCGGTGACTTCAAAGACTTAGTCTTCTTAGGCTTCGAACGATTTTCTTTCGACTTTCTCTTCTTTGATACACTAGCAGATTGTGATGCAGCCATTATCTACACAAATGTTAGCCCCATTAGTACATCAAATCCACATATATGAGTAACTTGTATAACAAACATATAAGCTGCATATTAGTAAACAAATCTGCTCATGTTTAAAATAACAGACACTTTAACATATATTACTACAAATATTAATGCAGAAAATAACAGTAATTAAATAAACAAACACTTAACACATATCCAAGAAAAAAATAAGAGTATTTAAAATAACAAACACTTAACACTTGGTACAATCATGTAAACAGAAAATAACCAACATTAAAAACATATTTAGTGAGCCAAGTATCCTTATCCTTTAGGCATGACAATTATAAATTACATCAATACGACTATATGAACTACTCTCCCTCAACTACTATATCCTCATTCCCTGCACGCCTATAACCCATTGGCTCCTCATCTTGAGAGTTATCATGTGACTGAATAGCTGGCATTGTAGTTGCGATGGGGGAGGGGGGGGGGGGAAAGAATGGTGTCCCCAACATCATCCTCCTGAACAGAATCAATGTAATCTCTTTTTGGGACTCTCACCACAACTGCCCACCTACGATCTACAGGGTCTTCAACATAAAATATTTGCTCCACACTTTTTCCCAAAACAAAACAGTCATTTAGATAACCTTTCCTATTTAAATTAACTAAAGTGAACCCAAGATCATCTTCTCTAACACCCTTCTCATTCTCTACCCAATCACACTTAAAAATAGGAACCCTAAAATGACCATAGTCAAGCTCCCATATTTCGGTAATCACCTTATAGAAGCTCATGTCTTCAGTAATAGGGTTTTTTAATCTTAGCACTAGCTACTTGAGGAGTCTTAGCAACCAAATAAACCCCACTGCTTTGTGTCGACCTAAGATCATCGCGCAACTTAGTGTTATATTGCACTCCCCCTATTCGGTAACCACTAAACTTCGGGACTTCATGGCTTGGTTGATCTGCTAGCCACCTCACAATCTCAGGGACGTCACAACCTGGTTCAGCAACCTTTGATTCAACCTGCAAAATAAAATAAAACATTATACCAACTGTGTTCTGCATTATTAAAAGCTTTATCAATCTATAAATTACAGTTACATTAAATGGAAACTACTTACCCTCTCCTTCACCCACTGAGCAAAAGTCATGTTTTGTTTGTCCACCAACCACTTTTTATTCTTTTTGTACTTGGGAAACTCCCTCTTCAACTGTTCCGTGTGTTCCCTACACAAATATTTATTAAGTATTACTGTATAAGCATTAGAACAAGAAAATAAGCAAAACTGTAAAAAACATAGATAGTGATCAACTTACAAAAAGTAGCTTCTAAATTCTTCAGTGTTTTGAAGCACGCAGAGATGAGCTTGCTGAAATTCTTTGCCATAAACAGACTCAACAGTTGCACCAGAGGTATGCTTGTCAGCTGTGATGTTTTCTTTTGGGACAGCAACAGTCCTATCATCAAAGAAAAGTTCACCTAAAAACTCAAGCACCTCTTCAGCTATGTAACACTCAGCAATGCACCCTTCCGGATGCGTTTTATTCCTAACATAGCCCTTGCAGACCTTCATATATCTTTCGAAATGATACATCCATCGGAAGCAAACCGGTCCACATAGCTCAACTTCTCTAACCAAGTGGACTGTTAAATGAATCATTATGTCAAAGAAAGATGGCGGAAAGTACTTCTCAAGCTCACACAAAGTTTCGACTAGATCACTTTGGATTTTGGGAAGCCTTGAAGCATCTATAGTCTTGCTGCAAATTTCATTAAAAAAAAGGCAAAGCCTGATTACTGCAACCCTGACCGGTTTTTCCAACACCCCTCGGATAGCAATTGGGAGCAGCTGTTGCATTAACGCATGACAATCATGGGATTTAAGTCCAATCAGCCTCAAATCATCCATTGAAACAAGGTTTGAAAATGTTTGAAGAGTAGTTTTCAGGAACGTTCATGCCATGAAATGATCCACACATACATCTTTTTTCATCTAATGATAGGTTCCAGCTTGCCAATGGCAAGCGCTTCTTTTTCGGACCATCTAGATTTGGGTGCAATCCACATCTTATACCCATTTCCGCCAAGTCCAAACGAGTTTTCAAGCCGTCTTTGGTGTTTCCTGGAATGTTCAACAACGTCCCTATTAGACTATCACACACATTTTTTTCAATGTGCATGACATCAAGGCAGTGCCTAACAGGGAGATACTTCCAATATTCAAGCTCAAAGAATATCGACTTCTTCTTCCAACATGGCCTAGTTTCATCCTCAGCCCCCCTATAAGCAGGAGCAGGTTTTTTTTTTTCCAAACGGCCAATGTGGAACTTCAGCCTCCACCCTGCTCAACAATTCTTCTCCAGTCAATGGCACTGGAGCTGCTACATGTTCTGGCTGGTTATTGAAAGCAGCCCTTAGCTTTCGATAAAGATGGTGTCTTCCTAAAAATCGCCGATGAATGGTGTAGGCCATCTTTCCCCGGTGAACTAGCCTTGTAGGTTTTGTTTTATCAAGGCAAATCGGACATGCATTGTAGCCTTTCACTATACTCCCTGAAAGGTTACCATACGCTGGAAAATCATTGATTGTCCAGAATAGTAGAGCCCTAAGAGTAAAAGTTTCATTTTTGATGGCATCGTAAACTCCATTCACCCCTTCCTATAGTAGCTTTAAGTCATCTATTAATGGTTCAAGGTAAACATCGATGTCGTTTCCTGGTTGTTTAGGGCCTGATATCAATAAGGTAAGCATCATGTGTTTCCTCTTCATTACCAACCATGGAGGTAGATTATAGGTTACCAAAATAACGGGCCAACAACTATACTTGCTGCTTAAGGAGCTAAAGGGATTGAATTCATCCGTTGACAATGCAAGTCGTAGGTTTCGTGGCTCATTACCAAAATCTGCCCATTTTTCATCTACCAACTTCCAAGCCGCAGAATCTGCAGGATGGCGAATTAAGCCATCCTTGTTTCTCTCGGTGGCATGCCAAGTTAAGGCCTTTGATGTTTCAGTTGATTGAAACATTCTTTTGAACCTAGGAATAGGAGGGAAATACTATAACACTTTTGCAGGGACTCCCTCTCTTTCTTTCTTGTTTTTGCATATTTTCCACCTAGATGTACCACATGTAGGACAAATAGTGTCATCGGCATATTGTTTTCTGTACAGAATACAGTCATTAGGGCAGGCATGTATTTTGGTGTAATCCATTCCTAATGCACTCAAACTCTTCTTTGCTTCGTACACAGAGGAAGGTATCTCGTTTCCTTCCGGCAAATACTCAGCAAAGGCAATCAACCAATCCGAGTAAGCCGAATCACTCATCCCATGCTTGGCTTTCAAGTTGTAAAGTCTCACAAGCACATTCATCTTGGTGTGCCTATTGCAACTAGGGTACAAGGGTTTGTTGGCATCGTCAACAAATTTCTTGAATTCATTACAGTCACTCGAAAGCTCCTCATCCTCATCACCTTCCAACTCCACATCACTATCTAATTCTACTTCATAATCTGCCCTCATGTTACCCTGTACAGAGTCAGATTCAATTGGCTCTGATTCAAGACTTTCACTATCCGTATATGATCCCGACTCCACTATAACCTCCCCATGTTCTGTCCATTTCACATAATCTGTGTCAATCCCATTTACAAATAAGTGATCTTTTATCACTTGTGCAGAAAAATCTTTCACATTTCCACACTTTGTGCAAGGACAACAAATACGGTTAGGGTCTCTAGCATTTCCCAAAGCAAACTGACAAAACTCTGCCACCCCTAACTTATATTCATGAGATCTCCTATCAGCATGCACCCATGACCTATCCATCTACATTAAACAAAAACCACAAACCAAAACTACATCATCGAGCAACAAAACCCCAATCACATATCCTGCATGCATTCACTAAGTTCCATAAACTCTACCAATTCAAACTCTGGTACTCTTAATCTCCGACAGCAGTTTATTTACATATATACATGCTCCAATATCAGGCAATGAAAAAAAAAATATCGACATATATTCAGGCTAAGCAAATTCAATAACAAGGACAAAACAGAATAGCATAATATATATAGAAAAACAAATCGATATACATTTAGGGTAAGAAAATCCAATAACAAGACAGAACAGTATACCACAATATATGAAGAAAAACAAATCGATACACATTTAGGCTAAGCAAATCCAAAAACAAAAATGCAAAAAAAAAAAAATTAAAGGAGGTTCATGAACAAACACATATCATAATCTCCATTAGGAAAAGCTATGCTAAAACAACATCCAAACAATTCTCCAATAAGAACAGTAACTGCAGATGTAGTATATATGAACCAAACCAGTCCTACACATTTCACCTGAACAAATCCAATGATACCATGATATATATTAAGCATAGAACAATAGATTTCAACAAATTAAAGCTTCAAAACAAATTTAATAGGAGTCCACAAATTCAACAGTGAAGCTCACAGTACTTACCAATCCAGCTCTAGCAATGAATACGAACAATAGTAGTGAAGCTCAGTGCACGAGTCCAACTCACTCTACAGCTTCTTCCAACTCCACCAGATATATATGCCTTAATTGTGCGGCTGCTGAGAATAATAAACAAGGCCATCAGATTTAGGAAGAAAGGTCAACAACTCCTAGCTTCCATAATGCATGACTAGACAAGACCTAAATGAAATTTGTTCAATAAAACCACCAGCGCTTACTACTCAAAGGCCATAGTTTTTTTGTAACCTATTGGCATTCTTGAATAAAGACTAGAATTTGCAGGATTTGGAAGCTTGTACAACATGTTTTGTTAAATGCTGGCAATTCTAGATATTAGTAGTGTTGCTAAGCCGTAGTTTCTTTAAATGAGGACTTTGAAAATACTTTCAGTCAAGTTCCCTAACAGCCTTGGGAGGGAGTAGAGTTTAAGTGGTTCAAATTTAACATTTGAAGTCACAATATTGAACTTTCAAAAGCAACAACATTGACCCTAGACTGAAACAGTTTCAATGTATAGTCTATGAGACCACTCTTGGTAACCGGATGACAGTTCTACATCTTTTATGTCTTCTAAGTTCAGTAATCTAACTATGTCTCGACAAGCTAAAACAAATTTGCATCATGTTCAACACTGCATCACATGATCACACTATCCTCATGCATCTTTCACAACAGTAGATGATAAACACATAACAACAGTGAAACATTTGTAGAGTCAAAATGTGGGTTAGCTAACTAGCACTTGAATGCATGCATAAAACAACCATTCACTTAATTTCATTTTTTTTTTTAGTCTTCTGTTGGTATTTGAGTCTTTTGACATTCTCCTCTTCCACCCTATCAATTCCCAAGAGGGATAAGACTCTTCATATGATTGTAGGAAGAAAGGTCTTAAGCACATATATCATAGGACTCCCTTCTTCCCTAAAAACTAGCTTTTACCACATTATTTCCTCCCGTTAATAATAATCACATCACTTTCTATAAGCAAGATTAGCATGAAAAAATTCATTGCAAGCCAATAAAACTCATTCTTCCCTGTCCCAACAAGAAGAAACTGAAAAAAGAAAAGCTCAGAAAACTAGTTCCAACCAAATAGATACATGTTTTTAAAGTGCATATTCACAACTTGCTTTTCGTACACTATCATACCTGAGGTGAAAAACAAATATATCCAAACTTCAAAACGATATTTGTACACAAAAAAACAACTAGGCCTGTTTTGAAATGCTGTCCTTGACTTATGGAATACTAATTGAAGAAAAATCACCACATTTTCGGTTTGGAAAGTAAGATTCACATTCAACATTCAAGTAATACAAGCCAATGGAAACTGAAAGTCACCATGATACTCCACACTTTCAATATTGTAACCGAACCCTCTATTTTTCCATGAATTTAGAATCACTTTACTGCACATAATATACATCTTCAATCAAGGCAAATGCAAAAAGAACACTGAATCTACTAAGCCTAAACTAAATTCACTTTCTGGGGTCTAACAATATCATGAAAAGATCAAATCATATTCCAAACACTAACACCATCAACTCACCACCAATTTAGATAATCTAAATTGTAAGTCTGAACCAATCAAATACTATTTTGTTCCCTGGACTCTAATCAAACAGAGTTGCTATTTGTTACGACATTACTTGAGCAATTTACTCATGTCAAAAACCTTATCTCCATTTTGACAAATCAGTTATCCAATTTCCTAAAGCAACAGTCTTTTCCGTTGAAAAAAAATCCCCAAAAAACCCTAAAATCAAAATCAGGAAATCCAAACATGGTAAAATGGGGCGAACAGACCAAATCTAGAGAAGGAGAATTCGTGGGAAACCACTCACACAATCACAGTAACTACATCATTTTTTTTCTTTGTGGGCATGCTTGTTTTTGCTTTCTTAGTTCAATACAATCACATAACTAATGAAAATAAGCATGAATTACATGAATTTAGATGATCCATATTCGAGAGGTGGAATTGGAATCTTACCTGAACCCACAAGCTTCAACAGATCACAGTGGAGGTTAAGTCTGGTAGGATTCGCCGTCAAACTGCTCACTATAGACGGGTTCGTGGCCGGAGCACCATTAATAGCGAGTGACGGATAGAAAAGAGAAAGAGAGAGAGAGAGATCTGCTCAGTGGTTTCAAGTGGGCTGCGCAAGAACAACAAGGTCACTGCTTCGTGGTGATTTTGCTTAGAATCAAAACTCCAAGCAGCTTCCTATTTGGTTTGCAGCTGAGGGGAGATGAGAGAGGGAATGGGTTGGCATGGCTTCTGAGAGATAGACCTAATCGAGATGCATGTGTTTTGATGACAGATGGTGTTTTCATGAGAGAGCCATGGTGTTTTGATGAGAGAGTGATGGTTTTTGATGAAGTTGAGAAGAGAGCTACTCGACGAGAGGAAACGGCTGTTTTGACAAAGTGTTGACGCGCGGGGAGAGTAAATCCAATAAACCTAGCTAGCTAATTAAGTTGTCAAAGGCGGGCTTTTAATTTTTGCTTTATAAATCAGACAACATAAACACGAAGTTTTGTTGTCTGATTGTGAACAAATTAAATCTCAGCTAAGGTTCCAAAGAGGGAAAAGTTCCCGCTATAATATGCAACCAAAGTAACATGCTAGCCAATGCTCATTTACACAACGGAAACAACTCATTTGGTTGTCTGATTATCAATTTGGTGCTATATTTCAATCAAAACTTGGAGGTTTTTGGGGGGCTCGAGTGCCATTTTGGGCCAAATAAAGGCACATTCAAATATTTCCCACTTCATCACACAACAAAAAGTCAAAAACCGTTGTATCATGTTTTGCATGGTACTCTCATACAACAAATATAACTATACTGTTGTGCTATGTAGTACCAATTTGGAGCCAAATTTGAGTCGATCTAGGAGGGAAATCTGCCGCTATTTTTTTTATGATTCAGACAACAGATTATTCTTGTAACCGTTGTGCAATGACCTTCTAAACAAAAACTTCATAATTTTAACCACCTTATACAACGTAAGTTCACTAAACATGTTGTGTGATTCACTTTTCTTCATCACACAACACTTTTTTTTTTTTCGTTGTGCAAAAAGTGTTGTCTTATAACAAAATTGGTGTAGTCTTTCACCTCCACAACTGTAAAGTATCCACAGATTCTTTGCCTCATGACTGTTCAGTGTGGCAAGTGTGTGATTGCTTTGTTGTGGAAAACCTGTTTGAAGCATTATTAAAAAGAAGTAAACCTATTTATCCTTCTCTCCTTCTTTTCCTCAGCACTGGTGATTCATCTTTTTGAAATCAGGTATGCGTTGAAGCTATGAGAGACCTTCATAAACTAGCACAGATTCATGGGGTTCAAGTTCCAGGGGAAACATATGCCTGGAGTGTTTGAAATTTCAGTTGTGCATGAATATTACGTCCATTCACATTCTAAGTTAAACCAGTTCCTAAAATCATTGTAAGCTTTTCAAACCAGCCTCTACCTCTGCTTCCCTCCTGGTGTTCCTCTTTAATTTGATTCACCAGTTTTAAAATGCATTGTTCTCTGCTCTATAGGCTATTTACTTGCTACAGTTTTTCCCAGGGCTGGCTTTATAGTTGTTTTGGCATAATTTGAAAATTCTCACCAGGCCGCTCTATCCTGCTCAAATGGAACAACAACTTAACTGGATCTGGTGCCAACTAAGTACAGGTACTTCAGTTCTCCATCTTATGTATGTTTTCGTTTCATTGAATGGCTGAATGCTATGCCTTCTCATGCATGTTCTGTTTTATTCCTTTTATTTTCCCTCATTTGTTGGTTTTTGTTTTTCTTCTTTCTTAGTAGTCAAGTGTTTCATGAACTTTCAAGTATCAAGCACCTTGTATACTAAAACTTAGCAGAATAGAATGCAACACCAGTTATCTTTATTAATTTCAACTATTCTCTGTATCGCCAATCTCTGGAATCATCTGCTTCCAAGTAGCGCTTTGTAGTACAATATTAATTCACCTTGACATAATGATAATTGTTCAAGGGAAAACCCTGGATAAGTTTTTCCTTTGCAAACTATTTCTTTTTTGTTGATTAATGCTTTCTTCTATGTTCATTTGGATAAATTTTTTGATCAGTTTGTTCTAGTAGGTTTGGAAAATTACTTTGTTTTTTTTTTTTTTTTAATGTGCACTCTGACTTCTGTCCTGTCTTACTCAGATCGTCCCAAGAATCAAGGAATTGGAGCACCCAAATTGGTGATCTCAGGTGGCTGCTGTTTGTGTGGTTCTTGCAAAGGCTGGTAACTTTGCCCTATATTGAACACAAACTCCATCTGCATCTTGGATAAGCCATTTAGTCAAGTATGCATGGTTTCTAGGGAAACAAGCCTTCTATTATCTGCGAGCTGTATGAAACCTCCTGTCAGAGATTTCACATTTTTCTGCTCTCGTGGTGTTTCCATGAAAGCTTAACGAATGGTGCAACAAACAAGTCCGGGAGGAACCGGACAATCTGGTATTATGGGCTTGTTTATGAGTTGCTTATATATGTTGTAGAGCTTATTGTGAGCTTCTCGGCAGTTCTTTTACTTTCAAGTATCAAGCCATATATTTTTTTTTAACCAAAAAAAAAAAAAAAGTATCAAGCCATATTTTTGGAGATTTGAGCAATTACATGTGGCTTAGTAAAAATGGCATCAGCTGTGGTAGTCTAAAATTTTCTTATATTCTTCGAGTGTTACTCTCTTGGTTGGAAATTTTCATGGAGAGAAACTGGGAGATCAAATGCTTGTGAGCTTTGGGTGTAAGTGGCGTTCTCTGTTGAGAAGGGGTGTGAGAGAGTACAAGACTGCTTAACAAAGATGTTAAGGGAATAACCTGGTCTCGATTTAAGTGGTGTTGATGTTAATTGAGTTCAGCATAAATAATAGGAAGAATTTCACAAATGGTCACTCAACTATGACTCATTCGATACTTTGGTCACTCAAGTTTTAAATATAATACTTTGGTCATTCAACTATTACACTGTCAATCACTTTAGTCACCCAAGGAGTATTTTTTCTCACTTTAATCACTTTTCCTAATTATTTTAAGGGGAAATGATCATTTACCCAATTTTGGGGTTAATTAACCCCACTTACCCAAACACTCTAAGAGATTGCTCACTTGCCTAACAGTTTTCATGTTTAAACCCCACTTACCCAAAACTCTAAGAGTTGGGCCTGTTTTTTTCAAAATTTTTGACCGTTTTTCCCTTTTGTAACTATCAAGCTCTCAAATCGTAACAGATTGAGATTTAGAGAGAGAAGCTCCCCGATTTTAGAGAGAGAGAGAGAGGATCGGCTTGCAAGGGTCTGGGGTTGTGAGGTCAGAGGCGGCTCGGGGGTGCCATGGTCGTGGCGGCACGATCGGGCTCTGCTTGGACGAAGCCGATCTGGGTTGGTTTCTTGGATTTGATCTGGAGAACGCGTTGTTTGGCTGGGGTGGTGATCCATAGCGCGGCGGGTGGCGAAAGGATGATGAAGGCGGTCTGGTGAAACAGGTGGGCGATGCAGTTAGCCGAAGGTGGAGAGAGAGAGAGAGAGAGAGAGAGAGAGAGAGAGAGAGAGAGAGAGAGAGAGAGAGAGCTGGGGTGGTGATCCATGGCTCGACGGTGGCGGAATGATGATGAAGGCGGTCTGGCGAAACCGGCGGGGCGATGCAGTCCGCTAGAGGTGAAGAGAGAGAGAGAGAGAAACTGGAGGAGATTTTTTGTAGTTCTAACTATATTATTGAGGGACAATAATATGTCTATTGGGGGGCAATAATGTGTCTTAATTGTTATAAAGTTTCCATAATTGTTGTTTATTGATCTTTTACTTTTTGTTCAGAGCATTTTGTTACATTTTCTGACATGTTTTGGTAGTTCTGTCTACATTATTGGGGGGCAATAATATGTCTTAATTGTTATGAAGTCTCTATAATTGTGTTCAGTGATCTTTTCCTTTGTGTTTAGAGACAACTTCTAATGTGTTTTGGTAGTTCTGACTATATTATTGGGGGGCAATAATATCTTTATCCTCATGTTGTCCCCAACTTCCAACCTTGGTTCCTCCGTTGTTATTATGCTCTCCATGAAATGTTGCATAAAAGGTCTGCAATCAGCACTGTGAAGCAGTAAATGAATTCATGTTAGGGTTAATGCTCATTCACCCTAATTCTACAAGAATACTTACTATACACCCCAGTGTATTATTTTTGTTCCTCCTTACACAACTTTTTCCTCTTTTCTCTCCACCTACTCCATCTTATCATTTTTTTTTTTTACCAATAATAACCTTCCGTGTTGACTTGATCAGTTTGCTTTCTTTGCTGTCTCTATCTTTGTTAAAAGTTTTTTTTGAAACGTGGTAGGCCCATCAGAGTTTTATCTGTTTTAAATGTATATGCATGAATTACAATCATCCTCTATTTCAAAGGTAAACAGTGCGATTTACTATTCATAATTTCGATCGTAGACAGACTTGAGTTGATTGCTATCTGCAAAAATACTAGCAAAGAATTGCAAAAGGAGAGAGAAAAATTAAGAAAATTGAAAGCCTATAGAGATAGTCTTAGTAGAGAATCTCCCAGTAGTTGGCTCCAAACCTCTTCAGAGGTTTTTGGCTCCAAACCAGAATCTATAGACTAGAACAAGATATAGATAATCTTTTATATGTTCTAGAAGAGGAACAAAAACCTCTTGATTATTTGAGCATTGGTTAGATCCGCAAATCACTGGTATCAAAGCTTGTAAAATAGCTCAAAGGAGAACCCCTCCTAAATGGGGACAATGTCAGAATTGTTATTAGAGAAAATAAATTCTCTATTAAATTCATCTGATGAGAAGTATCAGAGGCTGTTACTAGAATTATCTAGATGTCAAAACCATCTAGAAAAATTGCCTACTATAATCCACCAATTGGAAAGATTGGAAAACAAACTGGATTATATCAAGGAACTTCCAAAAACGGAAGAAGAAAAGCTGACAGTCGTCAGTAGAAAAATCAATGAACAGCAAAAAACGCTGGATTCTATACTGAAGGACAAGAAAGTGCCTACAGTAAAATCAAAGAGAACTAATGGATTCAAACCATTAGAAAAACCAGATACAAATCTTGTTCGAAACATGATTTTTCTAGAACCATCTACTAGTCAGACTAGTATCCGGTATGAAAACCCGGAAAAAAGAGAAATGAAGATGTTAAGCATCTTTGGAAAAATGAAAGGAGTACAGCTCTTAAATGCTGAAGAGTTCGAATTCAACGAAATCGAATAAGAGGTAAAAAAACTCCTCAATTCCAAAATTAGATTTTAAACAAATCTACAAGAGGGGAAAGTTTGATCTAATGGACAGCCATTATTTTAAACTACTGGAAATCACAACCCCCGCTACAGCAGGAGGAGAGACTGATCTTCTACTGATCACTCCTTTTGAAGTAGCCAGAGCTCAAGCAAAAAAATATCAATTTATGCATATTGGAGCAGTCCAAGTAGGCATAAATCTGCTTGCTCGAGAAGGTATAAACTGTTCAGTCCTATGTGTTCTACAGGACAACAAGTTGACAGACTTCCAAGCTAGTCTGTTGGGAATACTTGAAGCATCCTTATGAAATCAAGTAGCTTATTTCAACTGCTTCCCCAACTTCACCACCAGCTTGAAAGACGCAGCTCACTGTCTACGACTGAGAGTCAAGACAGATGGTATATCAATGAAAGAAGATATGCAAGAACTTGCAATAGTATATAGAATATACTATAAATTGATGAGTACTATAGTAGCCCCCAAGACAAGGATAACAAATATCCCAGGTCTTACTACTGGATTCTTCACCAATCAGAAGAACCATTCACAACAGATTCATAAAGTTACTTGGAATGAAGTGACTTTTCCTCTTGAATGGAAATTATCCGGTCCAAAAAAGCAACCGGAAAGAGCAAAAGCAAAAATCTATGAAAGTAGAAAGACTGGAGAAATCAGTCTCAATTTTGACAATCACAGAAAAAGTGATGTCTGTCCTGAGAACCTCAGGATAAACAAGAATCTCTTCAGAAGAAGCTACAACACTATAGAAGCTAGTGTCAGTGGTACAAAACCCACTATTGAAGAACCAATATCTGAAGAAGAATTATAAGCTGATCTGAACAGATCAGTAAACATGTTTAGAGCACAAAAACTCTATGATCTTTATGAAGAAGTTGAGAATTGTGAAAATCCTGAACGATTAGAAAAACTAATCGAAGAAATGAAAGAGTTCAAAATCAGCAAGACAAGAAAAGTCTTTCCTTATCAAGATATTGAAATGGAAGAAGGAGAAAACTCCAGAACTTTCATTAGCAGAGAAAAAGGGAAAACAAAACTCCCACTTCAGAAAGCCCCCACGGGCAAAAAAGGGGAAAGAAATTCTTAAAGATTTGTCCCAGAGGACAATCTGCCTAGAGTTCCTATCAAGAACTATGGCATCTGGTTAAATCTAGACAAGAGTCTAGACAAAAGAAAAATCATTGACCAATGGGTAGATAGCCTGATGATGGCTTCTGCACTTACCCTTGGCAAATTTGAAGCACCAGATTTGCATGTATACTATGAAACTACTCTTACTGGAGTAGCAAAAAAGTATTACCTATCTTTCAAAGAAACTGCCAGAGGAAGAGACTGGCTAGAAGAAATCAAAAATTCAAAATCTCCGTATGATTTTGCAGTACCCATGTACGATCAGTTCTGTGGAGATCTCTCAAATCTGAGTGAAAAAGCCAAAGAAACGGCAAAATCGAATATCTATGCTCTCAAAATCTGTGACATGAGATATTTCGAAGAATACTTGAATGAATTTCAAGAATATTACTGTACAATTGGTGAACTAGAGAATACTGATCTAGTTAATCTGTTGCACAGAAAACTCCATGAACCATGGAGAATAGTTGTGAGAGAAAGCATAGCTGAAAAACCAATTGAAAGATTTTTAGTTGGAGGAATTGCCGACAGAATCCGGCAATTACTGAAAGAGCAATGCAAAGCCAATCTTAGAGCTAAAATGGCCAAGAAACTACTCAAAGGAGTTGAAAATTTCTGCTATGGAATACTGGATATGCCCACAAACTGGGGATGTCATGAATCCAAATTCCACAGAAAAAAGAAAGAAAGATATT
This sequence comes from Rosa chinensis, assembly GCF_002994745.2. Lineage (NCBI taxonomy): Eukaryota > Viridiplantae > Streptophyta > Magnoliopsida > Rosales > Rosaceae > Rosa > Rosa chinensis. The sequence continues at coordinate 44,292,511 of NC_037091.1, forward strand.
ACTCTAAAAAATTCAAAAAGAGTAATCAAAAAAGAGATTGGAAATTCAAGAGAAGTTCCAATTACAAGAAACAGCAGGATGAAGATCCTAAAAAGAAATTCTTCAAGAAAAAGAAGAATACTCATCAGCATAAACAACCAAGCAAGAAAGCTTGCCGATGTTGGTTATGTAAAGCTGAAGGGCACTATGCCAATGAATGCCCGGAAAAGGGTAAAAGATCTACTAAAGCTCTCTTTGAAAAATATGAGTAAAGAGTAGAAGTAGCAAACATGAAAGGCTACGAAATAGCCTATTCTGATGATGAAGAAGATGACGAGTCAGTATATTCTGCCTGGTCTGAAGAAGAAGATTCATCTGAATATGAGTCAGATTCTGAAGTAGAGTACTTCAAATCAAGACAGATGAATATTCTAAGAATCAAAAACTGGGAAGAAAGCAAGACAGAGTCCTTAATGTCTTCTTATCAGGTGAACCCTGGTACATTCGTTTGTGACTAATGCCTATGTCATGAAAAGAATGGTCTCCCTATGTTTTGTGAAGAGTCAAAAAAGACTTATCACAAAGAATGCTTCATAGCTGAAGCAAGAAGAAAAACCAAGAATGACCTTGTCAGCCAATTGGTTGAACAAGAATATGAAGAGTATTTCTCTGAGAAAAAAGAGAAAGAAGTAGAAACTCTATTCCAAGAAATCATGGAACCATCTTCCTCAAAAATAAAGGAAGAAATCATCGGTGAAGAAAAAATCGATGAAGATATTGAACTGGTTGAAACACCAGAAATCGTTCCAGAGGAATGCAAACCATTCGTTCCAAAGGAACAAGCTCAAGAAAATGAGCTTCAACAATCGAAAGTCGTCTCTACTAGTAGATACAACAACTACATAGAGATTGGACTAAAATTCCCTGATCACAAAAATTACCATGTACATGCCTTTGTAGATAATGGATCAGGATTTACTGTTGCAAAAAGATTTGCAATTCCAGATGAACTCTGGAAAGAAGATAAGAAAAAATCTGCTACTGGTGTTACATTTGATGGGAGCCATCTCACCATGAAAAAAGTAGCAAAAAATGTTCAAATCACCATTGGTGGAGGAACATTTATCATCCAGAATGTTTGGCAATCTGAAGGCCAAGGATCAGATTTCTTGTTGGGAAATGATTTTATTCTCCAACAACGATTTATTCAGGATGAAGAAGCAATAGGCTTCAGAAAAGGAGAACGGGTGTTCTGGGCAGACCGACTCACACAAGCAAAAAGTGTGGTAGGTCCTGGTTTTACTACCCAATATCAGAGATCGCAACAAAATTGTGGTGATCTTATCCCCTACAAACCCAAACTCGAAGCCATACTCCAAATCAAGCAACAAGAAGAATTACTTGTTGAAGAATCTTCTGAAGAAGAAGAAGAAACTAGTGAAGATGAAGAAGCTAGTTTCATCCATGAGCACAACATCAAGCATTTTCAGAACAAGCTTGTCACGCCCCTGATTTTACACACAAGAAAATCGATATATATAATCCCATAATTATACATGCGTGAACGTTCAGTCATCAATACAAAATACCTGGAATCTTTTTCCTTTTAACCAAGTACATACTGATGCCCTGAACCCTCAAAGTTAACATACACTCGCTCCATAGAGTATTTATTACAATGCTTACGAATTAAATTGTCAACAACAAAATAAAACGTAAATGCAACTCAGAGTAACTATACAACGGAAGTCCTTATCAACGGTAAAGTCACAAAGATGGCTTCCTACCGTAAAGCTGCAAAAGCGCCACCTCAGCTTCAGCCACGATTTCCCTGACCTGCAGGATTAACCCCTACACCATTCCATTGAATAGTGCACCGGGTTTCCACACAACAAAACCCGGTAAGCTTATGAAGCTCGTATGAGTAACTCAAAACCAATTACACAAATTTCACAAAAGCCTCCTACTCATAACCTCAATCCTAGCATCCAATTACACAAATTTAGGTCAAACAAGACTTCTTCAAGCAATGTTTGACACCATCCTAACGCACTACGGCGAATTCCAAAATCACACTCATTTCCCCTTTTTCCCTAGGAGCTTTTGTCATCAACATGACATCAAAGGCGAAAATCAATGAATCACCTTCTTATCCTCAACACAGAGTACAATTCGTCACCACTGTGGCTCTTAAGATAAATCAAACCATCAATCAATACAATCAAGAAGAAACAAGGCAATCACATATCAAAACAAGCCAAACGATTCATAGTAACCCCTGCATATAATTTAGTTCAGGAGGTCACATTAAATCAAGCAATTCAAGACAAAGTAGTCATCGAAGTCCCACACTCTAATGTCTGTAGGTAGCCCCAACCATCACAGCAGTCCTCTCGATCTTTGTTAACTTAATAACAACTCAGCTCCGCTACCGAGCAATCATCACACTGATCATCACCTAGATTTCAAGGATCATCACATAGATTCACGCAGATATCGCCAATCATCACACAGATAGCGATCACCACATAGATTTCGCTGGTCACCACATAGATAGCGATCATCACATAGATTTTGTTGGTCACCACATAGATAGCGATCATCACATAGATTTCGCTGGTCATCACATAGATAGCGATCATCACATAGATTCACGCAAATATCGCTAGTCATCACACAGATAGCGATCATCACATAGATTCATCATACTGATGTCATCAATTCATTACACAATTATTCCTACCCAAGCTTTACATGACAATCATCACAAAGATTCACCACGAACCCACTAATACATGAATACATATGTATATATATACATCCCATAATATATATATACACACACATAATCATCCACTCAGATTGCCACAATAGCAACTATAGTCGTAGTTAACCTAATAACTCCAAGACAATAGGGTAGTCATGCTCATAACAAATATCGACCATATTCATAACAAATATTGATCCTGCTCATAACAAATATCGATTCTACTCATAACAAATATTGATCCTGCTCATAACAAATATTATCCTGCTCATAACAAATATCGATCATACTCATAACAATATCGATCCTACTCATAACACATATCGATCATACTCATAACAAATATCGATCCTGCTCATAACACATATCGATCATACTCAACAAACGATAACGGAAATTCGTTCACTAATGAACCTTGTGAGATTACTCACCTTGAATCTCCCGCTGCGTCTTCAATACAGAACAAGGCAGCCAATCCACAAAATAGCCGTCCGAGGAGTACTACGTCACGTACCTAAGGAATTACAGCTCTCATTCAGTCAACGAATCACAAGGGATAACGTTCGAAACCCTAAATCGAACCAAAATTCCCAAGGTGACGCCAAATGAGGCGAAACCACATCCGAGACCTCCCAAAGTCCTCGGAATACGTCCACGATCGATGTGACCAAACCACATGTCGATCGGACGCTCAAATCCTCAAGGATCGAATAAATCGATCGGTATGAAACTGCAAAAATCATAACAATCCCATACGAACTCCAAAATTTGCATATTATATATCGAAACGCTTGTATCAACGAGTAGAACATATATAATACCAAAAACAGTTCCTTAAGTGGCCGGAACGCCACCACAGACGGTGGTGCACCGCCGCCGGCCAAAAACACATTATTTCACAAAACTCCCAACATCAAAGTTCTTCATCTAAGCATGCTTGTGAATTCTCATAACTAGCTCGAAGTCAGAAAACAAGCATAAGGGGTCGAAAACTACCTCACAAGCCGTGAACAGTAATCCAATCCGAGTTGATCGAAGTTTCACGTGAATCGATCCAAACAACCACCAAGGATCGATCGACGAGGCCGCTCTGAGTTCAACCAAGAAGACTTGAAGCCTTGCCGACGTCGGAACAAGGAATTCCGACCAGGTCCGAAATCCACAAACTGAACTGCCTTGCAGCGCCGAGGTGAAGGAGAATCGGCGCTAGAGGACACCAGAGAGACGACCAGACGGAGGAGACGATCCTATCTGGAAAGTTTCGTCGCCGGAGACCGCCGCAGTTCGCCGGAAAAGTCGGGTCGGATCGACCGGGTCCGGGTCGGGTCAGTCGGATTATTTCGATTCTGAAGGTGCAGCCGAGAGAGAAGAGAGAGAGAAAGTAAACTTCCGAAAATGGAAGTAATGAAAATAGTAAGTTTCCAACTTGGGAAACTTCTATTTATACCAAAATGGAAATTCCTTCCAATGGCCATAACTTTCTCATACGAACTCCAATTTCCGCGTTCCACATGTCCACGAACTCGTATCGACGCGCTCTACAACTTTCGTGAAGGAAGTTTTTGGATAATCCCAACGAATAAAAAGTCAACCTTTGGCAACCCCCCTAAAACTATATTCTTCAATTAATTATTCGCCCGAAACACTTCCGCTCCATCCACGAGCCACGAAACCGTCCAATAGTTATAAAATTAATTCTGGAAAATTCTCGGAAAATAATTACGAATTTCTGGGGCATCACAAAGCTTGAATCTCAGAAAATTCCCACTCTTGAAAAAATCAAGAAACTACTCGAACAGAATATCGATGTAGATCCTCAGAAGTTTTGGGAAAAAGACCTAGTGGTCTGTGAATTGAGATTGCATGACACGAATGCCATCTGCCATGTCAAAGCCATTCCTTAATACAAAGAGGAAGATCAGAAAGAATTCAGAAAAGATATTGAAGATCTCCTGAACAAGAGATTAATTCAACCTTCCACTAGCCCTCATCATGCTCTAGCATTCTACGTGAGAAATCATGCAGAAAACCTCAGAGGAAAAGCTAGAATGGTAATTGACTACAGAGATGTCAATAAGAAGACTGTCAAAGACAGTTATCAAATTGCTCAAGTAAGAGTATTGATCAACCAGCTCAGAGGAGCTAAAGTCTTTTCGAAATTCGATGCAAAGTCGGGTTTCTGGCAGGTCAAGATGCATCCTGAGAGTATTCCTCTCACTGCATTTGGAACACCACAAGGTCATTACGAATGGCTGGTAATGCCTTTTGGTCTAAAGCAAGCTCCCTCAATCTTCCAAAGAAAGATGGACAACATCTTCAAACATGTTGCGGAGTTCTGCGTCGTCTATATAGATGACATTCTGGTCTTCTCCAAAAACAGAGAAGAACACATGAAACACCTCCACGAGGTTGTAAAGCTGATAGTTCAGCATGGAATTATACTAGGAGAAAAGAAAATCTTCTTTATCCTCGATGAAGTTGATTTCCTAGGAATAAATATCAAGAATGGAGTAATAAAACTCTAACCTCATATCCTTCAGAAGATCTGGAAATTCCCAGATAAAATTCCTGATGCTAAAAGTCTAGAGAGATTCTTTGGTGTCATAAATTATGGAAGAGATTTCATCCCTAAAATCTCAGGGTTAACAGCAATGCTATCTTCTAAGACAAGTTCCAAAAGAAAATGGAACTTCACTGAAGATGATGAAAAAATTGTGAAGCAGATAAAAAATCTCTGCAAAAACCTCCTTCCTCTTCAACAACTAGAAGAGAATGATGAAATTATCCTCCAAACAGATGCGAGTGATAATTACTGGTCCGGTGTGGTTCTGGCAAAAACGCCTGGAACTAACATTGAAAAGATCTGTAAATTTTATAGTGGCAAGTTCAGCCCTGCAGAACTGAATTATCCCACAGGGGAAAAAGAAATTTTGGCTGTCAAGAAAACAATTTTAAATTCTCCAGCTTTTCTTGGAAAACCCTTTACTGTCCGCACTGATTGTGCTAGAGTAAAGAATTTTAAGAATTTTAAACTTGACAAAGCTGCTGATAGAGGAAGATTAGCAAATTGGCAATTATTTCTTAACCAATATGATTATACTGTTGAATTAATTGCAGGAAACAAGAATTATCTTCCAGACGCATTGACCAGAGAAATGGCAATGTTTAGCCAAAGAGATGACGACGAAGGTGGTAATCCCAGAAGCAGAAGAACTGGGAAAGAACAGGAACCTGAAGAGGATCCCAAAGAAACCAAAGAAAAGGTCCTTAAAAGGTTTCTGCTAAGCTCGAAAGGCTTGGCCTCAACTGATCAATCCCAGGGTAAAGGATTGGCTAGCCCGTCTCAAATGGCAGACGGTAAAGGCTCATCAAGACCGTTGATGGCTGCTGCTTTGCCAAAAAGCAGACCAACTCCAACTGGAGTTATAAATGTTTTTAATTATGAATTAAGAACTTTTGATACTCCTGTGTTCAGAACTGGCAGGAGACTAGCTTATCATCAGAAGGCAATCCTGGATAATCTTTTATTTTCCTTTCAAGAAAGAAGCAGTGGTCTGATGTTCCTAGCTCTCTTTGCACTAGCTGAAGAACTCTACGAAAATGGCAAGCCACAATTCTAAGAAAGTCATACACAACAGAGTGCTGTAAGAAAAGAAAAAATTCACTTCCTTGAAAGTCCAGAAAGTGCTAGGATCCCTATCATGGCACTCAATGAATCAGACTGGCATGAATTCCATAGTCTGATAGGAAGGCATAATCCAGAAGACCTAGTTCCTCCAACTCTCTTTATTGTTTCAGGACCTTATGTTGGGAGATACTTAGTCAATGTTCAGAGTGAACATCCTCAAGAACACAAGCTTTGGCTTGTTGAAAATGGTTTTGTCCATAATCTGTGGACCAAAACAAATGATGATCTGAAAGGTTTGCCACCTATTATTGTCAACACAGTCAAAAATATAAGAAAAAATGACTTTATGCTTTGTCTGAAGTTCAGATCCACTCCTCTAGAATGGATCCAGAAGGCAAACGGTGAAGTTGAATATATTTCTCCATATCACTATGTGAGAATTATTCAAAGGAAATATCTTCAACCAGCCTGTGTAGGGTACAATGGTCAACCAAACTCAAGCATTCCATGGATGAAGGCCATGACTCTAGAATACATCAAGAAGATCATCTCTGAAGATATCCACAATACCTTCCTGGCAGCAGGAGAGAAAACTATTATCACTGTTACGATCATCCTGATGTAGTCAGCAGTGACCTATTCCTATCTCTCACCAGAAAAGAGATAGATTCGACAATGGCATGTATGCACTGGGTGGAAAAGCTTGAAAATGACAACCACTACAAAATGTATGTTGATACTGACGTCGAAGATAATGCTACCACTGTTAGAATGGCCCAGGCAGACAACAGCTCCTTTGTCTTTGGCCACAATTCAGAAACAGACGAGAATATGTAGCATCACGGGTGAAGCCACAGATGAAAGAATAAAGCATCAAAACAAATTGCAACTGTTATCTTTTTCAAAAAAGATACCTTTTGCTTTTCAAAAAGAAGAAAGTGAAAAACATTTCACCCAACCACTTTTGCTTTTCCCTGTCCGACCTTCACCAGCAGAAGCACTCAGAAAAGCAGAAGTTCACGGAGTTTTCCTGTACATTTTTATGTTTTGAATTCCAGTTTGAGTTCCGCTCTCTATATAAAGAGCCTTTAGTTTCATTTGGAAGAGATCAGAAAAAATTCCTCCATCAAAACTTTTCATATTTAGTCTAGATCAGAAAATTGAGTAGAAGAGTCTTCTCTCAAAGAGTACGAAAGCCATAGTAGCAGTGTGCTTTCCTGTTCGGTGTGCAGTAGTGTGCTTTCATTACAAGTAAGTACCTGTTCTCATTCTTATGGATAGCTAAACAGCTTTTGCTGTTTACCTGAGAATGAGGCTCTGAATGTTTAGACATGTATATATATTGAAATAAATAAAACCAGATGCCTATCTATTTCTTTAAATATTGTTATATCCTTTTCAGTTTAGTTTCTTTCATGCATCTCTTTCTATCTATTCTCTGTTCATATCCTGTAGAAACCAGAAGTTTCAAAATTCTCTGTTTATCATATGAAACCATTTTTATGCCTCTGAAAAAGACAAGCAGCAGTGATTCCGCCTGTTAAAGTATCAGCAAGGCAGGGAGCAGTTAGGAGAAAAACTTGGGCATGTTGAAGGCTAGATTTGTTTTCTTTCAACAAGCCTAAAAAGGATTTACTAAGGTAAATAGGTTGAATCCAGAGACCTAAAGGTCAACATAGGATACTGTCCTTTGTGGTCTTTTCACAAAAGAATAGTAAGATACATAAGCACGTGTGTAGTTAGGCACAATACTTGGGATATTTGGGTAAACGGGAAATAGCCCTTCATGTTAACTTAATTGGGGACAATAAACCAACATTATTGGGAGGCAATAATCTGTCTATTGCCCCCCAATAGACCACTCTAAAAATCACCAGTTTCTATCATTGACAGATTATTGTACTTTAATAAACTCAAAATAACATAAGACTTATCAAAGCTCTAATTTTAGCAATAAATGAACCACAGTTAAGAAATTATTGGGGGGCAATAATCTGTCTATTGCCCCCCAATAGACCACCAAAAAGACACTCAATTTTCAATCAACAACAGATTAGTGTGTTTTAATAAACAACGCAGTGATTATTGCCCCCCAGTAGACATATTATTGGGAGGCAATAATCTTTTTTCTTTATTGGGGGGACAGATGATGCCGGTGCGAGCCCCGACCCGGAACAAAACCCGAACCTGAACTCCATGGCTTGCAGAGGTTGCAATTGCGACTATCCTCTTCTTCTTGCGTCTTCTTCGCGTGGCAGTGGTGCTCGGGATCGGAGATGCAATTGAGGTCGACTGCGACAATAACAGATCCAGCACATTGCCGATTGGAGATTGAGGGCAAAGGGACGACGGAGAAAGATAAAGAAGAGGAAGTAATCGGACTTGGAGGTCGCAGAGGACGTAATCGGACTTGGTGGCAGAGGACGTAATCGAAGGGTCTTGGCGATATTCCTGCAATGAACTGAGAGAGAGTATGAGGGCAATACTGTCAAACACTCTTAGATTTGGTAAATGAGGTTAAAAAACTCTTAGTGGAGTAAATGGACAATTTTCAGGCTAAAATTGGGTAAGTGGTCACGGCCCCTTATTTTAATACATATTTCTCAATTTTTTCACAATTAAGTTACCAAAGTGATATATTTGAAACTTGAGTGATCATTTGTGAAATTTTCCCTCATTTTATGTGATCTTATCCGCACTGTGTTTTACCTTTGCATGAAACCTCTGCGTTGCTATTGGCCCGTTCCTTTTCAAAACGAGACTTTTCTTTACAGTCGTTAGCAAAAGAAGAAGCTGAACGTCGCGTCACTAACCATGTCTCTTGCTTATATCTCTGAGACCCAAATCCCTCACCGGCCTTCCACACCTTTCTGCTACTTCACCTCTCAAATGGGTCTCCACAGCCACCACCCAAAACCCAGACGACCATCTGCGTCCCTTCTTCAAATCCAGAACGAACCGAACCCACATCGGCTACGAGCGCCAATTGGTCTCTCTTTTAAAATCCTGCGCAACCCTTTCTGCCCTCCTCCAAGGCCAGCAACTCCATTCCCTTGTTCTCAAGTCCGGTCTCGACTCTAACACTTCATCAACAACAGTTTGATCAGCATGTATGCCAAATGCGGCTCCATTTCCGGAGCCGAATCGTTGTTCGGCTCTTGTTCTGTGCCGGACGCGGTTTCCTGTAACATCATGGTAGCTGGGTATGTGAAATCTGGTGACTTGCACAATGCGCGCCAGGTGTTTGATAAAATGTCTCGTATGCTACTATGATAATGGGTCTTTCTAGAAATGGGTTTTGGAGAGAAGCTGTCGAGGTTTTTAGGGATTATGGGAATGCCGGTGTGATGACGAATGAGCTGACAATGGGGACTGTGATCTCGACGTTTTCGCATTTGGGTGGGATTTGGAACTGTAGATTGCTTCATGGTTTGGTGGTTAAGTTGCAGCTTGATGGAATGGTGCTTGTTTCGACGAATTTCGTGAAGGTGTATTGTGCTTGTAAGAGTGTGTGGGAAGCGAGAAGTTTGTTTGATGCGATGCCCGAAAGGAATATAGTTTCGTGGACTGTCATGTTAAATGGGTACTCTAAGGCTGGACTTGTGCATTTGGCCAGAGAGTTGTTTGAGACGATTGATATGAAAGATGTGGTTTCGTGGGGTACGATGATTGATGGGTATGTGCAAGTGGAGTGCTCGAGTGAAGCTTTGATGATGTATCATGAAATGCTGCGTGCCAGGTTGGGACCGAATGATGTTATGCTTGTTGACTTAATTTCAGTGTGTGGGAGGTTGGAGGCGATTCATGAAGGTCGGCAGTTTCATGGGAGAATTGTCAAGGAGGGTTTTGACTGTTATGATTTCATACAGGCAACGATCATAAATTTTTATGCAGGTTGTGGGGAAATGATTGCTGCTCATCTTCAGTTTGAAAAGGCATCAAGGAGCATGTAGCATCTTGGAATGCTCTTATTGCAGGGTACATAAGAAATCAAATGATTGACCAAGCAAGTCTATTGTTTGACGAGATGCCTGAAAGGGATGTTTTTTCATGGAGTTCCATGATTTCGGGTTACACACAGACTGAGCAATCTAAATTGGCTCTGGAACTTTTCCAAAGAATGGCATCTAGTGGGATACAACCAAATGAAATAACAATGGTAAGCGTTTTGTCTGCAATCGCTGATTTAGGCACATTGAAAGAAGGAATATGGGCTCATGAATACATATGTGAAAATTCTATTCCTCTGAATGACAATTTGAGTGCAGCTATCATTGATATGTATGCCAAATGTGGGAGTATCAATACTGCCTTAAAGGTGTTCTATCAAATCCAAGACAAAACCTCTTCTGTCTCACCATGGAATGCCATTATATGTGGGTTGGCGCTGCACGGACATGCAGCAATGTCTCTTGAAATATTTTCAGACTTGCAAAGGCGTGATATCAAACTCAATTCAATAACATTCATCGGAGTCCTAAGTGCTTGTTGCCATTCTGGTTTGGTGGAGGCTGGGGAGAGGTATTTTAAGAGCATGAAGAATGTATACCACATTCAACCAAACATTAAGCATTATGGTTGTATGGTGGATCTCCTGGGTAGAGCTGGCCGAGTAGAAGATGCTGAGAAAATGATAAGAAGCATGCCCATGAAGGCTGATGTTGTGATATGGGGCACATTATTGGCCGCATGTACAACACATGGGAATCTAGAAATAGGAGAAATGGCTGAAAAGAATTTGAAACTGTTGGATCCATCTCATGGGGCAAGTACAGTTCTCATGTCCAACCTACTTGCAGATGCAGGGAAGTGGGAGGAAGCCTCTTTGGAAAGGCGAGTAATGCAGAGCCTAAGACTGACGAGATCACCAGGGCACAGTGATGTTGTTTGGTAAGGGTAACTTAAATATCGAGTTTGGTTTTTAAGAATCCTCCTAGGAGATATGCTTAAGCTGGCAAGAAAAACCAACTTCGGTGGATGGAAGGAACCAAATTTTTCATCCTGTCAGATTACGTCCGAAGTCTAAGACAAGATATATTCCAAGGGAGGTGATCGATTTAGCAACTCTTCTGCACATCAGGGAAGGTTGCTTAACTTTGGTCCAGAGATCACCAGTTGCAAAGGGCTTGAATTTCTCTGTTTTCCTCTTTCAAGCTCCATTGAAGGTAGCTTCCAAGCTTAAAGCATCAACTTTCAATATTTGTAGAGTCACTTTTTTTTTTCTTTGTTCCATTACACTGTTGTATACATAATAACGCATTTGAACTTTTTATATGAAGTATGGGATCATGCTTGTTTTAATTGGGATTCAAGAACAAAATCAGATACTCCTTCGTTTATTTTCAGGTTCTTGGTGATTTAACCATAATCAAATTGTTTTATCATGGTTTGTACCCTTAAGGCTTGCTGTTGTACTGTGGTGTCATTTTTTTGTTTTATTTGAAATGTTTCTTGGGTTTGTTACTGTGATTCAATGACTGTCAGGTAGTTTTTTCATTTCTGATTGAGTGGCATTCGATAATCCTATTGTGAAACATTCACAAGGTAATATTTTTTTTTATGACATAAGAAATGACTGAAATATATAAATGGGTGGCGCAAAAGTTTCTTTTCACTCATTTGCAAGTGAAAATAACAATTATCAGATTGGGAATGAAAATCTTGGAATAACTACAGAGCCCATGATGACATTGCATGCTACATAGAAGCTCCATTCTCCAAAATAAAAAGGGGCAAATATTCAAGTATACAAATATGTCTTTTCTCATTTGTCATCCATTGAGCTTAGAAGTGGGAATGGGTCCAACAGATGCAGATATGCACACTCAATGTGGTATCCAGGTTCTCTGCAAAAGTTATGTACTAATCACTTTAGGGTTCTAGTGTAGAAGCAAGCACATATGGTGGTGAACTCGTGATTTTAACTGAATTCTTCATGTAATGCGTGACTGATTTTTTCTTCAATAGTGAATTATGCACACAGTAATCTTCAAACTTTTCGTATCTCATTTTCCTTTATTTTTTTGCTTTATTTTACAGGAAGCTGACCAGGGACAAGAGAGATGGAAAGAGTTTAATAAATTGATGTTGTCAGTGAGCCTCTAAACGTTGACAGGCATATGAATATCCCTAAGTGGGTGAGGAGGAGTACTGCAAAGTTTTTTTGGCCGATAGCTATTTCAAGAACTAATCCATGAGTTTGTAGGGTAAGTTTGATCATCACTGGTTTTCCTATTCCATAGACTTAGTCTACTGTATGGTATATGCTTGTCCACATATTTCTTTTAGATTAGCAAGTAAACATATTTTGAATGATTTTTAAAGTTCTTGGGCTTCAATAACTAATTTCAGATGATATAAACATGATTAAATAGTATGCGATTGTTTATATGTCCCCTTATTGCTTGCTGTGATACAGTAGTCTAAGTATTTTGTTTTAGTGCTAATTCTTTCTGGGGTTTTGTTACTGCTATTCAATGTTCTGTAGCTGATTTTATATTGATGGAATTGAATTTACATTGAGATAACCCTTCTGAAAGAATGTACAGGCTGGTTGCTAGGTAAACTGTACAGCATAAAAAGGTAGAATCAAAATAAGTGACACCATATTTTGTTCACTCACATGAGTAAATTCCGAATCATGGTTATGTGATGAAACCCAAGAACAAATTTCATAATAAGTGGCAATATCTTCTTTTCAGTTATCTAGGCTTGTTTCTGACTTATAGGTTTAGGCTGAAAATCAGTTTTACAAGTGGAAACACATGCACTGAATACTATTTAATGTTCCCGTGAATGTTCAGCAAGTGAATGCAGAAAAAATTCAATGTCGGAAACATTAACAAGTAAACTGGTCTTTAATTCAATGTTTGCACTGATCAGTGTGTGAAAGGTAGCTTGGAGAAACTCTGGGTATTATAATTTCTTGTGAGTTGCGATGAACCACCACTTGAACATTAACAAGTAAACTGGTCTTTAATTCAATGTTTGCACTGATCAGTGCATGAAAGGTAGCTTGGAGAAATTCTGGGTATTATAATTTCCTGTGAGTTGCCTTACTGAAATTGTATTTATGCCAGTAGCCATCTCATTCATTTGTAGTGGCTTTTGACACACTCGTGATCTTTGGAACAATGACAAAAGTTTACCGGCGAAAGAAAAAGGTCCTTGCCAGGAACACAGCGCTTGGCTATAACTTACATGCTCTGAAATTTGAATGATTACAGTATTATAGTAGCATTTCATGGATTCTAGTTCAATTTATCTTCAATTATATGCCTCATTTCATCTTTTGTTACTTAATATTAGTAGAGATACCAATTATTTCAATTCATTTCCAATAATTTGTCTTGTTTCATCTTTTTCTTAATGGTCATACAGATACCTACTCCCTTGTGTGGTTGCTTCCGTAATTCCAATTGTTGGTGGGGGTGGGACTGGCATCGGTCACTGAGACCTTGTTTAACTGGTGAGATTCAAGTCATATATATCATTAATGCCCACAGAAAACATAGACAAGAAGCTACAGCATAAGAATTGATCGATGAATAAAGGTAAGATTTGATATATTGTTGTATTGCTTTGTATGTGAATACAGATTCTGGAGGGCTATGTCTTTTTTTCTTCTGCACTGGAGTGCTCCTACTTGAACTGCATCACATCCCTAAAAGAGGAGTTGGAATTTTTCTTCACATGTAATTCTCATAAGCATCAACTGTATTCAAATTCTCTCTTACCTCATTCCATAGTGAATTGCAGTGGTAGTTTGATGTGACTTCACTTGCAAGGTCTTGCATGCCAATTCAACAATTTTGGTATCACAATGTAAAGAGCTGACAGTATTGCAATTACTTAAACAATGATGCGGCTACTTTTTATTTATTTATTTAATTTTTTTATATTATAAAGTGATGTTTCTGCACATTGTGAAAGTGCATGACATGAATGACTTTAAAATTCAGTCAATGCCCCTATTGCAGCCTATTCTAATTTGCTCCAGTTCTTTGGCGCAGTTGATTCCGGGAAGAACAAGAGAGCCTGGGAGCAGTTCTTAGAATTGAGATGGGTGCTTTTGCAACACCAGTTATAAGGTCTTTTTCTCCTTTGACAACAGAGTTTGATCGCTAAAGCAGGTATTCGATTGGCCCTTGAAGTTGGAATTCTACCCCTTGAAGTAGAGCCTGATAGTATGAAGGCTGGTAGCTTGGTAACCTCTAATGACTTGTGTTGGGAGAAGAAAGGGGTAACTGCGGACGATAATAAATGCTGTTGAACTGTGGTGCACCGAAGGTCTGCTTCCAACTGAGGGAATGCAGCACAGTATTTCAAGGAATGTATTGATTTCTTTTGTAGTGAAATTGGGTGGAAATTATTTCAACAAAGTTTGAGTTGCTTTAAATTCTACTGTTAGATGTAGATCTAAGAGTGGTTGAGCATAATTTCTTTGCTCATTTACTGAGAAGGGCAATACCACTGCTTTACTGCTTTAGGATTTACGGTCTTCCTCAAGATCTATTGAGCAAATGCATGTTAGATCACAGGAGCAAGCAGAGAAGAGAAGGATCGGTCACAGAGTATGGGGACTTTGGGGAGAATTTGGAGTGATGAGATAGAAAGGCCCTCAAGTTCTAGAGCTTCCTAGAGGAACAAGGTGGCTAGCCTTACTCCTTGCTAAAATCCCCATTTACTCTTTGCTAAATTTCATTAAATACTGTACTTCAACGATAAAAATTTAAATATTAGTTGAATTTGTTATAATCTTTAGCTTCAGATTGTCTATCAGTTGTAACAACTATCAAGTTCCCTTACCCTTTGCAATGGCATTGCCTGATGCTTCAGAAGATATCTGATCGCTTGTATTGTATGGTCAGGACCTTTAGCTTCTCAACTCTTGTGCATGTATTTGTATGAGAAGGGATTTCAAGATATGAAACTAATCTTTTAGAAGTAAAGCCTCTGTTGGGGACGCTAGTCCATGTTTTCTTTTCTACTGTCTCTGTTACTTTGTTAGAGCTTTCCTCTAGATATTTGTTTATTAGTCCTCTTGAATTACTGGTTTACTGTGGAATTAATGTCTTAGCAGCTCACATTAGTTGAATCATTGGTTCTACTTTTCTGAGCCAAGGTTGTAGTTGAACTTGGGAAGCAGGCCACAACTTTATCTGGAATACAGATTTCTCTTTTATATGTTCAAGTAATAATTGCTAGGATGCTATTTACACTTTCAAAATGTTTATCCACACCAACCAACAAAATTTTAAACTCAGTGACTTGACATAACATCCTTCACCAAAATAGTCTTAAATCATAGAAGTCCGGTGGGAGAGTTCTGGAATACGCAGGCGGAAACTTACAGCCATTGGCAAGGGTGACGTGGCGCGAGGGGAGCCACTTATTTAGTCAAAGGAGGGGCTCAAAGTAATTTCGCAGTTGACGGTGCCGTTAGGGTAAAGCATGTTTTACAGAGTCCTTGTGGCGCATCAGTCACCACAACAGCATCCCATCCTTTCCTCTCCAAACCGCATCAACTCAGACCTCACCACTCCACGTCATAACCAAAATCCAATCTTTGAACACAAACCAAGGCCATGATTTTCGTGGGTTTTCCGGGAAAGCAATTGGGTTTTTGTTTGAAAGGAAGTTAAGGGTTTTGTGAATGCAAGAGAGGATGGCGTTGACGAAGCTGAGGAGCAGAGCAGAGCAGAGGGGAGAGTACTATCCCGGAGCGGTTTAGGTACTTGACCTAAGAAGCTCCTGACCATCCTGTGAGGTGGCCTTTGTTTCTGGGTAAAATGCTTCACTATCTTTGTGTGTGTGTGTATATATTTTTGTATTTTATGAGAAATTGGTGATGATTGGAAAAGTGAGCAAAATGAAAGATTGAGTCTTTGGGCTTGTGTTGAATTGGGGCTTGGTAGTGTGGCAATTTCATAGTATTGTTAAAACTTGTAGTTTGGTAGTACTAATTTGTTAATCTTCTGTAATTAACCTTAGGGGATGATGTTAACAATCCCTGTTGTTTGAAATTTGGAACTCTGCATGGGCATCATTTGTTTCTATTTTTATAATATCTATGATATTTTCTGTTATGTAGTTATTTATGACCCTGTTTCTCTGGATTTGTAGACAATAGCAAGACTCGAGAAGTTTAAGAAGACCCTGTCTGTGAAGCCCACAGCCCCAGATAGTGAATCTGGAGATGCTGATGGTGAAGATTTATCTGATTGGCAAAAATCTCGGTTAAAATTTGCTCCTGAGACTGGCAAGGTAAGCTTCTCTAGATCATATTTGATTATGCCTCTGCATTAATTAATTATGTTCACTCACTTACAAAGTATATCTGAATCAGCAACAATGCATGTCCTGAATGTAACAATATATTTTATTTGGCTTAAAATTTCCTGTAAATCACTCTGCAAATGACTCGCACTGAGGACGTAAACCACAGATATGAGCTAGCTCTTTAGTAGAGTTTTTTGAGAACAAAAAGGGAGAGATGAGAGATAGAGGTGAATAGAAGAGGAAGAAAAACTAAAAAGCACGGAGTACAAGTTAGGAGAGGTCATAATATGAACTTGTTGCTGAACAATAAGGTAATGTAGAACAACTAATTGTCTAATTTGGTAATCACCTTTAGCAAACCAAGTTGGAAGTTGGGGTCAGGAAAATTCTTTGGAATGATCATTGAATGGTGTTAATAGTTCTTGATTACCAGATGACATTTGTTTTTAATAAAGTTTAGTAATAGCCAACTTAATTAAAGGGCTTTAATACTAGCTACTATCTCCTTACCGAAGAGAAATGCCCTTGAAATTGCTGTTCACTAAGTGTAGAATAAATTCACTGTTGGCTTAACATGATGACTCTAATGATGCTTGGAAGATCTATTTGAGTGCTCCTCAACTAATGGTGTTTCTGTTTGCACTGATCACTTGATCAGATTATCTCAGGAAAGATCATAGTGCAGGGAAGATCATCCAAGTCAACAAAGGTTGGGGATATCAAGAAAGCTTGTAAAAGACGGGTAAGAGGCAGAGAAGATGGCTACTGATGTCAATTCATATTTTGCAGTCATCAATTGATGCTTGAAACTTGCTTTATCCTCTCTGACTTCTGCAAGAAAAACAGAGGCCAATGTCAATAGGCTCGATATGTTTTTATACGTGAAAAAATTCTATGTAGTCTATAATTGAAAGATGGGACAACATTGCTTTTTGGTAACTAGCTGAGTGTTGAGAAGCACTATCTAGTATCAGAGAAACATTATCTTCCGCATTTTTGCTGCAAAAAGGTGCTGGCCATGACTAGCAATTTAATCATATGCTTTGACATTTGTGAAAAGAAAATTAGCAATTCCTGTGGTTATAAAGCAACTATCGTTCTCTTAAATCTTACACTTTTTTTTCCAAACGAATAGGTAATCATTCATTAATCATAAGAAAGGTTACAAACTTACAAATATTAGCATTGATATTTATCAATCACATAAGCCTGGCCCAATTTCAATACAAAAGATATTAATACATTCCTTCACTATGAATCTAGCCAACACATGAACCACTTTGTTGCATTCCCTCAGTTAGAAGCAGACCTTGGTTGCACCACAATTCTTCAACAGCACTCTTTTAGATCCCTCTGGGGTCTTGGGGATGTCTGATAAAATTAGAACGACACTATTATCATCCCACTCTCTGTCAGCACATCTCATTAGAGACTACCAAGCTACCAGCCGCTCTACTATCAAACTCAACTTCAAGATGGAGAATTCCAACTTCAAAGGCTAATCAGATACCTACTTTTCAGGCCATCAAACTCCATTGTCAAAGGAGAAAAAATCCTTATATGGTGTTAAGAAAGCACCCATTAATTCCATCTCATTTCTAAAAACTTCCCCGTCTGTGGATCTCTTGTAATTATAGAACCAGAACAAACTGATCATGGGCTGCAATAGGTGCATTGACTGCATTTTAAGGTCATATTCCTGTCATGATTTTCACAATGTGCAGACACATCACCTGAAAAAAATAGGCACATTTCATTGTTTACATGTTTGCAATACTAACAGCTATTTGCATTATAGATTCTGACCAAAATTGTTGAATTGCGAAAGCAAGACTTTGCAAGTGAAGTACATAAAACTATAAATGCAAATCTCTATGGAATGAGGCAAGTAACAAGAGGTGGTTCATCGCAACTCAGAGGAAATTATTAAACCTCGAGTAGCTAACTTTCTTGCATGCCATGCCATCAGTGCAAACATTGAATTAAACACAAGTTTACATGTTAATGTTTCCTACATTGAATATATCTGCATTTAATTGCCAAGCATTCATGATTCAGTGTAAGTTTCAGCAAACAGATGCTATTTTATGTGTCAGAAATAGACATCCATTGAATAAAAGAAAGAGGTATTCCATGCAATACTATGCACTAGACAAGAAATGACCATCTTATGCGCTGCTCATTAGTGAACAGCCTCTACTCTCAACAATATACATCAGTGCAGGAAATTACCCATGTTTTGATTTTTGAAATTAATGAGAACACAACCCTCAATTTGTCTGTAACTCTTCAATAAAAGGGACAAGCTTTCACTGAGAATTCTTTCATCTCAATTCACTCAACTATGCCAAGATCCAACAATTCCCAATTTACTTCACAGAAAAGATGCACTAAAAAGAAAATCGCTGAATAGCTACAACTAACAACTAGGAGAGCTATTTTAATATGTAAAGAAGAGCATATCCTACTTATAAAGAAATGAATCTTTGAAAAAGTGAAGAAAAAAAATGTATGAATCCATGAACAGGAGTCATGATAGTAATAAATTATCTGTATGATATAATTTACTCAACTATGCCAAGATCCAACAATTCCCAATTTACTTCACAGAAAAGATGCACTAAAAAGAAAATCGCTGAATAGCTACAACTAACAACTAGGAGAGCTATTTTAATAAGTAAAGAAGAGCATATCCTACTTATAAAGAAATGAATCTTTGAAAAAGTGAAGAAAAAAAATGTATGAATCCATGAACAGGAGTCACGATAGTAATAAATTATATCTGTATGATAGAGCAAGAGATACCTAGTACAATCTCACTATCTTTAACAAAGCCTCAGAGCACATTCCTTTCATTTTGTGCCACGTTCCATACAATCCCCAAACATCTGTTCCAGTTCCACTTGAAAACTACTGCATATAAATGAAAAGTATCACATCTCCTGATGCAGTCTGTAACAGAAAATATTTAGGGTCTAGGAATCAAGGGTCACAGTTTAGAATTTGTTAACCCAATTGAAAAGGTAGAGAAAATTAAAAAAAGGCAAAATATGACCTGTGTAAAACAAAAGAAGTCAACCACTGGAGGACTAGATACCAGAATACTTGTTCTTTCTATATGCTGATTCTACTCCTGCCAGGAGTGCCAGCTCCCATAAGCCATAACATTAGTTAAACTGAAGTTACAGAACACATAAATACAAACAAGACAAAACTATCATAACATTATGATAAAGGAAACAATGCTTTAATCTAAAGTAACCTGCAATTATGGGAAAGACCACCATTTGTGGAACCAAAGTGAAACCGAAAACAAAAACAAATACATAAAGCAGAAATTTAGTTGAAACCAAAAACAAAAGTTAAGTTGGCATGAAAATCGTAACTGGGTACCAAAGTAAAGGCAGAAGGAAACCCCCAGAAAGCAAATACATCAAATACTATCGATCAGAGAGATAAAAACATAAAAAGCATCTTCATTCATCTATAAGAAAAAACCCAGTTTTGAAATAGTAAATATTGAGGAAAAAGAAAGTACCTCAGCAGGGCACTATTACATATTTGAGTTTAAATAGACAGAGGCTCACTCTCAAACTGAAACTCTAGAACTTTGACTGCAGCTGCTGTCCCTGCCTTATACCTGCACAAAAGGGTTCATCAAAATTAAAATCCTTAAGGAGTTGACAAAGCACAAAGAAAAAGTGAACGTGACGCTAGTGTCGTAGATTGAAGGAAACTTAATTATAAATATCTGCTTGGTATCAAAGTGTGGCCAACAAAAGACAATAAAGTTAAAAGCTGTGAAGAGGTGGTGACATAGAAAGATCAAAGAAGAAGGGTTGACGGTGGCATTCTAATTCAATCATAAAAGTTTGATCTTTGACAATCAAGTGTGCAATGACACACCTTTGTTCGAGCACAGTATTATCAAAGCATTTATTGGAACCAAAATTGCCCAGGTACTAAAATTTGATTAACTCTTGTTCTCTTCCCTCACCTTGATAATTTGTTATGATATATTATAACCCAGTTAAACCAATATCAAAATCAAACAGAATAGTGAAGAAAAGCAACAATGAAGGCAAAAACACACAACTTCCATTCCCCAGACTAACACGGTAAGACTATAACATCTTAAATCCACAAAAATGAATGCATACTCAACTCAAAAGGAACCTGGTTGATTACCATATACCAGTTCAACCCGATGTCTTTTAAGTTTCAATTAGAGCCCAAACTCAATAACCCGATGTCTTTTATTGGTACGGTTTCTGCAACGGCTAGAATGAAACAGCGACCTTGAATCTTGAATCTTGATATCGCTTCTGCAAAGGCTATAATGAAACATGGGGCTCCGTTAAAAGCAGCAACCATTTATTCCCCTTCCTCTCGCTGTGGGTTTCCTCTCTCCTCGATCTCGTAAGAGCCGGTGGAGATAAACTTCGCCCTTCGCGCTTCTGCTCAGGCGATGGCCTGTTTCTGCGGCTTCTTGCCTTCTTTTTTCAATTCTGATCTTCGATTTTGTGTTTCCTTTTCGCTATGCTCCAATGTCTTCATCCAATTCCAATGTCCATAGCCTTTCAAAGATTGGAATTTGGTTAGACAGCGAAAGGGAGTGATTTGGTTATGAGGTCCAGTGGTGACAGGAGAGAGAGAGAGAGAGAGAGAAGTGATTTTGGGTCTGAGGAGGGGTTTGGAGAGGAATGGATGGGATGAACTCCAGTTCCATTGTGGTGGCTGACGAGGAGGGCTGTAAAACATTTTTACTCTAA
Source organism: Rosa chinensis (assembly GCF_002994745.2). Lineage (NCBI taxonomy): Eukaryota > Viridiplantae > Streptophyta > Magnoliopsida > Rosales > Rosaceae > Rosa > Rosa chinensis. Next base: position 44,313,938 of record NC_037091.1, read on the forward strand.
CGGCACTGTCAACTGTGAAATTACGTTGAACCTCTACATTGATCCATTAAGTGGCTCTCCTCGCGCCACGTTAACCTCTGCCAGTGGCTGTAAGTTACAGCCTGCGTATTCCAGCCTCCTCCAGTGCGGTGATCATCATTTTAATCATTCAAATATATATTCTTATGGAATCACAAATTGAAAGCTATGTAAAATTATTTCCCAGAGTCAAAATGAATGGACCACGAGCTACAATGATGAAAACAAAGCAGCTGTGAAATCCGCTGATTGAGGAGACTCATCAAGACTTTATGGAATGGTTCTTGAACCATGTCGAGTGAGTGAATGGTACCATCATTGAAGAACTGTTTTATTGTCAAATTGTCATTTGGAAGATGACGGTAGTTTGGAGTATGGATTTACCAACTGCTCTTGCTTGCTAAAGTACCACATTTATTTATCTACATTTTTGTTATTGATAGAGCTATAGCTTCAATAAAAATACGCATTAATTTAGTATAATCAGTAACTCAAAATCTGCACTGCTCTATCAATTCAGTAATCCAATGATATTTAGAAGGTTCCTGCCTTCCTTCCCAAGCTACTAGGGGCGGCTCTTTAGACTACTTTCAATTCTTAACTAAGGACACCTGAAATTTTGATATATCTATATTTTAAATATGAATCTGCTCAGGAAATCCCCTTCAAGCTACTATCAACATCTGCCATCCAATTTCTTGATGCTACTCATGCTAGGTGCTTGACTAGTCTCCTAGCTTGTTAAGTAGTGATAAATTTCTTGTCTATAAGAATGTCAGGGTCTGTGGAAAAAATTTTGAAAATAATTTTCTCGACTATAGGGATTTTTTAATATTTTTTTTAAGGAATTTGGAACCCAGCCAAGCTGAGAGGCTCATCCCCACGCCTGACTTATTGTACTAGCAATAGAATTATGCATCAAATGGGGGCATAAAACCTTGACCTCAAGCATCAGTATATATGAATTCTCAACGAGTACATCCTAAATAATATAGTAGGAGACTCGTTTAACCATATATCATTTAATTGATTAAAACTAACAAGATGGGCAAGTCTATAAGGATATTTCTTGTCTAGAAGGATATCATCTTGTTAAGGTGGAGATATGTAGTCGAGGCAAAAATATCTGGTCAAGGTGGAAGTATCCCGTAGAGGCAAGAATATCTAGTCGAGGAGGAAATAACTTGTCGAGGAATATCTCAAGAGAAGGGAACCTTTCACAGAGGATTCGAGTGAGGAGAGGTTTGCTGGAAGAAAAATCTGAGTAAAGTACAACCCCTTTGAGATACAATCCATTTGATGCATAATCCTTTTGAAGAAGAATCCTCTTGAGGTCGATGGAATGTGGCAGAATCCATCAGCAGGTTATTAGATCATTCAAGTCTGAAGCTAGCGGAAACACTTTCTCACGTTGCCCAAAGAGTGGGGTCATGAGTCCATTCTTGCTTGACTTGCAGACAAGCACACCACTACAAGCACTGGTCAGAATATTCGCTCAAGCTAACATATAAATACTTGGTGGAGTAAATATTCGAGGTAAGCAATCAACCCCATATGCCCATCTAACTTCAATTTTGAGATTTATAGATTTATTTTGTTCTTTTCAAAGCACCATTTTTTATTGCAAATACTCAAATAAACATAAAAGATTATTTTTACGTGCCATCGCATGTGTCACGCATTATTCAATTACAAAAAGTCAAGTCAAGGACTCTTGTCATCAAAAAAGTCGACGACTCTCGGCCTCTGTGACTATTTTTTTTTTTTTTTTTGAGGAGGGGCCTCTGTGACTATTGTTCACCATTGAGATTGAGTTTCAGAGTGAGAGAGATTCTTGCTTCTAAAGACGACGGAAAGATGCATGTACTCTCTGTCCTTACTCCCGTTGCCGGAGGAGTAGTGAGTAAGGTGGCTTTACTTGCTACTGATCAGTTGAGACTCGATATCATCTGGGGGTTCCGCGAAGAGATAAATAAGCTCAAAGAATCCTCAATTCTGATTGGAAATATAATCCATGATGCTGCTCACGAACCTGAAGATGAGGATCTGTGGGCAAGAGCCGAGTGGATGAAGAGGTTGATAAGCGTAGCCTATGATGCAGAAGATGTCCTGGATAAATTTCAATATGAAGTTTATCGGATCGTTATAAAGGAGACAAGCCTCGATAAGAAGATACTCGGCTTCTTCTGCAGCAATCCTCTTGTATTTCGTCTCAAGATGGCCCGCAATATTTACAATATCAACACGTCCTTGGAGGATCTCTACAAGCAAGCAGCTGGCGTGGGAGTCGTCAGATCAAATGGAGGTGCAGCAGCCAGTCAAGGTATGCAGGACAGGGAAACAACCTCATTCTTTGAGAAAAATGAATTCACCTTCAAAGATGCAATCACTGTTGGAAGGGATCAGGTTGTGTCAGATATAATTGCAACCTTGACCAACTCCAACAATCAAGAAAATATTCTTTCGGTGATGGGCATTGTGGGATTGGGAGGCCTAGGTAAAACAACTTTGGCTCGCTTAATTACCAAGCAACTGAAACAAGGTGAAATGGAAAAGCACTTTGATACAACGCTCTGGGTGTACGTATCTAATACTTTTCATGTCAATTCAATTTTACATCGAATGGTGCAATCATGTGGCGTGACAGGAATTGACCCTTCAAATCAGCAAGCATTGATGGAAAGCCTCCAGCAGAAGTTGGAACAGAAAAGGTATTTTCTTGTACTTGATGACGTCTGGAATGAGGATGCTAATAAGTGGAATGATTTGAAGAGTTGTTTATTGCAACTAAATTCTGCCAGAGGAAGCTCTGTGATTGTCACCGCTCGTAGATCCAATGTTGCATCAATCATGGAAACACTTCCTAGGTGGAATTTAGAAACTTTATCGGATGATGAATGTTGGTCCATATTGAAGGATAGAGCATTTGTAGATCCTAATGCTCCCATAGCTTCAGAACTAGAGGAAATTGGAAGGGACATTGCCAAAAAGTGTGCTGGTCTTCCATTGGCAGCCAAGGTACGGTATCTTCAATCACCTAGCTTATTGATTATTTAATGTGTAGAAGAACTATTTGATACATAGAGATTAAGTTATGCTGAAATTTAAAACTCAAATAACTACAGGTTTTGGGAAGCTTGATGCGTTCTAAGACCAGTATGAAGGAATGGTTGTCAATTCTAGAAAGTCCAATATGGCAGTTATCATCCGACAATGAGGATAGTAGGATCATGTCGGTTTTGAAGTTGAGTTATGACAACTTGAAATCACCACTGAAGCAATGTTTTGCATATTGCTCCATCTTCGAGAGAGGTTCCTCAATTGAAAGTGATAGCTTGATCCAACTATGGATGGCTCAAGGTTTTCTCCATCCTTCTTATGGTCACCAAACCAAGCAAGAGATTGAAATGGAGGATATAGGCAACAAGTATTTTGAGACTCTACTGGAGAACTCCTTGTTTCAAGATGCTACAGAGTATGAGGATGTCTGTGGTGTTATCATCACCCGATGCAAGATGCATGATCTTGTGCATGATCTTGCAAATGAAGTATCCAAGTGTGAGAGCTTGATGCCAGACTTCACTCATGAGAAGGATCATCGTGATATACTTATTCGACATGTTGCACGGATTCCTACTCCAACGCTAGAAGAAATGTCAGAAAGAAGTATTTTAAGACTGCGATCACTCTTTTCAAATGGCCCTGTCTCTAATACCATTTTCCAAAAGCTTACAACTTTACATGTCTTAAGTTTCTCTAGTGATGAGATTATGAAGTTGCCAAATTTACTCGGCAAGCTGAAGCACTTGAGGTATCTAGATCTTTCCTGTACAGACATTGAAGCACTCCCAAAGTCTATTGGCAAGCTCTATAACCTCCAAACATTGAGATTACCGCGGTATCTCATAGAGTGTCCGAAGGAGGTTCAAAATTTGATCAATTTAAGGCATCTTTATTGTGGTCTTGAGGGAATGAAATTTAAGGCTGGGGTTTTGGAGCGGTTAACTAATCTCCGAAGATTGTCTTCCTTTAATGTGGGTGAGGAGAGAGGTCCTGCAATTAAGGAGTTGGGTGGGTTGAACCAATTGAGAGGCCACTTACTTATTGATGGACTAGAACATGTAAGGGATGGAGAAGAAGCAAAGAAGGCTCGCTTAGTGCGGAAGAGTCACTTACGCAAGTTGACATTTGGATGGACACACTATTGGCTACGTAATGAAAAGCAGACGGATGTACTAGATGGCTTGGAACCTCATGGTAACTTGCAAAGCTTGGAGATTTACCATTTCAAGGGTGCTAGATTTCCGTCATGGATAACGAGTCTCCAAAATTTGAAGCAGATTCGATTAGTCGAATGCAACAATTGTGAAGGAGTCCCAACACTCGGCCATCTACCTAATCTAACATCTCTTGCGATTAAAAGGATGGAAAAGCTGAAACGTGTGGGAGCTGAGTTTTATGGTTATAGTGATACTAGCACAACTTTATTTCCAGCTCTGAAAACACTATCCATCTCTGAGTGCCGAGAGCTCATTGAATGGACGGAAGCACCGAGGATATTAGCTGAAAGAGAGGTCGTCGTCGTATTTCCTTGCCTCGAAGAGTTGAGGCTATCTGGTTGTGACAGCCTAGAGTCGATTAAGATCACACAGGGCATCGCAGCTCTCCGTCAATTGAAGATCGATGATTGTATGGGATTATCAAGCCTAGAGGTTGGGCTCGATTACTGCACCTCTCTTCAGCAATTGAACATCTTCAATTGCGGTAATCTGATGACAATTCCAACCGCACAAGGCATGCCGTCTCTCCGGAAATTGAATATCGAAAGTTGTGAGGGATTGTCAAGCCTAGGAAGTGGGCTCAACTACTGCACCTCTCTTCAGGAATTGAAGCTATTGAGATGTGATAATCTAACATCAATTCCAATCACACAGGGCATCACATCTCTCCGGAGCTTGACGATTGTTCGTTGTCAGAGATTATTAAGCCTACCGAGTGGGCTCCAATTCTGCACCTCTCTTGAGGATCTGATGATAACTCGTTGCTCTAGTCTAGTATCATATGTGTGCGACCCCCCGGACTCAACGAATCAACCGAAGGAAGTCTCTACAGGAGTTGCTGAGTATTTGTCTGTACAGGAGGAGGATTGCCCTAGTCTAGAATCTATTCCGCCTAATCTCCATCAGTTGTTGATATGTCATTGTGGGAAATTCAAATATGTACCCACAGGAGGATTTCAACGCCTCACTCGTTTGAAGAGGCTCACAATTGGTCCCTTCTGGGAGGAGCTGGACGCCTTCCCTGATTTTCAGCATCCACCACCACATGATTCACAACTTGAAGACTTAGAGTTGCACGGGTGGCCTAAGGTCAAGTCTCTGCCCCAACAAATTCAGCACTTGACTTGTTTAAAAGAACTCTGGATAAGTGATTTCAAGGGACTAGAAGCTCTTCCTGAGTGGTTGGGAAATCTTACATCTCTTGAGGCTCTGAAAATCGGGCTTTGTGAGAATCTCAAATATCTACCTACACAAGATGCTATGAAAAACCTCACCGAATTGAAGTCGCTCTTCATTAGGGGATGTCCCCTGCTCAAAGAAAGATGCACCAAGGAGACTGGCCCAGAATGGCCCAAGATTTCTCACATCCCAGATCTTCGGTGTAATTTAATTCTGACCAAATTCTTCTTATTTTCTCTTTTCTACAAATCTCTTTCTTAGTATATATGTCTCATTTTTCATCTTTCTTAACTCAGTTTGCGATTGAAGATATGCAATACCTGCCTGACAAAACTACAAGTTTGGTCCTTCTTTTAAGAAGAAAATGTGATATCAATTGATCTCATTCAAGTTACAAGGTTAATCAATTCCCAATTGCCAGAGATTTAGTCCGATTTCCAATGCATTAACTAATCGTTGGCATAAATTATATCTTAGCCGGCTCTATCATACTTAATGGGAAGACTGATCAGATGATGCTGAGTGGGTGAAGATCCAGTTGCAGTAGTTCATTCACCTTTCCCATGCCATGTACAGGTTATTTGCTATGTTTCATTGAAGATGAGGTGACCATGATACCGGAGAAGTATACTTTAATCATTTCAAACTAATCATATTATAACTGCTGTCACATGGATGATATAGATACTATTAGAAATCAGTTTAGGATATCTCTTAGAATTGAACATTTTTTCCATGATTTGGTTTGGATGCCATGTTCCTTTCTTTAAGGAAGACTTGCAATGAAATAAAAACATATAACTACCTTTTGATTAACAGTTGATTCCTCGATTACACTGGCAATTATCATTCCTTGCTGATTTAATATTAAGTAATCTTTCTTTCTACAAATATACAAGGTCTGGATTTCTTTTAACTGCAGCCAGAGTTATCTTAAACCAGTGATGCAATGACTTGCTAAAGAAGTCTCCCCAGTATTGTTTTCTTCATTCGTTTATGAAACTTAATGAACATGGCATTTATCAATGCAAGCCTACTAGGATGATTTCTTAATTACTTTCCTTAAATTTATATTCATAAGTTCTATTGTCATTATAACCTTTTTTACTTTCTTTCTGTCAGGTATGGCATCAGGTATATGAATGTAGGTGTATATGTGGAAGCTACGCAATCAAAATATGCACTGAGGACAGCCGACGTGAGTGGCTGACATCTTATATTCCAAAGGTAGAGTGTAATTTGGTGTTTGCTCTTGTTCCCTCTGTTGTTTCATTTATATGTCCTATTATTTCTTTTCCATTACTAGTTTTTGTGATGGGGAAGTTCATTCTCTAGTATAACCAAAAAGACATTAATATGGATGAACATTATTGCTCTGCTTTTAGGTTGAGGGAGAGATGTTCAATGGTCTTAAGATTCCTGCCCTGATGGTTTGTAAAATTGAATATGGATGGTTGTGAAAGAAATTTTGAAGCTGCGATTGGAACCAGAGGATTCATTAGAGATGACAGTGGGCCCTCATTAGTCGGGTTTGCAGCTAACTTAGGAACTGGGGAAATGCTTGCAATGGAGCCCTTGGCATTTTTATAGACTTAAAGTAGCTTGGGCATTGGCTTTAAAAGAATACAACTGGTGCACGAGCAAATGGGATTAGCTATCCCAATTGTCCTAGTCATCAACCATTGATATTTGGCGTTGTGACATGGGTATGCACTTTAGTGGGAACGACCTGGATTACTAGTAATCCTTTTGCGATTCTGTCACTGTCATCTCCTTGAAATCAGTGTGATCAACACCTTCATTCTCTTGGTAACTTAATCGAAGGATGTCAAGCACTCTTATGTAAAGATATTGTTAGTAAAGTGTCTGCCAGACAACTTCAGACCCTTAGTCATTTGCGGTTGTCAGACAATCATGGTCCCTCCAACAATGATGTGAAAAATTACTTACCACTGAATTCAATAACATTCATCGGAGTTCTAAGTGCTTGTTGCCATTCTGGTTTGGTGGAGGCTGGGGAGAGGTATTTTAAGAGCATGAAAAATGTATACCACATTCAACCAAACATTAAGCATTATGGTTGTATGGTGGATCTCCTGGGTAGAGCTGGCCGAGTAGAAGATGCTGAGAAAATGATAAGAAGCATGCCCATGAAGGCTGATGTTGTGATATGGGGCACATTGTTGGCCGCATGTACAACACATGGGAATCTAGAAATAGGAGAAATGGCTGAAAAGAATTTGACACTGTTGGATCCATCTCATGGGGCAAGTACAGTTCTCATGCCCAACCTACTTGTAGATGCAGGGAAGTGGGAGGAAGCCTCTTTGGAAAGGTGAGTAATGCAGAGCCTAAGACTAACGAGATCACCAGGGCACAGTGATGTTGTTTGGTAAGGGTAACTTAAATATCGAGTTTGGTTTCTAAGCATCCTCCTAGGAGATATGCTTAAGCTGGCAAGAAAAACCAACTTCGGTGGATGGAAGGAACCAAATTTTTCATCCTGTCAGATTACCTCTGAAGTCTAAGACAAGATATGTTCCAAGGTAGGTGATCGATTTAGCAACTCTTCTGCACATCAGGGAAGGTTGCTTAACTTTGGTCCAGAGATCACCAGTTGCAAAGGGCTTGAATTTCTCTGTTTTCCTCTTTCAAGCTCCGTTGAAGGTAGCTTCCAAGCTTAAAGCATCAACTTTCAATATTTGTAGAGTCACTTTTTTCTTTTTTTTCTTTGTTCCATTACACTGTTGTATACATAATAATGCATTTGAACATATGAAGTATGGGATCATGCTTAGTTCTTCTGTTTATGGCTAAGCAACTTAACTTTGGTCTTTTATGGTATTTGGTTAGATTGCATAAGAACATTTGCACTGATTGTTTGATTAAATGGATCTGGAAGTCTATCTGTTTTGTTATGCTTGTTTTAATTATGATTCAAGAACAAAATCAGATACTCCTTTGTTTATTTTCAGGTTCTTGGTGATTTAACCATAATCAAATTGTTTTATCATGGTTTGTACCCTTAAGGCTTGCTTTTGTACTGTGGTGTCATTTTTTTGTTTCATTTGAAATGTTTCTTGGGTTTGTTACTGTGATTCAACGACTGTCAGATAGTTTTTTCATTTCTGGTAGATTACAGAGTGGCATTCGATAATCCTATTGTGAAACATTCACAAGGTAACATTTTTTTTTATGACATAAGAAATGACTGAAAAATATAAATGGGTGGCGCAAAAGTTTCTTTTCAATCATTTGCAAGTGAAAATAACAATTATCAGATTGGGAATGAAAATCTTGGAATAACTACAGAGCCCATGATGACATTGCATACTACATGGAAGTTCCATTCTCCAAAATAAAAAGGGGAAAATATTCAGGTATACAAATATGTCTTTTCTCATTTGTCATCCGTTCAGCTTAGAAGTGGGAATGGGTCCAACAGATGCAGATATGCACACTCAATGTGGTATCCAGGTTCTCCGCAAAAGTTATGTACTATTCACTTTAGGGTTCTAGTGTAGAAGCAAGCACATATGGTGGTGAACTCGTGATTTTAACTGAATTCTGCATTAACTGAATTCTTCATGTAATGCGTGACTAATTTTTTCTTCAATGGTGAATTATGCACACAGTAATCTCCAAACTTTTCGTATCTCATTTTCCTTTATTTTTTTGCTTTATTTTACAGGAAGCTGACCAGGGACAAGAGAGATGGAAAGAGTTAAATAAATTGATGTTGTCAGTGAGCCTCTAAACGTTGACAGGCATATGAATATCCCTAAGTGGGTGCAGGGGAGTACTGCAAAGTTATTTTGGCCGATAGCTATTTCAAGAACTAATCCATGAGTTTGTAGGGTAAGTTTGATAATCACACTGCTCATGGTTTTCCTATTCCATAAACTTAGTCTACTGTATGGTATATGCTTGTCCACATATTTCTTTTAGATTAGCAAGTAAACATATTTTGCATGATTTTTAAAGTTCTTGGGTTTCGATAATTAATTTCAGATGATATAAACATGACTAAATAGTATGTGATTGTTTATATGTTTCCTTATTGCTTGCTGTGATACAGTAGTCTAAGCATTTTGTTTTAGTGCTAATTCTTTCAAGGGTTTTGTTACTGCTATTCAATGTTCTGTAGCTGATGTTATATTGGTGGAATTGAATTTACATTGAGATAACCCTTCTGAAAGAATGTACAGGCTGGTTGCTAGGTAAACTGTACAACATAAAAAGGTAGAATCAAAATAAGTGGCACCATATTTTTGTTCACTCACATCAGTAAATTCCAAATCATGGTTATGTGATGAAACCCAAGAACAAATTCCATAATAAGTGGCAATATCTTCTTTTCAGTTCTCTAGGCTTGTTTCCAACTTACAGGTTTAGGATGAAAATCAGTTTTACAAGTGGAAACACATGCACTGAATACTATTTAATGTTCCTGTGAATGTTCGGCAAGTGAATGCAGAAAAAATTCAATGTCGGAAACATTAACAAGTAAACTGGTCTTTAATTCAATGTTTGCACTGATCAGTGCGTGAAAGGTAGCTTGGAGAAACTCTGGGTATTATAATTTCTTGTGAGTTGCGTTGAACCATCACTTGAACATTAACAAGTAAACTGGTCTTTAATTCAATGTTTGCACTGATCAGTGCATGAAAGTTAGCTTGGAGATATTCTGGGTATTATAATTTCCTGTTAGTTGCCTTACTGAAATTGTATTTATGCCAGTAGCCATCTCATTCATTTGTAGTGGCTTTTGACACACTTGTGATCTTTGGAACAATGACAAAAGTTTACCGGCAAAAGAAAAAGGTCCTTGCCAGGAACACAGTGCTTGGCTGTAACTTACATGCCATGTAACTTACATGCTCCAAAATGTGAATGATTACAGTATTATAGTAGCATTTCATGGATTCTAGTTCAATTCATCTTCAATCATTTGCCTCATTTCATCTTTTGTTACTTAATATTAGTAGAGATGCCAATTATTTCAATTCATTTCCACTAATTTGTCTTATTTCATCTTTTTGTTAATTCTCATACAGATACCTACTCCCTTGTGTGGTTGCTTCCCTAATTCCAATTGTTGGTGGGGATGGGACTGGCATCGGTCACTGAGACCTTGTTTAACTGGTGAGATTCAAGTCATATATATCATTAATGGCCACAGAAAAAATAGACAAGAAACCACAGCATAGAGAATTGATCGATGAATAAAGGTAAGATTTGATATATTGTTGTATTGCTTTGATTCTGGAGGGCTATGTCTTTTTTTCTTCTGCACTGGAGTGCTCCTACTTGAACTGCATCACATCCCCAAAAGAGGAGTTGGAATTTTTCTTCACATGTAATTCTCATAAGCATTAACTGTATTCAAATTCTCTCTTACCTCATTCCATAGTGAATTGCATTGGTAGTTTGATGTGACTTCACTTGCAAGGTCTTGCATGCCAATTCAACAATTTTGGTATCATAATGCAAAGAGCTGATAGTATTGCGATTACTTAAACAATGATGCGGCAACTTTTTATTTATTTATTTAAATTTTTTTATTTATTCTAAAGTGATGTTTCTGCACATTGTGAAAGTGCATGACATGAATGAATTTTAAATTCAGTCAATGCGCCTATTGCAGCCTATTGTAATTTGTTCCAGTTCTTTGGCGCAGTTGATTCCGGGAAGAACAAGAGAGCCTGGGAGCAGTTATTCGAATTGAGATGGGTGCTTTTGCAACACCAGTTATAAGGTCGTTTTCTCCTTTGACAACAGAGTTTGATTGCTAAAGCAGGTATTCGATTAGCCCTTGAAGTTGGAATTCTCCCCCTTGAAGTAGAGCCTGATAGTATGAAGGCTGGTAGCTTGGTAACCTCTAATGACTTGTGTTGGGAGAAGAAAGGGGTAATTGTGGACGATATTAAATACTGTTGAACTGTGGTGCACCCAAGGTCTGCTTCCAACCGAGGGAATGCACCAAGGTATTTCAAGGAATGTATTGATTTCTTTTGTATTGAAATATGGTGGAAAGTATTTCAACAAAGTTTGAGTTGCTTTAAATTCTACCGTTTGATGTAGATCTAAGAGTGGTTGAGCATAATTTCTTTGCTCATTTACTGAGTAGGGCAACACCACTGCTTTACTGCTTTAGGATTTATGGTCTTCCTCAAGATCTATTGAGCAAATGCATGTTAGATCACAGGAGCGAGCTGAGAAGAGAAGGATCAGTCAGAGAGTATGGGGACTTCGGGGAGAATTTGGAGTGATGAAATACAAAGGCCTTCAAGTTCTAGAGCTTCCTAGAAGAACAAGGTGGCTAGCCTTACTTCTTGCTAAAATCCCCATTTACTGCAAAATTTCATGAAGTACTGTACTTCAACGATAAAAATTTAAATATTAGTTAAATTTGTTATAACCTTTAGCTTCAGATTGTCTATCAGTTGTAACAGCTATCAAGTTCCCTTACCTTTTGTAATGGCATTGCCTGATGCTTCAGAAGATATCTGATCGCTTGTTGTATGGTCAGGACCTTTAGCTTCTCAACTCTCGTGCTTGTATTTGTATGAGAAGGGATTTCAAGATATGAAACTAGTGCTGAATTTTTTAAAAGCAAAGCCGCTGTTGGGGAGGCCGGTCCATGTTTTTTTTTTCCTACTATCTCTGTTACTTTGTTAGAGTTTTCATCGAGATATTTGTTTATTAGTCCTCTTGAATTGTTGGTTTACTGTGGAATTAATGTCTTAGCAGCCCACAGTAGTTGAATCATTGGTTCTACTTTTCTGGGCCAAGGTTGTAGTTAAACTTGGGAAGCCGGCCACAACTTACAGGATTGTATCACGAATAAGATTTCTCTTTTATATGTTCAAGTAATAATTGCTAGGATGCTATTTACATTCTCAAAATGTTTATCCACACCAACCAACAAAATTTTATACTCAGTGACTTGCATCCTTCACCAAAATAGTCTTAAATCATAGTAGTGCGGTGATCAATCATTTTAATCATTCAAATATATTTGCTCTTATGGAATCACAAATTGAAAGCTATTTGAAACTATTTCCCAGAGTCAAAATGAATGGACCACGAGCTACAATGATGAAAACAAAGCAGCTGTGAAATCCGCTGATTGAGAAGACTCATCAAGACTTTATGGAATGGTTCTTGAACCATGTCGAGTGAGTGAATGGTACCATCATTGAAGAACTGTTTTATTGTCAAATTGTCATTTGGAAGATGATGGTAGTTTGGAGTGTGGATTTACCAACTGCTCTTGCATGCTAAAGTACCACATTTATTCATCTACATTTTTGTTATTGATAGAGCTATTGCTTCAATAAAAATATGCATTAATTTAGTATAATCAGTAACTCAAAATCTGAACTGCTCTATCAATTCAGTAATCCAATGATATTTAGAAGGTTCCTGCCTTCCTTGCCTAGCTACTAGGGGCGGCTCTTTAGACTACTTTTAATTCCTAATTAAGGACACCTGAAATTTTGATACATCTATATTTTAAATATGATCCTGCTCAGGAAATCCCCTTCAAGCTACTAATGTGCCATCCAATTTCTTGATGTTGCTCATGCTAGGTGCTTGACTAGTCTCCTAGGTTGTTAAGTAGTGATAAATTTCTTGTCTATAAGAATGTCAGGGTCTGTGGGAAAAATTTTGAAAATAATTTTCTTGTTTATAAGGATTTTTTTTTTAATTTTTTTTTTTTAGGGAGTTTGGAACCCAGCCAATCTGAGAGGCTCATCCCCATGCTTGACCTATTGTACTAGAAATACAATTATGCTTCAAAGGGGGGCATAAAACCTTGACCTCGAGCATCAGTACACATGAATTCTCAAAGAGTACATCCTGAATAATAGCAGGAGACTCATTTAACCATATATCATTAAATTGATTAAAACTAGCAAGATGGGCAAGTCTATATATAAAGATATTTCTTGTCCAGAAGGATATCATCTTCTTAAGGGATATCTATTCGAGGCAAAAATATCTGGTGGAGGTGGAAGTATCCGGTAGAGGTAGGAATATCTAGTCGAGGAGGAAATAACTTGTTGAGGAAGATCTCAAGAGAAGGGAACCCTTCAAAGTGGATTCAAGTGAAGAGAGGTTTGCTCGAGGAAAAATCTGAGTGAAGTACACCCTTTGAGATACAATCCATTTGAGGCATAATCCTTTTGAAGAAGAATCCTCTCGAGGTCGATGGAATGAGGCAGAATTGGTCAGCAGGTTATTAGATCATTTGAGTCCGAAGTAAGCGGAAACACTTTCCCACATTGCCCAAAGAGTGGCGTCATAAGTCCATTCATGCTTGACTTGCAGACAAGCACACCGCTACAAGCACTGGTTTGGATATTCGCTCAAGCTAGCATATAAATACTTGGTGGAGTAAATATTCGAGGTAAGCAATCAACCCCATGTCCCCATCTAACTTCAACTCAAACAATTACTGACTTATTAATCGGAGTGTCTTTTGTGGGTACTCCCTCCATTTTCAAGCCTGACTTGCTAGACGCAAAATCTAACATCATAAGTTGCTGACCAATTTCTCAACCGCAAACATTTCATTCCTGCTCTAGTCTAAGAATGAGCAAAAGGGGATTCCCCTCCCCCGCCTCAAGTTTCCTCCACGCCCCCATTCCCCATCTGGGGATATTTTCAAATGGGGGATTCCCCGCCCCCGCATTTGCCATTTTCTCTATATGAACTTTTTTGGTTTTCTATTTTGAAATTTTTTATTTTCTATCTTTTTAAATTTTTTTTCCTTTCTTTTTTTGACAAAAAATAATTCACAAATCACAATTATACGACAATCCAACAGTAGGATCCTCACAGATCACCTAGAGGATCATCTTTACCGATTTATACGATGATCCAAAGGTCGGATCCTTACGGATCGCCCTTAGGTTCACCCTCTCAAAATTATACGAAGATCCAACGGTCAGATCCTCACGGATCACCTATAGGATCATCTTTACCGATTTATATGATGATCCAACGGTCAAATCCAAATCCTCATGGATCGCCCTTAAGATCATCCTCTCAAAATTATACGAAGATCCAACGGTTGGATCGTCCCGGATCGCCCTTAGAATCATCCTCACAAAATTTTATGACGATCCAAAGGTCAGATCCTCACGGATCACCTTTTGAATCATCTTTTCACAATTATACGAAGATCCAACGGTCGGATCCTCACGGATCGCCCTTAGGATTATCCTCTCAAAATTATGTGAAGATCCAACGGTTGGATCGTCCTAGATCGCCTTTAGAATCATCCTCACAAAATTATACGACGATCCAACGGTCGAATCCTCACGGATCTTCTTTTGAATCGTCTTTTCATAATTATACGAAGATCCAACTGTCGGATCCTCATGAGGAATAAGAAAAATTATAAAAATGCCCAGGTTGAAAAAAAAAAAAAAAAAAAGGGAAACCCTGCCCCCGCTTGACAAATGAGGGGAAAACCCGCGGGTACCCCACCCCCGTTTGCTCATTCCTACTCTAGTAAGAAGAAATGGGTGAGGAAATCTACTACATAATTTTTTCGCACCAACAGTTGGCGTTGTATGTGGGAATCTCGTTTTCCTAAAAAACTAACATGGTGGGAGTGGAAGGTCTCAATCTGAATTCACCCGACAAGACTGGATCGGGTGGATGGCAAAACGATTAGAATGCAAACATTCTAAAAAGATGAAGATGATGGAGGAGGAACTTGCTCAGCTGCAAAAAAAACAAGAGCTCTGAAAAATCCCATAAACAGAAGTGGAAGGAAAGTGAAGGTCCGCACCGACCAAGAGAGTCAAAGATGAGAGCTGGATGTCTCAGATAGAGAAAATACTGAGAAAAGTACGAAATGTTAGTCCTCAAGAATTGACCACGTCACTTGGTAAGCAATTTTGGTACACAACTTTGAGATTTTATAGATTTATTTTTTTATTTTTTTCCAAGCACCATTTTTTATTTTTATTGCAAATACTCAAACAAATGGAAAAGATTAATGGAGGTAGTTACGTGCCATCGCATGTGTCACGCATTATTCAATTACAAGTTTACAACAAGTCAAGTCAAGGTCTTCTAAAAAAAAAAAGTCAAGTCAAGGACTCTTGTTATCAAAAAAGTCGAGGACTATTGTTCACCATTGAGATCCAATCTCAAATTGAGAGAGACTCTTGCTTCTAAAGACGACGGAAAGATGCATGTACTCTCTGTCCTTACTCCTGTTGCCGGAGGAGTAGTGAGTAAGGTGGCTTTACTTGCTACTGATCAGTTGAGACTCGATATCATCTGGGGGTTCCGCGAAGAGATAAATAAGCTCAAAGAATCCTCAATTCTGATTGGAAATATAATACATGATGCTGCTCACGAACCTGAAGCTGGGGATCTGCAGGCAAGGGCGAAGTGGATGAAGAGGCTGATAAGCGTAGCTTATGATGCAGAAGATATCCTGGATAAATTTCAATATGAAGTTTATCGGATCGTTATAAAGGAGACAAGCCTCGATAAGAAGATACTCGGCTTCTTCTGCAACAATCCTGTTGCATTTCGTCTCAAGATGGCACGCAAGATTTACAACATCAACACATCCTTGGAGGATCTCAACAAGCAAGCACCCAGTGTGGGACTCGTCAGATCAAATGGAGGTGCAGCAGCCAGTCAAGGTATGCAGGACAGGGAAACAACCTCATTCTTTGAGAAAAATGAATTCACCTTCAAAGATGCAATCACTGTTGGAAGGGATCAGGTTGTGTCAGATATAATTTCAACCTTGACCAACTCAAACAATCAAGAAAATATTCTTTCGGTGATGGGCATTGTGGGATTGGGAGGCCTAGGTAAAACAACTTTGGCTCGCTTAATTACCAAGCAACTGAAAGAAGGTGAAATGGGAAAGCACTTTGATACAACGCTCTGGGTGTACGTATCTAATACTTTTGATGTCAATTCAATTTTACGTCGAATGCTGGAGTCATGCGACGCGACTGGGGCAAATCTTTCAAGTCGGGAAGCATTGATTGAAAGCCTCCGCCATAAATTGAAAGAGAAAAGGTATTTTCTTGTACTTGATGACGTTTGGAATGAGGATGCTAATAATTGGAATGATTTGAAGAGTTGTTTGTTGCAACTAAATTCTGCCAAAGGAAGCTCTGTGATTGTCACCACCCGTAGATCCAATGTTGCATCAATCATGGAAACACTTCCTAGGTGGAATTTAGAAACTTTATCGGATGATGAATGTTGGTCCATATTGAAGGATAGAGCACTTGCAGATCCTAATGCTCCCATAGCTTCAGAACTAGAGGAAATCGGAAGGGACATTGCCAAAAAGTGTGCTGGTCTTCCATTGGCGGCAAAGGTACGGTTATCGATCTTCGATCACCTAGCTTATTGAATATTTAATGTGTAGATGAACTATTTGATATGATAGATTAATTTGTGCTAAAATTTGAAACTCAAATAACTATAGGTTTTGGGAAGCTTGATGCGTTCTAAGAACAGTATGGAGGAATGGTTGTCAATTCTAGAAAGTCAAATATGGCAGTTATCATCCGACAATGAGGATAGCAGGATCATGTCGGTTTTGAAGTTGAGTTTTGACAATTTGAAATCACCACTGAAACAATGTTTTGCATATTGCTCCATGTTCAAGCGAGGTTACTCAATTGAAAGGGATAAGTTGATCCAACTATGGATGGCTCAAGGTTTTCTCCATCCTTCTCATGGTCCCCAAACCAAGCAAGAGATTGCAATGGAGGATATAGGCAATAAGTATTATGAGACTCTACTGGAGAACTCCTTGTTTCAAGATGCTACAGAGGATGAGGAAGAGGATGTTGTTATCATCACCCGATGCAAGATGCATGATCTTGTGCATGATCTTGCAAATGAAGTATCCAAGTGTGAGAGCTTGACACCAGACTTCACTCATGAGAAGGATGATCATGATTTACTTATTCGACATGTTGCACGGATTCATACTCCGACGCTTGAAGAAATGTCAAAAAGAAGTATTTCAAAACTGCGATCACTCTTTTCAAATGGCCCCGTCTCTAATACCATTTTCCCAAAGTTTAGAGTTTTACGTGTCTTAAGCTTTTGCCATCCGAAGTTGTTAGACCAAGAAAGAGAGAATCAGGAGTCGCTAAATTCAAGTGACTTTCTGAAACACATGAGGTATCTGTTGAGAATCTCTCATGATATGGAAAGATTTAGATGTAAATGCTAATTGTTTCCCTTCACTTTTTGTCAATCGTTGTAGTTTATTTTTGTGATAATACTTAGGATCTAGATTATTCCATACCATAGAAGGTAGATTGTTTTCTTATATATCTTGTAATATTCTGAATTGTAATCATCATCAATATACCAATTATCATTTTTACATGGTATCAGAGCAAAACGCTCTTGGACCTAAATTTCAAAATATTTTCAACCAGTGTTGGAATTTCTTTGAGAAGCTTTTAACTTCTCCTTTTGTTTATCATGGCTGCCGCTCATTCTACCATCCATAAACTTCAAGCAATTGCTCCCAATCTTACCATTGAACAATGCCTACAAATTATGGCATTGGTAAAGAGTAAGGGTGTTTTTTCATCTCAAGCAAATGGTACAGGTTTACCACATTCCTCTTCTTTTCTTAATCATTGGATTATAGATAGCGGGGCAACAGACCATATTACATCCATTCCTAATTCTTTATCAAATCTTGTTCCTACACCTTCATTTCCTCCTGTGAAATTACCTAACGGTGAACATGCTCCCATTCATTCAATTGGGGATTTTTCTTTTCATTCTAATCTTCGTCTAAATGACGTGCTTTGTGCTCCAAGTTTTAAGGTTAATCTTATCTCAGTAAGCAAGCTTACAAAATCTCTTAAATGTTTCATCACTTTTTTTCCTGACATGTGTCTTTTGCAGGACTTGGTTACGAAGAAGATAATCGGCTTGGGTAGGGAGCATAACGGTCTCTATTACCTCACTCCAAATTTAGCCACTAAACCTTCACATATTTCTTCTGCCAATCATGCAGTCATGTCTACCACCTTGTGGCATCGACGTCTTGGTCATCCTTCTCCAAATCGCTTGCAATTGCTAGCCAAAACAATTCCAGGTGTTTCTTGTAGTGCAGATAAAGTATGTGATGTCTGTCCATTAGCCAAGCAAACACGTCTCTCATTCAATTTGAGTACTATTTCCACAACAAAACCATTTGCTCTCATTCATTGTGATATTTGGGGTCCTCACAAAATTGCATCTCATTCCGGTGCAAGGTATTTCTTGACAATTGTGGATGACTTTAGCAGATGTACCTGGTTGTATCTTATGCATGCTAAATCTGAAACTCAAAATCTTCTGAAATCTTTTTTTGCCTTTACTGAGACACAATTCAATCAAAAGGTACAACACATTCGTTCTGATAATGGAAGTGAATTTTTATCCATGCGTTCATTTTTTCAAGCTAATGGCATCATTCATCAGCACTCTTGCGTTTACACACCCCAACAAAATGGAGTTGTGGAACGAAAACATCGCCATATAATCACGATTGCCCGTGCTTTACTTTTTCAAGCTAATCTTCCATTAGAGTTTTGGGCGGAATGTGTTCTCACAGTAGTTTATCTTATCAACCGTCTGCCTGCACCACTTTTGTCTGGTAAATCTCCATTTGAAAAAATATTTCAACGTGTTCCCCAATATTCTCATATTCGTGTTTTTGGTTGTCTTGCATATGCCACTAATGTTCACCCCAAACAAAAATTTGATCCTCGTGCTCATAAATGCATATTTGTTGGATATCCTTTTGGTCAAAAGGCATATAAACTTTATGATCTAACTACCAAAAAGTTTTTCACTAGTAGGGATGTTGTTTTTCATGAGGATATATTTCCTTATAAGCAAGATTCTCCTAATCTTTCTCTGCAGCCTCATGATGCAGTGCTTCCTAATGTGATTCCTGAAAATGATATTCCTCAAGAACCCTTGTCTGCATCTAGGGTCTCTCCCATTGAACACACCCTTCCTCAAGTTGACAATTCTTTATCTCCAAATGTCTTGTCTGACCATGAGACCCATCCCAATGATCAGACACCTCCATCACCATCTTCACATCATTCATCCCCTCCACTTGACAACTCTTCACCTTCATCACCATCTTCACCTCCAGTACCTAATGAGGATACTGTACCTGCACTTCGCCGCTCAGAACGCGTTAGAAAACCAAATGTCAAACTAAAAGATTATGTTTGTTCTCATGTTGTGCTGCCTACCCAGGAGGATTCATCGTCTTTGTGGCCATTTCCTAATAAAGGTACGCGTTATCCACTTTCTAATTACATTTCCTATCACCGTTTTTCTTCATCTCACCGTTCTTTTATTGCCAATATTACTCGAAGTGTGGAACCTAATAGTTTTGCAGAGGCCATAAAAAATCCTCAATGGCAAGAAGCAATGACATCTGAAATTCAAGCTTTGGAGGCTAACAACACCTGGAGCCTTACTCCTCTTCCTCCCGGCAAGGAACCCATTGGCTGCAAATGGGTGTACAAGATCAAGTATAATTCAGATGGCACAATTGAACGTTACAAGGCCCGCCTCGTTGCCAAGGGTTACACCCAAGTTGAAGGAGTGGATTATTGTGAGACTTTCTCACCCACTGCCAAGCTCACCACATTTAGGTGTCTCCTCGCTATTGCTGCCTCCCGAAATTGGAGTCTTCATCAAATGGATGTACAAAATGCGTTCCTTCATGGTGACCTTCATGAAGAGGTTTATATGCTTCCTCCACCTGGATTCAGTCGACAGGGGGAGAATCTGGTATGTCGACTAAATAAGTCATTGTATGGTCTCAAACAAGCTTCCCGAAATTGGTTCTCCAAATTTTCCAATGCTATTCAAAAGGCTGGTTACAGGCAATCCAAGGCTGATTATTCATTATTTACACGTGTGGTTGGTAATTCTTTCACTGCTGTGCTCATTTATGTTGACGATATTGTGATCACTGGAAATGATCCCAAAGCCATTGAATTATTAAAGGCATTTCTTCATAAGGAATTTCGCATAAAGGATCTTGGCAATCTTAAATATTTCTTGGGCATTGAAGTCTCACGGTCCAAGAAAGGAATTTTCATTTCTCAACGAAAATATGCATTAGATATTCTACTTGATGCAGGTCTTACAGGAGCACGTCCATGTCATTTTCCTATGGAACAAAATTTAAAGCTTACACCTACAAATGGGGAAATTCTTAAAGATCCCACACGTTATCGGAGATTGATTGGGAAACTCATTTATCTCACTGTGACAAGACCAGATATTGTGTATTCTGTTCGGATTCTTAGCCAATTCATGAATCAGCCAAGGAAGCCTCATATGGAAGCTGCCATGAGAGTATTGCATTTTATTAAGGGAAATCCGGGTAGAGGCATTTTCTTTCCATCAGAAAATGATTTGGCTTTAAAAGCTTATTGTGACTCAGATTGGGCAAGTTGTCCAACAACAAGAAAGTCAACAACTGGATATTCTGTTTTCCTTGGTAATTCATTGATTTCATGGAAATCTAAGAAGCAAAGTAATGTGGCGTGTTCATCAGCAGAAGCCGAGTACCGTGCTATGGCAATGACTTGTCGAGAATTAACTTGGTTGAGGTACATTTTACAAGATTTTGAGATTATTCAAGATAAACCTGCTTCTTTGTATTGTGACAACCAAGCTGCATTACATATTGCCGCCAACCCGGTTTTTCATGAAAGAACAAAACATATAGAGATTGATTGTCATGTGGTTCGAGAGAAGCTACAAGCTGGATTGATTTCTACTAGATATGTTCCTTCTTCTCTACAAATCGCAGACATTTTCACAAAGGCATTGGGAAGAGATAGTTTTGAATCTTTAGTTTCCAAGTTGGGACTTCATGACATTCACTCTCCAACTTGAGGGGGAGTGTTGAGAATCTCTCATGATATGGAAAGATTTAGGTGTAAATGCTAATTGTTTTCCTTCACTTTTTGTCAATCGTTGTAGTTTATTTTTGTGATAATACTTAGGATCTAGATTATTCCATACCATAGAAGGTAGATTGTTTTCTTATATATCTTGTAATATTCTGAATTGTAATCATCATCAATATACCAATTATCATTTTTACAGTATCTAGATCTTTCCAATACAAAAATTGAAGCACTCCTAAAGTCTATTGGCAAGCTGAAGCACTTGAAGTATCTTGATCTTTCCGATATAAAAATTGAAGCACTCCCAAAGTCTATTGGCAAGCTCTATAACCTCCAAACATTGAGATTACCGTGGAATCTCAGAGAGTGTCCAGAGGAGATTCAAAATTTGATCAACTTGAGGCATTTTTATTTTGTTTGGGGAATGAAATTTAAGGCTGGGGTTTTGGGGCGGTTAACTAATCTCCGAACATTGCCTTTCTTTAATATGGGTGAGGAGAGAGGTCCTGCAATTGAGGAGTTGGGTGGGTTGAAACAACTGAGAGGCCACTTAACTATTGGTTGGCTAGAACGTGTAAGGGATGGAGAAGAAGCAAAGAAGGCTTTCTTAGTGGAGAAAAGTCACTTAAGTGTGTTGACTTTTAGATGGTTGAGGCCGTTCAGCGACCTCAGGCCACCTAACGACAATGAGACGGATGTTCTAGATGGCTTGGAACCTCACGGTAACTTGCAAAGCTTGTACATTTACCGTTTCTCGGGTGCTAGATTTCCGTCATGGATAACGAGTCTCCAAAATTTGAAGCAGATTGGATTAGAGATCTGCAGCGGTTGTGAAGAAGTCCCAACACTCGGCCATCTACCTAATCTAAGATCTCTTCAGATTATTGGGATGGAAAAGCTGAAACGTCTGGGAGCTGAGTTCTATGGTTATAGTGATACTGGCACAACTTTATTTCCAGCTCTGAAAACACTATCCATCGGTGACTGCGAAGAGCTCATTGAATGGATGGAAGCACCGAGGATATCAGCTGAAGGAGAGGTCGTGAAGGTATTTCCTTGCCTCGAACAGTTGAGCATATATAATTGTTACAGCCTAGAGTCGATTCGAATCACACAGGGCATCGCATCTCTCCGTCAATTGAAGATGAGCTATTGTGAGGCATTATCAAGCCTAGAGGTTGGGCTCGATTACTGCACCTCTCTTCAGGAGTTGTATATGGGGCATTGCCGTAATCTGGTTTCAATTCCAACCGCACGGGGCATGCCGTCTCTCCGGAAATTGAATCTCGTAGCGTGTGAGGGATTGTCAAGCCTAGGAAGTGGGCTCAACTACTGCACCTCTCTTCAGGAGTTAGATATAAGCCATTGTCATAATCTAACATCAATTCCAATCACACAGGGCATCACATCTCTCCGGAGTTTAAGGATTCATGAATGTCGGAGATTATTAAGCCTACCGAGTGGGCTCCAATTCTGCACCTCTCTTGAGGATCTGGAAATAAGGTGGTGCCCTAGTCTAGTATCCATGTCAGTATCATATGTGAAGTGCGACCACCCAGAATCAGCGAATCAACAGGAGGAAGTCTGTACAGGTGTTGATGAGTATTCGTCTATCCTGGAGGAGGATTGCTCTAGTCTAGAATCTATTCCAGACTCACCGAATCGACCGAGGGAAGTCTATACAGGGCTTGTTGAGTATTTGTCTATACAGGAGGAGGATTGCCCTAGTGTAGAATCTATTCCGCCTAATCTCCGTCACTTGTTGATATGTCATTGTGGGAAATTCAAATATGTGCCCACGGGAGGATTTCACCGCCTCAATCGTTTGAAGAGGCTGACAATTGGTGCGTTCTGGGAGGAGCTGGACGCCTTCCCTGATTTTCAGCTTCCACCTAATTCACAACTTGAATACTTGAAGTTCAAGGGGTGGCCTAAGCTCAAGTCTCTGCCCCAACAGATTCAGCACTTGACTTGTTTAGAAACTCTCTCAATAGATAGATTCAAGGGACTAGAGGCTCTTCCTGAGTGGTTGGGAAATCTCACATCTCTTGAGTGCCTGTGGATCTGGGAGTGTGAGAATCTCAAGTATCTACCTACACAAAATGCTATGAAAAACCTCACCAAATTGAAGGAGCTCAATGTTATAGGATGTCCCCTGCTCGAGGAGACTGACCCATAATGGCCCAAGATTTCTCACATCCGGAATTTCAATGTAATTTTTTGACCAGATCAATCTGTTTTCATTTTATTTTCTTTTTTCCTACAAATTTATTTCTTATTATGTCTCATTTTTCATCTTCCTTAACTCAGTGGACTGATGAAGCTGCGGAATCCCCCTTACTGAACTAGAATGTCTGTTCACGTTACAAGGTTAATCAATTCCCAATTGCCAGAAATTTATCCCTAAAGATGGGTAAGCTTTTCAAAGCACCACCTTTTCTTCTATTCTCACATCTCTTTTTTCACTTTAACCAGCAATGAATTATCCAATCCTACTTTTTCCTTTTGGCATAAATTATATCGTAGCAGGCTCTATCATACTTGACGGGAATATCAAATGATGCTGAATAGGTGATGATCCAGTCCCAGTAGTTCAATCACCTCTCCCATGTACGGCTTTTCTGCTGAGTTTTATTGAAGATAAGGTGACCGGCCATGACACTGGAAAAATTTACTTTAATCATTTCAATCTAATTATATCATATTTGTTCTTTCATGCAGGATAGACATACTATTAGAAATCATTTTAGTCTGTTATAAACTTATAATTTAACATCTTTTCCATGAAATCCTGTTCTGGTTTGGATGCCATGTTCCATTCTTTAAGGCAGACTTGCAATGAAGTAAAAATATATCTATACCCTGTTTGATTAATAGTCAACTCCTCAGTTGCCATTTTCGTTTTCATTCCCTGCTGATTTAATATTAAGTAACTTTCCTTCACAAATTACAAGGATTGGATTTCTTTTAGCTGCATACAGAGTTTTCTGAAACCAGTGGTGCAGTGACTTGATAAAGAAGTTCCACAACATTGTTTTCTTCTGATGTTTGTCACATAATGAACTTGGAATTTATTGATGCAACCCTACTAGGATGATTGCTCAATTACTCTGCTTCTGTTTATATTCATAAGTTGTATAGTCATTGTAACCTGTTATACTTTCTTTGTCTCAGGTGTTAATCAGCACCAGCTATGAGAATGAGAAGTTGCGAATGATCCACCTAAAGTGGAAGCTATGCAAACAAAAGATGAGGACAGCTGACATGAGTGGCTGACTTCTAAAATTCCCAAGGTAGATTGTAAGTTTCTTACTCAAATGAGTAATTTGTGTATGTTCTTGTTCCCTGTATTTCATCTAGTTTTGTAACTTATCGGTTATCCTCATTTCTTGTGTCCCATTATTTCTTTTCCTTTGTAAGTACTAGTTTTTGTGATGAGGAAGTTCATCCTCTAGTATAACCAAGAAGACATTGATAAGGTGTACATTATTGTTCTTATTTTGGGTTGAGGGAGAGTTGTTCAATGGCAATTCTTGTTAGTAAAGTACCTGCCAGACAACTTCAAACCCTCTTTCATTTGTGGTTGTCAGACAATTGTGATCCTTCCAACAATGATGTGAAGATTTACTTACTGCTGAATCTAGCAGAAACCTCACCATATTACTGCAACTAGAAATTATTGTTTTTCACCGTCTATGTGAAGTTACGCTGAGGGGTCCCAATTGTGAGATTACTTGTATTCCAATAATCTGGATGGATGGCAAAGTTAACATTAATATCCTAGATGCTCAGATCTTTGTTTAAAATCAACTGTAAACTTTCGAGATACCTTTCACCTCCACATCTGTAAACTATCCACAGATTTTTTCCTTCGCGACTATTCAGTGTAGTGTGTCATTTCTTTGTTGTGGAAAAGCTGTTTGAAGCATTCAATAAAAGAAGTAAACTTGTTATCCTTCTCTGTTTCTTTTCCTCAGCACTGATGAATCATGTTTTTGAAATCAGGTCTGAATTAAAGCTATGAGAGACCTTCTTAAACAGTGGGATATTCATGGGGTTCAAGTTCCAGGGGAAACATGTGCCTTGAATGTTTAAACTTTCAGTTGTGCATGATTACTTCCATTGATGTTCTAAGTTAAACCATATCCTAAAATAATTGTAAGCTTTTCTAACCCTACCTCTTCTTCCCTCCTGGTGTTCCTCTTTTATTTGATTCACCAGTTTTCAAATGCATTGTACTCTGCTCTATAGGCTATTAACTTCTGCTTTTCCCGGGCTGGCTTTATAATTGTTTTGTCATCATTTGTAATTACTCGCCAGGCCCCTCTATCCTGCTCAAATGGAAGAACAGCTTAACTTGACATTGTCCAAACAAAGTTCCGGTACTTCAGTTCTCCATCTTCCGGTACTTCAGTTCTCCATCTTATGCATAAATTCATTTTATTGAATGTTATGCTGTCTCATGTTCTGTTTTATTCCTTTTATTTTCCCTCTTTTGATGGGTTTTTCTTTTTCTTCTCTCTTCGTAGTCAAGTGTTTCATAAACTTTCAAGTATCAAGCATCTTGTATACTAAACTTAGCAAAATAGAATGTAAATCAGTTACCTTTTATTAGTTTCAACTATTCTCTGTATTTCCAATCTCTGCAATCATCTGCTTCCTAGTAACACTTTGTGGTACAATAATGATTCACCTTTACATAATGATAGCATTCATTTATCTGAGGTAAAACCCTGGATAAGTTTTTCCTTTGCAAAACCATTTCTTTTTTGTTGATTTAGTGCTTTCTTCTATGTGCTTTGGATAAACTTATTGATCAATTTGTTCTAGTGGGTTTTGGGAATTACTTTTTTTTTTCCTAATATCCGCTCTGACTCCTATCTTCTCCTACTCAGATTGTCCCAAGGATTAAGGAATTGGAGCACCCAAATCGTGATCTCAGGTGGCTGCTGTTTGTTTGGCTCTCGCAAAGGCTGGTAACTTTACCCGATATTGAGAACAAACTGCATCTGCATCTTGGATAAGCCATTCAGTCAAGCATGCATGGTTTCTAGGAAACAAGCCTTCTATTGTCTGCGAGCTATATGAAGAACCTCCTGTCAGATTTCGCATTTCTGTGCTCTCTTGGTGTTTCCATGAAAGCTTAACAAATGGAGCAACAAACAAGTCCTGGAGGACCTGGTCAATTTGGTACCACGGGCTTGTTTATGAGTTACTCATACATGTTGTGGAGCTTATTGTGAGCTTCTCGGCAGTTCTTTTACTTTCAAGTATCAAGCCCTATTATTGGATATTTGAGCAATTATCTGTGGCTTGGCATCAGTTGCCGTAGTCTAAAATATTTTCGAGTGTCAGTCTTTTGGTTGAAAGTTTTCATGGATGTTTGGGTGTAATGGGGTTCTCTGTTGAGAAGGGTTGTGAGAAAGAACGAGATCACTTAACAAAGAACATGTTAGTGTCTTCTTGCCGTGGAAGTAGCTCAAATTGGGGTGAGCCATATTAAAATTTACCTCTTTGTTGATTGTTGTGTTGTTCTTTATGATTCTATATTTTTCTTTCTATAAAATGGTTGCGATCTTGCGCTAGGAATATGAATTGGCGAAATTCCAAGTATACAACTAATCGAAGATTCCCTTCCGTATTCAAGGATCTGATCTGGGCAGCGTGGTGGTCGAAACAAGGTTCGTTGCCTGCCGTAGGGACGGGGTTGAGGTAGTGATGGCGGCGGCGGTCTGACGGAGGCGGTGGTGCAGCAGTGGTGGCGGCACGTTGCTAGTGGCTACTTGCGGGGTTTGGGCAGGGTTTGTCTCTTGGGCAGCGACCGGTCTGCTCCTGTGGTGGGTGATTGGGCTTGGATCTTGTTCGGCCCGAGTGGGTTTTGCTGTTTTTTATTTTAATTTTATTTTACGTTGTTTTTTTACTTCAATTCTGTAATTTTATGGCATAGTAGTGGGCTTTGCCCCAGATTGTTCGGCCTAGCGAAGCGGTGAATTCCTTCCTCTATCAAGAAGTTGCAACCTCGTGCAGGAAGGCACTCACTCCTTAATAACAAAAACAAAATCACATTTTAGGAGGCTTGAGTGATGCCTTGCAATAGGCTTTACTAATACTAAATGAGGAAATTTATTCGGTAGCTTTGACGTAGTCATGATGGCGACAGCTAAATTAGAGTATGGCAGTTGTGTTTTCTATTTTGCTATGTACTCTATAAGTTTTCTATGTTTTATAAGCCAACAAGCATATGTAAGTGTAACGTTATGTGTGTGAGAGTTATATATATGGACCATGGCAGGTCTCTTTTTATAATGTTGCCACTAAAAAATAAAGTTATAGTTTCCACTAAGAAAAAAAAAATACACAACTAATCTTCCATCTTTTGGATTTAAACGTTTTGCCTTTTCTTTAACAATTTTTTCTATCGTCCATATGGCAAACAGACCAAATACATATATTTGCTATGCTGCTCGAAAGCTGCTCCCAAAACAAAACCTTAAAGTTGCTATTTGTCCCCTGCTCTCCTTCATGGCTTCCGTCGACGAAGTTACTGCTACCTTTACTGCTTCTCTCGCTCTGTTGGGATCAGATGTGGTTGATATCTCCTATATGGATAGAGGGAGAACTCAACATGGAACATAGGCCTTCTTGCTTGCTCATCCCCTGACGATGAAGAAAATCGATGCTCTTGAACTGCAACGCCATTTCCGGTGTATATGGGTTCTTGACAGCGGCTTTAAGGTGCAGAACAAGAAACCAGATTGATTTGTGTTCACCTTTGACCTGTGCCGAGACCGGAACAAAGTCCTCAAGGGGGATCGTGGTATTTCAATCAATCACTGGTTGTGATGCCGGCCTACGACAGCATCTCCCTATTGAATATTGGCTTTATTTAATTGGTGGGCAAAATCCAATTGAATGGCCCATGGTGATCACTTGGGCAAGGCCCCTAGGTTAATCAGGATAACATATATATATATATATATCCATGTCTAGCTTGACTAGGATATATATATATATATATATATATATATATATATACAGATCCGATCCAGAGCGGAGCTCCGTTTTGGAATTAACGTGTGAAGTTCGAGTTTTGGGTCACTTTTCGGTCGCATATCCACATCTCGACCGTTCAGTTTTTAGGTACTAGTGTATAGATCATCTCTGAAAATTTTCAACCAAATTGATGATCGTTAAGGTATCTAACTCGCTTAAACCAATGGACGGACTGAATTTGTCAACCTGAACCGTACTAGCTTTAAGGCAGTTAACAATGCCTTAACGATCATCATTTTGGCTGAAAATTTGCAGAGACGATCTATACACTAGTACCTAAAAACTGAACGGTCGAGATGTGGATGTGCGACCGAAAAGTGACCCAAAACTCGAACTTCACACGTTAATTTTCAAAGCGGAGCTCCGCTCTGGATAGGATCTGTATATATATATATATATATATATATATATATATATATATATATATATATATATATATATATATATATGCTGCTGCTGCCAGAAATAGATAGAGAGGGAGAGTTAACCTAGTTATTGGGTTATTGGGATTTTGGGTAGAGTTTATTCTAAAACTCTAATTGTATTCTCTCCAAATTGATTATAGTGGAATTTCTCGCCGGCTCCGAAGTGGACGTAGCTCAATCACATTGATTGAGTGAACCACTATAAATTCTTGTGTTCTTGTGTTTGCTTTTTTTTTTTCATTGTTCGGTTGCTTATCTAGTTCCACATCAATATTGTGTTTGTTACGCTTCCGCACAACAAACTGGCATCAGAGCTCTGGTTCTGAATTGGGAGTTGATTCATTGATTGGAAATCATGGTTGACAAGAAAAAGAAAGGGACCGAGTCTTCAGGTTCTTCGCGTTGGTCGACTTCCAGGCCATCAATTGGTAATGCCAAATTTGAAGTTGAAAAGTTTAATGGCACCAACAATTTTGGCATGTGGCAGTGTGAGATGATGGATGTCTTGTGTCAACAAGAATTGGATATAGCTCTGGAAGATAAACCTGCAGACATAGATGATGTAGAGTGGGCGAGAATTAACAAGTGGGCTTGTGGTTCTATCAGAATGTGCCTTGCTAAAGATCAGAAATTCTTTGTCATGAAAGAAACTTCTGCAAAAGCGTTGTGGAAGAAATTAGAAGACCAATATATGATCAAGAGTGCTGAAAATCGGTTTCACCTGAAGAGGCGGCTTTTTCGATTTAATTATCGACATGGTGTTTCTGTGTCTGAACACATCAGTGATTTCAATAAGATACTTGCAGATTTGGCTAATTTGGATGTGAAAATTAGTGATGAGGATAAAGCGTTGTGTTTGCTAAATTCTCTTCCTGACGAGTATGAGCATTTGATTACAACTTTGTTGCATGGAAAGAATGATGTGAAATTTGATGATGTGTGTAATTCATTGATAAATAATGAGTGCAGAAAGAAAGAGAAGCAACTTCAGAATGTTTCAGGTGAAGCACTTGTAGTAAGGGGCAGATCTAATGAGAGAAAACCTACTGGAAAAAGAGGTAAATCTCGTTCCAAGTCAAGAAGTAAATTTCCTGCAAAAGATGAGTGTGCTTTTTGTCGCAACAAAGGTCATTGGAAGAAAGATTGTCCTAAGTTGAAGAATAGAGACAAGAAGGATTCTGAAGTGCATGTTGTAAGAGATGATGAAGATGACGATTTTGATTTTGCTTTGAGTTGTTCATCAGCTTTTGAAGATTTTGAAGAAGAAGAGATTGAGTTTGCTTTGGCTAGTTCATCTGCAGTTGGTTATTCTGACAAGTGGATTATGGATTCAGGTTGTTCACATCATATGTGCCCTAATAGGGAATGGTTCTCTACTTTCAAGGAGTTGAATGGTGGAGTAGTTTTGATGGGAGACAACAGTCCTTGCAGAACAAGAGGGATTGGTACAATTCGTCTCAAGATGCATGATGGAGTAGTCAGAGAGTTAACTAATGTCAGGTATGTTCCAAATTTGAAGAAAAATCTTATCTCTTTGGGAACTTTAGAATCAAAAGGGCACACAATTACATTGAAAAGTGGAGTTGCTAAAGTTGTCTCTGGTTCACTTGTGATGATGAGAGGTGAAAGGTTCAGAAATTTATATTTTCTACAAGGGTGCACAGTGATAGGTGAAACAGCAATATCTGAGACTATAGATGATGATGCAGACAATACAAAATTATGGCATATGCGTCTTGGACATGCTGGTGAGAAAGCAATGCAGGGATTAGTGAAGCAAGGTCTATTGGAAGGTGTAAAGACCGGAAAATTAGAATTTTGTGAACATTGTGTCTTGGGAAAACAGACTAGAGTTAAATTTGGCACTGCAGTTCATCAAACTAAAGGTACTCTAGATTATGTTCACACTGATGTATGGGGACCTATCAAAACTGCATCTTTGGGAGGTAAGCATTATTATGTCTCTTTTGTTGATGACTTCTCTAGAAGAGTATGGGTGTACACCATGAAGCATAAAGATGAAGTCTTAAATATATTTGTGAAGTGGAAGAAGATGATTGAGACTCAAACCGGTCGAAAAATTAAGAGGCTCAGGTTAGATAATGGTGGTGAATACAAATCTAATCCATTCTTGAAACTATGTCAAGATGAGGGCATTGTGAGACACTTCACAGTTAGAGAGACACCACAACAGAATGGGGTGGCAGAGCGCATGAATCGGACTTTATTGGAGAAAATTCGGTGTATGTTGTCTAATTCTGGATTAGGCAAAGAATTTTGGGCTGAGGCAGTTGTGTATGCAAGCCATCTTATTAATAGGTTACCTACTGCTGCACTTGAGGGAAAAACTCCCATGGAGGTATGGTCTAGTAAACCTGCTACTGATTATCATTATTTACATATTTTTGGTTGTCCTGCTTATTTTCATGTCAGGGAAAGCAAGCTAGATCCAAGGGCCAAGAAAGCTATATTCTTGGGATTTAATGAGGGTGTTAAGGGATTTAAGCTTTGGTGTTCAGATGTGAAGAAAGTTGTTGTAAGCAGAGATGTGACTTTTGATGAGGCTATTATGGTTGATAAGAACAAGCAGAAAAATTTTGATGAGCAGAGAATGACCGTAGAGAGTTTGTAGCAGGTGGAGTTACAGAAAAAAATTGTTGAAACTCCAATTGATCCAGTGAGTCCTAATGTTGATTCAGATGACTTAAATATTGAGGACATGAGTATTGAAGTAGATGCTCCAACCCAAGAGCCTACACAGCAAGATGGACCAATTGCAACTACAAAGGGAAAAAGGAATGCTCAAAAGCCAGCTTGGCTTAATGATATGGTGACTTATGCACTTCCAGTTACTGAAGAAGAAATTCCTACTACTTATGAAGACGCTGTCATACATGCAGATTGTGTAGAATGGGAAAAAGCCATGAGTAAGGAGATGAAGTCTCTTCACAAGAATAAAACATGGGAGTTGGTTCAGTTACCGCATGGGAAGAGAGCAATTGGTTGCAAGTGGGTGTTTGCTAAAAAGGAAGGATCACGGTATAAGGCTAGATTGGTAGCTAAAGGCTACGCACAAAAAGAAGGAATTGACTACAATGAGGTATTTTCTCCTGTTGTTAAGCATTCTTCTATTCGTATTTTATTGGCCTTGGTTGCACAGTTTGATCTTGAGTTAGCACAGCTTGATGTAAAAACTGCTTTCTTACATGGTGAATTAAAAGAAGAGATATATATGACTCAGCCAGAAGGGTTTAAAATTGCTGGTGAAGAAAATTGGGTCTGCAAACTGCATAAATCATTATATGGTTTGAAACAATCTCCAAGGCAGTGGTACAAGCGGTTTGATAAATTTATGTTCGGTCAGAAGTACACTCGGAGTCTTTATGATCCATGTGTTTATTTTCGCAAGCTACAGGATGGGACCTTCATTTATTTGCTCTTATATGTTGATGATATGTTAATTGCATCTAAGAGCAAGGTGGAGATAAATAAATTAAAATCACAATTGAGTGGTGAATTTGAGATGCAGGACTTGGGAGAAGCTAAAAAGATTTTGGGCATGGAAATTGAAAGAGATAAATCAAGAGGCAAAGTTTGTTTGTCACAGAAGCAATATTTGAAGAAGGTACTGCATTGGTTTGGCATGAATGATAAATCTAAACCTGTAAGTACACCTCTTGCCTCTCACTTTAAGCTTAAATCTACTATGTCTCCTAGCACAGATGATGATATGAAATATATGGCTAAAGTTCCTTATGCTAGTGCTGTTGGTAGCTTGATGTATTGTATGGTGTGTACTAGACCGGATATTTCACAGGCCTTAAGTGTGGTGAGCAGATATATGCATAACCCAGGTAAAGGTCATTGGCAAGCAGTGAAGTGGATTCTACGATATATTCTTGGTACTGTGGATGTTGGATTAGTTTTTCAGCAAGATAAGACGAGTCAATGTGTTGTTGGATATGTGGACTCTGATTTCGCAGGTGATTTGGATAAGTGCCGATCTACTACAGCTTATGTGTTTACTCTTGCTAGTGGACCGGTGAGTTGGAATTCGAATTTGCAATCTACAATTGCTTTGTCGACTACAGAAGCTGAATATATGGCAGTAACAGAGGGTGCAAAAGAAGCAGTTTGGCTTCGTGGTTTACTTGAGGACTTGGGAATTATTCAAGAATATGTGGATATTTTTGTGACAGTCAAAGTGCTATTCATTTAGCAGAGAACCAAGTTACTCATGCTCGTACTAAACATATCAATGTCAAATTTCACAAGATTCGTCAGATGGTAGAGGACGGTGATGTTCAACTCCTCAAAATTGGAACTGCAGATAATCCTGCTGATATGTTGACAAAGTCGGTTCCATTGAGCAAGTTCAAGCATTGCTTGAACTTGATTGGTATTTGTAGAATTTGAAATTCCCTACGGGGATGTTGGAGCGGTGATTGGTTTTGAAGTTCTATTTTGGAGAATTTACATCAAAATAAAGCCAAGGTGGAGATTATTGAATATTGGCTTTATTTAATTGGTGGGCAAAATCCAATTGAATGGCCCATGGTGATCACGTGGGCAAGGCCCCTAGGTTAATTAGGATAACATATATATATCCATGTCTAAATTGACTAGGATATATATATATATATATGCTCCTACCGCCAGAAATAGATAGAGAGGGAGAGTTAACCTAGTTATTGGGATTTTGGGTAGAGTTTATTCTAAAACTCTAATTGTATTCTCTCCAAATTGATTATAGTGGAATTTCTCGCCGGCTCCGAAGTGGACGTAGCTCAATCACATTGATTGAGTGAACCACTATAAATTCTTGTGTTCTTGTGTTTGTTTTTTTTTTTCATTGTTCGGTTGCTTATCTAGTTCCACATCAATATTGTGTTTGTTACGCTTCCGCACAACACTCCCTGCTGCAGTCAGTGCAGATGGAGGCTCTGTTTTTCTGGGTTCGTATCAGCAATATCCCGCATGGATTGGAGGACAAGAAGATGATCAGGAACATCGCTTCCATTGCTGGTACATACCTGGATATCGATCAAAAGCTGCTAGACTCCACTGGTAAGATTTGTGTGTATGTCAGTCATGAAATCTCGAAGCCTTTCTTCCCCAGGAAAACCCTAAAACTTGCTCAGGGTGTTCTTGAAGAAATCTCGTTCTATTATGAGAACCTAATTGGCAAATGTCGGAAATGCAACCTAATCTATCATGCACAGGTTCCCCAGGAACACCCTAAAGCTTGCTGTCACGCCTTGACTCGAGCTAATTTTCTAATCTCGAGTTAAGGTGTGAATCACATCTTAATTATAGAACTAATATTTTTATAACCAAAATGTAACAAAATAAATAAATAAATCGTGAACTAAAACTAGATAACAAGATCTCAAAATTCCAGCGGAAGCATATATTACATAGTCTTTATCACATAGTACACTAGTACTCATTCTTTATTCCAAACAAGCATAAAGGAAACACAAGTTTCGCAACCCATTTGACATTATATACATATCGGAACTTCTTGCTCTAGTATCTTGATTCCATAACTGCAAAATCTGTTAAGGGGTGAGCTCAACCAGCGGCTCAGTAGGGACATAAAACTTCCTCATGGATAATTGACCAAAGATAATACCATCATATATTTCAATTATAACATGCATATCAAACAATGATGCAATCCAACTCTATCTATATACCCGTTAATTCATATACCAGAATACGCAAGCATACAAGTCCCATACCGTGTACTTTACAGTTTTGCAACTGTGACTTGAATATCCAAACATATAAATTAATCCCCTGACTCAATCAAATCCCCTAAAACCCCTTTTCCTAGTCATCTTGTCCGAAACATTGATCTCCAAGCCCAAATCACCCAAATATATCGACAATTATACAGTCGATATTCTAAACCTAAATGTGCACACGGGCTCGCCTGAGCTTGATCTCTACAATGTTCAAACTCAACTACACAAAAGATAATTCTCACAACACCAAATAACCATAATTTTCACCCAACTCCTTTACAGTCGATGAATAGCAACCACTATGAAAACATGCACTACATCGATCAGCGTACATTTAGTACATATAATTCAAATATCATCAAAGAAATCATTCAAAATAATATTAACCAGAATAATATAAACACAAAGCACATAAAATCAAT
The DNA here is from genome assembly GCF_002994745.2 of Rosa chinensis. NCBI lineage: Eukaryota > Viridiplantae > Streptophyta > Magnoliopsida > Rosales > Rosaceae > Rosa > Rosa chinensis. Next base: position 44,349,030 of record NC_037091.1, read on the forward strand.
ATCCAATCATAAAAAGTTTCCCCAAGATCCCCTACCTTATTTCCGATAATCGTGGATAATACAAAATAAAATCAATCCTCCTAGGTCGTCAAAAATAATTTCTTCAAATCAGACTTTTCTTTCCACTAACAGAAAGAGCTCGTCAAGACGAATCTATAGGCGAAAATGGATCCTAAATCGGACTTATGGTTTAAAAGATATGATAAAAACAAGTTCTAGAGCGAGAAAATGATAGAGAGAGAAAACTCTCCGAATTGCCTACATGCAGCGGTAAACCCAGGTATCTACCATGCTCTTCTACTCTCTGTACGGCAAGAATAGTTGTCATGCTAATTTGCATAACAATAGGCACATTTCTGCTAAAAACCACACTACTTTTCTGAAAATTAATCTTCTGTCCCAAAGCTTTTTCATAGATATTGAGAATTTCAACAATAGTATGACATTCATGAATCGTTGTAGCTCCAAAAAGAAAACTATCATCCGCAAAGAACAAATGATGTAGTGTAGGGGCTTCAGGATACAACTTCAAACCTTGAATAGCACCTACATGAACTGCTTGAGAAAGAAGAGCTGAAAGCCCTTTAGCACATAAGATGAATAGGTATGGAGAGAGTGGATCACCCTGCCTTATCCCCCGAGTCGGAGTAATTATCTCAGTTTGTTCACCATTAACCAGGATGGCATAGGTAACAGACTCCACACATTTCATAATTATATTGATCCACCTCACATCAAAACCAAACTTGGTTAACATAGTTCGCAAGAAGGTCCACTCTAGACGGTCATATGCTTTTGAGATGTCTAACTTGAGAGAGAAGAAGCCTTCATTTTGAGTCCGCAATTTATACATAAAGTGTGCAGCCTCAGTTGCAACCAAAGTGTTGTCTGATATCAATCGTCCTGGGACATACGCACTTTGTAGGGGAGAAATAATCTCAGGTAACCACTTTTTTAACCTGTTGGCAATGACCTTGGAACTTATTATGTACAGAACATTACAGAGTGCGATAGGTCTAAAATGAGTGGCACCAGTGGGATTCTTGACTTTCGGAATAAGGCAAAGATGAGAGAAGTTGGAAGCTGCCCAAATATCTCCTTTTTCCAAAAAAATTCGAATTGCAACACAAACATCAAAACCAACAATATGCCAATATTTTTGATAGAAGAAAGGAGACATACCATCAGGCCCCGGGCTTTTAGAAGGATGCATTTGAAATAATGCACACTTAATTTCAGCATCTGTATAAGGCTGCAGTAAATCATCATTCATATAAGGTAACACTTTTATTGGGGTGGCGCAAAAAATAGTGGAGAGTACACTATCATCCGTTCCCTCAGTTGAAAAAATAGTTTTATAATAATCAACCAACATGCCTTGAACAACAGTAGGATCACTTTTCCAAATACCCACATCATTCACAAGCCCTCTGATGCAATTTTTACACCTCCTATTAATGGCCTTTCGATGAAAGAAAGCCGAGTTTCTGTCACCCTCCTTTAGCCAGACCACCCTAGATCGTTGTTTCCAATATTTTTCTTGCTGTGAAGGAAATTGACTGTGTCTTACATGAAGGAGACGTTGCTCCTCATACTGTTCTGGAGAAAAAGGTTGCCGCATTATATCCGCCAATTTCTCCCGAATCTCCCTCAATTCCACTTTCTGCCTCTCAAACTCAGTGGTGTGCCACTTCATAAGTTGTTTTCCAGTGGCCAAAATCTTTCAACCAACCTGCTGTAGCATGTTGCCTACCGTAGGGATTGCCCAATTCTTTCGAATAATGTCAGAACATTGTTCATGTCCGTGCCATATCTCCTCAAATCTGAATCTGCGCCAAGGTGTTCTAAACCTATTTCTGTTAGTTCTCAGTTCCACTACAATGGGACAATGGTTTGATTCATTAGGTGGCAACACCACCGTTTTGCTATTAGGAAACATGGTTCGAAAGGAAACTGACTGAAAGCTTCTATCCAGCCTTTCCTTGGTAAACTTGTTGGACCAAGTATACCTACTACCCTAGAAACCCATGTCGATGAAGCCACAGTCAATCATCGTTTGCCGAAATGCCGCCATAGGAGCACCAGCACAAGGGGGACCTCCAGATTTGTCTGCTAGACACATAACCTCGTTGAAGTCACCTGCCATGAGCCAAGGCAGATGACAAACTTCTGCAGCTAGGCACGAATTAAGTCCCAAGTTCTGCTACGTTCACCTCTGGCTGCAAAGCGATACAATCCTGTGAAGCGATACTTCTCCTGTTTAGCCGGATCACTAATCTCAACATCAATATTATGAGGGGATTTCGTTCTGAGATCAACATGAATTTCACTACTCCAAAGCAGCGCCAAACCCTGGGATCCATCCTCATGAGGGTAGCATATATGTCTTGCAAAACCAGGCCTGTTCGCAAGAGAGGCAATATGAGATGGATGAGCAAGGGTCTCCGCCAAAAAGATCAGATTTGGCTTCTTTAATTGAACCAGATCAATAAGGGCTCGTTGGGTCTCGTTGCACACAAAACCCCTGCAATTCCATTCTAAAACATTGCCTTGCAACATAGTACAAGGTTGGATACGAATCAGATTCGCTGTAGATGCGAAACACCAGGAACCCTAGCACCACCTTGTTTTTCTTATGTGTTATAAGGATATCATATAATTTAAACCTAGTCTGACATTTAATTAGTTACATATGAGTTATTTATCTTCTTCAAAAAATAAATCTATTTTTTTTATAAGAGAAAAGGAGTTTTTGTTTTTATAAAAATAAGAGAAAAGAAGTTACAATAAAGTTCCTCTTTTACAACCTACACCTAAGCAGTCAAGTAATGCTTATTACAAGCAGACAAAAGAAGAGAATTCTTCAGATACTTGCAGGGGGATGATGCATGTCATGTATCAACAATTGCATCGGCTAGGAAATTATACTCCCCTTTTCTAGTTGGACGTATTCTTTGAGCAAAAACAAAATCCTCCACGTTGGGTTTACTTCCTGACTGGTTTCGTTTTGGTCGATTAAAGGCTGTCTCGACATCTCAAAGATATATTGAACAAAATGTTAATGATTCATACGAGATATGAGCCTCAACAATAGACCCTTTTGGTTGTTCTTTATTGCGCACATATTTTTTTATATATTCTCAGCAACCTATGAATTAAAAATAATTACTTAGTTTATAAATGCACACTGAAAGAATATAAATAAGTTCAAACAAAATAACATACATTACCTCTCAATTGGATACATCCAATGATATCTTATTGAACTAGCAAGTTTAGCTTCGTGTGGCAAGTGGACGGCTGAATGAACCATTATGTCAAAGAATGATGGAGGAAAAATTTATCAATAAGCTTCGATGAATCTATTCTTCTCCATCTTATAGATATTTATAAAAATTACATATTGTAGCAAATAGAGAAGTAAACAAAATAAATATAAGTTGAATAGGATTAGAATCATAATCCAATAAGGAATAGAGAACCTTTTTTTTTTTTGAGTTGAAAAGGTCATCCATTATGCAATTCAGCAAGATGTACAATGATGACTTGCTCGTAAAGGCAGTCAGAAAAAGCCATCACACAGAGTACACATCAAAGTACACTCCCACTCGAGCATACAATGACGCACAACCCTAGCACACCCACCTTTTAGGATTAAGCGCAAATACAAGAAAAGAAACTACCCCAAGAAAAAATAAAGTACCCAAGAAGCAGTTCTTTCTCTTGTCGATCTTTCTCACTCAAGTAGAACTAATAACATTGGACGAGGTAGTCACATCCTCAACCAAATAAGAACCAGCAGTCTCCACCTTATGAAAGCCTAATATGAAAATAAGACTGATAATAAAAACCGAAAACCCAGGATCCAAAAGAATCCACCCCAGGCCCAACAACTTGTGTGGAACCCAACCACTCTTCTCCCATGAAACCCTAGCATCAAAGCAGCCGTCCCACTCATCGGGAACACCATTAGCACTACCGCCACCGCCACAGCCATTGTCGCCGCTGCAAACGACCAACAGCATCAAGACCGCCAACGTTGCTACGACCATCACCAATCCCATCGCTCCCAGCTAGTCGTCCAGACTAGCCACCACATCGCCACCATCCTCCGCAACCCGGACAGCATTGACGAACAGTACGAAAAACAGATCCAATCCACCCGGTTCGAATGACGTGGGAAGAAACAGGAAACAGCCAAAAGGCTCACTCACATTCCTTCCACCATCAACGAGTAGCCCAGAAAAAGCCACATCGCTGCTAGACTCGAAACCATGCTGCACCACTGTTGCAGCCACCATCAGAGCACCACCACCGAGAAATCCCCCCGACCATAAGGCAAAGGCGCCTCTGGGCACCAGAAGATGACCATATGCAACAAACACAGAGACTCGATGAAGCCAAAGCCCACTGCCTTCCCAGGAAGAGCGATCAGAGAGAAGAGAAAATCCCACCTTTCTGATCGTAGGTTTACCGCCGGAACTAGCGTTAGATAGCCGCCAGCGGACATTCTCTCGTGAGAGAGTCAGAGAGAGAGACATAATCCTAAGACCCAAAAAAAGGAAAAGTGAACCTAATCAAACCAGTCTAAGTAATATAATTCAAGTAGGAAAGAAATATTTCAACTGGACAAGAAAGTACAAACAATAGCAAAAAATTCACAAAGAGGGGATTTCTCTTCACCCAGAGTTCACTTGAGGGGATTACTCTTCACCCATGTTCATATTGAGGAGATTTCTCCTCACATAAATTCACCTTGAGGGAATTTCACGTTACTCAAATCAACTTTGAGAGGTTTCACCTCACCTAGATTCATCTTGAGGGGATTTCGCCTCACCCAAATCTACCTTGAGAGGTTGCAACTCACCTAGATTCACCTTGAGGGGATTTTGCCTCACCCAAATCAACCTTGAGAGGTTTCACCTCACCTAGATTCACCTTGAGGGGATTTTGCCTCACCCAAATCAACCTTGAGAGGTTTCACCTCACCTAGATTCACCTTAAGAGGATTTCGCCACACTTAAATTTGCCTTGAGAGATTTCACCACATAAACTCCATATTCCATTATGTATGTTCTCTATGAATAATCGAGTAACTTTTTGATTTTTTTTTATTCGTTTCTCACATTTTAAAGATATTTTTTCATTTTATCGGAATATATCTCAAATATCTAATATATCGGAGAAATTTTATAGAAACGATGGAAGGTAAAATATTTTTCCCCTATGATATATTAGTAGGTTGTGAGAAAGTTCAATTTGTCACATAATCATTAAGCGACAACGGGTCTAATTTGTCGTCTAATTGGGCTTTTGTGAGAAAATTAAAGTTGTCACATAAACACTAACCGACGACTCGTACAAGTCGTCGTTTAATTGGTTTTCAACAAGGGAGTTCAAGTTGTCACACAAACATTAAGTGACAACCTGTAGAAGTCATCACATAATTAGTCTTCTGCAATAAAATTAAATTTGTCACATAAACATTAATTGACAACTGATAGAAGTCGTCACCTACTTGGTTTTTAGCGAGGAATTTCAAGTTGTCCCATAAACATTAAGCGACAACCCGTTGAGATCGTCACCTATTTGGCCATTTGTGAGAAAATTAAAATTGTCACATAAACATTAACCGACAACTCGTAGAAGTCGTCGCTTAATTGGGTTTCAGTGTGGAAGTTCAAGTTATCACATAATCATCAAGCGACGACCTGTAAAAGTCATCACCTAATCAGGCTTTTGCGAGAAAATTAAAGTTGTCACATAAACATTAACCAACCGCTAGTAGAAGCCGTCGCCTAATTGGTTTTTAGTGAGGAAGTTCAAGTTGTCACATAAACAGTTAGCAACAACCCGTTAAAATTGTCACCCAATTGATTTTCAGGGAGGAAATTAAGGTTACCACTTAAACAATAACTGACAACTCCTGTGAGTTCTCGCTAAATCAGTCTTCGGCGATAGAAATCTAGTTGTCACATAAACATTAACTAACCGCTAGTAGGAGTCGTCGCCTAATTAGTTTTCAGTGAGGAAGTTCAAGTTGTCACATAAACATTAAGCGACAACCTGTTAAAGTTGTCACCCAATTGATTTTCAGCGAGGAAATTAAGGTTAATTACCACATAAACAATAACCGACAACTCCTGTTTTGTCGCTAAATCAGTCTTCGGCGACAGAAATCTAGTTGTCATAGAAAGATTAAACGATATTTTCAGAAATTGTCGCATAATTAATCTTTTGTGTGAAAGTTAAAGTTGTCACACAAACATTAACCGATAATTGGTACAAATTGTCACCTAATTGACATTTTACAAGGAATTGAGTGTCGCATAATGTCAAATAGGCAACAACTGTCAATTTGTAGCAAATACCAAGTTTTTGCAACGATTTTTAGGTTGTCACAATGAAATTCCTCGCTTTTGCTAATTTCTCTTGTAGTGCCTCTTGATATATCTAAGGTTAAAGCTTTGAAGCTGAGGTGATGTCTTTAAGGATGGCTTTGAGTCGCTAAGGTGGATGATTGGTTCCATGGAAGCTATCTACCAATAGTTTTGAATCTCCTTTAACTTCCAGATGAGAATAGCCATGAATTATTGCAGCATGAAGACCAGCCCCAGGGGCAAGAGCTTATGACATTAAAACATCATTGAATTCTTGTTCGTTAGAGGCAGCTTAAATAGGATTTCCTTGATAATCTCCAAGAACAAAAGAAACAAACAACATTGATGGGGCTTTTTGTGTGGATGATGGTTGTGGAGGTATTGGTGTAGTAGTCAGAGATCATGAGGGTAGGGGGATTGTAGCCATGGCTAGACCCTTTTTACATGCACACTCAGCCCTTAGTATGGAGGCAGAGGCGTATAGAGTTGGTCTTCTTCTTCTTCTTAGTACTCACCAAGGTTGGGTAGACATAGATATTGAGAGCGATTCGGCTCTTTTGATTGCTGCACTTAGAAGTGAGGAGGAGAATCTTTTGGTGGTAAGTAGAATTTTAGATGATTGTAGAGTACTTTTTTTCTTTTCAATCAGTTAGAATTCAACATACCTACAGGGAAGCAAATGGTGTTGCAAATAAGCTTGCACACCTTGCTAGTGTTTTTGTTATTGATGATGTTTGGTTAGATGAGACTCCTGCTATTATTCAGGATGTTCTCTACGATGATTATTGTCACTGTTTTCTTGTAGCTCGGGGTTCAGGTTTTATGTCCCCCCCTCCCAATGCAAAATTATACTATCAATAAAATAAATGGAATCGGGTGTGGGATTGAGCCTCCCAGGTAGGCTAAGTTCCAAACCACTTAAAAAAAAAAAAAAAAAATCTAATTTGTAATTCCTTTCCTTATAAGGAAAAAAAAAGTTAAGAAAAAATTAAAGAAAAAAAAGAAATTGTAAGAATAAAATAAAGAAAATATGAGTGGAGGTGATTTGTTTTTCAAGTGGTGCCAGGAAATGGACAGTTGGACGCAAAAGCTTTTGCCCATCATGTTGGAGTTGCCACGCTCCCGCGAAGGACGTGGGAAACACGCTTGGTAAGGGTAACTTAATATTCATGGAGAGAACTGGGGGAATCAAATGTTTGTGAGCTTTGGGTGTAACTGGCCGGGATTCTCTGTTGAGAAGGGTTGTGAGAAAGTACGAGATTACTTTAACAAAGAACATGTTTGTGTATTAATATTGCTGTTGAAGTAGTCCAACATCTTCCTCTAGAATGCGCCCCTTGCGCTTGAAGACAGAAGATCAGTACTTCTCTTCCGTCGTGCTGGCGTGTCCTCATGATGCAGTCGTCGGACGGGATTACCTCACTTACGATGGCGAGAGATATGGCTTTAGGGAGTAGTTTGGTGGAGGAGATCGTGGTGGTTGGAGGTTTCATGTATATTCTAGGTGGCCAGGTTGCTGGTTCGTCTTGCTGCTCCAAGTTTTTGTGGCATGCGGGCACATACATATATAGGGGCTAGTGAAATACATCATAAACTAATCAAGTGAATCAATTCTGAATGTGGTTCTATTTATCATCAATTTTGCTTCGCCTCAACTATTTTGAGTTTTGTACATTGTACCTAATAATGAATAATTAGCAAACTACAAAGACCCCCCTAGTAGAAGTCCAAAACACAAATAACTCCTCCACTTTTGATTTTATACATCTAAGGACAAAAGTTTACACTTAAGGACATTTTGTCTTTAGTAAGTCTTTTACTTTCCTTAATAGTTATCTCTTCCTTTGGTAAAAATAAAATTGACGGAGCGTAGTGGGCCCATGCTTTTGAATTTGTTTGTTTAACCATATTGCAGGTATAAATCCATCCTCTATACTCGAAGGTAAACGGTTATTTTTACTATTCATAATTTCGATTGTTGATAGACTTGAGTTGATTGCTATCTGCAAAATTACTACTAAGGAACTGCAAAAGGAGAGAGAGAAATTGAGAAAATTAAAAACCTATAGAGATAATCTTAGTAGAGATTCTCCCAATTACTGGGATATTATCTATAGACTACAGACTAGAATCTATAGAATAGAAGAGGAGATAGATAATCTCTTAGATGTTCTGGAAGAGAAACAAAAACCTCTTGATTATTTGAGCATTGGTTAGATCCGCACATCACTGGTATCAGAGCTTGTAAAATAGCTCAAGGAGAACCCCTCCTTAATGGGGACAATGTCAGAATTGTTATTAGAGAAAATAAATTCTCTATTGAAATCTTCTGATGAGAAATATCAGAAGTTGTTACTAGAAATATCTAGATGTCAAACTCATCTAGAAAAATTACCTGCTATAATCCACCAATTGGAAAGATTGGAAAACAAACTAGATTATATCAAAGAACTTCCAAAAACGGAAGAAGAAAAGCTGACAGTCGTCAGTAGAAAAATCAATGAACAGCAAAAAACGCTGGAATCTATGAAAAATATACTGAAGGACAAGAAAGGGCCTACAGTAAAAAAGAAAACTAATGGATTCAAACCATTAGAAAAACCAGACACAAATCGTGTTCCAAACATGATTTTTCTGGAACCATCTACTAGTCAGACTAGTATCCGGTATGAAAACCTGGAAAAAAGAGAAATGAAAATGTTAAGCATCTTTGGAAAAAAGAAAGGAGTACAGCTCCTTAATGCTGAAAAGTTCGAATTCAACGAAATTGAACAAGAGGTAAAAAACTCCTCAATCCCAAAATTAGATTTTAAACAAATCTACAAAAGGGGAAAGTTTGATCTAATGGATAGCCATTATTTTAAACTACTGGAAATCACAACCCCCGCTACAGCAGGTGGAGAGACTGATCTTCTATTAATCACTCCTTCAGAAGTTGCCAGAGCACAAGCAAAAAAATATCAATTTATGCATATTGGAGCAGTCCAAGTAGGCATAAATCTGCTTGCTCGTGAAGGCATAAACTGTTCAGTCCTATGTGTTCTACAGGACAACAGGTTAACAGACTTCCAAGCTAGTCAGTTGGGAACACTTGAAGCATCTCTGTGCGATCAAGTAGCGTATTTCAACTGCTTCCCTAACTTCACCACCAGCTTGAAAGATGCAGCTCACTGTCTATGATTGAGAGTCAAGACAAACGGCATATCCATGAAAGAAGATATGCAAGAACTTGCAATAGTATATAGAATATACTATAAATTGATGAGTACTACAGTAGCCCCCAAGACAAGGATAACAAATATCCCAGGTCTTACTACTGGATTCCTCACCAACCAGAAGAACCATTCGCAGCAGATTCATAAAGTTACTTGGAATGAAGTGACTTTTCCTCTTGAATGGAAATTATCAGGTCCAAAAAGGCAACCGGAAAGAGCAAAAGCAAAAATCTACGAGAGTAGAAAAACTGGAGAAATCAGCCTTAATTTTGACAATCACAGAAAAAGTGACGTCTGTCCTGAGAATCTCAGGATAAACAAGAATAATCTTCTGAGAAGAACCTACAGCACTAGGGAAGCTAGTGTCAGTGGTATAAAACCCACAATTGAAGAACCAATTTCTGAAGAAGAATTGGAGGCTGATCTAAACAGACCAGTCAATATATTCAGAGCTGAGAGGCTCTATGAACTCTATAAAGAAGCTGAGAATTGTGAAAATCCTGAACGATTAGAAAAACTAATCGAGAAAATGAAAGAATTCAAAATCAGAAAGACGAGAAAAGTCTTTCCTTATCAAGATATTGAAATGGAAGAAGGAGAAAGCTCCAGAACTTTCATTAGCAGAGAAAAAGGGAAAGTAAAACTCCCATTACAGAAAGCCCCCACGGGTAAAAAAGGAGAAAGAAATTCCCAAAGATTTGTCCCAGAGAACAATCTGCCTAGAGTTCCTATCACGAACTACAGCATCTGGTTAAATTTAGATAAGAGTCTAGATAAAAGAAAGACCATTGACCAATGGGTAGATAGCCTGATGATGGCTTCTGCACTTACCCTTGGCAAATTTGAAGCACCAGATTTGCAGGTGTACTATGAAACTACTCTTACTGGAGTAGCAAAAAAGTACTACCTATCTTTCAAAGAAACTGCCAGAGGAAGAGACTGGCTTGAAGAGATAAAAAATTCAAAATCTCCGTATGATTTTGCAGTACCCTTGTACGATCAAATCTGTGGAGATCTTTCAAATCTGAGTGAAAAAGCCAAAGAAACGGCAAAATCGAATATTTATGCTCTCAAGATCTGTGACATGAGATATTTCGAAGAATACCTGAATGAGTTTCAGGAATATTACTGTACAATTGGTGAACTAGAGAATACTGATCTAGTTAATCTGTTGCACAGGAAACTCTCTGAACCATGGAGAACAGCTGTGAGAGAAAGCATAGCTGAAAAACCAATTGAAAGATTTTCAGTTGGAGGAATTGCCGACAGAATCCGGGAATTTACTGAAGGAGCAATGCAAAGCCAATCTTAGAGCTAAGATGGCCAAGAAACAACTCAAAGGAGTTGAAAATTTCTGTTATGGAATACTGGATATGGCCACAAACTGGGGATGTCATGAATCCAAATTCCACAGAAAGAAGGAAAAAGAAAAATATTACTCTAAAAAATTCAAAAAGAGTAATCAGAAAAGAGATTGGAAATTCAATAAGAGTTCCAATTACAAGAAACAAAAGGATGAAGATCCTAAAAAGAAATTCTTCAAGAAAAAGAAGAATACTCATCAGCATAAACAACCAAGCAAGAAAGCTTGCAGATGTTGGTTATGTAAAGCTGAAGGGCACTATGCCAATGAATGCCCTGAAAAGGGTAAAAGATCTACTAAAGCTCTCTTCGAAGAATATGAGCAAATAGTAGAGGTAGCAAACATGAAAGGCTACAAAATAGCCTATTCTGATGATGAAGATGATGACAGGTCAGTCTACTCTGCCTGGTCTGAAGAAGAAATTTCATCAGATGAGTCTGAGATCGATTCTGAAGTAGAGTACTTCGAATCCAGACAAATGAATGTTTTGAGAATCAAAAATTGGGAAGAAAGCAAGACAGAATCCTTCATGTCTTCTTATCAGGTGAACCCTGGTACATTCGTTTGTGACTACTGCTTATGTCATGAAAAGAATGGCCTCCCTATGTTTTGTGAAGAGTCCAAGAAGACTTATCATAAAGAATGCTTCATAGCTGAAGCAAGAAGAAAAACCAAAAATGGTCTTGTCAGCCAGTTGGTTGAGCAAGAATATGAAGAATATTTCGCTGAGCAAAAGGTGAAAGAAGTTGAAACTCTGTTCCAGGAAACCATGGAACCATCTTCCTCGAAAAAGGAAGAAATCATCGATGAAGAAAAAATCGATGAAGATATTGAACTGGTTGAAATACTAGAAAATGTAGAACTGGTGAAACCACCAGAAACTGTTCATCTCTTAGAACGACAAGAGGCTACTGAAACATGGGATCTACTTGGCCAACCATCAGGCAAGTTTGATTATAAAGTCAGATATGACCCTCCGTCATGGTTCGGTGACCCAGACATCAAAGAGATAATTCCTACAAACTGGGATGATACAAAACCTTCTAGTTTTGATAAATCACCTCATCCAGAAAAAGTTCCAAAAGAAGAATGCAAACCATTCATTCCAAAGGAACAAGCTCAGGAAAATGAGCTTCATCAATCGAAAGTCGTCTCTACAAGTAGATACAGCAACTACATAGAGATTGGACTCAAATTCCCTGATTACAGAAAATATCATCTACATGCCTTTGTAGATAATGGATCAGATTTTACAGTTGCAAAAAGATTTGCAATTCCAGATGAACTCTGGAGAGAAGATAAGAAAAAGTCTGCTACTGGTGTTACATTTGATGGAAGCCATCTCACCATGAAAAAGTAGCAAAAAATGTTCATATCACCATTGGTGGAGGAACATTTATCATCCAGAATGTTTGGCAATCTGAAGGCCAAGGATCTGATTTCTTGTTGGGAAATGATTTTATTCTCCAACAACGATTCATTCAGGATGAAGAAGCGATAGGCTTCAGGAAAGGAGAAAGGGTGTTCTGGGCAGACCGCCTCACACAAGCCAGAACTGTGGTCGGTCCCGGTTTTGCTACTCAGTATCAGAGGTCGCAACAGAATAGTAGTGATCTTACCCCCTACAAACCAAAATTCGAACCCATACTCCAAATCAAGCAACAAGAAGAATTACTTGTTGAAGAATCTTCTGAAGAAGAAGAAGAAGAAGAAACTAGTGAAGATGAAGAAGCTAGTTTCATCCATGAGCATAACCTCAAGCACTTTCAGAACAAGCTTGAGTCTCAGCAAATTCCCACTCTTGAAAAAATCAAGAAAACACTAGAGCAAAAGGTGGATACAAATCCTCAGAAGTTTTGGGAAAAAGACCCAGTGGTCTGTGAATTGAAATTGCATGACATGAATGCTATCTGCCATGTCAAAGCCATTCCTCATTACAAAGAGGAAGATCAAAAAGAACTCAGAAAAGATATTGAAGATCTCCTGAACAAGAGATTAATTCAACCTTCCACTAGCCCTCATCATGCTCCAGCATTTTACGTGAGAAATCATGCAGAAAACCTACGAGGAAAAGCTAGAATGGTTATTGACTACAGAGATGTCAATAAAAAGACTGTCAAAGACGGTTATCAAATTGCTCAAGTAAGAGTATTGATTAACCAGCTCAGAGGAGCCAAAGTCTTTTCGAAGTTCGATGCAAAGTCGGGTTTCTGGCAAGTCAAGATGCATCCTGAGAGCATACCTCTCACTGCATTTGGAACACCACAAGGCCATTACGAATGGCTAGTAATGCCTTTTGGTCTAAAGCAAGCTCCCTCAATCTTCCAAAGAAAGATGGACAACATCTTCAAGCATGTGGCAGAGTTCTGAGTCGTCTACATAGATGACATCCTAGTCTTCTCCAAAAACAAAGAAGAACACATGAAACACCTCCATGAGGTAGTAAAGCTGATAGTTCAGCATGGAATCATCCTAGGTGAAAAGAAAATCTTCTTTATCCTTGATGAAGTTGATTTCCTAGGAATAAACATCAAAAATGGAGTAATAAAACTCTAACCTCATATTCTTGAAAAGATCTGGAAGTTCCCAGACAAAATTCCTGATGCTAAGAGTCTAGAGAGATTCCTTGGTGTCATAAATTATGGGAGAGATTTCATCCCTAAAATCTCAGGGTTAACAGCAATGTTATCTTCTAAGATAAGTTCCAAAAGAAAATGGAACTTCACAGAAGATGATGAAAAAATCGTGAAGCAGATAAAAAATCTCTGCAAAAACCTCCCTCCTCTGTAACAACCAGAAGAGAATGATGAAATTATCCTCCAGACAGATGCGAGCGATAATTATTGGTCCGGTGTGGTTCTGGCAAAGGCGGCTGGAACTAACATTGAAAAGATCTGTAAATTTTGTAGTGGCAAGTTCAGCCCTGCAGAACTAAATTATCCCACAGGGGAAAAAGAAATTTTGGCTGTCAAGAAAACGATTTTAAATTCTCCAGCTTTTCTTGGAAAACCCTTTACTGTCCGCACCGATTGTGCCAGAGTAAAGAATTTTAAAAATTTCAAACTTGATAAAGCTGCTGATAGAGGAAGATTAGCAAACTGACAATTATTTCTTAACCAATATGATTATAATGTTGAATTAATTGCAGGAAACAAGAATTATCTTCCAGACGCATTGACCAGGGAAATGGCAATGTTCAGCCAGAGAGAAGACGACGAAGGTCGTAATCCCAGAAGCAGAAGGACTGGGAAAGAACATGAGCTTCAAGAAGATCCTATGGAAACCAAAGAAAAGGTTCTTAAAAGGTTTCTGCTAAGTCCTAAAGGACTAGCCTCAACTGATCAATCCCAGGGTAAAGGATTGGCTAGCCCGTCTCAAACGGCAGACGGTAAAGGCTCATCAAGACCGTTGACGGCTGCTGCTTTGCCAAAAAGCAGACCAACTCCAACTGGAGTCATAAATGTTTTTAATTATGAATTAAGAACTTTTGACACTCCTGTGTTCAGAACTGGCAGGAGACTAGCTTATCACCAGAAGGCAATCCTGGATAATCTCTTATTTGCTTTTCAAGAAAGAAGCAGTGGTCTAATGTTCCCGGCACTCTTTGCACTAGCTGAAGAACTATATGAGAATGCCAGACCACAATTTGAAGAAAGTCATATACAGCAGAGTGCTGTAAGAAAAGAAAAAATTCTCTTCCTTGAAAGTCCAGAAAGTGCTAGAGTTCCTGTCATGGCACTTAATGAATCAGACTGGCATGAATTCCATAGTCTGATAGGAAGACATAATCCAGAAGACCTAGTTCCTCCAACTCTCTTTATTGTTTCAGGTCCTTATGTTAGAAGATACCTGGTTAATGTTCAGAGTGAACATCCTCAAGAACACAAGCTCTGGCTTGTTGAAAATGGTTTTGTCCATAATTTGTGGACTAAAACAAATGATGATCTAAAAGGTTTGCCGCCTATCATTGTCAATACAGTCAAAAATGTAAGAAAAAATGACTGTATGCTTCGACTGAAGTTCAGATCCACTCCTCCAGAATGGATCCAGAAGGCAAACGATGAAGTTGAATATATTCCTCCTTATCATTATGTAAGAATTATTCAAAGGAAATATCTTCAACCAGCCTGTGTAGGGTACAATGGCCAACCAAACTCAAGCATCCCGTGGATGAAGGCCATGACTCTAGAATATATCAAAAAGATCATCTTTGAGGATACCTACAATACCTTCCTGGCAGCAGGAGAGAAAATTATCATCACTGCTTACGATCATCCTGACGTAGTCAGCAGTGACTTATTCATATCTCTTACCAGAAAGGAGATAGATTCGACACTGGCATGCTTACGATGGGTGGAAAAACTTGAAACTGACAACCACTACAAGATGTATGTTGATACAGATGTCGAAGACAATGCAACAACAGTAAGGATGGCCCAGGCAGATAACGACTCGTTTGTCCTTGGTCACAATTCAGAAACCGACGAGAACATGTGAAGCAACAGGTGTAGAAAACACCGAAAGTCCTTTTGGATTTTTCCCAAAAGTGACTTTTGCTTTTCAAAAAGCAGGTGAAAAACATTTCACCTAAAGGAATCTGCTTTTTCCCCGGCCGACCTCCATCAGCAGGAGCACTAAGGAAAGCAGGAAATCACGGAGTCGTTCTGTACATTTTGTTGTTTTGAATTGTAATTTGAGTTCCGCTCCCTATATAAGGAGTTTTATCTTCCCTTAGAAGGCATTCGAAGTAGAAAACATCAGTCTAATATTCGAAAATTGAGCAGAATCAGATTCTCTCAAAAATAAGGAAGCCATAGTAGCAGCAGTAGCAGGTTTTATATAAATCTCTTTATGCAAGTGTGCATCTGATTCCAAGTAAGTATTTGTAATCAAGTTATGAGTAGCTAAGCAGCTTCTAGCTGTTTGCCCAAGAGTGAGGCTCTGGGTTCTGTATCTGTATTTATGTTTGCTGTTTCTGCATTTATGTTTTGGTAACAGTAGCAGTTAGTAAGCAGTAGCAAGCTTTCTATTTTATTTTAAAAGCTGACTCTTATCATACTAAGGCAGCAGTGATTCCGCCTGATAGTAGCCGCTTAGACAGGAAGTCGTTAGGCGAAGTTGTGGCATGTTGAAGGCTAGTCCTTAGGCTGATACTGTGTTTAGTCTGGAAAAGTAAAATATAAGCTGATACTGTGTAAAGAACAAAAAGAGGTAAAAGGAGAATAGTGTGTGTCCTTAATTGTATAAGGGAAAAGGTTGTGGACTTTGTTGTCAAAAAATCTATTGTCTGGTAGTGCTTTATAATTAACCCATGAAAAATCTGCATTTTTTTTTAATTTTTTAATTTTTTTTATCGGAATTGCACTCGGATACCTAGGCACCCTGTATGAAACTTCTGCGTTGCTATTGGCCCGTCCCTTTTCAAAACAGAGCGGGAATAGAAAATCGATTCAATTTTGGTGTAATTAAGAGACTTTAAGTCACTAACTACAATTTATAAACGTCGCGGGAATTTTCATGGCGCTATGCTAATCTACAATTTACGAACCATTTCAATCGTGACCTCTGGTTTCCTCTCATGCTCATATCTCTGAGACCCAAATCCCTCACCGGCCTTCCACACCTTTCTGCTGCTTCACCTCTCAAATGGGTCTCCACAGCCACCACCCAAAACCCAGACGACCATCTGCGTCTCTTCTTCAAATCCAGACCGAACCAAACGCACATCGACTACGAGCGCCAATTGGTCTCTCTTTTAAAATCTTGTGCAACCCTTTCGGCCCTCTTCCAAGGCCAGCAACTCCATTCCCTTGTTCTCAAGTCCGGTCTCGACTCCAACACTTTCATCAACAACAGTTTGATCAGCATGTATGCCAAATGCTGCTCCATTTCCGGAGCTCTTGTTCTGAGCCGGACCCGGTTTCCTGTAATATCATGGTTGCTGGGTATGTGAAATCTGGTGACTTGGACAATGCACGCCAGATGTTTGATAAAATGCCTATGAGAGGTTGTGTCTCGTATACTACTATGATGATGGGTCTTTCTAGAAATGGGTTTTGGAGGGAAACTGTTGAGGCTTTTAGGGATATGAGGAATGCCGGTGTGATGCCGAATCAGCTGATATCAAACTCAATTCAATAACATTCATCGGAGTCCTAAGTGCTTGTTGCCATTCTGGTTTGGTGGAGGCCGGAGAGAGGTATTTTAAGAGCATGAAGAATGTATACCACATTCAACCAAACATTAAGCATTATGGTTGTATGGTGGATCTCCTGGGTAGAGCTGGCCGAGTAGAAGATGCTGAGAAAATGATAAGAAGCATGTCCATGAAGGCTGATGTTGTGATATGGGGCACATTATTGGCCGCATGTACAACACATGGGAAATCTAGAAATAGGAGAAATGGCTGAAAAGAATTTGAAACTGTTGGTTCCATCTCATGGGGCAAGTACGGTTGTCATGTCCAACCTACTTGCAGATGCAGGGAAGTGGGAGGAAGCCTCTTTGGAAAGGCGAGTAATGCAGAGCCTAAGACTAACGAGATCACCAGGGCACAGTGATGTTGTTTGGTAAGGGTAACTTAAATATCGAGTTTGGTTTCTAAGAATCCTGCTAGGAGATATGCTTAAGCTGGCAAGAAAAACCAACTTCGGTGGATGGAAGGAACCGAATTTTTCATCCTGTCAGATTACCTCCGAACTCCGAAGTCTAAGACAAGATATATTCCAAGGTAGGTGATCGATTTAGCAACTCTTCTGCACATCAGGGAAGGTTGCTTAACTTTGGTCCAGAGATCATCTGTGGGAATGGGTCCCACAGATGCAGATATGCACACTCAATGTGGTATCCAGGTTCTCCGCAAAAGTTATGTACTAATCACTTTAGGGTAGTGTAGAAGCAAGCACATATGGTGGTGAACTCATGATTTCAACTGAATTCTTCATGTAATGCATGACTAATTTTTTCTTCAATAGTGAATTATGCACACAGTAATCTCCAAACTTTTTGTATCTCATTTTCCTATATTTTTTTGCTTTATTTTACAGGAAGCTGACCAGGGACAAGAGAGATGGAAAGAGTTAAATAAACTGATGTTGTCAGGCATATGAATATCCCTAAGTGGGTACGGGAGAGTACTGCAAAGTTATTTTGGCTGATAGCTATTTCAAGAACTAATCCATGAGTTTGTAGGGTAAGTTTGATAATCACACTGCTCATGGTTTTCCTATTCCATAAACTTAGTCTACTGTATGGTATATGCTTGTCCACATATTTCTTTTAGATTAGCAAGTAAACATATTTTGCCTGATTTTTAAAGTTCTTGGGTTTCGATAGCTAATTTCAGATGATATAAACATGATTAAATAGTATGTAATTGTTTGTATGTTCCCTTATTGCTTGCTGTGATACAGTAGTCTAAGTATTTTGGTTTTAGTGCTAATTCTTTCTAGGGTTTTGTTACTGCTATTCAATGTTCTGTAGCTGATTTATATTGATGGAGTTGAATTTACATTGAGACAACCGTTCTGATAGAATGTACAGGCTGGTTCTAGGTAAACTGTACAACATAAAAAGGTAGAATCAAAATAAGTCACCATATTTTGTTCACTCACATGGGTATATTCCAAATCATGGTTATGTGATGAAACCCAAGAACAAATTTCATAATAAGTGGCAATAAAGAGTTGTTGGTCTAGCGGTGAGGACCTTGGTTTGCTCCCAAGTGGTCTGGGGTTTGACCCTCTCCCAAGGTACCCACCTAGCAATTGCTAGAGTTTCCAGTTCCCCAAATGTTGTGGGGTCAGGCGGGGGACCTAGGGATTAGTCGGGTCAAAGACTCGGATACCCTAGTCTCAAAAAAAAAAAATAAAAAAAAAAAGTGGCAATATCTTCTTTTCAGTTCTCTAGGCTTGTTTCCGACTTATAGGTTTAGGATGAAAATCTGTTTTACAAGTGGAAACACATGCACTGAATACTATTTAATGTTCCTGTGAATGTTCGGCAATTGAATGCAGAAACAATTCAATGTCGGAAACATTAACAAGTAAACTGGTCTTTAATTCAATGTTTGCACTGATCAGTGCATGAAAGGTAGCTTGGAGAAATTCTGGGTATTATAATTTCCTGTGAGTTGCCTTACTGAAATTGTATTTATGCCAGTAGCCATCTCATTCATTTGTAGTGGCTTTTGACACACTTGTGATCTTTGGAACAATGACAAAAGTTTACCGGCGAAAGAAAAAGGTCCGTGCCAGGAACACAGTGCTTGGCTGTAACTTACATGCTCCGAAATTTGAATGATTACAGTATTATAGTAGCATTTCATGGATTCTAGTTCAATTCATCTTCAATTATTTGCCTCATTTCATCTTTTGTTACTTAATATTAGTAGAGATACCAATTAGTTCAATTCATATCCAATAATTTGTCTTATTTCATCTTTTTCTTAATGCTTATACAGATACCTACTCCCTTGTGTGGTTGCTTCCCTAATTCCAATTGTTGGTGGGGGTGGGACTGGCATCGGTCTCATATATATCTTTAATGCTCACAGAAAAAATAGACAAGAAACCACAGCATATAGAATTGATAGATGAATGAAGGTAAGATTTGATATATTATTGTATTGCTTTGTATGTGAATACAGATTCTGGAGGGCTATGGCTTTTTTTCTTCTGCACTGGAGTGCTCCTACTTGAACTGCATCATCACATCCCCAATAGAGGAGTTGGAATTTTACTTCACATGTAATTCTCATAAGCATTAAGTCATTAACTGTATTCAAATTCTCTCTTACCTCATTCCATAGTAAATTGCATTGGTAGTTTGATGTGACGTCACTTGCAAGGTCTTGCATGCCAATTCAACAATTTTGGTATCATAATGCAAAGAGCTGATAGTATTGCAATTACTTAAACAATGATGCGGCTACTTTTTATTTAATTTTTTATTTATTGTAAACTGATGTTTCTGCACATTGTGAAAGTGCATGACATGAATGACTTTAAAATATAGTCAATGCGCCTATTGCAGCCTATTCTAATTTGTTCCAGTTTTTTGGCGCAGTTGATTCTGAGAAGAACAAGAGAGCCTGGGAGCAGTTATTAGAATTGAGATGGGTGCTTTTGCAACACCAGTTATATGGTCTTTTTCCTTTGACAACAGAGTTTGATCACTAAAGCAGATATTCGATTGGCCCTTGAAGTTGGAATTCTACCCCTTGAAGTAGAGCCTGATAGTATGAAGGCTGGTAGCTTGGTAACCTCTAATGACTTGTGTTGGGAGAAGATATGGGTAATTGTGGACGATATTAAATGCTATTGAACTGTGGTGCACCGTGCACCCAAGGTCTGCTTCCAACCGAGGGAATGCAGCAAAGTATTTCAAGGCATGTATTGATTTCTTTTGTATTGAAATTGGGTGGAAAGTATTTCAACAAAGTTTGAGTTGCTTTAAATTCTACCGTTAGATGTAGATCTAAGAGTGGTTGAGCATAATTTCTTTGCTCATTTACTGATTAGGGCAACACCACTGCTGAGTAGGGGAACACCACTGCTTTACTGCTTTAGGGTTTATGGTCTTCCTCAAGATCTATTGAGCAAATGCATGTTAGATCACAGGAGCGAGCAGAGAAGAGAAGGTGGCTAGCTGTATGGCGACTTTGGGGAGAATTTGGAGTGATTATATACAAAGGCCCTCAAGTTCTAGAGCTTCCTAGAGGAACAAGGTGGCTAGCCTTACTCCTTGCTAAAATCCCCTTTTACTCCTTGCTAAATTTCATCAAATACTCTACTTCAACGATAAAAATTTAAATATTAGTTAAATTTGTTATAACCTTTAGCTTCAGATTGTCTATCGGTTGTAACAACTATCAAGTTCCCTTACCTTTTGCAATGGCATTGCCTGATTCTTCAGAAGATATATCTGATCGCTTGTATTGTATGGTCAGGACCTTTAGCTTCTCAATTCGTGTGCTTGTATTAATTTGTATGAGAAGGGATTTCAAGATATGAAACTAGTGCTGAATCTTTTAAAAGTAAAGCCTCCGTTGGGGAGGCCAGTCCATGTTTTCTTTTCTACTATCTCTGTTACTTTGTTAGAGCTTTCCTCTAGATATTTGTTTAATAGTCCTCTTGAATTGTTGGTTTACTGTGGAATTAATGTCTTAGCAGCTCACATTAGTTGAATCATTGGTTCTACTCTTCTGAGCCAAGGTTGTAGTTGAACTTGGGAAGCAGGCCGCAACTTTATCCGGATTGTATCACGGATAAGATTTCTCTTTTATATGTTCAAGTAATAATTGCTAGGATGCTATTTACACTCTCAAAATGTTTATCCACACCAACCAACAAAATCTTATACTCAGTGACTTGACATAACATCCTTCACCAAAATAGTCTTAAATCATGGTAGTGCGGTGATGAATCATTTTAATCATTCAAATATATATTTCTCTTATGGAATCACAAATTGAAAGCTATGTGAAATTATTTCCCAGAGTCAAAATGAATGGACCACGACTGACAATGACGAAAACAAAGCAGCTGTGAATTCGGCTGATTGAGGAGACTCATCAAGACTTTATGGAATGGTTCTTGAACCATGTCGAGTGAGTGAATGGTACATCATTGAAGAACTGTTTTATTGTCAAATTGTCATTTGGAAGATGATGGTAGTTTGGAGTGTGGATTTACCAACTGCTCTTGCATGCTAAAGTACCACATCTATTCACCTCCATTTTTGTTATTGATAGAAATATAGCTTCAATAAAAATATGCATTAATTTATTATAATCAGTAACTCAAAATCTGCACTGCTCTATCAATTCAGTAATCCAATGATATTTAGAAGGTTCCTGCCTTCCTTTCCAAGCTACTAGGGGCGGCTCTTTAGACTACTTTTAATTCTTAATTAAGGACACCAGAAATTTTGGATATATCTATATTTTAAATATGAACCTGCTCAGGAAATCCCCTTCAAGCTACTATCAACATGTGCCATCCAATTTCTTGATGATACTCATGCTAGGTGCTTGACTAGTCTCCTAGATTGTTAAGTAGTGATAAATTTCTTGTCTATAAGAATGTGGGTCTGTGGGAATTTGACAATAAAAAGAATGTGGGTATGTGGGAAAAAAAGAATCCTCCCAAAAAAAAGAATGTGGGTCTGTGGGAATTTGACAATAAAACAGCTCTCATCCTTTGAGACACAATCCATTTGAGGCATAATCCTTTTTAAGAAGAATCCTCCCAAGGTGGATGGAACGAGGCAGAATGGGTCAGCAGGTTATTAGATCATTTGAGTCCAAAGCAAGCGGAAACACTTTCCCACGTTGCCCAAAGAGTGGCGTCATGAGTCCATTCATGCTTGACTTGCAGACAAGCACAACACTACAAGCACTGGTCGGGATATTCGCTCAAGCTAGCATATAAATACTTGGTGGAGTAAATATTCGTGGTAAGCAATCAATGTCCCCATCTACAGCCACTTCAACTCAAACCATTACGGACTTAGTAATCAGAGTGTCTTTTGCAGGTACTCACTCCATTTTCAAGCCCGACTTGCCAGACGCAAAATCAAACATCATAAGTTGCTGATCAATTTCTCAACCGCAAACATTTCATTCTTTCTCTAGTCAGAAGAATTGGGTAAGGAAATCTATTACATAATTTTTTTGCACCAACATTTGGCGTTGTCTGTGGGAATCTCATTTTCCTAAAAAACTAACATGGTGGGGGTGGAAGGTCTCAATCTAGATTCACCTGACAAGACTGGATCGGGTGGATGGCAAAACGATTAGAATGCAAACATTTTAAAAAAGATGAAGAAGATGGAGGAGGAACTCGGTCAGTTGCGAAAAAAACTGGAGCTCCGAAAAGCCCATAAACAGAAGCGGAAGGAAAGTGAAGATCCGCACCGACCAAGAGAGTCAAAGATGAGAGCTGGATGTCTCAAATAGAGAAAATACTGAGAATCTTGTCCTCAAGAATTGACCACGTTACTTGGTAAGCAATTTTAGTACACAATTTGGAGATTTATAGATTTATTCTATTTCTATTTTTTTTTTCAGTACCATTTTTTATTGCAAATACTCAAATAAACGGAAAAGATTAATGGAGGTGGATGTTGATGTGTCACGCGTTATTCAACAACAACAAGTCAAGTCAAGGACTCTTGTCATCAAAAAAGTCGCCGACTCTCGGCCTCTGTGCTATTGTTCACCATTGTGAATCTCAAATTGAGATTGAGATTCAGAGTGAGAGAGACTCTTGCTTCTAAAGACCACGGAAAGATGCCTGTACTCTCTGTCCTTACTCCCGTTGCCGGAGGAGTAGTGAGCAAGGTGGCTTTACTTGCTACTGATCAGTTGAGACTCGATATCATCTGGGGGTTTCGCAAAGAGATAAAAAAGCTCAAAGAAACCTCAACTCTGATTGGAAATATAATCCATGATGCCGCTGATGATGAAGCTGAAGATCTGAAACCGCTGGCAAGGGCCGAGTGGATGAAGAGGCTTATAAGCGTAGCTTATAATGCAGAAGATATTCTGGATGAAGTACAATATGAAGTTCATCGCATCGTTATAAAGGAGACAAGCCTCGATAAGAAGATACTCGGCTTCTTCTGCAACAATCCTCTTGTATTTCGTCTCAAGATGGCCCGCAAGATTTACGAAATCAACATATCCTTGGAGGATCTCAACAACCAAGCAGCTGGCGTGGGACTCGTCAGATCAAATGGAGGGGCAGCAGCCAATCAAGGTTTGCAGGACAGGGAAACAACCTCATTCTTTGAGAAAAATGAATTCACCTTCAAAGATGCAGTCACTGTTGGAAGGGATCAGGTTGTGACAGATATAATTGCAACCTTGACCAACTCCAACAATCAAGAAAATATTCTTTCGGTGATGGCCATTGTGGGATTGGGAGGCTTAGGTAAAACAACTTTGGCTCGCTTAATTACCAAGAAACTGAAAGAAGGTGAATTGGAAAAGCACTTTGATACAACGCTCTGGGTGTACGTATCTAATACTTTTGATGTCAATTCAATTTTACATCGAATGGTGCAATCATGTGGCGTGACAGGAATAGACTCTTCAAATCGGCAAGCATTGATGGAAAGCCTCCGGCAGAAGTTGGAACAGAAAAAGTATTTTCTTGTATTTGATGACGTCTGGAATGAGGATGCTAATAAGTGGAATGATTTAAAGAGTTGTTTGTTGCAACTAAACTCTGCCAAAGGAAGCTCTGTGATTGTCACCACACGTAGATCCAATGTTGCATCAATCATGGAAACACTTCCTAGGTGGAATTTAGAAACTTTATCGGATGATGAATGTTGGTCCATATTGAAGGATAGAGCACTTGCAGATCCTAATGCTTCCATAGCTTCAGAACTAGAGGAAATCGGAAGGGACATTGCCAAAAAGTGTGATGGTCTTCCATTGGCGGCAAAGGTACGGTATCTTCAATCACCTAGCTTATTGATTATTTAATGTGTAGAAGAACTATTTGATATGTATAGAGTAAGTTATGCTAAAATTTGTAACTCAAATAACTATAGGTTCTGGGAAGCTTGATGCGTTCTAAGAACAGTACGAAGGATTGGTTGTCAGTTCTAGAAAGTCAAATATGGCATTTATCATCCGACAATGAGGATAGTAGGATCATGTCGGTTTTGAAGTTGAGTTTTGACAATTTGAAATCACCACTGAAACAATGTTTTGCATATTGCTCCATGTTCGAAAGAGGTTACTCAATTGAAAGAGATAAGTTGATCCAACTATGGATGGCTCAAGGTTTTCTCCATCCTTCTCATGATCACCGAAGCAAGCAAGAGATTGAAAACGAGGATATAGGCAATAAGTATTTCGAGACTCTACTGGAGAACTCCTTGTTTCAAGATGTTATAGAGCATAAGAATAAGGATGGTTTTATTATCACCTATTGCAAAATGCATGATCTTGTGCATGATCTTGCAAACGAAGTATCCAAGTTTGAGAGCTTGACACCAGACTTCAATCATGAGAAGGATGATCATGATATACTTATTCGACATGTTGCACGGATTCCTACTCCGACACTAGAAGAAATGTCAAAAATAAGTATTTCAAGATTGCGAACACTCTTTTTGAATAACTATGTCTCTAATACCATTTTCCAAAAGCTTACGACTTTACATGTCTTGAGTTTATCTAGTTATGAGATTAAGAAGTTGCCAAATTTACTTGGCAAGCTGAAGCACTTGAGGTATCTAAATCTTTCTGATACAGGAATTGAAGCACTTCCAAAATCTATTGGCAAGCTCTATAACCTCCAAACATTGAGATTACCGGAGTATTGTCTCAGAGAGTGTCCAAAGGAGATTCAAAATTTGATCAACCTGAGGCATTTTTACTTTGGTGAGGCACTGGAATTTGAGGCTGGGATTTTGGGGCGGTTAACTAATCTCCGAACATTGGCTTCCTTTAATGTGAGTAAGAAGAAGAGAGGTCTTGCAATTAAGGAGTTGGGTGGGTTGAACCAATTGAGAGGCCACTTAATTATTAATGGGCTAGAACATGTAAGGGATGGAGAAGAAGCAAATAAGGCTCGCTTAGTGGAGAAGAGTCACTTAAACTCACTGACTTTTAACTGCTTCTCCTGGACCATGCCAACTGATAACAATCAGACGGATGTACTAGATGGCTTGGAACCTCATGGTAACTTGCAAAGCTTGAAGATTTCCGGTTTCATGGGTGCTAGATTTCCGTCATGGATAACGAGTCTCCAAAATTTGAAGCACATTACGATAGATAATTGCTACAATTGTGAAGTAGTCCCAACACTCGGCCATCTACCTCATCTAAGATCTCTTGAGATTGAATGGATGAAAAAGCTGAAACGTCTGGGAGCTGAGTTTTATGGTTATAGTGATACTAGCACAACTTTATTTCCAGCTCTGAAAACACTATACATCATTGGGTGCGATGAGCTCATTGAATGGATGGAAGCACCGAGGATATCAGCTGAAGGAGAGGTCGTGAAGGTATTTCCTTGCCTCGAAGAGTTGCTGATAGTTGGTTGTGACAGCCTAGAGTCGATTTGGATCACACAGGGCATTGCATCTCTCCGTCAAATGAACATCTTCAGTTGTAAGGGATTATCAAGCCTAGAGGTTGGGCTCGATTACTGCACCTCTCTTCACGAGTTGGAGATACGTAAGTGCCCTAATCTGGTTTCAATTCCAATCGCACAGGGCATGCCGTCTCTCCGGAAATTGAGGATTGCTGGTTGTCAAAGATTATTAAGCCTACCGAGTGGACTCCAATTCTGCACCTCTCTTGAGTATCTGGATATAACTGATTGTGACAGCCTAGAGTTGATTCGGACCACACAGGGCATCGCATCTCTCCGTGAATTGATGATCAATAATTGTATGGGATTATCAAGCCTAGAGGTTGGGCTCGAATACTGCACCTCACTTCAGGAGTTGAGTATACTGGGTTGCCCTAATCTGGTTTCAATTCCAATCGCACAGGGCATGCCGTCTCTCCGGAAATTGAACATCTCTGGGTGTAGGGGATTATCAAGCCTAGAGGTTGGGCTCGATTACTGCACCTCTCTGCAGGAGTTGGAGATACATGATTTCCCTAATCTGGTTTCAATTCCAATCGCACAGGGCATGCCGTCTCTCCGGAAATTGAACATCTCTGGGTGTAGGGGATTATCAAGCCTAGAGGTTGGGCTCGATTACTGCACCTCTCTGCAGGAGTTGGAGATACATGATTTCCCTAATCTGGTTTCAATTCCAATCGCACAGGGCATGCCGTCTCTCCGGAAATTCAGCATCCAATGGTGTGGAAGATTATCAAGCTTAGGAAGTGGGCTCAACTACTGCACCTCTCTTCAGGAATTGGAGATAAGGGATTGTGATAATCTAACATCAATTCCAATCACACAGGGCATCACATCTCTCCGGAAATTGAATCTCTACAGGTGTGATGGATTGTCAAGCATAGGAAGCGGGCTCAACTACTGCACCTCTCTTCAGGAGTTGGAGATAAGGGATTGTCATAATCTGGTTTCAATTCCAATCACACAGGGCATCACATCTCTCCGGAAATTGAGGACTGATAGTTGTCAGAGATTATTAAGCCTACCGAGTGGGCTCCAATTCTGCACCTCTCTTCAGCATCTGGGTATTGGTCCGTTGTGGGAGGAGCTGGACGCCTTCCCTGATTTTCAGCTTCCACCTAATTCACAACTTGAATACCTAGTGTTGCAGGGGTGGCCTAAGCTCAAGTCTCTGCCCCAACAAATTCAGCACTTGACTTGTTTAAACTTTTTCTTCATACATAAATTTATGGGACTGGAGGCTCTTCCTGAGTGGTTGGGAAATCTTACATCTCTCGAGTCTCTGACAATCTCATGCTGTGAGAATCTCAAGTATCTGCCTACACAAAATGCTATGAAAAACCTCACCAAATTGAAGTACCTCTACATTGGCGGATGTCCCCTGCTCAAAGAAGGATGCACCAAGGAGACTGGCCCAGAATGGCCCAAGATTTCTCACATTCCAAAAGTTCTCTGTAATTTTTTGACCAAATTCTTTTTATTTTCTTTTTCCTACAAATTTCTTTCTTATTATGTCTCATTTTTCATCTTTCTTAACTCAGTTAGCGACTGGATGCCTGCCTGACAAAACTACAATGTATGGTCGTCCTTTTAAGAAGAAATGTATTATCAATTGTTCTCATTCAAGTTACAAGGTTAATCAATTCCCAATTGCCAGAGATTTAGCCAGATTTCCAATGCATTAACTAATTGTTAGCATAAATTATATCTCAGCAGGCTCTATCATATTTAATGGGAAGATCAGAAGATGCTGAGTGAGTGAGGATCCAGTCGCAATAGTTCAATCACCTTCATGCCATGTATGGGTTATTTGCTATGTTCCATTGAAGATGAGGTGACCATGATACCGGATAAATATACTTTAATCATTTCAAACGAATCATATTATAACTGCTTTCACATGGATGATATAGATACTATTAGAAATCAGTTTAGTATGTCATCATCTTATAATTTAACATTTTTTCCATGTGTTGGTTTGGATGCCATGTTCCTTTCTTTAAGGAAGACTTGCAATGAAATGAAAACATATCACTAACCTTTGATTAACAGTTAATCCTCGATTACAATTTGCAATTATCATTCCTTGCTGATTTAATATTAAGTAACTGTCTTTCTACAAATTTACAAAGTCTGGATTTCTATTAACTGCAGCCAGAGTTATCTTAAACCAGTGATGCAATGACTTGATAAAGAACTTTTCCCAGCATTGTTTTCTTCATTCGTTTATGGATCTTAATGAACTTGGCATTTATCGATGCAAGCCTACTAGGATGATTTCTTAATTACTTTCCTTACATTATATTCACAAGTTCTATTGTCATTGTAACCTTTTATACTTTCTTTGTGTCAGTTATAGTATCAGCTATATGAATGAGAAGTATCCACCTAAAGTGGAAGCTATGCAATCAAAATATGCACTGAGGACAGCCGACGTGAGTGGCTGACATCTTATATTCCAAAGGTAGAGTGTAATTTGGTGATTGCTCTTGTTTCTTCTATCACTTTCATCCAGTTATTTAACTTATCGGGTATCCTCATGTTATATGTGTCCTCTTATTTCTTTTCCTTTATAAGTACTAGTTTTGGTGATGGGGAAGTTCATTCTCTAGTATAACCAAAAGACATTGATAAGGATGAACATTATTGTTCTTATTTTGGGTTGAGGGAGTGATGTTCAATGGCAAGTGTTGTTAGTAAAGTATCAGCCAGACAACTTCAGACCCTCATTGATTTGCGGTTGTTAGACAATTGCGATCTCTCCAACAATGATGTGAAAAATTACTTAATGCTGAATCTAGCAGGGACCTCACCAATTACTGCATCTGGAAATTCTTGGTTTTCACCGTCTATGTGCAGTTATGCTAAGGGGTCCCAATTGTGAGATTTTTTGTATTCCGATAATCTGGATAGATGCCAAAGTTAGCATTCATATCCTAAATGCTCACATCTTTGTTTAAAATTCACTGTAAACTTTGGAGATTTCACCTCCAAAACTGTGAAGTACCCACAGATTCTTTGCCTTATGACTATTCAGTGTAGAAAGTGTGTGATTGCTTTGTTGTGGAAAACTTGTTTGAAGCGTTATTAAAAAGAAGTGAACTTATATATCCTTCTCTCTTTCTTTTCCTCAGCACTGATGAATCATCCTTTGAAATCAGGTCTGCGTTGAAGCTATGAGAGACCTCCATAAACTAGCGCAGATTCATGGGGTTCAAGTTCTAAAGGAAACAAGTGCCTTGAGTGTTTGAAATTTCAGTTGTGCTCGATGATTTCCATTCACGTTCTAAGTTAAACCAGTTCCTAAAATCATTGTAAGCTTTTCAAACCCCTACCTCTTCTTCCTCCCGGTGTTCCTCTTTAATTTGATTCACCAGTTTTCAAATGCATTGTACTCTGCTCTATAGGCTACTTACTTACTACAGTTTTTCCTGGGGCTGGCTTTATAGTTGTTTTGGCATAATTTGTAATTTCTCACCAGGCCGCAATATCTTGCTCAAATGGAACGACTTAACTGGATCTGGTGAGAACTAAATTCAGGTACTTCAGTTCTCCATCTTATGTATGTATTCATTTCATTGAATGCTATGCTTTTTCATGTTCTGTTTTATTCCTTTATCTTCCTTCTTTTGATGGGTTTTTCTTTTTCTTATCTTTCTTTTAAGTCAAGTGTTTCATACTTTCAAGTATCAAGCACCTTGTATACTAAAACTTGGCAAAATAGAATGTAACACCAGTTATCTTTTATTAATTTCAACTATTCTCTGTATTGTCAATCTCTGCAATCATCTGCTTTCAAGCAGCACTTTGTGGTACAATACTGATTCACCTTGACATAATAATACCATTCCTTTATTTAAGGTGAAATCCTGGATAAGTTTTTCCTTTGCAAACTGTTTCTTTTGTGTTGACTATGCTTTCTTCTATGTTCATTTGGATTTGTTCTAGTAGGTTTGGAAAATTACATTGGTGTTTTTTTTTTTTTTATAATGTGCACTCTGACTCCTCTCCTCTCTTATTCAGATTGTCCCAAGGATCAAGGAATTGGAGCACCCAAATTCGTGATCTCAGGTTGCTGCTGTTTATTTGGCTCTTGCAAAGGCTGGTAACTTTGGCCTATATTGAAAACAAACTCCATCTGCATCTTGGATAAGCCATTTAGTCAATCATGCAAACAAGCCTTCTATTATCTGCGAGCTGTATGAAGAACCTCCTGTTACAGATTTCGCATTTTTGTGCTCTCGTGGTGTTTCTATGAAAGCTTAACTAACGGAGCAACAAATGAGTTCTGGAGGAACCGGACAATTGGGTACCGTGGGCTTGTTTATGAGTTACTCGTATATGTTGTGGAGCTTATTGTGAGCTTCTCGGCAGTTCTTTTACTTTCCAGTATCAAGGCATATTTTTGGAGATTTGAGCAATTATCTGTGGCTTGATTTTCATGGAGAACTGGGAGATCAAATGTTTGTGAGCTTTTGTTGTAATTGGGGTTCTCTGTTGAGAAGGGTTTGGAGAAAATATGAGATTATTTGAGAAAGAACATGTTAGTGTATTATTGCTGTGGAAGTAGCCCAAATTGGGGTGAGCCACATGAAAATTTTGCCCTTTGTTGATTGTGTTGTTCTTTATGATTCTAAATTTCTCTCTCAATAAAATGGGTGGAGATCTTGCGCTTGGAATACGAATTGGCGAAATTCCAAGCATGTAATAAAGGGATCGAAGTGTACAACTAATCAAAACTTCAAAAGACCTCTCCGTTACATCATCCTCCTCTAGAACGCGCCCCACGCACTTGAATACAGATGATCACTTCTCTTTCGTATGGCGGCGCGTCCTCATGATGCGGTCGTTGGACGGGATTACCTCACTTACGACGGCGAGAGATATGGCTTTAGGGAGTAGTTTGGTGGAGGAGATCTGTTTGGTCTATTCTCGGTGACCGGGCTGCTGGTTCGCCTTGCTGCTCCGAGTTTTTGGGTGAGTGTTGGTCCCGTGGCGCGCGCATACACAGAGACACACAATTGAAGCACAATTGAAGTTTGATACATTTTAAGTTTCAATTTCTTTTCTAAAATTTGTGGGTGCCCCACTCGAGATTAATTTCTGGCTCTGCCACTGATAACTGATCAAGTGAAATAATTCTGAATGTGGTTCTATTTATCATCAATTTTGCTTGCCTCAACCATTTTGAGTTTGTACATTGTATTTAATATGAGTAATTATAAATACACATCCTTTTTTCTTAATACACACCCGTCAACATATTTTTGTCATTTTTGCTCCAATTTTTTCTTTTTTACCCTTCCCTTTCCTCTGTCTTTATACCCAACTGCAATCCCTTACCTTTCTTCCGATTTATACAATAATTACAATAACAACCTATACTCTTCCTCTCTTTTTTCTCTTCCATCCCAGCCTATTTTCTATTTTTCTTTGATTAATGATTGATTATTGAATTTCTTCCAATTCAATACTATTATTTTGGTCCTGTGAATATAAGTTCTTCCAATGCTCAAGTTCCTAGTGCATGCCTTTTGTTTATTTGCCACTATTCCAAATGAAATGATGACCGAGCATTTTATGTTCTTGTATGTACTGTAATATAAAGAGTTTTGAAGGTTTGAGCTTGATCAATAAGACAACAACATCTACAACTCTTCAAGATAGATACTGCTGCGTAGAGGAAACTAAAAATCGTTTGGGTTTCTATTAGATGCTAATAGTTTGGTTTTTAAATCTCTTCTTTGCCAATGAATTTTGGCAGGATTGCTTGTTGGTGGACTCGTTGTGTTCTTCTGGTGAACCCAGATTTTTTTTTTTCTGTATTAGTTGAGAAAAGGGTAAATTTGAGATTTAAATTGTTCAAAAAACGGGGGTGTGTATTAAACAAATTGGGATGTGTATATAAAAATTCTCATTTAATAATCCTGCATGATTTTTTTTTTGTTTTATCTTTTTTTTTATCCGAATTGTTCTAGAGCTATGCACTAAGATGATATCTTGGTAATTTGGAATGGTGCGGCTATTGCCACCCTATTTATTTCTTTGTTCACCCTACTTGCTCATTACGCCCTACATTTTAATTTCAATTATTAAATTTTCTTATCTAACCCATTTCTCTTTCCAGAAATATCCTTACATGATATATTCAATTAAAAAAGAAATGTTTTTTAACAAAAATCTCTCATTTACTTTATATAAAAAAATTTAAATAAAATATATTAAAGTTTCCTAATAAAATCATAATTTGATTTACTTCCATTTTTTTAATTTTTACATTTAGTTTTAATGTTCGTATATTTTAATCTATATCAAAAAAATTAGTAAGTTAACAACTATGAGCAAATGAAAAAAGAGATTGCCTTTTTTTCTTCGTGTTTTAAATTTTTACTTTCGGTGTTCATAAAGGATATTCAAAGATTTTGATGAAGTTAACAATAATGGTTTTGTGAATTGAATAATGAATTAACGATAAAGATGCACCAAAAAGACAGAAAAATAGTAATAAATTCAAATTTGGGTGGAGAAGATGAAACTAATGTTATTCGATGAGAAATTAAGTAGTTTTGTATTTAATTAATTAATTATGTATTTAGTTAATTATGTATTTAGTTTTCCTTACAGATTAATTTGGATTTAGAAAATTAGTGTACTTATTTGAAATTTTACATTTGGGTAATATAGTCTTTCTTTCTTTTTTGGTCTAATAAATTCATTCATTAGATGAAACCCATATTACAAAGGTAATACAGAAAAGTAGGAGTCCTAGGCCCGAAGACCCAATAGACAACCCATAACCTAAACTAGAACTAACTGACAAGCCGAGGCCCAAAAGCCCAAAATACCAGAAAACCTAGATCTAAAACCAAAGTCTTCGCTGCAACACAGGCTGGCCGCCGTGAGTACCACCATGGCCAGATGAGCTCCGACAGAAGCTTGACTTCCAGAGGCCAAATAACTCTCCACCATCATTCTCCACACTGAAATTGCATGCACAGGAAGAAACAAGAAAAACAGAGAACTTAGTAAAGGTAGTCGTGGAGGTGGAGACCACCATGCATCACAACACCACTGGTCCGGCGATGTCCACACACTGCGGTGGCTTGCCGGTACTGCTGCAATCATCAGGTGTGAAGTTAAGTGAACAGATCCCTGTCGAGACTCCAAGGGTTGGAAGTGAAGATGGGGTTGTGGAAAAAGAGAAAAGTCGGATGAAGATGAGAGGGTGAGGTGTCTGAGATGGAGGAGGATGGGAGGTTTGAGAATAGATCTGGAAATCTGATGAGAAATTGGGCAAGCACAAGGAGAGATAAAATGGAAAAGAGACATGAAAAGATTAAAAACTGAGACCAAAGCTCAGAAAACCTCACCACAAAAGGGTGGAGACGCACCACTGAGGGCGGAGAGACTGGAGGGGCGTTGCCGACTCTCAAAACGGCAGAGAGAGTGAGCTGAGAGAGAGAGAGACCACCCCCAACTCTCAAGCTGTCAATCTAGATACAGAGGGATCAAGATCTGGGCAAGAGAGAAGGGGGAGGGGTGATGGTGTTTTTAGATCTGTTTTCTCTCTCTAGATTTTAGAGAGAGAGGCTCTAAAGCACTTTTAATTCACATATTTGTAGGATGAACAAAGAAAATGATAGGGTGGCAATAGCCGCACCCATGAGAATAGACATTTAACATACCTCTATTACCCCCCAATAGACATTTAACAGACCTCTATTGCCCCCCAATAGACATGTATTGCCCCTCAATAAAACTTTTTTCCCCTGTTTTCATTCCATCTTGACCTTTTGCCCCCATTTTACCCAAAAAAAATAAATAACTAAATAAAAGAAATTGATTTGGGCACCGAACCGAGAAAGCCGATTCCCAACTCCCAAATTGCAGTACCCAGTACTACTCTGCCTCTGGTACTCTCATCTATAGTTCTCTCTTTCTTTCTAGTAGCTTTACTTCCAAAAACCACCACACTTCATCATCAACCTGAGTCCCATCCCTCATCAAACCACTAGCTTTCGAAGACTATAACAATCCAAAGAAGAATATTAACCTCAGAAACCAACAATGCGAAGCTATATTAACAAACCAGCTAAAGCGACTTCCTTCAAACCTTCCCTACTGCCCAATCCCTTCGAAACAACGTCTTCACCGGAGATGATGGTAACGGAATTCCCCAAACCATGATGAGCTACTTGACGAGGATTTTAGGTATTATCTCATGCCAGAAAAGTTCGCCAATGAGGAAGATAACACCGGCGATTGTAATCACTGAAAATTAGGCCCTTTCCGCCGGCGACCATGGTAGCGCTGGGCAACTACTCGAAAATCCTTCGGGGCTAAAACGACCAGTGCCGGAACGATAACAGCGACGACGGCGAGGCTGTGGAGGCGCGGAATCAGCGATCAATCAAACGACGACAAGAACGTTTGAGTGGCTGGAGCTCCGATCAGAGCTTCTTCGTCGTCTTCAGGCTTGGACTGCATCTCCGGCACGGCGATCACAGAGGGAGAGAGAAACCATAGGTGGAGATCAGGGGGAGAGAGAGAGGAGAGAGAGGGATTGCTGGCAACGTGGAGAGAGAGAGAGAGGACAGAGGACAGAGTGGCGTTGTGTAGTTTTTTAATTATGATAAGGGCAAAGTTGTCATTTCTCTTTAAATTGAGTTAGTGGGAATAAAAATCTATTGCTGGAGTAAGTGAGATAATTTTGACTCATTTTGAAGCTTTTGGTCAAGGACCCCTAAACAGTAATCGTGCACTCAAACTCTCTTAAGGAAAGCTCAAATCTTTAAAGGGATAGAAGTAGGAAGGGATCCAGATGAGCCTTTAGCTTGACACAAATGAACACCGCACAAAATGGATTCTTCTTAATTATAATCCATTTTCTGCAAGCTACAACCAACGAATTTGTCAAAAATCACAAAGAATATGCTAATTTGAAAGCATGGATATTATTCAAGGCTTAATTTATAAGTTAATTAATATATTATACAAGAGTTTTGAACTGACATGACTTGCATTTTGATTAATCAATTAAGTAATATAATTAGCAATGACAAGTTTATTAATGTATTATAAAAGAGTTTTGAACTGACAGAACTCAGACTTTGAATAATCAAATAAGTAACATAATTAGCAATGGACAAGTGGGTTAATTTGATAATATAATGAAATCCAATCGTGATCATTCATATCTGTTCTTACTTCTTATGCAGATGCTAAGTTGGCAAAATGGAATTTCATCCCAACTTGATCCTATTAGGAGAAAGACCAGGAGGACATAATTGATTAACACCAACTCAGGGCACAAGTCAAAGTCTTCCAAGGAATAACTGGACAGAAGTCAATGTCACCAAGCTACAATACATGGTACACCAGTTGATTTTCTGAGGACAAAAACCATCTACATTGTTTTTTTCATATAAAGTGAAAAGCAGGATATAGTGGGAGATAACATTATGAACAACGAAGCAAAAGATTTTTCACTTTTGGTTAGAAATAGATGTAGGCTGATTCATCAAGAAACTTCTTAGTAGAAGCAAGAGAAGCAAGACAGAAGAATCAAAATCATTTCCAAACAAAATACATAAAAAACCTAAAACGAAGTAGGCCAAAAACAAAAGCAATATGACGTTTACTCTTTCTTTCCTCCTCATTACCTAACAAAAAACGTGCTCCCCAAGCTACTTTTCCTCCTAGTTTATAAGGCCTATTCCCAATCATTTTCTGCACTGTCAAAAACACCAAAAACTACAAACACATAGACCCAAATCTTGCGTCTATTTCCACTATTCAACTCATATTTTATTGAAAGAGAGAGAGGCATTTAGCACCATGGTTCTGCATAATTCTGCAGAAGGCGAAGAAGGAAACATTCGGCTGGAGATTTCTGACCTTCAGAGGCTGAGTGAGACCGGCAGTGTAGGCAACACAATGTTTCAGCCACAAACCAGTACTGAGAAAAGAGAGAGCAACAATTCAGCTTCTGTTGGTCCATTAACAAAGCCAATGGTTCGTGCACCCGAAAAGAAGCTGACCCTTTTCGCTCTCCGCCTAGCAGTGCTCGAAAAAACAGCAACCGGCCTTGGAACTCTCAGTTTCATCTGGGCCACGGTCATTCTTCTAGGCGGTTTTGCTATTACTTTGGAAAATTCAGACTTCTGGTTCATCACCATCATTTTGTTGATTGAAGGGACTCGGATTTTCAGCAGGAGCCATGAGCTTGAGTGGCAGCATCAAGCCACATGGTCCATCACTGATGCTGGGATCAACAGCTTTCGAGCATTGAGAATGAGTTCGAGCTTCATATTTGGGAGCATCAAGGCTTTTTTCAAGCCTGTTCTTGCAGTCAGGAAGCAAAGTCAACTCATTAGACAGATTGCAGGGACTAATGATGAAAGAAACTTGAGAGGTTTCAACGTTCAAGGAAAGACTATTCGGACTTGGACAAGCTCAGAAGTCCCTTTCCTTCCATATGCTCAATGGATTTTTCAGGCGAGACACATTAGCAAATTGCTCTATTGGCTTCAGCTTTTATCAGCTTCAGCTTGTATTGCTCTCTCATTGATAAAGCTCATCAAGCACAACTATGGTGATGTGGAGAAAGGAGACACTGACAAGAGGAACCGGAAAGCTGCTCTGAGTGTTTTCTATTCCTTGGCCTTGGCAGAAGCTTTGCTGTTTCTGATGGAGAGGACTTACTGTGAGTACAAGGTGAGCTACTGTAAACTTTTGGAAGAGGTGAACAAGGAGTGTGAGTTGGACCGTTCAGATTTGGTTT
Organism: Rosa chinensis; assembly: GCF_002994745.2. Taxonomy (NCBI): domain Eukaryota; kingdom Viridiplantae; phylum Streptophyta; class Magnoliopsida; order Rosales; family Rosaceae; genus Rosa; species Rosa chinensis. Next base: position 44,385,887 of record NC_037091.1, read on the forward strand.
CGATTAGAAGGTTTTTCTATGATGCCTATTCAAAATGTGTCAATGGAAGCATTTTTGATGGCTTGAAGATGGATATGGTCTCTTTTGGCATGGACCTATTGGGTTCAAATTCCACAGATGAGCAGCTAATTGGAGCTAAAATTCTTCGCCAATTCGCTATGAGCCCCCGGTATTCAGATGACACCTTACAGAAGATAGGGATAAATTTATCAGTTATAGAAAGATTGGTTGAGATACTGAATTGGACTGATCCAGATGAAGAAGTGATTAGAAAAAGGGCTGCAGAAATACTGTCAAAACTGGCTGGGAAGAAACAAAACTCTATCCGAGTAGCTGGAATTCCTGGTGCAATGGAATCAATTTCATCTCTGCTCCAAAGCAGCAGAAGCTCAAGTGGTGCATGTGATGAAATCAGTGAAAAGAAAACTCATTCTGATCATGGTAACTATGATTTGTGGACATTCAACCATTTAGGCCTGCTTATTTTGAAGAAACTTGCGCGTGATCATGATAACTGTGGCAAGATTGGAAACACAAGAGGCCTCCTGCCAAAGATCATAGACTTCACACATGCTGAGGAGTTGTTGCTCAAGGCAGTAGATGTTACACCAGCTCAGCTACGGACGCTGAAGCGATCATTGCAATTGGTGAAGAGGCTTGTGAGCACAACAGGCAACACAGGAAAGAATCTCTGGAGACAGATTTCGGAGATAATTTTCACAATCCGCAATATCAGAGATATCTTGAGGCATGGTGAGAAGCATCCAAACCTGCAACTTTTGGGCATTGAAATCTTATCTAGTCTAGCACTGGAAGAGGAAGCAACAGAGAGAATAGGAGGAACAGGTGGAGTGCTTAAGGGGTTGTTCAACATTTTCCTTCAAAAGGAAAGGGAAAGTGAGGAAACTGTGGTCACTAATAGAGAGGTGATAACTAGTGCTGGGGAAGCTCTAGCAATGCTGGTATTGGAAAGCAGGAACAACTGTCATCGTATCTTGAAGTTTTGTGTAGTGGATAACCTTGTTGTAGCTCTTGATTCTCCATTGGTTCGCATCAATGCTGCTAGAGTTTTGAGGAACTTGTTCACATACAGTGGCAAAAACTGTTTCAACCAGCTCAAGGGAATTGCAAATGCAGCACCTACTGTAAGTACTATCTTTCTACATTATCTACTTGTATTTTTTTTTTTTTTTTTTTTGAGAAAATAGATAACTTCATTCATTTATCCATAGCCAGAAGGCACGTACATCAAATGCGGTCTTACACCAAAATCATAAATGGTATAAACTACCAGACAAAGGACATATGACCCTCAATGTTAACACATTCACTCACTTATTGAGCCTAACCACAAGAAAGAAAATCCTCCCTACCAACTTTACTAGAGACCTCAATCCCACACATTCACTCACTAGAGACCTCAATTGGTGTACAACTAGAGAAAATAAGATGAAAGTAGTAGAAGACTCAACTTCTAGTATTAGGCAAGGAAACCTTGAAAAGCCTAAAGCTTTCCCTTGCCCTTGTCGCTAGGGCTGAGATCAATACCAGTAACTGCAGGGTAAGAGAGTCGTAAAGCAGCGACATTCGGCTTCTTGGTAGGGCGATGATTCTTGTTCCTACTCCCAAGTAGCTTCCCCGACTTCTTCTTCAACATCACCAAAGTGACATCCATCCAGGTACAAAGGAGGTGAGCCTTGAAGGCTACGTTGATCAGTCGGCAGGTCAGAGGCTTCCCAATCAAAAAAGATTTGGAAGACCGACGAACAGGGCTGCCACCAATTCTCCCCAGATCAGGAGCACTACCTCCCTCTACAAGCTCAAGGGAGGCAGCATAGATAGTGGTGATAGCATCAATGGAGGCCATGTGGCTGAGTGAGGGTTGAGGGTGAGAGACGTAGAGAAGAAAGTTAGGAGAAGAGGAGGCGAGGGCGCCGTAGAGAGCTAGGGTGAGAGAGAAAAGCTACCCTAGGGTTTTTTTTTCTGACATTATCTACTTGTATTGGTTACCAGACCGTTTGATATATTATGATGTTGAGATGTTCTACGCCAATCTGAATTGGATCGATCAGAAACAAATGATCAATGATTTAGATTGTTAGTCTTATAACATGTCATACTTGTTCTAGGTAATAATCGTTAACTGTTATGCAAGACAAATGTTGATTCATTTATTCTGCATTTGGTTCACAATGCAGGTGCTCAAGGAAATCATGTCAGAAGAGCACAAACTAAATGTTCTATCACTCTTGTCTCCCGAAGAATCAAGCCTCATGTTTGAGAGAGCTGGAGTTACAGAGGCAGAAGTCGCTTACGAATTAGTCGAGATTCTGAGGAAGTACAGACACCCACGAATCAAAGTTCCAAGAATAAGGAGGTTTTCCATAGAGCTAGCAATTTGGATGATGAAAGACAAACCTACAAATATTCAAAAATTCAAGGAATTGGGGATGGAAAAGGAGCTCGAACATGTGCTAGAGACCACAGCCGAGTTGGAAAGCTTCAACATTTTCTCTGGTACAGTGGGAATGAGCAGGCACAATACTACAATTCACTCATTGGTAGAAACTGCTTTAGAGTTGTTAACTGATGAATGATGGGAAAGCCGATGCTTCATGGATTTATTGCAAATGTGCATCGAGATGAAGTGATCTTGTATATATGTTTGGCCTAAAAGTTAAACAAATTCTTTTCTTTAAGTTATAAATGTAACTAGCTAAATTCTTTATTAATTGTGAAGAAAGATTCTTCTTCACTTTAAGTTAGTCAGTACAAATGAATTTTAGCCATATGAGCTATTGAATTGAAGTTCTACTTATTGAGAATTTTGTTTTTGGTCACAACTCACAACTTAGATTTTAATTACTTTTTAGATGAATATGGAAGAGACTAAAAGCAACATCTTTTATGGAATTTTTCCACAATTGATCAATGAGTTGAAAACTAAAATTAGGAAGGTGGAACTTATATATTGTCTCTCGGGATAAGTATACAATGTGGCTCTTATCAAAAGTATTCCGATAATGAATAACTTTATCAAAAAACGGGGCATTTCATTATACACCCAATTTCTAAAACATCTAATAGAAAAAACCCACCTATTATTTCTTTTCAATTTACACCCTATTATTGCCAACTATGATGAAATATTAGATTTCATTTTTTGAAGAATTACACAAATTGCCATAATTTAAATCTGGCAAACATAAGTCAACTAGCAAAATTAACGTCATCTCTAAATACCTTAATTGTAGATCATTTTTATTGGTCCCATTATTATCGCAATTTTCATTAAATTCATCATGATTGCTAGAATTATGGATCTTTTTTTACATAATTTTCTGAATTCAAAGGTTATATAGATTTAAGTGAATGTGATATTTACTTTTCGGTAATTTAAACTTTCTATTTTAAAAGTAACTTTCTGTTTTACTTACAACCTAACCGAAAGGTAGGGGTTTAAAGTTTTTAACCCAACTAATAGATTGTTTTTTTTTTTTTTTAATTACAACCTAAAGATTAGACAGGTATGTTTAGCTAACTTGATTTCTAGAAATTTTCATATCAACCTATTTATTAGAATCATTTTCAACATCAGCCTCTTTTTTAGGTATTCTATCATTGCGAGTTGACCATGTTTATTAGGTTGAAAGTTTCTATAATATATGCGTATACCTATATAATAAAGTACTTGATCATCAGAACACTTTTTCTAGTTAATTTGATTTCAAGTATGCATCTAATATATAAGAGGTTTCTTTTTGTTTCTTTTTGTATGACACAGACACCTCTATATTACGATCATTTTTTTTTTGTATCATACCTCTTTATTAGGTTTTCTATTATATTATACCTATGATCGTAGAAGATACGACCTTTTTTTAGATTGAAGGTTTATGGTATTCAAGCCTCACTTACATCTAATTACTCAGTAGGTAAATTAGAAATGTAGTTGTTGAGAGTAGAAAGCTATCATGGGATTATTATGACAATATACCTAAAAAGAAGAAGAAAGTAATCCAAGAACAAGATACATACCTTCTAATTAGAAATCTTTCGAGAATATAGAGAGCCACCAAGTGTGAACCTAGAAGTGAAAACACAATAACAAAAGCTTTTTTCCCATTTCTTGACCCCATCTCGAATCCTTTTCTTTTCTTTAAGAACATTTCTTTAGTCGTTCTTTATAGACACAAGAGAGAAGTATCATACCTGCTTGCCCCCCGCCCTTTCTTTCAAGCAAGAAAAACATTTTCTCCCAGTGATTGAATCAAAATCTCTTTCCATCTTTCGAAAACAAAATACCTACATATAAGGAAAACAATAATTGAAATTTGTGCTAGAAATGAACTCCTATTGTAATGAGCATATATAGAAATATATACTCAAGTCAGTAATCAAAATATAAAGTAAGGACGTAATTGATTATGATTGATTTTTTAGCTTAATATTTCAAATTCAAATGGATGATAAGATTAAGCAAGTTACTTAATTCAACCCTCCATAATCAGAAGGGCATTTTAGATATATCAAAAGAATGAGAAAAACCATTAATTATAGACATATACTCTATATGGACGGTTTGCTTATGTAGAGTGGGTGTAAATTGAAAGAAAAATATCTATGGGTTTTTCTCAATAGAAGCTTATAGTTTTGGGTTTATATCTAATTTTCTCTCAAAAAACACTTTTCTTTTCTTAGAAATTTGTTTGAGAAGTACAATTTTTATAAAATATGATAGGAGAATTGATAAAGGAAATAGGGATCATACGACTGAGAAACAGAAGAATTCCGTACGGGTACAACTCTTATTTGAATGAAGTGAAAAAAATGCAATTAGGTCATGTATAGAGAGAAAAAGATGCTACAAGTACAAATAACTATTATATGACTATTTTATATGTCTTGCTATATTGTGCTGTAGAGGCTCGTTCTAGAGAGAATCCCCATGCTTTAAGAATTTTGAAGATTTTTACTATTTTACACTAGTATATGACCTAACTCAGTGATTTCAACTGTTGTTTTTTTGGATTTATATGAAAGAATTGTGTCTATAAAAAAAATCAACCAATCCATAATCATTTGGTCATTCAAAATTATGTAAACAAATGTAATCTGTTAGATAAAATCAAAATGATCATTGTGTTAATCAAAAGATTAAACGTGTTCCAATTTGACTAATTTTTTGTAGGATTCATATGTGTCTAGAGAATGAATGGTTTAGATTATTAAATTACATACTAAAAATAAAAACATCCTCACATTTCTAGTTTAAGGAGGTTCTCCTTAGATCCTCCCTCTTGTGCTGTATAGAATCATTAATTGGCAACAAGAGTTCTTTAGTTTTAGGGAAAAATTCTGTTTAGTCTTGTACTATGACTCTATCATCGTTTCAGTCCCTGACATTCTAATTTAATTTGAAAAGTCCCTGAGGTTACAATTTTCGTCTAATAGGTCCTCACCGTTAAGATTCCGTCAAATTGGGCTGTTAAGTTGCTGACGTGGCAATCTAAGTCACGCATCTAATTGTGTGCCACGTCAGCCAGTTAACGGAGCATTTAGACGGCGAGGACCTATTAGACAGAAATTGTAACTTCAGGGACTTTTCAGATTAAATTAGAATGTCAGGGACTGAAACGATGATAGAGTCATAGTACAGGGACTAAACAGAATTTTCCCCTTAGTTTTATTATTCCATTGGATATCAAAGTTGAGATAAGTACGTGGGAAAAATTCACCAATGGTGTCTAGACACTTAGGGGACTTTCAGAATGATACCTGAACTTACAAAGTTATCAATGTGATACCTGAACTTATTTTTTCGTATCAATGTCGTACCTATGGACGATTTCCGTCATGGCTCCATTATCAGTAGGCACGTGAGGCGCACGTGATCAAAAAAATGAGGGCAAAACAGACTTTTTATACCTAAATCCCTCTAAAGTAGATCAAAAACTCAATTCCCTCCAAGGAGGTTCGAACCCCTAACCTCTCTCACACCAACTCAACTCCCCACCACTAGAGTGCAAACTGTTCCCAATGCAATGCCTCCAAACTTTGTATTTATACTCTTTTTATGCGATACCAAATAATTAAACAAAATATATAAACCTTGGAAGGCATGAGGTTCGAACACCCAACCTCTCACGAAACAACTCAACTCCCTACCACTGGAGCGCGAAGAGTCCTTGATGCAATGTCTCCAACCTTTTTATTTATAACATTTTTAGGCAATACCAAATAATTAAACAAAACATAAATACCTTGCAAGACGTGAGATTCTAACCCCCAATCTCTTTCACAATAACTCAACTACCCACCACTGGAGCACGAGCTACAGCTCTTATACTTCGAACAAACTTTATATTTATACTTTATACACCGGGGGGGAGAGAGAAGATTCTGTTTTGTGTTTAATCTATCACCTAAGAATACTAGAAATATAAAGTTTGTTGGATTTATAACAGCGGCAGCTCGTGCTCCAGTGGTGAGGAGTTGAGTTGTTGTGAAAGAGATTAGGGGTTCGATTCTCATGTCTTGCAAGGTGTTTATGTTTTGTTTAATTATTTGGTATCGCCTAAAAATGTTATAAATAAAAAAGTTGGAGACATTGCATCAAGGACTTTCGTGCTCCAGTGGTAGGGAGTTGAGTTGTTCCAAGAGAGGTTGGGGGTTCAAACCTCACGCCTTCCAAGGTTTATATATTTTGTTTAATTATTCGGTATCGCATAAAAAGAGTATAAATACAAAGTTTGGAGGCATTGCTTCTGGGAAAGTTTGCACTCGAGTAGTGGGGAGTTGAGTGGGTGTGAGAGAGGTTAGGGGTTCGACCCTCCTTGGAGGGAATTGAGTTTTTGATCTACTTTAGAGGAATTTGGGTATAAAAAGTCTGTTTTTCCCTCATTTTTTTTATCACGTGCCTACTGATAACGAAGCCGTGACGGAAATCGTCCATAGGTACGACATTGATACGAAAAATAAGTCCAGGTATCACATTGATAACTTTATAAGTTCAGGTATCATTCTGAAAGTCCCCTAAGTGTCCAGACACCGTTGGTGAATTTTTCCCTAAGTACGTAGTACTTAAACTTGAGATTAATTTTTGGCTCTGCCACTGATAACTGATCAAGTGAAATCATTCTGAATGTGGTTCTATTTAACATCAATTTTGCTTGCCTCAACCATTTTGAGTTTGTACATTGTATTTAATAATCCTACATGATTTTTTTTGTTTTATCTTTTTTTTATCCGAATTGTTCTAGAGCCATGTGATAGTTTTGTATGAAAAGCAGAGAAAAACAGAGAGAAAACAAACTTGTATTGAGAAATAGAGTTCTGATTCACTGATAAAGAATAGTAGATGCAGTGCTTATACTATGTGAGAATGCACAGATGCAAGCCACGTGTTATCTAACTAATGATCAGGATTGAAAAGCTAATGGTGCCTTAACACCCCTCCTCAGCTTGAAGATGGGATACAAGCTTCAAGCTGACTAACACTCCGGTTTGGAGCATCAAGCTGCTGCTCTTTGGTGAAGATATCAGGCTACATACTCGCTTCATCCAAGAGGAATGAGTGGCAGTGATTGGCATAGCTTTAGAGGATAAGAGGCATGCCTACATTTCAACATAGTAGTATCTAGAGGAGTTGCCATAACTGTAGTCACTGGAGCAAAATTTACAAGGCCATCAACTTCAAATGTGGTAGTAATAGATGTACTTGGCACAATGGTCGATAACAGGGAACCAAGTAAGTCCATTGCAGCATTGTTTGAATTAGGTGGCGCAGCCGAAACAGAACCATGCGGATCAAATTCATCAAAAAGCTGTAGTTCCTGTTTTGCAGAGGATGCAGAAGTAACTGAAGCACTAGTTACTTGCCTTGGATTATAGCTTGCAGGAGTAGAAGAAGATCAGGGAACAGAAGAAGTTTGAGCAGTGGTTGCTTTGCTTGGACTACTGGTTGCAGGTGGAGAAGAAGCTCTAGGAGTAGAAGAAGATCTGAGAACAGAAGAAGGAAGAAGTTTCAACTCTGGGAGTAGAAACTCTGATATCAACAACAGGGACACTAGCTTGTGCCTTTCGATCATCCCTTATCTTGTAATCCCCCATGACTTGATCAAATTTATTGACAGCTGCATTTGAGTTGAAGTTGCCCCTGAAAGTTCCTATATTTTGCGACTGTACCAACTTGTGCTGTGACATAGGTCTACGAGAAAAGCTTCCAACATTATTTGGCTGTGTTATTTCATTGCCCTCCATTAAATTCTCAGCAGGATATTGAGGATACTCAATGTATGAAATGTTCTGTGACTGAAAATTCCTGTAATGCCACTTATATGTCGAGTGATCATGTACAAGTTTGTTGCAAACTTGACGCACAATGGAGCCACCAAAGCCTTGATTTGAAATGTCAGGTAAATGAGATACACCTCCTTGTGAACTGTAGTTCTTGTTTCCTCCATTTTGTTGCTGTTGAACAACAGGTTGTTGTAGGAAGAAGCCATTACCATTATACTGTGAAACATTTCCTTTGTAGTTTGAAGCAAGTTGCTGATGTTGGGGATAGTAACCATTTTGATGTGAATAACTTGTTCCAGTGCTCAAATTATGTTTCTGCATCCCTCCATTGTAGAACATATGACTTCCCCCTCCATTTTGAGCAACAAAAACAGCAGGGGACACCATACTACCAATATCAGCACCATTCCATTACATTCCTTGATTTAAACCTGGATTACTAGCAGGCATTCCATTCTGCATAGTCTTCATAGATTGATCCACAGTAGACTCCTTATCAAGTAAAAGAAAACGAAATTTAATCATTGTCATAGTTGTAATATGAGATTTGATCACGATTTTGAAAGTTAGGTACTCAGAGGGAAGGCCATTGACAGCAATGATAATAATCGCTTCATCGGGAATATGAATGCCAACAGAAGCTAATTGATCAGTAATGTCCTTGATACGCTGAAATACTTGTCTATAGTATCATTACCTTTCTGGATTGTGTACAATTTTGTTTGGAGTTGCATTGCGGTTGTTCTAGAAGAGACACCATATCTCACCCTCAAATTTCTCCAAACTTCACATGAATTATTGCTTCCAACCACAAATGATAATGCTTCACTAGATAAAGTGGCGGTGATAAGAGTCATCAATGCTCTATCATTCTTTTCCCATTCTTGAAACTCCCTTGTAACTCCAGCATTTATGGTACCATCAGTCACCAAGAATTGAGGTGGAGAAGAATATGAACCATCAATGCATCCCTCTAAGCCAAGACTTATGAGCATATTTTTCATTTGAAATAACCAAGTAATGTAATTGTTATCATCCAGCTTCACAGGCAGTAAATTGCAAATGCTCGAAAGCATATAGATAAGTGGCTGGTTGTTGTTTTTCATGGCAATAATGATAACAAAATACCAATGCTTCCACTTCAAGTGATTATGACACAATCAATAAGAAGCAGTAAACTTCATCCTTTATCAACCACATAAGAAGAGATTTTCCATTATGACCTTTACTGAGAAACAAAACATCCAGACAAACCCCAAAATATGCCACCAATTATCTTCACTTAATCAACCAGACCATAAGGCTTGAATCCGAGTATGAATAAGAGAATCTGAGAGCTCAAGTAACTAGAAGAGCAGAAACTGTATGCTAGAGATGAACAACTTCAAGGAATGACCAAATCAAACATAGGTAATAAACTGAAAGCTTGAATATCAATTATCTCTTGCACAAACGAGAAGCAACAAATCTGAGTCTTCAATTTCTTCAAACGAAAAAAAAAACTAGGGTTTCAATTTTCGCTTTCAACTTCACTATGAATCTTGTATAGAATATGAAAGTAGTATACTGTAATCACCGATCCAAGGCTTCGAAGCCACAAATATCAACAAATTTCAATAATCTTGATGAAAATCCCTAAATCTTCCAGATCTAGAAGGATGAACTTATCTGAACCAATCTGAAACTTGAATCGATCTCTGATATGCAAGAATCTGAAGCAAGAAGATAGAGAAGCTTCATGAAATACAAGCAGCTAGAGCTCCGATACCGAATCCCGATCGAACCTGGCTCTTGATGCCATGATAGTTTTGTATGAAAAGCAGAGAAAAACATAGAGAAAACAAACTTGTATTGAGAAATAGAGTTCTGATTCACCGAGAAAGAATAGTAGATGCAGTACTTATACTATGTGAGAATGCACAGATGCAAGCCACGTGTTATCTAACTAATGATCAGGATTGAAAAGCTAATGGTGCCTTAACACCATGCACTAAGATGCAATCTTGGTAATTTGGAAGGGTGCGGCTATTGTCACCCTATTATTTTCTTTGTTCACCCTACTTGCTCATTACACCCTACATTTTAATTTCAATTATTAAATTTTCTTATCTAACCCATTTCTCTTTCCAGAAATATCCTTATATGAATATTCAATTAAAAAAGAATTTTTTTTAACGAAAATCTCTCATTTACTTTATATCAAAAAAATAAAATAAAATATATTAAAGTTTCCTAATAAAATCATAATTTGATTTACTTCAATTTTTTTAATTTTTACATTCAGTTTTAATGTTCATCTATTTTAATCTATATCAAAAACTTAGTAAGTTAACAACTATGAGCAATGAAAGAAGAGATTGCCTTTTTTTCTTCGTGTTTTATATTTTTACTTTCGGTGTTCATAAAGGATATTCAAAGATTTTGATGAAGGTAATAGTAATGGTTTTGTGAATTGAATAATGAATTAACGATGAAGATGCACCAAAAAGACATAAAAATAGTAATAAATTCAAATTTGGGTGGAGAAGATGAAGACTAATGTTATTCGATGAGAAATTAAGTAGTTTTGTATTTAGTTTTCCTTACAGATTTGGATTTAGAAAATTAGTGTACTTATTTGTAATTTTACATTTGGGTAATATAGTCTTTTATTCACATATTTGTAGGGTGAACAAAGAAAATGGTAGGGTGGCAATAACTGCACCCAATTTGGAATTGGAATTTTTTAAGGGAATAACGTGGTCTCGATGTAAGTGGTGTTGATGTTAATTGAGTTCAGCATAGATCTTATGTGATCTTTTATGCTAATTACCTTGGCTATTTGTGGGTAAGCACTCTCTTTTACTCAGTTATGCCAATTACCTAAGCACTCTCTTTTATAGCAAAAGAAGAGGCTTTGTGTTAGGGGCCGCACTTGTAATGCCGCAAGTAACCTTGTCCAGGGTCATTAGTTATGCCTTTGGTTAGTTTGCTTGTGTGCTAGGGATGTTTTGGTAATTTATAAATTAGTAATTTATTTTATTTAGCATTTAGTCTTCTCGGCCAAATGCATGTATCCCACTGCCTTGGCCAGTTAAGTTCGATATGCTCTTTGGGGAGAGGTTCCTAGTCGGCATAGTTTGGACTACTGAACTAGTATAGGTAAGCACATGTACTTTTGCCTCCCTTACCGTCTTACCATCAATAAAAGAGGAATTATTTAATCATCTGTGTCCCGTGAGATTACTCCTTGATTTTTCCTTTCGATTATTCATTTGTTCTTCGTGGTTGCCCAACATTTATATCATTGTGTTTTTGCTTGCCGCTAGCACCATTTTAATATCGTGTGGTTTTCATTGTTCCTTGCAAGGTACTCACTTGGCTGACTTGCTTACTCGCAAGCGCCACGCGGTCCTCTTTGCGCAACACAAAGTAGGCCTATGATAGTTGGTATCAGAGCCAACTCGGCTCAAAACGCTCACTAGGATGACAGGCACAATGGCAAACCAACAAAGATTAGATTGGTATGACTAACAACTCAGTTAACTTGCGGGGGTGCCCGACTGATTGATTGATATAACTACTGTGTTGGACCACGTCGACCTAGATGGGTTGGCGGTGCGGATGTCAGAGGTGGAGAGTTTAAAGGATAGAGTTGTGGCCCTTGAGAAATGTAAAGCTTGAGGAAGCGGAAGGGAGAGAAATGAGGAAGAAGCTCACATTCCGAATGAGAAAATGGGGGCAATGAGTGATGCCCTTGATACACTCCAGGTGACTGCGGACAATATGGCAAAAGATGTCTGAGCCACCATTGATGCTTTCAGGAACGAGCTGGTGGAAATGAATACCAAGCTCAACCTGACCATTCGTGCGATGGGAAACCAACCTGTGACGGACTACAGGAAGGTAAAGATACCGGAACCTCAAGCTTTTGGAGGGGCGCGAGATGTCAAGAAGCTTGAGAATTACTTATTTGATATGGAGCAATACTTCCGAGCAGTGAAGTCAGACTCGGAAGTGGTGAAGGTGAACATGGCAACAATGTATTTGTCGGGAGATGCTAAACTATGGTGGAGAACCAAGTACAATGACATCCAAAGAGGAGTATGTATCGTTGACACTTGGGAAGATCTTAAGAAGGAGTTCAAAGCTCAATTCTTCCTCGAGAATGTAGAATACATTGCCAGACGGCAACTAAGGGAGCTTAACCACACCAACAACATCCGAGACTTTGTGAATAGGTTCTCTGTGCTCATGCTTGACATCCCGAACATGTCAAAGAAGGATCGGTTGTTCTATTTCCTTCAAGGCTTAAAGCCATGGGCGAGGACAGAACTTTAGCGGCAGAAGGTCCAAGATTTGGCCTCCGCACAGGCTGCTACTGAAAGGTTGAAGGACTACACATTCGAAGAGAACTCTACTAGGAAGACTCAGCCGTTTTCGAATGCGAATGTCAACAGAAATATAAGGCCTGGACCGAGTAGAAGTGGGGGAGCGAAGTCCAAATTTTCCAACTCAGGAGGAGGGGAAAGGAGAACAGTGAATGCGAGGGACACGTCAACGTCTAAGCCTGCTGCCTCGACAGGAGTCTTCACCCCTCGACCTTTTAATCCCTCAGGCAAAGCTCCAAAGTCATTAGCGTGCTTCTTATGCAGAGGACCTCATAGAGTGAATGAATGCCCTCACAAGACTGCCCTCTCTACCCTACAGGCTCATATTCAATCAAAAGAAAAGGAGGACTAGCAAGAGCCAGAGGAGGAACCTGGTCACATGGGAGCTTTGAGATTCTTGGGTGCAGTGGAGAAGCAACCACAATCTCCTAAGAAGTCCCAGGCTAAGGGCTTGATGTTCATAGATGGTAGTATTAATGGGAAGGTAGCCAAGAGCGTGATGTTTGACACAGGGGCCACTCACAACTTTGTGTCAGAAACAGAAGCACGGAGGTTGGGGCTGAAGTTGGAGAAGGATGTTGGCCACAAGAAAGCTGTGAACTCTAAGGCTTCACCCACAACTGGACTATCTAGAGGGGTATCGCTCAAGTTGGGTCACTGGCAAGGGAAGGCTAACCTCGTCGTTGTTCAGATGAACAACTTTGATGTCATATTGGGGATGGAGTTCTTGTTGACAAACAAAACTATTCCCATTACTAGTGCCCAACACTTGCTCATTATGGAAGAAAGGTCGTGTGTGGTTCCAGCAAGAATCGAACAACCAAGTGAACCCCTTCTCTTGTCTGCCCTCCAGTTCAAGAAAGGCGTGAAGCGTCATGAGCCTACCTATGTAGCAGTTCCCCTGATAAGGGATGAGACTAAAGGAGAAGTGATTCTGAAGGAGATCGAAGGGGTATTGGAAAGCTATGTAGATGTGATGCCACCCGAACTTCCAAAAGAATTACCTCCAAGAAGGAGTGTGGACCATGAAATCGAACTACTTCCAGGGGCCAAACCACCTGCAAAGGCACCTTATAGAATGGCTCCCCCAAAACTGGCTGAACTTCAAAAGCAGCTCGAAGACCTACTACCAGAATTGGCAGGATTCATTAGGGCATCTAAAGCCCTCTTTGGTGCATCAGTGTTGTTTCAAAAGAAGCATGATGGAAGCTGGAGATTGTGTGTGGCAGGCTCTCAACAAAGTCACAGTGCGCAACAAGTACCTGATTCCCCTTATAGCAGATCTGTTTGATCAAGTATTTCACAAAGCTAAACCTCTGCTCGGGGTACTATCAAGTCCACATTGCAGAAGGCGATGAACCCAAGACCGCGTGTGTCACCCTTTATGGCTCCTTTGAGTTCCTGGTGATGTCGTTCAGGTTGACCAACGCGCCAGCCACATTCTGCAGTTTGATGAACCAAGTCTTCCACGACTACTTAGACAAGTTCGTGGTGGTGTATCTGGATGACATTGTGGTGTACAGCCCTACCCTGGAAGAACACGTAGAGCACCTGAAGCTGGTGTTCCAACAGTTGTGGGACAATCAACTGTATGTCAAGCGCGAAAAGTGTTCATTCGCGCAAGTGACCATTAAGTTTCTAGGTCACGTTATTGAAAGGGGTCGAATCAGGATGGATATGGAGAAAGTAGAATCCATAAAGGAGTGGCAAAACCCCAAGAATGTGAAATAGCTTGTTTCTTTTCTTAGGCTAGCTAATTACTACCGACGTTTCATTGAGAACTACTCAAAGAAGACAACCCCCTTAACTAAGCTCTTGAAGAAGGGAGTGACATGGGACTGGAGTAGTGATTGTGAGAAAGCCTTTCAAGATTTGAAAAGGCAGTGATGGAAGATCTAGTCCTTGCCTTACCCGACCTGAATCAGCCATTTGAAATTCAGACAGATGCTTCTGACTTCGCCTTAGGAGGAGTCTTGCTATAACGGGGTATCCTGTTGCTTATGAAAGTCATAAACTCTCGGAAGCTGAGAGGAAGTACACGGCTCAAGAGAAAGAGTTGCTAGCCATAATTCACTGTTTGAGGACGCGCGCGGCAACACTATTTGCTGGGTCGAAGTTTGTTGTGAAGACAAACAATTCTATCGTCAGCCATTTTCGGACTCAGCCAAAGTTAACTCCAAAGCAAGTTTGATGGCAAGAGTTTCTCGCAGAATTCGACTTCCAGTTCGAACACAAGGCTGGTCACACAACTAAGTTGTTGATGCTCTAAGTCGCAAGGCCGACCTTGCCACCCTTAAGGTGTTGGCCACTTTGTCGAGCAGTAGCATTACCACATACATCAAGCAACGTATCAAGGAGAGTTTGGAGAAGGATCCCATGATGCAATCCCTCATAAAAATCGTAAAGGAAAGGAAAATACATCAGTTTTGGATGGAGGATGGCATATTGATGGCCAAAGGAGGACGAGTGTTTGTTCCACGAGCTAATGGACTACGAAGAATGCTCACGAGGGAGTGTCATGATACCTTGTAGGCAAGTCACCCTGGATGACAGAAAACCCACGCACTTCTCAAGCAGGGTTACTATTGGCCCTAGATGCGGGACGATGTCACAGAATACACCAAGACCTGCTTAACTTGCTCGCAAGACAAGATTGAGCTTCAAAAGACTCCAGGGCTATTAGAACCACCGTCTATTCTGACTCGCCCGTGGGAAAGTGTCTCCCTTGACTTTATATATCACTAACCTCCCGAAGGTGGGAGACTTATCAAGCATCCTTGTGGTGGTTGACAGGTTTTTGAAATATGCCACCTTTGTGCCAACCCTAAAGTATTGCTCGGTAGAAGATATAGCAAGCCTCTTCTTCAAGCATGTGGTGAAGTATTGGGGTGTGCCTCAGAACATTGTCAACGATCAGGACATTAGGTTCACGGGAACGTTCTGGACCGAGCTATTCAAGCTGTTCGGGTCTGAGCTCAACATATCTTCAAGTTATCACCCATAGACTGATAGACAAACAGAAAGATTCAATGGGATGTTGGAGGAATACTTGTGCCATTTCGTTCATGCCAATCAACAAAATTAGGCGCAATTGCTAGATGTTGCACATTTTTGTTTCAACTCAAAGAAGAGCTCATCCACCAACAAGCTGTGCTTTTCGAAATTTTCACTGGCCAACAGTCTCTCTTGCCTCATACCATGCAAAAAGTCTACAAAGGGGCGAATCCACATGCTTTCAACTTCACAAAAGAGTGGAAGACCAACGCCGAGATTGCTCAAACCTACCTAGAGAAAGTGGTGGGGAGAATGAAGAAGTGGGTAGATCAAGGCCGCAAGCCCAGGGAGTTTAAAGCAGGAGACATGATTCCTGTCAAGCTGCTTTTGGAACAACTCAGGTTCCTGCGCTCCAGTGACAAGCGACTATTCAGGAAGTATGAAGAACCACTCCCCATCATTTCTAAAGTGGGGAAATGCTCCTACAAAGTTGATATTCCCGCCTGGATGAGAGTTTACCCCGTCTTCCACATCAGCAACCTCAAGCCGCACCAGCCAGACAGTGAAGATCAAGCACACAACCAGCCTGTTCGAGAGCACGTCGACATCAGACCACCCAAGCCTAAAGAAGTGGAGGAGATCCTAGCAGAGAGAATGATCAGAGTGTCAAAGCGCTCATACCAGCAGTTCCTGGTCAAGTGGAAGGGTCTTGGAGATGAAGAAACTAGTTGGGAGAATGCTGAAGCCCTGAAGAAGAAGTTCAAGCAGAAAATTGAAGACTTCAAACCAAAGCAGTCGTTGAGAGCGCCAACAGCTTAAGTGGAGGAGGATGTTAGGGGCCGCACTTGTAATGTTGCAAGCAGCCTTGTCCAGGGTCATCAGTTAAGCCTTTAGTTGGTTTGCTTGTGTGCTAGAGATATTTTGGTAATTTACAAATTATGTAATTTATTTTATTTAGCATTTAGTTTCATCGGCCAAGTGGATGTATCCCACTGCCTTGGCCAGTTAAGTCTGATATGCTCTTTGGGGAGGGGTTCCTAGTTGGCATAGTTTAGACTACTGAACTAGTATAGGTAAGCACATGTACTTTTGCCTCCCTTACCATCTTACCATCAATAAAAGAGGAATTATTCAATCATCTGTGTCCCGTGAGATTACTCCTTGATCTTTCCTTTCGATTATTCATTTGTTCTTCGTGGTTGCCCAACATTTATATCATTGTATTCTTGCTTGCCGCTAGCACCATTTTAATATCGTGTGGTTTTCATTGTTCCTTGCAAGGTACTCACTTGGTTGACTTGTTTACCTGCATGTGCCTCGCGGTCCTCTTTAAGCAACGCAAAGTAGGCCCATGACATTGAACGTTGCGTGACAAGCTTTGTTTTTTTTTATTAGCAAATTCACTGAACAAATCGTCATGTAAATGTTACAAATAAGTATGGACCCAATAAGCATAGAAATTACAACAAAAACACAATGGGTCCAAACTGAAGCCCGACAAACAAGATCGAAATTTAATACATACTAATTATCGAAATGAGCACGTCCTTAACCATGTCTCATGTCCCTATGCCAATCTACAATTTATGAACATGCATGGTTAGTGACTATGTCAATCTACTCGTACATAAAATTTATGAACATGTGATCAAAATTTTGAAGGTACTTTTATATCTCATTCTCTTCTATCAAAGAATTTGTCCAACTTACTTCTCAAAAAATAAAAAACAATTCCATCAGTAGTCTATATTTGCCCTGAAGGGCAAAATAGGAACCAAGTCAAGGATTAGATGGAGTAATTTAATATAAACTTTAAAAATTTATGGACTAATTTTAGGATATCATATAATTTAATCCACAGGGATATATTACTCTGTCTAGAGGGTTACGACAAGGAGACCCTCTGTCACCCTATTTATTCCTTCTTGGAGCTGAGGGCTTTTCAGTGTTGTTGCAACAAAAACAAGCTTTTGGTTTACGACCTAGTATTGAGGTGTGTGCTAATTCTTCTTTGGTGAATCATTTATTGTTTGCGGATGATAGTATGCTCTATGCACAAGCTTTGTTGGAGGCTTGTTATGAATTACAGGAGGTTCTGGAAACATATGGAAGGGCATTTGGACAATTGGTTAATTCTGCCAAAAGTTCAGTGGTGTTTAGTAAGAATGTGCCTGAAGGCATGCAAGAGTAGATCTCAAGTCTTCTTGGGGTGGAAATTATGGAGTCATATGAGAAGTAATTAGGTTTAGGATTAATTTCAGTTTACCCCCCTGAGGTTTGAGAGTGAAATGATTTCACCCCCTCAACTTTCAATTTTGAATTTTTACCCCCTAAACTTTTCAATTTCAATCAGCCGTGTCCAATTTTTACTGTTTCGTCCAAATTGGACGTTAAGTTTGACTTTTGAGGGTTAAAATGGTCATTTCAACATAAAAAAATAAAAAAATAAAAAAATAAAAAAATAAAAAAATAAATTTTTTTTTTTTTTTCTGCTTTTTAGTTTTTTTTATTTATTTATTTTTTTTTTATAATTTTGTCTCCAACCTATATACCACAAGTTATAATAGGTTTATAAAAACAAAAAAAATACTCTAGGTAGTTGAAAGCCGCTCGCTGATCTACGATATTTGTGACATATCTTCGATAAAGTGAAGAATTTAGGATATATCCCAAATAAAGGGAAGAAATATTTGTAAAAAATAATTTTACACTTTATCTGTAAATAAATATCTGTATATTCCCAATAAAGTGAAGAAATATCTGTGTAAAATCATTTTTGGTCTGCGATATTTGTGATATATATCCAATATTTATCTGTAAATAAATATCTGTAAAAAATGATTTTACACAGATATTTCTTCACTTTATTGGGGATATACAGATATTTACAGATAAAGTGTAAAATCATTTTTTACAGATATTTCTTCACTTTATTGGGGATATATCCTAAAATTCTTCAATTTATTGGACATATATCACAAATATCGTAGACCAAAAATGATTTTACACAGATATTTCTTCACTTTATTGGGAATATACAGATATTTATTTACAGATAAAGTGTAAAATTATTTTTTACAAATATTTCTTCACTTTATTTGGGATATATCCTAAATTCTTCACTTTATCGGAGATATGTCACAAATATTGTAGACCAGCGAGTGGCTTTCAACTACCTAGAGTATTTTTTTGTTTTCATAAACCTATTATAACTTGTGGTATATAGGTTGGAGACAAAATTTTTTAAAAAAAAAAAAAACTAAAAAGCAGAAAAAAAAAAAAAAAAAAAAAAACAGAAATATTTTTTTTTATTTTTTTTATTTTTTTATGTTGAAATGACCATTTTAACCCTCAAAAGTCAAACTTAACGTCCAATTTGGACGGAACAGTAAAAATTGGACACGACTGATTGAAATTGAAAAGTTTAGGGGGTAAAAATTCAAAATTGAAAGTTGAGGGGGTGAAATCATTTCACCCCCAAACCTCAGGGGGGTAAACTGAAATTAATCCTTAGGTTTACCTACTTATGTGGGACGTAAGAAAACCTCAATCTACTTTTCAATATATTAAGGAAAAGTTGGCGAAGAAGCTTTTTGCTTGCAGAAGTTGGCGAAGAAGCTTTCTGCTTGGCAAGGGAAACTTTTAAGTGGTGCCGGAAAGGATATCTTGATACGGGTGGTAGCCTAAGCACTACCTACATATGCTATGAGTGTCTTTCAATTGAGTAAGAGTTTTTGTGAGGATCTGGAACAGATGTGAGCACGGTTTTGGTGGGGTAGCACTCTAGATAAATGGAAGATTCATTGGAAGAATTGGAATTTCTTGTGTAATCCTAGAGAAGAATGTGGACTAGGTTTTCGAAGCCTTCCCAACTTTAACTCTGCTATGTTAGCCAAACAAGCTTGGTGTATCCTAAATAATCCATTGTCTATTATTGCTCGCTTGTACAAAGCGAAATTTTTTCCAGAAGGTTCATTTTGGGATGCCTACCTCATGCTTCTCCTTCCTATTCGTGGAGGAGTATTTCTCCACTAGAAGCTTATTACAAGGCAGCTATTATTGGCAAGTGGGTAATGGCTCTAGTATTGACATCTTTTCTGATTGTTGGGTAGCGGCATTACATAGTGGGAAGCCTGTAGCTTCATAGATGGTTGTAGTGGAAGTTAGAAAAGTGAGTGATTTGATGATCGACACAGGGGTGTGGAATGTTCCTTTGATCAACAGGTTGTTGTCGGTGGAGGAGGCGGCTGTGATCACTGTTATTCCTTTGAGTAGCCATAATGTTTAGGACTGGTTGTGTTGGAAGCTAACACATGATGGTAAGTTTTTGGTTAAAACAGCTTACCGCTATGCTTTTGTTCATTATTCAAGTCATTGTCCTCTGCTTTTACCAGTTGGAAGTTTGTTTTGGAAAAAGTTTTGGAAGGTTTCTATACCAAACAAGGCGAAGATTCACATGTGGAGGGTGTGTCTTGATATTCTATCATCCTTAGGTAGTTTGGCATCGAAAAGAGTGCTCTTGGATTCTCATGCGTGTGTGTTGTGCGAAATCCATAGTGAAACTACTCTTCACCTTTGCAAAGAGTGCCCTTTTACTAAGTTGGTGGTTCAATCAAATGCTATCCATCGACAGTTATGCTATAGCCCTCATAATGTGCAAGGTGATGTTCTCATTTGGTTGAGTCGTTGTGCCCAGGATCTGTCTTTACTTCAGTTTGGGGAGCTCTTGTTTCTTCTTTGGGGAATATGGAAGTAAAGGAACGAACAGGTCTCGAACCAAAAGTGATGTAAGGCATGTGATATGAGTTTGGGTGTCACGCTCAGATTTTCAAGCACAATTAATAAACCAAATAACAAATACAAATACACCGAGCGTGATGATTAGTACATCGACCCTAAATACCAGGGAAATTTTTCTTTTTAAAACAAGTGTACGACTAAGTTCCGAACTCACAATGTCAATACAGACTCATTCTTTAAAGTCATATATTACATTACACAAGTTTACGAATTAAGTTGTGTTAACAAAATAATAAGTAAACGTTGCCTCAGAGCTTACTACAAACAGAAGTCTGAAAGAGGTCAAAGCAACAAAATTAGCTTTTGAACACCTACAATTGCGACAACAAGACTCCTATGTCAGCCACGATTACCCTGACCTGCAGGATCAAGCCCTACACCATTGAATAGTGCACCGAGTTACAACAACGAACCCAGTAAGCTTTTGACAACTCGTATAAGTAAACTTCAATCATAATAGAAGATCAGAATAATAAATCAAACAATATAGTAACCCCTGCATATAGTTTAGTTTAGGAGATTACAAGAAGATAAATCAATATAGAAAAATAGTAATCCCTGCACATAACTTAGTTCAGGAGATTACATGAAGATACTACGAAGAAATAGTAATCCTTGCATAATACTTAGTTCAGGTGATTATATTAAAACCAATCAATTCATAAAATAGTAATCCATGCATATAGTTTAGTTAAGGAGATTACGAATAAAATCAAGCAATTCAATACTAGAAATAACTAAAAATCAATACATATTCATCCATTGATAACACCAATCCCCACAACATCAATCACTCAACAACAACTCACATCCTTCACAACCAAAATAATCCACATCCTTTATACAAAATCATCACATAGATCACCACACTGGTTGTCACATAATATTGTTTCCTCATCTCCAATAACCTCAAAACAATAGCGAAATCATTTTCAAAATAATATGTTCACATCTCAAAACCATCATCAAAATCGTAAACACTTCAATTAAAGCTTAAAGCCGACAAAACCGTCTTTTCTTTCCAAATTCATTTATTTTCCTCAAAATCACAATTGCACAACAAAAGTGAACAAAATGCCTAATTCTACCAAGATATATATATTTCACACACACACACACGTAGTCATCCACTCAAGGATGCCACTAATACTAACTATAGTTTTACAAATTACACTACTTGAGAATCATTTTATAACAAAACATTGTTTTAACTTACCCATGAATTGTTGATGATCAAGTTCATATATTTCAAAACAAATATATATTTTGATAAATACTATTTTACATGCTAACAATTAAATCTACTAAATTAAAACATAACTAATTTAACTACTAAAACAATTTACTTACCTCAAAATCTCGCTCTCACAGCTGAGATAACGTACAGAACACTCTCCGTCAAACACCTAAGTAAATTGAAGCCTCAACTTAGTAGACAACCAACAACAAAAATGGTTATAGTTCCAACCGAGCACTTGAACCAAAAACCGTAGATTTTGTCAATCGAGAAAAACTTCCTTCGAGACCTCGCAAGGTCTCCGAAACACTTCTGGGATCAATTTCTCAAAATTATATGACAATCCAACAGTCGGATCCTCACGAATCGCAAACTGAGTAAACCGAAACGACGTTAAACCTATACATGACCCCATAATATACCAGCATACTCATATCGACAAGTAGAAGACAACAACGAAAACAGAAACCCAAATAATGGTGGGAGGCGCTACCACTTGCCGTCGCCAGTGGTTGTGCGTAGGCTCCACGCGCCGCCAGTTAACTACCACACTAGCTTAATTCAACCATCCAGAATTTAGATATATATTGATGAGAGGAACAATTTTCATACATGGAGTTAAGGCCAATTCAACCGGGATCGGCCTAGATCGACGCCAAAAGCTCAAATCTTCAAATCAGGATTTCGAGCTCCACACTACAAATCGAGTTGCAAGGCTGGTATGGATGTGATCAAGAGGAGGAGAGCGTCAAAATTTGACCAGTTTCAAGTTCAGCCGTCGCCGGAATTGGAAAATTCGACCTGGTCCGCCGTCTCTAAAACGTCGGGCTTCGATCTCCAGTTTCTGGCTTAAATCAGCGGAAATTAGTCCAGTGGGGACTACTAGACGAGTTGGTCTGTGGTGGTGGCTTCGCCGAAGGAAGTCAGACGGTGCTGGAAATGTTGAGTCTGGTTGGCGGCGGTCTGATTCTAGCTAGGGTTTCTGAAGAGAGAGAGCAGAGGAAAGGGGGTTTCTAAAAATGGAAATCCGAAATTTATGTAAATATTTTTGGAAAATTTCTATTTATAGGAAAAATTCTGAAAATAGAAAATCTTCCGCTGACCATAACTTTTTCATACGATCTCCGATTTTCGCATACCGCATGTCCACCAACTCGTATCGACACGCTCTATGATTTTCCTGAAGGAAGTTTTCCCAAAATCGTAACATATAAAAATTCAACCCTTGGAACGAAAGTTTCAAGCAATTTATTCTTTCAAAATAAAATAATTCCTATTTCATGACAACATACGAACAAGGCATAAGAACAAGAATTTGTACCAACTGGGACTTTATTAATTTTTAGAAAATTACAAGAAATTACTAACAAAAATCAAGGTCATCACATTGGGTTTGGCTTCAAGATTACAAGAGTTTCATTTCCATAATGTGAAACAACCCCATGTTAAGACTGGCAGGGCTTGGGCAGTATGTTGGGGAGCACCTCCGAATCAATGTGGATGTTGCGTTCCATCATCTTACCCGGACTAGAGGTCTGGGGTTTGTGATCCGGGATAAGTGCAGGGTTATGTTGGCAGGGGGAGCTTGTCCTTTGAGTGGTTTATTATCTCCCAAACAATGGCGGATCCAGGATTGAAATCTTGGGTGGGCTAGGATTTCTTAAGCTACTCTAATAATGGACTCAACCTTTCGCCATTCACTTTGTGTTCCAGTTCGTAGTTCCAATTTATAGTGCCATTCACAATTAAACAAACAAACATAAAGAAGCCTTCTGTTTGAAGCACAAAGTTCATTAGCACAGCACTTTAATTAAACCCAAACTTGATTAGCACTTTAGCAAAGCATCGTTATACAACTTGATTAAACCCAAACTTGATTACTCATTAGCACAACAATTGCTGAGTTATACTTTAATTAAACCCATTGACCTTGATAAGTATTGAAATCAATTAAACCCACAACAATTGCACAGCAGAAAGAAGAAAACTGAATGAACTGATCGACCTTCAGACCTTGATAAGTTTTGAAATAAATTAAACCCACTGACCTTGATAATGATAAGTATTGAAATCAAATAATCAATTAAACCCACAACAATTGCACAGCAGAAAGAAGATTAGAAGACCCACATCAGTGCATCACATTTAACCCACATCAATTAAACAATAAATTGCAGAAAGAAGACCCATATCAGTGCATCACATTTAACCCACATCAATTAAATAATACATTGCAGATTTGCAGAACAAGGAGAGTAGGAGACGGAGACTCGGAAAGCACTCAAAGCAGGCTGCATACCAAATAAGACTTGATGTCTGACTCTCTGACTCTCTGAGAGAAGTGGAGAAGGGAGAGTCGCATGCTGCACTGGCGGAGGAGGAGAGAGTGAGACTGTGAGAGACGATTCTCCAGTTCGAAACTTCAAATAGCTCAATAGCCCCGTAGTCGATGAGTGGAAGCATGAACCAGAATTTGCTTGAATCAAGAGGTTGAAGAGGAAATTAAGAAATGGACGCTTGTCTGGAATGATTTTTGATGAGATGAGTCATTCCTTCAGGAAATTGAGGTTGGATCTGAAATTGACGGAGACATTCTTCAAACTGTCGGGAGTGGGGAGTTACTTCGGCTGGGCTGGGCTTCTAGAGTCTGGACTATGGACAATACCCACTTAAAAAAAAAGTATACATCTAATTTTTTTTTTAGGCCCAAAAATCTCGAACGGGCTTGAGCCCGTCCTAGTCTGTGAATAGATCCTCCAGTGCTCCCAAACATGCATAGGTGTTGGCGTGCAAACATGCTTTGGAGTTTGCTCTGGATCATGGTTTCTTGCCAGCCATCTTGGAAACAGATGCAATGGAGGTGCAGCGTCAACTCAATGCACACAGTTCTAATAATACTTTTGCGTTGGGCAGGATTTATGAGGATGTTGGGGTACTTTTGGAGTCTCAGAACAACCTGAAGGTGAACTATATAGGTAGGAAAGGAAACATGGTAGCTCATCAATAGGCTGCCCGTGCTTGTACTCTTAGGCAAGTTCAGTTTTATTTTACTGCTCCTGCTTTTCTTCTAGCTGCTGTTATAGCAGAACTTTGTAATGTTTAATTTCGTTTCTACTTCTTTGGATTCAAAAATTAATTAATTAATTAATTATATGTGATTTATTTATTGTTTCTTCAAAAAAGAAAAGGGAAATTATGGAAAAGTTCATATTAGAGTGTGAAATGATAAAAAGGTCACTTAGTTTCCTACTTGATAAAAAGGTCCACAATAAATTGTTAGTAATATTAATTTAATCCTTATGAATAATGAGGTGATGTTAAAAAGGGTCAGTTTTTAATTTTTTTTATTCTGATTCTGCCCTTAAAGCCTAATTCATGTTTATAACCTTAATACACTAAACCACAACCTCTCTACCTCCGATGTCCTCCAAAACCTACGCCTCGATCCCGTCCTCCAAGTCCAAATCGAACAGTTGCCGATCACCGCCGCGCTGTCCAAGTTCTTCTCCGACGTTCTCCCTCAGAACCTCGCCGTCGCCTTGCGGACTTATTTGATGCCCCGAAACGGTGCGGTTTCTGTTCCGGAAGCAATGCGGTTAGGGTTTCGGAGGTAATTCATTGTATCAGAGTAGAGAACTGGCTTATCGTATCAGAAATTTGGCAATTGTTCATATCTTCGTGAATTTTAGAATTTAGTTTTGGATGAAACGACTGTTTATGCTTCTTTTTCTTCTTTTGTTTCTTAAAGGATTTGATAATTCAGTATGAGCTATAGGTAATTCAGTATGAAGCTTCCGCACTTTCGTTTTTGCACTTGTTTTCTCAATAATTCAATTTGTGTATACAATGGATTTGATCCATATGTAGATCGAATTTTAGGTAGAAGATTACTGATTTGAAGCGTTTAAGTATACTGTGGAGTAGTTCATTTTTGTTTTTTTTCAGCATCAAGTTCTTTGATTATGGCTTCGTGTATCTCGAGCTATTCATAGTCCATGTTTTTTTAATTTGTGCATGGGTTGTTTCTCAGTTGCATTTGACATAATAATTGAGAATGATTAATATTCTAAAAAGTAGCTGCTGGTTCAATTATGGTGTATCTGGATCTACCGTGTCGTTGAGTTTTTTTGAATTGTAGTTATGGTGTTGCTGCATATGGTAATTTGTTTGAGCATGTTCGGTATTATTACTCCAATTGTGATCGATTAGATTTGGACATGTTTGTTCTATGTTTTTGTATTAATTACTGTAGGCATTGTCCCAATAAAACCTGAAGTTCTAGATCACGCACCAGTTTTTTTTTACATCCACTATTTGCTTCATAGCCCTTCTCAAACATAAATTTCTCTAGAAAACGATGCTATAGAGCTCTAAGAAAATCTGTTCCATGTGGAAAAGAGGCTCCTAGCAATTAGAAAGTAACTATTAGCTTTCTTGTGTAGAGAATGCAAAAACAAAATGGGACCAAAATTTTTCACTTCACTAGGCTCACTATCGGCTACATTATCAAGTAGAATCCTTCCCTGTGTCAAGTGAAGTTAGTTTTAAAGATCACCTTTGGCTTTGGATTGCTTGAAGCAATGCAACATTTCTGACATATGCTTGGTTGAGTTTCAAGTTTCTTAGGTATTGGATCGTTGCAGCTATGATGTTTTTTTTGTTTTTTGTTTTATGAGAATTTCTTCACAATCCTGGATATCTTTGACTTCTTTTGTTGATTAACTTGCTTTTGGGTCTTGTTCTGTGTCCTCGGCATTCTATTATAAAGTGCTTTCAAAATGATTGACACCTGAATATCACTTTCATGCAATTAAAATGAGGACCAGTTTGATGCAATATACAGCATGTGATGCCATGATTTTTGGTGCAAAACATCCTTCTTTGCAGGATGGGACCAAGGAATTGTGGGAATGTGCATTAGCGAGAAGCGCAAGTTGAAAATTACTGCACATATGGGCTATGTGCATTAGCGAGAAGCGCAAGTTGAATCCCAGGTAATAAGATTACTTCCATTTATGAGATTCTCGTGTATAGACCTCCTGTTTGGGCAATGAGTATATGTGTAAAGGAAATAAAATGGTTGGAGAACATTTGACAATAATTGATGAAAATAGTTAAGATGCAAAACCATATTTAGTTAAGATGAAAATTATTGATGGAAGCTGTAGTGGAATGATTCCTAGCTTGAGCTTCCTTTTTTGGTTTTTCATATTTAGTTTTCCCAACTTAGATTGTGGTTGTTTGAACATTACAGGTGGTGCCACACTGATATTCGACACCGAGCTCGTTGAAATTTTGGGAAGAGATTCAAAGAACGAGAGCTGTAGTGGAATGATTTCTGGCTTAAGCTTCCTTTTTTTTTTTTTTTTTTTCCACATTTAGTTTTCCTAAAGAAATTACTTGTGGTAACCAGTGGCTTGGCGAGGCAAAACGTTATTTTGCTTTGGGTTATTATCACAAATGGTACCTGAACTATACCTCAATCTTATCGATGGTACCTGAACTTCAATTTTGATCACTACCAGTACCCGAACTTTTCGATTTCATTTTAAATAGTACCTAGAGCCACCTCCGGTCACTATTTTGACTAAAACGACATGTGAGACGGTCATAGTGATGATTTATTGGTAATACACTTGCCTTGATTTTTTTTTTTTTTTTTTAGATTTAGCTTTTTGGGCCGGAATAGTGACCGAAGGTGGCCTTAGGTACCATTAAAAATGAAATCGAAAAGTTCGGGTACTGGTTGTGATCAAAATTGAAGTTCAGGTACCATCGATAAAATAGAGGATAAGTTCAGGTACCATTTGTGATAATAACCCTTTTGCTTTATAGTCATTATCAGATTACACTGCTTTTTTAATCTAAGATTGAAGTTTATGTTACAATTATGTCACTTGCGGCTCCCCTATTTCCATTTGTGCAGTTTTTCACTCACTTAGTTTGTTCAAGGTGAAAAACTTAGTTTGTTCAAGGAGAATGGCCTTGAATGGTCTCCAAGAAACTGACCATGTAACTGATCATGTCACTTACAATGTATGCAACTGACCAAGTAATTGAACATGTAACTGATCATGTCACTGACGTTGTCATTGACATGGTCAATGACTTTGCCTGTGACTTAAGGTTAACAGTGACTTGGACAACGATTGACAGTGACATGTTCATGACTGTGACATGGCCAGTAACTTGGCCAATGACATAGCCAATGACTTGAGGTTAACAATAACTTGGGCAGTGACCTCACAAACTAGGGACTTGGTCTAGCTAGTGACTTGGCCAGAGATTGATAGTGACTTAGCCAATGACTTGGCCAGTAATTGATACAGAGACATGGACAGTAACATAGCCATTTATATGGAAATAATGAATGTGTGTGATGTTGTTTAGGTTGTATGCTATACTAAAATGGAAGTGTTGCTAGTTTAAGTACATACTTTATGATGGGGTGAATATGTAACTGAACATGTAACTGACCATGTAACTGACAATGTATGTAACTAACCATGTAACTTACAATGTATGTAACTGAACATGTAACATGATCATGTAACTGATCATGTAACTGACCGTGTCACTTACAATGTATGTAACTGACCATATAACTTACAATGTATGTAACTGAACATGTAACATGATCATTTAACTGATCATGTAACTGACCATGTCACTTACAATGTATGTAACTGATCATGTAACTGAACATGTAACTTACAATGTATGTAACTGATCATGTAACTGACCATGTCACTTACAATGTATGTAACTGACCAAGTAATTGAACATGTAACTGGCCATGTCACTTACAGTGACATGGCCAGTGACTTGAGGTTAATAGTGACATGATCAATGACATGATCATAACTGTGACATGGCTAGTAACGTGGCCAGTAACATAGCCAGTTACTTGAGGTTAACAATGACTTGGTCAATGACCTCAATCACTAGGGACCTGGGCTGGCCAATGAGTTCACTAGCCAATGACTTGGTTAGTGACATGTGTATAACAGTGACATGGTCAGTGATATGCAATGTGACCTGGTCAGTGAGCTGACTATGACAGTGACTTGGCAAGTGACATAAGATTTGGTTAGTGACATGGTCAGTAACTTGGCTACTAACTTGAAATATAGATACCAACAGGGGTTGACAGTGATATAGTAAGTGACTTGGCCAGTGACTTGTCTACTGACTTATGATCAACATTGGACATGGTCAGTGACATTGACTTGATGAATTCAGAAAATGCCTAAAACCTGAATGTGCGTAAAAGATATATTAAAGTAAAGTTTCATTAAGGAAAACTAAACATAAGTGACAAAAAAAAGATACAAAAAGCTAATTGATTTAGTAATTTGAAGTTTACAATTGGCCAGTGACTTGCATCCTAAGCAGTGACCTGGCCAGTGACATATGTGTAATATTTTACATTGCAAAATATCTTGTAGAAATCCAATTGTGCTTATGTTTCGCAAATGTCTTGAATATATGAGCTCTATATTGCAAAATATCTTTCTTGCTAAGTTTCTTCAAAATCCGCTCATCCTTCGAAAGTTTCCATGTAGTACGTCACAAAAATTCCACAATCCAATCTGTTGGTCATAGAAAAATTCAAGTCAATGAATTTGAACAATATAACAATAAAGTGACATTTTAATATGTTGTATACTTATGAGGTTTCTTCTTGTGAAAATGAGAAGATTATCAGTGACTTTAATAGTTACATGGTTAGTGATATGTTCATGACTGTGACATGACCAGTGACTTGAGATTAACAGTTACCTGACCAATGACCTGGATATAACAATGACTTGAAAATTCCAAAATATGTAAGTGACATGACCAGTGACATGGTCAATGACATAGATATAACAGTGACATGGCAAGTGACATGTGATTTCCAGTGACTTGGCTACTGACTTGTGATCAACATTGGACATGGCCAATGACAACAAATTTGACACCTAGTTCTACAATTAGCACATATCCCACAAAACAAGAGCATGTCACAAGTAAAATGAAAACTTTAAAACGCTAATAAAAAAATCGTAAACTAAATTCATTTCCAAGCATAGCAAGACAAACTATGAGCCTCTTTATCCATGTATTCATATATTTACAAGCCTCTTCAAACGAGGACCGCGCATCCAATTATATTAGAAGTGGGGTAAAGCCTCCGATAGTAAGATAAATGTCAAAATACAAGTACACATGTGGATGAGTAATCAAGACAGAGAATGATATTAGTGAGAATGCATAAAATCTTTTGAAAAGAAAAGGTACATAGAAACAAAACTAAGAATAAAGAATAGCCTATATGTTGATAATCTAATTTCAACGAAATTGGGCGTGCAAAGAACTGCCACTAAATCCAATGTTTCATTAATCCTATAACCATTGAACAAGCACCAACAAGATAATGGGTGCTAGTAAGACAACTACCCAAATCTCTGTTCTTTTTTGTTCAAGTTTTTCATCATTATCGTTGGCCTCAAAATCAATTTTAACAAATCAATAGCATCTAAGGATTCTCTACACTAAAATACAATCTAAAGCTTCATCATTATACATATTACTCACTAACAGTAAAACCTATGTACAATGCAAAGCCAACAAGATAGCAAATTCTAATCATACCCAGTGATATTGAATATAGCAATGAGAAGCAGGTTCCTCATCTAACATTCACATCAAACACTATAGTATTCAGACTCCAAATTCACAATACTATTGCCAATTTCCTCATCTCAGTCATACAAAACTAAACACCTAGCAATCAATCATGATAATCTAGGGTTTCTTTCAACCAAAATTCAATTGAATTAGCAATCATTCAACTAATTCAAGGTCTTTCGAAGATATGAAGGATGCTCTATACTTTACATAAATTCAAATCATTAGAAATGAGCATACTTCTTACAATCATCAACTCAAGGAATTAAATTAATAACAATGATGCATAATGAACTGCAACCTAGCATTCAATGCATATGTAACTTCAACAATAATGCATATGCAGCACAGGAATTTCATTGCAATAGTATTCTTCAGTAAACCAAATAAACTTCACTTAATTGAGGATAACGTTGAAATAGACTATACCAACTTCACTTAACTCAAGATTACATATCCAATTAACCCAAAAAGATTGTCAAAAGGTCTCCGATACAAGAAATCACAAGAACCTGATTGAGGCTGCTCGATGGCTTTACGTTCAGAATGAAGATGAAGAAGGAAAGAACATTATCGACAAAAATTGATGGAGGCGATGAGGAGGGCCGGAGTCGTGAGATTCGGACCAGGCGACGTCGTAGACGCCGTTGGCTGTGTCAAAGGAGCCATGACGGTGAAGTCAGTTGAGAGAGAGGGGGTGTTAATTATAGTCTGAAATAGATCGGGGAAGAGAGAGAAGATGAGACAATGGCATGAGTTGTAATTTTTGTTATTTTTAATGGCAGGTTGTAAAGAGGTGACCCTAATTATCATGGAGACATTTGTGTGGGCTGGATTATAATAAGACATTTCAAAATGACATCTTTTATCATTAGCCCAAAAGAAATCTAGTTTTTTTTTTTTTTTTTTTTTTTTTTTTTTAAAAGATAAGAGAAAAGAAGTTACAACGAAGTTCCTATTTTACGACCTACACCTAAGCAGTCAAATAAATGAGCATTACAAGCAAACAAAGGAAGAGAATTATTCAAGCGCTCGCAGTTGGATGGTGTTATATATCAGCAATCGCATCGGCTAGGAAATTAGCCTTCCCTCTTCCCTCTTGATATGTCCAAGGCTAAAGCTTTGAAGCTGAGAAGATAACTAGGTGATGTCTTTAAGAATGGCTATGATTCGCCAAGGTGAATGAATGGTTCCATGGAAGCTATCAATCAATAGTTTTTGAATCTCCACTCAACCTCCAAGATGAGTATAGCCATGAATAATTGCAGCATGAAGACCAGCCTGAAGGGCAAGAGCTTATGACGTTAAAACATTATTGAATTCTTGTTTGTTAGAGGCAGCTCAAATAGGATGTCCTTGATAATCTCTAAATACAAAACAAAAACAAAAATCTAATTTGTAATTCTTTTCCTTAAAAGAAAAATTTAAGAAAAAGATAAAGAAAAAAGAAATTGTAAGAATAAAATAAAGAAAATTTGAGTGGAGGTGATTTGTTTTTCAAGTGGTGCCAGGAAATGGACAGTTGGACGCAAAAGCTTTGTGTTCTCATCATGTTGGAGTTGCCACGCTACCTCGAAGCAAGTGGGAAACACGCTTGGTCACCACACGACGCAACGCGGCCCTAATCCCCCGCCCCGCCCCCTATGTGGTCCCCACTCCGACACCGTCATTGGAAAAATTAAAGCGCGTATAAATAATCAAAGCAATGATCACCTCCATGATCTCCCACTTCTTCGTCTTCCAGCAGAGCAAAATAAGATTCATACTTACCCTGTTTCGCTTCGTTTTGACTTGCATGTCAAAAATTACAGTTCTTATTACCTGCAGTGGTAATTTCTTGGTTTTGTTCATGAGGTTCTGAGTTGAGCGGGAGATTATTCCTGTTTGGTGATCCCATGCATGTGACTGAAGCACATGCACCTGGGAACAGGATGAATGTTTATGTTCAGTGTATGACTTCCGATTAGTTTACTACTGCTTCAGTTCCGATCCAGTTCCAGTTACCAATGTGGGATAAGCTTCACCGAGTCTGAGTGTTCACCCAACAATACATGGTACCAGCTGTTACTACTGTGTTGCATTATGATACTGTGACTTCATTTATTTTTAGCTCACTGCAGAAAACACAATAAAGGCCACATAAATTGTTGACTCTACCACTTATCCGAATTGTAGAGTCTACAATTTATGCATCACTGAGTTATAGAATTTCTCCTCAACAACTTCTCCACCTAATTGTGGTCTACAACAAGCAAGGTCTATATGTAATAGATTAAACCCTGTGTTGGATATGGAGTGTGGAGAAATTAGGTCTTTTTCTTGGCAAAGTTGGAGAAATTAGGTCTAAAAGGAAGAATTTAGACCACAAACTGGAGATGGCCTATGGTCACTTGGCCTAGGCTTACAGTCACACATGTTATTTACACTAGTTAATACATGCAATGCCCTTAAGTTAATTTCATAGGGAGTAGATGTAGAAATAAACTAGCTAAGTTGGGCTTAATTAAGTTAGCTTGGCTCATTTGTAGCCATTTCATATATATTTGTAGTCATAAGTTAGCTTAGCTTATGTAAATTAACGAGTTGAATAGCTTAATGAGAGAACATAAGTCGTATCGAGGGTACTGGCTTAACACTTGCTTAGATTTCTTGATATTTATGCAAATCACTAGTGAGACTATCTTTTTTTTTAATTTTTTTTTGAGAAAAAGGGCGGTGCGGCAGCCCTCAAGCCTTGATAGCCTTGATTAAAGAAACTGTCGAATACAAGGGAGGGACATTGAGCCTACACCCCTGATTAAAATAAGTAGAACCTCCTGAAATACTATCCTGAGTCTCTACTAAACGTTTGTACTCAACAAAGCACCAACTAGCAACGAGCGCACAAATGGCGACTCTATTTGCTTTAACTGCTTTGACGCAGCGGTGACACAATGGAAAGATAACTTGAACTGCAACCCGACTACAGCAAAGCATAACTTCCATACGCACAGCTTTCCCATCATGATGCCCCCAGACACTACATCCAGTGACACTTAATTTCACTCTGCTACTAAGATGCAGCGACCATTTGCGAGTGCAAGGAACTCGCCACCTACCTAGAGCAAAACAGGCACACAAGGTGCAAAGATTGGCACACAGGCCACTGTCTCCAACCAGAACAAGGTTGGAGTTTATTACCGGCAAAGCAACAACAGAAAGAAAACAACCAACAAAAGCAAAAGTAACTAAAGCCCGGCCCAACCACCATCTCCACAGCATCCAAGGGTCCAGCGTCGACAGCCAACCACGCAGCCAACACACCACAGCATCACCGAGCCTCCGGCCTGCACTTCCACGCCGCCGCACCACATCCGTACGCCGCTGCTTCGCTACACCATGTCGGGGACTGCCGCAAAGCCCTGCAGAAAACCGAGGATGAATCCCCAACCGAAGCAGAACCTCACGGTGTGTCTCTCCGCCATGAGATCGCCATCTCTGCCACTGCCCAGATCCCTACTTCAGTGGCACCGTCAGAGCTCGCCACCTGCCAACACCCCAGCTCAGCGTTGTGCTGGTGCTCGCCCCAGAAACACGACTAGATCTAGATCGATCTGGCATCACCGACAGCCATAGATCCCAGATAGGAATGAGGACTACGGCTGCAGACGACAATGAACTAGGGATGTCTCTATAGGAGGGTTGGGAAAAACCAGCTGCTAAAAAAACGACAAAGGAACTGGGACAAGAAGCCCGAACAAGAGTGTGCTCCCCCAACTCTCAAGTCGGAGATCAGGATCCGGTTGGATCTAGATCTCGGCAAGAGAGAAGGGGGAGGAGGGTTTCAGATCTACTTTCTCTCTTTAGTTTCTAGAGAGAAGGCAGAGAAAGATGTTTTTCACCGAATGAACTATTCTTACCACCACAGTGAGACTATCTTTTTATGTGAAGTAATGATTCAAAATGTAAATTTCTAACCCAATTCATAAAGGGTGATGCTAAATGTTTATGCAAATCACTTGTGACTTGTGAGACTATTTTTTTTGCGTGAAGTAATGATTCATATGTTTCTTTTACTTATTAAAATAAGGGGTAAAACTACAACTAAGAAGCAAAATTCATGCCACTGATGTCCCGCAACATCTTTGTTGAGAGCAACTCTAACAGCTTCCTCATATTTTGATTTTTCTCTATTTTAGAGAAAAATGAGATTCTTTTGCTCCAACAGATTTTCTATAACTATCCTCATTTTAGGGATAGTGAGGAAAAAGAAAATAGATTTTTTTAAATTTTCAGCAATCTTTAAAATTTTAAAGAATAATTATGAGATATTAGAGATTGTAGGGAACATGTTAGAGTTTGAGGAACGAAGTGGTGTTAGTTCAGTGGTTAGAGCACCCACTACCTATGTACGAAGTCATGGGTTCGAGTCACTATAGGGGCATGAGTGAAACCCTTTAATCATCTTTTAAGAAGAAAAAAAATGTTAGAGTTTGAGGAAAAAAAATTATAGAAAGTTTTGACTTTTACTTTCCTATAATATTAAAATTATAAAGAAACTGTTGAAGTTGCTCTGACTAGATACATATATCAATGCTCTATAAATTCTTTAATTAAATTAGATACCGTAGAGCGAGTTACATGGAACCACCTAAATACAGAAGCATGCAAATCATCATGCTAATAATCAAATAACTTTGTGACCTTCCATTTAACTAATTTTTTAGATAAAAATTGATTTTTTAAAAAAAACAATGCAATCTCAAATGGAGTCTCAATGACTCAAAGTTATTGTGCTTCTTTTAATTTCATCACTTTTGATGTTTCTTTTAATTTCATCACTTTTGATCATCTTTGATAACTAGGTGGTCGATAATGCAGTTAATTGCGATTCAATCATATTTGTATGATGAGGTCATGTCTCAATCGTCATCAATAGTAAAGAGATGGAAGGATTTTGAGTTTTATTACAATTATTTTATTGATTAATTTCAATAAATCCTTACTCTATTGAGCTAAAATTTTGATAATTTGTTGTTTTGAAAGAAATTATCTTTACCTTCTGTAGAAGTTAATGATGCCTCGATTCCCCCCATGGTTGTAATCGTTCTTATTACTTGTGAGAGGATCAAATGCGTTTTTGAATTCATAAGAAAAATGAAGTTATAAAATATTAAAAAATTAGAATAGGTCTTTGATAGTTTTATAAGCACTTGCAAGTGATTTCGAGAAGAACTAGTCAAATATTTTCTCATTTAAAAGAGTTTTTTTTTTCTCGAATTAGTAATAACCTCAAATTTAGGGCTAGTTTGGGATTGCTGTGATTTTTTAAAAAAACTGTTGTTGCTGTGTTGTGAGAATAGTCAGCTGTGAACTAAAAAAGTTTCGTGTTTGGTAAATAATATTTTTAAAAGTGCTGTCAGTACATAAAACAATTGCAAAATGTGTTTTGATCCATAGCAGCTTCTAAAAGCAACCTTTAGGCTGTTTCTAAAATTTGCTGCCAGTGACCTATAACTTTCAATTAAAGCTGTTTTTTATTTATTTACCAAATATAATAAAATCTTAAATTTTAAACAAAAACTGATTTTTCGAAAAGCGAAGCAATCTCAAACGTGGCTTTAATCTTTGAATAAAAATTTCTTATTTATCCAAAAAGAATACTACCACACATTTTAATTTCCTTATATCCTTTAATAAATTAAAATAATAATTGTTCGAAAA
The DNA here is from genome assembly GCF_002994745.2 of Rosa chinensis. Classification (NCBI taxonomy): domain Eukaryota; kingdom Viridiplantae; phylum Streptophyta; class Magnoliopsida; order Rosales; family Rosaceae; genus Rosa; species Rosa chinensis. The sequence continues at coordinate 44,421,965 of NC_037091.1, forward strand.
AATCAAATAAAGAAATAAATGAGTCGAAAGCTTAAAGTGAATGACAAACAGGTCTTTTCAAAACATACAATTATTGTTAAGATAAATTTTCTACGTAAATTCTCAAATCCCAGTTTGTAATACTATTTTGCAGATAATTGTAAAATATAATATATTTTTTATTTAAGAGTATAATACAAAATTGCCCCATCTCTTTCCCTTTGCTGCTTTCCCTGTTCCCATATTTTACTTCTCTCTCTGTTTTTCTCTGTCTCTGTCTCTGTCTCTCTCTTCGCTCCAAAGGCTCCAGCTTGAAGTGCAACGCCGTTCTGGGATTCTCTCTCTGAGATCCAAAACCACTCCTCTCTTCCAATCTGAAATCTTTGCCTCTTCAAAACCCAATTCCAGCCACAAACCAAACCCACTTCAACTCCACTCACAAAACCCATTACTTTCTTCTCTCAAAGATTCTATCTTTTTCCCATTTTTTATGTTTATATATATTTCCTAGGAAAAACTTTAGTGATTAACGCCTTCTTAGATCCCCCAAAGTTAGTTTTTTCCGCTCGATTACTCTGAAGAAGTTATAGTTTTTCTCTCTGTGATCTGTAAAATCTTCGTTTCCAGCTGAATTAGATTCCATTTCAATACAAGGAGTAGCCATTCTAGTCCCCTAAGAACTCAAAGACTTGTAAAGTTGCTTTCTTTGTTTGACAAGTTGCAATTGGAATTTTGGGTTTGATCATTGCTTGATGTTATTGAGCATCTGGGTACTTAAGTTTGTGTGAAATTTGGATTCTTTCCTGCCTTTTGTGATCTGGCTCTGAGCTTGAACTCAGGGTGTTATATGCGCCTATTGGATTGTTGCTTTGAAAGTTTTTGGATGCTTTGTTACTGAGATGCAGCCTGATCAAAGAAAAAAGGTAAATTCAATCGATTCTGATGTTTTCTGATGCTTAAACCTCGCCTCTGTTTGGTGTCTTGTTGTTCATGTTATAGGATGAATTGATTTGTATGTGTAACTTGTTTTGTCTTATGATATTTGGAAATCCAGATTCTCCTGCTTGGTGTAGATTTTTATGTTCATAATTCGTTGTGGTTGTCTGATATTGTGTGGTGCATAATCAGTGGTTGTACATGCTGTGTTTCTATATGTGGATGGGATTGAACAGTGTGTCTTGTTCATGTCTCAGTTTTATGCCATATGTTTTTGGAGTTTTGGTCATATTGCTGTCTGGCAAGGGCCCACTTTAAACCTTTTTTCATGTAAAGCTGTAACTGTTTGGCTCTTGTTTAGTTCATGGACCAAAACTGTCTAGCTGAACTGAAATACATGACAATGCATGAATTATCTTAATACTTGACATAGCATCACTTATAGAACCTATCTATAATAGATATGTTCAGCATCCTATAAGTTCTTGTAGTTACTTTGGTACTCTCCAGTCAGAATTAGGAAAATTGTCCAGAGAAATATTTAGTGGCATGGTGGTTTTTGAGATGCTCTTATTGGCCTTGGCTTTGTTGTCTATCTTTCTCTGCTTAATTTTGCAAAGTTCACTAGTTTATAGCTGTCTAGTGTTCCTAAAGTAATAGTAATAATAGTACATTCTCTTCTAGTAATAGTAGCACTGCTGAAGGTACAGAACAACTGTTTGCACAAAATGTTGTCAATCATTTCAGTCGCATAATGACTTCAGACTTATGGTGTGGTTTTTTTCGGTCATGCAGTCTGTGGATGTGGACTTCTTCACTGAATATGGTGAGGGAAGTAGGTATAAAATAGAGGAAGTAATTGGCAAAGGAAGCTATGGAGTTGTTTGTTCTGCATTTGATACGCATACTGGAGAAAAGGTAGCTATCAAGAAAATAAATGATATTTTTGAACATGTCTCGGATGCCACCCGCATCCTTCGTGAGATTAAACTTCTTAGGCTCCTGCGTCATCCAGACATTGTGGAGATCAAGCACATTTTGTTACCTCCATCCAGAAGGGAATTCAAAGACATATATGTTGTTTTTGAACTCATGGAATCTGATTTACATCAGGTTATTAAAGCAAATGATGATTTGACACCAGAACATTATCAGTTCTTTCTTTATCAGCTTCTCCGAGGAATGAAGTACATACACACAGGTCATTTTCTTAGACATTGTTTAACCTAGTCCTGACTTTTAAGTGCATTTATTACAACTAGTGTCAGTGCTGAATTTTTATTATCATATACTTGAAGTACATGACAATAATGTTGGTTCTGATTTTCTTCATTTATTGGTTTTTTAGCAAATGTTTTTCACCGAGATCTAAAACCCAAAAACATCTTGGCAAATGCCGACTGCAAACTGAAGATCTGCGACTTTGGTCTTGCTAGAGTAGCTTTCAATGATACTCCCACAGCTATATTTTGGACGGTAAGTTTCTTTTTGAGTAGCTAGTGAGTTTAATCCAGGGTATCAGTGCATATATCTTAATTAATGGAAATTATAATTCCACATCTCATCAATTTATGATTCCATTTCGAGCAGGACTATGTTGCCACAAGATGGTACAGGGCTCCTGAGTTGTGTGGATCATTTTTCTCAAAGGTGCAAGAATCATTATCCCTTTCACTTTCTTAAATGCAGTTGATATATTTGGTTTTGTAGTTTTTCATGATCATTATCTTTATATGTTTCCAACTTCCTTTTGTGTTATACTGAATTACTACATTGTATTGTTTCTTTCTTCCTCTCTTTTCTCTCCAAAATATACTGAAAACAATCTTGTGGTGAACTTTATAATTTAAGATTATTAGTGGATTTAAAACAATGTTCCCATCTCTCCTTTAATTGCTGAATATAAGTGAGCTCCCATCTCTCCTCTACCCAGTAATGGCCATTTTGTTCTACTGCAATGAATGTGGGCTGTTAGTCTTTGTTCTTTGTTATGTTTTTATTCTTTTTATATCAGGTGTTTCAGTCTATTGATATTTCTTTTCTCTTTTCAGTATACACCTGCAATAGATATCTGGAGCATTGGGTGCATCTTTGCAGAGCTTTTAACTGGAAAGCCTCTTTTTCCGGGCAAAAATGTTGTCCATCAGTTGGACCTCATGACTGATTTATTGGGAACACCATCTGCTGAAGCAATTGCTAGGGTTAGTTTTCTGTAATTAGTTTAGAGATTTTGAGATAGATCTCATATATACGTATGTGTCTTTATTTACCCATTTCTAGTGCATTTTTTTGTATGAGAAGCTGTTGTCTAAGTCAAAAATTTTAAAACAGGTACGCAATGAGAAGGCTCGCAGATACTTAAGCAGTATGAGAAAGAAGAGGCAGATTCCTTTTTCCCAGAAATTCCCAAATGCAGACCCACTTGCTCTACGTTTATTAGAAAGAATGTTAGCTTTTGAACCGAAGGATAGACCTACTGCTGAAGAGGTAACTGTTTATGCAAGTTCATTTTACTTTCCAGTAAGTTTAATAGCTCGGCCTATTTCTTTTTTCATTTTTTTCTAAGGGAGAAATATTGTTGCTTCTTTTAGGCTCTTGCTGATCCCTATTTCAAGGGTTTGGCAAAAGTGGAGAGAGAACCTTCGGCTCAACCAGTTACCAAGATGGAATTTGAGTTTGAGAGGCGAAGGATAACCAAAGAAGATGTTAGAGAGCTTATTTATCGTGAGACTCTCGAGTATCATCCTAAGATGTTGAAAGAGTACTTAGACGGATCAGAGCCAACAGGATTCATGTATCCAAGGTATTCTCGTATAAAATTTTATATTTAGTCTGGTATAACAAACATTCCTCTCATGTGTCACTCTGACAAATACCTTTTGCTTATTGATACAAATCCCTCATTGACATGGTTCACGGTTGTAAGTGTTGCCTGACCAACTTTCTGTATTTCTAAAACACTAATCCTGGTCAACCTTGTTGAGTTTATAAGCCTGCTGATGTTTCTGGACAACATTTTGTCATACTAAGTTTTGAAAACCTGAAGTTATTATATCAATTTTGTTCATAGTAGGAATGCTGGATAGTTGAAAGTTCCATAAGATGATGTCTTTGCTAAACCGCTTCTGAAAAGTATAAACAAAGAGTGCTAGAGTCCATAACCATAGGTCTATATTGTTTAGAGGTTTTCTGTCTGAGGAACCATAGAAATTTATTCTCAAGATTGGAGCTGTTTGAGCAATGAGTTACAGCAATCAGGATACAAGTAATGTTGATATGTACAGGTTACAATAGTTCTTGAGCTACAATATAGACCTACATTAGTTCTCTCAGTAATATGGCATAAATATTTACATGGCATAAACATTAATAAATATAGGCCTGAAATAGGTCTCTCAGATATAAATATATTAGATTGTCTGTAATTAAGTATTTGGGATTTGGAGTCTAAACCGTCCAATATTGGGAAAATATACTTCCCATGAATCCTGATTGTTCTCTTACGAAGCAGCTTTATCATAATTGCTAATATACGTACTTTTGCGTGATAGTGCTGTTGACCATTTCAAGAAGCAATTTGCATATCTTGAGGAGCACTATGGAAATGGCACAGTTGGTGCTGCACCTGAGAGGCAACATGCATCACTACCCAGGTATACCTTGTAGCTGATGTTTTCTGAGCATGATCTGTGAATCATGATGGTGTTTCTTGTCAAGCTGCTGTTATCAATCGGATCAACTTCATCTAACCTTGACTATGGGTTTTACTGTACTTTGTGCAAGCAGGGCATGTGTTTCGTATACCAATAACTCAGTGCAGCAACCAACAGAAGTCACAGAAGACCTTGCAAAATGCTGCATCAAAGAAATTGAGAAGCCAGTGGACAGGAACTGCGGAATCCCTACAACAAAGCCTCCAATTCAAGCTCCTCAGACCATCCAAGGTATGGATTGTAGTTGAAGTTAAGTTACTTGTTGCTAGATTGTTTGTGCTTCCCTTGGTCCGAAATATGCTGTGCACTTTCCCTACACTAGTTCATATTGGTTTTCTTACTTACGATTGTCCAGTTCTAAGTGGTTGTAACCAATTTTGATGCAGGAGCTGCAAGGCCTGGCAAAGTTGTTGGCTCAGTGTTACGTTTTAATAATTGCGGGGCAGCAGCTGCAGCAGAGACTCTTGAGCAGCGAAGGATGGTTAGGAATCCAGTTGTTCCAACTCAATATACGGCTGCCGCAGGCTCTTCATATCCTAGAAGAAATGCATCCTGCAAAAATGAGAGGGAAGACAATGAAGTGGAAGGTTCAAATGGGTTGCTGCCAAAGCCCCCTCAATACATTCCAAGGAAAGTTGCTGCTGCACAAGGTGGATCTGGAAGTCAATGGTATTGACTACATGATGGGTTCACATGGTGGAATCCACTGGCCACAACAAATGTTGGTTGGGACAGTCATGTACCACATGCTAACCAGGATTAATTCATCACTAATTGGAACTTCATCAACTTAAGTGATACAGTTGCCGGTTCCAGGTATTGCATAGCCACATCTGATGGAGGAAGTTTAGCTACTAAGTTCTACTTTATATCACTAATTTGAAGTGAAGGAGTTGTATGATCTCTCTTACATTACGATTATCTGATTCAGATCAGAACCAAGACATAAAAGGGCGTGTGAAAATTTGAATGAAGTAAATGTCTAGTTATTCATTAGCTTAACCAGTTGTTTCTAGTCTGTCATTCTTTGCGAGCTAAGTCGAGTTCTTTTGTATGTTATCACTTCAGGTATAAGATCAGAGACTCTATGTTATCACCTATGTTATTTTCTTAATGAAATAAGGATCTCTGCTTTTGTTCAAAATGTTTCAAAATATGTGCAATAACTAAAGCTCAAAAGTAACTAAAAAAAATAGCCAAAAAATGTTGATAAATTCAAGAGTTGAGGATTACAATTTACAAAGTTCTTTTCTTGTTGGGGAAGTATTTGTCGGTATAGGTGCTTCTCTTTTCTGCAAGGGAATCCTCTTTTTTATGTTCTAAAATATGTTGTTGTGAATGAATTGTCGGCGGTAAATGTTGGTCTTTTTATTTCTTGTTTGCTTATGGAACAATTTGTTTAACGGATTTCTTTTATGGGAGATCATTGTCGACAATCAATTTTTCAGAAAAGGAGTGTCGTGACTGTCGTCTACATTTTTATAACACTCTTGCAACAGGTTGCTTGTCATCGAGAGTGTTCTTTATGAGAAATTATTGCTGGAAAATAATTGTTGGTAAAAGTGTCCTTTTATTTTTTGAGGAGACTAGTGCTGACTGCTGACCAATATAAGAGGTTTAAATTTTCTTCACTATTTTGTTTTGTATGGGGAACCAATTTCCAGACCATGCACTTACCAAACACGAAACATGAGAAAGCCAGCACGTTTTCGTTCCTAAACTTCAAATTAGTTTGTGAAATAAATGAGGGCTTAGGGACGTGAAGTTTTTCTTAGTTTGTAGGCTCAGTTTAAGCGAGTTTCAATGTTTCTAACGACTTTTACTTTTTTAGATGTGGTGTATATATCTCTCTAGCTAGCATTTTGCCTGCATACTGTTTTCTTCTACGGGTGGGGCTTTAACGAAGACTTCTAAAATGAGGATTCCATGAGAATTAGGATAACTGATAACATGTGTGTTAAGGAAATATTGTTGGAGAGAAAAGATCCCACATTGGAAAAGTGACAAATAAAATATAATTTATAAGTGGGTGGATCTCACCAAATTGTATCGAGACCTTTTGTGATTAAAACCCAACACCTATCGGGTGGTTAAGTTGGGACAATATCTGTACAATGGTGGGCCACGGGCCACGCTTGTCGCTGTTTAACATGGTATCAGAGCGGATCTCTCTCCAATTGCGTCGTCATCATAGACCTGGATATGGGTTCATTCATTAATTGATTTACCAATCTCCTCTCCAATCATGGACCTAGTTTGGGATGGGACTTGTGACCCGATTTCCAATGAGGAATCGGGTTTGTCAATTCATTCCACGTGCATACCTAGAGCTAGATTGCACGTGAGGGGGTGTGTTGGAGAGGAAAGATCCCACATTGGAAAAGTGATAAATAAAATATAATTTATAAGTGGGTGGATCTCACCCAATTGTACCGAGGCCTTTTGTGATTAAAACCCAACACCTATCGGGTGGTTAAGTTGGGACAATATCGGAACTGTTTAACAAATAATACTTCAACTAAAATTTAGATCACTCACCGATTCACGAACTGGTCTTCTTGATTTGTCATGTGGTATGAACAAATGAAATTGCAGACCCATTGGTGCCTAGTAATGGGTCCGCTTCTGTTCATCTGCATTGTCAGAGGCTCAGTGAATAGAGGTTTCAGTTAGGAGGTGGAAGCACTGCTCATAATTTTCATTAGTCATGCGTTTTACATGTCATTTGCCCATTACATGCATTGAATCAGAACAAAAAAAATGCAACGTAATCATTTGATATGGCCGGCAAACTTAATGGCTCTTGTTTTCTATCCAACAGAAGAGATGATATGGTGCATTTGCTTCATAGCTGAGATTATGTGTGAAGGAGCCTGAGCTTCTCCTTCAGGAATTTACACACCTTTTCTTTGCTAAAAGTTAAAATTCAATTGAATGTTTGGTATGTACAAAACCAATGTCAAGTTCTTAGTCTACCAATTTAACTATTCAGATCATCTCTGATCTCTACCTTGGCACATCCCTGGAATTGACTTTATCCAAATATAAAGTGATCCAGACCCTCTTTGTCAGCTGTTACATCACTGTGTGATGAACCACAAAATTAGACATCAGTGATATTATGTCCCTTCTTTTTCTCCACTTATACAGCTTTAAGGTAACTGTAATGATAGAAGATGAAACAGATGAGGCAACAACCATCATAACTGGAAAACAGGCAGAGGAACTGTTCGGAACCACATGCGATGATCTAATCCTCAAGAAAAACTATAAAAATCCAAATGTGCTGCCATCAGAGATCCTCCAAGCATAGGGACAGATCAAACTGCTGAAGCTCAAAGTAGGCACCTCGCAAAACTTCGTTGTCAAGGGAGTCTTCCAAGATATTCAGCCACAAAACATCCAACCCTCAAGTTCAACAGCCTACAAGGTTGCATCCACAAAAAAGAGGAACCTTGAGACATCTGGCAAGCAGCTTTTCAAAACAAATCCAAGCAAAAATCTGAAAAGGTCATCTCCATTGCTTTCTACGTACTAAATCCATTTCAATTCTTACACTAGCAGCATATTCTACGTTATTACTTATCCCTATCTAATTCAGAACTAAACCTCTTTCTTTTTTCTTCCATATTAATTGGTAGAGTAGGCTTTAATTTGCTACCATTATTTTTACCAGCTTTTGGAAACAGAAGCATACCTCCCAGTTATTTACAATACTGCTTAACCCTATATTCACGCTGGCAGCATCTCTCAGGGTACTTGACTAGTATAATCACACAAAACTGACCCAGGATTCACAATTACATGGTAGTAAACAGTATCATAAAACTTACTTAAACTGCATGTGAAAAACTAGAAAGAAACATAACAATACAAGAGAACATGATATCCTTTCAGAATGAGTTATAACTGGGAATTATACCCAAAAAGGAAAGCCAATTCCCATAAGCAAAAGTAGTGTAGATAACCTATAGAGCTATTTCTCCCACTCATTGCATCAACAGTCTCAAAAGTCTAACCCAACAAGTATCATAAACTCAAAACCCAGAAATCTACACCAAATTCACTTCCATTTCCAAGCGTACATTACTACTGTAACTACTGATTTCATTCAAGATACCAAAGCTCTGTTTAATATATATTCACGCTGGCACCAACCTAATCAATAAAATCCGAAACAAAAGAAAAGTGAAAGAGCTGAAACTTGTCCTTCTCAAGATAACAAGTTAAAATAAGAACAAGTTTAAACAACAAACAAAAGAAAACGATCTCATATTCTCATAACTTAATCTAAGTCTTCTCATATGCAAACATACGTACACTAAGCATAACAAGCACAGAACAATTAACAATTTAATATTGAAACCAGCACCAGAAAGTAGCAAGTGAAAAACCAACCAGAACTAAATTTATTGGTATATGACTCAGTGATGAAACCATATATGTTACTACAATCATTCTTATCAACAATTTGAAAGCAATATATCCATATTCAACTAGCAAGGATTCTTTTAATTCACATAAAACCCTCACCAGATCAATGAGCATTTTGAAAATGGTAAGATCACACTTATATGGTACTAAACAGTACCAAAATTTTCATTAGATTATAGAAACTGGCAAAAAGATAATAAATTCAACACAATAAGAACTACTTTAGAGCACCAGCCCTTTATTCAAAAAAAAAAAAAAAAAAGAACTACTTTAGAGAACTGTTGACTGGTGGTTGTTGTTATAATTCCATTTTGACATGTATTAACAGGAGTTTAAAGGGAAAGTACTGAAAAACCACAAATGTGAGATTGTAGCAATGGAAACAGAAACAGTAGTACAAGCAGCAATAACGACAACATCAGCCATCATAAACTAATGTATCATCTTAATAATGACTTAGTATTTGCAATTAATGTATCACAAGTCATAACTGCATATTGAGACCTAAAAAGTGAATTAGAGGAACCTGATATATGGTCTATCAGCACATTCCCAAATCTGTCAGCCGGAGTGTGTGTGTGGCTGGTTGCTCCATACATTGGAGGCATGTCCCTGCAATCCACACCATTGCCGATAAGCTTGATGTTGCTCTTCCACTTCTCTAGCACATCTCTCTGAAAAATAAAATACAATTGGCCGCTGAGTAAGCAGTATATATCCAACAGAACTTGTTCAAGCAAAGTTATGAAACACTTCACGTAGAATCTAAGTGACATGAGAATGAAATTCTGGGAGGAGAAAGAAAACAATGGTATATGACTACTTTCGAATTTTTGTAAACTAGATTTATTAGTAAGTGATCTACATCTTGTTTCATCATTAGGTTGTTCTATTCAATATTTTTCAATTTACATGTTTCGAAAAGAAGAATCTGATCTATATTTCCATCATCTTAAACTATGAATGTCAAATTCTAAAACTTGAACAAGATAAAGAAAATAAAATTTAAGATATGCATGATGCATGTGTATAGATTTATAAACGTGTATATTGGAAAGTAAAAAGATAGAAAGATAAAATGCAAGTTTGATTTAGAAAGTGCTGTAATTAAATCTCTATCTGCCTGTCCAATTAATGCCCAAAGTGGAATGATGAACTCATGACATTCTAAAAGGTCAAATTGTGCTGTATCATGAAATAAGTTGCACCATAGCAAACATGCATACTTTCTTCAATATAAGTTCTTTGATATATCTGCAAATTCATGAATTTTATTACCAAATCCAGCTATGTTTCCCAGAACCACTTATTTAGACATTACACAGAAATGAAGCGAAAGGAGAAAGTACGACAATCTTGAGTGCATATGCAACGGTAAAAATACACCCAGTGCTAAAGCATATTAGATTAAAGAATAAAACTATTTGAACCAGGTATAGTAACCACCAATCTGTCACATAGATACGGTTTACTGTCACATAGACAGGGTTTGCCTTTGAGAAAGATATAGTCAGCAGCATGGTTAGATAATGATATATGCAGCAATACTCTAAATCAAATGGTTTTAAACAACAAGCACACAGAAAATGTTTACAGGAGAGACATCAATAAAATTTAGAAGTATAAACATCCAACATAAGGATCGATTTTGACTACAGTTATGTAGATTGTGATGCACAATTCAGTGATATAAACGTACATAATATACTTGGCTTCCATTAAATGACTTGGCTCACTATATGAATAGGCAATTTGGAATCCAGTGACACAGATAAACCACTAAGCCATCGTAATGGGTCACCAACTCTACATCTACAGTAATCCTTTAACAATTTTGTTCAGGACTTCTGAGAAATTGCATTTTTCTGTCCTAATCACAATGGCAGCATCTCTGTTGCACATACTTGCATTCAATGACAATATTCATATAATTCCTATCAATCTATCGTCCAATAAATGTCAATACCTAGACCTTAATTTAAGGGAGTACTATATTACTAGAAGCATAAGCACAAAAAGAAACTAAGCTTTGCCAATATGGAGGGAGTACGTGGGACATATAATAAAAAACAAGAACAGAAAAGGAAATTGAATTACTACTGATAACAGATGTTACAGAATTCATTAAGGTTATAGATGTGAAGCTTGTCTTGTCACGAATAGACAGTAATGAAAACCAACTCATCATTCAATAAAAATGGGGTCGTCTTGGGTATCTTGATGTATGTCATACCCTTATTTTTTTATTTTTTTTACTTTTAGTAAATTAATATAGTGGAAACCTACTGAACTGGTCAACAGGTTACCCAATTAAATATCGACATGTGTCATTTTTAAAAATAAAATTTACCATATGAACAACAGTCTTTCTTGATATGTAACAATATTAAAAATCATGTAACAAGTATTGTCAAAATAATAAATTACACATAGTTGAACTACAATTACGACTTATGACAACAGTTGTTGTGGTTCATGTAATTGAGTGGTCAAAGATGTAAATATCATATTTGGACAACTTTTATCAAATTTAGAACATTGATTATCAAGTGGAGAAGCTCCTTACAATACTGAGTTGTTACATATCTTTTGGTCCAATTTTAATTTTACCATGTTCACAACACAAATGTTGTCGGAATTGTAAAATGGTTGGTAATCTTTTAAATGATATAGTTTTTGAAGTAATTACTACGATCAGAACAAAAGTTACCGCTTTTACACCAATAGTTGCGAGTTATGGTAAAATATGTAGTCATTAAGTAATTATTCCATTAATGATAAAAATATAACTATTTACCACTTTGACAACAAATTTGTTGTTGCACTTGTTAAATTGTCCATAAATTAGTACATTAGTTTAAGTTGAGTAATTACTATAAATAGGACAAAAGTTACCGCTTTTACATCAGTTGTTGTGATTGTGGTAAAATATGTAGCCATTGTAGTAATCATTTCATTAATGATAAAAACATAAAAATTTACCACTCTGACAACAAATTTGTTGTCATACTTGTTAAATTGTCCATAAATTAGTACATTGGTTTAGGTGAAGTAATTACTATAATTAGAACAAAACTTTTCGTTTTTTCGTCAATTGTTGGAATTTTTGGTAAATTACGTCGATTAAGAGTAATTACTAATTCGACGATGGACATTACACAATATATTACTTTCATTACGCAAGGGAGAACTTTATTACACAAATGAGGATGGGTAAAGCTATGGACATTAACATCTCTCATACATGTTCTATTTTATATAATATTTACCACTCTGAGGACTCATGTAACCACTTTGAGGACACATGTAGTAATTAGAAAAAAAATCCTCATTAAAGTAAATAAGGTCTTCGTTAGAGTAAAGTAGGTTCTCATTTGAGTAATTAAGTCCTAAAAGTGGTAATTGTAATAGGTTCTCATTTGAGTAAAGTAGATTCTCATTTGAGTAAATAAGTCCTAAAGTAGGTTCTCATTTGACTACATTTAAAAACAAATATTATTTATTTGGGAAAATGATCATTTACCCGATTTTAGGCTAAAAATTGCCCACTTGCTCCACCAACTGTTTTTTAACCCCATTTACCCAAAACACTCTAAGGGATTATTTCCCCTTTACCTAATTAATTCTTTTTTTTTTTTTTAGACTTTTTTGCCCTCTCCTTCTTTCTCACTTAGAGAGAGAAGTCACCTTCGACCTTGCTGTGCTCCGGTGACCTCTCCGGCGACAGGTGACCGGACTCCGGCGAACGGTAACCGGATTCCGGCGACCGGAGACCGGATTCCGGAAACCGGTAACCGAAATCCGGCGACTGATGACCGGAATCCGGCTATTACTGCCCCCCAGTAATCATATTACTGCCCCTCAGTAATCATATTATTGCCTTCCAAAAATCATATTATTGCAGTCCAGTGAATTGTATGAACTCCCAAAACCAAAATGAATACACTACAGGCACAATTGATCAATTTATAATCATATTACTACCCCTCAGTAATCATATTATTGCCCCCAAATACAAAGTCCAATGTCTCTACTGCCTCCCAATAGACCACCAAAAATGCACCATTTTGTAGGATTCACAGATAATTTGACTTTAATACACAGAAAACAACAGGTAACTTATCAAAACACCACACTATAGTGATCCCTGTCCATCGTATCAAAGTCTACTGGGGGCCAATAATGTGTCTACTGCCGAAAAAAATTAAAAAAAAAAAAAAAAAAACTCAGGATGCCGGAAAAAAAAAAAAGTCCGGGCACCCAGAAAATGCTCTGGGCACCCACTTCTTCTTCTCCTCCCATCATTGACTTCGACGGTTGCGGATCTCCCTTCTCCGACTTCAATGGGTGAGGCCCGAGACCTATTGCAGAAGCAGTGAAGGGAATTGCCATGGACAAAACAGATTGAAGATGGGTGAGGCCCGATACCCATAGCAGAAACAGTGAACGGAATTGCGAAGAGCAGCATAAGCAAAGCAATGGTCTACACCAACCTGTTATCGGCCTTGCCGTCGACGCTCTGCATCTAGAATTAGTTAAACTCTGATAGTTCCGACTGGAGCTTCAGGGTGATTCCGGAGTTTGACGCGGCACCGGAGGTGAAAAGAGAGCTTTAGGCAAGATCTGGAGTTCGAGGCCGCCCCGCCGGTGGAGAGAGAGAGCTTCAGGCGTGATTCAGAGTTCGACGCCGCACCGCCACACCGGAGAGAGAGCTTCAGGCATGATCTGGAGTTCGACGCCGCACCGGAGAGAGAAAGCGCTAATCCTAATTTCGACGCCGCACCAGAGGTGCAGATGTGGGGAGAAAGAGAGAGAGAGAGAGAGAGAGAGAGAGAGAGAGAGAGAGAGAGATCGGTGAGGGGGGAGGAGAGAGATTAAAATGAGGGTAATTATGTCAGTAGAAGTTAGATTGGGTAAATGGGGTCAAAAAACCCTTAGTGGAGCAAGTGGGCAATTTTTTGGTTAAAATTGGGTAAGTGGTCACGGCCCCTATTTATTTTTACACTAATTGTTGTGGTTGTCATGAAATGCATGTAAAAAGAATTATATTTGGTTAAGGAAACTACTAATGATATAATTAATTGGTAATGAAGACTACTTAACTAATACTAATTTTGCAAACTTAGGTTAGAAGACTTTGTTTTTAATAAGGAAAAAATATTATTTTTAATTGTGTAATTGTCCATTAATATCAAGCATTAATCAAACATTAATTCACTAATAATAAAATTAATTAGTAATATAGACTATTTAACTAATAGTAATTCGGTGAACTTAGGATAGAATTAAGGTTCTTTTAATTTTTTTTGAAAAAGGAAAAATATAATTGTGAATTGTCAACTGATAATCAAATATTAATTAGCTTTATTGTTTTCACTATCTTTATTGTTTTCAATTCAATTAGTAGTTCGTGTTAACATTTTTGCTTATTGGAAATGAGTAGCATAATTAGAAAGGCTAAGCGCTAAACAATTGCAAGTTACCAATTTGTTAAATATTTTGAACCATTGGATATTTTACTAATCCAATGGTCCAAAATATTTAACAAGATGAGGGTATGGCAAACACCAAGGTACCCAAGAATTCTCCCAATAAAAATAAGAATCTCATATCACGTAGAAATATTTATTCATTTGCTATCAAGAAGGCACAGTGGCACAGAGAGCTTACATACCTAAAACAGGCTAGCAAGCTTAACTTTAGTCTCATGCATTTTAATAGCAATTTCATGATTCTAAAGCAAAAAAGAAGGAATGCACTAAGAGCTGGAGAAATCATACAGTTGGGAATAAGAATTAAGGTACAATCCATTGGTAGATATCACAATCCATGGTAGATAACGTTACTATGCATAAATAGTTAAATACCACTAACCAAAAGCAAGTTATATACTACTTACTAAAAAGCAGGCCGTCTGTGAATGTGAAGTGCACACGAGAGTCAAAATTCTCAAGTTCATCCTCTGTTCTGGCAAAAACTAAACAAAAGAGTTGAATGTTGCTTAAAGAAATAACAGCACACAGACATACTTAAGAGAAGGAAAATGCTGTGTGAACAATGGCAGTGAAGAAAGAAACATTATAATTCATTGATTGGAAACACATTACAATCACAAACTTACATACAACCAAATGAGCTTTCAACAGCTATAGATTTATAGCTTAGTAGTCAGCATTAAGTCACTAACCAACCAAATAAACTATAACTAAAATCTAAATTAAATTCGTTTTCCTCTGGTAAGATGTTTGCTTCTGGTAAATCGTTGATCCGTTGCATGGATAGCAGGGCTTACAGTGCTTCTATTGTTCTTCCAACTCCTCAAGTTGGACTTCAGCTCTTTGGTATTGATTTGCCTTTCCCTATCATTTGAATAACCCGTAGGCCTCCAAAGGCAAACCCAGGAGTAGTGAGCTTGTTGTCTTTGGGTCTTTGGGATGAAGCAGGCTAGGAGCCGAAGAGCGGTTTGTCTTTCAAGTTCTGGGGTCCATTCTGGCACGGATATAGATCTCAAGAGGCCGAGTGGCCCCTTTTGAGCAGGAGGATAAAGATCCCAAGTAGCTAAGCTGCAACGCATTACTCCAGCAAATGACGTTGCTCCTAATGGCTCATCATGCATCCAGATCTCATGCCTTTCTGACCCTTTTCCTCATCTTTCATGGTATGTTCTACGCGATAAAACAGACCACCTCCAAGCTCCACCCCTCTAGGATCCACACTTACAACTGAACACACACAAAAAAAAAAGTTTGAAATCCAATAAAAAAAATTAAAAAAAGTTTAACAAGTGATATTGGATGCAGAACGATTTATATTCAGTTATGCAATCTCTCGATCTCTCTGAAGACGTTGACAACAAAGTACTATATTACAGACTTCAACAAAGAACGTAATCAATAACAATGAATTATGAAAAACCCTATCAACACAGTTCATATATTCATCTACCTCTGGTAAATCATAGATTCGATGAATTGAGGCTCTTCGATACCGACATGCACCATCTTCTTCTTCTTCATCTTTGCATTTGGCTTCGGATATCTCATGAACAACTTTCACCATCTTTGAACCAGTGAGAAAAGACGGGGCTCTGAAAGAGAAAGGAGAAGAGCCGAAGAAGGTGTCATCTTCTTGGTGTCTTCGGTGGTGCTTTTATAGGGCAATTTCAAGGGTAAATTTGTCTGCTCAAGTCCGAATACTGTGGGCGACTGTGGTTTTTGGCGCTTGGATACATTTTTCAAATTTGAGTGGTATTCATAGATGCATGCACTAATATTAATAGACCTTCAGGTTATGGTAGGTTTGCAATGACAATAACAAAGAGAGATCGATGCTGCCAATTTAATCTAGTCTGATGTTAGTGTATTGGTAGTTTGGTACAACTAGTGAATTGAAAGATTGGGATGCCATACAATATGCTGTGATGCTTGTTATTTCAGCTTACGTAAAACTAAGAAGTTGAGGTTTTCAATACGCGGAAGGTAGTTTATAACTAAAATACTATATAAAGTGTATATTAACGATTTAAGCAATAATTAGACAGTCACAATTGATATCGAAAACAACTTACTATTAAGTTCGATAAAAAACTATCCTATTGAAAAAAGTGCTTCAAATTGAGTATATGATAACGACATAATTTTCTGACGAGAATCTCGAACACTAAAAGTACTTAATATAACAACTTTTATTAAATTCTGAAAAGATTTCTAAAAATACCCAACACATTTCCATAAAACACTATTTAAACCCTACATTAATGGACTAACGAACACATTAGTTTTCTTGGTCGCCACCTGCGACAATTTATCAACACCTAGCTAGATTTTGTGACCATTGACTGCGAAGTCCTTCCCAAGGTCTTTATTCCATCATGTACTGGCAGCAATATAGTCCTTCATAATCTCGACGTTTTGTCTATATATTGTTGGCTTGTTCGCAGTGGCGTAGCCAAAAGTTTAGTTAAGAGGGGTCAAATTTATATAGCTAGTCGATTAAGTTTTTTTTATAAAAAAAGTGGTTTTAAAATACTATATAATAATCACCTATGAAAGTCTTTTAGCCCCAAACTATTTTCCTAAGATGAATAAAAAAAATATAAAAAAATCTGTACATAAGGATAAGATAAACAAATCAAGGAGAGGAATATATATAAAAAAAGAAACACATTTATTTTTTAGAATAAGGTGTCATAAGCTAGCTAAAAGTAATTATTTTATTGTTTTAAAAGGGGCAAATTGAGTCAAGTAGCTCATATTTCTCTTACAATCTTACATAAACGCAAACACTCAAGACATGATGGAGTTTATCAACATGGTGAGCAGGGTCAAGTGACCCTTCTGATGTCCATGTAGCTACGCCCTTGCTTGTTCGTCGAAAGCACAGTGAATTAATTGCATTGAATATTTTGTAGTATCTCATGTAATTCTTCTTCATTGGTGTTGTTAGAAAGGCCTTTGCAAGACCAATACCTGTTGGCATCCGGTCTTGGTCCCCTTGGAGTGCATGAGGTTTTGTAGATGGTCTTTACTTGCACAGTCTAACTGAGAGAAATTGTGGTGATACGAAAATGTTCACCTGGTCAGTTATTGACCAACAAAATAATGCTCAATCACCCTTGGATGTAAATCCAATGGCAGAGAGAATTATTTTTAAGTTGAGGTGTTTTGTTTTCCACGTACCCTTGGATGTAAATCTAAGGGTTATTGAGCATAAATTCTTTGGTCAACAACTTACCAAGTGAACATCTCAGTACTTCGTTAGTTCCAATTTAAGTAATTATGAAGGATTAAGTACAGTAGATCGTCTTTGGTTAATTAACCAACGGTTAGTGGTCAATAGTCTACGTTTCCAACGTAATTGGGATCATAATTCCTTCATTTGGAATTAGGTAATCTTCGCTTAATAGTTGAGTATTTTTTAGCGGCTTACAGATAGTGAGAGTGATTCATATCCGTTCATATATAAGACGTGATATTTGTGTATTGCATGCCTCAGAGAATGAAGTTTACTACATCAACAATTAGGAATTACAACTAGTGTTTTGTAAGTCGAATTCACGACCTCCCACTTATAAATGGAAAACTTATGCCACTAGACCAAATTATATTGGGCCACAATTTTCTATTAGGACTCATACAGTTCCTCGAGAGAAATTATTGGAAAAGATATTTTATCGCTATTCAATAGGTATATAATATAAATAATTTTATTTACAAGTTTATAAATGGTTACTTTAGTTTCAAAAGTAATGTAATTAATGCCAAAGCTTTATACAATCAATGCTAGGAATTCACAAAAGAAAATGAATCCTGACGAAAATGGTGGGATTAAATTTTCTTCTCTATTTTACTTTGTAGGGGGAACCAATTTCCAAACCATACACTTACTAAACATGAAGCATGAGAAATCATGGATTCAGTGGTGTTAGTTCAGTGGTTAGAGCACCCACTACCTATGTACGAAGTCATGGGTTCGAGTCACCATGGTTTCAGGAGTGAAACCCCTTGATCCTCTTTTTTTTTTTAAATCAGGAAAGGAAACTTTTTCCTTTCCTGTGTTTGGGATACAAAAGGAAAAGAAATACTTTCCTGAAGGAATGGAACTTATTGACTGTGGGCATGTTTATTTACTTGGAATGGAATGGAATGTAATGGAATGATTAAGGAGTAAAAACACCCTTGTGTTTACTAACACATAAAGGAATCAGAATGATTCCAGGTAAAAGAATTCCTGTGTTTACTAACACATAAAGGAATCGGAATTGGTGTAGGTCCCACCTATTTATCAAGAATCGATTCCTGAATACTCAGGAATTCGATTACGAAGGGGGGAGATGGGTTTAGGAATCATTCCTCCGGAATCAATACCGATTCCTTTCTTCTCCCATTCCACTTATCTCCGATTCATGATTATCTTCCATTCCAAGTAAGTAAACGTGTCATGAAAGTGATTCATTCCAAACATCAAAGGAATCACCCCCCCCCCCCCCCCCCCCCTCTCTCTCCTTGCATTTATTACTAAAAATTCATTATTTTATTCCATTAATTACCAACCTTTTAACAACTTTTTTCCAAATGTTACTAAACATCGGAATGGAAAGTTCTTGGAAAATTTCATTTCCCTTCCCATGGGAAAGACAAAGGAATTACTTTCATGGACCAAACGAGGCCTAAATTCTGAGGAAAATGGAGGGATTAAATTTTCTTCATTGTTTTCCTTTATAGGGGGAACTAATTTTAAACCATACACTTACTAAACATAAAGCATGAGAAAGGCAGCACATTTTCGTTCATGATCGAGCTTCAAATTAATTTGTGAAACTAAATGAAATAAATCTTGAGGAAATGGAGGGATTAAATTTTCTTCACTATTTTCCTTTGTAGGGGGAACCAATTTCCAAACCATACGCTTACTAAACATGAAGCATGAGAAAGGCAGCACATTTTCGTTCCTGAGCTTCAAATTAATTTGTGAAACAATGAGGGCTTAGGGACGCAGAGTTTTTCTTAGCCTCTAGGCTCAATTTAAGCAAGTTCCAATGTTTCTAACGAGTATTACTTTTTTAGATGTCTCTAACTAGTGTTTTGCGTTCATACTATTTTCTTCAATTCGTAGGGTTCTAGTGAGAACTTTTAAAATGGATCGACTCCATGAGGACTTTTAAATAAATGATTTATAATTAAGATAGTTTATAACTTGGATACTATTAATTAAGGTGTATACTAAGTTATTACTAACGACTTGAGAAATAATTAGATAGTGACAATTGATATTGAAAACAACTCGATAAAAACTAGGGAAAATGATCATTTACCCAATTTTGGGGTTAATTAACCCCATTTACCCAAACACTCTATGAGATTGTCCATTTACCCAAATACTCTAAGAGATCATTTCCTTAATACCCAATTAAGTATTTTTTTTATTCCTTTTTATTTATTTTTGGGACAATTTTGCCCTCTCCTTCTTTGTCACTTAGAAAGAGAAGTCATCGGAGACCTTGCCGGACTCCGGTGACCAGTGGCCGGTCGCGGACTCCGGCGACCGGTGACCAAACTCTGGCAACCGGTCACGAAATCCCGAATCCGGCTACCGGACTGGTGACTGGATTCCGACGTCTGAATTTATTGCCCTCTAATAATACCCAGTAACCATATTAATATTGCCTCCCAATAATCATATTATTACCTCCCAATACTCTTTTTATTGCCTCCCAATAATCATATTATTTCCCCCATTAATCATATTATTGCCCTCAAGTGAATTGCATAAACTCCCAAAACCAAAATGAATACACTACAAACACAATTCATCAATTTATATGTTCAATTGTATACGTTCACCTTTTTTTTCTTTTTTTTCCTTCCCCATTCTCAGAGCTCACAGTATACCAAAAAAAAAAAGTGCTCTGGGCACCCACCAGAGTGTGAGGCTGGCTCCTTTTTTTGCCGGTGCTTCCCCGACGGCGGTTTGGAGATCGTGACTGGATTGGGCGGCGGAAGATGCTACCGGCTTGGGTTGGAGAACTGGGCCGCGACCCTCGTCTTCATTGTCCACCTCCACCATCTCACCCCTCGGAAACGAACTCAATCTCGGACCCAACCCAAACTCGAATTCGAACTCTGGCTGCCTCTCCAGCATTACTCCCGATCCTCACTGATTCTGATCTCGTTCCGATGACTCAGGACCTTAACTCCGCCTTGGTATCTGGTCTCTGCGTCTACGGGCACTGAGCCAGCATGCTGCGAATCGGAGATTGAGGCCAACGACGACGGCCATGTGTTCGGGTTCTTCATGCTGTGTCCATCGGCGAGACTAGTTCTAACGAAGTGATTCAATTTCGCCACGAATGAGATGTGAGAGAGTCATGCTGTGGATGGAGAGAGAGAGAGAGAGAGAGAGAGAGAGAGAGAGAGAGAGAGAGAGAGGCTGAGGGGAGTAGTTATTAATTAAAATGAGGGCAATACTGTCAATAGATGTAAATAGGAGTAAAAAACTCTTAGTGGAGTAAGTAGACAATTTTTAGGCTGAAATTGGATAAGTGGTCACGGCCCCTAAAAACTATTCTTTTGAAAAAAAAAACCACTTTAAATAAAGTATTGTTTTAGAGAAACGGGAATTGAGAGAAAATCGCTGTGTATTCTCATTGATAATAGGAACTTCTTTATATAGAGGATTATAAGGCATAGAGTCTGAATCATATAAGGAAAGATAATCTCTAGATTCTTCTAAATTAAACCCTATTACCACTAGGTTAAGTAACCTAGAGTTTGGGCCAAACACAAATTAGGGTTTTACTAGAACACTCCCCATTGTGTTGCCCAAACGCGGTGCTTCTCTCGTTGCCTCGTTAAAAACCTTGCCGAGTAACAAAAACCCAGTGGGACAAAAATAACCTCGGTGGAAGGGGAAAAAGAGCACAACACACCATTCACGTTCGAGGTGAACATGTAGACATCTCCCCCTGATGTCTGTGTCTCCCCTTGATGACTACGATCATGGGAGTTCAGATAATTTCCGCAAGCCAATTCTTGCCACATGTTTCTCGAACATGGATTTGAGCAATGACTTAGTAAACAAGTCTGCCACATTGTCCTCAGATCGAACCTGGTTCACTTTGATCTTGAGGAGCTTCTGTTGTTGCTGATTGTAGAAGAATTTGGGTGATATATGCTTGGTATTGTCACCTTTGATGTAGCCTTTCTTCATTTGTTCAATGCAAGCATCATTATCCTCATAGATGTTTGTTGGCTCATCTGTGGTAGACTTCAGACCATAATTGTTTCGAACATGCGTAACTATGGATCGAAGTCATATACATTCACGAACTGCTTCGTGAAGAGCAATAATCTCTGCATGATTTTAAGAGGTAGCGACTAAGGTCTGCTTTGTAGACCTCCAAAATATCGCGGTCTTTCCTATGTTGAAAACATAACCAGTTTGGGAGCGACCTTTGTGTGGGTCAGAGAGGTACCCAGCATCAACAAAACCTTCCAAAACACTTATATCGTTTTGGGATAGGGAGAGGGGACGTCGTCCACCATTTATGGCGTCCCTGACACTTGATGGGTCCGAATCCATCTTCTCTCTGTAGGGATAGAACAAGCCCAAATCAATCGTACCACTTAGGTATCGAAAGATATCTTTAACACCAGTCCAATGGCGTCGTGTTGGCACAGAGCTATATCTAGCTAGCAAGTTCACAACGAATGAGATGTCTAGTCTTGTGCATTGCGCTAAGTACAATAATGCGCCTATTGTATTTAGGTATGGCACTTCTGCCTCTGGCACTTCTTCATAGTCATCTTTTTGATGGAATGGATCCTTCTTTGGATCAAGACTACGGACGACCATTGGGGTGCTTGAAGGCTTAATCTTCTCAGTGCTGAAACGCCTAAGCATCTTTTGGGTATAAGCTAATTGATGAATCAGGATACCATCTCTACAGTGCTCAAGTTCCAAACTGAGGCAAAACCGTGTTTTCCCATGATCTTTCATCTCAAACTCGGATTTCAAGTGTTCAGCGGTTTCCCTTAGCTCTTTAAGGGTGCCAATTATATTCATGTCATCGACATAAACCGCTACTATTGCAAATCCGGAACTTGTTCTTTTTATGAACACACATGGGCATAGTTCATTGTTGACATATCCCTTACCAATCAAGTAGTCACTTAGACGGTTATACCACATCTGTCCGGATTGTTTCAATTCATATAGTGAGCGTTTCAATCTAATTGCAAACACGCTCTGTGGTTTAGAGTCTCTTGATTTGGGTAACTGAAATCCATCTGGGACCTTCATGTATATTTCTATATCTAGATCTCCATATAGATACGCAGTAACCACATCCATAAGCTGCATGTTCAGTTTTTCGGAACCAAACTGACAAAGTAGCGGAATGTTATTACGTCCATTACGGGAGAATAGGTCTCCTCGTAGTCGATTGCAGGGCATTGTGAGAAGCCTTGCGCCAAAAGGCGAGCTTTGTACCTTACAATCTCGTTTCTCTCATTACGCTTTCTAACGAATACCCATTTGTGACCAACGGGTTTGGTGTTGGGCGGTATTGGCACAACTGGTCCAAATACCTTTCTTTTCGCTAGAGAATAGTGTTCTGCTTGGATCGCATCTTTCCATTTTGGCCAATCAGCTCTACGTTGGAATTCATCAACGGAGTGTGGTTCGATATCATCGGTCTCAATAATCTCACTCGCCACTGAATACGCGAATACATGATCATCAATGACGATAGAGCTTCTTTCCCACGTCCCATGTACACTAGTGTAATTCACAGAGATCTCTACGTTCTCAGGGATAGGTTCTGACATTGAGGAGTCCCCCAATGATGTCTCTTGGACATAACCATAATCCGGAACATTCTATGGGTCGGATTTTGAGTATCGATGATCAAAAGATTTATTTGTGCCTTATTCGCTCTCTTTCTGGAGCGAGTATCCTTCGAACCAATCGGTCTACCATGCTTCCTTGCTGGACCTGCTGCCATAGACGCCACATCATTGCCATACTGGGAATAACGCCATCTCCTGGTGTCACAGGAGTAGCGCGATGTCCAGTATTTAGGACATCGATCCTTGTAGGCACGTTTGCAGCAGATATGTGTGATCTCGTCACTTTGGCAACATCAGAAAACTCATCAGGTAGAGTATTTGCTACGTTCTAGAGCTCGATTATTCGTCGCACTTCAAGTTCGGACTGTGCGGTACGGGGATCGAGATGAGACATAGTGGGGACAGACCACGACAATTCCTGTCGTTCCTGTTGAACATTTGTGTTCTTATCTCCACCTAACGACTGGAAGACTGTCTCATTAGAGTGACAATCCTCAAATCTAGAGGTAAAGAGATCGCCTGTTAAGGGTTCAAGGTAGCAGACGATAGTTGGAGATTCATAGCCAACATAGATGCCCATTCGTCGTTGTGGACCCATCTTGGTACACTATGGCGACGTAATAGGCACATAAATAGCACACCCAAAAATGCGTAAGTGCGAGATATCAGGCTCGTACCCAGTCACTAGCTGTAATGCAGAGTAAGATTGGGTTGCAGTGGGTCGTAGACGAATTCGCGTCGCTGCATGCAATATTGCATATCCCTAAGCATAAACAGGGAGATTGGTGCGCATAACCAATGTCCTTGCAATCATCTGTAGTCGTTTGATAGCAGCTTCTGCGAGACCATTTTGGGTATGAACATGGGGAACTGGATGCTCTATATCAATCCCCAGTGACATGCAATAGTCATCGAACGTTTTCGATGTAAACTCCCCAGCATTATCATGTCGAATTGACTTAATAGGATGGTCAGGGTAGTGATCCCGTAGACGGATAATCTGGGTGAAAAGTTTAGCATAAGCAGTATTTCAAGTGGACAACAGCGCGACATGTGACCAGCGTGTCGACGCATCAACGAATATCATAAAGTATTTAAAAGGTCCGCATGATGGTTGAATCGGTCCACAGATATCCCCTTGGATTCTCTGTAAGAACGGAATGAGTATTTTAGGATCCTTTGCGTAGAACGATCCCAGTCCTAATTTCCCGAAGGAACAGGCTTTGCAAAATGAGCGAGAGGCCTTAGAGGTAACCAAGGAGGATTTTGGTTGGGCCTGAGCGTCTGTAGCGCTATTAGAAGCAAAGTGTGTGACTACATCTCCCATCATGGCGTTGGAGCCATGGAAATTAGGATGTATGGCGTCATGGCCATTGGGAGGAACAACCATGGCGTGATGCTCATGGTTGGCGCCATTTATGGCGTCATCACAAAAGGACTTGGGCGGCCCTATGGCGTCCCAAGACAGCTGCAGCGCCAGATGCTGCAGTGGCTGCTGTCTTACTAAGTCCTGGAATCAATTTTCGATTCTTGCTTCTTCTCACTCTGAAGAATGGATATCCATGTAAAGTCTTTAGTATAAGGAGCATCATATCACGACCAGGATGTCCTAGTCGGTCATGCCAAAGCCAGTATGTGTCAGAATCCAAGAGATCTTCTCTTATTGCGTTATTGGATTCAATTGGTCGAATTGTAGTGACATAAAGTCCACTAGATTGACACATAATCTTCTCTAAGATGCGCTTTCGTCCACAATCATTAGAGGTAATGCAAAGGAACTCTTTTCCGTTTTCATTATGCGTTTCTTCATGGAATCTGTTGGCTCTTATATCTTTAAAGCTTAATAAGATTCGATTTGCCTTAGGAGCGTAGAGAGCTTCTGCGACTTTGATCAAGGTGCCATTTGGCAATAGGAATTGGGCCATTCCATGTCCTTGAACTAAACCTGATGGCCCAGCCAATGTAGTCACAGAGGAATATGTAGGCAACATCTCCAAGAATAATTGCCTATGTCGTAGAATGGTGTGCGTAGTCACACTATCAGCGAGATATTGTAGTTCATCCATTCCTAAAAGAAAAGATCGTAATTAAAAGAAGTCATAAAGAAAAGGACTCGACTTTTATTAATAAGCCAAACGGAATTACATCATTATTTCTTTTGATCAAAGAAAATCTAATCCAATAAACGAGCTAATGCAAAACAATGGTAACTGTCTAACTCCTTTTGGTAATTCCAATGCAAATGTGACCAGGTGAGTAGAGAGATGTCAGTGGAGCAAGGCTCGCGTAAGTACCACTTATCTCAAAACCTTCCTAGACATCACACTTACATTGAGTACGCCTACTTTGAAAAAAGACTAATACCATTGGCATTTACTACAAAAATAATATGGCAATTGCCTACATCTCTTGGAAAATAAAAAGACTTAATCAAAATCGCCAGTTTCTAGGTCTTGATTCTTGAAGTCTTTCACCCTTAGATCGAGATCGCCATCTTGATCTTCTTGTTCCATGTAGTTTGCCTCCCTTGCTTCACGATACCTCCTGTATGCATCTGCAACATTCTGGGATGCTTTACATGCTTTGGCCCAATGTCCAGTTGATCCACATCTGAGACAAGCATCATTATGGTCAGGTTCCCTTGATCGAGGCGCTTTGGGAGTGCTTTGAGGACAGTTATTGCCTTTGGTGGCGTCACCACCATAACCGGAGGCTTGGCCCCTCTCTCTCTTCACATGTTTTCCTCCACGGTTCCGTGTACGCCTATCTTGGTGGTTTCCTTCCTCTTTGGGGCAGAATATGGACCAGAACGTCCAGAATTATCCATATATTTAGGGTTTCGCTCCTTGCGTCCTCCCTTGGAGGCACTACTATAATTAGACTCCGGAATTGACTTGGCTCCCACGGGTCTAGAGTTACAGTTCTTCATAAGTATGTTGTCGTGCTTTTCAACTACGTTCATGGCACCAATTAGCTCATGAAATCTTGTGATGCGTCTAGCATTGACATCAATCCGATAGTTTTTGGCTACCATCAATGCAGAGACGGGGGGGAAGGTGGAGAGAGTTTTCTCGATCAACATCGTATCAGTGATTTTCTGTCCACAGAATTCCATCAATGACTTGATACGAAGTGCTTCTGAATTGTAGTCAAGTACATACTTGAAATCACAGAAGCTGAGGCTATGCCATCTCACTTCTAAGTTTGGAAGCAGGGAATCATGGACGTTACCAAAACGCTGCTCGAGTTCTACCCATAGTTTTCTTGGGTCTTCCTCATTGAGGTACTCATTTTGGAGCGCATCATTCATGTGCCTTGTCATGAGAATGATGGCTTTTGCTTCATTAGCCTCTCTCGTACCTCTATTTGCTTCAAAAGCAGCAGCTTGTTGAGGAGTAAGCACGTCCAGACTTGGCTCTTGGATCATACTCAGGATCCCATCAGCCTTAAGATGCTGGCGCACATCACGGACCCACTTGTGGTATCCTGCGCCTGTTGTCTCTAGTGGAGCGAAGCTCAATTTGTTCAGGTTACTCATCCTGAAAAACACGAAGAAAAAAAGGGTTAGTTTCGGAGTGAAAAAAGGCTACCAAGAAAAACTATTAAATTTCTGAGCGTAGTCGCTTCCAAGAAATTAGGGATTTTCTGAGCATAGTCGCTTCTAAGAAAATCCGATTCCAAGAGGGGTTTTGGATTAGATCGAAACAATGACGTATGTGGTCGATCGTTTTTCTTCTCAACAAACTCTAAGTTTGGATGACTCTACAAGCTCTAAGCTTGGAGTGAGCACGAACCCCCACAGTTCGGCTATTTGGTCTCCCCTATGAAGAAGACGGGGGGGGGGGGGGGGGGGGGGGGGGGTAGAAGAAGGGAGGTTACAAGTCCCCGAGAAGAAGAAGAGAAAAAAATAAAAACTTTAAAAAACGGGAACTTTTAGAAAAGTTTACCTCTTAGGATTGCAGAATGTATTTGGTCCTTGTCGTAGGATTTGGAGACGAGCTTCAGTCCTAGTTCAAGCGAGCAGACTTGTATGGTTGCAGCGTGGTCGCAAAGTCGCAGGTTCGCAGAGTCGCTTGGCAGCAAGTTCGCAGAGTCGTGAGGGTGCGGGTTTGCGGAGTCGAGGTCGCGAGGTTGCAGAGTCTCGAGGCAGTAGGTTCGCAGAGTCGTGAGGGCGCGGGTTTGATGAGTCGAGGTTGCGGGGTTGCAAATTCGCGAGGTCTCGAGGATGCTAAGGAGATGCTGCGAGCGTGCACGGGGAAAGGCGAGTGTTTGCGGGGGGAGAAGGCAAGGAGGGCTTTTGGGCGCTGCAGGGGCAGCGAGGCTAACTTGGTAGGGTTAGCGTTGAGTTGCAATGCGGGGGCAGTGGTAGCACCGGCGAGGCTAATCCGGTGAAGTATTTTTTTCGGCTTTTAGGGTTTTGGTCTTTAAAGCTAGGGTTAGAGCTCGTGCTGATAACGTGTTTTGGAGAAACGAGAATTGAGAGAAAATCGTTGTGTATTCTCATTGATAATAGGGGCCTCTTTATATAGAGGATTACAAGGCATAGAGTCTGAATCATATAAGGAAAGATAATCTCTAGATTCTTCTAAATTAAACCCTATTACCCCTAGGTCAAGTAAACTAGAGTTTGGGCCAAACACAAATTAGAGTTTTACTAGAACAAGTATATATTTATAAAGACATAATTTTCCAACACGTAAATATAGCAACTTTTATTAAATTCCAAAATGATTTCTAACTGTACCCAACACATTTCCATAAAACACCCTTTAAAACCTAAAGTAACGTACTAATGAACATATTAGTTTTCTTGGCCGGAACCTGCGACAATTGATCAACACCTAGCTAGATTTTAAGACCATTGACGGCGAAGTTCTTCCCAAGGTCTTGATTACATCATTTACTGGCAGCGACGTCCGTCGGAATCTCGACGTTTTGTTTATATTTTGTTGGCTTTTTTGCCAAAAGTACCATGAATCAATTGCATCGAATCTTTCGTGGTGTCTCATCTAATTCTTCTTCATTTGTGTTATTAGAAAGGCCTTTGCAACACCAATACATGTTGGCATCTAGCCTTGGTCTCCTTGGGAGTTCATGAGGTTTTTTTAAGGTCTAGCAATATTTACACATAAAAGGAAACCCACCATCAAAACATGCCATGTTTTATCATTAACAAATATGATAGTCACTCTACACGTCTACACCAAGCAAAATTGCACAGGTATAGCCATCAGAAGTTTACAATACAAATTACCAAAACATACACCAAAGAATTCCATAAACGCAAATATTACATGAAAACGGCCCATCGAACCACTAATTTTGATGTTATTTTCATATGAATTAGCAGTGTTAATACAATTATAAATGTATAAACCTAGCAAGCGCTCTCCTACGTTCTTGCAGCTTATTTCCAAATCAATACAATCTCGGCTTAACCCGCCTTCCATGCATGTCACTGCCATCTAACAAGGTCCCTTTCCCATATCCACCAGCAATAAAAGAATGCTCACCAATCCTTGCAACATACTGCAGTAATTCGGTGATGACCGAAGGGCAGCTTTCCGTCAAGTACTTGTAACCATCAGTCTCGATCACAGCTGAAAAGAATTTAGCAATTTCTGGTCAGTATGTAGTTATTCAAATCCCCACTTAGAAAATGTACTACAACCAATTACTTGAATAAGATTAAACTGAAAGTTGAAAAAAGAACACATGCACAAGAGGTTCCCAACAGAAAAGGAGTTATCTTAAAGCCCATTCATTCACAAGTCATATCAATTCAAATTAATGTACAAAATATTCCCCACTGCAAAGAAAGCTTACTTCATATGTTTGTATATTTCAACTTATCTGACATATCATAAATTTATATTTTCGAAAGCTATGTGCCCTTGTTTGCTCCACGGTCCACACAACTGGTGTATGGTCAAAAAACATTTCACAATATTACATCTTTCTTTTCCAAAATAAGAAACAAAAGCACTTTTAAAAGAAAAAGAAGAGAATCAGTTCATTCTAGATTGACTTAAAAGACTTATGCTAGCCTAGAGCAAGCTTGGTAGCTGGAACCGCAAAACTCCTAATATGCCTGGAAATGACCCTATTCCAAGCTGTTACAGCCTCTAATCCTCCTTGCAGGCAGCTAAACTTCCTGCTCAAACTAGCAATAGTCTTAATAGACTCCATAAAATTTTCTGGAAAACATCGATTCAAAAAAGAAAGTCCATCTCACAAATTGCAACCTAATCTGCAGGCCAAAGTACAAAGGAAAATAATAGAAAAGAAAAACCACTGACATGAATAAGGCCTGCTAGCTAAGGCAAGCTGGAGGACAACAGGGAATGAGACCTGTCCTTGGGATGCTATTATTCAAAAAAAGTATTTAATGAATGCCTCTTTTTCAGACACTAATAGTCCAAAAGGGGGCTCTAGAACTGGGGAGTAGTGTTGTGCATGCAGTTAATCTAATAAGACAAGGGCTAGTTTGGAGGATTGGAGACCAGTTGTACTGCTCACTTTTGCACTAAGAACTAGTCTGGCTGTGACAAAGTACTGATTCTAGATTTATTGGTGCTAAGTAGACTGTCAAGACTTCTAGGATGGCCAAGTTTGGATATCCCTATGTTGATGCCAGCCTTCCCAATGATGTCACTGAAAATTTGGCAACCCTGCTGGTTTTGCAGGTTGTGGTCCTGACAAACTAATATGGGCATCTGATGGTCAATTCTCTGTCAAATCAGCTCACATAGCACTTTCCATGCTGAAACATATCTTGCAGTTTTATTTGGAGTTAGCTTTACTTTCAAAACTTAGATTGTTTATTTGGCTTCTTATCCGAAGTAGATTGCTCACTAATTGCCAGAGAGTCAAATGAAACCTCATTTTGGATCCTAGCTTCTGCTTCTGTCCTGGCCTTGAGAGTCTATGCTTCATTTGCTTTCAGATAGAAGTAAAGCCATACAGTTTGGGAGGTTTTTGTGATTCGTGAATTGGGAAAGATGGATCACTAACTTTCACCGTTGTTCAAAGAGGCAAAAGGGTATTGCCTGGTCTAGTCTGTTGGCCTTCATTTGCAGGCTTATTGTAAACGGAGAAGCAAAGCTGTTTTTGTTCTCTCTCCCCCACCCCCCACCCCAAAAACCCAAAAAAATAAATAAAATAAAACATTATTTAAGTTGAATAGCAAATTTCGTCATGTCTAGTCTCAGACACCAGATTAAATTGAATGTGTTTGGCATAAAATAACTAAGATATTGCAGTTATAACCAAGGAACGTTAAGGATTGACAACAGATAATTTTCTTAATTTCTGGAAACAGCTCTCTACAAATAATAACACAGCAGATCAGTACAGAAAATAATTACCTCTTAAGTTTTCAGGCACTGCAATGAATTTGAGACATACAGCTTTAAGTTGGAAACAGTGATGCTGCTCTGCCAAGGCCAATGTTGTTGCAACATTGTTTATGGCTACATTCTCACAAAGTTTAGCCTCACACAGCACTTTGAGCCTCTCGAGGGCATAACGATCTGCTGCCGCCAGCAGATGTTGGGCCATAAGTGTAGTCTGTGCAGAAGCCCAATTTGAACTTAGCCCCAGAAGCTCTTCCATATCTGGTAAAGCATCCCAGTAGATGAAGTGAAGTAAAACCTGCACACATCCAGAGCAAACACGAAGAGCAGTTATTATCACTCGAGCTCTTCCTAGTCCCCTTAAATTCAAAAATCCAGCAACTATATTTTGAGCCCAACACATCAGAAAAAAAAACAAAAAAATTAGCAGGTCATCATCAACACTAACACTAAAACATGCTTTTACAAAACTATGAAACTACATTTGTCCCCAGCTAAACTTGGATCCTCCAAAACCATGAACTTCCCTAAATGCAAATGGCTTGCTCCATTTCATATCTATCCCCAACCTCATGTTCAACAAAGAAATAACACACCTACAATAGCCATCCATAAAACTTGAAGCAAGTGGAACAGACGCTTTAAGAGAAAACCATTGTTTCCATACTTAGAGCCAGTTATTACAAGCACCAATAATAAGAGATATATGGATGAAACATGAAATCGGAAAATTGATAATGAACTAAATGTAGATAGAATAGAAGCATTCTGAAAAACAATTGAAAGTAGTGAGCCTCAGCTGCAGCAACAAAGTGCTGAATATAGGAGCGGCAAAAGCTACGTTTCCCAATTTTAAACATGAGGAATAACAGGCTTATACTGCATCTTGAAAAATTCAAAGAATACGTTGACATAATTTTTTTTTCAATGACAAACACATTATGAAATAGTTCATAAAAATGAATTTCCGTTGAATACTTGAATAAAAGTAAACCACACATTTCATACATGAATATGCGATCAACCAGAAACAAACATCTAAGTTTCTAACCAACCTCATACACAATTTGATGTTATAATCTACGAAATTCATCCGTGTGGCAGCAATTAAACAGACTTACTTTTGTGGTCAAACAAAAAGCTTCAAGCCTTCAAGTGCATGTAGCACTAAATCAATCATCCCCAAATAAATTCTTTTAAACATATTGGGAGTCTGCAGTCAAAATCTCTGGCTTACAAGGAGAGTACCTTTCTTTTATCCTCTGGTGCTAATTTAAAATTGCCATTTGCAAAAGAGACAGTATTTAGCCCCAATCCCACCCACCCAGACATATATAAACACCATTCTAAAGTTCTCTCAAACAAGCATGAACAACTTAATCAGATGGTGAAAACACCCGAGCTGCACATTCATTTGCAGAATGTCCTAATCATGCTCAAACACAAACTAGACACAGTTTTGCCCACCCAAGTTCTCAACTGATGCGAAAATTATATGATTAATTATATATTCTATCAAAATGTATATAGTGTCATGTCCATAATTGCAGTCTTACTTCTTTAGTGGTGAATACTAATTTTGCACACACAAGAGAGAGAGAGAGAGAGAGAGAGAGAGAGGGAGAGAGGGAGAGAGAGAGAGAGAGAACCTTAAAAACAGGAGTCTCAATGTCTTCAACCTTTATGCAACAAGAGTTTTTATCTTTCAATGGGCCAAACAGTTGTGCCCTGAACACAGGTGAGCGTGCAGCAAGCACCACTTTGTGTGCAGAAAATACTTCCTGATCAACTTCAAAACTCACATCCGTCCCCTTTCCACTTTCTAAAAGCTTACCAAAATGCTGACCCATGTTGGAAGGTGGTACTGCTATAGCGTATGTTTTGGGTCCCTCCGTATTTGTCCTAACAACCCCAACGCGGCACTTTATTATGAGGCAATCATCTTTAAGATGGTCTGATGTCTCTAAAAGACTTCTTCTGAAGAAACGTTTATAACCCCTGCAACAGACCAACAATGAGCCTATTCAGTTACGACTATCACCACAACATTCCAAGCAATAATTCTATCCTACATAAACCCTAACAAGGTAAAGTACAAAACATTAGAAGACTTTGTTAATCCACCATAACAATCTGGTAGGATCTACCAAGTTAACAGGCATGTTCTGTAGGTCAAAAAGAACTACTGTTACAGACAACATAAGAGTGCAAGCTTGTTTGCCTGCTCACTTGAATTTCATCTAAACAAAATTTACTCGGTGATCTTATATTTGAATTGCATTCAAGGAAGCATTACAATTGTAATAGACCTAAAGTTACAGCTGTAAGGATCCGATAACACAAATTCACTCCTACAACCAACCTTATTTAACTCTAACAAACCTACACATTCCAACATCTCTAAAATCATATCATCATTCACTAACAAACTACTCAATCCGAAATCGGCAATCAAAATTGAATCCATAAACACACACAGCATATAATACACGAAAACATCACACATTGAAATAGTAATGAACAACACATACCACATGCTTCCTCGGTATTTAAGCGTGTAAGGGCCGCTCTCGAGCCTCCTGAGAAAATGGCTATGGACCTTGTGGCGTTGCCTTTCGCTCTGGTCCAGAAGCGTCAGCTCGAACAAAGCCCTCACATCGCTGCCTTCGCTGGCCAACGCGATGAACAGCGACACGTAATTGGCGTTGTCCTCGACGCTCTTGCCGTCGGGGTAGAAGTATATGGCCCACGTGTACCCGCCGACGTTGAACTGCTCGGAGCCGACGTACTTCCCGATCCCCATGCCCTTGGTGAGCGAGTACCCGCTGATCTTGAATTCGTGGCAGCCATTGATGGTTTCGGTGCAGGACGTCGAGCACGTGGTCGGCGTAGGCTGCGGCGGCGGCGAGGGTTTTGATTTGTCGCTGCCGACCTTGATTGTGCCCATCAATGGAGGAAAGGTTCGATTTTGACGCTCTGGGTCTAATTGGGAGGAGGGATTGCGAATTGGGTCGGGGGAATTTGGGTTTTGGGGGTCGGATTGAGAATTAGGGTTTTTGATCGAATTGAGGAAGAAGAAGTTGAATCGGTGGAAATTGGGGGGGTTTTGGGGTTAAATTGAGAATTGAGGGGTGTCTAATAATTGGGGGTGGTGGCGTTGATGGTGGGCTGGTGGTGGATGACGGTTGTGATTTAAAATGAGATTGCGTGGTGAAGACCACGCAGGGTATTTATATAAAGACTTGCCCTTTTGGCCAAAAACCATTGATGTTGTGGAGGTGGATGGTGTGAAATTTGTGCTTGGCTTTCAATTATTTTGTTTGGTTTTGGCCAAACAGCTCACGACCTCAATCTCCACCTAGGAAATTGATGCAAAGGTGGGACGACTCAATCATGCAAGAGTTTGGGAGTCATGGGGCTACAATTATGGTTCAAACTTCCAAGTCACAATCTTGGGATGGGGTTTCACATGTCACGGCACAAATCGTAAAAGTCCCAACTCCAAATTGTTCTTGATGCAACGTATCCTCTATTAGAGGACAGAGGATAGTGAGCTTGAGTCAAACATGTAAAGATTCCCAATATCAACTCTAATGACATGTGGAAAAATAAGTTTTGATATCTAAAAATAGTGAATGTATCTTAATACAGTAATCGTTAACATCTAATATGAGTAGAGTTGTTACATCATATAACAAGGTTTTGGATGAATTTTGTCACTTGCATAGTAGCGAGCAAATTATATAGCGCACATGTTATGGTGGACGAAATCTACATCTAGGCATGAAATGGATACATAATTTTTCATATATAACATAAGTTGTTAATGTTGAATATCGACAATTGGATTGAGTTTTTAATTAAATTAGCCTTTTATTGACCGCTAATTTGATGGCTCATTACATTTGATATGTGAATGTAACATATTATAATTTCTCCAATCATGTAATGCATTACAATTTGGTCATTTACAATTGAAACATGTGATGCATTGTGTAACGTATGTTATTTTATGGGTTTGGTTCTAGTCATGTCAATTGGAGTTGTTTTCAATACTATGATTTTCAATTTCAACATGACCTCACATGCATAAAAACGGATTGTACTATATCAAGAGAAATCTTAACTTGTCAAGCCATAATTATAAACAGATAGCCCTCATTTCCACCCACGAACTCCCGAACAACCCCCTAATAAATAGATTCAAACTCAACACCTCACAACTTGGTTATCAAGAGATTTAAGAAAGTCGTCTTGAACGACATGTTTAACATATTTCAATACGTTTAATACCTTAACACACAACACTGTTTATACCTATTACCCATTAATCTTAAGATTAGAAGTTTAGAACCACTAAAATATATTAGACTCCAAACATACTCAATGGGTGTGGATAATTACGTGGGAAGTTATTCCATAAAATATAGAGAAAATTGCTGCACATATTTTGTTTTTGATTTTTTTTTTTGTTAAATTTCTTTTGTTTTTTTATTTATTTGTGAATTGACCATTTTGTTTTTATCAAATATTTCAGTTCAAATGTTTTTTAATATTTGAGAGATATTTTGATAAAATTTTTGTGTTTTGGCTGACAAACTCTCTCCGGCCAATCCCATCCTTACATGCCATCATTATTCGTCAACAAATCAAAAGATATTGACACTGTTTTCCTTTCTCCTCAAATTCTTGGTGCCACCAAATCCCCAAAACGGTCCAAAACTCTCAAAACTTCTAGCGAAATCCCACACTCCACTCCACACCTAACCACAGGAGCCCAAATTCAATGCTCTGCTTCTCCAACCTCATATAGTGCACTCTCAATGTTTCGCAGATTCCTCACCACCTCTCTCTCCTCCCGCACCAACCCCCCTCCTCTCCTCTTCCTCCTCTCCCCCAAATCCCCCAAAACCCCCAATTCCCTCTCCCCCAATCCAAACCCTAACCCCCCATTCCCCCGATTCCTCTCCCAAATGTCCGACGCCCGCCGCCCCACCTCCGCCTCCATCCCCGCCCTCAACAAAGCCGACCGCTCCGACCTCCTCCGCGCCCTCGAGTCCTCCCTCGGCTCCGCCTTCACCTCCGAGCCCCTCTGCCCCGCCCCAGCCCCCCTCATCATCGTCATCAGCGGCCCCAGCGGCGTCGGCAAAGACGCCGTGATTAAAAAGCTCCGGGATGTCAACCCTAACCTCCATTTCGTCGTCACGGCGACCAGCCGGCCCATCCGGCCCGGCGAGGTCCACGGTAAAGACTATTACTTTGTGAGCAAGGAAGAGTTTTTAAGTATGGTGCATAAAGATGAGCTTCTGGAATATGCATTGGTGTATGGAGACTATAAGGGGATTCCGAAACAGCAGATTAGGGATTACATGGGGAAAGGGCATGACATTGTCTTGAGAGTTGATATTCAGGGGGCTCAGACTTTGAGGAGGATTTTGGGGGATTCTGCTGTGTTTATATTCTTGATGGCCGAGAGTGAGGCTAAGCTTGTGGAGAGGTTGGTGGATAGGAAGACCGAGACGAAGGAGTCTTTGCTTGTGAGGATTGCGACGGCGAGGGAGGAGGTGAAGCATGTCAAGAGTTTTGATTATGTGGTGGTGAATGCCGAGGGGAGGCTGGACAATGCGGTGCAGTTGGTGGAGTCGATTGTTCGCGCCGAGAAGGCTAAGGTGCACCAGAGGAGAAGTGTGATTTAGCTGCGGAGGTAATTGTGGGTTTTGGTTCGTAATGGAGCAATTTGAAATGCATTGGTTAGTTAGAGCTTTGTAGCTAATTTGAATATGAAGTGGATAACCTTGGAAAATAGACTGCTTTAAGCTGTAGTTCACAATGTCTTGAATCTTTTTTTGAAGTTAGCGAGATCAATATATTACATTTGCTTCATTGTCATCGTAAACTCCATAAATGAGATATCTTCTTTGAATAGATTGGAATCGTGCAATTACATTTGTTGAAGGTATTGTTTACTTGTAAATGAAGAGGACTAAATGGCCTTTCATGGGTAAAGAGTGTTAGATATGGTTGGACTTGATCTTCTAGTTAATGCGACGTATCCTGATGATGAAAAAATATTAGGTGAACTCTGAGTTGTTTATGGGATGGCATTTTGGCAAGTTGAGGTTGCAATTAGATTCGTACAAAAGTGGCCCTCTCACTTAGATATTTGACATTCTTATTTTGATGCTATAATCAATATTGCTGACCTGCCCTTGTTGCCTATACATTTGCAACATCTGACTTTCCTGTTAGTCATTCTGTGTGGAAGTGCTGTCTTTGCTTCTGGATGGAATTTTAGCAAGTTGAGTTTGCAATTGGATTAGTAAAAAAGTGGCTCTTGCACTTAGATATTTGACATTCTTATTTTGATGCTATAATCAATGCTGACCTGCCCTTGTTGCCTTAAAAATACATTTGCAACATCTGACTTTCCTGTTGGTCATTCTGTGTGGAAGTACTGTCTTTGCTTCTGTATCAGCCAAAAATATATACCAGAGAATTAGGTCTTTTTATTAGCCTGAACTGGAGAAGCCAGTCTTTTTATTAGAAATCAGGTTTGAACTTTTTTGAAATCATATTTCAGTATGGTCTAAAGATCAGTTTCTGTTAGCCTGCCTACGATCCAACCTTAATTTCTTAGGTCTCTAGCTAAATGGTCATTTGATTTGCTTGTCACTTGGAGGATGCAAAAAGCTACTGCAGTGATTATGTGAAGTCTATTAGCTAACCTAGTGATGGGGGCTTGTACATTGTAAAAGAGATCTTCTAGGAATTTAG
Organism: Rosa chinensis; assembly: GCF_002994745.2. Lineage (NCBI taxonomy): Eukaryota > Viridiplantae > Streptophyta > Magnoliopsida > Rosales > Rosaceae > Rosa > Rosa chinensis. Next base: position 44,459,504 of record NC_037091.1, read on the forward strand.
CAATGGTTTTGCTTATCCTGCTACATGTAGAAATGCTCAAGAACTTTGTCAAATGAATTGGTACATCAAATTGTATGTGCTGCACTTGTATGCTTAGAAATGTTAGCAACTAGTGCATATTTGCAACTATTACATCTCTTCTACATGATAACAGTTGGCAAGAGGTGGAAATTGTAATCCAGCTGCATATTTAACTGGTCGAGTGATTGAAGTTGGGGCAAGCAACACACCGGTGGTGATGGAAGCATGATCAACAGCCGCCTGCTTCAAAGTTTTGTCTGCAAGTTCTGCACTCAAGATATAAAGTAGAGTAGCAAAGAGGAGAACAATTCTTTGGTCTACCTAGGTCTGTTCAAAATTTTTGTATTCAATGAGCATTTGAATGGAGATACATTTGTTTATAGTTGCAATTTGTTAAATTTATGTTAAGATACTGTTATATTGAAATGGTCCTTCTGAAAGGAAGATTCATTGTTATGAGTTTAGTTGATTATAGATCAGGAATATGTGTTGATTTATGGTTGTGAGCTTGCTTAGAACTCTACCTCTCTATAAAAAGCTTAATGGTCTTACTCTACCCACTCACCTACCCTTCTTTCTAAATGTACACCACCTAAACCCTAAACCCACCTAAAACAATAGACTCATTCAAAACCCAGCACTAAAATGTTGCCTCTACTCTTTTCCATCAACCCTAAAATCAGGTGTTCATAACTTTAGCCTCACTGCACTCCATGGCATACAATTTGTTCTTTACTTTTCTTTCCCTGTGGTGAATTCTTGTTTTCTTTCAGTTCACATTCTATCCGCCATTGTTCAGAGGTTTTAGACCTTACAGGGTATGAATCTAATAAATAATAAAAGAAGTGGTGTCTTATTATTCCTCAATCACTAACTTAGAGCGTGGTTCAAAGACCCAGAGAAGAACGAAAACCTAATTGAAACAGTTTACGCGAAAATTCGATTCCCAAACTTGAGGGAGCTTCCTATCTCTTAATCATACTTGTTCTGAACCTTTAATTAACTAAAAGACACTGCTTTAGTTGCAGTCCAACATAATCTTTAACAGAGATTGGATCAAATCAGACTAAACACCAATCGTACACTCAAAGTCTGAAAGCTCGAGTCTTTAAAGTAATAGAAGTAGGAAAGGATGAGCCTTTAGCTTGACACAAATGAACACCGTAGAAAATGGATTCCTCCTATAATTCCATTTCTGCAAGCTACAACCAATTTGCCAAAATCACAAAGAAATATGCTAATTTGAAAGTTCGATGCTTAATTTATAAGTATTATAAAAGAGTTTTGAACTGATAGAACTCAGACTTTTAATAATCAAGTACTAATATAATTAGCAATGGACAAGTGGCTTAATTTGATAGTATAATGAAATCCAATCCTGATCATTCATATCTGTTCTGATGCAGATGCTTAGTTGGCAAAGTGGAATTTTATCCCAACTTGATCCTATTAGGAGAAAGACCAGGAGGACATAATTGATTAACATCAACTCAAGGCAGAAGTCAAAGTCTTCTTAGGAAAAACTGGACAGAAGTCAATGTCTCCAAGCTATAATACATCGTAAACCACTTGATTTTATAAGAACAAAAACCCTCTACATTGGTTTTTTTCATATAAAGTGAAAAGCAAGATAAAGTGGGAGATAACAATATGAACAACAAAACAAAAGATTTTCACTTTAGGTTAGAAAAAGATGTAGGCTTTTATGTCTTTAGCTGATTCATCAAGAAACTACTTGGTAGAAGCAAAGACAGAAGGATCAAAATCATTTCCAAACTAAACACATAACAAACCTAAAAGGAAAGTGAGCCAAAAACAAAAGCAATATGGCGTTTACTCCTTTCCTCCTCATTTCCTCACAAAAAACGTGCTCCCCAAGCTACTTTGCCTCCTAGTTTATAAGGCTAATTCCCCAATCATTTTCTGCACCGTCAAAAACACCAACAGCTACAAACACAGAAAACCAAATCTTACATCTATTTCCACCATCCAACCTATATTTGATTGAGAGAGAGAAAGAGAGAGAGATTTAGCACCATGGTTCTGCATAATTCTGCAGAAGGCGAAGAAGGAAGCATTCGGCTGCAGATTTCTGACCTTCAGAGGCTGAGTGAGACCGACAGTGTAGGCAACACAATGTTTCAGCCACAAACTAGTATTGAGAAGAAAGAGAGCAACACTTCAGCTTCTGTTGGTCCATTAACAAAGCCAACAGTTCGTGCACCTGAAAAGAAGCTGACCCTTTTCGCTCTCCGCCTAGCAGTGCTCGAAAAAGCAGCAACCGGCCTTGGAACTCTCGGTTTCATCTGGGCCACGGTTGTTCTTCTTGGCGGTTTTGCTATTACTTTGGACAAAACAGACTTCTGGTTCATCACCATCATTTTGTTGATTGAAGGGACTCGGATTTTCAGCAGGAGCCATGAGCTTGAGTGGCAGCATCAAGCCACATGGTCCATCACTGATGCTGGGATCAACAGCTTTCGAGCATTGAAAATGAGCTCGAGCTTCATATTTGGGAGCATCAAGGCTTTTTTCAAGCCTGTTCTACCAGTCAGGAAGCATAGTCAACGCAGTAGACAGACTGCAGGGACTAATGATGCAAGAAACTTGAGAGGTTTCAATGTTCAAGGAAAGACTACTCGGACTTGGACAAGCTCAGAAGTCCCTCTCCTTCCATATGCTCAATGGGTTTTTCGGGCGAGACACATCAGCAAATTGCTCTATTGGCTTCAGCTTTTATCAGCTTCAGCTTGTATTGCTCTCTCATTGATGAAGCTCATAAAACACAACTATGGTGATGTGGAGAAAGGAGACACTGACAAGAGGAACCGGCAAGCTGCTCTGAGTGTTTTCTATTCCTTGGCCTTGGCAGAAGCTATGCTGTTTTTGATGGAGAAGACTTACTGTGAGTACAAGGTGAGCTACTGTAAACTTTTGGACGAGGTGAACAAGGAGTGTGAGTTAGGCCCTTCAGGTTTGGTTTCGATTAGAAGGTTTTTCTATGATGCCTATTCTAGATGTGTCAATGGAAGCATTTTTGATGGCTTGAAGATGGATATGGTCTCTTTTGGCATGGACCTATTGGGTTCAAATTCCACAGATGAGCAGCTTATTGGAGCTAAAATTCTTTGCCAATTCTCTATGAGCCCCCGGTATTCGGATGACACCTTACAGAAGATAGGGATAAATATATCAGTTATAGAAAGATTGGTTGAGATACTGAATTGGACTGATCCAGATGAAGAAGTGATTAGAAGATCGGCTGCAGAAATACTGTCAAAACTGGCTGGCAAGAAGCAGAACTCTATCCGAGTAGCTGGAATTCCTGGTGCAATGGAATCAATTTCATCTCTGCTCCAAACCAGCAGAAGCTCAAGTGGTGCATGTGATGAAATCAGTGAAAAGAAAACTCATTCTGATCATGCTAACTATGGTTTGTCGACATTCAATCATTTAGGCCTGCTTATTTTGAAGAAACTTGCGCGTGATCACGATAACTCTGGCAAGATTGGAAACACAAGAGGCCTCCTGCCAAAGATCATAGACTTCACACATGCTGAGGAGGTGTTGCTCAAGGCAGAAAATGTTACACCAACTCAGCTACTGACGCTGAAGCGATCGTTGCAATTGGTGAAGAGGCTTGTAAGCACAACAGGCAACACAGGAAATATTCTCCGCAGAGAGATTTCGGAGATAGTTTTCACAATCAGCAATATCAGAGATATCTTGAGGCATGGTGAGAAGCATCCAAACCTGCAATTATTGGGTATTGAAATCTTATCTAGTCTAGCACTGGAAGAGGAAGCAACAGAGAGAATAGGAGGAACAGGTGGAGTGCTTAAGGAGTTGTTCAACATTTTCCTTCAAAAGGAAAAAGAAAGGGAGGAAATTGTGGTCACTAATAGAGAGGTAATAACTAGAGCTGGGGAAGCTCTAGCAATGCTGGTATTAGAAAGCAGGAACAACTGTCATCGTATCTTGAAGTTGTGTGTAGTGGATAGCCTTGTTGTAGCTCTTGATTCTCCATTGATTCGCATCAATGCTGCTAGAGTTTTGAGGAACATGTGCACATACAGTGGCAAAAACTGTTTCAACCAGCTCAAGGGAATTGCAAATGCAGCACCTACAGTGAGTACTTTCTTGCTACATTACCTACTTGTATTCGTTACCAGACAGTTTGATATACCATGATGTTCTTCATCAATCTGAATTGGATCGATCAGAAACAATTGATCAACAATTCAGTTTGTTAGTCTTATAACATGTCATACTTGTGCTAGGTTACAACTGTTAATTGTTATGCGTTGATCATTTATTACGCAATTGGTTCACAATGCAGGTGCTCAAGGAAATCATGTCAGAAGAGCACAAACTAAAGGAAGTAATGGTTGGCCTAGCTCCACATGTTCTGTCATTCTTGTCTCCTGAAGAATCAAGTCTCATGTTTGAGAGAGCTAGAGTTACAGAGGCAGAACTAGCTTATGAATTAGTCGAGATTCTGAGGAAGTACAGACACCCACGAATTAAAGTTCCAAGAATAAGGAGGTTTGCCATAGAGCTGGCTATTTGGATGATGAAAGACAAACCTTCAAATATTCAAATATTCAAGCAATTGGGGATGGAAAAGGAGCTCGAACATGTGCTAGAGACCACAGCCGAGTTGGAAAGCTTCAACATTTTCTCTGGTACTGTGGGAATGAGCAGGCACAATACTACAATTCACTCATTGGTAGAAACTGCTTTAGAGTTGTTAACTGATGATGAATGATGGGAATGGCGATGCTTCATGGATTTATTGCTAATGCATGGGAAAGGCGATGTTTGCCCTAAAGTTAATAACAATTTTTTTTTTTCCTACAAATTATAAATGTAACTAAATTCTATATTCATTCTGAAGAAAGATTCTTCACTTTAAGTTAATCAGTATTCAGTACAAATGAATTTTCGCAATATGAGCAATTGAATTGAAGTGCTACTTATTGAGAATTTTGTTGTGTTTGGTCACAACTCACAACTTAGAATTTCAGTTACTTTTTAGATGAGTATGGAAGATCGAGTAAGAAAAGCATAATCTTTTAATTATGAGACTTTTCCACAATTGATCAATGAGTTGTAAACTAAAATTAGGAAGGTGGAACTAATATATGTTGTAGTGAAAAGAGTTTCGGGAGAAAGTAGATGTGTATTTCATTCATAATAGGAGCCTTTATATATAGAGGATTATATATATGTTTGCTTGGAATACAATTATAGAATCCCACTACATTTATCTAAGATACTGATAGGATATCCATGAGAATATTCCAACCCTATCACAACTAGGTTAAGCAACCTCGTTTGTGCTAGGCACACTAGAACTCTAACTCCTGCAACACTCTCCCTTGTGTCGTCCAAAAGTGACATCATGTAACATCGATGGCACTCCTCAAATTTCCTCAAAAACCTTGCTGAGTAACAAATCTCAGTTGGACAAAAATAACCTCAGTCGAAGTGGGAAAAAAAAGCACAACGCTCCCTTCACATTTCAAGATCAAAACATGCATGTAGACATCGAACCTCCAGTTGATGTCAACGTCTCCCCCTGATTGCTACAATCATGGGAGTTCAAATAATTTCTATAGATATGTTTTTCAAATGTGGATTTAGGCTATGATTTAGTAAATAAATCTTCCACATCATCCTCATATTGAACATGATTTACTTCGATCTTGATGAGAGATTGTTATTACTGATTGTAGGAGAACTTAGTTGATATATGCTTGGTGTTGTTGCCCTTGATGAAACCTTGCTTCATTTGTTCAATGCTTATCCTCATAAATGCACGTAGGTTCATCTGTGTAGACTTCAAACCACATGTACTTTGAATATGCATAATTATGGATCTGAGCCATATACATTCACGATCTGTTTCGCAAAGAAATATAATCTCTGCATGATTCGAAGATGTAGCAACAAGGGTCTGTGTAGTAAACCTCAAAGATATGCAGTGTTTCCCATGAATACATAACTAGTTTGGGAAAAACATTTGTGTGGATCACGAAGATACCCGTCATTAGCAAAACCTCCAAGAACATAATTTGGATTTTGGTGGAATGAGGTAGGATACCGACCAGTGGTGTTGGCAGCGGTAAAAGTGGCGGCGGCAGCAGGTATGATGAGTCCAATTATATATATATATATATATATATATATATATATATATATAAGGAGGATCAAGAGAGGACATCCTGACTTTAAGAATTTGAGGATTTTTACCATTTTACACTAGTATATGATATAATTCAATGATTTCAACAGTTGATCCATTAGATTCCTATGCAAAAATTGTGTCTACAAAATATCAACTAAATCCATAGTCATTTGGTCACTCAAAATTGTGCAAACAAATGTAGTGTGTTAGATTAAATTAAAACGAACATTGCGCTACTCAAATGGTTAAACGTTTTCCAATTTGGCTAATTTTTTGTATGATTCATATTTGTGCAGATAACTAGAGAATGAGTGGTTTTGATTATTAAAATACATGCTAAAAATAAAAACATCCTCACTTTTCAAGTTTAAGGAGGTCTTCTCTCTCTCTCTCTCTCTCTCTCTCTCTCTCTCTCTCTCTATATATATATATATATATATATATATATAGTGCAAAAAGAAATGTCTAATAAATTCTCTTTCACCTAATTTTTCATAAAAATATATCAAAACTCCGTGATTATCGCAATAATAATGAAATTAATTAAAACATCATAATATTTAGTATACAATAAAAATCGATAATCAAGATATTTAAAAGCAAAGACCCGTTATAGAGAGGACCTCCTTACTTTAAAATTTTGGGGATTTTTGCAATTTTACAATAATATATGACCTAATTCAATGATCTCAACCGTTGATCCTTTAGATTCATATGCAAAAATTGTGTCTACAAAAAATCAACCAAATCCATATTCATTTAGTCATTTAAAATTGTGTAAACAAATGTAGTCCATTAGATAAAATTAAAACGAACATTGTGCAAATGCTTAAACGCTTTTTTATTTGGCTAATTTTTTGTATGATTCATATGTGTGTAGGTAACTAGAGAATTAATGGTTTTTATTATTAAAATACATGCTAAAAATAAAAACATCCTCACTTTTCAAGTTTAAGAGGTCCTCTCTTGATCCTCCTTCTTTAAAAGCATATGTGGAATTATGACTCATTTATTATGTTAATGTTATACTTGAGTTGTGATAATTTGTGTAAATTTTAAAAAATATAAGACATAATATTTATCCTAGTTGGCACATTTTTGGGTGTACAATAAAAAAAAATGTTTGTTGGGTTTTATCCAATACATCTTACAAAAATTGGGTGTATATTAAAATTCCCCTTCTTAGAATGCATCAAGCTTCCCAAAACCTATAGCTATATGAATCTCAAATTTTAGCAGAACTTTATCTATATTGACCATACATATTAAGTGGTTCATATACACATTAAAATAATTAATAAGGTGAAGATATAGTACCTTTTGTCACGCCCCTAATTTTATACACAATAAAAATCGATATATAACCCCATAATTATATATGCGTGAAACGTTCAGCCATCAATACAAAATACTTAGAAACTTATTCCTTTTTAACCCAAGTACATATTGATGCCCTGAATCCACAGTTTCAATATTGACTCGCTCCACAGAGTCACATAATACACGAGTTTACGAATTAAATTGTCAACAAAAAAATAAAACGTAAATGCTCCTCAAAGCTCACTACAAGCGGAAGTCTTTATAACGGTAAAGTCACAAAATTGACTTCTTACCGTTAAGCTGCAAGCACGCTACCTCAGCATCAGCCACGATTAACCTGACCTGCAGAAATAACCCCTACACCTTTGGAATAGTGTACCGGGTTGCCACACAACAAACCTGATAAGCTTTTGCAAGCCCGTATGAGTAACTCAAAACCACAAAGCAAAACACATTTCTTAAGTCACCCCAACCTAAACAACGATAAGCATACATCTTACACCAACAACCATCTGCTTCACTCTTCCATCTCATGCTTACGTAGGTCAACTCGTGACTAAACTATATGCTCAGATTCTCAACCTAGCATCTCATTACACAAATTCCCCGTCAAACAAAACCTCCTGAGATAATGTTTGAAAATCCCTTGACGCACAACAGTGAGTCACAAGGATCACACTCATTCCCCCCCCCCCCCCCAGGAGCTTTTTGTCATTAACATGACATCAAGGTGAAAACAATGAATCACTTTCCTATCCTCACACAGAGCACAATCGTCACCACTATGGTCTTCGAGATAAATCAAACCATCAATCAATCAAATCAAGAAGAAAACAAGACAATCACAATTCAAAACAAGCAAAACAATTCATGGTAACCCCTGCATATAATTTAGTTCAGGAGGTCACACTAAGTCAAGCAATTCAAATCATGGTAATCATCGTAATCCCACACTCTGACGTCTGTAGGTAGCCCTGACCATCACAGCAGTCCTCTTGATCTTTGTTAACTTAATAACAATTCAACTCCACTACCAAGCTGTCATCACACTGATCATCACACAAATAGCCATCATCCAACTGATCATCACACAGAAAGCGATCATCCAACTAATCATCATACATATATCACCGGTCATCACATAGATAGCAATCATCCAACTAATCATCACACATATATTGTTGGTCATCACATAGATAGCGATTATCCAACTAATCATCACACAGATATCACCGGTCATCACATAGATAGCGATCATCACACAGATAACAATCATCACATAGATTCATTGCTAGTCATCACACAGATAGCAATCATCACACAAATATCCCTACACAAGCTACATAGATATTTCTACACAAGCTTTACATGACAATCATCACAAAGATTCATCATACTGATGTCATCGATTCATCACACATATATTCCTACACAAGCTTTACATGACAATCATCACAAAGATTCATCATATTGATATCATCAATTCATCACACAGATATTCCTACACAAGCTACCATATCTTAAATCTCACTTAAGACAGTCATAATAGACCCATGGTATCTCAACACATGATATCCTACAATCATAACTCAATACACAATTTCATCAGTCATCACCCAGATAACAATCATCCAACTCATCACACAGATTCCACCAATACATATATATATATATATATATATATCACGCAAATATATATATACATGATCATCCACTCAGGAATGCCACTAATACCACTATAGTCATAGTTAATCCCATAACTCCAAGACAATATGGTAAACCCGTTCGTGAATGAATATCGTGAGATTATTCACCTCGAAACTCTTGCTGCGTCTTCAATACAGAACAAAGCAGCCAACCCACAAAACGCTCGTCCAAGGATACTTCGTCAAGTACCTAAGGAAAGTACAACCTTGATTCAGTCACTGAAACACAAGGAATAACGTTCGAAACCCTAAATCGAACCAAATTTTCCATAGTGACACCAATCGAGGCGAAACCACATCCGAGACCACCCAATGTCTCCAGAATACATCTACGATCGATATGCCAAAACCATAAGTCGATCGGATAGTTGGATCCTCATGGATCGAAACATCGAACGGTCCAAAACCGTAAAAACCCTAACATGATCATACGATCTCCAAAAATTACAAACAATATATCAAAATGCTCGTATCGATGAGTAGATCGAACTCAGGAATAGAAACTATCCCTGAAGTGGCCGAAAACTGTCGGAAAACACCACCACAGTGGCGGCACCGCCGCCGGACCAAAGTCGGAATTTGACAAAACTCCCAACACCAATGTTCTTCACCTCAACTCCAATTTAAACTTTCATAACTAACACAAAGTCTAAATCATAACCGTTTGGCCGGAATTTACCTCGCAATATCTGAAATTCGATGAACCCTAGAATTTCAAAGCTTCGATTCGTCCTCCACAAGTGAAATTGTCCCAAGCCGCTTTGGGAGAAGTATCAATGTCCTATGGGCTTCAAAAGCCCTCAAGAAACACCGGCAATGGTGGCCGAAATCGGAAGTTCACATCTGGGTCCGACGCAGCTCCGCCGCCAAACTTCTTGGCCTTGCATCGCCCTCCATAGCTCGTTTCATCTCCAATTCTTCCACAGACCTCAAGAGGGGATTGAGGCGAAGAGAACCCACTTTGAATCGCGTCCTATGGTGGCTGGATGAGGGAGAACGAAGCTGACGAAGGGGAGAGGGCGAAACCGGGGTCGGGGGAAGAGAGAAAAAAGTTTCCCAAAATGGAATCTCTGATTTTTCTGATAATTTTTCGGAAAAATCCCATATATACAAAAATGGAAACTTTTTCCGAAACCCATAACTTCTTCATACGAACTCCGATTCTCGCGTTCAACATGTTCACGAACTCGTATCAACGCGCTCTACAACTTTCGTGAAGGAAGTTTTCGGAGAATCCCAACGAATAAAAAGTCAACCCTTGCGCCCCCTAAAACGACGCTTCCTGAATAATTATTCGCCCGAAACATTTCCGCTCCATCCACGAGCCACGAAACCGTCCGATACCCACAATTTAAATTCCGAAAAATCCTCAGAAAATAAATACGAATTTCCGGGGCATCACACCTTTGCTGCCAATGGAAGACCATCACACTTTTTGGCAATGTCCCCTCTGATTTCCTCTAGTTCTGAAGCTATCAGAGCATCATGATCTTCAAATTCTCTATCCTTCAATGTGGACTAACATTCATCATCCGATAGAGTTCCTGGATAGCACCTAGGAAGTGTTTCTATGATAGTATGATTGATGCAAAATTGCCTTACTGGTGGTGACAATCACACTGCTTCCTTTGACAAAATTTAATTGCAACAGACAACTCTTCAAATCATTCCAATTATTAGCATCCTCATCCAAACGTCATCAAGTACAAGAAAATACTTTTTCTCTTTCAACTTGCTGCGGAGGCTTTCCATCAATTTTTTTCTCGATTTGAAAGGTTTGCTATCGTCGCCTCACATGATTCCACCATTTGATATAAATTTGAATTGACATCAAAAGTATTAGATACGTGCACCAAGTGCATTGTATTGAAGTACTTTTCCATTTCACCTTCTTTTAGTTGCTTGGTAATTGAGCGAGCCAAACTTATTTTACCTAGACTTGCTAATCCTACAATAGCCATCACCGAAAAAATATTTTCTTGATTGTACTGGGGTTGGTCAAGGTTGCAATTATATCAGACACAACCTCAACCCTTCCAAAAATGGTTGCATCTGCAGGTTCCAACACTTCAAAATATGGATAAACGATTGCTTGATGCATTATGTGATGATCTAAAGCCAGTGCTTTAAATAGAGCACAACTTCATACTCCAGAAATGTGACCCTCTTGATGAGATGTTGTTCATCACTCGCGGCGCAAGTTACTGACTTGCACCACTGTAGGTGCTGATTGTCTCGAAAAGGGTGACTTCTATGGCCAAGAACTTCTTGACTGGGTGCTCAATACTTATTTCAATCTTGGCCTATCCTACCTTCCTATGTCTACCAAAACAATCCGGACGCATAGAAAAGTTTAAGTGTTTGCTCTAGGGGCCAATCAATGGCGGAGCTAGGATTTAAAAATAGAGTGGGCTAAAAAAAAATATTTTTTCTTAAAATTTTACTAATGCTTTTAAATTATTTTTTCTTAAGTTTTACAAGTAATATGTTTTATTCTTTTCTTAAATTAAACCACGTTATATATTAAATAATCAAATAGCTAACTGATCCAAAAAATCAACATTATAACATGTAATAGATATTCGATAACAAAAGTTTAAGACAAAATAACACACCTACTCAAATTGTACCCCGCGCCCTTGAATAGAAGCAAAAATCTTTAATTATTGAATATGTATTATAATTCTCAACCGGCTCTTTTTCAGACCTAATTTACACCCAAAAAAAAAAAAACTTTTTATGCAACTATGTCTCATAAAGCATAATAGAAAATAAAATAAATGATGGTTCTAGTTGGACCTCCAAATTTGATATTTGGACCTCGCCTACTTATTAAACCTCAAATTCACTTTTTGATTACTTAAAAAGCTGAGTACACCTCTTTAATTTTACCAAAATATCCTTGAACAATTAAAATTGTATTTTCAACAAATTGTTGATTGTTGTAGTTTTTTTTTTTTTTAATCTCTATCAATTCGTCATAAAGAATTTTGTGAGGGAGTTGCCTACATGGCTACATCTTTGATGTTCTTTCATTAATGGAAAGAAGAAGAAAAATAGAGGTCCAAAAATCAAATTTGGAGGTCAAACTAGAACCACCCTAAAATAAAATCAAATACTTCAAGCAAAGAAATAACATATGTATGACTAAAATAAGAAAAGAAATAACATATCAGGCTACGTTTAGAAATTTGAGATAGGCTAATTTTTAATATTTAATATTTTAAACAATAATTACGCTAAAAATTTATGTTTTTTTTTTTAAATTTGGGGTGGGCTGTAGCCCAACGGAGCCCGTGTGTAGCTACGTCTTTAGGGCCAATGACTTGAAGCATGTAATGTCTAAGTTTTGGTGGCTTTTCCCCATATCTGGTTTGAGCAATCAAGCAAACCAAGGACAGCTTAGGCTTTGCAAGTAGTGTGGCGCTGCTATATACAGTTCCAAAAGACTCCTAGGAAGGGTAGTGTTTTTGCCACCCACCACACTGCAGTCTCATAAACCATCGTATCATCGTGGAGATGCACACACATTAGTTCAAGATAACATTTTTCTTAGGGCTGCACACGGATTGCGTTGGATCGGTTTTGACTCCAAACCATCTCTATGCCAAAGTGAGCGGTTTAGGCATTTTGGAAAACTAGTCATAAAAAAAAAAAAAAAAAAACTCAATCCAACCCAATCTAATCCAATTAAAGATGGTTTGGTTTGGTCGGTTAGGCGGTTTTCACCTATATAATATTAACATGATATTTATGAATTAAATTATCTAAATCTAAAATTCAATAATTAAAATCCAAAACATATAGTTCAAAACTAAAACCTAAATTAGATTCAAAGTGATTCACTTATTTAACGACTTAGCCATCAATACTAGCTTAATATGATAGTATTAAAGGTCAAAGAATAAGAGATTGAGATATCAGAGATGTGATATGAAATTATCAAAAAATTGTAGCGATTATATACTAAGGTTTTAGGTCTTTGAGCCTTGAATTCAATATGATAGTATATCATTTAGAATAAAGTTATAACTGGAGATTTAAAAGTTATTTAGAACAAACCGGACAAATGAATATATATTTATTATGTGTGTGTGTGTGTGTATATATATATATAACTTTTTCTCTTATGTTTCAAACATACCGGTCGGTTCGGGTTCCGCGGTTTAAGTACAAGAGAAACCAAACCAACCTAGTTCATAAATGGTTTGGTTCGGTATTGAACCGATTTTCAATTTTTAAAATTAAAAAACCTTAACCAAACCATATTTATCGGTCGGTTTTGACCGGTTTGGCCTGTTTGTACCATGTTTTGCACACTCCTAATTTTTCTTGATTTATTAGCAACTTGATTTGGTAAAGAATTAACTAGATCATGAATGTTTTCTTAATAGGAAATTTTAATATACACCCAATTTTTGTAAAATGCAATAGATAAAACCCAACAAACATTTTTCTTCAATATACACCCAAAATGTGCCACCTAGGATAAATATTATGTTTTATATTTTCTAAAATTTACACAAATTGCCACAACTCAAATATAACAAAACATAATAAATGAGCATGATTGACATATGCTTTTAAATATCTTGATTACGAGAATTTATTGTATACTAGATATTATGCTGTTTTAATTCATTTCATTATTATTGTGATAATAACGGAGTTTTGATTTTTTTTTTGAAACAATTTTTAAAAAAGAAGAAGGATATATTAAAGGATTTCACTCCTACCCCCATGGTGACTCGAACCCATGACTTCGTCATTAGGTAGTGGGTGCTCTAACCATTAAGGAATTTATTAGACTTTTCTTTTTTACGATGCGGATCTGCTTCAATTCAAGATATTATATATATACAATACACACACACACACACAATTTGTTCTCTTAAATTGGGCTTTCTAGTAGAGTATATATGTATATATACAATATATATACACACGATATATTTTGTTTATATTGTATAGATACAATATATAAATATATATGTATATATATCAATATATTTTGTATACAATTTCTTCTTATAAATTAGGTTTTCTGGTTATCTTATTGCATATATTTATATATGTTGGCTATTTATTCTATATATAAGATAGAATTCTATAAATAAGGTATGTCGGTTATTTTCGAGTACAACCTAAAATTTTTGTATAAATAAAGTACCTGATCATTAGAACACTTTTTCTAATTTGTTTTTTTTTTGAATCAAGGAATTATCTTTATTGCTCAAAGCTTAACGCAGCTTATTACAATCAAATTGAAGGACATCCAGAATGCATTATGGGGCCTAGTCAGACCAAGTTGAACTGTGGATACCCTCAAAAGCTAAACTAGCTAGGCGATGTGCTACTATGTTACAAGTTCTAGGAGCAAAACTAACCCGCAAACATGTGAAAGTGCTTATAGCGATCTTGATGTCATCAATGACTCCAACATTAACTAAGAGATCATGATTCGGAGTAGCAATATTAGCTATAGCTTCACTACAATCAGTTTCGACAACAACCTGCTGAATGTGCAAACTTTGGAGCAGGTGTAATCCTTCTGATTACACGCATTTATATATGTGTAATTATATATAAAGGGGGCGGATCCGTGGCATCACAAACTATAGTTAAAATTATACTTCAATTACCAACCATTAGATTAAAAGACTATCCATGGATGAGATGAGTCATAAAGAATAAATCATTATCTATTATTTTTCTTTTCTTTTCTTTCGTTTTTAATTAATGAATCAAATCTATTTATTATGACATAATAAAAATCAATAAATGCTATTCTACTTTGGAATACAATTGACGAATCAAATCTTCTAATTATTTTCCTTCAATGGTTGTAAACGACTAGACATGCGACAAATTTCAAGGTCAACTTAATTTCTCTTAATTGAATCAAATAAAAGAACGTTGTCCACAAACTGGACCCTGGAGATGCGACAAATTCCAATGTTACTTAGGCAAAACGATCGAACTACAGCTCATAGTGACTCTGAATTTTCCTTTGGCAGAGTGATATTACTTAGAAGAAAATACATTTTTGGGGATCAATTGGTGGAGCTATAGACCTAATATTAGATAGAGAATAATCTGGAAATTGGGTTTGTATTGGATAATTGGATTATCACTCTTTATATGCAATTAAGAGAAATTTGAACACAACACATAGATGACTCTTAAAGTGAATGGCATTGGATGATGTTCTTGTGTTCAATTGGATTATACCATTGAAGGAGATAACGTTAAAGAGGATGAAAGAATTCCTTTGAAGATTGTCTTTCTTTATTTTTCTTTAATTAATGAGTTTTAGTTGTGATTAAATTAATTCAATGAGAGAGAGAAAAATTTAAAAATGAAAATTTTAATTTAACATCATCCATTGATAGGCTTTTAATCTAATGGTTGGTAATTGAAGTATAATTTTAACTAGAGTTTGTGATGCCACATATCCACCCCCTAAAACACTAGAATTAAGCAAATCCTTAAACTAATTATTATGTAATTAATCCATTTTTATTTATGTTGTAGTAACTAAGTGGAGTTGTGGGTTTCGGAAGAAGTTGCGCAAAAATAGAACTAATTGGAGTTATCGACAAAAAAAAGAAAAGTCAACAATGGTCAGCAAGTCAATGCCCCAAGCAAATATGTGAAAATCATTTGTTTGAACTTGGAAAAAGCAAAAAACGAAGAAGAAAATTGAAGCAAAAAAAAAAAAGTTGTATTAAATAATTATTTGATTAATTAACCCTTGTATTAATTAATCAATTAATTAATCAAGGGATTAATTAATCATGCTTATCCAAATGTCCCGTGTAGCAATTAAATCTTAATTGCTTGCTTGTTAATTGAAGGCTACCACGTGCTAGAGGGCCAGACCATCCCTCTCTTTCCCCTTGCCCACTCCCATGCTGCCACATGGCAGCCCCCATCCCATGCTTTCCTCTTAGTTACGAAATCTCCCCTCTCTCCATACATATATCCCATCATTCTCTATTCTCACTAACCCTACAGTAGCCGCACACCCCAAAGGCCCAAATCCTCTGTCTTCTCCAACAAGGCAGCACCCATCTCAATTTTATTATTTTTCTTCCCATTTTCTCTCACCCATCAACTCACACTCTCTCGGACTCTCCTCTTCCCTTCATTTTTAATTTCAATCTTTTGGGATTAGATACTCAAGGCTTCAAGGAAACCATCATCAAGAGCACACATCCATTTTTGGGTAGTTGAGTGAAGAAATTACTTAGCTCATACTAGCCCATAGCTAGAAGTGAACAAACTAACTCTCCTCTCTCTTCCTTATTATTTCTTTCATAATTTTTCTATGCTTTTGATGATGTATTTGACAATGGGTTGTGAGTAGTTCAATTTGGGAGTTAGGGTTGTGAAGCCCTAACTCATATTGTATAAATATTGATGCTTAAATTTTAATAAATGCAATTTTCATTGTGTATGCTTTAAATATGAATGTATTAGTCCTTAGAAGCATGTTTCTAGGCTTTGTGACCCTTTGAAATTATGTTGTGGGCAATTGTGATGAATAGATTGATAAATTGACAACTTATTAATCTTGTGGCATCTAGGATTTAAGTGTGGTAACCATTAGCTAGCTTAATTGTAGCTAAGCTTCCTTGAGCACTCTCTAGGCCTCGAATTTTGGATATTGCGGCCTTAACCGGCGTATTGCCCAAATTAGAGAGTTGATTGTGACCTTAACCGGCATAGTCAATACACCGAAAGGATAATTGGTTTAGTAGCCTTAACCAGTACTAGATACGAGACTCGACACATATAGGAAATGTATGCATTTGTGAAATTGGCATCAATGTTTACAAAATATTTAGTGTGAATCACCCAACACTCCCATGTTCCTATTAATTTGAAAATCCAAATTTAATTTCTTGCTTGATAATTAGTTGTTTGCTTTGATTTTAGTTTGCATTTAATTTAGTTAATTCCCAATTCAAAACTCTCAAACAAAATTCTACCTTCTATTGTGCATAACTCATTTGGGCTACAAATTAGTGGATTTGATTAGGCTTAGTGTGAGCTATGCCGAGCATTGCCGAGGCTTAGTGCCTTGTGAATATTTTATTTTATTATTTTTTTTTTTTCATTGTGTGCTTTTAAGTTATTCTAGTGCTAATTACCTCGGTTAGGTCCCAACACCTAATCCCCGAGGTACGATAATCAAGGTTCAAATACTTCCTTTACTTGACAATGATTCGTACGCTTGCATGAGTATATGCATCAAGTCACCTTCCATAACAGCCAGGAGCTCGACTTGCTTAGCAGAGGCTACATGCTGCACAAGGATAGAAAACGCAACTTTGAATTGTCCAGTAGCATCTAGGGCTGGGCAGGTAACACCGAAATACAGAACCTGTCCCGAACCCGTATCGAAAATATGCAGGACGGGACGGTATCAAAAATATGAAAATCACTATTTGGCTCGGCCCATACCGAACTGAATAAAAGGGACAGGATCGGTATTAATGTTTTAAATACCGAATGGGCCCAGCCCATACCGATTTATATTTTTTTTATATTTATATATTATATACATATATATACAATATCTTGTCTGTCTTTATCTTATGGGAGTATGGGACCATGAGACCATGTGCACCTCCCTTTTTCGCAACACTCTCTCCCTCTCTGTGGCTCTTTCTCCTCATCCTCACCTTTTATCCTTCATTCCTCTTTCTTTGTTCTCCCTCTCTCCCTCCCTCCCCCCTCCGTCTTCACCTCTCTGTGGCTTTCTCTCCCTCACCCTTTATTTAGCCTTTCTTTCCTCACCCTTTATTCAACTTCTCTTTTTCAAAGACATCACCACCACACCACTGTACTCCGGCATCCTCGGCCCACCACCATCTTCGGTCAACCTCGGTGGCACCACAATCGTCGCACCACCCACTAGGAACGCCTTCCAGATTTGTTCCCATTGATTTTAATTATCTTTTTGAAGATCTGGGTTTTTTCAATTTGTGCATGTTCTATGATAGAAATTGTATCTGCAAAACTGCAATTATGCAACGTAATTTTAATTTTTTCTTTTCTTGAGATCTAGGTTTGTAAAAGTTGAGATCGGGGTTTATAAAAATTGATATTTGAGTTGTATATGGATTTCGACAGTCTATGCCTTTCTAAATCGGTGTTTGCTTGCTTTGTTTTTGTTTAGTTGGCTGTAATTCATGGCTAGAGCCAACCTAGACTTCCTTCTAGATGCTCACTCGAGAGCATGATAATTTTTTTCATTAAAAAAAAAAAAAAAAACTCAAGTACTGAGCCCGACGCGGGCCCGTATCAAACCTGTTCGGTTTCGGTACCGTCGGTACCAACTTTGAAAAATCAAAATCCCGTCCCGACCAATATCAAAATATATTTTCGGGATTGGGTTCGATATCACTCAGTAACCGGCTCGTCCCAACCCGTGCCCAGCCCTAGTAGCATCTCATAACACTCCACCTATATCTCCTTTAGTTTGATGTGGCAAAAAGCTACCATCCACATTGAGCTTCCATTTGCCTTCACCAGCTAGCTGCCATCTCTTCCTGATAGCTGCTGTCGGTTTTTGACTGGTTGCCTTGCTTTCCTGAACTCATCTAGCCAGGATAGCGAACTGAAAATTAATCATTTGAAGTTTGGGACGTACCATTCCATTGTTTGCTGTTTCTGTTTTTCCATAGAGCCTAGAGTACCATGAGTAACTTTTCAAAGATGTCTTGCTTAAGATTGATAGCATGCTCAAGCATCCATTCCTTGAAAATGATGTTGGGCAGAAGGCTTCTATGCAATTCAAAAGGCGGTGCAGATAATATGGTATGAGCTATGTGACATTTGCAGAATATATAAGTAGCACTTTCAACTCCATTAGGGCAAAGAAGACAATTAGTGTTTCCTGTGCAACCCTTCTTGAGTAATTGTACTTTTGTAGGCAATAGCTCATTGCAAGCACGCCATATACATATTTGGACTTTACCAGGAACATTAGCCTTCCATACTCACTTCCACAACTCTTTGAAGGGGTTACCATTAGAAGTAGATGTAAGAACATTTTCGAGAACTTTCTCTCGAGCTATCTAATTAATACGCCGTTTTAACATAATAGAAGCCTTTCTTTTCTGGAGCCCAAAAGAGCTTGTCTGTCATATGTCTTCTACTCATTGGAATGTATAAGACTTTCTGAGCAATATCATGAGGGAAAATGCACCGAACTGCCTCCGGTATCCATCTCTTTTCTTTTGCATCTATAAGGTCAGCAACCTGCTCAAAAATAGTATCTGGGGGCTTTTGGATTAAGAATTGAGGACAATTGGGTATCCATTTGTCACTCCATATATTCACTAGATGACCATCGCCAATTCTCCACTGAACAACTGCCTTTAAGATTGGTCTACCTTGCAAAATACTTCTCCAGGAAAAGGATGGGGCATCCCCCAATTCAGCTTCCTAAAAGGAACAATTGGGATAGTATTTAGCCTTGTACAATTTAGCAATAAGAGACTTGGGATTGGAAAGCAGTCTCCATCCCTGTTTTGCTAATATAGCTAAGTTATAAGCAAAAATAATCTTAAAACTCATACCTCCTTCATGCTTGATGAGACATAGTTTTTCCCAACTTCTCCAGTGAATCTTTTTCTTCTCATCCATATCACCCAAAAAGAAAGAGGCATATAGCTAATGAATGTCATCACATAATCCTTTTGGTAGATGATAGCAATTCATGGCATAAAGAGGCATGGTCTATGCTACTGCTTTAATGAGAGTCTCTTTGCCTGCAGAACTAAGAATTTTAGCTTTCCAGCTGACCAACTTCTTTGTCAACTTTTCTTTAATATATGCAAAAATTGTTGTCTTAGACTTTCCAACCCTCAAAGGAAGCCCAAGATATCGATCATGCTCCTTTACACATTTCACTTCCAAAATAGAGGCTATCTTCAATTGTTGATCCTCAGTGATATTGTTACTAAAAAAACAACGCTGCTCTTCTAAAAATTTACTTTCTGACTTGAAGCTTTTTCATATACATTCAGCACTCTTCTGTAATGGAAGCATTCCTCCTCATTAGCTGTCCCAAATAAGAAACTATCGTCTGGAAAAAACAAATGATGTAGAGTAGGTGCTTGTGGGCACATGGTGAGGCCCGCAATGACACCTGAATCAACAGGTTTGGAGATCAACACAAATAATCCTTCTGCGCATAAAATAAATAAGTATGGTGATAATGGGTCACCTTGCCTGATGCCTCTAGAAGAAATAATCTGTGGAGTAGGTTCTCCATGAATTAAGATGGAATATTGAACTGAAATAACACAATTCATAATCATCGGCATCCACTTTTGCATAAAATCCAGTTTAGTTAACATAGCATGCATAAATTTCCATTCTAAACGATCATATGCCTTGCTTATATCTAGCTTTAGGGAAAATAAACCTGTTTCCTGATGTCTCAGTTTGCATGTAAAGTGAGCCGCTTCAGTGGCTACAAGTGTGTTATCAGAGATCAATCTGCCAGGAACATAAGCGCTTTGCAGAGGGGAGATAATATCCGGCAGCCATTGTTTGAGTCTATTAGCTACCACCTTGGAGCTAATTTCTGCAAATTACATTGCATAAAGCAATAGGCCTAAAGTGTGTTGCATCTTTAGGGTCCTTGATTTTTGGAATTAGGCACAGATGTGTAAAACTAGATTCATCCCACACTTCACCCTTATCAAGCAAATTTCGAACAGCTATGCAGACATCACGACTCACCAAATCCCAATACCACTGGTAAAAGAAAGGAGTCATCCCATCAGGTCCAGGACTCTTGGAGGGATGCATTTGAAACGAGGCATTCCTGATCTCCTCATCCGTATATGGTTTTACTAATTCTGCATTCATCATATCAGTGACTTTGACCGGTGTAGTCTCAATGACTTCTCTAATAGCTTCACTATCTGTGCCCTATGTTGCAAAAACCTGTGTAAAATAATTCACAAGTAGCCTTTGAATTTCTTTTGGAGCGGTCTGCCATAACCCATTTTCATCAGCAAGTCCCCTGATTGTGTTTCTGCTTTTCCTGTTGCTGGCACGCCTATGAAAGAAGGCAAAATTTCTATCTCCATCTCGCAACCAAATAGCTCGTGAATGCTGCCTCCAATATTTTTCTTGTTGCACAAGTAGGCTGCTATATTTGACATGTAACTCACGATGCACTTCATACTGCTCTGGTAAGTAGGGTCGCTTCATAATATCGTTCAATTTCTCTTGAACAATTCTCATCTCCACCTTCTGCTTATTAAATTTAGTACGGTGCCATTGCATCAATTCCTTCCCAGCATACTTTATTTTTTGCCCTAACTGTTGTAAAGCATTGCCAGTGGTTGGTGTTGCCCATTCCTTTTGAATTATAGCATGACATTTCTCATTGCCATGCCAAAGTTCCTTAAAACGAAAATTTGTTCACACCCCTCCTATTTTGCATCTTCTCTGCACTGACCTCAATTAGAAGTGGACAATGATAAGAAGAGTGATGACTCGGCTATAAGGAAATCTGCTTCTCCATTGAGTAGTTGGAAAACCACGATCCAATCTCTCCTTTGTATACTTATTGGACCATGTGAAACGGCTTCCACCAAAACCCATATCGATGAATCAACAGTTTGACATAGTATACCTGAACTTGGCCATTGCTGCAACTGCTCTCAGCGGCCCCACAGATTTATCTGTTAGTGACATGATTTCATTAAAACCGCCTGCCATTAGCCATGGAAGATTGCAGTGTTCAACCGCTAGGTTTTCAATAAGAGTCCAAGTATGATATCTTCTTCCTCTAGTAGCAATGCCATATGTGCCGGTAAAACACAAAAAGATCCAATCCCGGTTTACCAATATCTGTGTCAATATGATGAGCAGAGCTCAAGCGCAAGCTCACATGTGTTTCATCACTCCAGAGCAAGGCCAATCCCTTGGATCCTTCTTGAAAACAAATGCTACATTTAAAACCCAACCGGTTAGTAAGGGAATCAATCAAGTTCTTCTTTGCAAGGGTTTCTAAAAGGAAGACAAGGCTTTTTTGCTTGAACAAGATCAATCAAAGCACTTTGAGTTTATGTGTTCAAATTCCTCTATAGTTCGACACCAAGACATTGCCTTGAAGCATGGCTAAGGATTAAGGCCGCTGCAAGGCACGGTAGTTGAAGGCGTCACAAGGCTATAGACGACGCTTAGGGTTTTATATTTTTAGGGTGGTTCTAGCATTAGTGAAACTTTCATCATTTTTCTAATTAATTTGATTTCAATTTATAGGAGGTTTATTTTTTGTTTCTATTTGTATGCCACCTCTATATTAGAATCAAATATTTTTTTTTTTATATCATACCTATTTGTTAGGTTTTCTACTATATTATACATATGATTAAGTGTAGAAGATACAACATTTTTAGCTTTAAGGTTTATGTTATTCAAGTCTCACTTACATATACCTATTTAGTAGATAAATTAGAAATGTAGTAGTTGAGACTTGAGAGTGAAAAGCTATCATGGGATTAGTATGACAATATACCTAAAAAGAAGAAGAAAGTAATCTAAGAACAAGTTACATACCTTACAATTAGACATTTTTCAAGTATGTAGAGAGGCACCGAATGTGAGCCTAGGAGTGAAAACACAATTACAAAAACTTTTTGCCTATTTTCTTTCTAAACATTTCTTTAGTACATTGTCCCTCAAAGACACAAGAGAGAAATACCATGTGTATACATATGATTAAGTATAGAAGATACAATATTTTTAGCTTTAAGGTTTATGTTATTCAAGCCTCACTTACATATACCTATTTAGTAGATAAATTAGAAATGTAGTAGTTGAGACTTGAGAGTGAAAAGCTATCATGGGATTAGTATGACAATATACCTAAAAAGAAGAAGAAAGTAATCTAAGAACAAGTTACATACCTTACAATTAGACATTTTTCAAGTATGTAGAGAGGCACCGAATGTGAGCCTAGGAGTGAAAACATAATTACAAAAACTTTTTGCCTATTTTCTTTCAAAACATTTCTTTAGTACATTGTCCCTCAAAGACACAAGCGAGAAATACCATGTGAACGTGCTTCTCAACCCCCCCCTCCCCCCTTCTTTGAAGCAAGAAAACAATTTCTCTTACATAAATTGGGTGTATATTAAAACTCCCCTTATTTTAATGGGTAATTTAATACACACATTTGTTTTATTTGGAAAATATACAATTTTGTGGTTTGGAAAATATAAACATGTTAAGGTAGATGAAATGAACAAAAGAACTAAAAGAAAAAAATATTGGCAGTACCAGATAGTGTCTTTGCTTATTTGTCGGTAAAAAAGATTAAGGAGGATAAAATTGACACCTTTTTTTTTCCTTTGTGAACATTCTGATATTAATTAGAACCAATGGATCAATAATTTAAACTGATAGTCTTATAACATATCATACTTGTTAAGGTAATAATTGTTATGAGATTTCTTCAACAAATAAAGGCCACATTCTCGTCTCCTGCTACACAGCTCGGCTCGATGCCAAGCTTGAAGGACGATTGATGGCTTCTTCGTGAGTTTTTGGTAGCTTGCTGCTACAAAGGACTACGGTGGTGCTAATTGCTGTGGTGGTTTGTTTGTGGTAGATCGGAGTGATCCAGGCCGGCCTGAGGTGTGTAGAGGGTAGCACGACTGATTTGAATAGTTAGGTCCAGGTTTTGCAAAGGTAGGGCTTTAAGGAAACTAATATGTTCTTAATGTTGTTATGGCTTAGTTGAGGCGCAGTGGTTTGGGGTGATCAACGTTCTTCTTTGTCGATCGTGTTGGTAGAAGGGAGGCAGCGGAACTACTCCTAGGTTTCGGTCTCAATGCGGTACTAGAAAGGCTGACCCCCAGAAAGCTTGGCGGCAGTGACGAATCAGTAGGAGGTGCATGGCTTGCATCCTCATGCTAGCTTTAGTTTTGCCTGGGACTTGGCTTTTGAAATTAGTCTCAAGTTTGGGCTGTTAAGGCCTGTTGACAGCTCTAACCTTTCTAAGTGGAAGGAACTTGTCATATCCTAGTTGTTTTTTAGTTAGAATAATGTTTATGCTAGTAGAAAGAATCTTATCTAGAAGTCTTCGTGGAAGTATTTGGCTTTAGTGTACCATAATGGTGTGCTTGGCGTTTAGAGTCAGACAAAATAGAGTGCATATGAGGCAAGTTGATTTTGTTAGCATAGACTGTTGGTATATATACCTCCTAGGCACAAATACAGGAAGCACAAGGCTTATCTAGCCACAAAAGAGTAACAAAGACATTCCAGACTGGGATCGCGATACCCCTTAGGGCGGTATCGGGAACCCAAACATCCCACATTGGAAGCAAGGGAGCTACATCCCCCCAAATCATCTGCAAATAGGTCATCTCCAATACCCTAAAGAGGTAATTGTTTACTATCGCTTTCTATTATCTTCATCTTATAACGATATTGACTTAGGCATCAAAGCATTGAAGGCCGGCACACTCGATCTTCCCTCTTACCTTTGTTTGTCTTGTAGATAAATGAGACCGATAGCGATAGTGACAAGGCATCCTGTGATTCTGCTGGATAAGACCACCCATCTATTCAACAGAAATATAGACTTATCTGAGCTATCATTGTCTAAATTGAGTAGTCTGTTAAAGTAAATTGAGATTGGAATTGGTCTACTCATTTCATTTCATAATCCCTTTATATAGGGATAAGATTACAACAGAAATATCAATTACATTGATGATACTAAATGCTGATTGAGCTGTGATTTGTAATTGCTTGATTCCCTCTTCGTCTGTTTCTTTGACGAAGGCACATAATGTGCTTTTCCTTTAACACTCCCCCTTATGCTAAGTCAAAGACGAAATGGTGCATGCGTTGTTGCCTCACTAAAAACCTTGCCAAGTAACAATAAAAACCCTGTGGGACAAAAATACACCTTGGTCGAAAGAAAAGAGCACAACGCACCTTTTACATTTGAGAATGACATGTGTGTGTTAGACTCTCCCTGACGTCTATACCTCCCCCTGATACTTACATTAATCAGGGGAGCTTGGAAAGTCTTCGCATTCCTATGCTTTTCACATGTTTCTCAAATGTGGCCTTAGGCAATGATTTGGTGAACAAATCTGCCACATTCTCCTCAGACCTTACTTGATTCACTTGAATCTTGAGGAGAGCCTGTTGTTGCTGATTGTAGAAAAACTTTCGCGAAGTGTTTTGTATTATCACCCTTGATATAATATCCTAGCTTCATCAGTTCGATGCAAGCTGCATTATCTTCATAAATGCAAGTAGGCTCTTCAGTGGTAGAACTTAAACCACTAGTCCCTCGAATATGTGTGATGATAGCCCTTAACCATACACACTCATGAATCGCCTCATGTAGAGTAATGATCTTTGAGTGGTTCGAGGAGGTAGCCACAAGGGTTTGCTTAGTTGATCTCCAAGATATCGTCGTGTTCCCACTGGTAAATACATAACCAGTTTGGGAACGACCTTTATGTAGGTCAGAGACGTACGTACCTAGTATCAGCAAAACCGACCAAAACGTCATTTGGCGTTTTAGTGTAGGGAGTGGCGCTTTTGCCATCAACATTTCCTTTAGGGATTGCAGTTCCATATGTGGTCCCTCTTGTCTCTCTGTAGGGAAAGAACAGTCCCAAGTTAATGGTTCCTTTTAGGTATTGAAAATGTTCTTGATACCATTCTAGTGACGCTGCGTTGGCGCTGAGCTAAATCTAGCTAACAATTTCACTGAGAATGCAATGTCTGGTCGAGTAAATTGGGCTAAGTACAATAATGCGCCTATGGCACTTAGATAGGGAATTTCAGCTCCGAACACCTTTTCGTCATCTTCCTTTGGACGAAATGGATCTTTCCTTGCATCCAAACTTCGACCGATCATGGGAGTGCTAGCAAGATGCGCTTTGTCCATGTTATATCGCCTGACTTTTGGACATACGCAGACTTGTGGATTAGTATTCCACAAACTCGGTGTTCTAGTTCAAGGCCTAGAGAGAATCGAGTTTTCCCAAGATCCTTCATCTCAAATTCGGATTTCAAGTAGCGTGCGGTTTCTCTTATTTCATCAAGAGTACCTATTATGTTCATATCATTGACATATACAACTACAATTGCAAACCCGGAACTTGTTTTCTTTATGAATACGCAGGGGCATACTTCATCGTTCTTATATCCCTTTCAATTCAAGTAGTCACTTTAGACAGGTATACCATATCCGCCTGGATTGTTTCAATCCATAAAGTGAGCGTTTCAACTTAATTGCAAACACACTCTGTGGTTTAGAGTCACTTGACTTGGGTAATGCAAGGCCATCAGGCACTTTTCATATATCTCTGAATCTAGACCCCATAGAGATATGCAGTAACCACATCCATGAGCTGCATTTCCAGTCCTTCAGAAATTACTAAGCTAACTAAGTACCAGAACGTTATAACGTCCATTACGGGAGAGTATGTCTCCTCGTAGTCAATTCCAGGGCGTTGTGAGAAACCTTGCGCCACAAGGCGAGCCTTGTACCTCAGGACTTCATTCTTCTCATTACGTTTTCTGACAAAGACTCATTTATGTCCTACAGGCTTTACACTTGGTGGGGTTAGCACTACCTGACCAAATACCTGTCTCTTTGTCAGAGAATCTAATTCTACCTGGATTGATTCTTTCCATTTAGGCCAATCTTCTCTTTGTTGACATTTTTCAACAGAGCGTGGTTCGATATCATCGTGCTCTATGGTTCCTTGAGCAACAGTATATATATCATCAATGTGTATGGAAGATCTTTCTATCAACTCATACGCACTCTCATAATCCTCTGAGATTTCTTTGTTCTCTGGAATCATTTTAAACATCAGAGCGTCCTCCAGTATTGATTCATGGACATAACTATAATCAGAGACAATCTCATGAGAGGGATTCTGTACATTGATGATTGGTTTGTGCCTTACTCACCCTCTTCTTCCTTGGGTGAGTGTCAATCGAACCAAGTGACCTCCCCCTCTTCCTTGGGGAGCCACGGCCTCAACCACACCTCCACTAAGTGCGGTTGCAATGCCTCTATCTGCGGCACCGTGCCCCTTGTTGGGGACTTCTAACCTTGCAGGCACATTTGCAGCTGGTATATGTGATCTCGTCACTTTTGCGATATCAGTAAACGCATCAGGCATCGAATCTGCTACGTTCTGAAGATCGATTATTCTTTTCACTTCACTTTCACTTTGTGAAGTGCGGGGATCAAAATGAGACAGAGTGGGAACAAACCAGGACAATTCTTGTCGTTCCCTTGGAAAATCCTTTTTCCTATCTCCCCCTAACGACGGGAAGACTGTCTCTTCAAAGTGACAATCCGCAAATCTAGCGGTAGAGAGATTGCCTGTCAAGGGTTCCAAATAGCGGATAATTGTTGGGGATTCATATCCAACATAAATACTTAATCGTCCCTGAGTACCCATTGTAGTGCGCTGTGGGGGCGCAATAAGCACATATACTGCGCAACCAAATATGCGTAAGTGTGAAATGTCAGGCTCATATCTAGTTACCAACTGGTACGCAGAAAATGGTTGGCTAGTTGTGGGTCTGAAACGAATAAGTAAAGCTACGTGCAATATTGCATAACCCCATGCAGATATAGGCAGGTTGGTGCGCATAACCAATGCCCTAGCCACCATCTATAGCCTTTTGATGGTGGCTTCTGTGAGGCCATTTTGTGTATGCACATGGGGTACAGGATGCTCTACAGCGATCCCAATAAGCATGCAATATTCATCAAATGCTTTTGATGTAAACTCTCCAGCGTTATCAAGCCTTATAGACTTGATAGGGTTATCAGGGTGGTGAGCCCTTAAACATATAATCTGTGCTAGGAGTTTTGCAGCATTTCTTGTGGACAATAAAGCGACATGTGACCAGTGTGTCGAAGTATCCACCAGAACCATAAAGTACTTGAATGGTCCGCATTCTGGATGGATAGGTCCACATAAATTTCTTTGTATCCTTTGTAAGAATGGAATGTTTTGTTTTGTATCTTTAACATAGGAAGGTCTCGATCCTGTTTTTGCTAAAGAGCAGGCTTTGCAAAACGAGTGATGTGCCTTTGAAATAGTCAATGAGGCATAATGGGAGGGAGGTAGTGCTTCTGGTACTTCAGAAGGCAATGACTACATTTGAGCAATACTAGAACTGACACCTTGCAGTGTGGCGGATTTTTCTCCCATTTTTCACTCGAAAGAAGGGATGTCCGCGTGAGTTCTTGAAAAATACGGATCATCATGTCACGACCTCGGTGCCATAGGCGGTCATGCAAAAGCCTGTATGAGTCAGTGTCCCACATTTCATTGTTGGTGACAGTATAGGATTCAATGATCCGAATCGTAGTGAGGTACAGTCCACTAGATTGACTCATAAGTTTCTCTAAGATGTGTTTCCTTCCACAGTCATTAGATGTAATATCAAGGTATTCAGTTCCATTCTCACGGTGTGTTTTTACATGATAACCGTTGGCACAAATTGCTTTGAAACATTAACAAGGTTCGATTAGCTCCTGGTGCATATAGAGCGTCTGTGACATTAAGTGTTGTGCCATTAGGCAGCAAAAATGTGGCAGTTCCTCGCCCTTTTATTAGTTGTGATAATCCAATCATCGTAGTCACAGAGGAATTATAGGCTATTAGTTCAATGAATAATTGCCTATTTCTTAATATTATGTGGGTAGTTCCACTATCATCTAAGCACTCAAGTTCTCCTCCATTCATTCCTACAAATAAATGGGAGGTATTTATAACTCATATTCTTTAGAGTATTTCTATTTGCATAGAATGATATTCTTTTCATTCTAATAATTTTTTTTTTCTAGATGTATTGCTTTACATCTTTATAGTGCTATTTCGAACCATGTAAATATGTGTATAGAAATAAATTTGAATAAATTCAGTGCTTCAGAATAAAATTCGAAATTTATTAATAAGCCAACAATAAGCAAATCAAGGTCTTTGTTCAGAAATCTAATTCATCAAACCATTCTTTAAGACCAAATAATAGTCTAATTAAAAATGAGGCATTATGCCTTCACAACTATCTTTGGAAAATAAAATGAATAAAGCAGATCAGTCAAGATTGAGAGCATCCATTGACTTAGCAAGTTCCTCTTTGCCATTGAAGTCTGCAATTGTAAGGTTGACGTTTAGGTCATGACCTCCTTCTTCCATATAGTGAGCCTCTTGTCCTTTAGACTCTCTATACCTCTTGTAATTGGCTGCTACTCTGTTGTTTGCTTGGCAGTTCTTGTACCAATGCCCAATGAATCCACACCTATAGTATGGTTCATTGTCAACTCTTTCCTTTTGCATCTTGTTTCCACTATCCCCATGTCCCTTTCCACGTGGTGCATTGTTGCCACGTGGGTAGGGATCAGCACGTCTAAACCCCCTTGCATTGGAGTTATTTCCACCTTTCATTTTTCCATAATTAGCCTCGGGAATTTTCTTTGTCCCAGTGAGCCTGACATTTTTATTCAAGAGAATCTCATTTTGTCTCTCAGCCACTTGCATTAGGCTTATCAACTTATTGAAGGTTGTGATTCTTTTGTTGTCATAATCCAACTGATACTGGTTCGCTAGTATAAAAGCTGAATTAGGAAAGGTGGTAAGAGTCTTATAGATCATATCATCTTCTGTGATTTCCCTTCCACAAAAATTGAGATGTGCTTTTAAGCGCAACATGTCCTTGTTGAAGTCATTGACCTTTTTATAGTCAAGCAAGCGGATTCCATTCCACTGAATAGCTAGTTCTGGGAGTAAAGTGTCATGAATGTTCCCAAAACGTCATTTAAGGGCATCCCACAATTCTTTGGGTGTCTTCAACTGAAGGTACTCCCAGCGTAGGCTAGGATCAATATGTCGCCTCAGAAACATTAAGGCATCTACTTTCACCTTATTAGATAGTTCATCATCTTTGGGGTCGGTAATGGTGGCAGTGTAGTCTTTTGCCACAAAGGCAGTTTCCATATCGGAAATCCAACGATGGTACTCAAGTCCTTCTGAGTCCAAAATGTCAAACTCAGGTCAAGTTGGATCAGCCATCTACATAAAACAAGAGGGAAGATATAAATTACGCAGTCATAAAGACATCCACGTGAATTATTTTCCAAAAATATGAAGTAGATTTCAAGACCAAGATTCGTAATGGTCACATTTTTTTTTTTTTCGATGCTATGTGAAAATACTTTATCACAGTAAGTGTGTGTATAATG
Source organism: Rosa chinensis (assembly GCF_002994745.2). NCBI lineage: Eukaryota > Viridiplantae > Streptophyta > Magnoliopsida > Rosales > Rosaceae > Rosa > Rosa chinensis. The sequence goes on from NC_037091.1 coordinate 44,490,027, forward strand.
CGCATGAATTTTCATTATCATGGCAAAATACAATTTATATATTGTATTCTAACAATAACAATAGCACATTTAATAATAAATAAAACATAGCATATAAAAATAAACTACATGGCATGCTCAAATGTCACAAATATACAACAAATTATATGCTACACATAATAATAGTAAGAATATATCATGCATAAAATAAAATGTAAATAATAGCATAATACGAAGCATGCATAGGCATAATTTATATAAGCGTAAAAAGAAAAACATGCTCAAAATTGCATAAACAATATATAACAATATATATATAGATATATATATATATATATATATTTATATATATATATATGGCATGCTCAAAAATAAAATATATAATCATGCTTAAAGATAAGCATATAAAGCATAAATGACAAAGCATGCTTAAAATGATTAATATAATCTAACTAAACATGCTCAAGAATTTTATAATAAAAGCATATATAATAAAATCTAAAGCATGCTTAAAGATAGAAAAGATAAAACAAATTCACATGCTTGGTTAAAAAAAAAATAAAGAAAACATACTTGATTTCGAGAAAATAAAACAATTCTAGCACACGCGCGTGTTGATGCAGGCGTGCGTAGCGATGTTTTTGGGCTTAGGCCACTTCCTCTTTTTCAGCAATGGACCACGGGCCTTGTTGTTTGTTTTTCTTTTGCTTGGCCTGCTAAAGTTTTCTTTTTTTTTTCTGTGAGCCGTAGGGCCTGTTTCTTGTTTTTTTTTTTTTTTTGAGCCTGCTCTTTTTTTCTGGGCCTGTTTTTTTTTTTCTGGGCCGGTCCTTTTCTTTGGGCCGGATCACCTTTTTTTTTTCTTTTTCTCTCTTCGCGTCTTCTTCTGTTGGTTTTTTTTTTCTCTGCAGACGCTGGATCTGCTTCTTCTCCTTCTGGTTTTCGATGTTCAGGTGCTGCCCTCGTCGCCGGTCTGGCTGAAGTGTGAGGAGCAGGTGCAGATCCCTGAAATCTTGTGCTGCAGGCGGTCTGTGTCCGGTGGAAGAGAGCAGGTGAGGCTTCGACAGCGACTGTGCGAGTTGATTCGCGGAGATGGGCTGCTAGTCGCGGTCTGTTACGTCGTCGCTAATGTGGTTGCTGCGACAATGGGGAGCGACGGTGGACTAATGCGGTGATGTGGGCTGGTGTCCGGATCGATCGGGAAATGCAGCAGGCGCGGATGTCCGGTGGGTTGCAGGAATCGATCGATGTTGGGTTGCAGGGATCTGCAGGTGAGAGGCAGAAAGGCTGGGTCGGAGGCGCTGCTGCAGGGCCGGGTCGGAGGTGTTGCTACAAGGGTCGAAGGCGCTGCTGCTGTCCGGAGGAGGATCGGGCAGCCGGTCTGGACAATGAGTTGCGGTGATCAGGTGCGGGTGCGGGTGCGGAGAGCAATTGCTCTAGGCTGGGTGTGGAGAGCAATTGGCTGGCCGGTCTATGGAAGGGAGCGGAGGCTGGGCTGTGCGCACGGAGGGATGGCCTAGGATTGAGGCTGCTGCACGAATTTTTTTTTTTTTTTGATTGGCGGCAGAAAAGAAGAAAAACTTTTTCTTCTTAGGGTTTGAGTTTTTTTTTTCTTGGCTATTTGCTCTGAGCGTGCTGATAACGTGTTAAAGTAAATTGAGATCGGAATTGGTCTACTCATTTCATTTCATAATCCCTTTATATAGGGATAGGATTACAACGGAAATATCAATTACATTGATGATACTAAATGCTGATTGAGCTGTGATTTGTAATTGCTTGATTCCCTCTTTGTCTGTTTCTTTGACGAAGGCACATAATGTGCTTTTCCTTTAACATAGTCTTTTTTTTTTTGTACTATTCTTTACCCAGGATTCAGGGTCATATTAATTATATGAACTCTTTAATTCAAAAAAGGTAATAATTGTTATAGAAAGCAAATGTTGATCATTTCTTATGCATTTGGTTTGCATTGCAGGTGCCTAAGACTAGCTCTAAATGTTCTATCATTCTTGTCTCATAAGGAATGAAGTTGTTAGAGCCCAAAAAAAAAAAAAAAAATGGAGCACAAACCAAAGGAAGTGATGGCTGGACTAGCTCTAAATGTTCTATCATTCTTGTCTCATAAGGAATGAAGCTGTTAGAGCCCAAAAAAACAGGCCCATTACTGATGGTGTTATTGGGTCAATATTTGTGGCCCATTTTTATTAATTAGCTTGTGTAAGTTGAAGACCAATGAGGAAAATTTCAGGGTTTTGCCAATTCAAGACTCCTCGTTTAGGAACATAGGCTAGGGCTGTCAATTCCGACATGACCCGCCAACACGACTCGAAACCCGTACGAAATAAAGCAGGTTGAACCCGCACGATTAAAAAGCAGGTCAACAGCAGGTCAACCCGTCATGACCCATTTAATAAACGGGTCGGTCACGGGTCAACCCGCCAACACGAAGTGAACCCATATATATTGATTTTATTGTTTCTTCTTATAATTTGTATTAGTTGATGTTCATACTTTGCCACCTAAATTGGACGACTTGACTGAAGATATTACCAAATTAGGCATTAGCAATGGTAATAATGAGTCTGTTGATTGTTCCGTTACTGCTGCTCATCCAAGCTAAGAGAAATAATGCCAAACTCATTAGCATGTGACCATTTTTCCTTGGTAAGTGACGTTAATTACTTGTGCAGCGTTACTTTACTCTTTTACTGTGAGGAAGTAGATCTTCCTTTTAGTGTCCTAATTATGTTTTGTATGAGTTTGATGCTAGTTTAATCTACTGATTTTAATTTGCTTCCAATTGTAGGTGGTGATCACTTGCATTTCTTTTTGAATAAAGTGAAGAAGACTTCGGAAGTTAGGATTTGACCGATGCTCTACATTCAATTTTAAACTTCAAATTTAATTATGGATTATGCTCTATTTTTTTCTTGTAATATTAGAAGCTCAGAGTATTTGATTTTAGGATTGGACAACTTGGATTTGATTATGCATGAATTATATATAATTATTTATACTCTTTGTCTTGTGGAGTTTGTAATGAATTTAATTAAGTCATGCATTTTTTAGTTAAATGGGTCACAATGTTAATGGGTCATTTTATCTAACACGACACAACCTATTTATTAAATGGGTTAAACGGATTGGAAATGGGTAACCCGTTTAATAAACAGGTTGGGTTTGGGTTTAAATTTTTGACACGATTATTAAATGGGTCGGGTTTGGGTTTGTCTCTCATTACACGACAAATACTTTGACCCGACACGAACCCAACCCGACACGACCCATTGACAGCCCTACATAGGCGGATCCAAAGCAAGGATGGGTAGGGCTCAAGCCCTATCGGGAATTTTGGGAAAAAATCATTTATGAAACTACTTCGTTTCGTTGTTGAAGCCCCACCTATAACTGGAGAATGGTCTTTAATTACTCCCTTCGACTACTGTGTCATACTCTCCACGACTCCACTCTCAACTATTAGTAGGTGCAGGAATGCAGCAGATTCGGTCTCTCCACAACTCCACGACTCCACTCTTAATTCTCCGACACTCCGCCATATTGTCCAATAACCCACTCTCCTTTGATCGGTCTTTAAAGCTTCTTCTT